>NC_069395.1:39140000-41540000 GCF_027475565.1 Acinonyx jubatus
CTTCATCTGTAAAGGACATACCCACTGTCCTTTACAGCTCTCATGCTATGCTGAGTCTCCCAAGTGTTGGAGGAACATAGATCTTTGTCATGCCTCTGTTGCCAATGGCCGGGAAAACCACGCTTCTTGAAATGTTTATTTTAATAAATGCCTATGATTATGTTTCTGTAGCATTTGGCTAACAGCTCCCAAACCAAGTAGTTAGAGTGTGTAGTTGTACTGCCTCGCCTTTCTCCAGCCAGATTCCCTCCCTCAGAAATGCCCATCTGATAAAATGTGAAGGATTATCTTTGAGGGAAGAGAGGAGAGTACTCCAAAAGGCTGCTTAATGACTTTTTATTTAGTGCGAGGTGAGTTGGAGAGCTAATCTCTCCTCCAGGCTCTTCCTGTTCCACAAATACAAATGTATCTTCGAGGGTTTTGGGGAGAAATCGCCAACGTTCTCTAGAAAATCCAGATGAATTCTCATCGGGGAATGGCCATTGGGGTGTATGAGTTTGCCCATCCATGGAGCACAGGGCGGTATTTGGATGATCTGGGGGAGCTATGTCCTGAGAAACTGGCCAGTGTGTATGTCTTTGGAAGGGCATACTCAAAATTTTCACTTTTTCTAGACTCTGATAGACCCCAGATGGGGTCCCTTCTTTTTCTGGGGAATTACTAGTTTTCTTTACAGAAGACGAGTGACTGACCACTGGAAGGAGTGAACTTCTTTGTCCAATTTTAAATGTATCAAACGGGGATGCCTGGTGATCATTTTAGTTATCTTTAATAGTTACTCTCATTTTAAAATGGTCTATTGTACAAATTGAGAAAAGGTGGGGAGGAAGAGATCATATATGTTCAACATGACACTACCTCCCTTGGACTTTGGTTAAGAGGCATACGTGAACTGAGATGAAAATCTTTCACTTCTTACGTATGTGTGGACAGACTTGTCCACACATACAACTACAGTGCATTTACTTCCTCATATGTCTGCTCTTGCTATTAAATAAAACATTACTAACGTATAAGTACCCCCACTAAAAGAAATCTACTGAGCGTCAGTGTGTACTTGGAAAATTATGAGTTCACCGAATGGTTCTGCAAATCCTTTATCTTGGTGTGGATGCTTTACCTTGAGTAACTGACAAAGAATACTAAGTACATCAATAGCTACCGTTTTCTTGGACAAGAGGTCAGACTATTAAATAAACAATTAAGAACACGGGGGCACACACCCATGCACATTTCTATTAAGTTACTCTGGAAGAAAAGGATAAACAAATAGGGGTTCTGAAAAGAACATTTGGAGAATGTTTATCTTAGAGTATAAGGGCTTTGAAAAATTACCTTGATCTCTCTGAGCCTCAGTTTTCTCCACTGTAAAAAAAGAGGATAATGACACCTTATAGAGATGTTGGGAGAATTGAATGGCATCATTCACAGTCTGTACACAACACAGCGCCTGACACGTAATGAGCACCCCAAAAATGTTAGCTTTCGTTACTATTATCAGCTGCATAAATCACTGTTGTGGGACAATTCTAGTCTCAAAGTAAAGTACTTTCTGATGTAGAATTTTAGGAGTCACTAAAACTTTGTATTTGGAGATTCAGCGTTAGTGTCATTATCTCATTCCTTTCTGTATGCAGAGTACTTTGTGATGCATATTACTCTCATATCCAATTTAGCAGGTGAGTCAATAACCCTCCACTTATGCAGGAAACAAATTCTAGGTTTTCTTCCTTTATGGGGGGGGGGGGTTCGTTTCTATCAAAGGCCAATTATGTCTTACCCTGCTTTTGGGAACACGTTTTGTTTTCATAACGGGAATCAAAGAGAAATAGGATTGAAGTTCTGAAAGATTAGCTGGAAACTTGCACCTGGAATACACCTGTTTACGAAGTGGGGAATCCCAACAGTGCGTGTCCCCTTTTCTCACCCAGATATTCAGAAGGGGACCCTAGTTTTTCAGTATGTCTGCGTGGATCCTTTGCATGAGTCCCTTTCTAAAACTTCGCAAAGCTGTCAACCCCACATTACAATGCTACTATATATAACAAATTTACATAAGAGAATAGAGGCCGGCCATTTTTAGCAAATGCAGGTGCCGTGTAAGCCCCTTCCTGAAAGAAAGAACTTAGCTCAGTTTCCTTTGAAGAACTGGAGACTTGAAACTGAAAACTTTATTAATGCCATTGTCTCCTTGTATCAGCAGGTTCCAGAGAGATTCCTGGAAGTTGCGCAGATCACATTACGAGAGTTTTTCAATGCCATTATCGCAGGCAAAGATGTTGATCCTTCCTGGAAGAAGGCCATATACAAGGTCATCTGCAAGCTGGATAGTGAAGTCCCCGAGATTTTCAAATCCCCGAACTGCCTACAAGAGCTGCTTCATGAGTAGAAATTTCAACAACTCTTTTCGAATGTATGAATAGTAGCAGTCCCCTTTGGATGTCCACGTTGTACGTGTCTAGATTTTGATTTCATATATATGTGTATGGGAGGCATGGATGTGTTATGAAATCAGCTGGTAATTCCCCCTTATCATCTTTCGCTCATTTCCTTTCGTTTTCCATCGCAAGGGGATGGTTATTTTTCCTTCTGTCTTTAGTTTACTTTTGCCCAAAGCCCTTAACATTTGGAGACTTAAAAATAGGGTTAATTTTCAGGGAAAAAGAATGTTGATGTGTGTAAAATCTATATTAGCAAGGAAAGGCATTTCAAAGGTGCCTCTGCTTGATTGATGGTTTATCGCAAATGGCAGTTGGTGGAGGGAGGCCCGTGACACAGGACCGCTCTCCAAACGGTGGGGTGTCTCTTGTTTTTACTGCTAAGAAGGCCAGAAAACTCAACGAGACCACTACATAAACTTAAATATTTTGTTTGGTTGGAACTCCGTACGTAGCTTTTTATCACACGTTGAAAAACAATGCCAGTGGCAGGTAAACAGCTCACTTTTCAAAAGTTACCCCGAAAGGCCAAATTTCAAAAAGAAAAATAATCACTATCAAGCTTTTCCAAGGAAAAGTGGCAAAGAGCCCAAGCTAGGGCCAGTTTCTTACGGAGGCAAAGCAGTTTTACACAAAACTGACTCTTTCATAATGAGACTAGGAATTTGTACATGGTGTTCAAATTACCTCTCTAAATTTTACAGCAGGCTCTTCATCATCAGCGAGTATATGTCATTCTTCATAGAGAAAAAAAACCCTAGAGCATCATTTTCTATTGTCTTCAGATATTAAGAGGCGCATACGTTTCAAATGTACTCTTTGCTCAACTTCGTTGATGTGCTTCGAAGGATTATAATTTCTGCTGAATATTTGACACGCTTTTCAAGAAAACACTATTTTCTGAATACCTTTCTATAGTAAGGAATAAAGGACATCCCAAGTTGACCCGTACAATTCCTGCCTGCATTAGAACCTCGTTGGCTGACTTGATCTTCACCTCTGGAGAGGAGCACGTGTGAGAATGACCCATTTTCATATACAATTCCACAGTACCCTGATGGATATTCAGAGCGGTGACAGTCTAATTAAGTGTTTCTTCATTTTAGGTACAACATTTTAAAGCAACTGATAAAGTCTCTTCTAATTCAGAAGCTAGTACTGACCAAAATGTGCGAACAGTGTATGGATGGCATAGGAAGGTTTGGGGTTAACCCAAAAGACACAATTTCAGCATACATAAGAAAGCTAGCTGCTATTTTATGCTTTCTTCAATGGTTCTCCTCTTTTTCCTTTTTCGATTTTTTTCCAGTTTTTCAAAGGTGTACAGTGTCCCATGCTTGCTTTTAAAAAGTCGTATGGCATTCACGCTTGTTTTTTCAGATGGGTTTTGTGTACAGATGCAGTAAGAATTCCTTGTTCATCCTAACAGGCTTTTCTAAGCCCCCCTCCCCGCCCCCCCTCCGTAAGTCATTTGATACGCACTTAAAATGACACAGGAACAAACCTGGTATTTAGATTATAGAGAACACAAATACCATTTTTCCTTAATTTTTATAAAAACCACCTTTGACTTTGGAGAAATGCAGGTTGGCCCATGTGACTAACTAGCTGACCCAATCGCCACAATTTAACATCATTTATAAATTCTGCTGATGGACAGGAATGTATGGAGGCAATTATTGTCAGCACAAAGCCTTAAAACCTGCTGACTTTAAATTAAACGGCACAGTCCTATGATGCCCCTGCATCATTCAGGAGACTAACAGGCTCACACAGTGTGGACGGAGTGCAGCAAACACAGGCAGGAGCGCCCCTGGCTTCACTCTGCACCCCACAGCCAAATGCATCATCCGACTCGTGTCCCCCTACATAACGCACACAGAGCCATCAGATCCAATTTGTTCTTGTTCCGGCTTTGCCTGGGGGTGGAAAAAAAAAACGTGTTCGGATAATCATTACATTGGAATAAAATGCAAACCAAAAAAAAAAAGAAAGAAAGAAAGAAAGAAAGAAAATCGAATCGGCACAAAGTAGGGAAGCAATCTCAACTTGTGGTCACACTCTTTTGCCTTCCTTCATGTGAAAGAGTATGAATTCATTGTTCACGTCATTACACACCCGGGTCTTTGCTGTTCCATGTAATTCGTATCAACATTGTGTTGCCATTCGCAAGGTAGAAGGCAAAACTATAGGGTATTCACCTATGTAGACAGATTGCGAGTACCTTCTGATCTGGGGCAAATTCAGTATTGATTCCAGACTTATTTGGATCTTTCGTATTATTTTCCCCTGCCTTTCTAATTTAAATAGACAAATTAAGCAAAAGTGTGTGTTCACAACCAATGTTGATTGTGCTTATCTACGATAACATCCGCTCAATGTTCACTGAGGCGTAGAAATTATTTCAGAGTAGAAATTGCTTGAGGATAAACTCATCTCTCTGTTCTGAAAACAGAACTCGATCACTTCTGTTTTTAGGTGGTTTTTCCTCTTTTACGATCGTAAAATCTTGTGCCTCCCAGTGCATTGGAAAGTGACAAAAGCCTGTCTCTCAAAACTCCTATTGAACAATTTTGGGGTTTTTCTTTTCTGTTTTTGTTTTTGTTTGTTTGTTTGTTTTAAATCACCATCTTTCAAATCTCAGCTCAACTCTCACCAAGTGAAAAAAATTGGCTACTTGGGAGAAAGTTAACTTTCTACGAAGGTGGGAGGGTGAAGGATGAGGGACAGTTTACATAGGAAAAAAAGTCTAAAGTGCATGTTGAAATACCGCATTTCCAGTTATTTTCTGCTAACCCGAAATTATTTTTGCATATACACTTGAGGTTATAGTCTGTGCCTAGACCTAAAATGCACCAGCGGGGGGATTTTTAAAAATCCTTCAAAAATACCAGTTTTTTCCCACAAGTACAATTGTTCTTGTGCCTTCTGTGGCTTTGGATTTCATCTTTTTTGACTTTATTTCCAATTACTACAGCTGCAATAAACACTAGATTTTTTTTCTGGCTGTTTGACATAACGTTGATAGCTATGCATATTTTGTGTCTTTTTAAAACAAAGCGGGAGAATACGTTTTTGAAGAAGAGAATTTTTAGAACAGTTTGATACCGCAAATTATTTTTTCTTCAATTGTTTGAGCAGCATCCGAGTTTTGAAAATTCTTGTAGAAGCCAATTTTTTGTAACTGTGGTGCAAATCTTGTGTTTTCTTAGCCTAATGAAAAGTAGTATAGAAGCAATATTTCATACCATGTGCTATATATGTGTGTGCGGGTGGGTAAACGTAAACACACGCACACATATACACACATGTAAAAATATACATATATATATGCGTGTGAGGTGGAAAGCTTACCTTTTCCTATCTAGATTTAAGGACCTATTTTAGACATTTGTTACGTTTTGTGAAAAGAATGTTCTATTTGCAACAACAAAACATTTAATTCTTACTGTATCTCTGGCTGTTTAAGGAGGACGTTTCGCATTAAATGGTAAAACCACTTGGAACATGGTAGGATGTAGTCATTATTTAAGGAAACGTTCACCCACATATTCCTGAAGTTTGCTTTGTGCCTCCGAGTATTATTTAATTAAAGTGTTTTATGTTTGCAGAATCTTTGTTGCTGTGCTAGGGATGTGGGTGAATATCGTTTTTAAAAATTGTAAAAAACAACAAAAAAAGCAAAACAAAAACACTAAAGCAAGAGGGGAACTTTTATAAAGCAATGTAAATATTTAACCTCATGGCTGTGGTTACGTAAGACATGAGATTTTAATAAATAACTACATTCTCACAACATCTGTTGAATTTATTAGGAACACTACAGTGACTGTATAGACAGTTGAAAGCATTCTTGAAAATCCTGCTCTCTACTTTTAAAAGATAACAGTCTCTTTCATCAGATGTCAAGGGCAAGGGTAATGCAGTTTCTGTAAATTTATGAAATTTCTTTTTATGTACATGAAAACAGTAAGTAACCCCCAACACACACACACACACACACACACACACACACACACACACACACACAAGTTAATACTAAGTCAGAAAGCTGAAGATGTGGGGGCTTTAAAAATAGGCTGTCCCTCAGAAGCAATCATAAATTCATCAAAGAAAAAGTGGTTTACAGACTCCCTGAAAGCTGTACATGTGAGGACAGAGCAAAATCTCTTTGCCATGTATATTATAGAATATTCATTGGTGTGAATAGTACAAATGTTTCCTTCTGGTACAAAACTCTGTGTTTGCAAATTACAAGAAGCATTGTTTTCAAAAAGCTCCCCTTAAAAGAATGTAACTGATTTATATGAGTAAGCAGTTACTGTATTGCACTTAAATGTTATGTTGAAGGAAATGCAGTTTTGTTTTCTGTCGATCTGTTGGTTGTAAACCATCTTAAAAAACTAAAGCTAAAATGTTCATATTCAGAGCTGGGATCAAAACTGGCATTTAACCTTTGCATCTTCTTATAATTATCTTTCTAAGAATATAACAGGATCTGGAAGCCTCTGGACTTTGAGTCATTCAACGGAGCCCTCTCTCAAATCGGATACCCCCTAAAATGCACAAACGTGAGCGGAAAAGGCAAACAGACTGGCCCTCTTTTGTGAAAATGCATTCATTCTGTATTTTAAAAATATTTGAATCCTCTACGTGGGAGGAAAAGGCATTTTGAAATTGCATATTACCACTTCAAAATTAGAATTAGAACAACAACGTATTTGGGGTTGGTCTCAGAGCTACCTAGAAAAATCCAAGGTCATAGTTTCTCCCAATGTCGTCCCAGCCATTTTTCATATGTATATAGTATAAACCGTGACAAAACACTGCCTTTCTATTATTTAGCAATATGTTGTAAATAGCATTATTAAGCTCTTTTTTTTTGTAATAAAGACCCTTTGATTTGAATATAGTACAATAACTGAACTGATAAAGTCAATTTTTGATTTTTTTTTTTTTAGCTAGAGGCAATTTCAATTGTGGATTTTTGTTGTTGTCTGTTGTTCTGAAGACTTTGCATAATTTATTGGTTTAATTTATCCTAATTTATTTGATGAAGGTGTACAATTTTGTATTACCAAGGATGTACTGTAATATTAATTGATATGATAAAAAAATGAGACTCCCTGTCCATATTAAAAAGAAAATAAAAAGGTGCAGTAGACAATTGATTTTAAAGTAAAAGTACAAAAATTTAGTTTGGCAGCTACTAAATTTTAAAACAGAAAAAAGTTGTTGGGGGGTGGGTGGGTAGGGGGTTTTACTTTGTGTGTTTTAAGCTTTTGTATACTCTCCAAACTTTTACCTTTTGCTTTGTACCACTTAAAGGATACAGTAGTCCAATTGCCTTGTGTGCCTTTCATCTTCTCTTAAACTGAATGTATGTGCAGTATATATGCAAGCTTGTGCAAAATAAAATATACATTACAAGCTCAGTGCCGTTTGATTTTTTTTTAATTTTTTTTTTTTTTTTTTTTTTTTTTTGAGAGAGAGATTGACAGAGTGTGAGCAGGGGAGGGGCAGAGAGAGAGGGAGACGCAGAATCCAAAGCAGGCTCCAGGCTCTGAGCTGTCAGCACAGAACCTGATGCGGGGCTTGAACCCACAAACCACGAGATCGTGACCTGAGCCGAAGTCGGATGCTCAACCAACTGAGCCACCCAGGCACCCCTGATTTGGTTTTTAAACATGTGACATTTAACTTTTGGACCTGCGTCTCATTGGAGGACAACAGGCAAGTTGTGACTAATATCAATTATGGAGCTTTGCTTTCGTTAAAATGCTTAATTACACAAGCCTCACATGAATGCACACGACTCCTAGCAATGATTTTTTGACTTGAGACTATTGTAGTAATTGATTAGATCTCTTTTTAAATCTGTCTATTCTCACAGATTTAACTTTACTTAGCCCTCAAAATTTTTAAATGATAAAAGCTTTGGCTCAAAACAATGTTGGGAGCTCAATTTAATTCACCAACTGCAAATGTCTGACGATTCTCAGAACAAGGGGACATGTTCCCTAAAGTCAAAGAATGGCAAATATATCACTGAAATAAGTGGAATGAGAGCTCGTATTGTTTCTACTCTGGTTGGAGTCAGAACTAAGTACTAATGTAAATTTTCCAAAACCTTTCTAGAATGTTCCTTCAGACATGATGACTGGCAGCATATTTCATACTAAGAACACTGGTCTGTGGCTTTTGAAAATTTCCTTCATCTCTTTCGCTTCAGTTTAAAATCCTGTCTCTTTTATCCTTGAATCAGGAGCATGAAGAATTAGCAAAAATCCTTTACCTCCTCGAAACTGACTCTATTATACATCGTTCACAGCTGCACCTCCCTTTCTGCCTTCCATATTACCGTAGACTGAGTCTTCTTAATCTCCGATTTCATTTACTTTCACTTGAATGATGAAATTCTATTTTGACCCTGTTCACACGAAGATGCTTAGAATCAATGCAATATCAAAACTAGTAAATAACGACAGTATTTTTTTCACTTAAAGTTATGTTTCTATCTGTGGCACAGATTTAAATTCCAGTCTTCCTAACTAAATTGGGCAAAAGAGCATGCTTATGTCCCTCTATGCCAAATTTTTATTCCCTGATTGGAGGGAAAAAAAAAAAAAGATTTTCCCCCTCTTCCACCTGCACTCAGAAGGAAGGAAGAAGGCATTTGAAGTAATATAATGACCGTTTCATCTCCTTGTATTTATTTGAAATCGATCCACTTTAAACTAGATTGGGTAACCCAGGTAGCAACTAAATTACTGAAAAGTTACAGTACGTGGTAATGTTTTCTGACAGGTTTGTTAAAAATATAACGCCAAATCATTACTTTTGTGACTCTCGACTCTCCGATGGCGTTGGTCTAGAATAATATGTACTGCCATCCTCAACAGCGATCCAACCCTTGATGACCAAAACTTGTTCCACAGATGTCCCCACGTCTGCCATGACTCATGTTCTACTTGAAACTGTAAACTCTACAAACTAATAATAAAGAAAATGCTGGGCTTATTCATTGCTATCTCCATTTACCATCATAAGTAATTTATAAGTTTTTCTTAAAGACTAACCGCTAAAAAGCACCACAATTCGACAATTAATTTACGAGCACGCGCGAAGATAAGGAATAAATGCCCCTGATGAACGTCATAGGAAACTTCAGATATTTGCCACATGTTGCCAAATTCTAGAATCCTTGAATGCTCCAGTATTTTAAAAGGCATAAAATACAAGGGGAGTATATATAAAGGAAAAGAGCTAATACTGTTTAAAGGAAGAAAAAAAAAACTTCTGATACGATGTCTAAAAATTGTGAAAGATTACTAAATCTACATTTATATAAATGCTACATTCCTCTCAACCAATAATATAACGCTTTGGAGGGAGGGTCGAGACACTGGGGTAAAAACCTAAAAGGTAACTTCTTTGGGGCGCCTGGGTGGCTCAGTCGGTTAAGCGTCCGACTTCGGCTCAGGTCACGATCTCCCGGTGCGTGGGTTCGAGTCCCGCATCAGGCTCTGGGCTAATGGCTCAGAGCCTAGATCCTGTTTCCGGTTCTGTGTCTCCCTCTCTCTCTGCCCCTCCCCCGTTCATGCTCTGTCTCTCTCTGTCTCAAAAATAAATAAACGTAAAAAAAAAAAAATTAGAAAAAAGGTAACTTCTTTAAAAGAAAAGTAATCAAGAGAGCACTACTTTGGATGTCAGAAGACTTGCCTTTAACCAGTTCATTTCTTTTTTTTTTTTTTTTTTTTAGTTTTTATTTTTATTTATTTTGAAAGAGAGAGAGAGAGTAAGCAGTGGAGGGCAGAGAGAAGGAGACAGAATTCTGAGTAGGCTCTACACCTACAGCACAGAGTCCAATGTAGGTCTCGAACTCACTAATGTGAGATCATGACCTGACCTGAAGTCAGATGCTCAACCAGCTCAACCAACTGAGCCACCCACGTGCCCCTTAATTGGTTCATTTCTAAAAACCTTTACTATCCAGGGAAACCTGAGAGCCCAGAAGACTCCAAAGAATTACAAAAGGCTATAATGGAGTCATATGATCAGTGTAGCCACCCTGTTGACTTTCTCTGGCAGAGTCCTATGTGGGAAAAAAAAAGTTTAGTAAAATATTTTCGCTTCTCATAAGAAAGGCAATTTAAGATGCAGGACCAGGCAAGGACAAAGTTCTGAAGTTGACCAGGTGTGAGTTTGGATCTTTTTCTCCGTGTTCATGATCGATTCTTCCTAAAGTGTTTCAACCCCTTGTCAAGCACATAGTGCTCTCGTGTTGCCCCAGCCTCCTTCTGTTCACAGGGATGAGCCATCTGGTAAAGTTAACAAGCCATCGCTGACTTGGGTATGTTTCTCTTCCAGTGGTATATGCATAAAAAGATAGATGGCGCACAGGAATACCTTTCACATTTTCATATTAGGTCCAAGGTCACCTAAATGCAAGTGATTAAGGGCTGGAGGGCTCCCCCAGAAAACATAAAGCCAGGTCTTTCGGGTGGTATCACTCGTGGCTACACCTTGCCCGAATGCAGGAGTCTGTCAAGGCGTTTCCTCCTCTCAGCCCTCTTTCCCTCCCTCTCCAGTACTTGTTTCCTGCCCACTGTCCTAGAGTCCTTCCAAACGTGCCCAAAATCGGTCATAAGAAGGCACAGAAGGAGAGACCCTTCACCCTTGGTTCTTGGAGATTTTCGTGGTAGAGGAAAATGATTAGCACTCAAGACATTTTAGAGAGAATCAACGTCAGTGGCTTTTGTGCCCCAAATCTCAACGGCAATTTGATATTATCTCAGGGGCCACCAGATTGAGACCTCTTTTAACCAAAGGAGCTTCATCTTTATACTAAGGTACAATAAAATTGTTTGTTGAAAAAAACAAGGAGTTCTCTGCGTAAAATCACAACGATCTTGTCAGGTGTGATGGAGCAGATCTCTAAGTAGCAATATGGGTATGAAATAACAGGTTCTGTCAAACCTTCATTTAAAGAAAGCAGTTTTCCGCTCAGCAGCACTCATTGGGTAGAGGGAGGGATCTTCGTGGATGAGCGTAAAAAATTAAGAAGCAGTGATTTCTATCAAACCTTCAAAAAAGAAAGCACACAGAGCCTGGCACATGGGTTTGTGCTGAATCACTGTTAGTTTCCTTTCTTCTCCCACAGTTGACAGCTTCTCTCCTCTTGCCATGTTGTTTTAAGTTGTGATGGAAGAATTATGCCCAGACTCATCGCAACTTCCCAGAACATTCAAATTTTGAAGAACACAGAAGTTCTCCAGGAACTGAGAGCTTCTCTCCCACACCTTCCATTTCCTCAGGCCCTTGCCCTCAGCCTCAGGCATAGAGCTGTTGTGGCCACACCTCCAGCCAGCCGTGCTTGGGTAGGCCCCAGAATAGGGGTGAAGCAGCTTAGAAAGATTAAGGTGCCACAGCAGCCTGAAACAGAATCACTCAGGCTGCCTCTACCCTGGCCAAGGGGAGGGTATTATTTGCAAAGCCCCCTGCTGAGTTGTCCAGGTGCTAGCTAGACAGGCTCAGGGGATAGTTTGGCAGCCGCCCTGGAAAAAATGCCTGTGTCTCTGCAAATAAACCTGCCAGTAGAGAAAGCACTGGGTTTTCCCCATTGCTTGTGCAAATAGTACCCTGTGCTTTGCTGGTATTGGAAATTCCTTGGTGTGGGTAGTTCTAGACCATCAAAATTGGAGCTATGGATTTCTTGTTATTGTCGTTACCCTTGGCCTATTGGGAAATAATTCCAAAAGTCCATGGTCCTATTTCCAATTATTCACAAGTGGAAAATCTTTGGTAACCGGAAGAAATGTTCTCACTAAATCCCAGCCCAGTGACTGACAGTAAGGTTGAGCAAACGAGTCTTGAGGTAGGTGCGTGTGCATCTGAGTGTAGGTATGTGCATTCTAGAAAAACTCATGAATAATTACACATTACCAAATTGAATATTATTAATGCCTTTTCTCTATTTGATATTCAAGAATTTGTCGAATCAACACTTTGGTTAGACAAGTGAGAAATCTCAATGAGATGGGCACATTTCTAAGCAAAAAGTAGGTATCACATATTACTCTATAGGTAAAAAAAAAATTTTTTTTAAAGAATCAAGGCCACAGAAGAAATTGTAAAAGTTGTCCAAAAAACAAAAGTAAAACAAACAAAAAATCTCTTCTCCAAAGGCATCTGGCCTTTATAGTTTTATGGGTGAAATATACCAACTATTCAAAAAGAGATCATATTGGATACATGGTTCATCCCAATTTGTTTTATAAAGCCTACATCTAGTAATACAAGGGCAAAAAGTCCAAATAAAGATGTAAGTAAGTTTAGTTGAGCAGTGTAGTAAAAAATAATAATAAATGCTATACTACCAACCAGCAAGGCTCATTTTGTATAACAAACTGGGATGTATGTAGGAAGATCTGGATTTACTTCTTGGTGAAAAGCAGGAAAAAGTTTCTTGGTGTGTTGATTTGTTTTATTTTTCCTACCTTCTAATGATAACGGAAACAAATATTTCTTGTTGGCACTGTTAGCTAACCCAACCACTATGTGGGACCGTCTCCTAATTTTTTCTCCAACAAGGGCCAAGTAGCCTTTGCTCTTTCAGCCATTTTAGTTTGCCTGGCTGCCTAACTCAGAGGTCATGTCTCAGTTTAATATACCTTTTGGAAATTCCAAGTCTTTGAATAAAGACGGGTTCACACAGAGGAGCTCTAAGGATTTCCCTCAACAATTTAAAAAAGACGAAGAAGATAAGAAATCCAGAAAAATAATGCTAATTAAAAACAGGCTCTTCATTCTACAGAAAAGGAATCCTGAGATTTTCATTTCCTGGAATATCAACTGAAAATAAAAACCCATTTGTTCATATTCTAAGAGGAAAGAATCAGATACCAGGCTCTAAAGAAGTGAGTTGGGCAGCACGGACTGCAGACAATTTGGTGATGCTTATGAGAGCTTGCATTGTGAGCAATAGGACACTGGAGAGGAACGTGGCATAGTTTTTTTATTTAAAATGTGCATGCCTTGCCTCACCAACCCACCGAACTCAACAAAAGCAGCAGTCAGCTTTTAAGAATATTTGTACCCATGGACAAACAGGAATTATAAAGGCACGTATCTGGTTACATTAAAATCTGTGATTTTTTTTTTCTTTTTTTTTTACAACTCAACTTAAATTCTTTCATCAAACTCCCCTTTTGTCTGCTGGGAGAAACAATCCGGTCACTTCAGGCATCGCCACTGTCCCAGACTAGGTTTTATCCCTTTCTGCACCTTTCCCTGAGGATGAGAAAAGATGGGCTAGCCAGGAGGCTTCTGTCCCGGCGGATGTCCTCTCTAGTCTTAGAGCAGGAAGACATGAGGCATTGGATTCCCAGTTGTCATCAAGGCACCATGCTTTGCTAAAATGGTCATTTCTGCATCGGGCGTCGGACCTGCAGGGTTCATACCATTTTCCTGTGGGGCATTCTCAGGCCCTCAGTGGCTCATTTCCTCACCATCCCGTGTCCAGTGGTCTGGTCACAGGAACATTTGACTCCTCTCAAGCCACTTTGGACTTGGTGCTCATAACGTCTGTACCCTACCACAGCCACACCGTGTGGCCCAGGGCAACGTCTGCATGCTTTCTACATTCTAGGTGCCAGGTAAAGCATAGATACACATTCCTTCTTCTGAACCCCAGACATCCTTGGCTGCTCTGTCACCTCTACCAAAGCCTCAGGCTCAGCCCAAGGCAAGAGGGGCAAAGTGCCTTTGCGAGCAAGTCTCTCGGCCATTTTTTTTTCTCTGTCCAGGAAAGCGTCCAGCCAGTGAGGGTCACCTACAAGTCCTCTTCATTTGTTACTGCTCTAGGTTCTTCATTGTGGATGAAGCTTTTTTGCCTTGATTCCTTTGGTGCTTTGCTTTTGAAACTAAAAACAGTCTTTTCTTTTAGCATTTTAAAATACACTTTTTCTCTTACCCTGTCAAAATCAGTTTTCAGGTAAATTTCAGGATTTATTCTACTCTACCCCCTTCCCACATCCAATATGTAATAAAATAGCAATAACTGTTTGTGGGGATTTTTCCCCATGACGTATCTGTTTTATAACTGGATGTTTGTCCCTTTGACCCCCTTCGCCCATTTCTTCTATCCTCCACCTCCCACCTCTGACAACCACCAATCTCGTTTCTGTATCTCTAAGCTTGGTTGGTTTGTTTGTTTGTTTGTTTTTCAGATTCCACGCATAAGTTAGGTCATCCAGTGTTTGTCTTTCATTATCTGACTTATTTCACTTAGCATACTACCCTTAAGGTCCATCCATGTTGTCACAAATGGCAAGATTTCATTCTTTTTTATGGCTGAATAATATTCCACTGTTTGTATATACCACCTTCTCTTTAGCCATTCATCCATACATGGACATTTAGGTTATTCCCATATCTTGGCTACTGTAAATAATGCTGCAAAGAACATGAAACAGTCTTTCTTATCACAAAAAAAAAAAAAAGCCTGACTGGCAAATTAAAAGCCTTGACTTTCAAGACTATTAGCTCAATACTAAATTTTAGGACCCTATTTAGAAATTCTAAAGTCAAAACCTCGATTCTTAATTCTCTGCATTTGCGCCATGAATCCCTTCTAGAAGCAGTGCTTGCCCCTGACTGAACAAGGAAGAGTCACAGATACTGGTTTAAAGACGGAAAGATCTCAGTTACTATACGTAAATTTCATGGGGAATGTTCGAGGATAGTCACTGCAAGATTATGGAGTAATAAAGGGAAATTGGAGACAAATTAAATATCCATCACTTGGCAAATTGTTAAAACACGTTCCTTTACTCCTCTTTGAGGTATCTTTAACGTGGGTACAAATGAGCTCAAGAATAAGTTTCCCTGTTATGTTACCACAGCCACGCAAAAAAAAAAAAAAATTTATCCGTGCTTTTTTTAAGTTTTATTCGTACCTTTAGTAGTAAGATTTGTATTTTAAGTCCATGGCCTATGGAATATTATGTATCCAATTAAAGTTTGAGGTTGAGCTACAGCTATGTAGTGAAATGGAAGGTTATCCATAATATGTTGTTGATTTTTTAAAGTAATAGAGCAATATATTTCTGTAACATGACTCCACTCGGGCTTTTTGTTTCTGTTTTTGTTTTTTTTAAGGGGGGGGGCGCAAGGGAGTGAGGGTGGAGAGAGAGAGGGAGAGGGAAGCAGGGCTCACCTGATGCAGGAGTCAGGAACCTTGAGATGCTGACCTGAGCTGAAGTCAGATGCTTAACCGCCTGAGCCACCCAGGCACCCTTGGGTTTTTTGTTTTTTTTTCTTTTAAGTTGCTATACCTTTACCTATATCCACATGCATGTGCACACACACTATTTGTGAGAACACGCACCTTCATAGTAAATGCTACTCCTGAGGAGTGAAAATAGGCAAGGAGGCATTTCGGCGAGGGGGGAGTTCAAACATTGGCTTTATACATTTCTGCCTAAATGTATGCATTTAATTTTTTTTTTTCAGCAAACAAGCACAACTTTTGTTTGTAAGAGGCATAGGTATTAGAATACGAAAGCACTGAGGGAAGAGTGCACCCTTCACCACTGAGAGGAAGTGAGGTCCTGACCTGGATCAATGGATCCCCTGGTCTGGTCTGTGTCCTCGGGGGCCGGGGCAGGGGCGGGGGCGGGGGAGTCTGGACTGCAGGGCTCACCTCAGCGGTCAGTGACTCCCGAAGAAGGTGGGGGCACGGGGCCAAACACACCTACATCTGAAGCCTAGTCCGTGACATGTCAGGTTTTTCATCTTTTTGAATCATCCGCTTTATAAAATCAAGATCTCTTATAAAAAGAACACCCACCTCTCACACCAAGGAGTAAATGAGCTCTGCTGGGCACAGTGCATCGTATACAACGTGCTCAATAAATGGTAGGCGGAAGAGGCGGTCAGGTAGGAAGAATTCTCGTTAACCTTGAGGTCTGGGAAACACGGCTGCCCCCACAGGGTGGTCACGGACATTTTAAATGCCACCACGGCTGCTTGCTTCCTTTGTCTTTTCCCTTGCCAATTCGAGAGCCCATATCGACTGTCGCCAAGCATCTGGTAGGGGAAGCAAGCAGGGTGCACTTGTTTTCCTCAAACAAGGACGCGCCAAGTGGGATGTCGATGTGTCTGTGACACATGGGAGGGGGGGGGGGCGTCAAATGTGCAGAAGGGATATGCTGTGTTTCGCGTGGGTCCATGTGATAATGGGTTCGTAGTTCCCTACCGCAGGTAAGGAAGAAGTGGGGAAAGAGGCAGGAGAACCTTATTTAGGAAGACCAGAGTTCAGGGTGAGTGAGCAGGAAAAAAAAAAAATTAACTTGCGAAACAGATGGCACCAAAACCACACTGGAAGTCTGGGTAGAGGGCAGAATGGGCGACAGAAGGAGACGGTGAGGAAGGCGCGGTCAGGTACAGAAACTAGCCCTGGGCGGAGCGGGATTTGACGCTCACGCTTCTGGGAGCTGGAGACTCGGGCAGAGCACGTATGGTGGCAAAGGTGGGAGGCAGAGGAAATCCAGGCCGCCCGCACCCCCACCTGCCCTGACCTCTCACCCTGAAGCCTCAGAAAAGGGAAAATCAATGGACTCCTGAAGTACCGGGGCCTCAGGTCTGGGATTGGAATTTGACCCAGGCAGAGTGTTTACTGATCTAGAGGCGGATAGGTGCAAATGAGCTCATCTTTATCTTGAGAGGAAATTCGGGAGACCAGACCTAGACAAAGCCACATTTTATTCAGTGAAAACTTAGCACCGCCCCCTCCGCCCCCCACCCCGCGACGATGCACGCACGACCACGTAAAAACATCTGCCCGAATCACCTGGTCTCCGAAGGTCCGTTCTGAAAGATTAACGGATAGGGAATTAGGAGCTTCCGGAAAACCAAAAACGTTATTCCCAAATGTCTTACATTTGCCCCACTTGCTGCTTTGTATACTTTTTTCTTCCCCCTGCAGTTTGCAAATATTGACTAAGTTCAAGGGCAGGGGTATAAGGTCTAACTTCAGAGTTAGCATGAGGTGAAATACTTAAGATGGTGCAATCCTGTCCTAATGAAGAACATATTAGATCCCAAGGTTGGTTATGGGCAGTTCTTGTCCCCTGACCCAGTTGATATTTGTTTTATCAAGTCAGGGACTATTTTTGTCATCATTGTTAATCTCCCTCTTGCCAGATCTGTTTTGGCCGAGGGCATGCACTTGAGGTATGTTAGAAGAATGGAGTGCAGTATTGTGGGAAAGAATTACCGCTAATTCTGTCTGCCTACAGCTTCCTCAGCCCTGTTCATCTGATCTTAACAGACCAAGCAGAACCGTGGATGGAAACTCCTACAAGTCTGTCACCCGGTTTCCAAGAAGTAGAGTTTGGAGCTGAAAGAACAACATAGCAACATTCCCATGATGACTACAGGTCTACATTCGGTTGGAAAGAATTTTGACCCGCGCATCAGGGGAGAGCTTGACGGAACGCTTTCCCAGTAAAGAAACCCAGAGCTAAGTGGACAGGTCCAACCCACTTAGCCTCATCTTCGGACCCAGTATTGCATAAGTCTTGTCTCAAGGAATCCTGGAGACCTGGCCTAAGATCACTGGCAGTTCTAGCTGGAGCTCAGAATTGTGACCCATGGGGTTTGGAGTCCAATAGACCCTGGTTCAGATCTTAATTTCTCTAAGCCTCAGTTTCTTCCTGTGTGAAAGTAATCGTAACAATGCTCTCCTTGCAAGACTGCCGTGAGGATTAAATGCGGTATTGTGTCCGAAAGCATTTAACACAGTGCCTGTTACTTGAAATGGGATTAATATGTTTTAGCCTGCTTCCTTCCGCTCAGCTCCCCCAGCTGCTGGTGTAGCTCCTCTCCCTGCTGCATACGTCTGACGTAGTGGAATCGGGCCAGTACACTTGAGGGGATCCCATCGTAGCAAGAATGAATAGAGAGAGATAAGACCAAGTTAAACAATGTCCAGAACAGCAATATGCACTTTTAAATGGTGGGAATATAAACTGAGTGGGCTCCACTGACCTTTGAAAGCCTCCAAATAGATAAACGTGTGGTTGTGTGACTGCTTCCTAGACCTGAACACAGCCAGCAAAATCTGCATGTGAAGATCGTTGCCTGGGGAGTTTTTTCTTAAAAATCTAACACCATGGAGGCCATCATAGACTTCCTTTGATCTTAATGATGTGACTGAGTTGCCCAGTGTATCAATAAATCGCCTGGATAGTTTGTTCAAGGGAGAGATGATGTCCTTTTAGACTCATAGCAGCCTCAGCCACTATATTCTACCTCGCATGGCATAGTGAGATGCTATACATGATGTCGCAGTTGGAAGTATCGTATCTAAACACTCTGGCAGATTGGGTAACCCGTAACCACTTCCTCTCTTAGCATCATAGGAATGGCCGGAATCCACCAAGTCATATCCTCATGTTGGGCACCCTGAGTTAGCTCTGAGGTCTCGAAACAAACTGACTTCCCAACCTTTGGATCAAATGGCTATCTGCAACATAGACGGTCAAATCTGTATTTTGTATAAGTCAGTATTTAGAGATTCTGAGGGCAATAACTACTTCCATATGCAATATAGTCAATTATCCAATGTATCCAACTCGGTCAGGGGAAGATTAATATGAACAATTGAGCATTGAAAATGTATTTATGGGGGCGCCTGGGTGGTCCAGTCGGCTAAGCGGCCAACTTCAGCTCAGGTCATGATCTCGCGGTTCATGAGTTCAAGGCCCACATCAGGTTTCGTGCTGACAACTCCGAGCCCGGAGCCTGCTTCCGATTCTGTGTCTCCCTCTCTCTCTGCCCCTCCCCCACTCATGCTCTATCTCTGTCTCTCAAAAATAAATACATGTTAAAAAAAATTTTAAAGCATATTTATGTTTGACATTGGAGTGATAACACATCAACCTTGAGAGAAGCTCGCATAGTAACTCCTGAATCTGGCCTCTGTTTCTCCACACCTGGTATTTCCCAATGGCACCAGAGCTATACTGGAGGAAGGAATGGAAAGAGCCAATATAGGACACCCAATAAATATTGGGAGAATTCATGTAGATTTCAATTTACATTTTTTTATATGTTAGCAATAAACACCTAGAGCATACAATGGAAATAAAATAACAACCAAACCTATAAACTATCAGGAATAAAGCTATAAAACTATACTGTAAAGACATAAAGAAGACCTGAAAAAAGTGAGAGTCAGACAACAATGATAAAAATAATAATGATAATAAGAACTAATATTTATTATGTTCTTATGATGTGCCAGGAATTATCTAGATGATTTCATGATTCTCAGAAATCCTATGAGTTACTAATATGATTATCCTCATGTTTTTTTTAAAAAATGGAAGTAGGGCACATAAAAGAAGGTATACCTTTTTTGCATAGGAAGACCCCAAATGATAAATAGTTTAATTTGCCTAATTTGCTCAATAACTCTATTCTGTAAATTAATGCAATCAATTAGCGCTATAAATTAATGTGACCCCAATCAAATTTAGAGAACTGCTTACAGAACATAACGATTTTTATTCTTTTTAACAATTTTTAAGTTCACCTAGAAGAGAAAATGCTAAAAAGAAAGCCAAGAAAGTATTGAAAAGTACAAAGAGAGTTAATTTTTAAACCTGGTAACAACTACAGGGGCACCTGGGTGGCTCAGTCGGTTAGGTGGCCGACCCTCAATTTTGGCTCAGGTCATGATCACCCTGTTCCGGAGTTGAAGCCCCGTCCCGCATTGGGTTCTGCGCAGATCTTGGGATTCTCTCTCTCTCTCTCTCTCTCTCTCTCTCTCTCTCTCTCTCTCTCTGTCGCTCCACTGCTCTCTCTCACATACACACACTCTCTCTCTCTAAATAAAAAATAAATGATTGGGGCGCCTGGGTGGCGCAGTCGGTTAAGCGTCCGACTTCAGCCAGGTCACGATCTCGCGGTCTGTGAGTTCGAGCCCCGCGTCAGGCTCTGGGCTGATGGCTCGGAGCCTGGAGCCTGTTTCTGATTCTGTGTCCCCCTCTCTCTCTGCCCCTCCCCCGTTCATGCTCTGTCTCTCTCTGTCCCAAAAATAAATAAACGTTGAAAAAAAAATTTTTTTAAATAAAAAAAAAAAATAAATGACAAACAAATAAATAAATAAACTTTAAAAAACAATTACATTAAAGTCCAGTAAGATTATTAGATACACCACTCAGGGGCTTACAATGAAGCCCAGCACATGGGGGACACTCAATCAATATTAGGAGAATTAATGTATATTTCTCTCTATTTCTTCTCTGATTTACCCCAACAGATAGAAAAACAAAATATGAAATCACAGTAATTAGAACTGAGGAAAAATAGTTCAAGAAAGCAGATTAGAAAACCCAGAAACAGATACAGGTAAACGTAGGAATTTAGTCTATAATAAAGTTAACTTTCAAATCGGGATGAAAAGATATTCAACCACAAAAGGTATTCAACACTATTCAACAAAGAGCATGGAGATGATTTGCTAATGATATGGAAAAAAGTCAGATCCCCGTCGTACAACATACACGAAAATAAATTATTGATGGACAAAAGGTTGAAAGTGTGTATTCACACACAAACGCATGTGTGCACACACATGCACACGTACTCCTACACGTGACACACACATGAACATTCTGGAAAACTGATTCTACCATCTTGCACTTTGTAAAATATTTTAAACCACACAAAGCCCAGAAGCCATAAAAAAGTAAAATTAAAGATATGGCTACATAAAAAGTTATATCTCAGCAACAATAACAAAAGTGAAAAATTGGGGGAAAATAAACAGAAAGAATAGACTAATTAGCCTTAGTGCACAAAACACATCCATAAATCAGTTAAAAAATGTACCATTCAATAGTAAAATGGTCAGAGGACATGCATAGTGAAGATAACAAGGAAAAAATAAATGTGGTTTGTGAATGTGTGAAAGTATGCTTAACTTTACTGGCAACCAGAGAAGTGCAAATTAAAACATAATACCGTGTTTTTGCCAGTTACGTTGGAAAAATAGGAACCGTGAGATCATGACCTGAGCCAAAGTCGGACGCTTAACTGACTGAGCCACCCAGGTGCCCCAGTATAAAAAATTTTATTTAAAACACTGTTTTCAAATGCAAAAATTATAATTTTGGGCGAGTGAATGATTAAGCAAATTATTTCATGTATATATTTGGAAAACTACAGAACAATTTTTTTATGTGATATATGTTTTAAGTGTATTTATTTTGAGAAAGAGAGAGAGTGTGCAAACAGGGGAGGAGCAAAGAGGGAGGAGAGAGAGAATCCCAAGCAGGCTCCACGGCCAGCACACAGCCCAATGTGGGACTCGATCTCATGACTGGGAGATCATGACCTGAGCCGAAATTAAGAGTTGGGCACTTAACTGAGCCACCCAGGTGCCCTAGACTAATTTTTAAAATGAGATCGATCTTTATGTAACAACACAGAGAGATCTCCAGGGTAAATTACTAACTAGAAAAGTCTAGGAGCAGAATAATGTAGTACTATATTTTGTTGCTTCTAAAAATCATTTTTCCCACATATCAATACTTCTGAAATTGTGATGCATCATACAGTCCACAGCATCTAATAATTATAATAGATAGCATTTTTTTCTTCTTACTTAAACATAAGATAATAGCATGGCTTACAGTTGATGCCTCTTAGATTTTATGAAATATAGTAAACCACATCACCTCATTTATACTTAAAATTATATTTATTTATACGTCTAACAAAATGAGTAATTGAGAACTTAATTGGTACCTCTCTTGTGTACCGGTCTTAAAGGGGAATAACGAAGAGGGAGGAGCAGGAGAAGACGCAGAAGGAGAATCTTTTTTCTTTCCCTTTAAGGGAAGCCTGGTCTTTATGTTATTGAATTTGGCTCATTCACTCCAGGGGCCTTTACAAGTTCTGACCATCAGATCTGTCGGTGATAGCGGTCTCTGAAAGAGAGAGGATGGAGGCGTCTTTGTCTCAAAGGCAAGAGAGGGGCATAGTCCAACTCCATGCCCTGGTGACTACAAGGAGGTGGGAATTTAGGGTTTAGGCTAGGAGGCCAGAAAGCTGCTTCCCTGAAATGGAGGGATGGATGGGATTGCTACACAGGTGCCTGGGGAGGACTGAGTGCCAGACTCACCGTGTTGAAGGCAGAAGCAAAGATGTCTGCGACCAAGCTTATCACAGTGGCATAGGTGCCCCACAAGAGCTCTCTGCTTTGAGTAGCCTTTAGTGTTAGAAGCAGGGACCCCCGAGTACAGAAGCATAATTGACAAGAGAGCAAAGGCCCATCCATAGTCTTCCTAAGTCCCACAAACCCTGGAGTTCTCAATCAACGTCAAGGGAAAGAGAGAGTCTTCCCATGACTCAGACGAGTTGTCCAGCCAGCTCTGATGGGTGAGGGCTGGGGCACTTTATAAAAGGAAATGTCCACCTGCTTGATTCTAAATGGTCTGGACCAATTTGTGCCAGAGATGATAGATAGATGATAGATAGGTAGATAGAGATAGGCAGACATAGCTAGATAGGTAGACAGATAATAAATACCTGGGATTGGAGAGGAGATGTGAATGGCACCTTTTACTTTTTACCGTGTAAACTTTTTATTATTTGAATTTTTGCAAGCTCTCTTGCTCTTGTGATTTTAAAACAATTTTTAAAAGAAATTTTACTGTAAAAAAATGAGATGGGGGCGCCTGGGTGGCTCAGTCCGTTAAGCTTCTGACCTCAGCTCAGGTCATGATCTCACGGTTCGTGAGTTCGAGCCCCGCGTCGGGCTCTGTGCTGACAGCTCAGAGCCTGGAGCCTGCTTCGGATTCTGGGTCTCCCTCTCTCTGCCCCTCCCCCGCTCCCATTCTGTCTGTCTGTCTCTCTCTCTCAAAAATAAATAAACATTAAAGAATTAAAAAAAAAATTATATGATGGCAGATTGGTAGCTCCGTTTTACTACATCCATTTGCTTATTTAACGCATTTGTATGGAGCCTAGTTTACGTGCCCAGCACTCATCTGGGTCCAGGGAGAAATGCTCATGGACGTTTACCTTGAGGAGTTCATGGTCTCCAGAGAGCAAAGGTGCCAGAAGGGGGCGGGGGGGGGCGCTTCGGCCGCACGTACCCCCATGTCTGTAGGTAAAATTACAACCACCCTGTTGGTCATTGCCCAGAGTGGCCTGACAGCAAGTGCGGTGTCTCCAGTTCAGAACTTGAAGCGGTGTGCCTCAGAGGCCTAAAGTTATAGTTTTGCCGGAACTGTGTGCAGTGGCCTCAACGTGGCCTGTGATAAACTGCTGTCTGGGAATTAGCCACGCAGCTTCTCAAACAGCTGCTGAGAGTTGTCTGAGAAGAGTCATTTCACTCTGGGGGCAGAAAGCCTCTGTGGTCACAGCCAAACTAAGCTACAGGGCATTCTTCTCTTTCATTCCTTCAACAGACATTTGTTCTAGGCTTCGTGAAAACAGTGATGAGTAAGACATAGTTCTCACCCTGGTGGAGGCTATACTCCAGTGGGGGAGACAGTTATTCACAAAAACAAAGGAACCACGTAGACTACAAAGTTCTTTATTGGTGCAGAAGTTTAGAAAGGTGAAGGCAAGGGTCATGCTGGAACGAATGTCCCCGGGCCTGGGACAGGAGAAGGCAGGCATCTCTGAGGAAGGGACATTGCACTGACATCTAAAAAGTGAGTAAGTATCACGTGGCCAAAGAGGAGGGAAAACAGGCAAGTGTAAAGGACCTGTGTTTGGGGTAAATGGAGAGCATTTGAAAGCTTGAAAGAAGACTATTCCTCTAAAGCCAGGATGCCGATGGTGGGGTGTTCCCAAGAGAGGATGGTGTGATGGGGAGACTGTTCCATTGCTCTGGAGGAGGAAAGATATGAAGCTCTTTTCTTTGCTTCTCCAGACAGATAAAAGTGATTTATATTTCAGGAGAGAAGGAAAGAGATATACATATGGCTAATCTGCTTTATCCCAGATTATGACATCTTTCCCCCAAAATGTCTTTGCCTAAGCGGATGGAGTCATTCATCCATCCACTGGACCAAACCAAGAACCCAAGAGTCATTCTGTCTTTCTTCTCTCAAATCCCACATCTAATCAACCATTATTGATGTTCAATTCATGTTCCTTATATCACTCAAATCCATTCATCACCTTCTAGCCACAGTACCCTAATTCAGGCCCTGTCAACTCTCATCCCAGGTTCTACAAAGGCAGGAAGTGAACAACATTAGGATAGGCCTTCCTTCCTTCAGTCTTTCTACCCCAGCACTAATCCATTCTCCTGCACTGTATCGGGTGATTTTTCTAAAGCATTAATCTGTCCCTCTATTCAAATTGAGAGTTTTGTCACTGCTCCAGAATAAAATCCAAAGTCCTTAACACGGTTTTTTAAGACCCCTTATGATCTCTCCCTGGTTACTGCTCTATCATCCTCCACCCAGCTATAATGAACTACCTCTTTTGTGCTGGTTCCTTTCTTCCATTTTCATGGCCATTCTTCATACAACTGCTATCAATAAGTAATTGATCTTTCTGTGTCACAACTCTGGTATTTCCCAGATTAAGACTAATCTGCAATTCCCTTTCACGCCAGCATTATACCTAATCCCCTTAGCATGGCAGACCCGATCCCTAGGATATTATTTGTACCTGTTCCTTCTGCTGTATTTCCTAATACTTTCTCCCTTCCCTCTAATTCTTGCCCTACAGTATTGAATTGCTTCTGGTTCCCAATACATACCCTCTTAGTTTATGCCTCAGTACATTTGCATAGATGTTTCCTCCGCCTGAACGCTTTTCTTATTTGTTGCTTGAGCTCTTTGTTACTCCCTAAAGCACTATCCAGAGGTGGAATATGAAAACCTAGAATATAATATTAATCCAAACTGTCAATCATGAATAAAAACTCCAGTAGGCACTGATTCAAAGCTTATCTTCCATGTACTCTTTCTGAGAAATTTTCCTGACATGTATTCCAACGGAATGAAGGTGAAAACCAAACCAAAAAAAAGGCGGGGGGGCGGGGCGGGAAGGATGTGGAATAAACAGTGAAACAAACCAGGAAGTATATAGAAAATAGATTCACAGCTGTGTAGCAGCCTTAGACTATAATTCATTCACACTGAAACAAGAACGCAATAGTTCCAAGAAAGATGTCTTTAGAAGAATGTAAAACATTCTATGCAATGGGCAGAATGGGAAAATACGGTGAGAACATATTTGTGAAAATATGATGAAATTAGGTTCTTCTTCTTATACCAATAAGAAAGGAAAATCAAGAACATAAATATTCTCTATCATATCCCCATTGCCTAGACTTTCCACCACAAAGGAAAGCCTTAGAGCTGCCTCTACAAACACTAGCTGTTCCCTGTTTACAACCAGGGGTAAGGGGAAAATCACAAACACCCACAATACATTTTTTTCCTTGAAACAATAGTAATAATTTTTGCCACACCGTAAACAAGAACAAAATTCATGGAAGGAAATGCATTTCTGAAAACTATGGGAATACGCAAACTGAAAGATAAGTCCTATATTTCTCTGGACTAGGGGACTCCAAGCCATCAGCATTGTATTCTGCTTTGGAGGACCATAACATACAGCTGCCGTCATCTACCTGCGGGTTCCCTCGAGTACCATTAAGAATGACGCCCACTGGGGTGCCTGGGTGGCTCAGTCGGTTTAGCATATGACTCGGTTTTCGGCTCAGGTCACGATTTCACTGTTTGTGAGTTCGAGTCCTGCACCAGGGTCTGCACTGGTGGTGCGGAGCCTGCTTGGGATTCTCTCTCTGTCTTTCACTCTGTCTCTCTCGGCCCCTCCCCCATTTGTGCGTGTGCTTGCTCTCTCTCTCTCTCTCTCTCTCCAAAAGAAATACACATTAAAAAAAAAAAAGAATGGCCCCCACTATTCTAACCTCTCAAGGTTCTTTAGTCTTCCGAGATGGCCGCACTCTTCAAGTTCTGTGTGGTTGGCAATATTTGGGCAGCCCCTAAGACTTCCATCCCAGGTGTACATGTCTCGTGCAGTGCCTTCACTCTGAGTGTGGACAGAACCTATGAATATGATGAGCGATCACTCCTATAGTTAGGTTACATTATATGGCAAAGATGAAGGTAATTAAGGTCCTTAAGCAGCTGATCAAAGCTGAAATTACCCTGGGTGTTCCTGGACTGATTAAGTGAAATCTTAAAAAAATTCCCCTACTGGCCTTGAATTGTCACCTTGTGAACTGTCTATGGAGGGGGCCACATGGCAAGGATCTGATGGCAGCCTTGAAAAGCTGAAAGTTGTCCCTAGTCACCAGCTAGCAAGAAAATAGGACCTTTTATACTACATTCCCCAAATTCTGCCACTAACTGGAGAGCTTGGAGGAGACCCTCAAGCCTTACATAAGATCACAAGCCCTCACCTTGATTTCAGCCCGGCGAGACACTGAGGAGAAGACCGGACTAACTCCATCAAGACCTGCCACACAGAAACTTGAGATGATAAATTTGCGCTGCTAAATTTTTTTCAATGAAAATGACTTATTCAAGGTGTAGCTCAATGTGATTTATTACCTATAACTTTACAAGGCATTATAAATAAATCAGATCCCAAATCATAAAACAATTTCAACCACAAAATATATCAATTAGTAGATATACATGTCATTAAGGCAGCCAGATACACTTGACTCTGCTTCTGTCTCAAATGGCAAGAAATATCCAAAGGCTCCAACAATGTTTCTCTGACCTCCTCTTCCTTTACTATGGTTAAGTATTGATGGTTTTGTTTGAGCAGTGAAATTTCTCAGAGTGTCTTCCAAAGATGATGAATCAACGAGGAGGATCATTCTGCTGGCTATCTCTGTTACACAGTCTCCAGGTCTTTAACACTATTTGATTTCAAGTGGATGAAGCTGTTTCAATACAGCTGTTACTGGCTTTGAGCTTGCTTGAAGTACCATGGCTTCTTAGCTGGTTTCAGGAATTCTCTCTGTTCCACCATCTTGCTGCCATCATCCTCACCATCATCATCACCATCACCATCATCACCATCACCACCATCATCATCACCACCATCATCATCAATCATCATCGGTATTGCTTAACTTCATTGATTTGTTCAACAAACTCAAGTAAGTGTCCTCTACAGGCTAGCTCTCAGCTAAGTGCTGGTAAGTGGGAGGCTCAAGGAGTCCAAAACTTAAATCCGAATAGATCTGATTCAAAAGCCCTCCTTCTGCCTGCACTATGCCCTGTTGGTGCACACTTCACCACTGAATTTGTGGTAATTTGCTATTTAGCCATAGAAAAGGAACACATACTGCAATATCAATGGCAGTGTCCAGGAGGAGGTTGTGGGCACTACAGCCAGCTGTTCTTGTGAAGAACCCTGAAGCCTAAAATGTTATAGCTCCCGGAACCTTGACCCAGGAGGCAGCAAGGGTAACTGCTAGGGGAGCCCCGTGAGACGTGCTCGGGGTGCTATGTGTCTCTGAGGAGGCCTTGGCATCCAGGCACTTGGCCAGGAGGTAGGCTAGGTTTCCTGAGCACTTTGCAGAACTGTGAGTGGAGGGGAGGAGATCCAGGCACGTAGCAGGATCTTGATACGTTACCAAATTCAGAAGATAGTGGATTGGGATGGAGGCTGGGAAAGGAAGAAAGACACCACAATGAAAGAAAATTGCCCTCATACTTCATTGGCATGAACTCTAGAAAAGGCGGACCTGGGTTCAAATCCCTCCTCCCACCTCTTATTCTGCGCTCTCGAACAAATTACCTGCCCCTCAGTTTCTTCATCTCTAAAATAGTCCTTACGGTACCTCTATCGCCGAGTGGTGAGAATTAAGAGAATATGTATAAAGGCTTTCGTACAAAGCTAAGCACACAGTAGACACTCAATGAGTGAGAGTTATTACTATATGATAATAAACTAGTGCAATATGTATTAGTTTTCTACAGCTGGGTAACAAATTGCCACACATTTAGTGGCTTAAAGCAATACATATGCATTATCTCATCGTTTCTATGGACATGAGTTTGGGCATGGGCTGTCTGGGTGCTTTTGCCTTAACAGGGCAATTTACCCAAAAGCAGGCCACACAAAACGAGGCCCTTCTGGAAATATTAAGCTATTTACATCTCCTTTCCTCAGAGACAGTCCTAACCAAGGTGATGGAAATACTTCCTGTGGAGACTCGGGTCCTCAGTGGAGGAGTGATGGTGGTTGTGGGCGTGGGGAATGAAGCCACGGTCAGTCCTCATCAAGAACAGCTGTCAGAGAAAGGACCAAGAATAAGGAAGAGAGCCTGAGTGGGGGTCAGGTACCTCTTCCACTCCTCAGCTCTCCATTTAAAGCTGTCTTGCTATTTAGTGCAGCTCTCCAATGGCACTGACTCATCGGCAGACAGATATTATCCGTGGTCATCAAATTCACTGTTATTTGTATTTCTCCTGGGCTAAAATACCCTTTTCTGGAGCTGGTTTCCCGACCCACGTGAACATTCGTGAGTGGCCTATGTACCTTGTAAGGACTCGCATAACTTCGCTTTACGGTTCTTCTTCCAGGGCCTGGGGAATGGGTAGTACTCAGTGGAATACTCAGAGAGAGGATCCATCTGCCTGGTTCCAAGCACCAGTGTCTCCCCAGTTATCGCGGCAGTAACTATGGCACTCGTCACCGTGCCGAGCACAAAGTTTGCCTCATAAATCCCGCCTGACTGGCTGGTTCATCAGCTCACCTCCTAACGTGTAGTGCACATTGCCTGAACCAAGAACACTGGCTGGCCAGCACCCTGCACTTTGACATTCACATCGTCATCCTTGGAGCTCACATCAACCCTGGGAGACTCTTGACTCTAACGGGAACCCTTGACTATTCCTCTCTCATGGATAAGCTCCGAAATCTGACTAGTGATAAGATTTGAGTGTGAACCCAGGACTTCTGAATCTTGTCCACTCTGTTTTCTTTTATGAATCCGTGGTCCCCGTCTTCCGCTTTCCTCCTCATTCAGGGCAATCTCTTAATGTCTCACAGTTCAGCAAATTGATACTCAAAAACCGCAGGTGTCTTCTGCGCGCTGCAGAGATTCTGGATGGGAGGCGATCAGAGGAGTTTACTTTTCTATCCCTCTGCGGTCAGGCCCGGCTTCGTAGGCGCGAGTCCTATGCAGTCACACAGAGTCCCACACTTAGGAGAGCCCCACATTTCTTCACTGCTCTGCCGCTACCCTCTTGAAATTCTTCATAATTTTTTAAACAAAGGACCACACATTTTCATTTTGGACAGAGCCCCACGGATTATATCACCAGTTCGGTCTGCAATAAAGATGCAGTGGGCTTTAATATACATTTGCAAATTGGAGAGAGAATATAAATCCCTCTTCTCATTGGCTAATCAAACCCTGGGCATTTAATATAAGTCAGTGCCGCATCAGCTTTACCAGTAAACCCATAAAGGTAACCAAAAAAGAGGAAGGTTTGCATAGAAGCAGCACGTAAAACATCCCGGGATGGCCCTCCACCGCAGGAGGACCCGAAAATTCCTCTGTCTCCTCATCCACCTCCATCCTGAGCCCACCTACAACTACTCTCTACCCACATCCCCTCCCCCCTCCCCCCCTCCCCCGCCCCCGGCAGCTCTCTCAAAATCTCCTCCTATACGTATTGGCACGCCAGTTCTCTCCCTCATCTCCTGTGGCTCATCTGTGTTTGTTAAACATTATTTGGCACATAGTAAGCTCTTCAAAACCAGAGACTTGGAGTGCAGGGGACAGACGGTGGGCTTTTGAGTCGGGTCATACACGAAAGAGGCTGTACCGGCACTGCCCCCACCTCCCTCCTGTGCCCTCCCCCACCCCCACCCGCACCGCAGCCCAGGCCAGGCCACAACTGTGTTGATAAAGGAAAGTAACAGAGCCACAAAAAGCTTTGGAGACGAGGCCTGATAACTCACCCAGACCTGAAAGCTTGGATTCTGAAGGAGGCCAGAAAGGAGGTTGTCGAATCCACACTGTCCTTTTCTAAGCGTGTCTGCTTCTACACCCAGGACCTTCACCAGGGCACTCTATCATGGCCAGGCGCTGGGGGTCCCATGATGTCTAAGTCACTGATCCTCAAAGTTTCTAGTCTGAAAAGGGGAAATAACCATTCGGAAGGCACCCATCTGCAGCCAGGGGCTCTGCTGTCTTCACTCGTTTAATAAGCACACTTCTGATACCACGGCATTTTTCTAGGGCTTACACGGAAGAAGGACAGTGGATTTCCGATTGAGGTCTCCCAAAGTATGGGGAGGTTTCTCTTTTCGGCATGAAGGCACCCACACTCTCCCATCCTGAGACCCCCAACAATGACAGTCACACGCATGTGAACAGTGCTCTCCATTCTTCAAGGCACTTTCTGACTCGGCATCCCATATGATCTTCCGGGCACGCCTGAGAGATGAATGGGGCAAGAGGCATCCCCACTTTACAGATGGGGCAGCTGAGTCTCGATGCCCGCGCCGTGTCAGCAGCAACCTCAGCACACGTGTGGCAGCACGTTTGAAGCCATCATCCCGGCTGCTGTCTAAAGAGGGAGTTCTCACCGCAAAGCAAGAACGGTGAGGAGTCTTTTTCTCTCAGACCACGAAAGCATTAGCAAGCGCTTCCTCTTTCCCTCTAACTTCGGGCCCGGGACTGCTTCGGATGAGGCCACGCACCCTCCGATCGGCACAGTTGTTGTGAAAGACGTGGGCGAGGGAAGACAGCTCACTGAAGGGAGAGAGGAGGTTTTGAGGCTGGAGAGGGAGGCAGGGCACAGAAGAGCAGAGAGAGGCGCTGATTGAAAAGAAAAGGGGGAAATTATCCCAATTCTAGCACTGCTGGAAAATGGGAAAGTTATTGCTGCACAAAGACCCTCTCGAACCGCCTGCCTTCCAAAATTTCTACTGCACTGTCTGCAGTTACTTGGGTATGGCAGAAGCAGCATCTTTGTATTATATGAACAGTCTGCTTCATAATCAAATACCATCTGTCGCTACATCTGAACTTGTTTTCAACATCTGTGCGTTCTGGTCTTAACAAAGCTTTAAAAACTAATTCAAAAACTTTCACAGATCACTGACTAAATATGTACATTGACCATCTTTCCACATTGGGTTTGCTATGCTTCTTCTATAGGTGCCTCCCTCTGCCCGGGAAGAGGGAAGACGTATACACTTGGAGGCTTTATTCAGCTTATTTCCTAATGGCCTTGGGTAGCCAAGTGCAAGAGAGGGACACTTGCTTATGCACCGAGAGGACCCATCATATTCTTTCTTGGTGCCAATATGGTCCCTTTCTGCCAATGAGAAACCTGTAAGTTGATCAGCTACCATACCCCAATTACTCAAAATGACACTACAGATAAAACGGCAACCAAGGGGGGAATGAACTGTATGGCTTATACGCGGCTAAAGTGTGTTTGAACAAATGGTGAAGTAAAACCGTGAGGGCTCTCGGGAGGATAAGGACGCTGTTACTTTGCACATGCTTCAGAAATGTGAAGTACATCTTTACAGAACTTTTTGCCAACCCCCTGGCAGATGTTGACCAGTTTTGCTTATGTATACATCAGTTGCAGAACACTAAAACAGAGATTGGAAATTTTAATTTAGTCAAGGCAGTTGGGCTAAAATGATGGCTTTTGTTGAAACCATTAAATAGAGCTGCCTAATGAAGTACAGTACAGGGCTGGCAAACAGAGCCCTGATCGGAGGCTGCGGCTTCCAAGCACGAGAGAGGGAAGGCAGTGGCCTTGAGGCCTCGGAGCGCAGGCAGCGCGGCGCCCTTGGACGGAGAGCAAGGGCTCCGGGTGGTGGGGGCAGAGAGGAAGGAGGGCTGGGACCCCCCCCTGCCCCTGAGCGGAGGGGCGTCTGTCCACGATACCTGCACCGATAGGATCTTAGCGGCGCGCGCGCGCGCACGTGGGTGCGCGTGCGCACACGTGCGTGGGAGGGGGGGGCGTGCGCGCACGCGTGCGCGTCCGGGCGAGCGAAGGTTTCGTTTCGGAAATGTTCTCCTTGAAGTTGCAGGTGCTCGTTTGCAAGGGGCCAGGTGGGAAGTGTGGTGTAGGGAGCAGGTGCATGGTCCCTTGAAGGTGGTTTGGGTGACCTCGGATCCCAGAGGAGGGAGGGTAGTGGCAAGTGGTACGGCTGGGGAGCCCGTGGGAGGGGGGTGGGAGGCTGCCGGGTTAATGAGTCTGGTGATTGATTCCGCTGCTTCAGTACCCTTGCCCTTCCCACGGCTGCTTGACGGCAAGGAGCCATTAGGTGTGCCCGGGGCCATTCTTCCCGTCCCACTCGGGGTCAGCGGAGGCAAAGCAAAGATAACCTCAGTATTGATGGAAACCCACTTTAGTGTGATGGCGCTGACTGATAATTATTTAGGAGCCTGGACGTTGGCTTTTTGCACGGTGATGAATATATTAAAGAACACCGGAGTCTGCGCCAATTTTTCCACTGTTCTCCTATTTTGGTGGGAATCTTTGCCACGTGACCACGTAATCCTTTCGTCGTCGTGAACGCTTAAAAAAGATACAAACAATACTGTATTTTCGTGAGAGTGACTATCATTGTGAAGGTACAATTATTTGCAGCATATAAATAAGTGAGGCTGCATTCAGTAAACGTCTATTGTTGGCCGGGTATTGTAAGAAATAGAGATTCTGTCCTGTTCATCTTGTGAGGAACAGCATGAAACAGCAGTGGCTTTTCGTCAGACAACTTTTATTTTGAAAAACACCAAAGGAATTAGTGAATCGTTGTTTGCAGTGGCTGAGATTAAGTGATGTTGGTGTATTATTTTTCAAGCTGACTCGGTTGTATAGACGTGGCCTAAGTACAAAACAAACAAATAAAAACACGTACACGCCAGACCATATTATTCCTGTTCAGTATTTGGGATGTGCATACCTATATTGTGTGTGATTTTTGTCAGGGGGAGGACCAGACTCCTCATTCTTCAAGCGAACACAGGATTGAACCCTAAGAGTTCCATGTTCCAGAACATATTCCCAAGCTTTCAGCGATGAGGACGCCTCCATTCCTCCCAGAACCCTGTAATCTAGGAATCAAAATTGGATTCTTTCAGGGCTCCCTGAGTGGCTCAGTCAGTTAAGTGTCCAACTCTTGATTTCAGCTCAGGTCATGATCTCGAGGTTTGTGGATTCGAGCCCCCCATGTGGCTCTGTGCTGACAGTGCAGAGCCTGTGTGAGATTCTCTCTCTCTCTCCCTCTCTCTCTGCCCTTCCCCCGCTGACAATAAACTTCCAAAAAATGGATTCTTTCTCCCACGTAGGTGATTGAGATTTGCCTATAATACTTTTCCTAACTGCTTCTGTTAAATATCCAGATTTCCAGGAGTAAAGAGGGAAGAGAAAGAAGGAGAATTCCAGTTAGATACTGCATCATGGCTGTATCTACTAAAGACAGAACAGCAGATGTAATTTTGAAAGCCAAATTATTTGGAGGGGAGTGAGAAGAAAAACCAGGACTCAGTTGACATTGATGATCACCCTGATGTATAGTTTCCAGTTCATTTCTTTTTCCTAGGATGTAGTGTCAGTAAATGCCATTGCTCTTAAAGGGTTGCCAGTATTTCTGTGAGAAATCTCCATCCTTTCTGCTGGGGGTTTGCTCTAACTTGGCAATTTGTAAGCACACTGGGCTGAAGCTTGGTATACACATTGTCGGTCCAGATGCAATTTTCTGTTGCAATTACCACAAATGAAATCAAAGAAGCTGCTTGGGATTTTAGTTTACGGGGACATTAGCGAAAGGAGAATATTTGCATTGATTTTTTTCTCGCTGCGCATTTCACTCCTTGATTTTATTCATCTTTATTTCAGGTTATTTTCACCTTAGAAAAACTGAAGCTTAAACACTCACCAAAAAAATCGAGGTAGGTTTCGTTACCGAATACATGTTTGCTGTGGTACCGATGTGGCTTAAATATGGTTTTGATTGGTAGAAGTTGAAGGCAGGACATGTATCCTTTTCCCAGGTATAAGATCTTTGGGTTTCCTTCAGCTTCTACTGGTCTCTCCTGATCACTGTGCTGTTTTCCCTTACGTTTCTTGGGGTTCTCTAAGTGCCCTACATTTTAGTATGCATTGGGTAATTAGTGGTCAGGGACTACATCTCTGCAAACCGTTGTGTCTCAGACAATGTCACCCACCCTGGCCACATCGGTGTGAAGCCACAACGACAGCTCTTGGCTGAATAGTCATATTTCTTTAACAATTGGCTCAACAGACTTGTCAATTCAATTAACCAAGCAACTGATTCCTATGACTTTGTAGACTTGAAGACACACGATTCAGTCATGCTGAATAAATATGCATTGAATGAAATAGGAAGGAAGGGGTCACTAAAGCCACCCGCAGCTTAGTAAAGATTCTTGGGTTAGGAAAAGGAGAACTTTTCCTTGACTTCAACGAAGTTGGCCATGTCACAGAAATGGAGCTGTACTTTACTGATAGAGCAATCTCCAGCTTTATTGCTCAGTTCGTTTTTTCCAAACAAAGGATGAGAAACCAGAAAAACGGAGAGAAGGTGCCTTCAGAGGGAGCCTGGCACATAGATAGCACATAGTGAAAATTGGTTGGATGAACAAAGGGCCCCAAGAAATGGACTGTGAAATTAGGTAGAGCTCGCTAACACCATGGCTCCTCCCAAGATGAGAGCTGTAATTTTCACAGATGTGTTTGTCTGCCTGGGTCTCAATATTTAAATACTTAGGAGAAAGGATCAGGTTCCTGCTTGAATCCCTAGAAACTCTTAGTGGTGTGCCCCCATGGGGACTCTTCCACCAGTGATTTGTCCCATTCTTCCTTGTCTACCATCATCTCCTTTCTCCATACTAGTCTTCAAAACAGGAAAAGAAAAGAAGAGAAGAGAGAAGAAAGAAAGAAAGAAAGAAAGAAAGAAAGAAAGAAAGAAAGAAAGAAAGAAGGAAAAGGGAGAGAGAAAGGGAGAGAAGGAAGGAAAAAAGGAAGGAAGGAAGGAAGGAAGGAAGGAAGGAAGGAAGGAAGGAAGGAAGGAAAAGAAAGAAAATCGGTGATTCTTGAGTCTTCCATTTTATTTCTGACCTCAAAGATGGCGTCTCCAATCACCTTGTTCTCTGAACTGAAAGGCATGTGAGGAGTTGCAGAAAGAGAAAAACCTTGGCATTGCTGACAAGACACACTGCAGCATCTGGGGTGCTCCTCGGAGACCTGTGGCCAGGCTAACCTGGCCTCACTTTGCTGAGCTTGCAAAACCTAGAGGATGAGGTCACATTTGGCCATGACTATAAATAGACACCAGTGACAACTAAAACCAAAAGGGATTCTGCCTCTGATTCACAGGCTGACATCTTTGAACAAAGAAATTGGGCATCCATCATTATCAAGAAATCTCAAGAAAAGCAAAATACTGTCTTCCCTTTATTGCTTCCCTTAAAGTTCTTTGATCTTAGAAACGTATCCCTTGGGTTCCAATATCAAGAGGAGAAAAGATTCTGAAGAATTCCCTGTTGCCTGGGATTCCCTAAGAGAAATATCTAAAAATTTCTAAATATCTAAAAATATTTTTAAAATATTTCAGAAATATTGCCTGGGATTCTCTAAGAGAAATATCTAAAAATACCTAAAAATTTCCTTACATCTCCAAGCTGCCTAGTGACTTTATCACAGGAGCACCTTTTTTTTTTTTAATGTTTTATTTATTTTTGAGAGAGAGAGAGAGAGGAGGGGCGGGAGCGGGGGGGGGGGGGTGGGGGGCAGAGGATCCAAAGCGGGCTCTGTGCCAGTAGCAGAAAGCCCGATGCGGGGCTTGAACTCCTGAACCTGTGAGATCATGACGTGAGCCAAAGTCGGACACTCAACCGACTGAGTCACCCAGGCACCCCAGGAGCAACTTTATATACATTATCTATTTACGGTGAAACCTCACACGGTAGTCCACATCCTCACTACTGCCCTTGGAGTTACTTATAGTATATAGTAAACATAGCCCATTATCTTCCAAGAACCCACCCTTAGCTAACAACTTCAGGGGGCTGGGCAAGAGTAAAAGAGCCCCCCTGGCTTCCACAGCAGCCTATAAGGATCAGGATCCAGCCATCTGCGGTACCTGTTCATAGACAACTAAGCGGAGTTATTTGTCTTCCAAATCACAAAGAGAATGCATAGGGAGAGCCAAGGTTCTTCCATTTTATGGGGTGGCAGGACCAGCCGCCTGGGAGTCCTCCTTTCGTTTCCCCAGAAGTCCAAGCTGCTGCTGCTGCTCCCTGAGACTCTGAACTCCCCTTCACCGGAACAGCACTGTCATCTGCCTTGGCAAGAACACAGGAGCCCAAGCCCTAAGTTCTAACATTAATAACGGGACCCGAGCAAAGTCTGTTCAATCAGAAAATGCAAGTAAAACTCTAAAAAACTGCCATGTGGACTAGGGAACCATGTCGTCTTTCAGAGTATGCATAGCATCAGTGTTTTTCTTTTCACAAATTTAGCACTCTGCCCCCTCCCCCCCTGCTGCCTCGCCCCCCCCCTTCCCGCGCCACCTCCCCCTTCACCCTCCCCACAGCTCCGTCATTTGAGAAGCCCTGTCTTCACTTTTCTTTGTATTTAATTTTTCATATCATTTGCAGGACATATCACATATTTGTTGTGATTTATTCAATACCCATCCCTCCTCTGACTTTGGAGAAGGCTATCACCTTCCCCTCCTGCTCTGGGAGAATCTGCCAAGTCTGCAGTTTGTGATTTTTGCCATAATCCATGTGCGTAAACAGAGAGGGGAGACGGTCTCAAGATTCTGTGGGTCCCCAAAGTTGCCTCCCACCCATTGTCTACCCACTTGGGGTTCGTTCTAAAGAGGAGGCAGGGCAAGCCTGAGCTGAGGACCATGTGATGTGACCCTTCTGAGAATGAGACACTTATCGATACCTCCTTATTTATTTCCTAGGAATAAATGTATTTGGATTTGCTAAAATGTGGATAACTAGATTTAAAATTGCCCCTAACATGCTGGGGACAATTAAGGATTAGAAAATGAAGTTTCTCTGCCATCTGCATTTAACAGTGATGGGTCATTTACTAGTAGGTATTGGCTTCATCTCCAAAATGACAGAGTATTCATGTTCAGAGGGAGAGAGACAGAGACAGAGACAAAAAGAGAGAGACAGATGAAAAACACAAGCTACTCATGTAGGTTAGTTGTTTATTAAGATCTTTTTCAGTAAGAGTCCTCAAGAAACCAAAAGGGAAAAGAAAACCATCCTCTGGACATAAGCACATTTTTAGGAGCATCAGCCATGTGCAGAATCCTGCTGGGGAAACCAAAAATATAAGGCTCCATCTATTTCTTTCAAAAGACCTAGACGATGTACAAGTTTAGCACAGCAACAAGGAACCAAGTTTTTGTTTTTGTTTTTGTTTTTTTTTTAATCACTGGTATCACCTTCCCCTTGTTCATTATCATATAGGCACATGTTTGGGCCCTTATACTAGAACGTAAGCTGCTTGAAGGCAAAATCCACGCATCACCTTAATAGGGACCAACCAGAATAGGGACCAACTGGGTATCATTGGCTACCCAATGAATGAAACAAATGAATGTTACCCGGAATGGACAGTCCCAACAGGCAGGTAAGGCAACTATGTGTGACTTTAGAGGCCCTGGGGAGAGCACTCAGTAATCCTGCCCACTACTGTTCCTGCTCTTTCAGGGGATCGCCACCTCTGTTGGCAGCTGTATAATGACTGACGGGCCACCACGGTGACCACGTGGCCACATACACACGATAGTATTTTTTGCCAAGACAATACCTTGATATGCAAATTCGAGGCTTTTGCATACTCCTAACACTGGGGTTTACAATTCATTTTAAGCCCTTGACCTACATGAATCCCAGGTCTCCTGCTACCATTTCCCAGTCTGGCTGCTCTGCAGCTCGTATTCCTCAGCCGCGCTCCTTTCTGCCAAGTCATTAGGAGCAAAACCGCAGTATCTCGAGGTTTCCTCCTGCCCTTACAGCTAAGAATCACACCGCTTGATTTCTCCAAAAAACCTTGTCAACCCACATAGGGCATATAAAGATCAACCCAGCTACTGATGCTATGGTCTTGGGCAGGTCACTTAACCACAAACCAGTGCCTCCGTTTTCTCTTCTCTAAAATGGGGGGAGACACTGGCTGCCTTTCCTAATACCGCCATTGGATTCTAGGAGGCTCAAATAAGACAACATTATATAAACAGGTAGCAGAACTGCAGAACGTTTTCCCAAATGCAAGGTGTGACTCTTATCCTGGGCTGCCCAAGGATTTATTTCGTGAAATTGAGACTGTCCCTCGACATTCATAGGTCTTTGTTTTGCCCACCTATGGAGGCAGAAATTTGCTTTGAGATCTTGAGCAAAAGATACTGTCGTACTACAAATTACCATGATCTAATTAGGCCTCCCTCCATAAATCTGTCATTTGAAAGCCATTCAGGCCTGCTCAGCCCAGCCCTTGATTTAAACTGCTCCAGGAGTCTAGCCGAAGATATGTCCAGGACAGAATCCAACACAATATTCCAGTCTCCTCCCACTGCTCCCTTGAGAAGGGGCTGTTCACCAATTTTGGCCACAATAACAGTTATGTAGAAGAGAGATTCATTATAGTTTGGGCATAGATCTTAGCCAGTGCCCATGCAACCTCGTGACAACATTATTTAGCATTCAGATTGGATGTGAGCTCTTATTGGGGAAAGAATATTGCTAAAGATTAGCATTGCCGGGCCCTTGAAGCAAAGAGAGACAGATAGGAAAGATGCACATTTGCTCGACTGAAGTGACAGGTGTATGCGGCATCCCTTAAGTATGATGAATACTTTGCAGTGACATACACGACAGAACTATGAACTATGATTTTTTAAAAAAATGCTGGCATTGGCCAAATCAAACCAGGTACATTCCTGGCTGTTCTGGCTGAAGAAGATTTTTTTTTTTTTTTAAGTATGGAGACTCCAAAGCAGGGAGTATTCCAAGATTCATTTATACTGAGCTTTAGAATATGTGCTTCTGCTTATCTTTGATGGTGGGTGTCTCTGAGGTCCTGGGAATCCAAATGTAGTCACAGAGCAGCCCCACTGTGTCCTCCCTCAAGAAAATCTGGGAAGCGGAAAACTTTTCCTCTTTTCTTTCCTCTTCCCCTCTCCTTGCCCGCTTTTGCTATCTCCGCTTTCCCCCTTGCGCCCCAGCATCCTCAAACAACACACCCCACTCTTCCACCTTCGTTTCTGTGCCTCACTCCAGGCTGTTTGGGTTTCAAAGAAATGCTCTGTGTGCAAAGCAAACAGAAAGCGGTGGAATATCAACAAAGCATTATTAAACAGCTAATGGGCTTATACTCTCTGGAAGAGCCAGTTCTGGGCTGGGAGAACCCAGCTCAGCTCACACAAAGTTATGGAGATATGCCTCCCGTAGCTTTCTGCTTCAAGTTGGAACTGGGAAAGCCGTAGAATGAGCTCTCTCACTCTCTCTCTCTCTCTCTCTCTCTTTTTAATGTTTATTTATTTTTGAGAGAAACAGAGCATGAGCGGGGTTGGGAGAGGGGCAGAGAGAGAGGGAGACACAGAATCCGAAGCAGGCTCCAGGCTCTGAGCTGTCAGCACAGAGCCCGACGCGGGGCTCAAACCCATGAGCAGTGGGATCATGACCTGAGCCAAAGTCAGGCACTCACCGGACTGAGCCACCCAGGCGCCCCGACCTTAGAACGATCTCTTAACAGATGAAGGCAGCATGGGATTGACGACGAGGGGAGGTAGGAGCTGTGGTGTGGACGTCCCATGAGACAATCAGGGAATTCAGTCAGGAACAGGAATCAGCACTTTGTGCGGCTGTGAAGGGGCAGAGGAAACAAGAAGACGTCAGAGCCGCCGGAAACACCTACGGGCCGCACTGGGCTTTGCCGTCACACTAGAGGGGATTTTGCCAGGCAGCCCTTGGTTCTCATCAGCAAAGGGCCACATGAAGATCCCAGTAGTTGTCTGGTGCTGAGGGATGAGGCGATTAGGGAGGAGGAGGGCAAGGAGACATGAAGGCAAAGCATCAGAGGAAAGAAGAGGGAGAGGAATTAATCAATAAAGGGCCGTTTTGGCCTTCCCTTTCACGTGTGCTCAGATTAATGGGGGAGGCGAGCACCCACACACGAGCAGAGCACAGAACCGAGCTTTTCAAGCAGAGCCTCGCAGGAAGGAAAAGTCTGAGGAAGCATGAGCAGGGGCTTGAAACCGTACTAAGGAAAGGGGTCGGATGAATGTTTTCAAAATAAAAAAGGCCGAGAAGAGAACAGTGAACGGGGCACCACCAGAGGTCAACTGGCACATTCAAGTGTTTTATTGTTGCTATCAAAAAGATGCTTGGAAAGGAAAAGGAAGAAGGAAAAATTCTTTTAAGTTTTGAGTTCCTTTTTTCTTTCCTCAAAAAGAGGCATTTGAGAGATCGGGCTGAGGATTATTTTTGTCTATTTTGGGAGACGATGCTCGTGTCATTGGACTCCAACCAGCCAGGGAGTAGAGAGGCAAGCAGCCTTGGCCGAGCCTGAATTTCTGAGGCTGCAAGCGGCGGCCACGTGAGTGTGGGAGCCACGCACAACGGCAGCCAGCACGTGTGCAAGGACGGCGTGTGGCCCTCCTGCCCCTGGGCCCGCTGACCGAGATACAGGCCGAGCTGCCATTTTTGTGGCTGTTCCCCTCAGCTCTCTCCAGTCTCCAGAGGTGAAAACATCCAGGGGGCGGGGGGAACCCTTCCTGAAGGACCGCTCTGGACTCCATGCCAACCTGAGACAGCTGCTGATGTTGAACAACACATCAAGGGCCTACTGTCCCTTCCTGCCCCTCCCCCTCCTCCACCACCGCAGAAAGAACTGTGAAAAGACCAAGAGTTGGTGGGCAGCCAACAAGAACTAAAGAACTTGCAGCTGGTAAAACCACCTGTGCCTTGTCAAATTCCAGCCAAAACAATCCCTTCCCCCAAGTCTCCCATTAAGGAGAAGGGGAGAAAATCTGATAATAAGATGAGAATCAAGGGGGTGGAAAGTAAGTGGGGTGGCTCTGGACCAAGCACTCAGCCAGTTGGGGAAGAGAAGATCGGGAAAGTGTGCCAACGGAGGTCAAAAATTCAGCGCTGTGTTCTTGAGACAGAAGGAACAACAACTATACGTGACTGAGGCAGACAAGCCGCCCTCACAATTCAGCTTTCCCGACGGGCAGTGCTTTGCAGCACCAAGGCGGATGTCTGGGCCAATGTGGCAAATGGCATAAGGAGGGCGTCATGAGTTCAAGTGCTGGGTGCCCACAGGAACATTCCAGAAAGGAGCCCCTCGCCTTTTCTAATGGCAAAATCAAAAGATGGCTAGAGGTTACTCACTCCCCAGCTGCACTGCCTGTCTGTCACGTGTGGTCTACCTGGAAGGTTTTTGTTCAGAAGGCCAAGGTCCCATAGTCAGGCTTCCTAAAAGGGGTGTGAGCAACGTTGATGAAGAAGACATTCAGGGATCCCGAAAACCAACACACCTTCAAATGAGATGCGGTCTTAGATTCCATCTCTTCTGTCGTTTTTCCTTTTTCTTTCTTCCACTCACCGGAAATGAAGCTGCCTAAGCTTAGCTATCATTCCCCTAGTGGCAGTCTTTAAAAGTAATCACCCATTCATTTGAAGCACTAATAAATGCCCGTTCTAAAATTAGAAAGTTCTCCTTGTCCTTTGAAGATTAGCTGAATCTCTAGCTAATGTTATCATTGGCCAGGTAATGTCGGCATGCACCAGGATTGAATTTTTGCTGGCATCCCCAGCTGAACTCGTCATCACAGTTGAGAGCCACTGAAGATTAGTAGGTCATTCCCTGTGTTAAAACTTCATTTTCAAAGTATTTATTCAGTTCACTGATCATTGCCACCCCCTGTCTGGCTTTTTCTTTAGAGCATCCAAAAGAAATGCTATGAAGGATGGTGAGAATAAGTAAGCTCGTGGTCAGTGTCCACGGTAAACACCAAAAGCAATATCCTGTCATTCGTCATAGGAAGGATTGATTGGTACAATTGGTAAGGATGGAGAAAGGGGTTTCTTTTTTGGGGGGTATGAAAATGTTCCATCTTATATACAAAAGTAAATCTGCATTATGACAAATTTTGTTGTTTATTAAGTATAGGTTTACTAGTATACATTTATTAAAGGCACAATGCTTTTAATGGTAACCATGCTTTGGAAGTATTCTGGCCAAAAGTGTACCACCTAAATCTAATTACGAGCTAACACCAAACAAATCCAAATTAAGGGATTTTCTACAAAATAACTGGCCCGTGCTCTTTTAAAAATGCCAAAGTCAAGAAAGATAACAGAAAGGCTGAGGACTTATTCCAGATTAAATGAAACTGGAGAGCCGTGACCATTAGATGAAACGCATGATCCTAGATTGGATTCTGCCCTGAGAATAAAACGATAGCTGTAACAGGATTCTTGAGAAATTTGGTAAAATTTGAATATTGACTCTGTAACCGTAGAGTTTCAATGTTTAATTTCCTGACTAATTTTAATATTTTACTGTAGTAAAGAATTGTCTTTAACCCTAAAAAATAAAGATTGAGATAGTAAGAGATAAAAGGACACTGTATTTCCAACTTACTCTCAAATACAGTAAAACCTTGGATTGCGAGTAACTTGTTCTGTGCGTGTTCCGCAAGACAAGCAAACATTTCTAATGAATTTTAACTTGATAAATGAGTGATGCCTTGTTATACGGGTAGTATGTGACTCTAAATGTCATCTGATTGCAACTGAGCCAAAGGTTTTCGAAATTTGCTTTGATACACAAGTGCTTTGGACTACAAGCACATTTCTAAAACAAATTATGCTCACAAACCAAGGTTTTACTGTAGTTCAGAAAGAAAAGATCATACGCATACCTACATCAACACATACATAGAGAGACAATGATAAAGCGATGGGGCAAAATGGAAACAATTGGTTAAACTGGCTAAATGTGTATTGTAAGAGGTCCCTGTACTATTCTTGCAACTTTTCTTTAAGTTTGGAATAATACTGTTTTTAAAAAGCAAAACTTCTCCAAGCCTCTGCCTCAGATATAACTATTCACGTATTTACAGTAACAATGCATATCCTCTGCAGTAAGCAGATTCTAAAATGGTTCCGAATGACCCCAGTGTCCCCTATTCAAGCCCTTGTGTGATCCTCGGAGAAGCTCTCGTGTGTGGGCGGAAGCTGGTAACTTGTTTGTAACAAATAGCATACTGCGAAAGTGATGGATGTCAGTTCTGAAATTAAGTTATGAAGGACTGTGATGCCCATCTTGCTACGCTCTTTCTCTGATTGTGGAAGGCCAGCTGCCATGTTTTAAGTTGCCTTATGGAGAAGTTCACGTTAGCAAGGAACTGAGGGTGGCCTCCAGCCAATAGCCATCGAGGAGCAGAGGCCCTCAGTGCAACAGCAGAGAAGGAACTGGATCCTGCCAACAACCACATATACTCCTTATAAATACACACACATATAAGAATGGAAGCCAATCCTTCCCCGATTGAGCCTTGAGACACTGTAGCCCTAATTAACACCTTGAAGGCAGTCTTTCGAGAGGCCCTGAGCTAGGAGACCCAGTCAAACTATACCAGGAATCGTGACCCACAGAAGCCGTGAGATAATAAATATTTGTCGTTTTGAGATACTGAGTTTCAGGGAGATTTATTATGAAGAAGTAAACAATGCGTTCTCCAACTTTCTTCTCTTCCTTTATGTATTTTTTTCTTTTCTTGTGGGGAAGGCTGGTGGTATCATGGATAGCCTTCCCTGTCATAATATGAAACATTATTTCATTGTTTGTAACAGCCAGGGTACATTGTTCAAATTGTGCATTGTCAAGGAGCACCTGGCACAGGGGGATAATGGAAGCTAAAATCTAGCCCGTGCTTCATTCATCAGATTGTGCTTCCTGGCATTTCGCTTTGTTCACCCAGAGAAGGGGTTATCTTTTTCTGATTTACACACAGGCGCCTTCTGGGCTAATGGTAGCCCTGTTAGCAGCTGCATAATATTCCGTGGTGTAGATGTACTATAATTTGCATAACCAACCTCATCTTGCTGGCCCTTTAGATTGCTTCCTGTGTTGTTATTGCAAACAGCGCTATACTCAGCTACAGTGAACATGCATGTATATAGATTTTTGTATTCTTGGACAAACACTTCTGTATGAAAGATTCTTTCTTTCTGTAAACGTTTATTTATTTATTTTGAGAGAGAGAAAGCACGAGCAGGAGGAGGGAGAAAGAGAGAGAGAGAGGGAGGAGAGAGAGAATCCCAAGCAGGCCCCATGCTGTCAGCACAGGGCCCCAGTCCAGGGCTCGAACTCACGAACCATGAGATCATGACCTGAGCCAAAAATCAAGAGTCAGATGCTTAACCGACTTAGCTACCCAGGTGCCCCTGTATGAAAGATTCTAAAACAGGATTTCTTGACCATAGATTATGTCTGTCTTTAATTTTGATAGATCCTGACAAATTAACTTTACTAAAGGTCTTTACCTCTTTATACTCCTAACACATATAAAGAAGTTGCTTATTTCCTTATCCCCTCACCGACACTAGATAAGATCAATCTTTTAAATATTTGCTAATCTGATAAGTAAAAAATTTTATCTCAGTCTAACAGATCATTTGTAGAAAATCAAACATTTCCAACTTTCTGTTCTCTGAGTCAGAACAATTTCATACTAATACTGAGTTGGTCTTTCCCGTCAAAAATGTAGGCAATGTTGAATACATCTGTTAGAGACCAGAGAATCAGACCCCACCCAAGCAGTATATCCATTCACTCAGTCCTATCTCTTGTGTGATATATGAATACAAGGGGAGAATCGGAATGCCAAGCGAGCGTATGGTTTTAGCAAAGATCTCCCAGCATTTGACCTTCAGATTGTAATTCTCAATAAAAACCTTGTTGACTCCTCACCAGACTTGCTTGTTTAGCCACCGTCACCCCCTTTGTAAGTCAGATCACTTTGATTCAACTATTTTGATGTAGGTTGTATAACCAAAGCCAAATGCTAGTGAGAAAACCAAGGTTTAAGACCCATGGCGTTGTAAGCCTCACTCTTCCACTAGGTATGTGTGTACCCACCCAAGTCCCCTGAGAAGCAGACACCAAGTCAGGATGAGATGTGCAAGAATTTTATTATGGGAAAGGTCTGTGATGGAAAATGGTGAGAGAACCAGGAAAGGCTGGAATTGCTTCCAGGCAGTTATGCCAGTTTGACCCCAAGGAAAGGAAAGAAGGCTGGTAGGTTGGGTAGAAGCAGTCTAAGGAAAGTTCGGCAAGTCCTCGGAGAATCCTGGAGCCCAAGTCAGCCATCAGAGGAGCCTGGTGTCTCCTAGAATTGAAATTGCCTTAGTATTCATGCCATACTCAGTCACTGGCTGGAGAAAGCCCATGGGAAGCCAGACCTTGCTGTGAACGTAGCCATGAGATTTCACAGCACAACAGCTGGAGGCCACGGTCAACTGCACGCCCTAGGGTTGGTTGGAGTCCTACTAGGCTCGTTGTCAAGATCACTACCACACATTATCAATGAGCTAATTTTAAGCAGAGCTTTGGCAATTATAGAAACATACAATAGAGAGGGAATTTTTGGTTTCTTGCTTCCGTAAGTTCTATGCAACTGCTTACCTTACTTTCAAATAATGAAAGAAATCATTTCTATCTGGTTGATGATTGCATAACTTACCTAATTGCCACAGGTAAAAGATGAAGAACAGAGAAACAGCTGGAATTCTGTGTGCAAGAAACAAAGAAATGGACAGGAATTGAGGGCTGAAGAAAAGCGAAGAAGAAAAATGAGGGGAAGTCAGAGGAAACCTTGACATCTCAGAGGCAAGTACCAAGAAGAAACTCCCAGCAAAAGGCTGGGTGACAGATATTGAAGAATAAGAATATCCAGTCATCAGAATAAAGGTTATTTTCATGCACAGCATCAGCATCAGATACACAAATTACCAATTGCCTATGAGGTTTTTTAAGTGTTAGATTTTGGAAGGAGAGGTTAAATACCAGTGTCTCTCTAAAATATATGTCTTAGATATTGAGTTCTTCTTGCTTAGTTTCCAGGGGGCATTTTGCTGTGTTGAACTCTAAGGAACAATGCAAATTTTTTGCTTAAATTCAAATTTATTTTTATCAAATAAGCTTTTAAGGGCTCATAAGCCAGAGCTTGGAAATATGCTGTGCAAATACTGTCATAATTGTTCAACCTGTGTATGTGTTTGTACTGGACAAGTCTTTGCCTTACCTTTTAGATTGTAAACTCTTTAAAAATATCTTTAGGAATATAAATATCTTCTGTTGTCCCTGCATTTGTCACAACAACATTACTATTTGATTATGATCATGATGCTTGAATTCTAGAAGTCTATATTTGATATTTATATAAAGAAGTAAATTATTTTATACACATATTAATACAAATTCAGTAGGTTCCCTGTTATTTATTTCCTCCATTGTATCTTTGCTACATCTGACCCTGTTGATCAATCACTTACTGGATGAGGCTACTTCTTGGCCTCCCATTACATTAATTTCTTGGCTCTCCTCCTAGCTCCCCACTTTCCTCTTTCTCCCCAACTGTCTTTGGCTTTCTATCACCTCTTAATTTTGAATATCACACATCAATCTTTCCGAAGCCTTCCATTTCATGGCTTCCATTATCACCTTTAACCCATGCTCCTATAGTATATCCCCAAATCTTACTTAGCTCTGATCCTGTAATTCCAACGTCCTCCAGGATGTTGCCTCTCAACTATTCTGCCGTCATTGCAAATTCAGTTTGGTCCAGAGCATTCTCTTTCCATCACTTATCAAAGACACTACCGTCATCTTTCTCTCCTGCAAAGGAAACTTTGGTGATGTCTTTGAATTTTTCTTTTTTATTCCTCTACCCACATTTAACGGCTTTAGCAAATTATACTTTTCTTCGCAAAACAATGTATCAGCTACCTGTGTGATCCCAAGCCCTTAGCTTGATAAGGTTGCGTGGCCCTTTAAGCTTGGCTCACATTCCCTTTTCTCCATTTAAAAGAAACCTCAGAGTCTGTCCCAAAGTTTCCAGAGCTTTCTGGCAATCTCACAGTGAAGCTAGTCATTCTGGTCCCTATTTGCTGCTTCTGATGAATTTTCAGTCTCCCTCATAGCCCAGCTTTGTGACTTTTCCACTGCATACCCCAAGGGGGCCCCAGAATGGGATGTGACCCCTTTGTTTTATGTTATCCCAAACACCTCTCACTCACCCAGCCACGCCCTATAGAGTAAACATTACTGAAGCTTTCAGTAGTAATGACAAGGGGCCCCTGTGATTGCCCTCAGGGCAGATAATAAAACTAAATATTCAACTTCTCTGTAAGGGTCAAATATTCCTCTGGACCACCAGGGAGTATTCACCAACCATGCCTTCTACTGGGGCTCCAGCTCTCATCATGTTTCCACGTTGGATCTCCTCTCTCTCAATCTCCTGTCTTCTCTGTTGGCTCAGTCTCAACCCTTAAATTCTGTTTACTCCTTATACAGGTAAAGGGGGGGGGGGGGCAACTGTTGACAACTCTGGCAATAGTTTATCACTTTGTCTCATAAGACTATGAGGTTTTTAAAAGTGGGTTTCACATCTGAGTCGTTTCTGTAATCCCTATAGCGTCCAACCTGATGACCGCCCCGCAGTAGGTTCTTGATAAATGGCTAATAAATTTAATTTGGACTGGGTTACTTTTCTTTGGAAATGGAATTTTTTCACTCTCATTTACCTTTCCATGCAAATGCTTAATACCGTGAAACTCATTGCAGCAGGTAGGTCACTTGAAAAGGTTAAAATTATATATAATATGTATGATACCAAATCATCTGTTGGACTGATTTTTGATATAAAAATAATCACTTCCTTGGGACACTCTAGTAGGACATTTGGATTTATTCATTCAGTAAAAGGCACCATCTGCATATAAAGGCCTATGCGAGGAGTTCTGTCAAATCCAAAGCTAAATCACACATGGGACTCACTCGGGATGCCTGCAATTATAGGGGTGACAAGGATGTAGATTCATATCACTATGAGGTAAACATACAGTGTGCACAGGGTCAGAAAGGTGTGGCTCAAACCTCCAGGGACATACGGGCTGTTGGGGTCGTGTTGACATTGACGCATTGTCAAAACAGGGCTTGTGCCACCTTCAGAATTTTGCTTTATTTTCACATTTGCTCTTGAAAAGCTTGCAGCTTTTTAAGATTTATTTTTAAGTAATCTCTGCATCCATATGGGACTCAAGCTCACAACCCTGAGATCGGGAATTGAAAGCTCCACTGACTGAGCCAGCCAGGTGTCCTGAAAAGCTCCCAATTTTAAACATCTTCATAGAGAAAACAGAATCTTGACATAAGAGTTTGCACTTCCATGGCTTTTATGAACGTTCTTTCTTTTTCCGTCAACACAAGTGATACCCTACGTATGGCCACTGAAGGGATCAGCAGCGGCTCTGGAATATAGTCAGGTGCACCACGGCCCCTTGTGGGCCACTAGCCTTATGACCTCAATCAACTAATCTAACCTAACCACTTCCGAGTGAGAAGGGGCCATTTAAAAAAATATATTTTTTAATGTTTATTTATTTTTGAGAGAGACAGAGACAGAGAGAGAGACAGAGAGAGACAAAGCATGAGCAGGGGAGGGGCAGAGAGAGAGGGAGACAGAATCGGAAGCAGGCTGCAGGCTCTGAACAGTCAGCACAGAGCCCGACGCGGGGCTCGAACCCATGGACTGAGAAATCATGACCTGAGCCGAAGTCAGATGTTCAACTGACAGAGCCACCCAGGCACCCCGGGAAGGGGCCATTTAAATGACTCCCACTCAAACACTGAAATTGCCTCTGTTGCCCCTGCCCAGTGACTGCGCATCGCTAATTGGATAACTGTAGTAAAAAAAGACCTCGCTTCCTCTTTAAGCTGCCCTTCTAATATCACACATCTCTCTTAGCGATGTCTTCCCTTAGGGGCGCCTGGGTGGCTCAGTTGGTTATGTGTCCAACTTTGGCTCAGGTCGTGATCTCACAGTTCATGAGTTTGAGCCCCGCATTGTGCTCTCTACTGTCAGCACAGAGCCTGCTTCAGATCCCCTGTCCCCTTCTTTCTCTGCCCCTCCCCCACTCACACACACACACACTCTCTCTCTCTCTCTCTCTCTCTCTCTCAAAAATAAACACTAAACATTAAAAAAGAAATGTCTTCCCTTATATTGTATGAAAAACTGTCTCCCAGCATCTTCATCCACCGGTCCCAGTCCCGCCCCATCGGGGTCATCCAGAAAAAAACAAATCCCTCTTCCAGTGACGAGTACTGTATTTGAAGGCAATGAAGATACTCCCCCATTGAGCCTTCTCTTCTCCAGGCTAAAAATCTCCTGTGGCGTCAACAACACTTCACTGGACTGAGTTTTGAGTCCTTTTTCTAGCTTTCACACCTTCTTTGGAAATGTATACTTCATTTCTTTCTCTCTTCAAGTATGGCATCTGGACAACACATTTCATGTGTGTTCTAAATACTATTGACTAAGACAATTACCTACCTAATTTTAAACATAAACTTTTATAATGCGTCTTAAAAGCAGATTTCTTTTGGGCTTTGTGGGGAGAGGGCATCATTCAAACTATTTTTTATGCATTGAGATGTATGCTAGTTAAAATCTCTTTTTGCACATGTGCTGTGGCTAAGCCATATGCACTTGCCATATAATAAAATTTGATAAATATTAGCTATCATGATTAGCAGTTATCCTTTGGGCACAGTAAATCTGATAAATCTGTTCTCTACAAGTTTATCTAAACATTGGTTTAAACTTTAAAACATAAAACAGAGTACGGTTGAAGATGGAGTTCACAGTATACCCTATTAACTTTAGGGAAACTTTCCCCAGTTTCCCTCAGCTCTGGATATGATGAGGTCCCAGGGAATGCAAATCTCACTTCTGGTTTTGCCTCTCCCTACCTCTATAGATGCCCCCAGTCCCGCAGAACTGGGCCTCTTCCTCTGTTTCTCCTTCCACCTCCACCTTGTCGTCCAGGTACAGTTCTTCTGGATGTCCCCAGGGGAGTCTCATATTTGCTAATGTAGATGCTCTTTCAGCCACTTTGAGCCATCCACCAGCACCATTGCCACTTTCACTGGGTACCATTGCTTTTGGTGAACACGGCTCCCATCACCACTGGGTCTAACACCAGCTGCCTCTGCCAGGAACCACTGCCATCTTCGTGTGGCAAGATGGTCTCCCCTAAAGCACTGTTCTGGCTTTTGCCGACTTTTGTCCACACCGCTGTTGCTACACTGGAGTCCTCAGTTTGTCAAAAATGGACTGTGGCTTACGGCAGACCAACTTTCCTATGCTTTTGAGCTATACTCTATCTGTTTATTATTTCTGTAATCTCTGCATCCAATGTGGGGCCCTAACTCACCACCCTGAGATCAAGAGTCACGTACTCTCCCCACTGAGCCAGCCAGGTGCCCCTGAGCTATACTCTGTTGAAAGTGTTGAAAGGGCACACAATGCTTGGGTCCCTGATATATTAATACATTTTAGTTTGATTTTTATTTTCAGTTCTTTTTTCTCCTTTCACAAGTGTAATCTCTTTCCCTAGGGCCCAGACATGAGCTCCTGCAGCTGGTCCAGGAAGCGAGTCAGATTTATTCTTCCCCTTCCTATGATTTTTTTTTTTGTCATTTTCATACCTGGTTCTTTCTTCCCTTTGAATGAATTCTTTCTCAAAGACTACTTTAGTCTTCTTCTAGCATTGGTCAGACAGCACAAGCTTGAACCTCAAACTTACCCTCAACCTGTGATCCCTACTATTCACACACACACACACACACACAACTACCACCTATGGATTCTTTTCTGTGTGTGTCACCATAAAAAATGTTACCTGTATTACCTTATTTCAATCTTCACAACAATTCTTAAGTAGAGGCAGATATTACTGTCTTCATCTTCTAGATAAGGACACTAAAATTCCAAGAGTTTACATAACTTGTTTAAGGTCGTATAATGAGAAATCGACAGAACTGTGGCTCAGTCTGCCCTTTTACCTGTCACATTATTCTCCCTCCCTCCACTCAGGCCTTCTTTCTCCATCTCTGCCCAAGTATCAAGTAGTGAGGCCCCTTTGCTTTGTCTTTAAATATATCAGAAATCCAAGGACTTCTTCTTACAGCCTCAGGTGCTATCACCCTGATGCTGGCCACCCAGGCCTCTCCAACTGCAATGGACTCACACTGGTCTCCGCGTGTCCTCAAGGGACTTTTTAAGTTGTACATCAGATCATTTCACTCCTCTGCTCCAGCTGGCTGATGGTTTTCCATAGCTCACTAGAAAACGTAAAGTTGATACAATCCCCTTTGAGTTCTTGCCCCAGCGCTGAGGCCTTTCTCCTGCCTGATGACATCTGTGGCCCTGCCGTCACTGGCCCTGCTGCAGACATCGTCCCCCCAGAAGTCTCAAGGGACATCTGTCCCTTTTGGCTCTGAGCACTCTTTGCCAGCTACCGTGAAGCCTTGCTCCCTCTGCTTCAAGCATGCCTCAGATGATCTTCTTGTGGAATCTTCCTGACCACCCATCTCCCCGCTTTGCACCTGCTTCCCCACACTGTGTGCATGTGACATGCTGTGCGTCCTACTTCATCATTTCCTGTCTCCCGTCATCAGACCTTCCACGATATATCCTCAGCATCTTGACCAGGGCCTGACAGAGACAGACTCTGGGGAAATGTATTTTTCAAGAATTAAATTCTTTTTTTTTTAATATGAAATTTATTGTCAAATTGGTTTCCATACAACACCCAGTGCTCATCCCAACAGGTGCCCTCCTCCATGCCCATCACCCACTTTCCCCCACTCCCACTCCCATCAACCCTCAGTTTGTTCTCAGTATTTAATAGTCTCTTATGGTTTGCCTCCTTCCCTTTGTGTAATGTTTATTTTTCCCCTTCCCCTCCACCCTGGTCTTCTGTTGAGTTTCTCAGGATCCACATATGAGTGAAAACATATGGTATCTGTCTTTCTCTGACTGACTTATTTCACTTAGCATAACACTCTCCAGTTCCATCCCCGTTGCTACAAAAGGCCAGATTTCATTCTTTCTCATTGCCAAGTAGTATTCCTCAAGAATTGAATTCAAGAAAGGAGGGAAACAATAAATCAAGGACCCAGAAAAAAGAGCTACTCTTTAATCTGTCATTCTAGTTTCTCTGCCCCAAACAAGCATGGGATTATTCCGGTATGACCTGCTCTCTGGAAATGCACCCTGGATTTTTGGTGAATATGACTTTGATTTGTAGGAACTTCCCAAAGAGAAACTATTACAACACCATGTTGTTAAACTCACTGGTTTATAGTTTCCTTAATCCACATTTCTTTTACAAGCAAGGATAAAACTCGTTCAAATGTGGTATCTCTTACCTCTTATTCTCTCCAGTTCCTCAAAGATCCCAGAGAGTGTGAAAGTGACCAAATTTACAAATTCTTTCACAACCTGGAATCTAATTTTCCTTGGTGATAAATTCTTTCTCTATTTATATACCATAAGAGAATCTGTCATTCTTGGGGCTCCTGGGTGTCTCTGTCGGTTAACTGTCCGACTTTGGCTCAGGTCATGATCTCACAGTTCGTGAGTTAGAGCCCCGCATCGGGCTGTGTGCTGACAGCACGGAGCCTGCTTGGGATTCTCTCTCTCTCCCTCTCTCTCTGCCCTTTCTGGTTCATGCTTTCTCTGTCTCTCTCTAAATAAATAAACATTTTGAAAAGAGAGAGAATCTGTAATTCCTACTTTCAAGTTACTGAAATCAAATACTGTTGGTTGCCTATCCTACATGTAGTGCTAGGTGAGGAAGGCATAGAAGCCAGACATGGCAATATTTGATCGCAGGGAGCCCACACTCTAGGCCAAGAGACAGACATACAAAAACGCAGTAGTAATCAGTGTGATCAAGGTAGTAACAAAATCAGTGGGCACAAAAGAGGGCCCCAAGAAGATGCAGGGTTAATTCTAGCCTGAGCAGTTAGGGGAAGTTAGTTACGGTTAAAGCCTACTATGCTGGGTCCAAAAGGATGACTAGAAATATGCCACATAAAAATTTAAATGGAGAAAAGACAGAAGGAACAGCAACTATCAAAGGGATCAGTGTAGATCTTTTTATGTAGTGTAGATACAATAGTTAATAAACTCTTCTACTCAAGATCTTCTGTGGGTTCTCTTCCTACTGTCATGTTTACTCCAAACTAGTCAGCCTCACCATTAAGACTTCCAATAGTTTCATTTACTGATGCATTCAAGAAATATTTATTAAATGCCCACTATGAGCTGGGCACTGTTCTAGACACTAAAAATACAGTAGGAAACAAAGTAGAAAGCCTGAAACTTAAACTTACTCTCAACCTGTGCCTCCATGGAGCTTACCTGCTCTTAAAGGAGACAGCGAACTAGTAAGTAAAATATGTAGAAAACGAAATACGTGCTGTGGAGAAAAGTAAAGAAGGGAAGGTGGGTCAAGAAATGCCTGGTAAGGGTGGAGGGGTGATCAAGGAGGCCCTCTCTGAGAAGATGACATAGAAACAAAGACCTGAAGGACACAAAAGTATCTGGGAGGAGAGCACTCAAGGCCAAGGAAGGAGTGAGGACAAAGGTTATGAGACAGAAGTGTCGGGATGTGTCTGAAGAAAAGTTGGGACCGGCTGAGCTGGAACTAAGTGGGTGAGAGAGAAAAGAGTAGGAAATGAGATGAGAGATGTGAGACACAGTAAGGACTCGGTTTTATTCCGAGCGAGGTGGGAACTATCACAGGGTTTTGAGCAGAGGAGTGATGTGACCCAGTATGTTTTCATAGCATCATTCTGGCTGCAGGGCTGTAAACAGACCAAGGAGGAGATGCGGGCAGAAAGAAGAAGAATGGGTTGGAGTCTACTGGCCTTCCCCAGGCAACAGACAATGGAGACTGGACCAAGGTGGTGGCATGATGGTGGTATAAAGTAACATGTTTTGGATATCATTTGAAGGTAGAGCTGGACATATTTGCTTCGGACCTCAATATGGAACATGAGAAGGGAGGGTGGGGAGTGAAAGAGAGAGAGAGAAAGGAGGCACAGGAGACTCCAAGGGTTTTGGCCTAACCAATAAGCTCGGAGTTAGAATTTACTAAGATGGAGAAATACTTTTGGAGGGAAGGTCACGTGGAGTCTGAGATGCCTGCTAGATACCCAAGTGGAGGTGTTGAGTGGGGCAGTTCCAGGGTGAGTTCTGAGCTAGAGAAATAACCGTGGGAATATAAGAGTTGGGTTAGGCTGCCATAACATAATGCCGCAGGCTGAATGGCTAAAACAAAAATTTGTTTTCCTACGGTTCTGGAGTCTGGAAGTACAAGATCAAGGTGTCAGCAGGTTGGGTTTCTCCTGAGTCCTCTCACCTTGCCTTCTTGGTGAAAAACCTTCATGGTCTTTCTCTATTGCATGCGTATCCCTAGTGTCTCTGTGTGCATCAGAATTTCCTCTTCCTATAAGGACTACAGTCACAATGGATTAGGGCCTACCCCAATGGCCACATTTAACCTTAATTGTCTCCTTAAAGGCTTTTTCACCAAATATGATCACATTCTGAGGTACTGGGGGTTAGGAATTTAGCATATGAATTTTGGAGGATACAATTCAGCCCATAATAGGGAGTCATCCCTTTATTGACAGAGATTAGATGAGATCATTAAGGCAGTAAATGTAAAGAAAGGAGATGAGATGTCTGACGGTAGAGGTGGAGTTCTTCAATGTTTAGAAATCAGGGAAATGAGTAGGAACCAGGAGAATGAGAAGGGAGTGGCCAGCAAACTAGAAGAAATCCAGAAACATATGGTATCCTAAGAGCCTGGTGAAGGAGATCCTCAAGGAAGGGGAAGTCATCTATGTTGTTAAATTTCTCTTAGAGACAAAAGAGGTGAGAACTGAGAAGTCACCATTGGATTTGGAACCACAGACATCATCGGTGGCCTTGATGAGAGAGGCTTTGGTGGTTTGGGGGAGGGAGGAGAAGCACGGACTCGGACCGGAGTAGAGTGAGAATTGAAGGGAAACTGTGGCATTGAGTATCACCAATTCTTTTGAGTTTTGCTAAGATGAACAGCACGGAAATAGAGCTAAAGCTATAGGGTGGTAAGAGGTCAAGGCAGGGAATGTTTTTTTTAAGATGGGAAAAACAGCAGAGGTTGTATGCTGAGGGGAATGATGCATCACAAGAGAAGAAATGGATGAAACAAGAGAATTGCTGGAGTGATGCCCTTGAATAGCAAGACGCAAGGCTACTTCTGGTATCAGGTAGCAAAAGTGAAGGGGTTTTCCTTGTCTCGGAAGCTGAGTGTTGAAGGTGGAGCACCTAGTACAAAGGCAGGGAGGGAGGTGAGTGGATGTGGTTGTAAAGGTTACGGAATTTCCCTTCTGAGCATGGGTGGGAGTGGAGATACTGAATACTCAGGAAAGAGAAGAAGTTGTGCAGGTAAGAGGGAAAGTGAATGGACTAGGGAGTCCTAGTAGAATTGGCAGCCAACGATGAGAGCCAAGTCGAAGGTGGTCATCCTGAAGCTAAAGCGAGGCCACTCGTCACAGTTGTTTGTTTTCCTTCAGCCACGGCCAGCCAGAAATGTGCGATGCCCTGTAGGCTGAGAATTCAATGTAATCAGGGCTGGTGCTTTGCCAGACAAGTCCGACTCTGAGAAAAGAGTTAGAATGTTACAGAAGGAGTTGCTCTAATGACGCACCTTAGAATCTCAATGAGGGAAGAAGAGAAACAAGGATACGAGTCAAGAGAGTGATGGTAAAATGGTGGTAGGGTCACAGGGTATCCACCCTGGTGGGGTGACTGGAATCTTTGGAGTCATAGTACTAAAAAGAGCTGGAAAGAGAGAAAGAGATGGTCAGAAAGCTCTTTTCTCAACTCTATATTAAATGGCAACTCTATTCAAGAAGGAGGGGCTATGATTTGTACTTATTTTTCTATTCCCAGAAGTGCCTTTTTAAAAGTTCATATAATAGACATCTCTAGAGAGAGAACCATTATTGTGTTACCAATTTGACAATTATTTTCAAGAGACAGCATGCGAATAGCGGAACTGCTCTAATAGGGGAGCCAGATCGTATGGGTTCAAGTTCAGACTTTGCCTCTTAACTCTCAGTTTGTGGGCTCATTTCTTAACCATTGTGAGTTTCAGTTGGCTCATCTGTAAAATGAGGAAAATAATAACTGCCCTGCAGTGATTGTGCAGATCAAATGAAATAAGCTATGTGAAAGTGCTTTGTAAACTAAAAGGCCAATTAACAATAACCCGAAATAGCCACAAGATCATGAATCACCCAGCAAAGGGAGAAACACAAGCCTCCAAGGACTTTTCAGGGGGACCTTTGCACCCCTTCCAACCTCTATGACTAAGCCAAGTGACATGCTTGTTGGACCCCAGGCTCTGTTTGGAGTTTTCTCACTTACCAGTCTCGTTTTTATGCTCCGAGCTCTGTGTCCTATCGGAGAAGAACAGATTGGGGAGAAAATGAAGGGAGGAAATCAGAGAGTCAAAGAGAATGGGATGAAATGACATTTCCTGAGTGCCAAAGGTACATTCACCGGGCATTTTGCAAAAATCCCATTTAGCCCCCTCTCCGTTGCTCTTTGATATTATCCTCCCTACAACTGAGTATTAAAGATGAGGAAACAGACTAGAAAGTTTAAGTTATGTGACCCAACTATACAATCAAAAAGTTGTGGGATATGGGACCAACCTATTCTCTTTCTAAAACCAAAGCCCACAGTCCTCCTAATGAACTCTGGAGTTTACAGTTAACCAAAACCTCCCTTCTACATCTGAGAAAAATTCGCTTTTCAGAGAATTTTCCGTACTCAAGCTCTCATTTTCTCTGTGGCGATTAAGCTTAGAATAAGAGGAGCATGTAATCAAAGAAAAGAATCATTTTGGGATAGTAAAATTAGTAAAATCATCAATGTAAGGAGTTATTCACACCAAAGTGAAAACAACTTAGATTTTGAAAGTGGGTTGTCTTAAAAGCCTCTCTTAGTTTTTCATTTGTTCACAACTGGTCCATTAAGAGGTCCATGGCCACACAACAGAGGGACAAATAGAACTGGATTAACATCCCAGACTCAGGTCATCAGGGGATCTCAGTGTTGAAAGGTTACTGGTTGGATATCTCTTCGTGAGAAGCCACCTCAAAACATAATGGCTTGAAACAACGTGGTATCTCTTGTTCTGAGAGTTGACTGGGTTCTGCTGGGCGGTTCGTGCTTAGGATTTCTCCCTGCACTTATAACCCGATTTGGGCTGGGCTACATCCATCTGAAGGTTCAGTGGGTCTAGACATCCAAAATAGCTCCCCCTCCTGGCTGGCACTTAATGTTGACCAAACTGGGAGTTCAGTTAGAGCCACTGTCAAGCAAAGAGGGCACATATGGTCTTTCCATGTGGCTCGGGCTTCCCACAGTATGGTCTCTGGATCCCAAGAGGGAGTGTCCCAAGAGTGAATGTTCTAAGAAGTAGGAGGCGAAAGCTGCTAGGCCAGTTAAGAGCTATGCCTAGAACTGGCATGGCATTGCTCCTGCTGTATTCTATCGGTCGAAGCAATCACAGACCCCGTTCAGATTCGAGAGAGTAGAAAAGTGAACTCCACATTTTGATGAGAAAGAGACACAGTCACATTGCAGAAGAGAGCGGGGATGGGAGACGTTATCGTACATATCTTGGGAAAATGCAACCAGCCACAGTCACTAGTCCAGTGAAATATCCAAAGTGAGATTGGCTTCTACATCAGTCAAACCTCTGGCCTTGGAGTTTGATCCAGCCCCTTCCAGACTCTTCACTGCCATCTCATACCATTGCTTACCATGCTGCAACTATATGATCTTCCGTCTTTTCTTTATTCCTACCTCAGACTTTTGGCATTCTTATGCACAAAATGCCCCTTCCTTCAATTCTTCCCATCGGAGCCTCCCCCAGATCATAGAGGTCTCGGCTTAAAGATCACCTCTTCTGGGACACCTTCCCTGAATAACATGCGACTGTGTTTGTGCCCTCCATGGCCCCTGGGTGTTCGCTTTCCTGTGCACCATCTGTCCTGCGAGTGCAACACAAGCTCCAAGATGGCCGTGACCTGGTCTGTCTTGTCCACTGCTGTTTCCCAGTGCCAACACTAGTGTCCACTGCATGGTGGGCATTCGGTCAACTAAAAAAATTGTTTTTAATTTGAGAGAGAGAGCACAAGTGGGGCAGAGGGGGAGAGGGAGAGGGAGAGAGAGAGAGAGATAGAGAGGAGAGACTCTTAAGCAGGCTCCACACTCAGCGTGGAGCCTGATGCGGGGCTTGATCCCACAACCCTGGGATCAAGACCTGAGTTGAAATCAAGAGTCAGATCGACTGAGCCACTCGTGTGCCCCTTCTGAGTCCATTTCTGTTAAATGCATGAAGGAACAAATGAAAATCCCTACCACGTGGGCAGCCAAAGACTGCTTAAATTCCTGTTATGACAGAGAATTCGATGCTACTTCTGCAGGAAACTGTTGTATCTTTGGACACATCTTACTCAATTCACGCATGATGTTACAGAGTTACCTAATTAGGGGCGCCTGGCTGGCTCCCTCGGTTAAGCATCGGACTTGGGCTCAGGTCATGATCTCACAGTTCGTGAGTTCGAGCCCCGCGTCGGGCTCTGTGCTGACAGCTCAGAGCCTGGAGCCTGCTTCCGGTTCTGTGTCTCCCTCTCTCTCTGCCCCACACCCACTTGCATCCTGTCTCACAAAAATGAATAAATGTCAAAAAAAATTTTTTTTTAAAGCAAATACTTAACTAATTAAAACATCAATTATTATCTCTCAAGATTAACTCAGGGTTTTCAAACTGTACCTCCAAGTGCCACAACGCCATGGCTCCAGTCCCCAGGAAAGGGCCAAGGGGAGAAAAAGGGAAAAAGGAAAGGACAGGAAAGGAACTTGTCATCATTTTAATCATAGCAACAATCCTTTTATTTGTTCTATTGGAATTCCGTATCAGACTTAATTTGAAAACAACGTCATTGCTAAAAATATGATTCGATGGTCTCTTTGACTCTGTTCTGTGTCTTCATGGTAATATTTCTCAGTGTGGCCTCTTCACCCCCTGCATCAGAATCAATACCTTGGAAGCCTGTGAAAAATGCAGATTCTGTGGCCCTACCGAATTCTGGCCATGGGAACAGAGAATTCATGTTTCAATAAGCACCCCAGGGGCTTCTTCGGTACTGGAAATTTGGAGAATCACTGCCCTCTGATGTGAGAACAATCTGCTAGGGTACAGAAATAAGCTGTGAAGGTAGAACTCTTTTTCTTTGCAGATGGTCTCTTACAAAAAGTAATGTCTTTCCTCAGTATACACAGAATTTTTTGGAGGAGTAGGCATGGCCACTTGACCTCAAGAGATCCAGAATGTGGACTTTCCTATCTTTGTTGGAGGCCCTAAATGCTCCCTCAAATATCTTTCTGTGGCTCAGGGACCGAAGTGAGAGCATATATATGCATCACGTGCACACACACACACACACACACACACACACAATTACCAGTGGCCAGCGTCACAGCCAACCTACCACCTCACTCAGCGGAGTCCTGCCAATTAAATACTTCTTGAGTGGTATAATAACAGGGCCCTTAAAATTCCAAGCATAAAACAGCTAATAAAAGTATCTTGTTTAACAAAGTAATAATTTAAAAAAAGCAGAGACCAAAAAGGCTGCAAAGTTTTCTTTGTGATCATTGTTTAACACTGTATGTAATTAAATATTAATGAAAGTATGCTACTTTCATTTTGTGAGCAATTTAATTCAATTAAAAATAAATGGGTCTCCTTGGCTCAGTGGGCATACTGATATACAGAACAGCACTGCCCTTAACTTGGTTTCCACTGTGTTTAAATTCAGCACCGAGCAGAGCTGCTGAAATACAACCCCAGGCTTACACAATTAACTCATTAAGAACCAAGAGCCAACCTTAGGCAGTCAACTGAGTATAGCGCTCTGCCCCTTTCGCTGGGTGCAAAGCATAATACTGTTTACTTAAAAAAAAATATTTTAATCAAGCATTTCCTACGTGGGATGAAAAGACATTTAAGACATTTCCTAGATGTCAAAACCTGGTCATCTCAGGGGATGGGATGGCATTGACCAGGAAGGCGCAGAGGAATCTAGAAACACTCTCTCTGTATCTTGATCTGGATGTTGGTTAACAGTCATGTATATATATATATATATGTATGTATATATATATATATATATGTATATATATATATTCATATATATGCACATTATATATATACACACACATATATACACACATGCACATATATACATACATATTTTTTGTATATATTTACATACATATGAGTACAGCTCAGTGTTTGTGTGTGTGTGTGTGTGTGTGTGTGTATACACATACACTTAAGGTTAGTGCAGTGTATACACTTGACTCCAAATGCAGTCAACCCTCCAACAACGTGGGGGTTATAAGTACTGATATCCCTCCAGTTGAAAATCTGGGTGTAAGTTTTTACTCCCACTACTAATAGCCTACTATTGGCCTTACTGATAACATGAACAGTTAACACATCGTTTGGGATGTTAAATTATACACTGGTTTTTTTTTAATGTTTATTTATTTTTGAGAGAGAGACAGAGTGTGTGAGCAGGGGAGGGGCAGAGAGAGAAGGGGACAGAGGATCTGAAGCTGGGCTCTGTGCTGACAGCAAAGAGCCCCAGGCAGGGCTGGAACTTACAAACTGTGAGATCATGACCTGAGCGAGTGGGACGCTTAACCCACTGAGCCACCCAGGTGCCCTTACTCTGTATTTTTACAATAATGTGAGCTAAAGAGAAGAAAATGTTATTAAGAAAATCATGAGGAAGTGAAACTACATGTATAGTACTATCCTGTATTTACTGAAAAAAAAAAAATCCGCATAGGAGTGGACCCGTGCAGTTTGAACCCCCTGTTGTTCAAGAGTCAACTTATATTTTATAGATGATGGGGAAAAAAGAGACACTTTTTCTGCCTGCAAGGACCTCACAGTCTGGTTTTCTTAGGCACATGAGAAGCCACATAGACATCAGGAGGCTCCCAGCTTCCCATCTGGCTGGGAAGGCACATACAAGTACTTCAAGGTACTAATGTTGTGCGAAAAAACATACACCCGTCTTAAAGCGTCCTTAGGAAGAAAGCGACAAAGCAGCAGTAACATTTTACAGTCAGTGCTCAGGGGGAATGCGCTGGGCACGTGCACCCCGGGCCGGCCCAGGAGACAGGGGGCCCTGGGGCACAGCCGGTTCCGCGGGGGGAGAAGGGCGGCCGGGGGGGGGGGGGGGTGAGCAGCAGGCTGCGGGGCGAATTAACAGAGGTCAGGTCCGCCTCCGGCAGGAGGGGGCTGGGCACGGCGCTGCTTGGGAGAATGGGGCGGGGGGGGGGGGGGGGGGGGCGGGAGCGCTGGTGGCGACCGGAGTTCCAGCCCCGCACGGGGACAGTCTGCAGGCGGGGCTTCTCCCTTCTCCTCCCGGGGCTAATGCGCTCGCGGGGCCGGAGGTAATGGATCCGCCGCCACCGCGGTAGCCTGAGCTGCTCTTTCATTTCACCCACAAGGGCCGTTGTTTGGGAATGAACTTCAGGATTCCAGAGGCCACGTCTAATAATAACAATGTTATCAACGCTGCGAGGCTGAGCGGGCAGAATGTGTGTGTGTGTGTGTGTGTGTGTGTGTGTGTGTGTGTGTGTCTGTGGGTCCCCAGGGGCCAGCGCCCAGCCCTGAAACCAGAGCCGGCCCCCGTGAATGGAGAGGAAAATGCCAATCTCTTGACAAAAAGTTTGCTGCTAAAAACGAATCCCCAGCCAACATTTTACAACCTGGACGCATTGTTAATGTGTTGGTTTATCTGGCAGGAATAGGAAGCAGTGTTTGAAAACAATGTATTCTTTTTAGGTGCAAGGTCAGCGTCTGTTGGACCTCGGGGTGACGGCCAGCCCCCTGCCGCAGGGGTGAAGGCTCCAAAGGCCTGCCCAGGCGTTTCCTGGGCGGAGTGAAGAGCACGTAGCCGGCCACCATGGGGGCAAGATGGTATCCTGCCCATCCTGCGGGAGGCTCTGATGCGCACAGCCCCCGCACCCCCCTCCCGGTGCAGGCCTGCGAGCGGCGGCAGCCTGTGCCCGCCCGAGGAGTGATGGTGCCCCTGGGTTGGGGCCTGTGTGGAGTAAGGGGGGGACCCTGCCGACCCCAGCACATGGCTCCCTCCTTCGCTGCAGAGCACAGGAAGAGCCAGGAAGGCTCAGAGCTGCTCCCGTCTCCTCCTGGATTCTCCCCACAGCCAGAGCATGTTGAGAGTAGAGAGAATGCAGAAGCGCCTCTTCTAAACCTTGTTCTCAGTGGGAAAGAACATCCTGGTGGTCGCTGGGTGACCTTGTGCGAGAGACTTAACCTCTCAAAAACATCTTCAGTCTGCTCACATGCAAAAAGGGAATGATAATAATACCTACCACTAAGGCCACTGCATGCATTAAATAGGATAATGGAAGTGAAGCATTTAGCACAGGCCTGGCCTCTGGCCAGCACCCAATAAAGGGCTTTGCACTTGCTGTTTCTTCTACCTAGAGCACTCTCTCTTAGAAAGACTTGTTCCCTGACCTCCCACCGGTCCCTTCTCTAGTTTATTTTTCTCCACAGTGTTTACCACTATCCAATAGACCATGTCTCTTACATTTATATCTTATTTATTGTCTGTCTCTGCCAAACAAGAGGGGAGCACTATGAGAACAGAGGCGTGTGCATTCTGGCTGCTGCTGAATCCCCAGAACCTAGAATAGTGCTCAGCGCACAACAGTTGCTCAATTAACATTAAATAAAGGCGAGATGATGAGGAAGACGAGGATCAGAGTGTAAAAAGCGCTGGGTTAATAATCCCTTGATTTCATATTTCACAAGGTCAGTACTCCTACTAGATCCTAAGCAACACGCATGAAGACACTGTATCTTGTATAAGTGGTTTCTCCACAGCTAAGGTTGATAGATAGATATAGCAAGTAAAAACCCTGGACGTTCAGTTACACTTAATTTTCTTTTTTAGTATAAGTACATCCCCAGTGTTGTACGGGATGTACTTATACTAAAACATTATTCATCGTTTATCTAAAATTAAAGTTTATCGGGCTGTGCTGTATTTTATCCGGCAACTTGATCCGGAGTAGGCCACAAAATAAGTCATTGCTGCCCAAACGGACAACGTGCTCAAAATCCAGAGAAGTCAGAGGACAGCTAAGTAAAATAAGAAGGTCACGCCCAATAGCGTGCTGCTAATGTTTAACTACTGACTCTTCCAGGAGAGAAAAAAAAAAAATCCTTGATTTACAACATTTGACAATTTCATGGCGTAAATACCCCCAGCAAGGCTGATTTCGGCCTACCAAGGAGACACAGTTAGAGTGCAGAGTTGGAAAGAGATGAGCCAGATCAGCTTTGGCAAAGCAGCACACGCCAGCTTCAGCTCAGACTCCTAAAAGTCACAGGACTGAAGAAAGAGGCAACAAGCTACCCAGGGCAACGAAGCAGAAATAACTCCCCTCCACTACACCGCAGCCAGACTCTGCTGGCCACTCCCTCAAACACATTCCACGAGGTAGAAGTTATTAGTCCCGTTACTTTGAAACACAAATGGGGAAACTAGGGCAGAGAGCAATTTTGTTTAAAAATTGTTTAGTCTCGGGGCACCAGGGTGGCTCAGTCGGTTAAGCGTCCGACCTCGGCTCCGGTCATGATCCCACAGCTCGTGAGTTCGAGCCTCGCGTCGGGCTCAGAGGTTCCGCAGGGGACAACCAGTGGACAGAAGCCGGACTCTGCGGGTAACCACATGGGGCTGCGGGCACGTCCCCGTCACCCTGTCTCCCATGTTTCCCCAGCTCGAAAACAAAACGATGATTTCTGGGGCCTCTTTCAGCAATAACAGCTGTGATTTTCTCCCTCCATCCCCCACCCCCCCTTTTCCCGCTATCTTCTCACTTTCTCCTCCCTTCCTTCTTGTCCTCCTGTTTTCTTCAGTGTCTTCAAACCTTCTTTCCCTTTCCTCACCCCGTCCCTTCTGGCTCGCTCTCTCTGCTGCCTGCCATACGCAGCCTTGCTTCTCTGTCTCTCCTTCTCACTCTCTCTACCCTTGCCCCCCCCATACACACATACCGCTGGAGCTACCACAGTTGGACAGAAACCCTGCTCACAAAACAATGGAAGAACATAGGAGAGCCAGGAGCAGTCATCGCCTCAATGGAGAGCAGATCTGCAGAGAAGCGAGTGCCCCGGTAGTGTTCTTCTATTCATATATATTAACTGTGCCCCTTCTCTTTTATCTGGAGAGCACTTCGCCAGCTACGCAAACAAAAGATTATGCAGATTATCATAAGCATAAAGAAAAAAAAATCATCTTCACTAAATATCCCAAAATGTGAGCCCCTGAATGGGGAATGCTGGGCCTCCCAAGGCCACAGGCACCCTCCGGAAGGAGAACGGCGCTGGCCTTTGCCCGTTCTCCTCCTGATGAGTGGCACGGAACCCTGAGAGGCGCGTGTGCTCTGAGATGTCCCAGCTTGCTGCAAACTCTGGAAGCAAATGAGAGCCCTCCAGGCTCATTAGACCTATTTATACAGTTCTTCATTGGGAAAAATTAAATCTTCCGAACACAGATAAATACACCCCTGTGACAGATGAACTAGCTAGTCACGTTTAAACCCCAGCTCCAACGCTGACAAATGTACTAGTTGAACCCCCCAGGCAAGATAAACATATTTCTTTATCCTGAATTCCCTTTAGTTGGGAGAAAAGGAACACAGAGGCTACCCCACGTGTGGGGGGGCCGGGATGGAGGCTGGGTGTGGGGAGCAGGGTCGGGGGGAGGCGACATGGTAGGAGGAGCTCCCAAAGGTCACTTTCTCAGCCAGGTAGCCAAGCCATGCCATCTCTCCCCACCTAGCCCTGCTCAGACCTTCCGCTAACCTTGAGGGTTTCTCAACCCGGCGGCACTGGCCATTAGGTATTGTCTACCTACTCACAGTATCCTTGGAGACTCCAAAGGTACAGAGTGACACAGGGCGCCCTCAAAATGGCTCACTGCCTGCCCCTCTGTATTTCTCAACAGGCCCTATCTTTTCCAGGAAACGCTCCTTTTCTGGGAAAGGTTGGCAGAGAATGAACCCCGACAGGAAATGGCCGGCTACATCTGAGGACCTCTGAGAAGAGATAACGATAAGACAGAAGAGAAGAAAGAGAAGGCTCCAGCTGACTCTTGGGAATCCCCATTCCTGCGGTGGCAGTGACATGTTCTAGAGCTGTGGCCACTAGCCACAGGTGGCTGTTGAACACTTGGAAGACAGCTAGCCTGAACTGACACGCGCTGTAAATGTAAAACATGCACTGAATTTTGAAGGCTGAGAACAACCACAAAAGTGACCTACCTCATTAAAAACCTTTATATACTGATTACATGTTGAAATGAGATTTGGGGTGTGTCGGGGTAAATAAAATATATCATTGAAATAAACGACACCTGTTCTTTTCTTTTTCTTTTCTTTTCTTTTTTTTCCCCCCTTTGTAAATGTGGCCACTAGAAACCTGGAAATTCCCAGGGTGCGTATTCTATTTCTATCACACAGCACACCTCTGGAGAAGCTTTAGCTTCAACACATTGGAATCCAGGTTTCCTCAAGAACCCACTTTCAGGCTTTGCCTCATTATGAAACCTTTTCATGCTTGAACCAAAGTGGAATTGATTTGTGTTTTCTTTTTTCCCAGCATAGGGCCCTAAAGTTAAACTCATCCTAAGCCATGAAATAGAAAGCCAGATTCAGAAGTTCCTCACTTTAGCCTCTGTCCGTCTTTAGTCTTCAAAGCTCTCTGCCTTTCCTGTCTTTTCTTACTCTTGCCTCCTCCCACTCTTGCCCTGAGAACGCAGGCTCTTAAGTGTGCTAGCCTTTGCTTTAGAAATAGCACAATACAAAGACTGATCAGAACCTGGGGAGCCCATCAAGCCCATTCAAATTGGTCCACTTGACCCAGTCCCAGCCAAACACTGTGTCGGTCAATTCTTTGTAGAAAAGCAATAATGCTCGTTTGTTTTCATATAGTAAATAATACTTATTCATTGTAGGAAAATGGGAAAATAGAAGCCGAAAGAAGAAAATAAAAGTCACCCACAATCTCAAACCTCAGGCTAGCCATTGTTGATGTTTTAGGGTATATCCTGCCAAAATTGTATTTCATACAACAAAAATAATCATTGTAACATTGACTGAACCCTTATATATATATATATATATATATATATATATATAGGCAGTGGGCTAGACATTTTAAACATATTTTTCTTCATAATAATCTTAAAGTAGATTCTATTATTATCCTCATATTACAGTTGAGAAAAACGCAGATTTAGCAGGGTCAAATGTCCAAAGACAAACCGCTAGTAAGTGGCCGAACCAGTTAAACACAGGTCCAAATGGGCTCTGGACAGGAAGCACTCAGGCTCCTGCCTCTGGCTGGAAGTTCTCTAAGTAGAAAGACACTATCACTTCCCTCATCAGCTTGTTCTCATAAAGGCATCCAGCTCCATTGAACCCTCCTAGATTCACAGTTCCTGCCTCCATCTATTCAGACCACTGTAACACACTAACATAGACGAGACAGATTATACATAACAGCACTTATTTATTACAGCTCCAGAGGCTGGAAAGTCCTAGATCAAGACGTCTGCAGATTCAGCGTCTGGTGAGGTCTGGCTTCCTGGTTCATGGATGGCCATCTTCTCCCTGTGTCCTCACATGGCCAAAGGAATGAGGGAGTGCTCTGGGGTCCCTTTAATAATGGACTAAGCCCACAGCTCATGGGTGACTCATCCCAACTCTTGATCTCAGCTCAGGTCTTGATCTCAGGGTCTGGGGTCCAAGCTCCACGTTGGTCTCCATACTGGGCGTGAAGCTCACCTAAAAAATTAAAAAGAAAAAAAAGGACTAATCCTATCCTAAGAGCTCTGTCCTCATGACCTGATCACCTCCCAAAGACCCTGTATCCAAATAGCATCACGTGGTTGGCTTCAACGTATGAATTTGGGAGGGACACAAATATTCAGTCCACTGCAATGCCATTTGGTACACCTGTTCCAGTCTACCAGAAAATGCTTCTTCTTTACCATCCGTTCAACAGGTAGGCATCAGACACTTACTTTGTGCCAGGTGATATTCAAGGCAACTGGAATACAAAGTTCCTTTGCTCTTAGGGAACTTCTATGTTTCAGTTTCAGGAGACAGACAATACAGACAAGCAAATACATATTATGTCAGATATTAAGTGTGACAAACCACTAGGGGCAGAAGACTGAGGGGCCAAGGGGGACACAAAGGGACGGGAAGGGGAGCAGCGGTAAGGATCACGTGGTAGGTTGCATTATTACTTGAGTTTTTCACACCTTACCTAGAAAAACCTGGCCAAGACAGATTGCTAATTGTTTTTTCAATTTTTTTTGACGTTTATTTTTATTTTTGAGACAGAGAGAGACAGAGCATGAACGGGGGAGGGGCAGAGAGAGAGGGAGACACAGAATCGGAAGCAGGCTCCAGGCTCCGAGCCATCAGCCCAGAGCCTGACACGGGGCTCGAACCCACGGACCGCAAGATCGTGACCTGAGCTGAAGTCGGACGCTCAACCGACTGGGCCACCCAGGCGCCCCTGTTTGCTAATTTTTTTAAGGCTGTCCAGGGAAGACCTCGCCGGGAAGGTGACATTTGAGCAGAGACCTTGGAAGAAGTGAGGAAGGAAGTCACTAAGTTACCTGGGAGGAGAGTTTTCCAGGGCTGAACGTGCAGCAAAAGCAGAGGCCTCAAGGTAGGAATTTGGCTGGTGTGTCTGAGGAAAGTCAAGAGACCAGTGTGGCCCTAGCGAAGCTGGTGACAGTGGTAGCAGATTAGGTTAAGCAGGTGTCTGGAGTGAGGACAGGTCACACAGGGCCTTTCAGGCCACTGCAAAACTCTAGCTTTCACTCAGAGTAAGATGGAAAGCCACTGGAAGGTTTTTAGCAGAGGGGATGTGACTTACCTGTTCAAAGGATTACTCCAGCTACTGTCTTGAGAATATAATTGGGGGGGCAACTGTTGAAGCAGAATGGCCACTTGAGAACTACCCAATAGCCTAAAGGAGAGATGATACTGGTTAGGATCAAAATAGTGGCAGCAGGGAGGTGGCATCTGGGTGGCTCAGTTGGTTAAGCGTCTGACTTGATTTCAGCTCAGGTCATGATCTCATAGTTCATGGGATGGAGCCCCACGTCAGGCTCCTTGCTGATGACACAGAGCCTGCTTGGGATTCTCTCTCTCTCCCTCTCTCTTCTCTGCTTCTCCCCTGCTTGGTCTCTCTTTCTCTCTCTCAAAATACATAAATAAACTTTAAAAAATTTAAAGGGAGTCAGATTCTAGGTCTGTTTTACAGGTAGAACCAACATGATTTGCTGATGGGTCAGATGTGGGTTATGAGAGAAAACATCAAGGAAGGATCCAAGTTTTTCAGCCCCAAACAACTAAAAAGATGAGATCCCCATTAACTAAGTGGGGAAAACTACAAGAAAGAGATTTTGTTTTCAGGGAGTATGGAAATCAGGAGCTTGTTTGGGGGTATGTTAAGTTTGAGATACCTATCCAACCTCAAAGCAGAAGTGTCAAATAAAAAATTGCATATTACCTGAATTCAGGGACTAGTCTAGGCTTGAGATGTGAATTTGGAAGTTGTTGGAAGATAGATGATAGTTCAAACCATGAGTGAGGTTATCTTGGCAGTGATTAGTTACAACATAGGTGACATATTTAGACTAATTCCTCGGACCTTCTATCTGGTGGATCTTACAGAAGTGACAAGGAAACAGCAAAGGAGATTGGAGGCAACAGCTAGTGAGGTAAATGAATAACCAGAAGAAAGGGGTATCCGGGTCTGACGAAGGTAGCTTTGCAAGTTGAATGCTGTCACTCACATGCTACGGATGGAGTATGATATGGAGGACTGGCCATGGGCTCTGACAATCTGGAGAGCATATACATTACCAATATAAGCAAGTAAGACAAACCAAGAAATCATTGCAGAAAGACACTGGGTCAAGGGAGGCAATGAACCTCCCTTTCATCCTTCTTGTCTTCCTTCATGGTTCTTAGGGACACCCGAGGGTCAGTTAGCCTCTTTAAACTGTTCTTGCTAGTCTAATCTGGTTTCCTACGCAACAGAAATATTGATAATAAAATGAAGATCAGGAGATAGATTTTTAAAAAGTTAACGATGATTGGTGGTGAGTTCCCATTGCACCTTCCAAAGCTTTGGTGAGTTGACAACCTTCGGAAGAGGGCATACATTTTCCAGACCTTTGTGAATTTACAAAGCAGGATCTTTTCAGACTATTGTGCCTGTACTCAGGACAGGATACCTTGTTAGCAAGTGTTAAAATCAGGTGAAGTAGTCATTCTAGGATTGAATTGCCTCGATTCCATAAATAGACCCAATAGTCCCAATAATTGCAAATTAACTCTAATCGTCTCATTTTTTTCCCCCTCTGTCTTTTGACAGTAACAAGATTTGACTTTTTCTGTCCAACTCCATTTTTAAAATATGTCTCAAGACTTACGGACTGCTGGCCCTACCATAGTATGTGTACAGGATGTGCCAAGCCTGGTTTGTTGCTGCTAATCAATTCCACAGAGTCCAACTTGAATCTCAGGATCTACCTCTCAGTCTTCCTTTGCCCCCTCCTTAAATAATTCATCCAGAAACGCTGAAATGTCCTTGGCTAAATAAGGTCCAAATCACACGAAATGGGGATATGACTCACTCGGCAAGGCCACTCTTGGAATTCACTCAGTCCTTCAGTGTTAAGAGCAGGCAGGAGAGTTTTGATCCGGATAGTGATGGAGGACAATCTCCAGGGCCTGAAGGAAGTACGAGTCACATGCATACTTCCTTCCTCCTAAAACAAGAAAAGGTGGCTCTGGGAAGAAGACAGACAGACCTGTGTTATTTGTATCTGGAGCCCAGCCTTCTAAATCCAGAAGCCTCTAGAAACTTTCCAGAAGCAACGTGATGAAGAGTACAGACTTCTCTCAAAAATAGCCATTTTGAGGAATTACATTGTTTTCTCTCTAAAACTCCACATGCTCTTTCATTGAACTGGGCTGCTTTTGCGCCTCTCGGAATAGGCGTGCTCTTGACCCCCCCCCCCCCCCGCATCCACACTGCTCTAGAAGCCTCTGTTTTCACGAAGGGTGGCTTCATTGAAAAAGTCCATGTTAGTGTTCATGTGTATGAAGCTCTTGACACGTTTGAGAACTGTTAAAGAACTTGTCTCTCCATGAGTACAATGACTTCACAATCTATATACTCCATAGAGACGTTTTTCTAAGTGCAGGCTGCATTCATTCATTCGTTCAAGGAATATTCATCGAGCGTCTGTTACCCAAAGCTCCATTCAAGGCCCCAGAGAGCACAGCACTAAACAAAATGGATACAAATTCTTTTTCCTATGGAGTTTACCTTCCCGTGGGACAAGACTGAAAAGAAACAATAGAATAAGTAGAACATGTAGTTAGTTAAATGACGGTAAGTGCTAGGGAGAAAAACAACCAGGGCAGGTGAATTGGGAGTTACCTGGGTGAAAGGGGTAGAAAGAGAGTTGTTATTTTATTTTATTTTATTATTTATTTATTTATTTTTGAGTGAAAGAGAGCATGAACGGGGAAGGGGCAGAGAGAGAGAGACAGACAGACAGACAGAATCCCGAGTGGGCCCCACACTGTCAGCACAGAGCCCAGTGCAGGGCTCAAACTCACGAACCGTGAGATCATGTCCTGAGCTGAAACCAAGAGTCTGACGCTTAGCCGACTGAGCCACCCAGGCGCCCGAGAGTTGTAATTTTAAACAGGGTGATCCGAGGAGAGTTTGTTGAAAAAGTGTCATCTGAACAAAAGCTAGAAGGCAGTGAGGCTTTGAGCTTTGCAGAAATCTGGGAGGAGAACCAGCCAGGAAGAAGGAATTGCAATGGTATAGGTCCGGAGGCTGGGGTGTGCCTGGAATGTTCAAGGCACAACAAGAAGTCCAGTGTGGCCCACGTAGAATGACCAGAGAGAGAGTATTAGGGGAGAGGTAGCAGGGGGCTCAAATCACACACGTCCCTGTAGGGACTTGAGCTTTTTCTCTAGTGAGAAGAGGACCCACTGAAGGATTTTGAATGACTGAGTGACATATTCTAACTTCTATTTGAATAGGACCACTTGGCTGCTTTGTGCACTATATAGGATACGGGAACAAGAAGGCAATCAGGGACATCAGTGAAGAGACAATTGCGATAATCCAAGTGAATACTGATGGTAGCAAATCACCCACCAAGGTGACATGGAGTGTCCGTGCAACTGCAAATTCCAGAGCCAATCTTAGATCCCCTGAATCAGAATGTGGGGTCCTAAGACTCTGAAGTTTTCACAAGTTCGCAGTACTGCGTAGGTATGCTAGACTTTAAGAACCATTCTTCTCTTCTCTGGTATGCCAGTTATCGATCTATTGCCTCTTAGCTCCAAATTCACCCTTCACTGCCTGCTCGGAAAAAATATGTATGGACCCTTTAAGTATTTTTGCTTTGCCCGCTAGCATAACGCAAAGCTTTGCGAGTAGAAAGCATGGAGAGACATGGCGGGAGGAAGGGGATCTGCATCCCCGTGGTGTTCCCGTTCGGCAGGATCCTGCATCGCGGGCGATGTCTCCACTGCTCCACTCCCGCACACGCCCAGATTCTTCAGCATCCAAAGCCTGCAGGGCCGACGCCTTCTTCAGCACCAGCCCTTGTAGCGCACATGGCTTGCCCAGCTTCTGCAGAGCATGTGGCTTCTTCAGGGCCAGGCTCCCGCGGTCCAGGAAACCTTTCCCGCAGCCGGCTGCGGAAGCGCCGCGGCTTCCCGAACATCCGGGGCCTTCGGTGCGTGGCAGCCAGGGGTCCCCTCCTCTATCAGCTTCCCCCAGGACCTCAGGGAATTCTATAGTAAATGCCTTCGGGGAGACACTGCCTCCTGAACAACTTTCTCTGCACCCTAGGGAGCTCATTTATGATGAGGTCTATGCTCATCTATGATGAGGCAAATTTCCAGCAAATTCCATGGACACAGCTACTCCTTTTCCATCCAGGGGGCCACAACCATGCTCTCCCCCAACAACGTCTGAATCCCAGCCTGGGGAGTGGGCTGGAACCGGGCGTGGGCAAGAGGCAAAGAGTTCTTCCTTAGGCTCCTATCTCAGCCCTGAGTGTAATAATTGCCTCTTTTGACTGCTTTTCCTATATTTTTAGACTTCTCTTTACTTATCCCTCATTATTCTAATCACCTGTTACAGTTAACAATTCTTTATATGAACATTTTTGTGTTCAAATTACTGTGTTGATTCTCTCTTTTGATTAGACCCTGACTAACTCACACAGTGTTACATCCCTGGAGGGAAATTTAAAAGTCCAACCTCTAAATTGCACACCTAAATGTTTGGAAATGGTTGGATAATGGAGACAAACCTCCCAGTTTTTATCCAATTGCTTGGCAGAGCTTTATGCACGATAAATAATTATTTCCTTCTGCCTCACTGCTGTCTGTCTTCAACCAAAGAACCTAGAAAGCACAGTCTCTCCAAACCGCTGGGGTGCAGAGCCTCACGGAGCATTTCTGCCTGGCAGGTGGAGAATGACGGACCAGCCCTCCGAGATACAGAAATAATCCCTGAGCAGAATCAAGGATCTTCTGGAAGGTTCCTCCGGTACCCATATCCTTCCCACAAAGCAGATGCTTTTTTCCACTTATCACCTGGTTTCAACTGGATAAACTGAGGCTGCTTAGACTCAGTAGAATTACCTAATGGTTACAAATACAAGCTTTTGAATCAGACCCACTTCTCGCAAACTAGCTCTAGGACCTTGGGCAAGCTACTCAACCTGTGTTGTGCCTCAGTTTTCACACAGATGGGTGAAATCCGCGTAATAGCAGATTTTGCTCCCATAGGGCTACCACGAAGAATACATGAAATTGTACACCTGGTAAAGAACTCCGTGTACGTGAGGCGCTTCAACTGGCACCTGCAAAGGTGGTTGTGCTGGCCGAAAAGTGTGAGTCGACATGTTGCCGCGTGTTTAGTCAACATGCTGTCCGGGACAAGTCCGTTCGTCACCAAGTTGGATGGCCAGTTTGGGTCCCAATAGTCCAAGCTTGTGCCGCTCAAGGGTCGGGCTTGCTGTGTCTGTGCTTCCTCCCTCAGCTTTGGCTCCTCCTGAGACCACCCAGCTCCAGACCTGCAGAGTCGCGTAGAAATGGCCATTCTTGAGACACGTGACCTCTAGCGACGATGTCTCAGAAAAGTCGAGAAAGCACGGTCTGAAAGAACAATCGTTTGGGCCACACGCATAATTTTAAATGTGCTACTAGCCACATTTTACAAACGAAAAATAAAGCAGGTAAAATGAATTTTAATAATATTGCTCATTTAACCATGGATATAATATATGTAGTATATGTGAGATATATATGTAACATTATCATTCCAAAATGTAATCAATATTTAAAATACTATCAAAATATTGCATATTCTTTTTCCCGGTCTTTGAAAGCCAGGAGGTATCATACACTTACCCTTTTCAATTCGGGCTCGCCGCATCAAGCGCTTAATAGCCACGCCTGGCGAGTGACCACCGTATTGAACGGAGCACTTCCGGATCGTCCAGCCCAGACCCTTCATCTTAAGAAGAAGACCCAGAGGCTTAAAAGACTGTCCTTCCTAAGTCATGAAACTAGAGAGTGGCAAAATCAGGATTGGAATCCAAGGCACCTGACACCTGGGTTTAAAACCAGTAATGGTGATGAAACTTCCTTTTTATTAGCTGTGTGACTCAAGGCAAATTTTCTTACCTCTCTGAGCTTCAATTTCCTCTTCTATAAAATGGAAGTGTTGATTGGTTCTCAAGAGTTGTGCTAAGGATTGAATAAGGGAATGGATGTTAAGCGCTTAGCCCACAGCAAGCACTGGCTAACGGGAGTGGGAAGTTATTATCATCAGCTTCACCAACCACACCCTCGTTCATCCCACCTCGTCTTACTCTAGCAGGAAGTACAAAAAAGATAGCCTCCCAGGGCACACCACTGGCTTTGGATGTGGCCTTGGTCTAGCCAGCACGAACGATGTTATGATGCCGCACACACCCATCAAAGCTTTGGCACAAGCAGGAAGTTGATTTTCCTGTCAAGATTCTCTTCATTAAAGGAACCGTGATGCATTCTAAAAATTTCAGCAAGAAGAAAAAGTTACAGAAAGAGAGTCATTGAATGCTCCTCCTATCCCAGGCCCTCATGACCCTGAGGGCTCCTGATTCACCTGCTTCCCCTGTTGACCCTCCTGGCCCAGCCAGAAGCCGAGGTACTGGCTCAAAGGGAGATAATGTCATTTGTTGACATTTCCCAGGTGACAACAAAGTCAAGCCCTCTTTTAGGGATCCTAGTCTTTGCATATAATTAGCAGATCAAATTACCCTCAGGGAATCGAGGCTTGACATTCTTCTTTGTCGAGAGGAACCACAGCCTCAGAGAAAGGGGGTGGGGACTGAACCACCTACACTTCTCTGGGCCTTTCTTCATTTGAGGATCTTAAATGGGGCAGCGAAAGAGGAAGGAACCCAGGGGTCCAGGCTCTACTTCTCCTTTGCCTTAGAAGTTTATTTCCATGGATGTGTACTCTGAAAGTTAGTGCATAAACTGATATCAGCAAATAGAACACTTCCACTTTCCCTGAACGAGGGCCCGCTGGGCCCTACCATTTGTAAAACGGGTGGCTAAATTTTTTTTTTTTTTTTTTACGTTTCGAGGAATTTCAAATTTGTTTGGAAGAAAATGTGGAAGAAGCAGGTCCACATAATACTGATAGAGATAGCAATATGATCTAAATAATCACATTAATTATTGATATATAATTACAGCTGTATCCGTATTAATAGGATATAAGATGGTTAATTTCAAGAACTACAGACAGAGCTACTGGTGTGCTTAGGGGTGAAGAGGTGTGAACTGACATCAGGCTGGAGTGACAGGTAAAAGGCTTTAGGGAGGTGGCCAAGGTTGAGACAGCAATTGAATTGCAATGAGATCGAAGGAAATTCCAGGGGAGAGAGTGTGGAGAGATGGCAGGACGCCAGACTTAAACGAAGGAAAGTGGAGGCCCATCTGGGGGACTCAAGTGCGGGAAGAGGTACAAGAGAGGTGGGAACGGGGAATCAGGTTGGCGAGGTAGGCTGTGCTCTACTTTCTCCATGGGTGGTCAGCTTTAGCCCCCGTCCGTGCCCAGCCCTACCCTGGGCCTTGAAGAAGGAGATGTTTGCAAAGCCCCCACAAGGCCCCTGCCCCAGCCTCAACGCCAGGCTTGGGAATTTGGTCGCAGATTTGAATTTTATGGTAATGAACCTTCAGGCTGAGATCCTTGCTGCAGAGAATACCTTCCCCTTCCCCTTGCACGTCTAACCACAGGTTGTTTTCTTTTCTTTTTTTTTTTTTTTTCCAACAACGGTGTGAGGGATGCCCGTTTGACCATGAAGTACAGAATCAAGAGCAGGAAGGAGAGTAAAAGTGAAAAGTGGGGGAAGAGACACTGGAAGGAGACGGAGAAAAGAATGTATGGGGAATCACTGCCATTAGGGTTCTTGGCAGTTTAATAACTTTTTTTTTAATGTTTTTTGTTTTATTTTTGAGGGAGAGAGAGAGAGACAGAGCATGAGTGGGGGAGGGGCAGAGAGAGAGGGAGACACAACGCTGTCAGCGCAGAGCCCGATGCGGGGCCTGAACTCACAAACCGTGAGATCATGCCCTGAGCCAAAGTTGGCGCTCAACCGACTGAACCACCCAGGCACCCCTGAGAACATTATCTTTAATGTTTATTTTTGAGAGAGAGAGAGAGTTGGAGAGAGAGAGAGGGCATACACTAGTGGGGGAAGGGCAGAGAGAGGGAGACAGAGATTCCAAAGCAGGCTCCTAGCTATCAGCACAAAACCTGATGTGGGTCTTGAATTCAAGAACCGTGAGATCATGACCTGAGCCGAAAGCAGACGCTCAACCTACTGAGCCACCCGGGTGCCTCTGAGAACTTCTAATAAATGTCATTTTACTGCTTTGCGCCCTGGGCTTGGCTTGCGGAAGAACACATAGTGATAGGTCTGTGAAACCCGTGAACTGACAGGGAGGTGCCTTCCACGAAACTGGGGGCAATTTTATTTATATTAGACTTTTAATTTCCCGAAGACATTTTGTCTCACATTTTATGTATATGGATAGCTGCTTAACCTAGGCTTGCAAAATAAACAACCATCATGGGAGCTGATTCTAATTACCTCCTGCGCTTTGGGTACCTTTTTTCTGCCCCCTGTAAATAATGCTTGCACTTTCAGACTTCTCTTTCCCTTCTTCCAGAGATTTTCTTAAGAGTCTGGCAGGATTATTTAAAACAGAGCAAAACAAACAACCAACCTGGAAAGCAAAGGCATCCATTCAGTTGCCTTTGGCCTTAAAAGTCTTCCCGATGAACCTTCTTTAATTTCCTGGCGAACTTCTTTGCTATCTGGACGTGGTGCTAACAACCGACAGGCAAATGAAAATGTTAGCCCAAGAATTCCCATCACGTGAATGTGTTTGAGTGGCTTTTTTTTTTTTCATCCTCCGACTTGGATCCCGCTCAAGCCATTCACACTTTTCTTCACGGTAGATGCCTTCCTGAAGTCATACCTGAAACTTAGAACCGATGTCAGCCCAAGGCAAGTCGTTTCCTCCGTCTGGGTGTCTTTCCCTTCGCTGCAGAGCTGAAATCAGATGAGTTGCTGACATCTGGTGGTTACTAAGCAGAGTGTAAACTCAGTCTCCGAAGGTCTTCTACCTCCGATTAGAACAAATTCCCCAGCCTCCGATTCTTGGAGGCCGCTTCTTGGTCTAAGAACATTTTTGTGTCCACAGGGAAAGCGAGAACACAGACTGAGATGCAACGGAAACAATCCCCCCAGCACTGAAAAGATGGGTGTTGGCGGCCAGAACGAAGTCTCGGCTTCCTGGAGCATCCAAGACTCCTTGGATTTTCTGCAGGGTTCGGCTTTGTCCCAACACACTTGATGAGCCAGGGAAGGTGAACAGCACAGGGGGAGTCCCTTTTGGGGACTAGTAATGGTTTTGCTGCCGCTGGAAATTTTCCTACTCCCCTTGCCGCTCAAGTATTCTAAAAAGCTCTCGTTTGTTTGGGGGCAGAGAGTGGAAAGCGATTTCTGAAGCATGCTGAATTCTTCTAGTCTTCTGTCTCTCCACTCGTTAAGTGCATCTAGGAGCTGATGGAAGTGCGATGAATGGACCTCAGAGCTTTGCTCGCATAAGTTTTTTGGACGCCGTCTCCAGAGGACGAGGTGGAACGTTTGCTCTGCATGGGACAAAGGCACCCGCCGCTAAGGGTCTCAGAGCCTACGGTTATGTCAGCCAACTCCAAAACTCGAGACTGGGGCAGAAGGCTTCCCCAAAGCTGCAGGCGGAAAGGAGATTCGTCACTATTCTAAACTGCCATTTGATCTCTTCACAGCTCTTATGACTGACCACGTCGTGCATTTCGCTTCTTAGTTTTCTTGGGTTTTGCCTGCCTCTTCTTGTTTGGCCTTCTCCACTCAACACTCCTGGTCCCCAAACTGGAAAGTCAAATTTGAAAGCAGGGAATGTGGCTCTCCCCTCTGCCATCTGTCTCCCCAGCCCCTGAAACATTGTTGGGTACGTGGTGAAGTCCTCAGATACGTGTTCAAGTGGAAACAAAAAGGCAAACGCTCCTATACTTCCTCCTAAAGTCAAAAGGGAGTCCCTACTTCACCTTTTCCTCTAGAAAGCCCACAGGAAGGTCACGTTCAGGCCAAAACACCTCCAGGGGTCCCCAAAGGGTGACTGGTGTGAGCAGGGATGAAGGTGGCTGTCACCATAAGGCCTTCTGAGTGCTCCAGAGACAGAAATCTTCACGGACAAGGTTGAGTATATTGCAACATACGTTCTTGGTGCTAAATTGCTCTCTGGGTGTGCATGAGTCTGTGGGGGCTGCGGGAAGCGTGTTGGAAAACTTTCCCTGTGTCTCCAACTAAATGGTTTCCTGAGGAAATGAGAAATGGAGGTGGGGTGGGTGGGAAGGAATGAAAAAATTCCAGTAAGGAAAAAAAAAATGACTTTTTTTTTCCCCCTTTGGAATAGGGAGAGTTATTGGCAGATCTGAAATCCCAGGATCTCTTTGTATTAGAAACACAAAGCACTTGAAAAAAAAAATTTTTTTTTACTTTAAAAACATGGAGTATGAGACACTGGAATAAGCACTTAAGAGATAACACTTTTATGCTGAGGGGTTTGGGAAAGCTTGGCCCAGAACCATGGGAAGCCAGGGTTCTGTCCCTCCCCCTCAGCTCAGCCGAGCAGGTCCTTTCTGACAGCCATTAATATGGTTTATGGTTAAATTGCTGGACCCCATGTGGACTGAAAGGGCCTCTTTATCTTTAAACAAACATATGAGGAAGGAGGATCTCTCCCACCCCAGCCTAGACCTATATTTGTGAGACCACACCATGGGTTTTTCCACCCAACCCAGCTATCAATCTTCCCTTGTTTGAGCTTTGAGAGAAAAAAAGAGAAGCATGGGAAGTGGGGGACATAATCAGAAAGGGACTTTGGCTCTATGTTAGCAGAGCAGAACAGAACGAACTCGGTCTGGCTTTTCTTGAAAATGGATGGAAATTTGAGAAAATCAAGGACTCCCGTGGGGACTCTTTTGACTCTCCCTCCACCCAAAACACCACCCCTACCTTCATCGGGCTTCCGGTACCACACAGGCTGGTGCACGGGGTCCCTGCCGACAGCACTAGAGGCCACATCCGAGACCCGGGCTTAGAGTGTTATCAGCAACGGCAGTCACGGTGGAACAGAAAGCCTCCGGTAAGTGTCCTGTGCCCACAGCACCGTGCTAGACGGTGTCGGAAAAACTCACAGCCACAACAGAGCTTCTAGTCCGAGAAAAACCTAACAGCCTTCTCAGGGAGCAACGGTATGCTAATGACAAGGTTGTTTTTGCTTTGTTTAATTTTATGTGTATCGTGGGGCCACGTGGTGGTGAAGTTCACAAGTTTTCTGTGTGGGACAAAACCAGGTTAGAACCCTGGTGCTTTGACCCATGAATGTGTGACCCTGAGCAAACGGTACGACTTCCCTGTGCCTCTTTCCTCCTCTATGAAATGGGGATGAGCACAGTGACCACGCAGACTTGTTGTAAGGCTAGAATGGAGTCCCATGGGAACCTGCCACGAGGCAAATTCTCGGTAAATGGCTGCCGTTGGGGTTGGGCAGAGAGACCCAACAGCATCTGGGGAGGACCAGCCGTGTGCAAGACAGCTTTCAGTTCTTGAGACATATTACTCATTTCACCGCACAGGAATCCTATGTGGTAAGAACTATTCTTATTCTCATTTTATAGATGTGAGGGAACTGAGGCACACTGGCCCGTGATCACACAATTACTAAGCGGCGAACCCAAGTTGTCTGGTTCCGGAGACGTCCTCACAAAGGGAGGTGTGGTTGTTGATCTAAGTAACGGTGCTTCCATTTCTGTTTGAACCACCTGAGTGGGAAGATTTCATTACTACCCTCCTCATCTGCTGACGCCAGGCACTGAACATCCAACATCAACTGAACTCTGTCTCCTTGGACAGGCCCCAGGCTCAGTCTGGACGGCTGACCTCCATGAACATTTACCCTTGCCCTGGCCTCCCAAAAGGGGGACGGTTACATAAAGTAATGCCGGCCTACATTCTTGGTCAGGTTGCTTCTGGGTCCCCAGAGCAAACACCGAGGTTCACCAAGAAAGAAGCACAAACTGATGTCCGATTCACTTTTACCCCCCACCCCCACCCCCTACCATTAGCCCAACTTGGCCTCAAATCAGTGGATATTGACTGGTTTGGCTTTACCACCCTTGTTCCCTCAAGGGAAGACTGGCTCTTTAAACACAACCCAAAATGAAACAAAATGAAACACATAGCAACACAAAAGCTTATAATTTCTGATTTTTGTGGAAAAAAAAATAAGTTTGCAAAAAGTGGCTATAACTACAGAAGAGTTCTTTGGAGAAATTGCTTAATTTTCAAATACTTAAACACTATCAAATAAGAGAACATTGCCAAATGCGGTTCTGGAGACAAGATTTAATGAACAAGTGATAAAATCTAGTAATTATCCCATTCCATACATATAATATTTGCATAGATAAAGTTTGGCTCCTCAAATAATTAAACATCATTCCCTACAAATTTGTTTTGCTAATCGCCTCAGGAGATACCGTTTCAAAATAAAAAATGAAAGTCTGATTTTTTTAATCTAAATTATCCAAATTAGTGGACATCTTACTACTGAAGTTCTGTAGTTATTAGCTAAAAGAAAAAAAAAGAAAAGAAAAGAAAAGAAAAATGTTTGCTGGGTCTTTTTTCTAAAGGATACTCAACAAGATACCAACTAAATCTTCTCTGGACTCATTAGCATGAAACAAACAAAAGCAGCGACTGAGGTTCAGAGTCATTGATGCTGTTGTAATACATGCCCATTCCTTACAATGCCCCCAAACCACTACTATGTAGTTCTCCGAGAGGAGTCAGAAGCCCAAGTTCAAATGTAGAACTACCACTGGATCGCTTGAGGAGAACCAAAACACCCCTTAACTTATCCAGGCCTCAGTCTCCTCCCTCCTGTAGATGAGGGAACCATCTCCGTAGGTTCTTCAGAGATGGTGATGATGATAATTTGGTGGCAGTGATGGCCGTGATGGAGGTAGCCCCTGCTGTCTAGTGAGTCTTATCATATGCCAAACACTCTTTGAAGCCTTTGACTTACATTAACTCACAATATCTTCCTGGAATGCTGGACCAAGCATCTTTCCCCAAACTGCTGTCCATTGTGCACTCTTGAACAAAAGACACTGTGGCAGACTAAGTTTTCAAAAAGTAGCCTCAACCAGGGGCACCTGGGTGGCACAGTCGGTTAAGCGTCTGACTTCGGCACAGGTCATGATCTTGAAGTTCACGAGTTCAAGCCCTGCATCGGGCTCTGTGCTGACAGCTCAGAGCCTGGAGCCTGCTTCAGAGTCTCTCTCTCTCTCTCTCTCTCTCTCTCTCTCTCTCTCTCTTTCTCTCAAAAATAAACATTTAAAAAAAAAGTAGCCTCAACCCAGTCTTCTATCCTACAGCCCCTTCAAAACAATGTATTGTTGACACTTTTCTCATCGATAAGCGAGGTCTGTGTTTCCTCCACTTGAATCTGGTGGGTTGGTATCTATGGCAGAAGTGACACCATGTGGCTTCCAAGGCAGGTCATAAAATGCATGACAGGTCCTGCCTGGGCCTCTTTAAGATGCTTACCCTTGAACCCAACCATGAGGCTGTGAGGAAGCTCCAGCTGCAAGGAGATACCTTGCGTAAATGCTGCACCTGACATCTCCAGCAGGGCGCCCCGCCAACCACCAATAGTGATCGCCAGTGTGAATGAGGATGTCTGTGATTCTAGCTCCAGCCACTGAGTCACCACTAGCTTTCAGTTCTTCCTAGTGCCGTTCCCGTGCATCATATCTCTGTCCCCACTATGGGCCCATCGTGAATTCATGATCCATAGACGTAGTAAGCATAATAAAGTAGTAGTGCTCTTGGGAGGACATCGCACCCCTGACCTCTCCACTCCTCCATGTGTCCACCCCTCGGCTGTCCCTCAGTTCTAGAGGACTATATATATACAAGTATATGGCCCAATCTCAGGGCAGGGGGGCACAAGCAGGTTGGTAGACACCTACAAGCCTACTTCTACCAAGGTAGAAGTCCACACCTGCCCTGTGGTGGGCTCAGGGCCATTGGGGCAGGAAATTCCCAAGCAGAGTATGGTCTTGGGATGGGAGACCCCCCTCCCTTGTCCTGTGGGGGGGAAGAACACTGCCAGAGGAGGGCTAGAGCAAGGCCCTCTAGAGCATAGGTCGTAGGGCAGGGGTCTAAAACAGCAGGGCCTTCCCTCGACTGCTTCTTAGAACACAGGAGGCTGTAAAAGACATACCCACTCTGGCATCTTTACAGAGCAGCATGAGAGGAGGAAGTGTGCAAGGGCTTCTGGAATAACTTTACTCCCCCATCAGATGTTCTATACTCGTGCCCACACCATGCTTGGGAAGGGGATTAGAGTTGGGAAAGGAATTAGAAGGACATTTTTGTAGACCATCTCTAGAATCTCTTAGTCTCTTAGCATCCTCTCTCTCCCTCCCTCCCTCCCTCTCTGTCTCTGTCTCTGTCTCTCTCTCTGTGTGTCGGATCTTCCTGTTTTTAACAGAGCACACACTTCCTGTTTTGTTCTCCAATCCAACTTTGCCATCAATAGAGCCAGAAATGATATTTTGATCCCCATCTGCCTCCTTACGCGTAATTATCAGTTGGTTAGAACTAAACAAAGGGGAAGCGCCGGAGACCGATGAACACCCCCAAACCTCTAACATCAAGCAACTCTCAAGAATTCAGGTCTTGAGACCCTCCACACTTGCCCCTTTCACAACTGTGCCTTTCAGAGCCCTGAGGCGACCAGGCAAACTGGCTCATCCTTCCAGGAATGATTGCATCAAATGTGGGAATGGAAGAGAAACCACATCAATGTCTGGATATAGTCCAAATCTGTATTTTCGATATTCTCTAAAATGTAAAGGTGTAAATGATGATGAAAAGACTAGGAAAGGGTAAAATGGGGAGAAAAAAAAAGACTTACAAAGGAGAAAATGGAAACGTATTTCAGGCCTGGGGGCAGGATTAAGGATAGAGAAGCGGAATCTCCAGCACTTAATGTGAGCGGCCTTCAGCAACACTCCTCTGCGCTATTCACAGAATCAGGAGGCACTGGGGGTACAATGAGCCCCTGGTGTATTCTCTCGGTGAGGGCCAGGGGAGCACAACACAGCTCCACTAAATGGGCAACTTGGCTCACTGTCATCCTTCCTGCCTCCTCCCCCATGACCATTAGACTCGTCCTTCAAAGCAAATTCCACTTGACTTGTTAACTTGTATATGCATAGTAAGTTCCTGTAAGCAGGCATCAGTGAATACGTGCGTGAGCAATTTAGGTGGAAATTCAGCTGCATTACACTTATTAAATCGTCTGGCAGTCTACACACCTAGTTAGGGCTGAACTACATTATTAAGTGACGATAACAATAGGGTCAAGTTATACGTGCTGGCATTAATGGGAGAACTTGTTTTCAATTAGCAAAATAATGTCCCAAGTATGTATGCATGTGTATAAATACACAGTTCACATGGACACGCTTATCTGTAAGACAGGCTGGGCTGTACGTATGAATTTGGGAACCAAGCAACAGGCAATGGAGAAATTACGTTTGCAAAGAGAAATGAAGTTCATTATTCCCCACTGTTTTCCATGACTTGTATTCTGAAAATACCTTCTATTTAGACAAATGTGACCCAGCAGTGGACTTTGCTTAAAGATTATTTTGGTTTTCCAGGAAATTTGTTTAACTAGCTTAGATTCTGAATGAGGGAGGAAACTGTAAACTCAAAACCAATTAAATGCTGAGCTGTTGAGAAGCACTGGCTTGCGAAGCTAGAGAAAGTCAGAAAAGTGGGTGAAGGGGAATGCAATAAAGTTCGCTGCCCTCCACTGAGGAGGTTAATAGAAAGGGAGCCAGAACAAAACCAGAAGGCGCCATATGCAGTCTCTGCTCCTTACTAGCAGTGTGACCTTGGACATGTCACCTGACCTCTCTGAGCAACTCTTTCCTCCTTCATAAAATCGTGATAATAAGTCTGCCTTCCCCACATTGACAGGTGGTAGAAAAACAATAAAATAGATGAGGAAGTCTCTTTTTTAAATATAATATGTGTAGTATTAGGCTCCGTGCATAATTTACTGGACTTATAATTTACTTCTCCGTGTATGCTGTGTATGATATTCTCTGCCAGATTATAAATTCCATTCTTATATGAAACAGCTGTATCACAACAGCACTGGTTTTGCCCATTCTGGTGGGGATATATATTCATACTAGTACTGATGTTATAAGGACTAGAAAATCAGATATCTACCTTTTCACCCTTGAAACTTAAGGACTGTTAGGGCACGAAGTATGTATGCTATTTAATAGAGGGCAAAGCAACGTATGTCATTGAAATTAAACCTCAAGGGGTTCCAGAACAGCTACTGGTGACATCCTATTTCCCTTACTGGAGATTCCTGGTTCTATGGTGTTGTGGTTCTTCTTTGATCTTCTCTCCCTCTATTTCCCCTTTATTCTTCTCCCCTCCTCTATACTCATCTTTCCCATCTCCCCCTCTTTCCTTTGGCCCCACAAATGGCCTCCTGGGTTAGAAAGTTACAACCCCGTGCTCTATAACTGTGTTGCTCAGGCCAGTGGCCATGAATCACCGGCAAACTGTTGCCAATACAGAATCTCATCAACTGCCATCCGTCCCACCTGGATCCTAAGTGGTTCGTGTGCACGATGATATTTGGGAAACACTGCTCTAAAATGCAGGCTTCCGCACATATGCACATAGAACCAGGCTTTCGCCAAGCGACTGGCCAATCACTGTGAGCGGATCATCAGGTGATCCTATGGCACCTTTTGCTTCTCTCGTCCTGAATCTCTTTCTGGCGTTTGTTTATTCTGTTCCTCTTCAGCACCTCCTCTGAAGGGCTGGGAATGGCGAATTGAGTGGGAGTCATTTCAAGGCTATTCTTTTTAGCAAGTTGGGTAAAAAGTTCAGTGAGGAAGGAGTTACAAAGCACATTCTTAGGAGGGTTTGTGATCATTGAGTGCAACCCAGATGTTAGCTGCAGTCACCCTGTCACATGAGGTTTGGGTGACATTAGCTCACGCTGACTCCGTAATGTCCCACAGGAAGTGGATATGCTCCTCAAGACTGTCACGCATTCCTGGGGGTGTCCTTCTCAGGGCCACTCTGGCCTTGGAGCTTGTATCTCTAAGCTCGTGGGCTCCCTCTTCTCTCGTCACCTGCGTCTCTCTGTCCTCCCTCCACCCCCGAGTTGGACATAGAAAGCCTGCTGTGTCCTTGATCTCTCCATTCCCCATCAGTGGGCGTATAAGGCGCTGATGTTCAGGGGCCTTAACTGAAGGTTAGGAAATGGGTGACTCACACCAAGTCCTATAAAATGGCCATTGGACACTTTTGCTTAAGGTCCTTGGCCAGGGCTCCACTCTGTAGGTCCGGTTCCCACCTTGCTGCCCTGTTCACCCTCTTTCCTCTCTACCTCCCTCCCCTCAACTGTGCTCTTCCCTCCCCCCAAATTCCTGTTCCATTTCTGATCCGTGACAGCTTGGCAATTAGAAAAAAATTTTCGTTTTGGAGACACTTGCTAACCCAGACCCTCAAGTTTCCAGATTGTTTTCTTGAACGAAGTTCCTTCCCTACAAAGCCCCCTAGTTACGGCTGCTTAAAATAATTTTGCCAAGGGTATTAGGCTGTGGTGGTGAGGCTAGACTTTTCTCAGGAGACGTGGGCAGTCCTGGGCTGGTGGTATGAATGAGCGCCAGAAACCAGAAAGGTTGGAGGAGAGGGGAGAAGACTCATTAAAAAAAAATAAAAAAAAAAGATTCAGTAAAAAAGTACACAGAGAACTTACTTCTTACTGACTTTCTGGTCCCCAAGTAAACACATTGAACTGATTCTTCTCTACTCTCAGTGAACGCATCTACTTACCATAATTAAATCAAATTCCATCCATTTTCTTCTCGCGGCTCCTGTATCTCATCCACCACAGTCCACGGCTCCTGAAATCTACATACCTCCGTAGGGTTGTGGGGCTTTGCACAAATTCCTGAACCATTTTGAACCTCAGGATCGACAACTATAAAATGCAAACAATGTTATTTCGCAAGGTGTTAAATGCTACTTTCCCAGTTCACTCTGCGTTTTGGCTGAGACCCCAGAGCTGTGGACAATAGGTGTTAAGCAGCAACATATTCTAGAGAGAGGCGTCCAACCACGCATGTAGGGAGTTGCTAACCGAGGGGAAAACTGGGTATGGGTCTTGCAGTACAGCATCCCCCGCTTGCCTCTAGGTAACCCGAGACCAGAAAACTGATTTGAATGAAACCAGAGAGGATGGATGTTTTTCCCTTCCTGCCCACCTGCACAGAGAAGGAAAGGGGGTTCCCCTCTCAAACCAAGTAAGGAGATGCTGTGGGCGCTAGTGAAGAGTTTGCGGGAGCAAACGGCCTGTGTCGTCTGACTCTTGCCTGAGAAACACCTAAAGCTTCCTCTCTTGGCGAAGCAAGTAAAGAAGGCCATGGAAGGAGCTGTCTGTACCTCCAGCTTCAGTGGTGCCAGGATGCTGGCTTTCCCAGGATCAGGCTTGAGTCACCTCAAAGGAACCTGCCCAGGGTGATTCACCGTGTCCCCGTGCTTGTCCGGAATGGCAGGATGAGGTGGCTCCCACGGAAGGAAGCTGACATGTGCCCTTATATGCAGATGCATGAGTGTCCCATCGAAGGCAGACTCACTGCTGAAGGGAGTGGTGTCTCCAGACACCCCACTAAGGTGCCCGAGGAGAACAGCCAGTGGGTGGGTCCTGCATGGAGCCCACCCCACATTCGCCACCGATGGAAGGTGCTGCCCTTCTCTTCTACTCGTTCCTCGCCTCCCTGGGGAGACCGGACTCAGCCGACCTGAGCGACAAGGGAGGAGAAAGAAAAGAAAGGAGTCATGTCACTCTTTCCTCTGCAGGGAATACAGAGTCTTCTCACCCGCCACCCACCCCACCACAAGATCCCCCTCACACCCACCATCAGTGCTAGTCCCGGACATGAGGCTGGACCGTAGTTCCCGGCATTACTTTCGGTCAAGCTGGGCTCCGATGCCTGACTTCGGGCCACAGGATGTAGGTGAAAAGATAAGGGACACTTCTATAAAGTGTCTCCATAAAGTCCCCTGCGTGATCCTCCGCTGGTTTCCTTCTCCTCCCCGGGTGGTCAGGGAAGGCACAGGTTGAAGACGGCAGAGTCAGAAGTTGGAAGGACCTCGCATCTCCAAGTCAGTGTTCAGAAGTGACCTGCCCTCCCCCCCAGTGGACACAGGTGCCAAAGCTTTCTTAGGCTCAGGAACCAAAATTTCAGGGACTTTGTTTTGATTTGTTTTGTTTTTATTACCAGAGCCTGGCTTGGCCTGCCCTAGCAATGCAGCAGACTTCTAGGCCCAGAGCAGGCCTGATCTGGCAGTGCTAGTGAGGGGAGAAACTTTAAATAAGATGAGATATAAAAGGGTTTTGTCGTTATTGTTGTTGTTTTATAAAAAATTGTTCATTTTGAGAAAGGGAGAGAGAGAGCAAGTGCGAGTGGGGGAGGGGGAGAGGAGAGAGAGAGAGGGCAGGAGAGAGACTCCCAAGCAGGCTCCGCGATGTCAGCACAGAGCCCCATGTGGGGCTCGATCTCACAAACCGTGAGATCATGACCTGAGCGGAGATCAAGAGTCAGACACTTAACCAACTGAGCCACCCGAGATAGCCATCCTCTCAAAACCAGGAAATTGACATCGGCGCATTGTGTTTGTACAGTCCTGGCTCATTTCATCACACATGCAAATCCACACTAATGGCAGCTACCAGGAAAATCAAGACACAGAACCATCATTCCTTGAGCTTAGAGATTTCCCTGGGGTCACCCCTTTGGAGTCCCGTCACCGCCCTCACCACCACCCCTCTCCCACCATCCCTAACACCTGACAACCACCAACTTGCTCTCTGTTTCTATGCCTGTGTCATTTGGAGACTGTTACAGAAATAGATTCATACATCTTGTGACCTATTGAGATGAGCTTTTTGAAAAATCGGCATGACGCCCTTGAGACCCATCCACGTTCAGCGTATGAAAAGCCTGTTCCCTTTTCTTGCAGATAGCACATCATGGTGTGGATGCACCACCTCTTGTTTAACCATCCACTTGTTGCAAGACATTTTGGTCATTTCCACAAAGGTAGATAAATCAATAAAGCTGCCCATGCCTAGGCTTTATGCGCCTGCTTCATTTTTTCCGGGATCAATGGCCAGGAGTGTGATGGCTGAGTTGTATGGTTAAGTATGTCCAGTTTTTTTCTTTGTTTGTTGTTCTTGTTTTCTGTGTGTGTGTGTGTGTGTGTGTGTGTGTGTGTGTGTTTAAAGAAACTGCCAAACTACTTTCCAGAGTGGCTGTAACATTTTAAATTCCCACCATTTAGGAGGGATATAGATTCCCCACAGCTTTGCCGGCATTTTGTGGCCTCACTGTGTTTAGTTTTAGTTGTTCCAGTAAGAATGTAGTGAGATCTCATTAGGATCTTAATTTTCACTTCCCTGGTGGCTGGCAATGATGAACATCCCGTCTTCTCATGGTCTCTTTTGTCCTTGTGTATCATCTTTGGTAAAATATTCCTTCACACTGTTTGTCCACTTTATCATTGAATTGTCTGCTTTTTTTTAAGTGTTGAGTTTTGAGAGTTCTTTATGTATTCTAAATGTGAGTCCATTTTCAGATACGTGGTTTGCAAATACATTCTCCCAGTCTTTAGTTTGTCTTCCGTCTAATTTACCAGTGTTTTTCCTTTCATAGATCATGTTTTGATGTCATGTCTAAAAACTCTTCCCCAAGCCCTATGTCTCAAGGATTGCCTCCTATGTTTTCTTCCAAAAGTTGTATAATTTTACATCATATACTAAAGTAAATGAGCCAGGGGCACCTGGGTGGCTCAGTCGGTTGAGCTACCAACTTCAGCTCAGGTCACGATCTCACGGTTTGTGAGTTCAAGCCCCGCATTGGGCTCTGTGCTGACAGCTCAGAGCCTGGAGCCTGCTTCGGATTCTGTGTCTCCCTCTCTCTCTGCCCCTCCCCCACTCATGCTCTGTCTCTCTCTGTCTCAGAAATAAATAAACATCAAAAAAATTAAAGTATATGAGCCATCGTGCAATCATTTTTGTACAAGTTGTGACATGTAGGTCAGTTCAGGTCTTGCTTGGGGATGTCCAAATCCTCCAGCCCCATTTGTGGAAAATGGTCTCCTTCCAGTGAATTACTTTTGCACCCTTGTCAAGAATCTATCGGTTGCGCTTGTGTGGGGCTATTTCCGAGATGACAATTTTGTCCCATTGATCTAGGTGCCTATCCTTCTGCCAGGATTGCACAGTCTTGATTGATATTATTTTGTTAATAAGCCAAAATGGCTATCCCAGGCTATGGATCTGCCTAATTTATCATCCAGTAGGAAGGAAAGTGATCCAACAGGGTTTGGAAAGAGTGGCATAAAAAAGTAAATTTTCTTCCTGTTAAAATCTCACCAAGTCCAGCTTGTTTGATAGGCAATTACAATTATCTACCTCTTGGAAGATTGTCTGTGTGTGTGTGTGTGTGTGTGTGTGTATTTATTTAATGCATCATGCATGAGAAGCATTTAATATTGTGTCTGGGTTAAGTCCTCAATTTTGTTGTTTGCCATTAATATTCAATATTATTATTATTACCTTCACCATCCATGCTTTTCTCTGACCCCTTTCTAGGGGTCACACAGAGAAGCTAGCATTTCCATTCCTCAAACACATCTCTCAACTATGCTTAGAAGTTAAAAATTGCCTTAAGGAAACAAAAAAATCTTGCTTAGCATCTATTAGCCTTCCTCACCCACCTTGAAGAAAAAGGAAATTTATCTAGACAGGTTAACAGACCCCAAGATGGAAGGGCTGAGCAGGCATTCCCTCTCGACCCTCACAGCTACCCACCTGCCTTGTGCGAGCCCTCTCAGCCCTCCAGCGCGGATCTCTAGGACCTAGATTGGGAATCCCTGAACCTTAGCCAAACCCACCAAGGCCTGGCTTTGCTCTCCCAGCTGAGGACAGGCCTGGGAGGCCACACCACTCAATAGGTTAATAAGGATTTCCAGGGCCGGGGAAGTGAGGGCTGCAGCAGCTGGGATGAGGAATGGGAGAATCATTATTTTTAATTTCAGCAAGTCCATGTGTTAATAAAGAGGTTGGATGAGATGTGAAGACGGTGGTGCCTGGGGGTTGGGAGGGGGCGAGAGCAAAGCCCATCACTTCCTAAATGTTTGCTGCTAGGGCAGCCACATCTTTGAAACCAGAGTGAAGAATTCTTCAAGTCTGGTAATAGCAAACACTCTTCATCATGCCCTTCAGTGGCTTCTGACTGCAGACAGCTTTTTTCCCCTTCAACAATAGAAGAGATGGGAAAGAAAAGGCAAGCTTTTGGCCTCAGGGTTTTTTTTTTTTTTTTTTTAACCACTGCTCTTTCCCGCTCCAACCTACATCTAAGAGGGAGGGAAACTATCTTTTGTTATCACTCAATCTCCCTTAAATTTAAGAACAGCTGGGGATATTTTTCATGATTCATTAAATTCACATCATTCCAAAGAAATCTTCCTGCCGATTTATCTTTACCTCAGCAGTTGGGGCTCCAGGAGTGTGCAGGCTTCCTGAATGCCGTCAACCTGGGTCCACTGTTTTGGGCTGAGTCTGTGATCTTTCATGCTGGAATATCTTTTTTTTTTTTTTTTTTTTTGAGGGTGAAAGAGAGCAGGAAAGGAATCAGGGTATTGAAATGAATCTTTCCAGTCAATTTTTCCCTTTCTGGAGATAAAGAGAAAGTCGTATGGCAGTCACAGCTAAAGACTAAACCCCAGCTAATGTCCTCAGCAGGGAAGAATAATTAGTAAATTCTCTAATTAGAGTCCTGTTTACATTTCTCTTTTCATAGAGGCTAATCCTTGTGTTTAAAGAAGATATTCTGCCTTGATTAAAACCATTGGCTTTAATCGGAGTCACAGCAGAGTCCATAGTAAATGCAAATATGCTTGTAAGTATCCATTCACTCACTCACTCATTCGTGGAGGCCCTTATATGCCTAGCACCAAATACAAATATGACATGATCCCTACCCCCGTGGGCTAGGGCAAGCACAGCAAACAGGTTTCACCTTCCATGCCAACTGTAATCCACCGGAGAAGGTTTTCTAGAGCATTCGGAGACCATTTCCTGGTTCAAGAGAAAGGACAGCTTTACTGGATAATTGGCATCCATCAAGAGGGCAGAAAGGTGGGGCATCCTGAAGAGGGGGACACCCACCCACCCCCCAGGTCATTTGTTGTACACCCAGGGAGAACGAACACTGCCCGAAGGGCTTTTAAATGCTCTCCTGTAGTCCTCACAAAGCACACAAATGGAAAGCTGGGCATGATTAGACATGGTTGGTGAAGCCCTGGGACAGCCCATGTCTTCCTCAACCCTGGCCTTTCCTTCTTATCGATGTTCAAGTGACATAAGGGGCCGGGCTAACTCAGCATGTTTACATGAGGATACCTGTCATTCAAAACTCTCCACTACCCTAAGTGCTTGTGCTATATGGGCAGCACAGCACAGAGATGAGAAGCTCGGGTTCTGGAACCCATCGTCTGGGCTGTATACTGGCTCTGCCTTGCGTAACTGAGTAAAATTAGGTAGAATTAACTAACCTCTCTGTGCCGCAGTTTTCTAAACTGTGAAGTGGGGAGAGAATACCTACGTAATGGATTGTTAGGACTAGTAAAAGAATTCCCATGATGCCTGGTTTCTAATAAGTAGCACTGTGGGTGACCATTGGTGCTGTTGAGGACCTGCCGCCCTCCCTCTACACCCTCTCTTTTGGTTTTTCCTAATAGAATTATGTGCAAGTGAAAAGAAAAAGAAAGGAAACCAAAAACAAAAAAAAACAAAAAACAAAAAACAAAAACAAAAAAACAAAAAACAAAAATGCATTTCTCTGTTTGGAGTTAAAGAGAGTCCCACATCTGAGAGATTCACTGAGGACTCTTCTATAAATACCCAGTGTAACCATATCTGCCTCTTCTGGAATGAAGAACATTAAGCTTGTATTTCAACAAGCTTTCGAGGAACTTGATAGTGCTGATACATTAAGTGATAAGTAAGAAGCCACGGGCACAGTCACTATCCCTGAATAAGCATAAAATTAAAAGCTTAAAGAATTCTGGAAAATTATTGTTTCGCTAACATTAATGGGCGAAAACCTGTCCCCTCCACATTGTGCATAGCCTTTCCAGCTGATGGCCGACGAATGCTACATTTGTGACTTCCTTCCAAGTATAGACCTTTGGAGAGGACACTATAGGACTGTTCAAAAAATTTATCAGACTTGGCTTCTGCCCTCAAGGAGCCTGATTGGGGAAGCTCCTAGTACACCCATCAGAAGGAGGAAACTGTTTGCAAAGCCAAGTGTTACCATAGGGCCTCTGATTGCCAAAGGGGCAGAGAGTGGAGAGGGGTCTGGCAGGGCCAGGAAAGTTCAAGAGGACAGTAGTAGGATTTGAGAGCAGATAGGCAACTCATTTGCCTAAGTGGAAGTGTCTAAGTGGAAAAGAAGGAAAAGAAACCAACGGGTAACCTACAAGAGACAGAGTCTTCTCAAACACCTTGGCTCATTTAGTCCCCCCAGAATGCTCTGGGTTGATACTAACTTACCATTTTTATAATGAGACAATGGAAACTAGTAGCCGGGAGGTCAAAAACTCCTGAGACTTGAACCCCGTTATGGCAGACCCCTACTCATTTCCCACTCCATCTTGCTGCTTCTCTGGAAGCAAAGAACTTGAGAGTATCAGAAATATAAGGTTTCCGCGATGAAAAGACAACAGCCTCCAGGAAAAAGCTATAGGGGAGGAGATTGGGCATGGTGGATGGAGAATCTCTCAGAGAGGAAAGTGCCAGCTGGAAAACACCCTGTGTAAGGAAGAGAAGGCAAAGAGGGGCCAGATGATAGTTTTTTGGTTGATTTTTGTCTTGTTTCTGAGTATGTGTTTACTTGTACAGAATCTTGTGAGGCTCTATAAGGACTTAATTTTGGAAATTGAATTTTCAAATTTGCCAAATTTAATTTAATTTAATTTAATTTAATTTAATTTAATTTCCAAATCACCATTTGCAATCCTTTTACTTCTTATCTTCTGTATATGGTCCAGATTATACAGACAATTCTCCACAATGAGGCCAAGCTACCACATACAAACTGAGAACTTCATTTCCAGCCTTGGAATGGTCTGCCCCACCTAATTCTGTCCCAAGTTGCCCATTGGAAATGAAGGTGATCAGTTCGGGCTTCTTTGTCCAAAAGATAAGCGAGAGGAGCAAAGAAGGGCAAAGCCATAGTTTACGAGCTCACAAAATGCACCCCAAAATCACTCAATGAAACTCGGAGTCAGAATTCCCTTCCTAAAATGCAAGGCTCTTTGTGTTACTTGCCTGTTTAAAACCCTTTAATAATTTTCCATTTCTTTGAGGTTAAAAGCCAAATATCTTAGCTACATGATACAGTGATTTGGGACTCAGCCTTTGTGAAGAGACACAACTGCATCTGAATCTTAATCCTACAATTTACTAGCTGTGTTACTTGGGGCAAGTTGCTTAATCTCAGTTTCCTCCTCCATAAAATGGGTTAACAAACTAAACCTATTTATAAGGTCCTTGTGAAGACGAAGTGATGCAATCCATGCAGCCATTAGTTCTGTGGTCTAGTGGGATGGTCAATACGTTCACCTCTTATGACTTACTAGCCCCATCGGTCATGTTACCGCTACCTGCTTTTCCAAAGTAATCTTTTAACACTCCCTTCTCCTTAGCATTTCCAGCCACACTGAACTTCATTTCATTTCTTCTAAGGCAATTTTCTCTTTTACCCTGGGCCTTTGCATATGCTATTCTTTCTGTCTAGGATATTCTGATTCCTCCTCTTCCCATGGCTAATTACTAATTATCCTTCTACCTTAGTGTAGACATCCTGCCTTTTCTGACCCCAGCAAATTGAGTCGGGTGTCCTTAAGGGTATGGCGTTCCCATGGCACCTCACACATCCCATGCCGTAGCACTTTGCACACGTGATTGTAGTTGTTTCTTTGCCGGAGTACGTGGTCCATGCAGGCTTAGTGTGATAGCCCCAGCAGTCTAGTTAGTGCCTGGCATATAGTTGAGGTCATTGTGGAACAGAGATGACACCAAATATGCCTGTGGTAATAGTGGGTGTTTGCCTAAGCCCCTCAGCCCGGTGACTTCTAGCCTCAGGGACCCTAGTCCTTCTGTGGGTCTACAGCTCTTCAAACCCTCTCTCTGAGTCCACTCAGTCCCACACCAGAGAGCAACGGACAGTGTATCGTTGGAGGCCATACCCAAGACCAGCAGGACCCTTGTTAAAAAATTATTATAAAGAATTTCAAGATGGTAACAGTAGAGCATTAAACCAAGTGTGGGGCCCTCCTAAGCATGGCATGCTGTGCCACTGCACAGGTCCCACACCCGTGATGTCACACACCCAGGGCCTGCCCTTCTCCACGACCCTGGGTCCAGAAGGATCCGACACATTCTTTCCCACCAAGGCAGTAGGAACCAGTAGTGCTATCTAGTGCTATCTCCTCAGGAATCAAATGACCTTTAAGGATTGCCAACCGGGGTAACAAGCTTAAAGCTAAGAAAGGAATTAGTGATGTAATTTCTGTCCCCAGCGGCCGAGATAATTTTGCACGGGGCTTAAAGAGGCAGGCAAGAACCTTACATTCCATTATTTTGCTAATACTTCCTCACACGTTCGTCTTCTGTTTTAGTGTATATGCATGTGTATATAGCATACACACACATCCTGAGCTGAGAATATTTTTTTCTAACCTCATTGTATCCATCAGCAAAATGAACACTGACGTATTAGTTTGGGGGCTTCAAAGAGATGTCCTGAGGCTTCGTGTTAGTGAAGAGCTTAGAAATCTTCCATCAGAACAACCACGTGTCCACAAGTGAGGCAATGGACTCTAGAAACGCAACTGTTAGACTTTTGTGACACATACTTCATGATAATAGAATGCCATGTGGTTTCAGAAAATACGACATTTCAGTGGTTCTCAACCCTGTCTGCTTATTAGAATCACTTTGGGGAAAGCATGGTGAGGCCTGGGTTCCCCAACAACTGAATCAAAATTTCCCGAAGTCTGGCAAGGGCACCAGTAGATGATAAAGCTCTCCAGGTGGTTCACATGTACAGCTGGATAAAGAGGCACTGTCCTGGCTTGGACAGGTTCTGGAACAGGCACGGGCATTCCCGGCATGCAAATTAGCGTCGTCAATCGAACCTCAATCAAAAGGTGATGAAAATCACGTGCTGTTTAATAGCCTCTTAATTTAAATCCACACACGAGGAGGAGAGCTGCTCATGTCCCCCGTCATTATTATGTATTTGGAAGCAGTGAAATCCCTCTACAAAAATAAATAAATAAATAAATAAATAAGCCTTAAAACTAACTTAAGCCTTCAAATCATCAATAAAATATAATATCAACTTCATCCCATGGCACAAATTCCAATTTCCATGAAAACTGCCCGACCCTAAAATATATCAAGAGCTTCTTCTAATCACAGGAGATGTATTCCGTAAAGGGCCCCTCTTCTGGGATGGCTAAGTCCGCAAGTCACTGTTTTTACTACAGCTGAAAAATTAATTCCTTTTTAGAAATATTCTCATCTTCTCCTAAAAGAAAAAAAAAAAGCTTTTTTGATGTAGAGTGACAGGATTATGAAGTGACCCTCTGGGTCAGAAGGAGACTTTTCTTTTTCTCATCAAGGAAATCAATTTCTAAAGTCCAAGTCTCTTAAAATAATATATTCTTGTGGCACGCACGCAGCTTTTTTGATCTGCTATGAAAAGAATAAGAGGTAAAGAGGATCAGGGGTGGCGATGGAATATTATAATCTGCCACACTCACACATCAGCCTTTCACTAAGTAATTCCAGATAAATTGAGGATTTACATATTTAAGATTAAATGGGGGAAAGAGTAGCTGATGCATAAATATGGGAATATAAAAATATTTCTGGAGCAAGTTAACTCTTAAAACTTAAAGTTACTTGGTGTTTCTCTTATTGTTCCGCGTGGAAGTTTAAGGTTTATTAGTGGCTAACCGAGATCATCTTTTTCAGATCAATTGCAATGACAACCCACCCTTAGGGAATGTTTTTCCCTGTCCTCGGTAAAACCCCAATTACACCAACAAGTAACAGTTAAATGCATACAAAGACGCATAAATACAGCAGATGGAAAGCAGGAGGAAGCAGCTGGAAGTGTGTTTCCCTCAGAACTGTTTTTAACAGCCTGTGCACAAATCATGCCTCTCTAATGCAGAGATAAAAATAAAACATAAATATTGAAAAGGTTACTGGTCACAGCAACAAGATGACATGAGACACTGCGATCCTCCCCGGTTCTATTACCCTCGAACCACCCTTCGATGCTCTCCCAGCTGGGGCTTCCGAGAGATCCTGAAAATCATATTCAACTCCAGGATTTTGATTGTGCTGGGAGCACAACTGCGTCCTGAACCCGTCCCTGCCACAGTTCCCAAGCATCCGGTGCCTGTCTGGCTCTTGTTAGACCCCCGTTAGGACCCCCAAAGGGAGCCACGATTTCTAACTTCCTAACAGCTCAAAATACAACTTAACCAAGCAGTGTCCTTCCTTGCTAGGACTTGGATCCCACATTGCTGAGAATCCTTCACTGTGTAGGTGCTTTCTAAAAAATGAATCTTTCATGTATGGAGGGAATTCTGACCCACCATTGAGTAGGGGAATGAAGCTTGGGCCCTTTTTCCGGTGATGCTGACATTTTCTTAGGCTGCGCCTACCTTATTGTCTACTCATTTATCCTTCAAGTGTTTTCTGACCACTAGCTAAGCTCAGGCTTCTATGGCAGGTGCTAAAGGGAAGGGAGTGACTATGGTGAAGAGGGTAGGGAAGGAGCATACGGAGGCAACAATGGCGGCTCCCGAGATGCTGGCGATGTTTTCTTTCTTGACCCAAGTGCTGGTTTACTTGCTGTTTTCTTTTAATAACATATTAAGCAGTACAGTTAGGTTGTGTGCACTTACATAGTCATATGCTACTTTCACAAATTAAAAAAAAGTGAAAGTGGGGCACCTGGGTGGCTCAGTCTGTTAAGCATCTGACTTCGGCTCAGGTCATGATCTCACGGTTTGTGGGTTCGAGCCCCCCCGTCAGGCTCTGTGCTGACAGCTCGGAGCCTGGAGCCTGCTTCGGATTCTGTGTCTCCCTCTCTCTCTGCCCCTCCCCTGCTCATGCTCTGTCTCTCTCTCTTTCAAAAATGAATAAACATTAAAAAATAAAAACATGAAAAAATGTGAAAGAAAGAAAAAAGAAGAGGCAAACATGAAAGACCCAGATAGGGAGTTTTCAATCGAGTAGGAAGGATACTACATAAAGCTATCTTGTTAATAATGCACAGGGAGGTATGTTCAATGCCATAATTTATATAGAGAGATAACAATCACAGATAGATATAGACATATAATCATAAATACAATCATTTATCCATATTGTATAAATAGAATCATTTATCTCCATAAATAATTTCAGAAAAGTATAAATGACTGTAGGAATTAAAAGGTCCATCCGGAGAGATCAAGGTTATCAGATAAGGCATCATAGAGAAGGCAGTAGTTGAAATAGGCCTTGAAAGATGGGCAACAATTCAACAGCAGCGCTGGAGCCCCTAGGAGGTGGGCATTGATCAGGAAGGAAGGTCGGGAGCACAAAGAATCCAGGAAGGACCGCTTTAGTCAATGGAAGCAGGTAGTTTAATGAAAGCATAGGGAAGAATGTATAGAGCCAGAAAAGTATTTTATTTAATGGATAAAGGAGAACCACAGAAGTGCTGTGAGCAAGAAAACATATATTTGAACTGTATTTAGAAGAATTAAATTGGCAGTAATCTCCTGAATCGAAGGGAAGAGAGCATGAGACACGAAGGCCGTTAAGTCATGCAGATTATCCTTGGCCTTCAGAATGCCAAGGTCGGGGGAGGGAGAGGTGGCTCTCTGAAGGCTCTCGGGAACTCAAGGTTCTCTGTCCATATTGGCGTGGATCGCTTCCTTCCATCACCTCCTCTCTGTCCCTCTTGAAATCAATCCCTTACCAATGTTGTCGTTTACCTCCACTGGTGTATCTTTCCAGTATTTATTCTTCGAGTACTATAAAAGCTTTTAATGTGAGAAACATAGTCTCCCCTCAAAAAAAGAAAAAAAATATATATATATCCGTAAATTGATGGAGGGAAGCTACAAATATAGTCAGTCAATTTGAATATTGCAATACCCAAATCTTACTGTTTTTCTATCTGCTTCTGAGTTGAACTTTCTCCTTCCCTTTGCCTCTATCCACACAGTTGCTGAGGGCGGGAGGTTGCTCGTGAGTGCGTGTGGAGGCGTGGCGGGAAGCGTGTGCATGTGCCCCTGTGCCTACCTGTGTCTCTCTCGGAATTCTTGGTGCTTCTTGCTAAAAGTTTGGTTTGGTCCTACAAGAGTTTCCAGGAGCTCAAAACCGTTGGCCTCCTTACTTTCACAGCCATAACTTGGGGAGCTGTTAACACGGTTGCAAAACAGCTGTAATGCCCCTCACTCGACTGCCAGGGTTTCCTCTTCCTTAGGTACCATCAGGATGTGTCAGAAGCACGAACACAACTTAAATGTCTATCTGGTGCGTTTTACTCTTGTTAATTATGGATGAATTGGCGCATTCAAAAGTGAATCAAAGGAGAGGAAGGAATCACCTCCACTATTCATTTACTCACAGTAAATGCTTTCAGAGGGCCCAGAATCGGTGCATTTTCTAAACTGCGCATCTGTCTTTACTGCTTTACTTGTCCTATCTCACTCTGAGGTCTGTCGTTTTTTGGGGGGGGGGGGTGTGCGCTGCATTTTGTTACTTATTCTTTTCAGTTTCTGGTACCCTGCATTTATCAGAGAAGGACAGTTTGAGGAAGGTCAAGGTTCAAAAGGACTCGTTGCCAATAGGAAATAAACCTTCTCTCCGCCTTCACACAGGTTTGCTCACGCCCCACAGCTGGGTCGGGTTTATGGCCGAAGGGAAGCTTATCATCGTCGGCTGGCTGGGTGACCAACCGTTGATTTGCACATATAGCTGTCACCAGCCCCTGCTGTGTTTCCCCTGTGACTCATTTATTTCAGGTGCTATAGCAACAGGTCTGGGATGCACACATGATGAAGTTCCTCGCCAGACCGAGTTCAAAGCACCTCTTGCCCTTCAATGGATCAGAAGAAATTCTCTTTTTAAATATCTGCCAGCTGACCCAGAGCTGGCCAAAACAGGAAGGAATTTTCCACCAGGACTTACTGGATCTTGAGAGCTTCTTTCAGAACTTTGTGTGTTCAGGTGGGAAAGCTTTGTTAGGAGTCGGAGGCTGGGATCATAGCTCAGATCTCCCAGAATGAGCTAAAACACTCACGCTCTGAAGTCAGACGGACTAGGTGGTTCGTGATCCAGGTGGCAGTGAAGTTGCCATGAAGAAGTGAGAAAAACGGGGAGTGTGGAACAAAGTTGCATTAAACTAAGTTCTTTCATCAAAAGTGTTGTCATCCTGGGGCGCCTGGGGGGCTCAGTCGGTTGAGCGTCCGACTTCGGCTCAGGTCATGATCTCGCGGTTTGTGAGTTCGAGCCCCATGTCGGGCCCTGTGCTGACAGGTCTGAGCCTGGAGCCTGCTTCGGATTCTGTGTCTCCCCGTCTTTCTGTCCCTCCCCTGCTCATGCTCTGTCTCCCTCTGTCTCTCAATAATGAATAAACTTTAAAAAATTAAAAAAAAAAAAGTGTCATCATTTAAGGCCTAGTTCAACTGCTCGCTTCACTCAGAAGCCGGTTCTGACATTCCAAATTCATCTCCAGGGCTCCTTTAATTCTCACAGCACTTGATATTATCCAACCCAATGATGTTTTAAAAAAAGCCCTTTCTCTTGTAAAAAAATAATGACAGATTTTTGAGCCCACACATGGATCTAGGGAAAGGTGAGTGGGCTGGTCCAGAGTCTGCAACTTTTTTTAGTCCAGATACCTATTCTTAACCCAGCTATAAAATCCAGAGGTATTCTAACCCTTGGGCCAGAGGAATTCTGAGGATTATTCCAGGCCAACGGCTTTTAAAGTCTGCGTATTTGTGCCTGTTCTCTCACATTATCCCCAAAAGATCCCCGCGAAGTAGCTAGTGCGGACCTGGTCCCTGTACCCCCATTCATTTATCCCACTAGTATAAATGCCTACTGTGTGCTAAGTGCTAATCCCTACCCTTGCGGCGGGAGTGGGGGTGGGGGTAGGGGAGGGTTAGGTTATGGTCCATGGTCCAGGGAATGTGATGTTTATGCAAACATACATTAAAAAAATATATATGTTCAGGGGCGCCTGGGTGGCTCAGTCGGTTGAGAGTCTGACTTCAGCTCAGGTCATGATCTCGTGGTTCGTAGGTTCGAGCCCTGCGGCGGGCTCCGTGCTGACAGCTCGGAGCCTGGAGCCTGCTTTGGATTCTGTGTCTCCCTCTCTCTCTGCCCCTCCCCTGCTCACACTCTGTCTCTCTCTCTCAAAGATAAACATTAAAAATAAAAATAAATACATATACGTTCAGATATATACATATGTGTATATGTATGTGACACATGATCATTACAGAACCCTGACTAACTTTGATGGAATCTATTTCATCTATTTGTTGGTCTTAAGGTTTGTGTTCGGGCATTTGTTTAAGACCTTTCCTACACCTAATCACAGAGATATTCTCCTACGTTTTCTTCTATAAATTTATAATTTAATCTTTCTCATTTAGGAATTTAATCCACCTAGTGACCTTATTGGAAATCCCGTTTAGTTTTCCTTCATATAGTGATCCAGTTTTCCTGATACTGTCCATATACAACCCACTCATCCCTCTCAATTTGCAGTGCCTCCTTTATTATATAATAAGTGCCTACATGTACACATGTGGGTCTCTGATGTAGGTATTTTTAGAGCGACTTTCCCAAGGTCACTCAGTCTGAAGGCAGCTTAACTGAGATTAAGGTGCTCTGAAGCCCATTAGATCATATTGTTCTCCTAAGATTAATAAACTCCCTCAGAAGTCGCAGGATGTTAAAGATGGAAAGGGGGAGGGGGTGCCCGGGTGACTCCGTCAGTTGAGCGTCTGACTCTTGATTTCAGCTCACAGTTTGTGAGTTCAAGCCCCACGATGGGCTCTGTGCTAACAGTGGGGAGCCTGCTTGGGATTCTCTCTCCCTCTCTTTCTGTCCCTCCCCCATGCTGGCTCAGTCTCTCTCGCTCTCTAAAAAAAAAAAAAAAAAAAAAAAAGCTGGAAAGGGACTTGGACATTCTCGGCCAACTCTTTCATTTACTGTCGGACACCTTGGACCCAGGGGGGGGTTGAGTGATTTGCCTGGAGCAGAGCAAAAGGGCCAGAGCTCAAATGCATTGCAAGGCTCCTGCTCCCTTCCTGCACTTAGAGCTTTCTCGATGCCCTCTGGGCCTGGACACAGAACCACCTGGAAAAACCAGCACCCCATACGAGTTTGGTGTTGAAATTTAAAGCATTTATTTGACCTTCCCCTATCCAGTGCTCTTGGCAACTAGAGCATAGCAGAGAAACAAGGAGTAAGGGAAAGGGGGAAGAGATCTTTTTCCGCACAGTCTACAATGGATATTACAAGTTTCATTTTATTTATGCGCGTGGACCTCCGGACCCATAGTTAGTGCCTCTGCGCTTTCACTTTATGGACGAGTTGACCAAACTCGGTTATCTGATTACAGAAAGACAGCACATCACAGACAGTACATTGAAGGGAAACAGAGGTGGATGTTAAAGACGCCAAGAGGAAAACGAATTCGAAAGGTTACGAAAAGCTGGAACAGGATTCGAATAGCGCAACAGCGTGGCATCACGGTGTAAACATAAACGCTCGTTCAAAGCTGGTTAGGAGTTGGGGGCAATCACTGTACCATGGCCAAACAACTGGCATTCAAGACAAGGGCCCCACTTCCCAAAAACAGGTTAAATTATACTGACTGTATTCCGTCTTGAATGCAGAGAAGCGTATAATACATTTTATCAATATTTTCATCCAAAGTGCTAAAAATAGTCATCACAATTGAGGGCCTATTTGCACGCATTTATCAACTGAGACAACCTGAATGCAATGGCATCCCAGTAGCAGTGAGAGCCAACCTAGCACTTAGATCTTCGCTTCTCACATCGCTTTCCGATAAAAGGAGCAGGGATCCTTGAGAAAATGGCTGATTCTAGGACTCAGGCAGGGAATATACAAGATGGGCCTTGCGCACTTTGTAGTGCCAGAAAGTAAGAAAGAGCTCAAAACGGAACAAACCATAAAACCCACGACGGTGTGGAAGTATGTCAAAGGGACCGAGGCACCAACTAAAACTGCTTCCCAATGGCCAAAACGGAAGCAATTTCATCAAGAAAATAAACAAAATTGTACTGGATTGTGACCCAAAGTACGAAATAAATATCCCCGAGTCATGCTGATATAAATAAGCCATTGAATAAATAAATAAACGTGAGAAAAGAGACAAGCGTTCCATGCAGAAGACGTCCACGTAATTTACGTAGACATACCGCTCTCAAAGAGTATAACTCCTCATTGCATCAGCGTGACACGCCTCTCACATAGTTATACGCCCATATAGTGACACTCTTCCTTCCCAGGAGGTACGGTATACAAAGGGGAAAAGAAAGAGTAATTTTGCCCTAGAGAAACATGACAAACATGACCTCAGCTGCGTGGTCAAGGTCAACATCAAGAGTGATAAATTATGTTGATTTGTACCCTTGATATGATGGGATGAAAATGTACCTTACCTCTCTGATCTCCTTTCCAAAACCCATAGCCTCAATATAAGCATGAGAAAATCGTCACACAAATCCCAATAAAAAAGGAATTTATAGGAGCACCTGGATGGCTCAGCTGGTTAGGCGACCGACTTCGACTCAGGTCATGATCTCACAGTTTGCGAGTTTGAGCCCCACATCAGGCTCTGTGCTGACAGCTCAGAGCCTGGAGCCTACTTCGGATTCTGTGTCTCCCCCTCTCTCTACCCCTCCCCTACTTGCTCTCTGTGTCTCTCTGTCTCTCAATAATAAATAAACGTTAAAAAAAAAGAAGAAAAGAAAGAAAGAAAGGGATTTACAAAATACCTCACCAGTACTTCTCAAAATTGTCAAGGAAATCAAAAACAAGGGACACCTGAGAAATGTCACAGTCAAGAAGAGCCTAAGGGGACATGACACCTTAATACAATGTGGTTTCCTAGATGGGAATCTTGGAACAGAAAAAGACATTAGGCAAAAATTAAGAGAATCCAAATAAACTATGAACTTTTGTTAGTAATAATGTGTCAGTATGGGTTCATTAATTGTGATAAATATCCCATTCTAATGTAAGATGTTAATAATGGGCTCTGGGATTTATGGGAACTCTCTATACAGACTTTGTAGTAAATCTGAAACTATTTTATCTTATTTTTATTTTTTTTATTTAAAAAAAAAATTTTTTTAACGTTTATTTATTTTTGAGACAGAGAGAGACAGAGCATGAACAGGGGAGGGTCAGAGAGAGGGAGACACAGAATCCGAAACAGGCTCCAGGCTCCGAGCTGTCGGCACAGAGCCCGACTCGGGGCTCGAACTCATGGACCGTGAGATCATGACCTGAGCCAAAGTCGGATGCTTAACTGACCAAGCCACCCAGGCGCCCCTGAAACTATTTTAAAACATAAAGCTGAGTTTTCAAGAAGAAAAAACAAAAAACCCAAGGGTCTATAGAGCCAAGCCCACATGCATCCAGAAAACCTTAGTCTTTAGAAGAATTTCAGGGTTCTGTGTAAGTAAGCTTGTGTCATGTACAATTGAAATGATGATATTTCAAAGGTAGCTATAAATGAGATAATTTATACCTTAGGGTAACAAACCACCGTAATTATGTGTTATGTGACCAAACTCAACCCGGAACTCCCAGAGAGCAAAGAGCTGCCATGGTCCTACTCACCAGGGTTTTCCGGCACCTCGAACAGTAAGTAGCTGGCACATGTTGGGCCATCTATTTGAAGGCCAGATACATAAAAGAATGAAGACATTCAAGATGAAAGAATCAAGTCTATTTAATGTGGCCAAGATTGTTTCTTGAAGATGAAAAATAATTCAGAGATATGGAAGGCAAACAAGCAAAACAATCGTTCAAAGATTCAGAATGACCTACTTCCCATCCATGACGATGGCTATTATCAAAAACACAAAAACCAGAAAATAACAACTGTTGGCGAGGATGTGGGGAAATTGGAACGTTTGCGCACTGTTGGTAGGAATGCAAAATGGTGCAGCTGCTGTGGAGAACAGTTTGGTGGTTCATCAAAAAATTAAAAATAGAATTGCCACGCGATCCAGCAATTCCACTGCTAGGTATTTACCCAGAAGAATTTCAATAGGGACTCGAACAGATATTTGTACACCCATGTTCATAACAGCATTATTTATCATAGTCAAAAATGGAAGCAACCCAAGTGTCTACCAACAGATGAATAGGTGAACAAAAAAAAAAAAAAAAAAAAAGGAAGAAAGGAAATTCTTAAAAAGAAAGGAAATTCTGCCCCATGCTGTAACATGAATAAATCTTGAAGACAAATTATGCTAAGTGAAATAAGCCAGTCACAGACAGATATGATTCCACCTGATGATTTCACTGGATGATCCCGAGGTACCTGGAGTAGTCAAATTCATACAACAGAAAGTCAAAGAGAGCTTCCCAGCGGCTGTGGGAGTTATGGTTTAATCGATACAAAGTTTCCGCTGAGGAGGGCAGAATTGCCAGAGATGGATGGTGGTGATGGATGACACAGTGTTACTTCATGAGCCTTACGGTGAAAATGGTAAAAGCTTCATGGCAGATGTATTTTACCACAATCTTTAAAAATCAAAATAAAAGAAATACAAGGTTAAAAAAAAAATTCAGAGTGAGGTTGAAGCAAAGTTGATCAGATCTCATTAGCCTGAAAGCTTGGCAGGGGGTCAAGAAAGAAGTCTAGAAATCTGTGAGCCATGTCATTGGGCTTTTACAGAACTGCCCCAGAACAGATGGTGAGTACTTTCATAGATGCTTCTTGATAATGTTCTAGACACTTCTACTTCCGTTGTCATTAAAACTATTTAATTATAACAATAACCTCTCAGTGCTTAGTGCTTTTTCATTTACAAAGCACACTCACATCCATTCTCCCCTTGCTTTTCGGAACAACCCTTTGCAGGCAGGCAGACAGAAAATATTGCCTGATGCTATTGATTTGCCCCACCTCTCTGACATCTACCCTTCCGCTTTGTGTGCAAAGCACTCTGCAGCCGGAGGGTCGTGGGCACAGAATGGGAAGGCTGGAACCTGTTGCCCGGGTTCAAATCCTGACCACCCACTTCCCAGCTGTATGAATTTGGGGCATGTTAACTTAATTCTCTGTGCCTCAGCTCCCTTATCTGTGAAATGGGTTGTTTGTGCCTGAAGTGAGTTGATGTAACATGGCGTCTGGCAGGTAGTTGCTCTGGATGCAGAGACACACAAAACGTGGATGTGATAACGAGTCGGGCTGGATAGGGGAGCAGAGGTGAAGGGGTAAGTAATTTTGCCTGGGAAGATCAGGGAGAGTTTTGCAGAGGGGAAGACATGTGAGCTCTGAGTGCAGAAAAGGGCAATGAGAAAGTGAGCCTGAAATAAAATGAAACAGCAGCAGGCCTGTCTCCACTGATTACAATACCCAAAATGCGTATAATTCCTTCTGGTTTTCACAGCATTACCATAGCCACCTTTCTGCTGTGCTACTGAGAAAACACAGGCCCTTGGGGTAGGCTGAGAGAGGTCACACCCATCCCCATTCTAGGGAAGAGGATCTACTGGCTCAAGTGTAAACAGTCTGTCAAAGGTCTCTTAAATGTACAGTGGCTTAACCGTGGTCGAGCCAGCATGAGCCTAACCTTTCACCTTCCAGCCTAAAACCCATCCTTTGTGCCCCAGAGAAACTCAGGCCTTGTAACCCCCAGACTCATCCATCTGCTCAGCCAGTCTTTACCAAGCACCTGCCAGGTGCGCTGTTCGAAGCGTGTCAGTGCGCAGACAACCATCGTGGAGCTAACGTTCTCGCAGGGGAAACAAAAATTAAGCAGTAAACAAGACAAATGAATGGAGTCCCCAGCATGCTAAAAGCTGAGAAGCACAAAGTGAAGAAAAAACAATTCCAGAGGCTTGCAGGGAGGGGCGGGGCAGCTGGAAGCATGAATTAGGAAGCCAGAGAGAGAAGGTGAGATGATAAACCTTCCAGATGGCTCCACTGAGCTCTGCAATCCTTGTTCTCACCCACAGTTGTGTTGCCTTGCTGCAGCCCATCGCTGGATCCCAGCCCCACCCCCAAGGGCACGGACTCAATGGGCAGCATCTCTTCCCACCTGGGATCTGGGGGAGCAAAGTGATCCAGATCTCCTCCCAACGTTTTGTCCTCCTCTTTGACCACGAATCAGCGTTTCATTCTCCATACCCTCACTCTCCTCCTCTCTCACCTAAACCCACCGCTCTCTGCCCCGAAAGCCTTTAGGAAAAACAATGAGCGATGGTTTTCTTTTATCTGCCATGAGCAAGTCTTCATGTGCTCATGCTATGGTTTCATTGTTTGGCCCACTGGAGTCCCTGCACTGGGGGCTGTCTGGCTTTGATTTTGACCCTGTTAGGAGAAGGAGAAGTTCACGTCAGCTCCTAAGTGTCCAGCTTGGAGCTGTTTTATATTCCAAGCAAACCAGAAAATTGCCTGGTTCTTTCTCTGTCTTAACCCAAAGGCAAGGCCGCCATCTTTTATACCAGGACATGGGGTAACGCACCCAGACTGAGGTAGGAAGAGGTATGAAAGGGCATTCCTAAAATCAGAGGGGATGCTTCAATGGAGGGGCTCCCCCCGTGCTGGGCCCTGAAAGAGACATGACTACAGGAAACTCCCCAACCAACCAACCAGCCATTGCCCCAGTGGGATCCTTCTCCCCCTCATTTCCACCTCCTGCTTCTGGAAAGAAGTGGTGATGTTAGGAAATCACGATGCATCCACAGGTGGGGGCAGCCATGCGGACAGAGAAGGGCTGAGCACAGTCCCCAGCCCTGGGCTGTCTCTGTGTCCCCAAGTACAGCAGAGCCATCGAATGCGAGCACAGCTGTACAAGAAAGCCAAAGGCAGATCCCTAAATCACCACCCCCAGCGCGACCTCCCAGACTTTCAACCTCAATAAAACCTACTTCCCGACAGATCACAAAGGAAGCCCAGCATTTCGGGGTGGAACAGGCTTTTCTTCGGCGAATCTGCTTTCATTTCTGGCGGTCTTTGATTTGAGCTGAATAAGCGATGCCAGATTGGCCGGGGTTGGCACGTCCAACGGCTCTGGTAGGGTACAAGATGCCACATGTGCCCAAGTCAAGTAACATAACCAGCTGCGGCATTTTAAACCCTTACTCTGTAGTCCAGTTTTTTAGAACTGTTCTATGGAAGTGAAAACTAAAGAGAACTTCCATCTTCCTCTGACCCCGCCGGCCTTCGCAGCTGGAATGTGCTGGGAATCACTTCTGGCACTGAAAAGGTTAATTGTCTCCTGCTGCGAAGGAGACGCTGAGAAAAGGGTCCTGTGCAGGGGAGGAATTACGGTAAATGAGGTTTTCTTTATAGTGCTGCTCATTCTCAACATGCTGAAAGGGCATTAGTTCACAGTCACTTTCTCTGGAATTACCAAATCTGCTCAGAAGCCTTCATTAGGATATTAAACAAGACTTAATAAGTGAAAGTGATTTGCATCGCTGATAATCGTGGGCATTAATCAAGACGGCTTCTGTCTCTCTCCCTGCAATATGTTTCATGTTCCATTGTAAAGCCCCTGTAATTCTGGAGGGCTTCTTAAAAGGGAAATATTACATTTAGAAAGCCATTTTTTAAATGATTTACTTAGCAGCGATCACTATAAATAATGTTCTACTCTCTTCTGAGCTTTAACTATCAGAGCAATTAAAGCTGTGAGGCTTGTGTCCTTGATAGAGCCGTCATCAGACATGGGTGGCATTTCTTCTAATAAACGCCTTCGTCTTTAAAAAGAACTTCAAGTATGGCTCGAAAGCAAAGGACCAAAGTTTGCACTCGCACCTGAAGTCACACGCGGTGGCCATGTTCTATGCCACTCTAGGGACAGCCACACGCCCTCAACATTAACTCCTGTGCCATACAAAAGCCTTGGGTTGTAGGCAGTAAAATAAGGCAACCTGCTTATGGTGGTCAATTAAATAAGAAACAAATGCCAGTGAAGCTATTTAACAGTGCTGCTTGCTTTATAAGGCAGTTGTCTCTTGTTAAAACCAATGGCTTCTGAGCCAAGGGACTTCCATCCAGAGAAAGCTTATTTTACGACTACTAGAAAGAAGAGAAATGAGTGACTACTTCGGTTTAGGCAAATGAAAGACCAAGGGTTGTTTTCTGATGTTGTTTTTCCCTCCCCCTTTTCTTTCCTTTTCTTTTCTTCTTTTCCTTTTTAATTTCTGTGTTTTCAGTTTCACAAGTGGATTATTTTTCAAGGCTTTCTGAACAAAATATCAAGGCAATCTTGCTACTTCTCGTGGTTTGAAACAGCGTGGGAGACATGAGTTTTCTGTATCTAGAGCCATATAAAGTCAAGGGCTGGAGGAAGAGACAGGAGAGAAGGCTGGAAGTCTGTAACCCAGACCTGAGCCTACAATTCAGGCCCACGGTCTCCCCCCACCCCTCCATCCTCCCTCCCTCCTCAGCCTCTCCTGTGATGGTTCTGGTAAGCCGCCTGCGGTAGAGATGTCCACACCTATATGTGTTTAACACACATGCCTGCAGAGTTTACATATAGATGCACACACACACCCCAAGTTGAGGTACCGCTGAGAGGTTTCAAATCTCTTGGCATATCTGATTGCTGCTTCTGCCCTACTTAATGTGGTCGAATTTACTCTTCTTCTCCCTTTCGGAGCAGCCTCATTTGTTATGTCTCTGCTAAAATTAACTCCACGTTAATTTCTGGAGGCTTTGGAGTTTATTGCTGGAAAAAAAGGTTATTTGCTGGCAGTGACTAGGGCCATTATTGTTCGCATGCACTAGGGCTCAGCACACTATTTAAATGGAGCTCAAGAGATGAGCTTCTGTGAAGCAGAGGAGACTTGATCCATCCTAATGAACTGCAACATGAATTATATGCCCTACTTCACCACCTCCCTGCTTCACTAATCTGGGATAGTTCACACGGAACCATTTATCCAGAAGGGAGAAGATATCATTCCCAACTGAGGACTCTCTCACTCTCTTTTTCTTTTTTTCTCTTCTTGTTTTCCTTCTTCTTCATCTTTTTTTTTTTCCTTTCCAGCTCTTCAGTCCCCAAGCTAGTTTGTACGCTTCTCTAGGCTGCCAGGGGGACATCTCCTCATATCGTGTGAGACATCACCACGTTTTCACCCTTTGCCACTCGTTAAGTGTCAGCCATTGTGTTGGGAGATTTACAAGCACGGTATCTAACCCTACAAAGAAGATGTTACTGCCCTTGCCCTTAATTTACCTATGAGGAGTTGTGCTCGGAGCCTCTGAGTAGCTGTACAAATTCACACAGCTCTTAAATGATGAAGCTAGAAGTTGAGTCATGGCCCTCTAGGTCTGGTTGATGCCAAATCTCACAAACCTTTTCCAAACCACCCCATCCCCCCGCTACTGCTTTGGGCTAGAAAGAATGACGATGGACATGTGGAGGGCCAACGTCATTTTCCTTGAAACACTTCCGTGAGCACATGAATGCTGGAAATTTGGGTGCCACTTGAGCTCACGGTTTTGTTATTATTGTCACAGTCTGAAGTTCCTTATCTCTTCTGCTGATGAAAGAGAAAAGCCACACAGTCACATGCAAGCTTCTTGTCAGAGGCCCAGGAACAACAGGGCAACCTCTATTTACTTAGTTTCAAGGCCAATAACCAAGGTCAAATACCTTAAAAAGCAGAGTTTTCAACTTTATTCCCCCAAATATTTCATAATGCCAGCAAAAAAAAAAAAAAATCTGTGCAAGCTATACACATTTCAACATTCAGATCTATTTTTTATTTTTTACTTCTTAATCTTCCAAAATGTTAGACACAGGGGCACCTGCTGGCTCAGTCACTAGAGCATGCAACTCATAATCTCAGGGCCGTGAGTTCAAGCCCCGCATGGGGTGTGGAGCCTACTTAAAAAAAAAAAAAAACAACATTTTTTAATTAAAAAATAAAATGTTAGATACAATCACATTCAATAATTCAAGAGATGAAAATTGAGTCTGACGGTTAACTAGCTTCCATCCGTTTTTCTTCCTCCGCCTGTAATATCCACACATTGGCTGTTAAAATTCAAATGCATTTCTAGGAGAGGAAGAAAGATAGCACAGAAATGACATATAAATTAGACAACCATGTCACTTCTTTTTTATTAGTTTCAGGTGCACAATAGAGTGGTTCAACAATTCTATACGTTTCTCAGAGTCCATCAAGGTAAGTGTACTCTTAATCCCCTTTCCCTATTTCTTTACTACTTCTTAATACTTTTTGAAGGACTGCAAGGATGAAAAGTAAAGAAAGGGTTAAAGCTATTTGTTTAAAATAAACTGAGAGGCCTAAGCATAGAAATTATACCTAGCAATTGAACACATGCATTAAACCTCTGCTCCCTTCAGAATCTCCACTAATGTAATAGAAATGTGGGGGGGGGGGGAGAGGGAGGGTTGGGGCAGGTTGTTGTTTGCTTATTTTTAAGGAAAATAAACCCACAAGGAGATATAAAATGGTGAAAAAAGACCCAATAATATTCTGGAACCTGGAAAGCAGGTGTTCAGGTAAACACTGACCGCAGGTTCACAAACATGGCACCCTTACCCTAGAGGAAGCCACAGAAGGAACCCGATTTGAACTCAGAACCAATACAGATCCACCATTTGGGGGAACCGAGTCACTTTGGAAGCAGCACTGATGGTAGGGCTAAAGGAGAGGATTGGTTGAAAGTCTATTCCAGGAACACAAATCTCTACCATCCTTCTGCTAAGCTCAGCAACTGCCCCTTCCCACACGGACCAGCAGAAGACAGCAGGCTTGTTCCCTACAGAAGGCCTCTGGACTGAGGACAGTAAGCACATTTGAAGTTGGGGGCGCTGTTGAGAAAGCAGAAGGAACGGGAGAAGGTTCATGCAGTGAACATTGAGACCCTCCTGCCCTGCCTCCTCACCCCTCCTTCTTCCCCCACTTGCCCTTCAGAATCCTGGAGGCAGAAAATTGGAAGACTCTTCTCCCGGACTTCTGATCAGCCTAACCGGAAGGACCTAAAGATACTGACTTCTGGATTTCCCCAAAGAAAAGTCCCAACCAGCTCACCCTCCAGGGAATACCTCCAGGTACACAACTTCCAACTGGGGTTTTACAATCCTGTTCTAGAATGTAAACAGACAGCCAAGGGTCTCCAGAATTGGAGAGAATCATCTCAAATGGATTCAGAGAAGAAATAACCAGGGTAAAAGCAACCTGGAAGAAGCAGAGACCATACCAGAAGAAATAACAAACTCCCCCTAAAGTATTAGTAACTTCACAGAGATAAAGGAAACCTGAACAGGATGCTCTGAAAAAGGAACATTCAAAGAACAAAGAGAGAGACAGAAAAACCTTGGAAATTTTTTTTAAAAAATTGATGTCAGAAAAACATTACCAGAAGTGTTGAAGGATATAGCTAAGATAATAACTTAGGAAGAACACAAAGACAAAAAGACAAAAAAATAGCAAATAAAAAAATTATAAAATTAAAAGACCAGTCCAAGAGGTCAAATATCACAATAATCAGAGTCCCAAAAAAGGGAGAGCAGGAAAAAAAGAAGTGATGGGAGAAAACTAATTAATAAAATTATTGTTGTTTTCCAGATTTATAGGATCTGTGGGTGTTCCCAACAATGAATAAAAATAGATCCACACCGGGGTGCCTGGAAGTCTCAGTCAGTTAAGCGTCCCCACTTTGACTCAGGTCGTGATTTCACGGTTTATGAGTTCGATACCCATGTTGGGCTCTGTGCTGACAGCTTGGAGTCTGGAGCCTGCTTCGAATTCTGTGTCTCCCTTTCTCTTTGTCCTTCCCTCACTCGCTCTCTCTCTCTCTCTTTCTCTCAAAAATGAACATTAAAAAAAAAAAAAAAGATCCACATCAAGAAATGCCAAATTTCAACACACCAAACATCAAATGCCTACAAACTTCCAGAGAGAAAAACCAGGTTTTCTACAAAGGATCAAGCATCAGAAGAGTCATATCAGACTTCTCTATGACCACTCTAAAAGCTGGAAGGCAATGCAGCGATATCTTCAACGTGTTGAAGGAAAATGATCTCTAACCCAGAATTTTATGTGCCACCAAACTATGAGTTAATTGTCAAGGTTAAATGAAGACATTTTCAAACATGCAAGATCTCAATGCATCTATTTTATCTACACCTTTGTCCAGGTTATTGCTGGAGGATATGCTCCAATCCTGTGAAGGGATTAAAAAAAAAAAAAAAAAACACGGGGAAGACTGGATCCAAAAAAATAGCGTATCCAGCACCTGAGGGAGTTGGAGGGCATTCCCAAGATGATGGTATAGAGAGAATCGGAAATCATACCTCTGCAGCCATTTGGTCCGGATGGGAGCAGAGCAGATTTTGGGAAATTCTCCTTCGAGAAGATGAAGTCAATACAATACCTAATATGTTTGAAAGCATTGGGTGGAGAGTTACAAACCTGGGAGGAGCACTGAGGAGAGGAATTAGTGATAAGGACACAGAGTCCTAAATAAATTTCTAGAAAAGGGAATAAGAAGAAGATATGAAAGACTGTGCCAGAAAGAAAATTAATCCGAGGAAAATACGTGAAGCACCTGTGAATTAATTTGTGTAGTCATAATCGCATAAACACTGAATACTGATCTGACCAAGATTATGAGATGAATCCATTGGACATTTGAAAGGATAAGGAGTACGTGAAGGGTGGGCAGATGGGTAGAGGAGTAAATCCTCATTTCTACGACGGGAAATCAATAAAAAATGCCCAAAACTACAAAAGCCAAGAAGCAGAAGTCTAAACATATTCTACGAATATATGCAGGTACGTAGCAAGAGAATCAGTTTTGAGTGTTGAAAATACATCCCAGAAGAAACTGAAAGTAAAGGGATAATGGTGGGTACTTGGAATACGATTTGACCCTTGCAACTCTGTGCCTGTACGGCTTTGGTAAAAATTAAAACTAGCTAAAATATTAATGCTATTTTGAACACGGATATTTTTGAACTTCTCCTGCTAAGCTGGCTGGGTAAAATTATTTCTAATATGTAGCCTACCATACGAGAGGGCAATCATTTGTAAACTGTATGTCGTGGCCAATTAGTGGATTATGAAATCGATTTTGTAAATGGTCACCAGCAAGTTTGTAAGAGAATGAAATGGAATCGTAGCAGGCATCACTTTTTCACACGTACCCATTCATTCTTTATCTTTTCTGGAAACATAGGCTGAGTTGTAGCCAGACAAGCTGAGATAAATTTGCAGGTACTACCACATAGTTAAATTTGGGCCAATAGGAAGACACATAATGCAAGTAAACTGTAGGACGTGCCGTAAAGACAAAACTATTCAGCCCAGACTTTCCCTTTTTCTTCCCTGTGGGTGAGAATGTGGGCGTGTAGATGAACCAAATCGAACCAACCAAATGGAAGAAAATGTGTCCCTGGATAGCTTGTCAGGCAAAATGATCCGGCCAGTCCCAAATTACTTATTCCTGAATTATTTCATGAGAAAGCAATAAACTTCTATCTTATTTAAAGTGAGTATTTTGGATTTCTGTGTTACAGCCCCTAACATGTGCCTAGTACGTGAATAGAACAGAAAACAGAAAAGTGTACCGCTTGTTGTAAGGGTATGTAATGCTTTGTGACATTTTTGTGTTACTGTTTATGTGCATAATCATGTATGTGTTTACCTATACTGGATTGCAGTTTAAATACTGGATTGCAGTCAAAAAGCTCTACAGCCACTGCTTAGGGCCTAAATCTCTTATGTTCACTAAATGTTGGTTAGTTAAACAAAGTTGGGTATTTTCAAATGAGGCCTTTGAGCAGAAGGGAATGTGAACTCACAGGCTGTGTGGCGTTGGGTGAGTGAGTGGGGACTCCGGTTCCTAACATGCAAAAACGACAGAGTTTAAGTAAATGATGTTTATATCCCTTTCAAGCCGAAAATTGTGTTATTCCGTTCACTTGTGATTCAATTCCACATTCTTTATCCTTGCTAAGTATCCAAACAGCCAGAAAGTCCATAGGCCCTTTATGTCACAAGCTGGGGAGGAGAGGGATACAGACAAAGTTAGATGGGCACGGCTCATTTCTACGTGGCTGCTATTTGAATAAAGATCCCCTTACTCAGATTTGGGAGACTCAGCAAAATGAAAGTGTGCTCTACATTGTGGGAGGTGGAAACCTATGCAGGTGTTGTGAGGACCCAGACTAGACAACATCATAATGACAGTTGGGCCCCAGATATTTTTGAAATTTGAGGAAATAAGGAGAAATAAGAAGGGGCCCCAGAGGTGTGATAGGAACTATAGAAAGGTTGCAAAAATTTAATCAACATCAAAAGAAGTGGGAACGTTTAGCCTTGAAGAAGGCTGGGGGCCACTGAATGATTATTCCTTAGGAGGAGAAGTGGAATTCTAAAAATAGAGAGATGATCAACCTACTATTGATATAAACCAGTGATTTCCAATTTTTTTTTTAAGTTTAGAAGCAGCATAGTTTCTCCAAATGTAATCTTATGCAGTATCCCCAATTCATGAGACAACAAAAAATAGTTTTTTAATGGTTGAATTAGTGATAGGGGCCTCCTACCGTTTAACCTCTCAAGTACCTTTTCTGGAACCCTAAAGTTTGAGGAATACAATTTTTAAACAAGTCACTTAAATCAATGCTTTCCAAATATTTGTCACCATGATCCACAGGACCACACCTCTTCCTAGTACACCACACACACACACACACACACACACACACACACAGGCACACCTGAAACAAAGTTCCACAAGACAGTTTTACATTTTGTAGTCTATTTCATTTTATTCTATTCCCCTTTTGAAATGCCAACCATGATCCACTTAATCTATTTCAACCCCTTAATGAATATGTTACAGCTCACAGCTGAAAAATTTGGTCTGCACTCGATTGAGAAAAGATGGATACAAATTGTCCCAAAAATTATATTAAATTTCTTCCTTGCAAATGTAGTTCGCTGCAGCGAGTATTCATAGGCAACTGTTGATTTGTAACTTTCGAAATCTTAACAGAAGTAACTCTTGGTCAAGAATAAGGTGGGAAGGAAGAAGTTGAATGTTTGGCTGTTTCTCTACCTATAAAACTGTCTCTGTGGCAATGGGGGTCCCAGTGAGGCTGGATGGATAGTGGACATGTGTAGACACTGAATCCTACTTCTCAAACAGTACTGATGAGAGAGAGATTACATAGAAGGCCCATTAGATTTGCTGTGTAATTATATAACGAAAGAAAGCTAAAGTAAGAAGGACATAGAGACTATAACCAAATCAGTTTAACCCTGTAAAAGAAATGCTACTTTCCAACAATCCCTCTTTATTCAACAAGCCATTTGTAAAAAAAAAAAAAAAAAAAAAAAAAAAAAAAAAAAAAAAAAATTTAATCAATCAAAAAAGGAATCATTTAGGAGCTGGGAAAGAAATACAGGATAAATCTTGCACTCTCTTCATAAATACCTATCTCATAATTCAATTGGGAAAAAAACAAAGGATCAAGTGACAACGGAGGAGTCATGGACCCATACAGAATTTTAGTTGATACACAAACAAATTAAAATATGGAAAACATAGCCATTCTTCTTAAAACTGATGCTCAAAAGGGAACCTGTTTCCCCACACTAACAGGAGAAACAATGAGTATGCAAACCTCTCAAATAATAATAACAGCTGATTTTTGTGCTTATTACTCCACGTTGATGAAATTCCTCAATGTGGAACCGTAGCCGTTGGAAGAGTCCTGACGGCAGGATGCCTGTGCAGCCCAAATGAGCCCACTGAGCTGGGAATTAGGAGGGACTTGCTGTTGGGGAAGCAGCAATGGCAGCTGCTAGAGAATTCGAAATTCAATGAGGAGCCCACAGCACTTCCAACGCTGGTAAACAGGTCTGTGCACCCTTTGCAATGACTTCTTGGCTACATTTTAGAAAGTAACCAATGCTAGGTGACTCGGGAACAGAACCAAGTACAATAGATGGGTCCAAGACAGGCATGTCCTAGCCAGATGAGGAAGGTCATGGGCGTACTGGCCAAGAGGGAGAGGGAAGAAGCAAGACCACAGTCCACTGAATCCTGAATGTTGTTTGGAATTTTATGCATTCAGAGGGTTTTATTTGTTCATTTGTTACTTCCGTGACCTTAATTTGGTCCATTCCATTGTAGAGCTTCTTCTCAAACAGCTCCTTAACTTCTTTACAAGGTTTCAAACTAAAATAGCCCCTCAAATGCCTGGTGCTCGATAAATGGTTAAGTCCTTCTCTTCTTCCTTTCTAAAGTGGTAATTCAGGAAAGGAAGGGGAGATGAGATTCTGGGATACTGGCTTTACCTGGCAATGCATTCCACTGCTGAGGAGGAAAAGGTGAACATTTGGTGGGTCTATGACACCTGTGAAAAAGAATGGGAAATGGACGTGATAATGAGCTCATTTGTATTCCCGTTTGCGCCTTCTACCGCATTACTCTCCGACTGCTTAGCCAAATCCTTTTAACAGAATCTGACACAGTTTCCGAAATCTGGAAGTTTCTGTTTTTCTGTTAAGGTGATCCCCAGACACATTACAACTCACCATTTCTGCCATATCTGTCCTTGGAGAGAAATTAAAAGAAGATGGAAAGCACATTCAGAGAAATGAACTTTGGGAGAAACATTAATACTCAAAAATGGAAAAACTTCCTTAATTCAAACTTAGGAGGCACGAAGGTCAGTCTGAATGAAAGTCCATTTTATGTAGAGAAGTCGCTTTATAAAAACCATCTCAGGGGCGCCTGGGTGGCGCAGTCGGTTAAGCGTCCAACTTCAGCCAGGTCACGATCTCGCGGTCCGTGGGTTCGAGCCCTGCGTCAGGCTCTGGGCTGATGGCTCAGAGCCTGGATCCTGTTTCCAATTCTGTGTCTCCCTCTCTCTCTGCCCCTCCCCCGTTCATGCTCTGTCTCTCTCTGTCCCAAAAATAAATAAAAAACGTTGAAAAAAAATTAAAAAAAAAAAAACCATCTCAGATCCTTTTTGGAACAAAGTGGGATATAAATAAAACATTTCTTTTTTTAAAATGTTTATTTATCTTTGACAAAAAGAGAGAGAGCATGCGCGGGGAGGGGCAGAGAGAGGGGGAGACACAGAATCCGAAGCAGGCTCCAGGCTCCGAGCTCTCAGCACAGAGCCCGACAGGGGGCTCAAACTCATGGACGGCGAGATCATGACCTGAGCCAAAGTCGGACTCTCAACCAACTGAGCCACCCAGGTGCCCCTAAAATATTTCTTAAAAGTACTAGTGGTTACAGGAAACTAAATATTAAATCATTTTCAAGGAGAGAATCTATTTGAATGAATTGCTACGGCCACATGGTATTATATGGTAATTGTTTTCATGCAGACAATTAATGTACTAAGTCCTTAGGCTCAGTTCTTCATAAACAACATAAAGCAGCAGCAGCAGCAGCAGCAATATTTTTGCAGTGGTTCTTAGCGACAGCTATTCATCACCTTACCTGGGGTATCTTCACAGTACAGAAGATGCCCAGTCTCCTTCCAAATACGCTCCATCGGGACACCTGTGGAACAGCAGGAAAAGGATGAGCTTGTAACATTTTGAAAGTAAAGAAGGTGGGTTCGTTCTTACACACACCCTCAGCCAAAAACATGAATTGACTGAACACTCGCTGTCTTACAAACATCTTGCGTAGGTGATCTTACGGATGGGGAATCTTCAAAGGTCACATAGACCAAATTTGGACTATCTGGCTCCAGACTCAGTGTTTGTCCTTAGCACCACATGCTGCATACGATAACACCAAGGAAGCCCAAATGTACCTTCTAAGTTAATGAGGTTTAACTAGGAGTTCAGAAATGGATCGCTGATCCCCAATAAAAATGCGCTAATCCCCGGATGCTTAGAGAACTGAGCTCACACCAAGCTTCCCAGGATGTGCAGAGAAGAGAAAGCACATTGTTCCCATAGGAAAAAAGGCCGCACCAATGTTAACCAGCTTGCGAGCCTCTCTTCCTACACATGTGGTAGGAATTGTCACCTACCCCAGAGCTATATTTTATACCTGAACAAGCCTTTGTCCAAACATGCGGTGTTTCCTTGCTAGGACACATCTGGCCTGCTCCTTGAACTGGAGCTCTGAGATTAGCTGGCCAGATTCCAACTGAGAAGGCTTTTTATCTTTCTCACGGTGACAGGCAGCATTTGGAAACCCCAGAGATGAGGCGCGGGAAGGATGTCGATGCTATTGCGGATGCTGTTAGTGTTATCTGAGGAAATCATCTTCCTCGAGTGCCACTGCGTCATCACACTGTCAAGACCCCTCTAGCAGTCGCGATCACCTGTCACACCCCATCTCCATCTTGGCTGTCTTCAAGAGCCTCCACCTGTCTGCCACCCCGTCGCCACTCACCTCGTCTATCTTCTCGCTAACCTGAGATGTGTCTCTGGAAGCAGGGCAGGGGTTCCAAACCCACTCCCCTGGGTGTGGGTTCCCCTGGGGGGACGTCACCACCCTACGGCTCCATAGACACCCTTCATCACACAGTGGCCCCAGGAGCATCTTGCAGGACAGGGAACACACACATCTGGGAGGCAGATGCCCTGGGTTTGCCTGCCACCTCTGGGCAAGGCATTTAACTGCTTCGAATCTCCACTTCTGTGTCTGCAGAGGGGCGTGGTGACACTTGTCTGACCTCACCGGTCAGGGCTGAGGATCAAAAGATCAGAGCCGAAGGAAAACTTGAAGGGTATCAGCAGTGGGTTCTGATGGCAGAACTGAATCAGATGAGATTCTGTAGGCTGAGATGGTCATTCACAAGCTAGAGGTCCTATTTTCTCCCCACCCCCCCCCCCTTGGCAAAAGGGAAGGCATAGACAGTCACCACCCCCTGTAAAGGAACACTTCCTGGAGGTGAAGACGCCAAGGCCCATACGCACATCACTTCCCATCGTGTGGTGTAGTTGAAGAGGAACTTACTAGGAAAGCATCTGAGGCCATCGTGCAAGACCGAAAGCATGACGAAGAGAACATGGAACTGGGACTCGGGGCCCCCGGACACCAATGCACCCCCAGCCTCTATCACCAACCGAGCCTTCCTCACATGAATCACTTTCTCTGCTTTTCCTCAGTTGCAGCTTCTATGTGAGCGGGTTGACTGGGTAATCTCCGAGTTCCCTTCAAGTCAGAGGATTCTGTGATCCACATAAATGCTTGTTAGTGACGCAGTAAGCACAATGCTGCCTACCGTCTTTACGAAATGGTTCTTATCTGTGACACCTGTTTTATAGATGTCATATCTTTTTGGTACTACAAATAATCACAGTTCCCTGGTCTGTAGAAGGAAGCCTGGGGGAATATGTCCACATTTCCACCCCCGTAGAGTTACCGCATCAGGGTCCTAATTGCAAATAACTGGCTCCATCTCAAGGGCATCATCTTTCCTTCATATCCACGCAATGACACAGTCTTACCTTGTTCTCTCTGTCTCCCTCTCTCCCTCTCTCCCTCTCTCCCTCTCCCTCTCTTTCTCTGTCTGCCAGACAAGAGAGAGATCTTATAAGGGTTTTGCTATTTTGGAGCTCGAAGAATCCTCATATACGATCCTTTCACACCCCCACCGCGAAATAGAGCCGTTTGAGCCTAGATATCATTCTTTTTTTTTTTTCAATGTTCTATGCCCTTCAAAGTGATTTTCCTTCCAAAACGGCATTTTCAGCTGGTCACTCTCACCACCTTCTTGTGCATCTCCTAATTTTCCGTGGGACAGATTTATACACTCCAGATGCTGAGCTGAAGCTGCTGTAATCCCACCTGTCACATCTGGCTCTTTGGCGTGCTGGCCCAGAAGCTTCAAAGCTGCATCCCTGCACTATACTCGTGGTTCAACTGCGAGCTGCTGCTGTATCTCCTTGGATGTAATTTCCCTTTGATTCACCCCTAATTCTGAAGAATTGATGCATTTGTATCCATCTTGAACAACGTTCCATACAAACGCTGCGTTCGATCTCTGAGGCAGACCGTTTTATCTCCTCATCTGTGGCCTCGCCTTGAATTCAGACAGGAGCCTTAGGACAACCCGGAACCACTGTGCCTGATTCACCACACAAGCAGTTCTGTTTGTTCCAAGTGCCCTGCTTCCTGTTCTTGGAGGAACAATAGAAAGCAGTGAGGGCAGGGGGGCCATTCATGCCCCCAGCATTTCAGAAAGGACGGCCAGAGAGCAGGGCTCAGTGATTTTTACTCCTCCTCTTTGTCATTCAGCTGCCACCTGAATAGTTACACACCATGTTTTTGCAAACAACCAGATCTGTTGGAGAGGTATAAACCAGGAAGCATGAAGTGTTACTACAAACCATCATTCTTCAAAGTGTGTTCCACAGAACATTCATCAGCTAGACACTGAATAATCCTCTGCAAAGATCACGGTGCACATTAACATAGTAAATGCCCTGAGAAGTCCTCAGGCGCAGAAAAATACACACATCTTGTTGTCTTAAGCAGAATTTTCCAAATGTGTGTGGATATAAACCCTTTTTATATGTCACACCCATTAGCCTCTCATCAGAGCCCAGTCTGTGGGCCCTGCTGTGAAGGAATGTTCTTGATTTACCTTGAGTACACCAGCATTGACATGGCCCAATGGCTCCCGTAGACACGTTGGGATGCTAGACATTTAGTGTGATGACAGTGACATTGTTCAAAACAATTGAGATCAAAGGACGAATGTGGCTGAAATAGTAACCAATTGTCCCGAGCTCCTCAAACACCAGCAGAACAAGACAAAAATGAAACAAAGCAACAAACAAACAAACAAACAAAAACCCTGGTTTCAAATACCAGATGAACCCCAGAATAATTTTCACCAAGGAAACATCATCTAAATAAAGTTAAGCTAAGAATTAAGGTATGGTATCCTAAGACAATTACTCCTTGGGGGGGGGGGGGGCGGGGCGGTGGATTTATTTGAATGCCTAAATTCAAGTTAATTTACCTTAAAGCCTATATACCAATCTTTTAACTTACATATCCAACGGCTGATATGTAGTTATGGTTACAGAGGGCCCCAACTTTCCCGACTTTAATATTAGCAAATTCATTTATTCATAAGGGACCCCAAAGGTCCTTGCCATGTATTATTTCTTCCAATCTGCCAAAACCCACTAATAACTGGGTAGTGTATTTCCTATCTAGGGAGTGAGCCCAAATGACCATCGGCATCCAAAGTTCTATAGGCAAGTATTCTATGGAAGTTATAGAACTTTTCAGATTAAGATGAATTTATATTTAGCCTTACTACTGTAACAACATAATGTGATATAGAGTTGTCAGAACAGACTTTTAAAATAAATTACTTACCTATTTCTAAAATCATTGAGGGGATGAGTTTCAGTTATCCATTATTGCATATCATTTAAAAAAATATATGCTACATTTTGTCAATTTGGGCTTTTTAAAAAGTTTTTTTTTAATGTTTTATTTATTTTTGAGAGAGAGAAAGAGTGAGCGAGCAAGCAGGTGAGGGGCAGAGACAGAAGGAGACACAGAATCCAAAGCAGGCTCCAGGCTCCGAGCTGTCAGCACAGAGCCCGACACGGGGCTCAAATTCACAAACTGTGAGATCATGACCTGAGCTAAAGTTGGACACTTGACCAACTGAGCCACCCAGGTGCCCTTGTGAATTTGGGCTTTTTAAAAGGACTACAGATCCCCACCCTTCGCAATGTTCTAGCTCTATCTGATCTGTAATTGATACTTATCTGATTTTTCATTGGTTCATCTCCTATCATTTTTCTATTTCTTCTACAAACCAAATCGAATTAGTAGACCTTAAGATAACTCGAAGTACCAGGAATATGTTAAAAGGGGTTTCTTCCCTGAACTACATGACCCCTGATATTTGTTTCAACACACAGTAGTCTCCAGTCAAACTTTTTAACAGTTTTTATAAAGTGGTAATAACAAAAGTTTTCAAGATCAATTTTGTATTTACACCATGAAAGTCCAGCCAGAAAGTTCAGGCACTATAAATTTCCAAGCCTTTAACTCTTACATAAGGAATTGAATGGCATAAATTCTACCATCAAGCCAATAATGCAGATGCTGTGTAAACTCTTACAACTATCCAAGTTAATACATTCACAGACTCAAGGCAATAATGATAATACCTTATATGTACCTCATGGTTTACAAAATATGAGTCACACTGCCTGGTTTCAAATCACATCTCTACCATTTACTAGCTCAGAGGCCTTGGGCAAGTTCCTTAACTTTTCTGTGCCTCAGTTCCCTCATCTATTAAATGGGGACAATAATCATATTACCTCATAGGGTTGCTGCAACAATTAGTGAGCTAATAAATAGCATGTAGTAGGTGCTAGTTATTTACTGTTGCTGCTGCTGTCATTGTCATCGTCATCATCATCACCACCATCACCTTCATCGTCTAAGCTGATTTTCAAAAGAACTCTAGCTGACCCAGTAAGATACTATTATAAACCTACGTACGACAGAAATGAACTTCAGGGAATTTAGTGATCTGCTCATGGTGACACAGCTAGTAAGAGGCAAAGTAATGTCTCTAAAAGGGTCCTCAGACCAAGGGCACCTCTATCATCTGTAGAGTCTGGGACAAGAGCACAAGGGAAGGCACACATACTTTAAGTTACATATATTAAAGTTGTAAATCAAGCCAACAAACTTTAAAAAAAATTTTTTAACGTTTATTTATTTTTGAGACAGAGAGAGACAGCGCATGAACGGGGGAGGATCAGGGAGAGAGGAGACACAGAATCTGAAACAGGCTCCAGGCTCTGAGCTGTCAGCACAAAGCCGGACCTGGGGCTTGAACTCACGAACTGAGAGATCATGACCTGAACTGAAGTCGGATGCTTAACCGACTGAGCCACTCAGGTGCCCCCAAGCCAACAAACTTTTAAATGTAATGTGTTCCAGCCTCCTCTCTTGACAAGCATTTTTTGCAATGACAAAATGGAAAAATACGTGTAAAACTTACATTTATATACACACACAACTAAGTTAGATATCAGATAGCAAATGGGCCAGAAATAGCTGGGTTAGTAATAAAGATACACACATGTCACATACTACTTATACGCATCATAAAATCTATTTTTTTTACTTTCATTTTAGCAAAATCACTAATTATGTGATTGTAATCAAGATTGTCATATAATCTATGTTCTATTTTTAATAATACCAAACTAGACAACCTATCCCGAGCCATCACCATTCTGTTTTAATGTTTATTTTTTAATGTTTATTTTTGCGACAGAGAGAGACAGAGCATGAGTGGGGGAGGGGCAGAGAGAGAGGGAGACACAGAATCTGAAGCAGGTTCCAGGCGCCGAGCTGTCGGCACAGAGCTCAATGATGGGCTCGAACCCACAAACCGCGAGATCATGACCTGAACCAAAGTCCGACGCTCAACTGACTGAGCCACCCAGGCGCCCCGAACCATCATCATTCTTAAATATTTTTTTTAAATTAATTTCAATATGTAAAAGCTTTGAGACTTGCCAGTAAAAATTAATTGTGTAAAAGGGCAGGCAGCTGGGGGGCTCAGTCAGTTGCGTGTCCGACTTCGGTTCAGGTCATGATCTCGCAGGTTGTTGGTTTGAGCACCACACTGGGCTCGCCGCTATCAGCCCAGCAGTGGAGAGCCCACTTCAGCCCTCTGTCCCCCTCTCTCTGCCCCTCCCCTGCTTGCACTCTCCCCAAAATAAATATCTTTTTAAAAATTTATAAATTAAGAAAAAATGCTTAAAATAATACTTAGATTGGACCGTGAATTTTACAAATCACGTATAAACATTATGATGGTTTCATATATGAAAACTCTCTCTATTGCAGAAAATGTTATGAAATGTTTTAAATTCGTCGTATTAATTGTTACCACACACACTGCCGTCCATCATTTCTTATAGTGGTATCCAGAGTGTTCAAGTATTTCTTAAGTTCTTCCAAATTTTTCAATGTTTGGATATTGAAAGAAAAAAAAAATATTGCAATATGTTGCTCACTCTATTCAAATCTTTTTCAATTGCAACAACATCTCCTTATTTTTCTTCTTTTCCATAGCCATGCAAGCTTTTCCTTCCCTTGTTTCAATTTTCTTCTTGTTTTATTAGAATGTCACTTTTGTTGCATTTATCACAGGTAGCTTCTTTCAATAAGAAAAAGATATTTCCTCTATAATTAAAAAAAATATGTTTAGCCATTTGAAAAATGAAATAGCCAAACTTAGATCAAGACGCATGTTTTGTAATCTTTTCTGACATTGAAGGCAATTTATAATTTATACCAAATAACCATGCACGGTACAAATCCAAAATTAATTTCATTTTCCACCAAAGTCTACAATATGTTTTTTATTCGAAGACTGTCTATTGTTTTGCTTAACTCTTCTAGTGAATCTCATATCTTGTCTAAATTAAATCTAATTACTTTAACAGCATTTAGTTAGCATTCCTTTTGTGAGCTCGAGAGTAGATCTAAGGTCAAATTATATTTTTTTCTGTCAGGATGGTTCATCTTCAGACAGATCTAGAAAATATAATACATACTCTTTGAAGTATCTTGAAGAATGTCATCGTTACCAGTTGATGTCATGTCTCCTAGTAACAAATTCAAAGTATGCATGCAACATAACACAGAAAGAATAGGTCTGGACTTTCAGAAACTCTGGCTTGTATGCTTTTTTCCAACCAACCATGTTACTTCCATTATAACAGGCTTACCCTTGACAATCTTTTAAATCAGTGCCTGATGTTGCAAGATGTTTTCTCCAGTCCTTCAATTAAATCTGCGTTTCAGATATAAAATCACTGAAATTCTCATTTATTTTGATTTCCTTGTTTTCTTCCTTTGGTAGTTCAACAATTGCATGTAATAAATGTTAGATGTCAACAAGAGTTTGGTTTCTTGAACAATATTTTCTTTTTCTGTTTCATGTATGATTTCTTCTCTCATTTTATAATTCTTTGTACTGGTCAGCCTTTGCTGCGGCAACAAACAACCCGCAAATCTCAGTGCTGTCCAAGAATAAACACTTCCATTTTGCTCACAGAGGTCTGAGGTAGGGATGCGAACTTGCGAGGCATCCCTAAGGTGTTCTGGCTTCCTCTGGGCTCAGTTGGCTCCATATGTCTTTCCATTCCAGTACCTGGGGGAGGAACGTCCAATATACAGCACATGAGGTATTCATAGGGGAGAGTAGAACATCAAAGGTTGTAGAGACAGAGGCAATCCACGCAAGCACATTTAAAGCTTCCGCTCAGATGTGGCATATGTCACGTGCATATATATTATTCCCATTCCCCTGCCAAGGCAAATCACATGCCAAGCCGGAAGTCAATAGAGTGGAAGCATACATTCCAACCAGAGGACAGCATGGCAAGGGCAGGGACAGAAAGAGTAATAGTAGATAAACAGTACCATCTACAAAGACCAACCTCTTGATCACAAATATCTGCTTTCTTCCTGAGACCCAAAGTATCACTCAATGAAGTCTTCAGGTTTAAACACTAGGATCTCATCATTTCTGTTAAGTCCAGTTACAGTTCTTGTTGATCCAGAGACATATGAACTTAAAAAAACATATTGTCCTGGGGTGCCTGGGTGGCTCAGTCAGCTGGGCAACTGACTTCAGCTCAGGACATGATCTCACGGTTCGTGGGTTCGAGCCCCGCGCCAGGCTCTGTGCTGATGGCTCAGAGCCTGGAGTCTGTTTCAGATGCTGTGTCTCCCTCTCTCTCTGCCCCTCCCCCACTCATGCTCTGTCTCTGTCTCTCTCTCAAAAATAAACATTAAAAAATATATATATAAAATATAAATATATATAAATATATATAATGTAAATATATAATATATATAATATATATAATATATATAATATATATAATATATATAATATATAATATAATATATAATATATAATATAATATAAATATATAAAATACATACATATATATATATATATATATATATAAATGTATATAGTCCCCCTCACCAGGCTCTGTGCTGACAGCTCAGAGCCTGGAGCCTGTTTCAGATTCTGTGTCTCCCTCTCTCTTTGCCCCTCCCCCACTCATGTGCTGTCTCTGTCTCTGTCTCTCTCTCTCAAAAAAAAATAAACATTAAAAAATATATATATTGTCTCCCTCACCACATTCAACATACTATGGTTGAACAGGAATAGGATAGTCATAATGAATATTTCTGTTTAGAAAGGGAAGGAATGGGAGGCACCGATCCACACCATTCTAAAATCCCACTGGGCAAATATCGTGGGTTCCCCAATCTAAGGTAGTAGGAATTATTCTTTGATTATGCCCCACTTCCACTTTGCTGGTTTACTATTCTTTGCATCTCTTGCCTCAACTTTCTAGGAGTTCTGCCCTCTTCCATCATCAACTTTGACCATATTTGAATAGGACATCAGAAAATATGCTCTCCCAGTGGTCAAGCAGTTTCCTAAACCTCCTTCTTATCCCTATAAACTTAGGTTCTTTTTAATCTCAGTCACGGTCTTCATTAACCCATATTAAAGCACTCTTGGTAACAGGGTTATTTTGAATATTGAGGGGTTTTGTTTGTGTGCTTTTCATCTGTTTGATTCCAGTCAACTTCATATGCTAATAATAACCACAGCCACAATTGTTTTCAACTCAGGTATCTCTCTCTACCTATCTTTCTGTCCTAATTACAAAGTACCTACGGCGTACCAGGCTTCAGTGCAACCACGTCCTTCTTTTTCCTCTCAGCTATTTTGTCCAACCAAAATAATCTACTGGACGATACATTATTCATCCAACAGATACCTGAACAAGAGGTGTGTGAGCTGTGTTCTGAATTTGGTCTTGTTCCCAGGCTGTGTCTTAATGGTAACCCTCCTCATTTAGCCCTTGTCCTCAGATTATGGGTTAAAATGAGAACTTCTTATTGGAAGGAAATGAAAAACAGTAGCCTCTATCAAATTAGCACACCACAGAATTCATGAATCCTCATTTTTCGCCTTTCATTTCTTATTGCAAGCAGGCCAATTTTTTTCTCAGCTCGTCTCTTTCTTGTAGTCTCTATCAACTGCAACCAGTAACAACCAACCCATGCTGCCAACATTCTGTCTCAACGCCCTTCACACAAATTCAGCAGGTACATTTTCTACCTATGGCAGTTCCACCAAATGTTTCACCCACGTATAGCATGGGTTACCATTTTTCCATCTTCGTATTGTATCTTCCTTAATTCCCAAAGCAATACCATAGATTTTAAGATTTTGTTAAGGCAGCATCCCACTCTTGGTACCAGTTCCTGTACTGATCAGCTTTCGTTGCAGCAACAAGAACACAAGTTGCTTGTGACAACACACATTAATGTCTCGCTCATGTTGCTTGAGGGCTGTGAGTTAGACAGAATTCTGCTGAGTTCTGCTGGGCTCCACCGGGATCTGACTGGTTCTAGAAGTCTTCTCTCTCTGGGACCCAGGATGAGTCTAGAGCAAGTTTTCCTCACGGCAAAAGGCAGATCAAACAGAACCAAACCATATAAGCACACTTTAAAGCTTTAGCTCGACCTACTGTAGATCATATCGGCAGGCCAGAGTCATTTGGCTAAACTCAGAGTCAGTAGTATAGAGAATAGGTCCTGCCTATAAGATACTCCAAATAATTAGGGACAAATCATATGTCTATCACACCCATTAAATTAACAATCTCATTTTGAATTCTTCATTCCAGATAGTGATCATGTGTTTCATTGATTTTTATGTACCTATCAGAGCTGGCATTAAGTTTCTTAGTGCTAGCGGCAGAAAGCCTGCCTGTGCCAGCAGAAAACTCCAGAGCCTGAGGAAGTGCCAGTCACAGGCATACTTCCTCTCAGTTTCTATACCTCTCTTCACGCACCAGCTACTAACATCCTGCTTCCCGGTACTTCTCTATAGACGGCACTTCTTTATGACATAAACCTGAGGGGATGTTAAATATATGGCAGGACATCTGGGCGGCTCCATCATTTAAGCATCCGACTCCAGCTCAGGTCATGATCTCATGGTTTGTGGGTTCGAGCCCCGCCTCAGGCTCTGTGCTGACAGCTCAGAGCCTGGAGCTTGTTCTGGATTCTGTGTCTCCCTTTCTCTCTGCCCCTTCCCAACTCATGCTCTCTCCCTCTCTCTCTCAAAATTAAATAAACATTAAAATATATATATACATATATATGTATATGTATGTAAATATATATGTATATTTATATATGTATATGTACATATGTATATGTATATATGTATATATATGTAAATATATGTACATATATATTGGCTTAACAGCAGCTATCTGGAATAGCACAAAAAAGGCTAATTATAGACCCTTCCAACAGGTAGGATACAACATCCCACTAAAGGTTTTCAGGCAGGACTGGAATGTATAGGGGTGCCTACAGTGAAGGAGAGGCAAACAGACATACAATGAGTGTGTGGGTATGCCAGAGAGAAACATAGGACACTCACAGATAAGAGGAGGACCTGAGCACCTACAGAATTCTAGATGAGAGAGTTTTAAGAAGGTGTTGGTGGGGGCGCCTGGGGGGCTCAGTCGGTTAAGCTTGGACTTCAGCTCAGGTCATGATCTCACGGTTCATGGGTTCAAGCCCTGCGTCGGGCTCTGTGCTGACATCTCAGAGCCTGGAGCCCACTTCAGATTCTGTGTCTCCCTCTCTCTCTGTCCCTCCCTGCTGCGCGCTCTCTCTCTCTCTCTCTCAAAAATAAGTAAACATTAAAAAAAAAGAAGTTGTTGCTAAACACTGAGAAATTTTGCATTGAGTTAAAGAATAATGAAGAATATTAGGCCTCATCAGCAGAAGCCTACTGTCCACATGTGAATAATTTTTCCAGGAGATCGAATATATTTCTAGTCATATCCTTCTTGAGTACTGAGTTGTTCATCAATTCTGAAATTAGGGTGATAGACATGATGAGCAAATATTGCCATTTATTGGGAGAAGATAAAACAAGAACAAAGGACTGGGAAGAGGGCCCTGGCTGGGTGTTCTCTGTTCTGAAGGCCATGATGGGTGCAGGCCGACCCGAGAGCACTGTGAACACAAGAACAGCCAAAGGGCCCAGAAGGCACCAAAAGCAGATATGGAGAGCCTAGGATGTCAAAACATGCTTTATCTACCTTATAGTTTTGCATGTGCCTTGCCCAGGGAATGTCCTACAAGGCTTTATCCTTTAGTTATGTTGCAGGTGATTAGAGCAAGGCAATGCTAAAACACACATAATCACATGGGGCACCTGTGTGGCTCAGTCAGTTTAGCGTCCAACTCTGGCTCACATCATGACCTCATGGTTTGTGGGTTCGATCCCCATGTCAGGCTCTGTGCTGACAGCTCAGAGCCTGAAGTCTGCTTCAGATTCTGTGTCTCCTTCTCTCTCTGCCTCTCTCTCTCTGTCTCTGTGAAAAATAAACATTAAAAGAATTAAAACAAAAAAACACAGACAATCACAAAGTACATTATATCCAAGGTCTGCTGTTTCCACCTTCTCTTCTAAGAGATTTTCAATATAAATAACCTAAAATACGTCAGACAGATAGAGAAGCAATGATCACTATATTCCCTGACTGGCCCTCACTTCAAAGTGCTCTTCACAAATGCCATATAATAAGCAGCTGACCCAGAAAGACAACGACTGACTTGCTAACCCATCACTGTCCTTATTTGAGGAAATCTTTGCTAGATATTAAGCCAAAAGTGAAACCTAGCCCTTACAATTCACTCCATGGTTGGACAGTCTTACTACTTGGAATTCGTATTATAACATTTTAGTTCTGAAGGGATCTTGTGGATAGTGTGACCATATAATTTATCATCTAAACCAAGATAATTTTGAGAGTAAAAGAGGAATTCTATTAATTACTTCAGAACAGTGGGCATAAACCCAAGTAAACCAGGATGGTTCCTGAGATGTGTGTATGTTAGATAGTCTCCAAGTCTCCCCTTCATAGTCTATGCATATGTTACCTCTATTGAGAAGTGAATCTATTTCCCCTCCCCTTGGATCCTAGGCTGGCCTCTTGCTTTCTTTAACCAATAGAATCCAGTGGAGGTAATGCCACTGACAGGCTTAGTTTAAGCTTGGCAGCTGCTGTTTTTGCTCTCTTATAAGCCAGTAGCCATGCTGTAAAGAAGTCTAGGCCCTAAAGGATGCCTTAATGTCTTAAGACATTACCTTTTGGAATGGTTTGTTATGTAGCAGGGAATAACTGGTCACCCTCCTTACAGGTAATATAATTCACCATCTACATGCAATTCTGTTTGAAATAGTACTAGCCCATAAAGAGCTCTACATTCAATTTCAGCACAATGAGACAGTCCTTACAGAATGAAAATTCAAGTGATCTGAAAACATAGGTTCTGTTGCCAGACATTGAAGTCATGTGACCTTGAACACAAGCAGCTACATTTAGAAAGTGATCCTCAGTGATTTCTTAGGAGTTTCAAAGAAAGACCAATGCGCTAATATTTCCATTGACTTCTCTTTCTGCTCTTTTTTTCTTTTCCAATATCTTGACCAAATGCTTCTGGTAACTAGAATGCCCTTGGAACCTCAGGTATCTATTGGCAAACTTAGTATCTTAGTTGTTAAGTAGTTTGAAAAGTTAGATAAATGTCTCTTTCCCTGAGCTCTTTGAAATTCTCAGCAGCAAAGTTCTGAAAAACTTGCCCATTAGCAACACAGCAGGTGAGTCTTGCTGGATGGTCATGACATTCAGAAAGACGACTGTGGCAGGGGAGAAATGGGGAACAGAGAATAGCCTCTGTTGATATAGGAGACCCTGAGACTCCTACTTGTCTGAAATTTCTAGAAACAGCAAATAAAACCAAACTCTGAAAGTCCTTGGTAAGATTTCAGGATCCAGCTCTCTCCTTCAGAAGAATGGAGTTTTGCCAGGGAGGTGATAGCACTCAGAGACAAATTATGTTATAATTCAGATTCAAATCACTTCTGCTAGACCTTAAAGATAGCAAAGCACCAGTATGTGGTCTAACAAGGAAGGGAGGCAAGTATGACTAGCGAAAAGTTTTCATGTAAGAATATTTTTAATAAATTATATCTTGCTTGTTTTCTGTAAAGGAAATTGTCAAGTAGAAGTCATTTAAGTAACGCCTTTAATGAATAGATAAACATCATCTGAAATTAGCTGAAAGAATGGGTACGTCTACCTGCTCAACAAATCCTTTACAAATAGAACAAAAGTAAACTTGAACACAGACATTTTTGCTATTGCCAGAATTTTCTAACTATGGGACCTTGATTTTTTTTTCAATTATTACTATTCTAGTCAAGCCAGTCTAAAGCAGACAAGAAAAAGGAACTAAAGAGAAATAAAAAGAATGGTTCCTAATGCGATTTGCATATTGTCAGTGACCATCAAAAAGGCATCATTGTCTTAAACTCTTTGGGAAGAAGCAACTCAGAATGCATATGTTTTGTTCTAAATAGTCACACATTATTTTTGTCACCTTAATATACATGTGTTGCCTATTAATTGAGGTATGATGCTCTAAATTTACAGTATTGAAGGGTAATCTGGTAACTGCCTATTATGTAGGTTTCCATTCCCTTCCACTATTATCTTTCCTCTCAGTGCTTGCCTATAAGCTCAGTTCTTTCATTTGCTTCAGCCAGAGAACCCTTAATAATTTGCACATTCATTCTATTCAAATTAGAAAGCATAAAGTCACTGAACTTGAGGACAGAGCAACATACACTATCCAAAAATGAAACAGGAAAAGAATGACAAAAAAATAATAATAAATAGATGTTCAGTGACTGTGACACTATATCAAGCAGTGTAATATATGTGCAACTGAAGTGGCCAGGAAGGGCAGAAAAATATTTGAAGAAATGATGAGCAGAAATTTTCAAACTTGATGAAAGCAATAAATTCAATGATCCAAGAATCTCAACAAACCTCAAGCAAGATAAACAAAAAAGAAAATCAATCAAATAGCTAAAAACCGGTGGAAAAGAAATCTTTGTAAAAAACATTTCAGTACAAGAAGATACATGATAAACAAAAGACCAAAGATAAAAATGGCTGCATACTTTATAACAAGAACAACGAAAGCTAGAGTATAATGACATCCTTAAAGTGCAGAAAGAAAAAAAAAAACTGTCAACCTAGAATTCTATATCCAGTGAAAATAACCATCAGAAATTAAAATGAAATAAAGACTTTCAACATGAAGTATTTCAGAATGAGGAATAAGAGCACTGAAAATGATAATTATGTGGAACATATAAAATACATAAAAAAAATTTTTAATGTTTATTTTTGAGAGAGAGAGTGAGCAGGGGAGGGGCAGGGAGAGATGGAGACACAGAATGTGAAGCAGGCTCCAGGCTCTGAGCTGTCAGCACAGAGCCCAACACGGGGCTTAAACCCACACATCATGAGATCATGACCTGAGCCGAAGTCGGATGCTTAACTGACTGAGTTGCCCAGGTGCCCCTAGAATACTTTTTTTTAAATTCTAATTTCTTTAGACCATAATTGGCTGCTTATAACAAAAAATAAAAATATATTGTAGGATTTATAACATATGTGGAAATAAAATGTATGTCGAAAGTAGTACAAATTTTAAAAGGATGATGTGGAAGTGTATTGTTGTAAGGTTTTTACATTATGCATGAAGTAGGAAGATATGGGGGAGATATTTGAAGGTAGACTGTGACAAGTCCAAATATATTGAACAATGCCTAAAACAATCACTAAAAGCAAATAAAATGAAGAGCTGTAGCTAATGAGCAAATAATGGAGATAAAATAGAACACTTACTTGAAAATAGTCAATTCCTTGAAAAGAAAGCAAGAAAAGAGGATATTAGAGCTAAATTGACAAATGAGAAACAAATGGAAAGATGGTACATTAAAACACAACTATATCAATAATTACATTAAATGCAAATAATCTACATATTCCAAATAAAATGCAGAAATTGTATGTCTGAATTTTAAAAATCACAGATATGAAGGCAATCTGGCTATGACATCTGTCACCCTATTGATTGCAGGATTAATTCAGCTGATCTGACTGGCTGGGTGGGTGTTCCTTTTTTCTCTCACTACTTCATGTGTCCCCTTCCCAAAGCTGCAAGCTTGGTCAAAGAGGACAACCTCCCCTGACAGAGGTGAACTGCTCTTTATTCAAGAGTATACGAGTAGCTGTGCTTCCTTCTAGAACTTCCAAACAAGTGCTCAAGGTCCATTTGTAGGAGAATGTAGGTCAAGCATCCAGAATCAATTTTGGCTCAGGTAGTGATCTCATGGTTCATGGGATTGAGCCCTTTATCAGGCTCCATGCTGACAGTATGGGGCCTGCTTGGGACTCTCTCTCACCCTCTCTCCCTGACCCTCCCTTGCTGTGCACTCTCTCTCTCAAAACAAATAAATAAACTTTTTTTTAAAAAATAGCATACCTCTAAATGCCTATGCATCAAAAAAAAAAAAAAACCAACACAAATAAACCTAGAAAATATTTTTAAATAAATTAAAATGATAATGCAACATATCCAAATTTGTGGGATGTGACTAAAGTAATGCATAGAGAGAAACATACAGTGACACATGCATATATTGGAAATTAAGAATAGTCAAAAATGAATTATCTAACCACCCACTATAGGAAGTTAGAAAAAGAAGAACAAATCGAACCCAAAATAAGTAAAAAGAGGAAATAATAAAAACAAATGTGAAAATCAGTAAAACAAAACAGGCAAAGAATAGAGGAAATCAATAAACCCAATATAATTTATAAAACTCTAGACTCACCGACAAAAGATACAAGTAATACAGATATTAAATAGACAATAAGAGATTATTATAAACAATTCTATGCCCATAATTTATACAACTTAAATGAAAAGCACAAACTACTTGAAAGTTAAGAACTACCAAAACTTGGGGCGCCTGGGTGGCGCAGTCGGTTAAGCGTCCGACTTCAGCCAGGTCACGATCTCGCGGTCCCGGAGTTCGAGCCCCGTGTCAGGCTCTGGGCTGATGGCTCATAGCCTGGAGCCTGTTTCCGATTCTGTGTCTCCCTCTCTCTCTGCCCCTCCCCTGTTCATGCTCTGTCTCTCTCTGTCCCAAAAATAAATAAACGTTGAAAAAAAAAAAAAAAAAGAACTACCAAAACTTGCACTAGAAGAAATAGAATTCTAAATAGCTCTATATCAATTAATAATTAAAACTTTCATCCAAAGAGAACTCCAGGCCAGTATATTTTTCTGGTGAATTCTACAAAACATTTAAGAAACATACATAAATTCTATGCAAGTGCTTAAGGAAAATGAAGGAGGAAGGAACATTTTCCAACTCATTTTGTGAAACCTTTGACAACAAACACATAACAAGACAAGTCTATAGACCAATATCTCTCATCACCAGAAATACAAAAATCTTTAATAAAATATTAGCAAATGGAATCAAACAATATATAGAGTATATTACATATGTGACCAAGTTGGATTCATGCCAAGGTTGCTAGGTTGACATAGGATTCAAAAATCAATCAATGAACTTCATCATATCAATAGACTAAGAAGAAAAAAGTATGTAATCTTATCAAGAAATGTAATAAAAATATTTGACAAAATTCAACACCCATTCATAATTTAAAATAAATCTCAGGAAATGAGGAATAGAAGGAATTGCCTTAATTTGATAAAGGATGTCTTCAGAAAACCTGAATGCTTTCTGCATAGATTGCAAACAAGACAAGGCCGCTCACTCTCACATATACTCAACATTGTACTGAATTTTTAACCAGAAAAATTAAACAAGAATTAATACATAACACTTAGAAAGGATGGGGGCGCCTGGGTGGCTCAGTCAATTAAGAGTCTGACTCTTGATCTCAGCTCAAGTCTCGATCTCAGAGTCATGAGTTCAAGCCCTGTGTTGAGCTCCACGCTGGGCATGGGCCCTACTTAAGAAGAAAAAAAATTAGAAAGGTGAAGTAAAGCTCTCATCATTCACAGACAACACAATGGTGTATGTAGAAAATCCTAAGAAATCTACAAAAAAAGGGGCTCAAAACAATAAATCAGTTTGGTATGACTGCAGAATACAAGGTCAATACACAAAAACCAATTTATTCCTGTATACTAAAAACAAACAAATAGAACCTGAAATTTAAAATCAATGCTACATACAATAACATCAAAACCATGAAGCACTCAGAGATAAATTTAAGAAATGTGTGCAAGATCTGTACACTAAAAACTGGAAAGCAGTGCTGAGGGAATTTTTTAAATCCCTAAATAACCGAAAAGATAAACCATATTCATGTATTGGAAAGCCCAATATTATTGTAGTAGTTTGCTTGGGCTTCCATAACAAAGTACCACCAACTGGGTGGCTTACACAACAGAAATTTGTTGCCTCACAGTTCTGGGAGCTAGAAGTCTGAAATCAAGGTGTCAGTAGGGTTGGTTCCTTCCTAGGGCTATGAGGAAGGCCTCTATGCCTCTCACAGAGATTCTGGTGGTTTTCTGGTAATTTTTGGCATTCCTTGACTTTTAGAAACATCACCCCAATTTCTGCCTTCATTTTTACATGGCATTCTTCCTATATCTGTGTCTCTTTGTCCAAATTTCCATCATTTTAGAAGGATACCAGTCATATTGAATTAGGGGCCTGCCCTACTCCAGTATGGTCTCATCTTAGCTAATGAAATCTGCAATGGCCCTATTTCCAAACAAGGTCACTTTCTGAGATACTGAGAGTTAGAACTTAAACATATGAACTCAGGGGAGAAGGGACAACACAATTTAACCTATATCAAATATTAAGATACCAATTATCCCCAAATTGATCTATAGTTTCAACACAATCCAATTCAAATTCCAGCAGGCTTTTTTTAATTGACAAGCTGAATCTAAAAGTAATAGGGAAATGCAAAAAACCTAGGCTATTCAAAGTATTCTGATTAGGAGATATATAATACCTGATTTCAAGACTTACTATAAAGTTACACTAATAAAAAACACTATAGGGAAACCTACTTCCACTGGTAAAGAAAACACATAGGGACTTAAGGGTTCAAGAATGTCTGTTTCATCTGGATCCAACAAGATTTCAAGGTTCAGGATCCCTTTCTTTACCAATTAATGCCCTAATTTTCACACAAGAAATTTGGTGATACTATGAATTCAAATGTCATTGTACGCCAGCAACCAACACAATTAAATTTCGAGTTTGATCTTCTGCCCTGAAATGATAAACAATAACAACTTTGCCTTAGGGCTCTCATGGGAACTCTGGTTCTCAACCCATGACCCACAATGGTCAAGTGCAGGCACTCAGGCTCTCAAGGCATGTGCTTCTATTGGCGTTCCATCACAATCACCCACAGGTGACAGCTTGATTGAGTGTAATGTCATTGCCTGCCATAGATGGCTAGCATCCCACCTCCCTTTGGCAAGGAAGGAGATCAGCATTGCACCCAAGACATGACCAAACCAAAACCAAGATCCTATCTTTCCAGTCTATCTCCCGAGATCACTATTACCAATTCTGTATTAATCAGGGGTCCAGTCAAGAAATAGAAACCTCACAGTAATTTGAACAGGAAAAGTTTAATATAAAAACTTATTAACTAGAGCTGAGAATTGCATGATGAGGCATTGACCTGGAAAATAAAGAGAACTTTAAATAATGCAGGAATAGCAGTTACAAGGAGAAGCCATTGACCCCCAGGGTCTGAGACAGAATGCCCAAAGAGGAGCCCCTGCCATGGCTGAGGTTCAGATCTTGTTGGAGAGCCACAGTTTTGGCTCATTGAATGGCAAAGAAGTCACTGTGGTGCTACACTGATGGAACTTGCTACAAATCTACCTTCTAGAGTGCCAGACAAAGATGTTCTTGGGAGAAGTGTTTCATCAGAGGCACATCAGAACTGCCCAAGGGAGATGCTAAGAGGAACCGCAGGCCACCGACTGCTGCTGGTCACTGTGCAATGCAGGAGCCAGGCAGTAAAGAAGTTATGAACACTGCAGAAGCCTGCTGCTGGGAAAACCTGCTCACGCCACAGAAATGGGGCACCTGGGAAGGCACATATGCTCCAGATGTCTGGTGCAAGAGAAGCTGAAAGACCTACAAGACCCCGAGAGCAAGCACAGGGGGATCAGGAAGGAAAATCCCTCCTGCCTGCAAAGTCTTTCTAGTGTTCTCTACTGATAACATGTAACATGGTGCCAGCTGACAAAGGAAAAATAAAGGGCTTATCTCCCCTTTTTTGCAATCATGCAAAGGGTGAAGTTGAAGCTGAGAGTTAGTAAACTGATAACTGACACACAACGTTTATATGATCACACAGAAAGTCAATGTGGCGATAGCATAGTAAGAAAGGACCCAAATGACATTAAGTGACATCAGAGAAGTTGAGTGGGGGACCAGATCATGTAGACCCTTATGGGACACACTATTGTTATTTTAAGTGCAATATTAAGGCATTAAAGAATTTTAAGCAGGAGCATGACTTAATTTACATCTCAAGAGAATGCCTATGACTTGGTGGAGAAAGGATTTAAGGGGAAATCGTGAGAGCAAGGAGTCTAGTTAGAAGTTTAGATGATAACATGAGTGTGGTTTGGATGAAAGTGGTGGCAGAAAAGATTAAAAGAACAGGACAGATTCAACACCATTTTAAATGTTTAAAAGGCATGAGATTTTGATTGATCAGGTATAGGGTTCAGGGAGATGTAAGAAAGGCGATTCTTGGGTTTCGAGTATGGATAACTGGGTCAGAAAAGGAGCCACTTTCTGAAATGGGGGAAGTATGGAAAATGAGTAGCTGAATTCTGAGATATCCCAATGGAAATAGCAAGTGGGAAAATAGGTACGTAAGCTGGAAGGCATCAGATTACAAGAAGAAAATAAAATTTAGGAGACACCAGCGTGGAAATAGAACTAAATCAAGAAAATAGATGACTTTTCCTCAGAAGAAAAGATAGAGTGACTGAGTCCTGTAGCCCTGTCATATTTAGAAGCAGGGCAAGGGAGAAGTAGAAAGAAATTAATAGACATAAAAGATAAAAGGTAAAGGTCTTAAATATATCCAGTCAGATTTCCGGAAAAGAGGAATAGAGACAATGTGAGAGGGACAAAAGTGACTGTTTCATTTCCAGAACTGATGATCAACATGAGTCCTCTGATTTGGGGATCACAACAAATGCCCAGGAAATAAAAAGAAATTCTCAATGAGAAATACAATGATGACACACCAAAGACAAAAATAAATTCCTAAAAAAAAACCACAGAAAAAGGACAGGCCATTATAAAGGGACGATAATTACACTGACAATGTACTTTTTAAAAGCAGCAATAGAAACTAAAAAATCAGTGGACCAGTATCTTCCACGATACTGAAGGAAAATAACTATGAAGCTGCAATCGTATATTCAGCTCCTACCAAGAGTAAAATAAAGACATTTTCAAACAAGGTAAACATACATAAATATTCAAGAAAATACTGCAAAGAAAGAATAATTGAGAGTGACTAACGCTACCAGATATAAAACAGTAACTAAAACACTGAGTAATAGCACAAGATTGAAGACGCATAAATAGAGTAGAATATAGCACCAGAAATAGACCCCAAAACATAGAGAAAGGTGATTTCCCATGAAGTCAGCCATAGCATTCAGTGGTTAAAAGATACATTATTTGATGACATTGTCAAGACAACCAGACAGAAATTCTTGAAAGGAAGTAAGTTGAGTGAGTGCTATTACCAAGATAGCAAGGTAGGAGACTTCGGGCTATCTTTCTTCTCACAGATACACAGAACAGACCCATGTGTGTGGATCAGTCCCCTCTGAGAGACATCCAGAAACTAACTGAGTGACTCATATCAGGGAACTGAGACAATGCCCACATCAAAATGGGTTGGAAAGGCTAAGAAACACTCTTGCCATAAACCCGACCTCTGACACAAGGCCTTACAACCAGGAGGGAACTCCCAACTCAATCTTCTCCCCGAGGAGCAAAGAGCTTGGACCATACAACTAACTAGAGTCCCAACTTGTTTTTTTTTTTTAATTTTTTTTTAATGTTTATTTATTTCTGAGACAGAGAGAGACAGAGCATGAGTGGGGGAGGGGCAGACAGAAAGGGAGACACAGAATCAGAAGCAGGCTCCAGGCTCTGAGCTGTCTGAGCTGAGCCTGAGGCGGGGCTCGAACTCACAAACCATGAGATCATGACCTGAGCCGAAGTCGGTCGCCCAACAGACTGAGCCACCCAGGCGCCCCTAGAGTCCCAACTTTTAAGGCTGGTACCCAAAGCCTCCAAATCATCCAGCTCTGATAGCCAGTGGGAATTGTATTCTTGAGTTTCACAGGACTGTAGCAAACAAAGAAGTACTTTTAAAATAGGTGGGTGAGGATTCCCCATGTCTATCGCCCCCCGCGCCCTGCCCCCAGTTCAGTGCAAAGGAAGCAGACAAACATACCCATTTCCAGTCTGTCTCTGGAAGGAGTCTGACTACATCCTTCTCCATCTGCTGCCTGGGGATCCAGGTTCTAGTCAGCCTGCATCTGAGAGCTGACTGGGATTCTCCCAAGGGCCTAAAAGAGCCAGTGGGTACTTCCCTTACCTTCTCCCTCTGGTTTGTTTCAACTATAAAACCAAGGCACCAGCTTCTCCCTGGAAGGAGGTTGTCCACACATGAGTGCTCCAATTTGTGGCTTCCACCTGAGGGATGGTCCTTCAATCACCTAGTTCCGATAGCCAGTGGGGCTTGGCATTCATGAGTCCCATAGAACCATATTAAGAAGAAGCAGTTGTTAAATGGGTGTCGAGCACTTCCTGTGGCTAATCCCCACCCCCACCCCCACCCAGGCTCAGTACAGGGGAGACAGGCAAAGAGACCCATCTCTCAGTTTCTCCCTGAAAGGGATTTGATTAAATACCTTTCCAGCTGCTACCTGAGGGTCTGGCTTCTAATCAGACTGCATCTGACAGCTGACTGGGATCCTCCTGGGAAACTGAAAGAGCTGGAGGAACATTGCCTGCCACACCCCTCCCTTCTGGTTCCCTCCTATAATAAAACCAACTCTCCCTGAAAGAAGCTTGTCCCACACTTTTGCCACCCTGCTATGGCTGCCACCCAAGAGACTGGCTCCCAAATCACCTAGCTCTGGGTGCTAATGGGATTCACTATTCATGAATTCCCCAGACCATACAAAACAAAGAGGCAGTTCTATTTGGATGCACAAGTACTCCCAGTGAGTATTCCCTGTGGCTTAACACAAAGTGAATAGGCACAAACACCTAGATCCTGGGTTCTCCCTGATAGGGGTCAAACTGCATATGTACTTCCCTGACTGTCCCAGCTGCTGCCCAAAGCTCTGGCTGAAGGAGCAGATAATTAATAGTCCTCTGGGGGCTGAACCGTTGTATGTCCATTTCCCACATCTTTTGGACACTGATGGGTCTTGTCATACTCCAATCTGCTGGGAGTTGCTAAGCCAGTAAGAACAATGATAGTGGCCTGGATAATCAAAGGTTTGAGAGTCAACCAGAAGGTCAGGTGAGGCTGATTTATGAAGTTCATCTCTTACCTCAGGCCAGTTTGTCAACACTGAAAGAGGAGTCTGTTTTATCTAATTTGCAGAAACAAACACAGAGGATTATTTTTTATACTAAAGAATTTTTTTTAATGTTCATTTATTTTTGAGACAGAGACAGAGTGTGAGCAGAGGAGGGGCATAGAGAGAGCTGTCAGCACAGAGTCCGATGCGGGACTCAAACTCAGGGACATGAGATCATGACTTGAGTCAAAGCCGTATGGCCAACCGACTGAGCCACCCAGGTGCCCCACAGAGGATTTTTTTTTAAATGAAGAAATAGGGGAGTTTGTTCCAAATAAAAGAACAAGATAAGCTCCCAGAAGCTGACTTTAACGAAACCAAAATAAATTATTTACTCGAGTTCAAAACAGCAGTCATAAAGATGCTTACCAAGGCTAGGAGAGCAATGCATTAACAGGGTAAGAAATTGCAACATAGAGATAGAAAAATATTAAAAACTACCAAACAGAAATCATAGAACTGAAGAATATAATAACTGAACTAAAAATTTCAATAAAGGGATTCAATGGTAGACTAAATCAGATGAAAGAAAGGATCAACCAACACAAAGACAGGGCAATGGAAATCACTCAGTCAAAGGAAGAAAAAGAAAAACAATTAAAAAAAAATGGGAATAGCTTAATGCACTTATGGGACACCATTGGCTGGCTTGATCTACACATTATAGGTGTCCCAGAAGGAGAGGAACGAGAAAAGGGCAGAAAGTTTATTGAAAGAAATAAGAGCTGAAAACTTCCCAAACCTCGGGGGGTTGGGGGCGGGGGAAGACCATCAGGTCTAAAAGACCAGAGATACCCAAATAAAGCAAATACAAAGAGATGCAAGTAAGACACATAATAATTAAATAGTCAACAGTTAAAGAATTCCCCCAGGCAAACAAAAGTTGAAGGAATTTAATACCACTAGGCTGGATTTATAGAAGATGTTAAAGGCAGCTCTCCAAGCTAAAATGAAAGGATGCTAATCAATAACAATGACAACATATGAAACTAGAAAACTTACTGGTAAAGGTAAACATATAGTTAAATTCAAAATGTTCTACTATTACAGTGGTAGTGTGTAAGTCACTTATAACTCTACAGAAAGATAAAAGACAGAAGTATCAAAAATAACTATAGCTATAATAATTTGTTAATGAATATACAACATAAAAGGATGAAAATTGTGACATCAAAAACCTAAAATGTTGGGGGGTGTAAAAATGTAGATTTTCTATGCATTCAAAGTTAAGTTGTTATCAGCTTAAAATATAGTGTTATAATGATAAGAATGTTTCATGTAAGCCTCACGGTAACAATGAAACAAAAACCTATAGTAGATACATAAAGGATGGAGACAGGACTCAAAGCATACCACTACAGAATATTATCCAATCACAAAGGAAGAGAGTAAGAGAAGAAAAAGGGAACAAAGGAACAATAAAATAGTGAGAAAACAATGAACTGAATGGCAATGGTAAGTCCATACCTGTCAACAGTTACGACAAATGTAAATGGATTAAAATTCTCCAGTCAAAAGATACAGAATGGCTGCTGAATGGACTAAAACAACAAAAACAAAAAACAGAAGCAAAAACAAAACAAAACAAAAAAAACAAGACCCAACTATATGTTGTCCACAAGAGACTTACTTCAGCGTTAAGAACTCACATAGATTGAAAGTTAAGGGATGGGAAAAAATATTCCATGCAAATGGGAATCAAATGGGAGCAGAGATAGCTATACTTAGACAAAGCAAACTTTAAGCCAAAAATTAATAAGATACAAAAAATGTCATTACATAATGCTAAAGGTCATAATGTCACTTCATCAAGAAGATATAAGTGTAGGGGTGCCTGAGTAGCTCAGTCGGTTAAGCATCCAACTTGGGCCCAGGCCATGATCTCATGGTTCATGTGTTCGAGCCCCATGTCAGGCTCTGAGAGCCTGAAGCCTGCTTCAGATTCTGTGTCTCCCTCCTCTCTGCCCCTCCCCTTCTCGGGCTGTCTTCCTCTCTGTCTCATATTTTATTTATTTTATAAACGTTTAAAAAATTAAAAAAAAAAGATATAACTGTAAATATTTATGCACCCAGCATTGAAGCACCTAAATATATAAAGCAAATATTAACAGATTTGGAGGGAGAAATAGACAGCAATACAACATTAATAATATGGAACATCAATACCCACTTTCAGCAATGGGTAGATCATCCAGACAGAAAATCAGTAAGGAAACATTAGACTTAAATTACATGTTCAACCAGATGGATCTAACATACAAATACAGACCATTCTATCCAACAGCAGAATACACATTCTTCTCAAGTGCACATAAACGGTTCCCTAGGATAGATCACATGTTAGGCAACAAAACAAATTTAAGAAGATTTAAATCATATAAAGCATCTTTTCCAACCTCAATGATATGAAACTAGAAATCAATAAGAAGAGGGAAACTAGAAAACTCACAAATGCATGGAGATTAAACAACATGCTACTGAACAACTGATGGGTCAAAGAAGAAATCAAAAGGGAAATTAAAAAACATTTTGAGAAAAATGAACCAAAACTTACTGGATGCAGCAAAAGCAGTCCTAAGAGGGAAGTTTATAGTGATAAATACCCACGTTAAGAAAAAATCTCCAGTAAACAACCTAACTTTACATATACTTCAAGGAACTAAAAGAGAAGAACAAACTAAACCAAAAATGAGTAAAAGGAAGAAAATAACAAGATCAGAGTAGCAATAAATAAAATAGTAACTAGAAAGACAATAGAAAAGATTAACAAAACTAAGAGCTAGTTTTTTTTAAAGATAAAATTGACAAATCTTTAATTAGACTAAGAAACAAAAGAGAAGACAAAACCAGAAACAAAAGTGGAGACATTACAACTGATAACACAGAAATAACTAAGAATCATAAAAAACTACTATGAACAATTATGTACCAAGAAATTGGATAACCTAGCAGAAATGGATACATTCCTAGAAACATACAGCCTACCCAGACTGAATCATGAGGAAACAAAAACTCTGAACACACCAGTTTTAAGAAAAAAGATTGAATCATTAATCAAAAACCTTCCAACAAAGACTAGAACCATATGGCTTCACTGGTGAAGTCTACCAAGCATTTAAAGAAGGATTAATACCAATCCTTTTCAAATGCTTCCAAAAATTGAAGAAGAGGGAACCCTTCCAAACTCATTTTATGAAGCCAGCATTACCCTGATACCAAAGCCAGACAAGGACAGTACAAGAAAAGAAAACTACAGGCCAATATCCCTGATGAACATAGATGCAAAAATCCTCAACACAATACGAGCAAATGAATCCAACAGTATATTAAAAGAATCATACATAATGATCAAGTAGGATTTATTCCTGTGATGCAAGGATGGTTCAACATATGCAAATTGATTAACGTGATACACCACATTAACAAAATGCAGGATAAGAATCATATGATTATCTCAATAGACACAGAAAAAGCTCTTGACAAAATTCAGCATCCTTTCTTGCTAAAAACTCAACAAATTAGGTATAGATAAAATGCACCTCAACACGGTAAAAGCCATGTACAATAAGCCCACTGCTAGCATCATACTCAATGAAGAAAAGCTGAAAGTTTTCCTCAAAGATAAGGAAAAAGACAAAAATGTCCATTCTACACCATTTTTATTCAATATAGTATTGGAAGTCCTAGGCAGAGAATTAGACACAAAAAAGAAATAAAAAGCATCCAAATAAGTGAAAAAGTAACATTGTGTCTGTCTGCAGATGACATTTTATATATAGAAAGCCTTATGATTCCACCAAAAAAAAAAAAAAAAACTATTAGAACTAATAAGTTCAGTAAAGTTGCAGGATTCAAAATATACAAAAATCAGTTGAATTTCTGGATACTAACAATGAATTATTGGGAAGCAAAATTAAGAAAACCATCCAGTTTACAATAGCATCAAAATGAATAAAATACTTAGGAATAAATTTAACCAGGAGGTGAATGATTTGCACACTTAAAACTATAAGACATTGATTTAAAGAAAATCATCAGTGAAAGCAATTGAAGAAGATAAATTGAAAAGTATACCATGTTCATGAATTGGAAGCATTAATATTATTAAAATGCCCATACTACCCAAAGTGACCTACAGATTCAATGCAATCCTTATCAAAATTCCAATGGCATTTTTCATAGGAATAGAAAAAAATGATCCAAATATTTGTTTGGAACCACAAAAGACCCCAAACAGCTAAAGCAATATGAACCAAGGAGAGCAAAGCTGGGGGCATCACATTGTTGAACTATTACAAAGCTATAGTAATCAAAACAGTATGGCATCAACATAATAACAGATGTGTCAATAGGACAGAATAGATAGCTCAGAAAAAAATGCATACGTGTATGACCAATTAATTACCAACAAAGGCGCCATGAATACACAATAGGAAAAGGACAGTCTCCTCAATAAATAATGTTGGGAAAACTGGATATCCACATACAAAAGAGTGAAATTGGACCAGTAGCTTATACCATACACAAAAGTCAACTTACAACAGATTAAAAACTTGAACATAAGCCCTGAAACCATATAACTTTTAAAAGAAGACATAGGGAATCAAGCTCTTTGAGACCGGTCCTGGCAATGATTTTTTGGATTTGAAACAAAAGCAAAAATAAACAAGTGAGACTACATCAAACTAAAAGGCTTGTACACAGCAAAGGAAACCATTAACAGAGTGAAAAGGCAACATATGGGAGAAAATATGTGCAAACAACATACTCAGTAAGGATTAATATCTAAAATGAACAAGGAACTTACACAACTCAGTAGCAAAAAAAACAAATAACCCAATTAAAAAATAGAACAAGGACCTGAATAGACCTTTTTTTTTTTTTTCAGAGAAGACATACAAATGACCAACAGGTAAATTAAAAAGTGTTCAACATCACTAGTCATCAGGACAATGCAAATCGAAACCACAATAAAATGTCACCTCACACTTGTTAGCATGTCTATTATCAAAGGACAAGGGATCACAAATATTGGCTAGGGTGTGGAGAAAAAGGAACCCTTGTGCACTGTTGGTGGGAATGTAAACTTGTGCAGCTACTATGGAAAACACTACAGAGCCTTCTCAAAGAATTAAAAATAGAACTACCGTATGATCCAGCAATCCTACTTCTGCGTATATATGCAAAAGAAAACAAATCACTCTCTGGAGTGACCTGTCGTCCCGGGTTCATTACAGCATTATTCATGCCAGTCGAGGTATGGAAATAACCTAAGTGTCTGTGGACAGATGAATGGATAAAGAAAATATATATGCAATGGAATATTATTTAACCTCTAAAAAGAATGAAAGCCTGCCATTTGCAACAACGCGGATGAACCTGGAGGGCGCCACGCTAAGAGAAAGAAGTTCCATAGAGAAATACAAATACTATGTGATGTCATTTATATGTGGAATCTAAAAAACAGCTAACTCATAAAAACAGGCAATGAATGGTATTTGCCAGGGGGTGGGAGGTGGGGGAAATGGGAGCATATTGCTAAAAGGGTACAAACTTTCAATTATAAGATGAATAAATTCTGTGGGTCTAATGTGTAGCACTGTGGCTACACTTGGAAATACAGTATTGTATAATTAAAGGTTTCTGTAAGAGGAGATTGTGAAGTGACAGATGTGTTTATTAACTTGATTGTGTAAACCCTTTTACAACATATATTTATATCAGATCACCATGTTACACACTTTAAATATGTTACAATTTTGTCAATTATGCCTTAATAAAGCTATTATAGGGGTGGGGGAGAGGAGGAATTAAGTTGGATCTCTACCATTTTACACCAAAAATAAAGTCCAGATACACGAAAGATCTAATGTAAAGTTTGAAATTTTAAAAGAACTAGAAAAAAAATCAACATTTTTTAGAGCAGTGGAAATAACTCTATATAATATTACAAAGACGGATACATGTCATTATACCCTTGTCCAAACCCACAGAATGAACAACACGGTGAGCCCTCATGCACTGTATGGACTTTGGGTGATGATGTTGCAGAAATCCATGTAGGCTCCTCCACTGCAATAATGTACCACTCTGGTGAGTGATGTCTACACTGGGGGGAGGCCACACTTCTTGGGAGCTGACAGAGAGTCTGTGGGAAATCTCTGTACCTTCCTCTCTCTCATTTTGCTATGAACCTAAAACTGCTGCTAAAAAAACTAAGCTTAAAAAAAAAAAACTGGATGGGAATGCAAACTGGTGCAGCCACTCTGGAGAACAGTATACAGGTTCCTCAGGAAATGAAAAATAGAACTGCCCAGCAATTGCACTCTTACGTATTTACCAAAAAGATACAAAAATACTGATTCAAGGGGGTACGTACTATTTATATAGCAGCATTATCAACAATAGCCAGACTATGGAGAGAGCCCAAATGCCCATCAACTGTTGAATGGATAAAGAATATATATAGAAGGTACACACACACACACACACACACACACACACACACACACACACAATGGAATATTACTAAGCCATCAAAAAGAATGAAATCTTGCCATTTGCAATGACGTGGATGGACCTAGAATGTATAATGCTAAGCAAAAGAAGTCAAGCAGGGAAAGATAAATACTATATGATTTCACTCATATGTGGAATTTAAGAAATGAAACAGATGAACATCTGGGAGGGAGGAAAAAAAGGGAAGAGAGGGAAACAAACCACAAGATACTCTTAATGATACAGAACAAACTTTGGGTTGACAGAGGGAGTTGGGTGGGGGAATGGGCTAGCTGGGGGATGGGCATTAAGGAGGGCACTTGTTGTGATGAGTACTGAGTGTTGTATGTAAGTGATGCATCACCGAATTCCACTCCTGAAACCAATATCACACAGTATGTTAACTAACGAAAATTTAAATTTTTTTTAAAAAAAGGAAAAAACAAAAGACAAACCTGGAAACTTTTTAAAATTTCAGAATGAGAAAAGCTTTATTTAGAAGCCATCAAAGAAAAATAAGAATAAACTTGATGATGAAAAAATGGAGGGTTCTACACAGGAAAAAAAAAAACACCCAATAAACTCCATAAACAAACAAACCCCAGGGGCACCTGGGTGGCTCAGTTGGCTAAGCATCTGACTTTGGCTCGTGTCACAATCTTGCCGTTCACGGGTTTGAGCCCGCGTCAGGCTCTGTGCTGATAGCTCGGAGCTTGGAGCCTGCTTTGGATTCTGTGTCTCCCTCTCTTTCTGCCCCTCCCCTGCTCATGCTCTGTCTCTGTCTCTCAAAAATGAATAAACGTTAAAATATTTTTTTTAATTTTTTTTCAACGTTTTTATTTATTTTTGGGACAGAGAGAGACAGAGCATGAACGGGGGAGGGGCAGAGAGAGAGGGAGACACAGAATCGGAAACAGGCTCCAGGCTCCGAGCCATCAGCCCAGAGCCTGACGCGGGGCTTGAACTCACGGACCGCGAGATCGTGACCTGGCTGAAGTCGGACGCCTAACCGACTGTGCCACCCAGGCGCCCCTAAAATATTTTTTAAATAAACAAATCACCTAGGAAAAAAACCTATTTACAACACATTCACTAATGTGGAAGTCTTTGAGGAGGCCTAGGAAATGGCAGCCCTATACCCTGCTTAACTCTGAACAAGTTGAGAAATTAGACCAAAAAAAGACCCATGAAGGCTAAAACAACAGCTATATTTCTGGAAAAGACATTTGATTGCATTAATTACATTGCGTGGTGTGAGAGCCAATGGGTGGCTAACAGGACCCCAGATCAAGACGTGTCACGGAAAGTGTAAGACACGCCTGGTACACAACAGCTGCCCCGGCTTTTTTCTGACTTTGAGCACCCCAGCTTCTTCCTACTTTAGAGACTGTGGGCTTGTTTTTCTTTCTTTTGCAGACGGCATGATCTTTTACTAGATATTCTTGGGCTGGTTCCTGGTCACTACTCAGACCTCAGTTCGAGTGTGATCTCTTCACAGAGATCCCCTTACTGACAGGAGACCACTCTTCACAATGGCAGGTTGTCTTGTTTCTTTACTTATTTATTTGAATAGCTATGTTGTGTTCATTTACCCCCACTGAAATAGAAGCACCATTAGAACATAGTACCTGGCACACAGTAAGTACTCAGTAAATACTCGTGGAATAAGTGAGGGCTGACAGAGAATGCATCAACAGAGCCTAGAAGAGTCCGTAGCTTGGGGGAGTCAGAGAAGGCTTCCAAAAGGATGTAAAGGGATGATCTTTAAGTGGGGAACTGATAGATGAGTAGGCATTACCTAGGGTGGCCTTTGACTCAAATTGAGAAAAAGAGGGAAAGGGATCTTCCAAAGATTGGGACTAAAAAGCTATGTTTGGAGGGGGAAAAAAATGTGAGCGGAACGCCTGGGTGGCTCAGTCGGTTGAGCGTCCGACTTTGGCTCAGGTCATGATCTCACGGTTTGCGAGTTCGGGCCCCGCATCCGGCTCCGTGCTGACAGCTCAGAGCCTGGAGCCTGCTTCAGATTCTGTGTCTCCCTCTCTCTCTAACCCCTCACACGTGCTCTGTCTCTCTCTACCTCTCAAAAATAAAGAAAACTAATTTTTAAAAATTTAAAAAGAAAAGAAAAGAAATGTGAGCAAGGAAATAGCCCTTTGGTGGGTGCCTGGGTGTATAAGTAGTCCAAAATGGCTAGAAGTCAGATTGAAAGGTAAAAGACAGCAATAGTCGAGGCTGGAAATCTTAGCAGAGGTCAGGACCATGGAGGGGTTTGGGGCCATATTAAGGAGTTTACATGTTATCTTAAGGATGGTGGGAATCTTTTCAGACAGTTGAGCTTGGAAGCAAAAGATCACATTTATGTTTTGAAAAAAATCTTGTGTCCCTAAGACCTAATACGGTCTGTGGCCAACCTAATTTCTCCCCCAAACCAGTGAATGAACCGTCGGTGGAGAAGGTGTTCGCGAAGAGCGGTACCAGGCAGGAGGACCAGCAGGGGGGTGGTGACAAATGATGGTGGCTGGCTTCAGGAGGCGCCATGGATGCTTTCAGACACGTGCTTGGATGGATTGCTGCATCTGTCTGCGTGGTGCAAGCTCTGCCCTGCAGGTACTTTATTAGCCTTGCAGAGGGCACAAGGCATCATGCTCCACTTTAGACAAATGCCCAGGTTCCTTAAGGATGAGGGGCGGGAAGGTGAACAGGTTCATTTTGGTGTCTCTTACTCTTCCCTCATTTCAAAGTTGTCTCTTTTTCAGATTTCTTTTTTTTTTTTTTAACGTTTTATTATTTATTTTTGAGAAAGATTGAGAGACAGAGCATGAGCCAGGGAGGGGCAGAGAGAGAGAGGGAGACACAGAAGCAGAAGCAGGCTCCAGGCTCCGAGCTGTCAGCACAGAGCCCGAGGCAGGGCTCGAATTCACGAGTCTCAAGATCATGGCCTGAGCCGAAGTCGGACGCTTAACCGACTGAGCCATCTAGGCACCCCTCTTTTTCAGATTTCTGCCACCTGACCATTAGTCCTAGATGGCCTCTGAGCATGTCCCTGTCTTTCAAACAAAGGCTAGAAAAAGAAATGGCAAGAACCACTCAGCTAAATCCTTTGCTGAGTATATAGATTCTCCTTTTCCTTAAGGAGAAGGGCTCATTAAGTAAATCCTGCGTTCAGCCCTGGCCCGTGTTTACTGAAAACGAAACACGAGAAGCTCGACAAAACCAGTTCCAGAAACAGGCGAGTCCATCCGTGTCAAACCACAATCCTGGAAATTGAATGTATAATTCATAAAGTAAATTATAAGAGATTACTTGTACAAGTAGCTGCAATGTCCTTAAAATTATTCTTTAACTGAGGAAAAGTTTTTTGACCTTTGGAGAAAATGCTTGCTTCTAGCTATGACTAAAAAGAGATTTCCTTCTTTCTCTGTTGTGTTAAGAATCTTTTCTTCTTATAAAGAAGGCACCACAGTGATTTATAACTGTCATAAAAGCCTGGAATCCTTTTGAGGTTAAGCTACTCAGCTATTCAACTTTTACTACAGAAACTTTGAAATTCAAAAAGAAAAAATAATGTAAGTTTTTGAAGGACATGTGTTGCTGTAGGTGATCCCGTTAATTAAAAGTGATTGCCTGCTAGGAAATCATACTTTAAAAAGTTTCATGAATTTATTAGAACCCTGAAGGTATCTTTGTATGCACCCAGCTTTACATGCCATTTATGCAATTTTGTTTCAGATCTGCTTAAAGTCTTGCTGACACTCCCAGAGCAAGGGAACAGCGCTGTGAGCATGTGTATGTGTTTTGGCTAATTGAATTATGTGAAAATACATACTAATGAAGCTGTTAGCAGAGGTGTTTGTTTAGAGGAGTAGACTCTCCCTCTAATTCCTTCTAAATTAGAAGCATCTTTCTGCGGCAGATTAACGTTTTGGGAAAGGCTGCTTTCTTATAGAAAAATAGCACATTGTCTAATATCGTGATTCTTTTTTTTTTTTTTTTTTGCATGCTAAAAAGCTCTCTGCACACCTGATGTGCACATTGTACGGGAGAAACCCTAAAAGGCATTTTTAATTTCAAAAAATGAACGACTCTGGAGAGACCAATGATGTGTAATTATCCAATAAAATTAATGAGCAGATTATTAATCTTCTCTTAAAACATGTTGGGGGTTTTTTGTCCCCCCCCCCCCCCCCCTTTAGCACACTTCTAAGAGTGACTGCGTTTCGTCTGGCTTGGTTTTAATGAGGATTATTATTTAATGGTCCTATTTGGATTATTTTGCCGCGCGTCTATTTGGAGATAGTGCCTCGTAACGTTTGTTGCTGTGATTCTGCGATCCCCTGATGCTGGTGTTTGAGGAGTACGCTATGGCAACGCAGTGGTTGTTTTTCACAGGAACCCAGGGAGCCGTCAAAGTCAAAGAACGCGCGTCTGTTTGCAGTGGAGGTGGGCAGGCGGCGAAGTCCCCGCGCACCGCTCGGCCTTCGGGGCGACAGCAATCAGCGAATGGCCTGGCGGGGACGCGGGGCCGGTGGCCCGCGCGCCGCTGGCGCCTTGCGGGGTCACAGGCACCAGAAAGCGGCTTGCTCGCCCTGTGTCGCACGGTCGCCTTGCACTGGGTGCTCTGCTGCAGGAGATGAGCGGAGCCGGAGGGGCCAGGCTCTCAGCACATCCCTCAAGGGAAGCGGCGGCGGTGGCGCGTTCCGGCTGGGGGGGGGGGGGGGGGGCGGGGGGGGGGGGCAGAAGCCAGGGAGCCTCGACGGGGAAGAAAACCGTGAGAAAACGTGGGCTCGTTGCGCAGTGCTCCGCGCGCGTGTTTGGAACACACAGGGGTACCTTAGAAACAAATGTAACCCGAGATTGAGCTGGAAATGGGCCACGCGGCTAAAACACTGGATGCTTGGAAAACAGGTTGGGGGGTGGGGGGGAGACAGAGAAGCCCGAGAATCATAGAGAATGATTGGTGGGGGGAAATGACACAGGCGTGTTAGAAAGCTATATATTTCTAATCTAGCATTTGGCATGTAAATAGACGTGTGTAGTTTGGGCGGCCAAACGGAGAATGCTTCTTTGTTACCAAAAGATTAATATCTTGCTAGAAATGGTGTGATTCCTGTAAGGTCCAGGAAATCCTGCACAGAAAAGTTGCTTTACAGTTTGGGACTAGAGCTACCAATCCCAGAACCTGTCACCAGGCCTCTCACTTTGCACCTCTCGCCTCCAAGGGAGCCAAGCATCCTCAACAGTCTCCAGGGTCCCTGAGAATCCCCTGCCGCTGAATCACCACTGCTACAATGGCCCATGGGTACACATCCGGGCCACATCCTTGGTATTTCACTAGATCTTTATAGCCATTCTCCTGCCTCCCTGCTTGTAGTGACCTCATAAACCCGTCCTTTTTTTTTTTTTTTAAAGACAGTCCCATTTTCATCTATGGGATCAGTTGAACGTCCCTTTTCTGCCACTTACCAGTAGTCACAGGTTCTTGTTCACGTCAGTAACCCTCGGTTAGCATCGGTTTCCAAATCTGCAAAATTGGCAACAAATAATACTTCTTCTGCCTACCTCAGGAGGCCACTGAGATGATCAAAGCCTTGTGGGAAAGGCTTTGAATATTTAAAGTGAGCCGACAGCATCACCCTAGAACAAGGTGCTTATGTATCAGGACATTGTCTGGTCTTCACACATCTTCTTTAGATCGGAACATTGACCTTCACAGCACGTTGTCAAACTGCTGTCCTGGCCGTCTGCTGGAAGACAAGCTGACTGTCAGCCAGGAGAGCAGGTCAGGCCCTGGGAAGCAGACTCTGGGATGGAGAGAAGCTTGCAGGTGTTTTTTGGGGAGTGCTCTTGGGAACAACACCTGGGAATGGGAAGGGAAGGAAGCAGAAAGGGGCAGAGTGAGAAGGCGAGCTGTGATGCTATCTCAGCGCAGTCCTCAACCAGCCTACAGAGAACTAGGGTGACCCTTCTAAAAAAAATTTTTTTTTTTTATCTCAGAGAAAGAGAGAGCACATGCGTGAGCAGGAGAGGGGGCAGAGGGAGCGAGAGAGAGAATCTTCGGCTCCATGCTGAGCCCCACCCTCATGTGGGGCTTATCATGAGACTCCTTATGGGGCTTGATCCCATGACCCTGGGATCATGACCTGAGCCCGACATCAAGAGTTGGATGCTCAACCAAATGAGCCACCCAGGCGCCCCTAGGGTGACTGATGCTTGCAGCTGCTCGAGTTGGAATGAGGAGGCCATACCTTTATTCTCCTATTTGAGCAGTCGATGAGTTCAGGCCTTCCAGGGAAGGGGTTTTCTTCCGCAGAGACAATTGCCTGGGAGCAGCTAGAGTCTGCCAGCTGGGAGAAGGAGTCCTCTGTCACCCAAAAGGGGATCTGGTTGGTGCCTGTTACAAGGCCCACCACCCTGATCTTTTGCTTTGCGTTGTTTACTTGTGGAATATGCTTAGTACATTGTCCTGCTGGTAAAATGCGTTGATTCTCTGTGGGGCCTTCAGAAATTACCTCGGAGTTAGAACACCCATGCTCCGGAGATGATTCTGCCCTTGTCTGCATTAACAGACTGAGTGTGGGAGGTCCCTAGTAAAAAGTTCTCTGTCTCTGTCTCTCTCTCTTTCTCTGGGAATACACCAAGATCTGCTTCTTAAACCATCCTATCCCACTTCCCCCAACGGTTAGACTTCACCCTTTGGACCACCGATGCTGGAATTCAGACTTCACATCCATGGTGTAAACCATGCCTCACTTCTCTCCCACCCAGTCCAGGCTCCGGGACTCCAGCCCCAACCAGAGCCCCAGGCTCCCTATGTAGTCATTAAGGGAAGCTGGACACTGCTAATCTACCATGTGCCTTAAACTGTCACTCAACATCTCTTCAACTATAAAACAAGAAGGTCTGTTCTTTCCATTGTTATCTCAAAATTACTGGGTTTAGCAATCAAGTCAGGAAGTGAGAATATATGTTGTATGTGTGTGAGTGTGTGTTTAATGTATGTGCGTGTGTTCATTTCATAGGCATGGATTTGCTGGATGCATAGATGGATGGGTATGTGTGTCTCACAGCTTGGATGAATTCTACGAAATAGTCCACGGTCTGCATTTTCCCCACCACCATGTTTCACTTGTATGTCTTTTGGGAATACAATCATTATCGTGGAATAAATCGCTAGTAGAAAATTTTACCAAGAAATTTTGATAAATACAGCAGATGAAGGTGAAGTCTTGGTACTCTTACTGGAACATAGTAGTTTCTCGAAAAGGTGTCTGTAACCTACCACCTTACCCTTTCAGTACCTAAAACCCAACTTTTCATTCATTCATTCATCCATTCATTCAATAAGCATTGAATACCCACTGGCAGTGAGGCTGTGACCCCAGTCCTTGCCCCAAATAGCAACCAGATGTCTTCATGCAGATTCAAACATGATCACAAGATGATGAATTTAGGCTGTACGTAGAGTAACGCTCTTCTTTTTTATGTGTATGTCTTAGTGGTCTATCTTTTCAAAGATGCTCAGTTTTTCTTATGAGAAGTGTATGTAAATGTGTATCAAAAAAGAAAGTTTTCCCCACATAGTCCCAAACATAGTAGCCAGTAGGCTACTTCAGTCCACAGGGAAAACCAATTTTGTCCTCTTAATTCACTTTCCGACCCATGTTATGGGGTTGTTGTGTAACAAAAGTGCTTAGCTAACAGTACCTCTACACTGCATTTTTCATTTTCAAAGTGTTTCCATAGCTGTTAACAAATGCAAGCCTCCCATAAACCTTGGTAGGTAAGCTAGACCATATTAAACCCGTTATATTGAAAAGGAACCCAAGGCACAGAGAAGGTTGGGGGATTGTTTAAGATCGCTCAGCTTGTCATTTAAAACAAAATACAAAAACAAAACTAAATCTGGTGCCCAGCTCTCTTTCTGTTGAAAATGGTGTCTATTTTAGAGTTTTTCATAGTAGATGCATTTTTATGACCTCGAGTTACACATGCCACAATCCAACCCCACCCCCCGCCCAACAACCTGACAGCAAATATCTCAGCTTGTCTGTAGCCTGTGTGATTAGTAGCTAAAATGACTAGTGGCATGTATCAATTCATATGAATCACTGATTAAAGAGGACTGCTATGAATCCAGGGTCTCAATTTGTTAAGCCCCAGGACACAATTCAAGCTCTCCGTAATCTGGCCTACTTGCTACTTGTTACTAATTGCTTGGACTTTTGAAATTATTTTATATTTTGAGGAGTAGTTTTAAATTCTCTTGGGTATCTTGAAACGTTCTGTTATAGGCAGCAGATAAGTATTTGCCTCTCAGTATCATCCCTTCTTGGCTTTAGTGCACAAGAAGAGCATCATTATCTTAAAACCTCAAGAGGGGACATTTTTAGCCAGCAAACAGGAAGCAGGAAGAACTTTCCCTCATCCTGCGCCTCTGGTACATGCTGAACTCTGCCTCCCTGACAGATGCCTCAGACACCAGAGCAGCAGAAGAAGGAGCAGGGAGGTAAGTGAAGAGGCTGTGGGGCCGGTTCCTGCAACCTTTTCCTAGCCCCTGTGCTCACCTCCTCTAGAAAGCTCTTCCTGATAAGTTACATTCCTTCACCTTAAACTACTCCAGCCTTTCCTCTGGAAGTGACCACAAAAAGCTCATACTACGATAGCAAATTAAAAAAAAGAAATAGGCAATAAAACTACATGTGCAGATTGATTTGTATCACATAACTTACAAGATAATCCTAAAGGAGAAGGTATTTGAAACCTCTGATATAATTTTGTGTTTATAAATTCAAATGCAAATGATGTACCGACATACCCTAAACAGATACGTGTGCTCACGTGGAAAAATGCTAGAAGGATAACTGGTACAATATAACATTAATTATTCTTTCGTGTTAGGATAACGGGAATTTTCTCAGTTCTCTGTACCGAACATGGATTATTTTTGATACTAAGAAAAAACATTACTTATAAAAAAAAGTATTCCTTAAAAAAAAAAGTATAATCTTGGGGTGGCTGGGTGGCTCAGTCGATTAAGTGTCTGACTTCAGCTCAGGTCATGATCTTGCCCTGCATCGTTCAAGCCCTGCATCGGGCTCTCTGCTGACAGCTCAGAGCCTGGAGCCTGCTTCGGATTCTGTGTCTCCCTCCCCCACTCATGCTCTGTCTCTCTCTCTCTCTCTCTCTCTCTCTCTCTCAAATTAATAAATATTAAAAAAACAAGTCTAATCAAAAATCTATCATATTCATGTATATATGCCCTTTTTTAAAGATCAGAATTGGTTGCACAACAATGTGAATGTATTTAACACTATGCCACATCGTTGTTGTTGTTTTAAAAGAGAGTAAAGAAATAGAGTATGGGTGAAGCCTTTTTCTATGAATGAAGTCTATAAGCTTTAGAAAAATTAAAAGGACCAGAAGAATTGCATTAAAATGTTACATAATTCCTTTTCTTTTTCCTGAGTGGTGGATTGCAGATAATAGCTATTTTAATCTTCATTATTTTGTTTAGTTTCTTAATGTGCACGGGATGATTAATATTAAATTTAAATTAAAAATAATTCCATGATTTCAAAAATACTGAATAAAAATAGTGACTATGTACGTAACGAGCATGGGATGATTAATATTAAATTTAAAATAATTAATTCCACGATTTCAAAAATACTAAATAAAAATAGTGACTACGTACATCAGTTTGTCCTTTTTGACACGTTGTTTTATATTTATTTGCACGTGGTTTCATGTGCAAATTTCATGTCCTCAAGGGGACTGCAGATTTCCGGGAGGTCTTCCCGTTGTTTTGCTGTCTTTAGAGTATTTTATGCATATTAAAGTGTGCATGTTCATGAACGACGCTCTCATCCACCCACATAAAGGGGAGGGGAGCCTGCTCTGACCATTGCATTTCTTCTGCAAATGTAAATATCTGATCATAAGACTATGTAAAACATTTGAAATCCGTCAAAAACACGACAGACACGCAGGCCACTTTTATTGTCATCACTGTGCTCATTATGGGTCTGAAAGCTCATCTATGTTAATTTTGAGCAGGGTTCCCATCCTTTGTCTCCAGGCACAGGCCACACACTGAGCTGGCATCCTTGCTGTGGGAAGAACAAAGCAATTTACCGTTATTGGCAAGTTGGCCAATTTCATCATTAATCGATCATTCGCTTTTTCCAGTGGGGTCCTGAGGCTTTCCTCTAGGGAGCAGAGGGAGAGAGCAGGATTTGCTCGGTTGGGCATGGCAGCAACAGCCTGTGAAAGAAATTTTCAAGGTATTCCATCAATAAAGGAAGGTCGCTTGCCTTTGCAGCAGCATGCATTTCAAACCCAAGGAAAATCAGGCTTAGGATTTCCATCAAATTTGGCTTTTGGTGGAAGTTTTTGTTACTAACGCCCTGACTCTGCTGCAAATGCTTCTCCCAGAGGGATGTGGCATGATTCTCATGATTTTCGTACTAGAGGAAAGGGGACCAGAGGAACACGGAGTGCCCTGTCCCCTCGACCACTTGGCCGTCACCGCAGACTCGTCCTCAGCTGTCACATCATGTGGAGACAGCAGGTTGGAGAAGGAAGCAACATGGCACTCCTGATCCAGAATGCCAAGAGCTGTACTGAGATACAGACAGTATTTCTTTGCTCCTTTTTTTTTTTTTTTTTTTTTTTGCCACGAGCCCCAAGCTCTGGAGAGCATCGATAAGGGAACACAATGGACAAGAAGTCAGGGCCCACAGGATAACGGGACTTTGAACCTCAGTCATTGTTAAATTTACAAATCACTCAAGTGATTCTTTTAGCTAAAGATGGAGGGAAGAAATGGTTTTTTTGTTTTTGTTTTGTCTTTGTTTTGAGAGAGACAGCACGAGCAGAGGAGGGGCAGGGAGAGAGGGAGGGAGAGAGAATCCCAATCAGGCTCCGTTCTGTCAGTGAAGACCCCAATGCAGAGCTCAAACCCAGGAGCCGAACTGCGAGATCATGATCTGAGCCAAAATCAAAAAGTCAGATGCTTAACTGAATGAACCACCCAGGTGGCCCCAAGAAATGAGATTTTGACCCATTTTGGACCCATAATGCCTCTCAGGAGGAAAGATTCTTCAGAACAGTCTTGTTCCCCTATCAGTCATATTCCAGACAAAGACCCCAAGGAGGGAGACACCACATGGCCCTCAGTGTGGCTCAGTGTCGATCATCATGTGCTGTATCAGAAACACAGGTGGCTGGTCTCCTTGCACAAGCGGCCAGATCACTACCTTACTCTGCCTCCTTTTTCTAATCAATGACAATAGCGCATGAAATATAGCTGAGTTTTCTAGTCACTCCTATAGAGGACTAAAGAAATAGGGGGAGGGGCGCCTGGGTGGCTTAGCCTGTTAAGCATCCGACTTCGGCTCAGGTCATGATCTCACGGTTTGTGAGTTCGAGCCCCGAGTCGGGCTCTGTGCTGACAGCTGGGAGCCTGGAGCCTGCTTCGGATTCTGTGTCTCCCTCTCTCTCTACCCCTCCCCCACTTGTGCTCTGTCTCTCTCTCTGTCTCTCAAAAATGAATAAATGTAAAAAAAAAAAATTTTTTTTAAAAAAGAAATAAGGCGAAAATGTATTCATGCTACTTTCAACTCCTTCCCCTAAGAAACACAAAACTACCACAACAAAAATCAAAGTATCTTCTCTATGTCACTTTTAATTCCTTATGTTACCAACTCAAGCCAATTTTCAGTATCGTAATGGTGGGAACCAAGTCTTCCCCATAATTTGCCTCTCTCAAAGAGCCCAAGTCAGCTTTCTGTGCTCCTAGCACAATGGATGCTTACAAAATTAATGAAAACTAGCATGTGCATAACATATTTTAATCTTCACAGCACTTTTCCATCTGGGCACATCTTACTGTGTCCTGCTGAGCTCGTAGCAGGAAATTGAAGCCCCAAGGGGTTGACTTGTCCTGTATCATAAAGTACGACAGAGTTGGAACCAGAACTCAGGTTCTACTTTGGCTTGTGGTTTGAGTTTCCTACTTTGGAAATACAAAAGTGGTGCGAAGGTAATGCTGGGGCTGATTGAACTAAGAAGTTATTTCAAGACTTGGGGCAGCAGGTTCTGAAAGTGTCCAAAACATCTTCCCAGAATCAAAATAGGGAAAGAAAGATGAGTTCATATATATGAAATGAGCTATCTCAGTCATGGATCTGAGAGAGTTCAGACTTCCTGAATACAATGTCCATACCTCAGTTGGGGATCCCAGATGGAAAGGCAGATGTCTCAGACATCCTGGTAGATGTTTTGAGGACAGTGAAACAAACATGTCAAAATGGATGATTGTACTTTTTATGTGTTACACCTGACTCAGAGTAGTTCTGGCATGAATTTCCCAAGTTAGTTAATGTCAGTGGAAATCAACAAGGATGCCTCTCTACCAAGCTAGGAATACCTAAAGTACCAATAAGCACCCTTCCCATAAAATAATATTAATACATTTAATAAAACATTCATTAAAATGTTATTCTCTAATTTCCTGATAGAATGCATTCTATCAGAATGCAAAGATTCTCTTCTTGACCCAACTCTAGGAAGACTCCTCTGAACCCTCTTCTTGACGAGGCCTCAATCTTAGATTTGAACAAACACTAACATAAGTTCTAACAGTTGCAGGCTACAATCCTAAGATGACTTCAGTCCCCCTTAAAGTACCTGCCTGAGGAAAATGCAAGACTGCTGAAAGAATTTGCCATTTGTTCCAGCCAACACCTGAAGACAGGGGCCCGTCTCCCCGTCACTGTGGGAGAGGAGGGACCTAATGGCATAAACACCAGTTGGCAAACCCAGATGGGTTTCACATGGACCAACTTCCCTTCCTTGCGTTTTGAAATGTTTCACTCCTCTGACTTTACTGAGCCCATCTCCCTTCACCCCTCCCTTCCCATTCTCCCGTTAAAATGTCCAGTCACGGGGCGCCTGGGTGGCTTGGTCGGTTAAGCGTCCAACTTCGGCTCAGGTCATGATCTCACGGTCCATGAGTTCGAGCCCCACGTCGGGCTCTGTGCTGACAGCTCAGAGCCTGGAGCCTGTTTCAGATTCTGTGTCTCCCTCTCTCTCTGCTCCTCCCCTGTTCATGCTCTGTCTCTCTCTGTCTCAAAAATAAATAACCGTCAAAAAAAATTTAAAAAAAATGTCCAGTCACCTCTGTACAGATCGAAGATGAGTTCAGTTCAGGCTGGACTCTTTTCCCTATTGCAATAGCTATTACTGAGTAAATTCTGTCCTTCCCACTTTAACTAGTATCCAGCTTTGTTTATCTTTGACAGAAGGGAGCTTCTGCCTGGCTACCTCTGTATTTCCAACGTTAGTGCAGTGTTTGTTCGCAGCGCCTGCTCAATGGGTATTTGTTAAAAGAATGAATGAACACACACAGCATTCACTGTGGAGAATTCATTGAGAACTCGGTCCACAAAACCCATTCACGTCGTCCACAACCCCTGATGTTTTATTCCTTTCCCATGTGGACTCAGGAGTACATTCTGCTTGTCAGCTTTCCCAGAATGCCACCCCACAGGGTGACTTCTGCCCAGGACTTGACTGTCAGACATATCTTGACTGGCCTAACCGTTCTTTTCCTTCCTCTGAACACATGCTTTTCTAAGACATCCATCCCATCTCAAGCGTGGCCTCTGAGAGAATTTGCAGAGAGAATAGATTTACCAGCATTATAACTCGCTCAAGGTTGTGGGTTCCAAATTTGAAGCTGAACTTGAGCTTCTCTTGGTTCAGGTTGCAGTGAGCACTGACAAAAATACGACCTCCTAGTTCAAGAATAAAGGCCCCAGGGGTTTCTTAGCTATCAAGTTGCTCTTACAAAGGAAGATTCTGACGAGGCAAGTGTAAAACAATCAGAGTCCAAAGGATTTAATTTCTCTTAAAATATTTGATGGAGGAGGCATTTATTTAGCAACATGTATGTGGAGTCTCACTCATCTCAAAATGCTTGAAAAAGAGATGAAGATATTTTTCCAATACCATGATGTGGCTCGGTCCCCTCTTCCTTTTCCTCTTTGAAGAGAGCCTGAAAAATGGCACTAAATATTCCCAGGCCAACTTCTGTACCACTTGAATATGACCATTATCCTAGATAAGTTTGGTTCAGGATACAGTAATGAAGCAGAACTTACTAAAAAACAACAAAAGCAGCAACAAGAAAGAATAAAATTTAAAATCGCCTAAATTCCTCAGCAGTGCTCTAATTTAACACGGATCTGGTGAGAACTTGGAATACATATAGTTTCTTTGAAATACTGTTTGTGGAAAAAGATGTTGCCTATAGCTATAAATATTTCTTATTACCATCTCAGAAACTTCCAGAGGACCCTGGCCTGTCCAGCCAAATACAGGATTCTTCTGGGTTCGGAACTATCATTTACCTTTACACTTTTACTGCCTGGAATGTTTCAGGGAAATGTTATGAGGCTCCATGTGCTCTCTGGGCTCCAGCATATCACCCTCTTTCCAACAAGTAAGAAAACACACAACTATGCTTAAGATTGAACCATGAAATACAGAAGAGAGAGAAACGGTCTCTCCCCACAAGACGTTTATAATCTGGGATTTGAGATAAGAGTTACGCAGTTGAAGGAATTTGTATACAAGACCAAAATAATAATAATAATAATAATAATAATACAAATAACTAATATTTATCATGTCCTCACTTGTGAAAGGGATTGTTCTAAATGCTTTACATGTATTCTATCATTTTCTTCTGACAACTATCTTATCAGACAGATGTTGGTAGCATCCCCATCACACAAGAGAAAACTTCAACAGGATAGGTTAAAGGCTTTGCCCCAAGTCACACAGCTGGATAGTGGTAACACTCAGATTCAAGGTCAAGGCAGGTAGTTCCAGAGCCCGAATGCCACTCCTCTTCCTACTACTGCCTTCAAACACGTGTGTGCTCCTGTAAAGGTTAATACACGTATGCGTTCACAGAGAAACATCTACGTGACCATTACAGACTCAGAGCAGGGCTTGCCAATTCAGTCCAAATAGAAACCTTACTTCAATGTCTGCCATGCGTTTTAATCACTATTTGAGTCAAAAATGTGCACTAGGGACTTCTTATATGCAAGCGAAAAGGAGTTAAAGCATAGTGTGCCCACAGTGGGACTAAAACAAGCCTGAAAATGCTCTCGTGGTGAAAGGAAGGTGAACGTCACGTATTGCTGGGGGCATATGGAAGAGTTTTCGTAAAAGGCAGGTTAATTGAGCTGGGTCAGAATTTCTCAGCGATGGGAATTTGGGAGAGTTGAACAGCATTATTTATGTATATTTATCTACAATCTAAAAGAAGTGATTTCCATATCATAATTTTGTTATTGCTATTCTCCTTTATCTAACTTTTCCTCATGCCACGTTAATTGCTTACTATACCTGACCTAGACTTCATTCACCAAAATGGAAAAAAAAGCTGATGGTCGGGACAAAAAAAAAAAAAAAAAGAAGAAAGACTTTCACCCCAAACCAAAGCTGGACCGGTTCAGAGAACACCAAGAGTGCCAGGTATGGACAAACTCAGGGCAACAGCCTCCACAGAATAAGCATCAGGTTCGTACTCATTTAACAACACGGCACGTTCTCTCTGTTCAGTTCCTCCCTTCCTGCCTCTTACCCTCCTCTCCTTCTGCCGGTTAGAATGTTCCCTTTATTTGAGCAGTTTCTGGAATCCATTGCTTCCAAATTATCTTTCCTAATATTGGCAAGTTATTCTTTGCCTCTCCTTCTCTAACCATGACACTTTCAAAACAGCCTCCTATAAGGCCACCCAACTTTTTAAAAACTATTCCCCTCATCATCGCCATTTTTTTGAGGCTTGATAATCTTTTTTTTTCCAACGTTTTTTTTTGTTTGTTTGTTTTTGTTTTTTTTTTTAATTTTTGGGACAGAGAGAGACAGAGCATGAACAGGGGAGGGGCAGAGAGAGAGGGAGACACAGAATCGGAAACAGGCTCCAGGCTCTGAGCCATCAGCCCAGAGCCTGACGCGGGGCTCGAACTCCCAGACCGCGAGATCGTGACCTGGCTGAAGTTGGACGCTTAACCGACTGCGCCACCCAGGAGCCCCGATAATCTTTTTAATTCAAATACAACTGACTGCCATCAGTGATCTACAACATGGCATAAAGTAAAGCTCAAATATATACATACATCAGAGTCTTCACTTGAAAAACCAAAGATTACTCTAATTGCATTATTGAGGATAAACGATGCCCAACAGTGGTTGTAGGAGAAGAAAAACAGGAAAGAAAGAACATAATACAACAGTATCAGAACAGTGGAGACGGCTTCTAAAGATATAAAAGCAAAAAAAACAGCAATAATAACAGATTTTAATAAAAGCCAAATATAAATAAACCAGGGGAACTCATCTAAGGTTTGAAATGTGTTCATATTACTCTCAACCCCAATTCCTTAAAACGAACCCCCACATTTATGTTTTAGCTCTTAGATCATCTTTCTCCAATGCCCTCCTTTTCAAATACACACATCCATCCTGAGATGCCCACCATTCACCCTCATTACTTCTCCACCTAGCCTTGATGTCTCCAGCTTTCTAGCTGCCGTGACCTTCAGTATTACATTTTGCTCCAACCACGATGCATCTCTACTCTGTGTTACCTGGATCCTTTATGTTGAACACCCCTTCCTTCTTTGATGGGGCGCAGGTCAACTTGCGTAATAAAAGAGGAAGGCTGATGGAAATATAATGAAAGCAGCAGAGGTTATTGAAAATGTTCTTTCACTAAGTAGATACATCCCCAAAACATACACAGGGAAGACAAATAAGTGTGTGGCTCTGGAAGAGGAAATGAAACAAATATGGAGACTGTGGTACATCAAAGGAAAGCTCACTATCATGTCAAGGATGGGAGGGCTGTGCATAAATGACTTAAGTATCAGAAGAAAGGGGAAATTCATCATGAATTCCTCTCTAATCAGAATCTTATACTTCTGGACACCTGATGTATAACAAGGACATTTGAATTTCAGCAATGCATGATTAAATGTACCTGGCTTATCCTATACTGTTTTAGCACATGAAGACCATATTGGAGTCAACATGTGTTGAGCTGTGCCAGGTGCTCTGCGAGGCCTGGATTACTGGGAAAAGGAAATATACGATAACCAATGGAGGAAAAACCATGTTGGAATATATTCTGATTTTCTGATGTCTTTAATAAGAAATCACTTAACAAAATGGAGGGCAATCTCTGAGCAAGTAAATTATCCAACAGCAAGTTTTGAAGAAGGGATTTTGCCTACCTTTATCTGAGGAAGGAAAAATGAGGACGATACATATGGGCATTCATGTGCCTTAGTCATGAAAAGCAGAAAATAAGACAATTAATGGTCACACTTAAGGAACACATTTAGCAACTTTTATATGAATAATGCTGATAACTGTCATGAAAAGAGATTGAAGAAATCTACAGATGAAAGTAAGATGATAATCTTCCTCCAAAATGTATAAGGAAAGCAAAGGTTATATAAACCCCATTCAGGATAGTATCAAAGATACTCTATTTACACTTAGGAGTTTTGCTTTCTCTCTTTGTCCTGTGACACTGCAGTTTACTTGTGCAAAAAAATGCTGACATTAATCATAAAAACTGATTACTATACATAAATAGGGAGAAATAGGAAGAGGTTGGTGAAAAAAAAAAAAAAGCCTGATTACTGAGTAAAGAATTATAGTTTTGTAGGGGTGCCTGGGCGGCTCAGTCGGTTAAGCATCTGACTTCAGCTCAGGTCATGATCTCATAGTTCATGAGTTCCAGCCCTGCATCAGTCTCTGTGCTGACAGCTCAGAGCCTGGAGCCTGCTTTAGATTCTGTGTCTCCCTCTTTCTCTCTGCCCCGCCCCCACTCTCTCTCTTTCTCTCTCTCTCAAAAATAAACATTAAAATTTTTTTAAAGAATTATATTTTTGTAGAACAAATACAATTAAATATTTTAAATTGTGTTAACGTCTGAGTCACTAAAGTATCCATGCCAAAAGCAAGATTAAGACCTAAACAGTAATACAAATGGCCAACAGACATGAAAAGAAGCTCAACGTCACTAATCATCAGGGAAATTCAAATCAAAACCACAATGAGATATCAGTTCACACCTGTCAGAATGGCTAAAATCAGAAAGACAAGAAATAACAAATGTTGGCAAGGATGTGGAGAAAGGAACCCTCATGCACTGTTGATGGGGATATAAATTGTTACAGTCGCTGCGGAAAACAGTATGGAGTTTTTTCAAAAAATTAGAAATAGAAATACCTTATGATCCAATAATTCCACTACCAGATATTTACCAAAAGAATATGAAAACACTGATCTGAATGATTTCACTTATATGTGAAATCTAAAAAAAAAAAAAAAAAAGAATAAACAAAAAACAAAATCAGACCTGTAAACACAGAGAACAAACCCAGAGGGGGAAGGAGTTGGGGGGGGATGGGCAAAATGAGTGAAGGGGGGTACAGGCTTTCAGTTATATGCAGCTACACATGTGGTGAGCATAGCATAATGTTTAAACTTCTCCCAACACCATGCTGTGCATCTGTATGTAATGTGTGTCAACCACACTCAAATAAAAAAATTAATAATTATTAAGAGAAAACCTAAGCAGCAAAAACCACTGAATGCATGACGATAACCACCTGAGAGAGTAGGCAACGACAACCAACAAGCTACCCCAATCCCTTAGGGCTAACCTTTGTCCCTTCTACCATTTTGTTGACAGAAGTCTTAATTGATTCTTTCAGTGAATACACGGTTTTATCATCTCACGTTGGGAGGCAACAGTTTTTCATGAAATAATCTGGGTTTTGATCAGGGATCTGGATTCTAATTAAGGGTCTGACAGTTGCTTACCCAATGACCTTGAGAAATTTATATACCCTCACTGAGCTCCATTTCCCCACCTGCGAAATAGAGGGTAAGAAGACCTACCTTGTGGAATTTATCTCAGGCTGAAATTTGATAACTATTTAAAGCATAGCAGTTAGCACAAGGTAGACAGTAAATATTCATTAATTTTTTTCTTTCAATGTCTTGTATTCCCAACATGATAAAGTCAAACTTCCATTGTAGGGCATTCAAGATTCTTCCAAATATGGTGCTGGCTTACTGGACCTGGTGATACTTTGCAATATTAGCTGATGTTTTTCCTACATTCTCTTTAATATTCTGGATTTCTGTGCTAGTCTAGTAATTCTTGATCCCAACTAGTGTTAGAACCTACTGGGGAGTTTGTTAAACAACACCAATGCCTCTGTCCCACCCCAGAACAATTAAATCAGAACCTCAGGAAGTGGACTTAATTGCATTTGTATTAGTCATTAAGTGCTCAAGCAATGGTAATATGCAGCTGTGGTTGAGATCACTGAAATAGATGTTTCTAGATCCCTTATTTCAGGATAGGGAATGCAAGGTAGAAATTGGGAAGAAAGGAAACTGTTATTGGCTTTTGAATTTCCAAAGCCTAGCCTTTAGAAGAAATTTAAAACACACACACACACACACACACACACACAGTACCTAAGCAAAAAGAAAAAATTGGAAAAAAATACAATGACTAAGAGCAAAGATTCTCCACCACCATCACCAACTCCACATCCCACACCTTCAAGATTACAAAAGCTAGCCCTGGTAGGGAAAATAGGTAAGGAGGTAATGACAGCATGGAAGCTTGTAGTCCCTGAGAAGGAGGCCTGTACCCTGATCTTCCTGGGAGAGGGGAAACAGACCCCTCCTTAATAAGGTGGTGTGGTCCAAGCAAAGGTCCCCATGCCTTATTTCCCAACGGAGAGCCCAGGTTGGCAGCTAGAGTTCAGAGAAGTGAATGTGGTGTGACTTAGTCAAAGCAGGCCCTAGACAGCCTCATAAAGCAGAGTCTTTAGAGGTCGATTCCTGGGACCTGGGGGGCAGTACCACGGCCTTCTGAAAATGAACCAGCTGCAGCCATGGAGAGCTGATGACCGAGGGCCAGACAAGACAAATGTCATCTCACTGGAAAGCCAGCTTGGTGAACTGCCAACTAAAGTCCTAATGCCCCCCCCCCCCCAATACCATCCTTGTCTACATAAGGTCCCTGGCACTTAGGGAAAGTGAGGAAATTCATCCCAAATTGGTGAAGATTACGTTTCCTTCACGTGGCAACATGAGAGCTTCTAACAATAAGTGGATTAATAGGAGGATAAATAAAGTCACACACCCTTGCCCCCAAGCACGTGGCTGAGATTTCCACCCTCCTAATTACTTCTCTTCCTTTAGGTATTTGTGTCGCATACCACGTCCGCTTGTACTTCATGCTCCAGCTGCACTAAAAAGACCGCTCTTGCCTCTGCTCCTCTCTTGATCACTCCTCAGTCCCTCTGTGCACTGTGCCTCCTCTGGTTGGCAAAGCCCCCAAGCTTCCTCCCCTGAGCCTTCTCAGATGTTCCTTGGAAAAACTCTTATCCCTCCTCCACATTCCCCTCAGGGGACTCCCCTAGTGCGCTACAGGCCTGTAAATTAAGTTCAGGTGAATGGCTGGGAATGGAAGCATGTATGTATGCGTACAACATCCATGGGTTGATACAGATGGCCACCAAAGCCTTTACTGCATCATGTGGTAGCTAGGAGTCTGTCTGTCTCCTTCACCAAATTGTAAGCCCTCTGAAGACTGGGATCATGTGACACTCAGCTTTATATTCCAACATCTTCCACATAAAAAGTGTTCGAATGAATGAAATCATTAATTAATATGACAAATAGTTATCATGTGCAAGCCATGGTGCCATGTCAAAATAATAGAAATTTTTCCAGAGTGTCGCTTTTCGACAAGATCGCTTACAACATCGTTGAAAGTATGTGAGGAGATCATTCTCCTCCATTGGCACCATCCCTATAATCACAACCGCAGTTGTAAACTGCATCTACTTTAATCAGAATGGATGGACTAGCCAGATAATCAACCCCAAGAAAATCATGTCCATCTTGCCTTTTCGGGCCAGATGGAAGTTATCTATCTGCCTCTAAGTAATACTACCATCTTCAATAAGTCAGTAGAAAAATGAATGGAGCAACTAATTACAATCATGGGATTGCCTGGTTTGCGCCCAATAGCAAACAAACAAATTTGCTCCATGAAATAGGCATACAGTGGCCACGTGCCCACACAATTCAGTTGGATTACTGAAATATTTGTAGCTCCCTTTCTTATTTTTTAGCATCAGGAAATTAACCCATGTGGTAAATACGACCACGATGTCTACAAAAGCAAAGTACACACTAAATGAAGTAAATGAAATGAAAACAGAACATTAAAGAAGCTTCCTAGGAAAAATGTCTGTTTGAGAAATCAAGACTAGGCAGGTGTATAGGCATAAGAGCTGGAGGATTTACTCTTTTTAACAGAATACTAGAAAAATGACTTGATTGCATCATCTAGCTTTTAAATAAAGGTATCTTTGAGACATTCCACATAATCGTGTGTTTGTTATAACGGAGACACAATCTTAAGCTCCAAGCCCCAATTGTCAATAGGGACTTCTTTCATCCCCAGCTGGCCCCGAACTGTACCCTGTCCTTCAGGATGAAGATCTCACCTCTCTGATTCATCCTGGTCATCCCTCTGGCCTGGGAAGTGTCAGTTCTAATGAGCAGGAGGAGAAGGACTGAGATTCTTCAATGAGCCTGGAAGAATGGAAGGACGCCTGTTAAATGCCATTCACAGCTCTAAATAGCCATTCAGATTAGTGGACGTGGTTCCTAAAGGACGGGTCCCACACTGATGTGTGTGCAGACCCCTTTCAAGGTCAGTGATCCATACAACTAGAGTGGTAATGGGATCCGACCCTTAGTGTCGAAACCTGCACCTGTTAGGCTTGGAACAATGAGGCATTCTGAAGTCAGCCCCTGCGACTTGCTCTTTTCCAGACCAGTGAAAAGAATATCTCATTTCTCTTCGAACTTGGTGACCATCACACAAAATGCTTTGGTGCTATTTGCAAAGCAGCACACAAGCTGTGCAAATGATGTTATTACAGATGTAATGCCACAGACCTGCTAGGCTCACATTTTGAGAATAATGCACATTCATCATGTCCTCCTTCCATTTCAGTGGACTGTAAATTAAACCCACATGAATGACTCTGAAGAGGAGCATGAATGCATGTATGTGTACACGGGGTGGGGGGGGGAGGTTAATTAAATACATGTGAAGAGCACATTGACTCATAATTTGAAGCGGTGGGTCCCAGGCTCACTTCTCTCAGAGGCTGTGTGACATTGGTAAGTCAAGTCATTGTGCTCCCCACGGAAATGGAAAGAGCACCGGTGGGGCTCAGGAAATGTGCCTTCCCTCTGCTTTTGTGTCCAGGGCCAACATCTCTTAAAGCTTTAGATTAAATAATTTCTAAGCTTTCTCTAGTTCTAAAATTCTATTATTGTATTTAGTCCTCTGCTTCAAATTATTCTACGATTCAATATCATCTGAAAAGATCAAGCCACACGCTCCTTACCACTCAGCAGAATCGGGCCAATATAGTTCACCATTGCTCTCCCAAAATAATCTTACAATATTAATTTTGAGAGATGAAGATTCTACCTCCCTCCCCGCTGCAGAGTTGGTATTCGTTTGTAGTCACCTTCCAGCAGCGACTGGTTGATCCCTTATTATCCCATTTCCCTTTCCTCCTAGTCATACGGTTGGACTACGCTTCCGAGCCTCCCTTGCACTTGGGCATGACCACGTGACTTAGCTTTGCCCAATAGAACGCTGATGGGAGTATTGTGCACCGTTTCTAGTTCTGGCTCATAAAAGTCTCATACAACCTTCTGCTCTCTCCATCTGCCCATTTAACGGAGAGAATGCCTAAAGACTTCAAGGGGGTGTGGTCAAAGGATGGAAGCTTCCCCCATGTTCCTGAGTCAGCGCTTTGAAGTGGGCTACCCAGGAAAGCAGCCTGACAGGGAACATCCATGCCCAATTGTTGTGGAGAGAAAAATGTTTGTTAAGCCTCCTAAATGTGGGTGTTATTATTACCAGATTTAAATAACCCTGATTAATGCTGTCATACAGGAAATGACTTTGATGCAATGATAGCCCACAAGTATACTCTACAACAACCTCAGAGGTCAGAGAACAAAAAGGTTCACAAAGCAAGTTAAAATGTTCCAGTCATGCGGCTTATTGAATTAATTTAAAACACACAGGGAGTAACAAGGAGAAAAGAGATGGTGTAAATTAACACACTTAGAACAGACACCCTGTTAACTAAATCCTAGGGGACATGGAGTTCATATGTCTGGTCCCTCCCTCTGCCTCAGGGAACTTCCTGTTCCCACGTGGTTAGGAGGACCAGAGTTGGAGTTCAAGCAACAGGGAGCCTCAAGGGTGTCCCTGAACCTTCTCCTGAGCCCACAGACTGCCCTAAGAATCCTCTTTGCTCCCTGCTCCTCTGGAACCACTTGACTCACCAATGCCAACCACAGGAAACATGTGGGCCCCCATCCTTGCCTCCCAACAAAAGGGGAGAAGAGAGAAGCAATGGAAATAGGAGCCCCATGAGTCGTTTCAAACCTTCCTCTCATTTCTCCCAGAGGATGTGCAATGCGGTCCTTTTGTCAATAGCTACTGTCCCACCAAATAACAAGGTGGCAGCCCCTTCCTGGCCTATTTTCTTCCTCATTAGTTAGCACTGTGAAACCCTCCAGAAAAATCTTCTATCTTCTGCAGCTGCTTTCCTTAAGACAAATCAAAGTCTAATAAGCAGTGTTTCGCATATTGAGAGGACAATGGTGATCGCCAAAAACGTCCTCTCTAAATTATTCTAAGTCAATCTAATTTGTATTCCTCTGTGAGGATAAAGATGGGCAGCTTATAAGAAATTATTCACCCTGCTGTCCCAGAGTGTGGCTCAAGAACTGAAACTTAACAACTTTAGGGTAGCTTTCTTTGGGAGAAACTGTATTCTTAAACGATCTTCTGTCCACAAATTTAACAAAAAAATGTGACCATGGTGGGGCGCCTGGGTGGCTCAGTTGGTTAAGTGCCCGACCGGCTCAGGTCATGATCTTGCGGTCTGTGAGTTCGAGCCCCGCGTAGGGCTCTGTGCTGACAGGTCAGAGCCTGGAGCCTGCTTCAGATTCTGTGTCTTCCTCTCTCTCTGCCCCTCCCCTGTTCACACTCTGTATCCCTCTCCTTCAAAAATAAATAAACATTAAAAATTTTTTTAAAAAAAGTGAGAGGCCCCAAAGCTTAAGCTTCGTTCATTCATGTTAAATCTACCTCTGACTGAGTGTATTCTTGAGCTGCAGATTTATTCTAGAAGTATGCAGGGTCTATCTATTCAAAGGAAGCCTGAAGAGAAAGTTCCAGGAAGAGATAGAGTCCAGAAATTTAAAAACTGAGATTCCACACTTCCAAGCAGTTAAAATCACAGCTGAAAATGGATGTTTCAATAACATTCAGTTCTCAGCTACTCTTTATTCCTCAAAAATAACCAAATAACCAGATGATATTTGAAATGCCTTAAGCAAAAAAAAAACCTGTGGGGGGTGGAGGGTTGACAACTAATCCCCAACTACTAGGAAACAGCTTTTGTGTTCTGCTTTATGACACTGTCTGAAGGAACACACACACACACACATTCATTCATTATGCCTCAAAAATGAGTCTGAGAAGAAAATATCAGGGCTGCAAAGGTATCCACATTTCTCAGCATAACTCCTTCCCAAGCTTGCCTTCCCTCACCCAGAGACTACTCACAGATGGTGGGTATATGGGAAGAAGGCCAGACTCAGGTGGCCCAGGTCATTTTCCTGGTGCTTTGCTCCTGGCTTTTCCTTTCTGGGAATCCCACAGAGTCAGCACAACTGGGAGAAGCTGAGCTCATGTGCGGACAAAGACAGACTTCGTCCCCTCAGCGCAGGGCCGTCACGTTTCCTTCACGCGCCCACGATGAGGATGGTGGAGAAAGCAGGAGGTAAACATTGGATAGGGAGACTGGGATGCCTACGTCTTTTAGCTTATATCACTTCTTCACATCTAAAAGCCCACGTGGCAGAAGAACAGACCACCTTCTCCAGAACAATCAGACGGAAACTGCAACATTCAGTCAAGAGATGGTTTTGGCAAACTTTGGGCATGAGGAAACATCTGGAGAGCTGACTGAACTCAGTTTCGAAGCAGATGTTGGATATCGTGTAGACATGGCCTCTTCCACCATCCTTCATTTCCACACACAGCTGTGTACCTGATCCTTGCAAGAAACCTGTACCGGAGCCCTGAAGCGGCCCGGGGCCTCGCTAACCGAGCAGAGCTCACTGAGGGGCGACACGAACAATGGCGGCTCTGTCAGACGTGAGCCTGGCACTGGGGCTGCACTGCACGACTGTCTCTTTTATCCCAAAGGGCAGTCTAAAAACGACGACGTTTTACTCTTCTGGCAGAGCATCAGTCCTCCACGGAAGGGATCTGCCGTCAGGACGACTCAGCGACTTCAAAGGCCCGAGGGTTCCTGCGACTGAGTGTAGCTTCGTCCATGTGAACTCCAGGTCACGCCGGGGTGGCAGGCATACTTGTTCAGCTCCTCGCTGGCTGCCAGGCCCTGACAGAGGAAAACGAGTCCCCGCTGTAGAGCCAGAAGAACACAATTACCTCCTTATCCATTTTTAAACAGCCTCTTCCCTTGCAAATCTCTGCTAATAAGCGCAGCTTATCTTTATTTACCAGGTAGCTCCTTTCTCTTCTGAGATACCAGAAGGCCCAATGAAGGGAGACAGAGAGAAAAGCATTTTCTACAAAATGACAAGGAGACAGCGCTTTTCTATCTAAAAATACACAGATGTCCTTCTCCTTAGTGGATGCTGACTTGTTATAGATAGTTAGGGGACAGCTTTGAAAAAATTCTTAAGAGAACTCTGCGTGGCCTGTAATTGATGGGAGGTTCCCATTTAACAGTTCTGGGCTCTTTTCATCCCTCCACCAAATGAGCTAAACACCATAATGCAAAAGAAACTTTAAAGCCAACTGGTCCGGCCCTTGTCTCTGGGCAGAGTTACATTTCGCCGTTCGAAATTCTTAGATTAAAGGAACTTAATGAGCACTCATGTTTTGTTTTGTTTTGTTTTGCTTTGCTTTGCTTTTTTCTTTGTCATAAACCAGCAGTACAAGCCCTTATTCTGTTCAGATACCAGGAATTCCTTTCACGGAATCACACTTCATGACTTTCATGCCCCTTTACTGCTAAAAGTGCTGTTTCCCTAATTAGGTGGTTCCTGTGCACTGTAACAGCAACTCAGTCCCGTTTTATTTTACGGAACTTTAGAATACCCTGAAACAGGGGCGCCTGGGTGGCTCAGTCGGTTAAGCCTCCGACTCTTGAGTTCAACTCAGGTCACGATCTCGTGGTTCCTGGGTTCGAGGCCCATGTCGGGCTTCGTGCTGACAATGCCAGTGAGGAGCCCGCTTGGGATTCTCTCTCTTTCCCTCTCTCTCTTCTCCTCTCCCCTCCCCCCCGCCTCTCAAAATAAATAAATAAACTTTAAAAAATTGGATTACCCTGAAACCATAGCCCCACTATGCATAAATACTCTAGAACATACCAGTGCTGTGCGTAAATATATATTTAAGAGATAAAGCCGAGTTGGGACTCTCAGTCACTAAATCTGCCCACTTGTATAATTGTACACTCTGAGTGAGGTAAGTTTCAGTTCTATAAAAACCAATAGACCTCTACCCCAATTTCATGGGGAGCTCTAGGGAAGCACATTCCCAAAGTAAGCGTAGTATGTAAAAGTACACATGCCCTCCTCCGGGTCAAAGTATTACAAATGTCCCAAGCACAAAATTTTCCCCTTTCTAGGAAAATAGTCTGTATTCTGCCTGGATGACCTACAAAAAACTTCAAAGATCAGAAATGGTCCTGGGAGCTACTGAACTATGGAACTACATCTTATTCATTTTTTAAAGTCCCTAACCCTAAATGCAGGGACTAGTGGTGGTGATGACGATGGTGTTGATGACAGTGATGATGTGAACAGCAACTACAATTCATTCAGCACTTAAGATGTGCCAGGGATGTTGATACATCCTTCATGTGCATTAATTTACTTATTCCTCACGGCAGGTACTATTCAAAACCTTCTTCCAAAGGGGCGCCTGGGTGACTCAGTTGGTTAAGCGTCCGACTTCAACTCAGGTCATGATCTCACGGTTCGTGAGTTCGAGCCCCACGTCGGGCTCCGTGCTGACAGCTCAGAGCCTGGACCGTGCTTCAGATTCTGTCTCCTTTCTCTCTGCCCCTTCCCTGCCCCCCCCCCGCCCCCCGTCATGCTCTGTCTCTCTCTCTCTCTCAAAAATAAACAAACATTAAAAAAAAAAAAAACTTCTTCAGTAAACAAGGAAACTCACTAAGAGACTCAGAGTGTTTGTTAAGTAACTGCCCAAACTCACAGCTCTAGTAAGTGGCACCAATGGGACTCAAACCCAGCAATGGGATTCCAGAACCTGGGAATTGATCTTCTATAATAACAAAGCCTGATGCATCATAGATGCTTAATAAACTTACCTTGACAAAACTGAGCAGATGTAATGGAATTCGGTGGGATGCTTCTCTCCCTACTTCAGACTCCTGTCTGACTTAAGAAGGCATCATTTGTTACAGACCACATTTTTGTGATTATTATTATGATTGTCTCAGAACTCCAAACTAGACTACAAGTTCCGTGAGGACAAGGTCATATAGTCTTCATAGTAGTAAAATTGCATTATGCTCCAGGCTTTACGTACATTATCCTTATAATAATTCTGAAAGGAACGTATTACGTCCATTTTTCAGATGAGAAGACAAATGCAGACAGGTGAATAAAGACTACAAAGTTAGAACTGGGAGATGCAAATACCTCCAGTCTACCTCCAAGGCCGGTGCACTTTCAACTCTGACCCACGGCCACCTTTTTCATCTTTGTATCCTTAGGATGGCATAAAATTTAACATTTGTAGCGAGCATGCACCATATAGTCACCAGCAGGTCAATGTAAAATAAGAATCACTTTTATTTTTCAACCTCGCTCTGCTGAGAGTAGACTAGTGACATTACTCAAGTCTTGAAACTCATCATGATCCAGGATATTTGGGTAGTATTATCTTGCTTACTCTTCATCCAAAGCTCTACTTCCTTGCTAAGCTTGTTAAAATCAAGGAACTTTTGCTGATGAGGGGCAAAAGAGAAGAGATGTCACCCTCTTGGTCTGGTGTGGTTATCTGTGTGATCTCATTTGCTTGGACAGGCCACAGAAAATCAGCAGGGAGGGGTGGGTGTACTGAAGGTCAGAGTCTGTTTATTTGAGAGGGTGAGACACAGAAGGAAACCCTCCACTTTCTCTGTCCCATCTACTCCACATCCCAGGGCTGGCACGACATCACGGTGGCTGCTGGGCCGACAGCGTCCCATGTAGCCTCCATGTCTATGTTGTCCTTGTGAGAGGCAGGCCAATTGCTCCCATGACCCCAGTTTCCAAGAAGAATAGAGTCTCTCTAGGTCCAAACACCACCATGGGGCACCTTCATTTCTGGGGTTAAGACATTCCACCAGAACCCACTACATCTTCTGCCTGTCTAGTCCCACCTCCCTACAAGGCTGAGGTAGGGTGTTGGACACAAGAGGATGGTGCTTCTTTGAACTTAGACTGTAAAGATATACCACTTTTATTCTCACCATGGGGCCTTCTCCTTGGAGTGATGACCAACTAGTAACTAGGGGTGTGGGAAAGGGTTACCTTTCCTTGGTACTTGGTTACTTCTTATGAAAGAATGTAAGAATGAACCTAAAAACAAGAAAGACCTGAAAGAGGGATAGATTCCTAGGCCAATCAGCCCCTTCATGTCTGAAATCACCAAAAGAGATCTACCTGAAGAAGTATTTTAGCTGAGTTTTCCAGGGACTTCCATGAAATGCATTTAAATAACAAACCCAGTTTCAATCAAACCTTCCAAACCAACGGGTATTATTTGCTCATATGTGAAACTGGCTTTCCACTTGGTGGTAAGCAAGAAGACGGGGACAATATCTTCCTTGGGCTCCCAGCACCAGGTGTGGCCTATAGTAGGTGCTCAATAAGAGTTTGTTGAATGCAGGGGCACCTGGGGGGCTCAGTCAGTTAAGCATCCGACTTCAGTTCAGGTCATGATCTCACGGTTCATGAGTTTGAGTTGGAGCCCGGCATCGGGCTCTGTGCTGACAGCTCAGAGCCTGGAGCCTGCTTCGGATTCTGTGTCTCCCTCGCTCTCTGCCCCTCCCCCGCTCATGCTCATGCTCATGCTCTGTCTCTCTCTCTCTCAAACGTAAACATTAAAAAAATGTTTCTTGAATACATATTAAGAGTCATTAGAGCTAAGTGAAATAAGTCAGTGAGAGAAAGACAAATACCATATGATTTCACTCATGGAATTTAAGAGACAAGACAAATGAATAAAGAAAAAAGGAGACAAACAAAAACCCAAACTCTTAACTATAGAGAACAAAGTGGTGGTTACCAGAGGGGTGGGGTGTGGGGGGATGGGTGAAAGAGGTAAAGGGGATTAAGAGCACACCTATTGTGATGAACACTGAGTAATGCGTAGAAATGTTGGATCATTATACTGGACACTTGAAACTAACACAACACTGTATATTAATTATACTGGGATTAAAATTAAAAATTAAATGAAAACTATTTTAAAGGGGAAAAAATCATTAGAGAGACTAAGTTGTCCTGCAGGAGTCAAATATAAAGGATGAATGGAGAATACCAGAATTGAGACCCCCCCCCCCCTCCGCTGCCATGGATCCCTGGCTCTCAGCAGAGCTAAAACATTTGTACCTAATAAAAAGTAATAGAGCTGGGGCGCCTGGGTGGCTTAGTGGGTTGAGCATCTGACTCTTGATTTCAGTTCAGGTTGTGAGATAGAGCCCGGTGTCTTGCTCTGTGCTGACAGCGTGGAGCCTTCTTGGGATTCTCGCACTCTCTCTCTCTCTCTCTCTCTCTCTGCACCTCCCACTCACTTGCTCTCACTCTCTCTCTCTTTCTCAAAATAAATAAACATAGTTTTAAAAAGTAATAGGGCTGCTCTAGTGGGACTCTTTGGTCTCTTGATAACTACAAGTGAATTTGGGGACTAAACATTTTGACATCTAGACCCAAATCACTAGTCATGTGAGCACACGTGAGACTGAGCATCCATGATGGGACCGCAGAAACGAGGAACTTGGCATCGGCTATGAGAACACACTTCAGTGGGACTTGGACGGAGCATGGAAGCCAGAAGACCAGCTTCAGACATTTACCTTCATCCTAGTCCCCCCAGAATTAGTCTTCAGCACACAGCTCCCTCCCTGTGGGTGGGCCTTGCTCCTCCGTTATTCTTCTCATGTACATTCTTGACATTCCAAGTCCTCAGCTCTACCTAGTCCCAGGCCCACTGTTCCATTTCACTGGGGACAAGTCTCTCAGCAACTCATCTAGACTCAGGATTCCTGAGGGAATCAGATCTCATCCTGTCTACAGATATTAGATAGTTGTTAAGTAACATCATTGCAAGAAAGACTGTGGGAGACACAGTGATGGTCAGATGGGCTGTTTCTCTCAGGGACCCAGGCAATGTACAAAGCAAGACAGGCCTATATTCCAAGATGAAAGTCATGAGTCTAAGAGAGACTGTGCTGGGGGAGCCCAAAGGGAAGATGGAATATTCCAGAAGGAGATATTAAGAAAGGCTCCAGGGGGCCCCTAGGTGGCTCAGTCTGTTAAGTGTTCCACTTTGGCTCATGTCCTGATCTCGCGGTTAGTGAGTTCGAGCCCCGTGTCAGGCTCTGTGCCAACAGCTCAGAGCTTCGAGCCTGCTTTGGATTCTGTGTCTCCCTTGCTCTCTGCTCCTCCCCCACTCACACTGTGTCTGTCTCTCTCTCTCTCTCTCTCAAAAATAAATAAACATGAAAGAAAGAAAAAAAGAGAGAAAGAAAGAAAGAGAGAAAGAGAGAAGGAGAGAAGGAAAGAAAGAAAGAAAGAAAGAAAGAAAGAAAGAAAGAAAGAAAGAAAGAAAGAAAGAAAAGGAAGGCAGGCTCCTGAATAGAACCTGCTGCTTGTGAGCTGAACCACCAGGATTAAAATGAAAGCAGTCTGGGAACAAAATTACTTCAAAAACATTGGATATAGGTTATAAATAATAACTAACTTATGGAATGCTCTATGTTCCAAAGTAATGTTTAACTCTTAGGCACGTTTCAAACAAGTAATAGATAACATTTTCCAATAGATACTATATGCTTTACATTTGAGAACTTCCATCCCCTGAGCCAAAACCTTATGAGGTAAGGTCTAGTCTTCTCGACCTGTTACACAGGAGGAAACTGAGGCACGGAGAGGTTGAGTTTCTTGCCCAAGGCCACACACACACACACACACACACACACACTAAATCGTAGAGCCAGAATTTAAACTCAGGTGGTCAGTATTCAAATACTGCCTCTCAGACAAAGGAACAAAGACCACAAAGAGCGACTTCTCAGCTAATCCAGTCCCCTCGGGACTGTGATTTTGAGAGAAATAAATGTTGGATCCCCATGAATTTCAGCACAAGCCTTCTTGAAAATCACACTTCAAACTAAGCAGGTACAGGAATAAAACCCACCCTAAAGGTACAACCTGAAGTAAATCCAGGGTGATTTGCGCTGCCACCAGTAGATGGCAGAAAGTGACAGGAAAATGTCCGGAAACCACAGCGGGAAGCCCAGCTAGCTCCCACATGGCACCACAAAATGTATTTTGCATACAATACAGTTTAAAGTCACAAAGCCTTCCTCAAAGAGAGCTAGCTCCGCAGTAGAAGCCATGTTTGAAATTCTCCAGTCCCCTAGGCCTAGTGAGGTTAAGGAGGAACCACCCCAGCAGCGTATGCTAGACATTTCTTCCATAAAGCTGTCGTCCAGCTCTGGCCAGTGCTGACCAAGCCACCACTGGCCTTGTCCCCAACCTCTTTCTGCTGCAGGAAATCTTGGGGCAGTGTAAATGATAACGTCTGGAAAGTACTTGGCAACCTACGGAGAGCTCTGCCCTCGTTTAAGACAAGAGCCAGCAGCGTATTCCTTCAACAAACGTGTGTTACACATCTATTGTGTGCCCGGCTCGGGGCTCTACCCAAAGCTTGCCTCAGCTATTTACCTCTTCCTGTTTCCCCAGCAGCACGCCCGAAGCAAAATGAGCTAGGAAAGAAGTTAGTTCTGTGAATTCCTTTCTCACCATGAAATGAGGAGAAACCAAAGATACACTGGAAATTTTTAAAGATTTAAAACAAAACACCTGACAGAATCTGATTGTCATCTAAGATAATAAAGGACCTCTCTAAGTATTAAAGAAAACTCAGAAGCTATAAAGGACAAGATATTATCAAATTTGATTACATAAAAACTTTAATCTGCTGTATTGCAAAAAGCACTTCAAAAATCAAAAGAAAAGTAGGGGCGCCTGGGTGGTTCAGTCAGTTAAGCGTCCAACTTTGGCTCAGGTCATGATCTCACGGTTCATGGGCTCCAAGCCTGGAGTCGGCTTCAGATTCTGTGTGTGTCCCTCTCTCTGCCCTTGCCCTGCTCGCATTCGGTCTCTCTCTCTCTCTCTCTCTCTCTCTCTCTCAAAAATAAACATTAAAAAAAAGAAAGAAAGAAAAGTCAAAAAAAAAAACCAAACAAACTGCAGAACATATGACAAAGGACAAATATTCTTAAAAACAAATCGTCTAAGAATCCTTATAAATCAATAAAATGTATATATCCATAAATCGTAGAAATCAAAAAGATGGGCAAAGGACATGAACAGGCAGCTCAGATTAAAAAAAAAAAAAAAGAGCCAGTGCAAATAAAACATTGGAAATTGGGTCAATTTCAGTACAATTAAATAAATGCACATTTAAATAGCTTCTTTTTCACCCCTGGGAATGGGACCCCAGCTCTCTCCTGAGGGTATTGATAAGTGTAAATTTGCAAAACTTTTTCAAGAGCAATTTGACAACATTTAGAAATATGTTTGCATTTCCTTCACCCAGACATTGCCTTCTTCTCTGCTTTTCTCACTCTCTGGTGCACTCACCCAGTCCCATATCTTTATGTCCTATATGTCCATTGTGCCCAAACGGGGTGTCCAGCACTGATTAGTCCTCTGTACTGCAGGCTCCTTTCTGAACACCTCCCCTAGATGTGTAATAGACACAGAAAATTTCAGTCCACACTAGGATTCTTCTTCCCTCCCCCCACCCCCTCAAGTTTGCCCCTCCTGTCCCCTTGCCCTCCCACCCCTTCTCAGTAAATGGGGTCCCCCTACCACTTAGCACTTTAAGCAATTCCCTAAAGTAATAGGGTCCCTAAAGGAATATCCTTGGATATTCCTTTCCCTCCTTGAACATGCCAGAGTCATTTTCATCTCAGATAGGGCCTTTGCATTTGTTGTTCTATAATGTTCCTTTCCCTGTTGTACCATGGGAAGCACAGATGTTCAGCTCAATGATCAGGTCTCTCATTAGAGAAGCCTTCCCTGACCACTTTCTCTGAAATAACAACCCCATCAATCTCCATTTCCTCACTCTGCTTTATTATTCTTGGCATACATCACTACCTGATATACATCATGATATATATTTGCCTGTTTATTCTTTATCCACTAGCATGTAATATCTTTGAGACAGGATCTATACGTCTGTCTTTAACGCAAAGTATTCTTACTGCCTAGAACATTTCCTGGCACATAGCAAGCTCTCAAACCAAGGTGTAGAATAAATGAATCAGGGACTTTACCTTATAGATATTCATTGCAGAAATATATATACATAAAGTGATCCATCATGGGAATCTACTACCAAAGCCAAGAGCACGCTGTATACACTGAATGTTAGCTAACTCGACAGCAAGTTATATTTAAAAAATAATAATAATAAATAGAAAAAAAGAAATATATATACATATACACAATTCAGGGTGCCTTAATAAGGACTAGTTAAATGAAGGATAATAGGGGCCCCAAAGTGGCTCAGTTGGTTGAGCCCACATCAGGCTCGGTGCTAAGCATGGGGCCCGATGCGGGCTCTGTCTCTCTCCCCCACTCACACTCTTTCTAGACATTAACAAGAAAGTTAAAAAAAGAATTATAATAATTTTTTTTAAAAATCGCTCAATTTCCTCACATTGAAAAAGTAGAATGGACAAAAAGACCTTCTTCCTGTGGTTTTTGTGAGAAAAAAATTTAAATGATACCATGTAGTTGGTTCACAGACACAGTTAATCAATGCGAGTTACTGATAGCTGGTCACTGCTTTGCAGTCATTAAAAAAATAAAAAGTAGTACCACCATGGAAGATGTCCAAAACATACTGTTAAATTTCTTTTGTTGTTATTTATTTATTTTTGAGAGAGAGAGCAGTGGAGAGGGACAGTGAGAGAGAGAGAGAGAGAAAGACAGAATCGCAAGCAGGCTCTGTGCTCAGCACAGAACCAGATGTGGGGCTCGACCCCACAAACCCTGAGATCACGATCTGAACTAAAACCAAGAGTGGATGCTTAACTAACTGAGCCACCCAGGCACCTCAACACACTGTTAATTTTTTTTTAAAAAGTAAGGTTTCAAAAGCAGTATGAATACTATAATTTCTAGAACAAGGCTCAAAACATTTCTGGGAAAACATCCCAAAGTGATAATGACCAGGGTACCTACCTATGGCAAACAGAATTCACAGTTAAAGCCTGGGAAAGACAGAAGGAACCAGGCATACTAAGAACATTCCTTTCTTATTTAAACAGACTTCTGTACTATTTGAATCTTTTGCAAAACATATTCTACTACTTTTGCTTTTATTTACTACACTTTACTACTTTCATACTGTGTGTGTGTGTGTGTGTGTGTTAGCTTTGGAAGAAGATAGGTACATGGAAACCAGAGGAGCCAGACTTTTCTCAGACTCTCAGAGAACTGCTCTGTTTTTAGGCTGCAAAAAGGAAATGTACTGAGCCTCCAGAAGGCTGCATTCAAGCTACTAAAAGAATTTTTGCCCCAGCTTGCTTTGAGTTTTCATAGATGAAATCTGACACTACACAAAAACTTGGGGACAAACTATTCTACTCAAGTCTGGTGAGAAAATTCTAATTGTTAGATTTGAATTCATAAGCAAGCTCGCAGGATGGCTAAAAGGACTGAATGAATTAACAAATTTGAAAGACGGAGCCTTGTACATAATGAGTGTACATTAAATACCAGCCATGTCAGAATCCGAGGGAGGAAGGAATATTTTTAAGGACAGGGGGAGAGTTATTAAATTGTATTTGATTTGCTGTATGCTGTCCTTCATTGAACAAATGTTTATTGAGTATCTACTATGTGCAAGGCACTTGGCCAGGTATAGGACAGAGCAGGGTCAGACAGACTTTATCCTCAAGAGAATTCTTCCTTTAGACATTATGCAGCCACAGGGCTTCCAGGGTTAGCGAGGACCTAGGCAGCTTGCTTATTGAGGTAGCATGCTTATCTGCAGAGCTGTATTTTTGGTCTATGATTAAGCAAAGTCATGGAAACATAATGACTATCTTTAAGTTTGGAAGCTGAACTAGATCACAAGTGCTTCCTTGAGCAATGCAATAGTATGAGAGTAGTCCCTAAACAGCAGTATTCCAGAAGGCGAATGCAAATGAAATAACATACCTCACAATATCAGAAGTTTTATCATGCTGTTTATGAAGCAGAAATGGCAATGACAAGGGCTCTAAGGAGAAAAGTCCATACTTTTGGTGCAAAATAACCCACTCCCTAAGACAGGAGTTCTCTATTAAGTAAAATACAGACACATGTTGTTAGACTCATATGCAGGAGTCAAGGATCCATGAGCCCTTCTGGAACATGACCGACTTGAAAGGGACACACAGCCCAAGCAGCAGTGAAGGGAGGAGGCATAAGTGGGGGAAGGCAGATTGGGATGCAATTTCAACATAATCTCTCTGGGGAGCTTCCCAGGGCCGCGCTTGGACTCTCCCAGAAAGAGCTCAGTCTGTACAGAAATTGTACACATTTGTGATCGTCTGTCTGCCTACCTGGGTTTGTTGTGTTGACCCTCCATCCATTCATTTCACAAGAATTTCTTTAGAAGCACTGTCAGTCGCCTTTTTTACTCATCTCATGGGGAACAATCCAGTCTTATACCTAGAGTGCACTCTCTCAAAAACATCTGCGGATATTGGGAACAAAACAAATAGATTTGGGGAAAAAAATCAATATAACTCCCTGGAACTACAGAAAACATTCTAGAACTCTGCTCTATGCTACCTTGTGCTCCAGGAAGGCACTGAACAGAGGACATAGCAACAGCAAGGCTGACCATGTTATCAATATTCGTGGAAGGGAACTGAGCACAACTAAATAGAAAGCCACTGGGACCCATGATTCTGGGATGGCTTCTGTGGAAACAAGAAACAGACAGGAAAAAGCTGGCTCTGGGTTGCCTATTTTTGATGACTCTTCAGGACTAGACAAATCTCATCTGCTGCCTCTCCTTATGGAGTATCCTTTTTACCTTTGCACTGAAGTAAACCAGATCTTGGAGAAAACTGGTTTTATCTTAAATCTTCCCTTCCTTTTTAGGGTCTGAATGTCAGTAACACACTAAGTCTTCCTATTACTTCGTATAAGAAGTTGTCCCCAAAGACACAGGGTAAAAGTTTGTAGTTGCTTAAAACTCAACCAGGAGAAAACTAACAAGTTGATTAAAAGTTACACACTGAGGGGCGCCTGGGTGGCTCAGTTGGTTAAGCGTCTGACTTTGGCTCAGGTCATGATCTCACGGTTCATGAGTTCATGAGTTCGAGCCCCACGTCGGCCTCTGTGCTGACTGCTCAGAGCCTGGAGCCTGCTTCGGACTCTGTGTCTCCCACTCTCTCTGCCCCTCCCCCGCTCGTGCTCTGTCTCTCTCTTTTCTTCAAAAATAAATAAAAACATGAAGAAAAATTTTTTTAAGTTATACACTGATTAGATGTATACTTTCACCATAGAAGATATACAAATGGCAAGCAAACACATGAAAAAATACTTCACATCATATGTAACCAGGGAAATATAAATTAAAACAAGGATGAGATACCACTACATACCTATTAGAAGGGCCAAAATCCAGAACGCTGACAATATCAAATGCTGGCAAAGAAGTGCAGCAACAGAATCTCTCATCCATTCCGGACGGAAATGCAAAAGGGTGGAGCCACTTCGGGGGTCAGCCTGACAGTTTTTACAAAACTAAACATGCCCTTACCATATGATGCAGCAATCATATTCCTTGGCATTTACCCAAGGAGTTGAAAACTTATGTCCACGCATGTTTATAGCAGCTTCATTCATAATTGCCCAAACCCGGAAGCAACAAACATGTCTTTCAGCGGGTGAGTAGATAAAGGGTGGTACATCCATACAGTGGAAGATTATTCAGTGCTAACAAGAAAGGAGCTACTAAGCCATGAAAAGACATTAAGGAATCTTAAATGCATATTACTAAGTGAAAAAAGTCAACTTGAAAAGGCTACACGCTGTACGATTCCAACTACATGACGTTCTGGAAAAGACAAAACTACAGAGACGGTAAGAGGATCAGTGCTTGTCAGGAAATATAGGGGAAGGAAGGGATGAATATGTGGAACACAGAAAATTCTTAGGGCAGTGAAACTATTCTCTGTCTTACTATAAGGATGAATACATGCCATTATACATTTGTCCAAACCCATTGAATGTTCAAGACCAAGAATGAATCCTAACATAAACTTTGAGCTTTGGGGAATCAAGATGTGTCGATGTAGATTCATCAGTTGTCACAAATGTGCCACTCTGGTGAGGGATGTTGATAATGGGAGAGGCTGGGGGGGGGGGGGTGGTGGTGGTGATGAGCACGTATGTGGGAACTGTGTAACTTCCGTTCAATTTTTCTGTGAACCTGAAACTGCTCTAAGGAAATAAAATCTATTATTTTTAAAAAGTTGTGGTTGGTGAAGGCAACCCAGGGAGAGGAGAATGGGAAACAAGGCCTTGGCTGTCTCTTTAGATATTAAAGAACATTTTCAAAACCAAACCTGCTGTTCATTTGTAGGGAAGTATGCCCAGCTCCCAAAATTCTTCAGAAACACTTCTGTTCAGCTCCATCCAGATGTCTTACTTATTACTAATTCTAAAATTAAGTGCAGAGTTTGGGGAGTGACAATGATATTTCTGTTCATTTTTTAAACAAGATATTTGAATATTCCTCTTCTCTATAAACCACAAATGTTTCAAACCTAAATCTTGAGTTAAAAGACAAACTACTCCTCAAACGCATCCCAAAGGATTTCCATTTAAAATCAGCGATTCCTGTACTTAACCTTCATTCTTTTGAATTTTCCTGATAGGGTTGTACATCTTTTCTGGTCCTACCCTCAGCTCCAGTCTCCCCTAGCCATCAATATATGCCTTAGCAGGCAGTTCTTTCTAAGGGCAGGTCAGGCAGGAAAAGCTTCCATCAACTCAACAGGAAACTGGTGAATTTGTGTCCTATCTCCTTCTTTGACCACCCGTCTCCCCCAGCTCCATCATGGAAAATCCAGAATAGTTGTGGGAAGAGATAGAAAATTTCCCCTGAATACTTCAAGGGAAAACTATGGGAAGCTTAGAAGCAGCTCATATTAACAGGTAGTCATTCTGAAATCTGGCTTGACTCGACCTTTCGAAAGAATAAAAGGTCACCAGCAGAGACAGTCACTCAATATTCTGATCATCTTGTGCCTTTGCTGAGAAATGTGAGAAGTATGATCATAGACTTAAATCTTAAGACTTAAACTTTGCAAGAAACTTCTGTCAATTGTGTTCAATTTACTAACAGTTGCTGAGTACCATTTTATCAAATGCCCAATGCTGTTGCTGAAGTGCTGGCAATGTAATGATGAATTTAAACCAAAAACATTTTTTTTTTTTTGCTCTATGGGAACCAAGAAGGTCCAGCCCACTGTTCTGAGAAGTATTCTCTCCCAGAGTAAATCATTATAGAAACAATTTAGAGAATTTTCCACAATTGAAGGACATGAGTTTTCCAGATGGAGAGCCCATAGGGTACATAGGACAATGGAAGAAAATAAACTAACACAAAGCACATCCTGGTAAAATTTCAGAATACTGGGGACAAAGGGAAGATCCTAAAAGCTTCCAGAGATGGAGAAAAACAGATTAAGTTCTTATTTAAAAAGATGAAGAATCAATTTATCACTGTAGGACAGTGGTGTAATCCTTCATCATTCGGAGGGAAAAAATATTTCCAACCAGAATTCTCTACCCAGGCAAACTGTCAAACAGACATGACATGTTTAGATCTTTAAGGTCTCAAAACGTCCCTTCCATGCACCCTTTCTCAGGAAGTTTCTAAATCAATGAAAAGGAAGGCAATGGATGAAGAGGGGGAATCTAACTCAAGAGAGACACAAAAGGAATCCCCAAGATATAGGCAAAATAATTCCAGATGATAGCTCTGCCCCAGCCCAGAAGGCAGTAGGTCAGAAAGCCCTCAGAGAGCTGTCTCCTAGAAGAAATGGACAGAATTCTTTGTGTTTGAAGATAATTGGGAGAGGGACTGGAGGATAAATTAGTGATGATTACATAGACAACTAAGCAAATGAAAACATGAAGTAATTATCAACTCCAGGAAAACAAAAAGTTGCATAAGAAATATAATCATGATGTACTATATAGCTCACATGTAAATAACATTCATATAGTTAAAATAATGTAAATACTGGATATGGATCTAACAGAAAGTATAATTTAACTATACTAGGAGGATGCAGGTGGGTGGGCAGGAAATAATATGTATATGTGGAAGTGGACAGTTTTCCATAGTGAGAGTTCATCAGATAATACCTAGAACTGAAAAATTAAGAAATAGATAAAAATGAGAAATAAAAGTGCAGACAAGTTGGAAGTTTTGTTTCCAGGGAATTATAGAGATAAAAGTGGACAAGGCATTGGTGGTTTTTGTGATAAGCTTTGAAGGACCATTTGACTTTTAAACTATGTGCATGCATATCTTCGATTTAAAAATGTTTTAATGTAAAGATACATTATCTTAAAGAGAAATCTCCATCTTTTTGGCCTAGAACAACATCTATAGTTTTAGAAAGACCATATCAAGTAGCAATTAAAGCATGAGCTTTGAGTCAGACATACCTGGACTCAAATCCTGGAGTTGCCAGCTATTGATTGTGACCTAACATTATCTTAGCCACAATTTCCTCATCTGTAAAATGAGGATAATAGCAATAATGCCTATCTCGGCTAGTATTGTAAAGATAAAATAATACTATATGAGAAGCCCATAAAAAGCACTCAATAAATGGTAGATATAATTATTATCACTGATAGGGTAGTAGGTAAATAAGTAGAGGAGGTCTGTATAATGGAAATAGACGAAGTCCTAGCTATGGATTTGTCTGTCTGGGTCTCTGAAGCCTACTGCCCTTCATAGTTCAGCACCTAGTACCTTGCCTGGCACAGAGGCTCAATGAAAATTTACAGAACCAATAAACGAATGGATGAATACATAGATGTACACCTCTTAGCCCCAACCCTCCCTGGATATTCTAGAATCAATTCAACCCCAGGGAGAGGAAATGCAATGAACCCTAAAGTCATGGGCTTAGTACCAAGAGCAGAGCTTGTCAATTGCCAATAAACAATGCATCATTCATTTCTTAATATTTGAATTCCTAGTTTTAGCCAGGTACATGGCTGCCTGGACTACATTTCTCTCCTGCTGGCACTTCTTAGGGTCTACTATTAGGACTTCCTCCAACATTGCTTCTCTAGCTGTTCAGTTTTCTTTCCCTGGCCCCCCAAAAGCAAACTCATCTCAGCATCTAGGGGGTCTTGTTTTGATATGGCACCTCTGACTATCAAGGCCAGTTGTGACGGGGGCCAATTTATTGGGAAGATGGACAATCCCAGGTGAAGCAGACATCTGACTGGTGCCATTGAGCCCAGTGTTGATGCCTATCCCAACAGATGTTAGAAAATGTTCTTTGGGAGTTTATGACTGAATACAGTAATCCGGGTGATTTTTACCCACAGTAGAACTAAATGATCTAATTCCTTAGTTCTTTTACTAGTTTATTTCTCTAATGAAAAAGATCTCCCTTTTTAGAATATTTTAAATTTTTTTTTTCTTTTTCAACGTTTATTTTTTATTTTTGGGACAGAGAGAGACAGAGCATGAACGGGGGAGGGGCAGAGAGAGAGGGAGACACAGAACCGGAAGCAGGCTCCAGGCTCTGAGCCATCAACCCAGAGCCCGACGTGGGGCTCGAACTCACGGAGCGCGAGATCGTGATCTGGCTGAAGTCGGACGCTTAACCGACTGCGCCACCCAGACGCCCCTAGAATTTGTTTTAAAATAAGCTAGTTGTCAAGGAAGGTTTCAAGGATTTCCCTTTCTCACGCAGTGAAAATACTAAGATTCAAAGTCGTGAGCCATCTCAGCTACCTACCAACCCAGGCCTCCAGCATTTTTCAAAATATTCATGATGGAAGAAATAAAGAACCTGATAAGACTATCAAACAGATAGTATCCCCATGGGAAAGTGAAAAGTAAGACACCATTCTAGGTAGGAAAATCTCTTTTGATAAAGCTTTTCCACAACAAACTAAAAGATAGAAGCCATGAAAAGCTGCTGGATTCTTCTATATCATTAACTAGATACCCCTTTCGAAGAATTGATTCTATTTAAAGAAAAAACATTTTCTTCCCCACCGTATTTGTTTGCTAGGGCTGCCATAACGAAGTACCACAGACTGGACAGCTTAAACAACAGAAGTCTATTTTCTCAGAGTTCTGAAGGCTGTGAGTCCAAGATCAAGATATTGGCTAGGTTGTTACTTCTGGGGCTTCTCTCCTCGGCTTGCAAAGAGATACCTGCTTTCTGTGTCCTCACATGGTATTTCCTCATTACCCTCACATCTCTGGTGTTACCTTTGTGTGTCAAAATTTCCTCTTCTTTAAAAAAAAAAATGTTTATTTACTTATTTTGAGAGACAGCATGAGCAGCAGGGGAGGGGGGACAGAGAGGGAGAGAATCCCAAGCAGCCTCCAAGCTCAGCACCGAGTCCAATGCAGGAGATCATGACTTGAGCTGAAATCAGGAGCCAGATGCTCAACCGACTGAGCCACCCAAGTGTCCCAAAATTTCCTCTTCATATAAGGACTCCAATCACAAAGGATTAGAGCCCATCCTAACAGCCTTATATTTAACCTAATTGCCTCTTTAAAGGCTCTATCTCTGAAAAGAGTCATGTTCTGAAGTACTAGGATACTTGGGGGTTAGGACCTCAACATACGAATTTGGGAGAGGACACAATTCAGTCCATGACACCCACTTTTCCCCATGAAACAAATAACTGGGATACACCAGCATATGAAGAATGAAGATTGTTCTCACAGGAAGCAGGGAGAAAACTTCGAGCTTTAGACTGTGAAATCTTGAAGTCTGTGTGACGAATGTTAAGAAGTGGCATGCCCCGAGCCCCAGAGGCCTGAAAAGGAGGAAGTCGTACAAGAAAGGGGTGAGATGTAACCAAATCCTGGAAGGTAAGGAATTGGAACCTAAGTTTTTAGGCAAGGAGTGGAAAATTCAAATGTTTATGTGCCACAGGGAGGTAATGCAAATAGAGCCAGCTAAAAAGTTATGGAGGGGCCATAGACTCATTGGGAATGTGCTGGAAACCGGGGCAGGGTGTGCATCAAGTGGTAAGGCTGTGCTCCCTCTACCTGGGAAAGGAGGCTGAACGGTACCCATTCTAACCAGATTTTGATTCTCTTCCAAAGAAGCCAAAATCTAGATTTTTATGTAACTCTGCAGATATGTAAATGATACCTTAAAATTAAATATATATATAAAATATATAAATATATAAATTATATAAGTTATATATTTATATATATAAATATAAATAACTAATTATATATAATATATAATATAAAGTATAAATATAATATATAAAATATAATATATAATATATATAATATAATTAAATATAATTAAATATATAAATATATATAATATAGAAATATATAGAAAAATATATATATATTTAAGCCAATCAAAACGCATTTGTTAACCACATGTGGACCACAAACCATGAGGTGTAATCCAGATCTTGCCACTTCTGAGCTGGACAGTAACACGAGGGAGGGAAACAAATATTCATATCGTACGCATCTAGCACTGCTTTAGGTACTGAATGTAATTTAATTAAGCCTCACAATCCTAAGAAGAAGCCTTTATTATCCCTTATTCTAATGAATGAGAAAACTGAGGCTCAGGAAGTCTGAAGCACACCCAAGGTTACCTGGCTGCTCAATGGCAGAACCGGATTCAAACCCAGAGTGTATTGGCTACAAGACCATCCACTTCCACGCCACCACCCCATCTTCTGAATTGGCCGTTCTCAACCCTAGCTGGCACGTGGAAATCACCTGGAGAGCTTTTACAATTCTCCATGCCCAGATCATCCCTAGGCCAGTTAAAACAGAACCTTTGGGGGTGGGACCCAGGCATCAATATGTTTTTAGACCTCTCCTGCTGATTCAAGGGGAACCCAGAACCATGGTCTCAGAGCAGCACTAACATCGCCTGGAATCCTGTTGGAAACGCAGAACCTAGAACCCTACCCCAAGCCTACTGCCTCCGAATCTGCATTTAACAAGATCTCCAGGGGATGGGATGGTGAGGAATGAGGAATCTAGTCAGATAGCCGGGGTGATCAGATATTGAGAATGGCTAAACCATTCTTGTTAAAACCGCACCACGAAAACACAGACACAGAAGTCCAAAGGTCGAGACCTGGTTGGAAAAAGAATTCAGAGATGTTCAATCAAAGAAAGGCCATCACTTCCCAGCTTCGGACTCTGATTAAGGGAGCAGAGCAATTGTCATCAGTCAAGGCTCAACTAAATGTGGACCCAACTTTGGACAAACAGGCATTCCACAAACATGCACCAAACACTCTAAATCTTCTGGGAGGCAAGAGAAAGGAGAAAGGGACAGTGGTCTGGTCCTAGCAGGCGGTGCGGCCCAATTCTGCAGGCCCACAACCCTGCTGTTTCCCATGTTAATCGGAATTCATGGGAAATCTGGAGACAAATCCAGGTCTGCTGTTCTCTCAGTTACAAGGCTGGCCCACAGGGCCCAGCACCTGTTCCGCTTCTCCAGCAAACCATCCTCCCCACCCTCCAGGATAGCACCACTGAGGCCTGGCTCTGGAGGGTGGGGCACGCGCTGTGTGTTTTTGCGGCTCTTTAATTCTGCCTTATTATCCTCGGTTCCTACAACCAAGGTGTTTACTGCTGCTTTCGTTGTGTTTTCAGGTTTCCCTTTGATGCCTAAACCGATACTAATGGGAAACCCTCTCGGCAGTTCGCTTACTTTTCCTTCTGCTCAGTTTCTCCCAGTTGAGTATTCCTCTGTCCAAGCTGTGCGCTCACCTGTCAGCCCTTTTTTGGATCAATTTTAAAAGAAGCCTGAACATCTTACACACGGCTTGCCACTCTAGAGCCTGGTAATTCAGAGGGGGGTGGCGTAGGAAAGGAAATTGTCCCAAAATCTAACTGATTAGCCATCTGGGCACTGCGCGCTGGAAACTGACTGTAGGCTCCGCCCCTGTCTGTCGCATTGGCTGAGTCTGGGATTCAAACCTGCTAGTGTTTCTTGCTTAATGATCATTCCAGGGGGGGGATCCCTGCCCTTCGAGGAGCTCAGAATAAGGCTTTCGTGACCCCCAATACTTTTTTTTTTTTCGTGGCCTGATAATACCTGAAACTTTACCTCTTTAGAAGTTGTTCTTTAGGGTATTTTGTTTTTGTTTTTAACCCTTAGATTTGAACCAAAGGAATGAGCTTTGCAAAGGTTTACATGGGAAAGCACTGATTGGTATCCATTTGGATTGGGGGATTCAGTTGACAGCCCAGAGCGAGTGGAACAGGCAGGGTTAAAGCCCTGAGGCAGGGATGGTGGATGGGTGGGTGGATGGGGAACCTCTGCCTCTTCACAGCTTTGCCTGGAGGCAATGGTGATTTCAAGAAGAACTTTAGCCACTACCCCGTCCCCTCCTACCCCTACCGTGCCAAAATCATTTCTCAGGGCTTCTTTCCCTCCCTAAGCAGCCAATATTCAATAAATACTTATTAAGGGTCTAAAGTTCTGGCCAGAGCACAAAGAGAAAGTGGAAAAGAAACGAAAAAATGAAAAGTGAATTGGTCACTGATCTTAAACACTCTCTAGGTTCAGAGACAAACATTCAGATCGTGCCTTCAAACCTAACCCTTTAAGGTAGGAAGAGACAAACACAGGACAGGGAAGGGAGGATGAACCAACAAATACATATATTTTTTTATATAGTAATACAAATAGTAATACAAATTATATATATATACATATATATATATCCCATATGTCTCTTCATACTTTAGACTATAAGCTTATACACATACATACACATCATGTCAAATACAAAGAAACATGTCAAATTAATAACCTCTCAGTTATTACTGAATCCCATGGGCTAGAGTTGCTGCTTATCACCTGATTTCCCTAAGAGCCTCAACTCAGCAGAATAGTCTCCTAGTCTTTATTTCATTATTGATTCTTCTCCACCTCTTCTGTTTTCTCCTTCTTAAACTCCTCTTAATCACATGTTAACCATCCAAGACCTGTTCTCTCAAATCTCTTCTTTTCCCTTACCATTTCCTTACCTTTGTGTTTTTTATTTCTTTGTTTTGCTTGGTCACCTTTTATTTTTTGCCTTAGGATTTTTTTCTTCCCCTTGGTCTCCCAAATTGTTCATTTGAATCTCAACAAAGCCTATCAAATTGTCCACTGAGCATTTTAGCTCACAAATCACAGTTTTTAGTTGGAAAGTCTTTTTGGAACTATCCTTGGATTTCTTTTAAGTGGTCTCATTTTCTTAAAGTCAGAAAGTATCTCCCAGGCTGTTCTACTTGATTCGCATTGTTCTGTTTGACCTTCACCTATTTGGCTGAGGCGTGCCTTGTATGTGTTATTTTTCCTTGTCTGCTCTTTGGGACCTCTCCCAGCTGTCGGAATTCCCATGGAGCCTATGTCCCTAATTGCTCTGAGCCGCCTGCCAGCCCCCATCTGCTTGGGTCAGGAAGGACAGCTAGGCTAAGAGGTGAGACTCGTGAGGAAGTGGGATGAAGTCAGGTCGCCATCGTCCCTAAATTCCCAAAAAGCTCTGGGAACTGAGTATCGAAATCACATCCCACTGTATTTTCAAGAATCCCAAACTTAGAGTCCATGCTGTGGATTCAAATACAATGTTTTCTTTACCATCGGAGTGATCTTGAGCATGTCCTTTAAAACATGGGGTCCCCCTGCCCCGTGTGTGAATTGGGGATTAGCCATACTGCCCCACTTGCCTCTCAGGGTTTGTTATAAGGATCAAGTAAAACGGTAATTCTCGATTGATGTGTTTTTGTGATTGCTGTGATTCCCAATCCTAGCTTTTTCTCTTTCTTTGACTAAAATCATAGGATGGAAGGGGAGAGCACTTGAAAAAATTATGAAATACGTTCCTAGAATCCTACAGAGAAATACCTACAAAGAGAACAATCATAACATGTTTTTCAGAGAACCACTGACTGATCTGTTCAGCGCAAACTGGAGACGGGGAGAAGGCAGAACAAAGGCAACCAACCGCAAAATCACCCCAATGCCTGCTCCCTCCCTCCCTGCAAAACAGGGAAGGGGAGGGGGAAGGTAAGAAGGGGAGGGGGAGGGCATGCTTAAACACAGCGTTGTGGGGATTGGAGAGATGACCCCACTCACCAGTTACCTCTTATATGTGAACTTGAGCAAACTCTTCTCTCTCTCTGAATCTATTTTCTCATCTGTCAAGTGGGCAAATGATATACTAGCATGGCCATGAGCATTTTGTGAGGATAAAGTGAAACTCCTGATGTAACAAGTTCTCCATAAATGGTGTTAAACTGTATATGTATTTCCTTTCTCAGGCTATTCTCTCTACATTTGTTTAACTTTACAAACAGGCTGTTTCTCAGTGTTATAATTTACAACCCCCCCCAACCCATTAGTTTTGGGGGGGGAATCCCTTTCTTGAGTTCTGAAATGACAGCCCTTCTTTTTCCTCCATCAAGAATAAAAATCAAGTGAAATTAACATTCCCATCAGCTGAACACAGCCCCTAGGGAGCTGGCAACTGTCACTACGTCATCGTGGGGACACATTGACAAGCAGGGACACAGAGTGCCTCGTACAACACTGTACGTCTATTTATAGAATCTTTAATCCACTGGCCTATTTTAGCAGGGCTGGCCCCCAACACAGATTCATGCAGATAAATAAAGTTTCTGCATCTTAGCTTGACAGCCAGAAAGGCTTACTGAACACCTGCTCAGTGCTAAGCACAAGGCATTAGGGGGAATCAAAAGAAATTAAAGAGGTGGTCCCTGCCCTTGAAGAGCTTATGGTCTTCAAGATCAAGATGCTTCTACATTCGTGCCCTAAATATATATATTTTTTATTTTATCTATATATTTATTCACACAATTTGGATTTTGCAGAGCCTTATTTAAAAAAAAAAAACAACCTCAGATTTTATGTTATTCAACCCTCTTTATTTCATAGGTTAGGTGACTGTGAGGACTTCAGAGTTTGGGTGACTTGTTCATGCGAGAATTATATTATTTAAGGGAATAGAACAACTAAATGGTGGCTTCCAAGTACAGATCTAATGGAGTTCTTGAAAAACGTATTTTCTTCCTTTGAGTGATTCAGGCATGCTGAATGGGGTGTGTGACCCAGTTTTTATCACATCTTTTTCTCCCTTTGCACCAACACGCAGATACAGAAGAAATCTGGCTTTAATGAAAACAGGGAAGGCTCCAAGGGAAGAGGACAAAGGGGACAGTGGTGGGGGCGCTGTCCGGGCCACTGAGGCTGGCAGCAGCCTGGCAGCCCCGTCCTTCCCCTCTCACGAAGGAGCCTCATCTTAGATCCTTGAAGGACTGTCTCTGAAAGAGCAGGTAGAAAGCAAGCTCCCTGAACTGGGGTCCATCTTAGGGATTCTTCTGACTCAGGAGTTAGAAAAAGATAACAACGATTGTTTTTAGTTTATTTATTTAATTTCTTTTTTTTTTTTTTTTTTTTTTTGAGAGAGAGAGAGAGAGAATGGGAGGGAGAGAGAGAATCATAAGCAGGCTCTATGTCATCAGCACAGAGCCAGATGCGGGGCTCGAACCCATGAACCTGGAGATCATGACCTGAGCTGAAACCAAGAGTTGGACGCTCAGCCTACTGAGCCACCCAGGCACCCCAAACGACAACAATTTTCTTTCAGAAACTCATCAAGAGCCTCTGAATGGTCTTATTTTATTTAATCCACATTAAATAAACCCACATTAACTCCCCATGCTTACGAGTCTCCACACCGCCTCTCCCTTGGACTATAATTAAATATGCGAAGCAATGAATGATCCTTGTAGTCAGGCGAACGTGGGCTCCTATGTCTGTTTCCACCCTAACTTGTTCTGTACATTTAGACACGTTACTGAATCACTCCAAGTTGGAATCACGATTTCCCCCGTGGGGACATTGCCAGGTGAAGTCAGGGGCCTGGCAAGAGGCAACAGCCAGGGAAAGGCAGTCCTTCCTGTCTGTTCACATCTGGGACCGGTTCTCCCACATGATCTTCCCTGTTGTGACCACTTTTGAGAGAGGCAGGTTCAGTTCTGGGCTCCTTAATGCATGCAAAGAAGCTCCAAGAAGCCCTTGGAGACAAGGGCTGCAGAAACCACTTGAGTTCAACCTTCCACGCTGAGTCACAGGCCTGGACGGCACTCATCCAACACCTGGACTTTTCCAGACACACAAACTTGGGCAGGTGCTACAGGCTGCATGTTCGTGTCCCCCCCACCTCCCGCAAATCCATACGTTGAAAACTAACGCTCAAAATGATGGTATTAGTAGGTGGGGCCTTCCGGAGGTGCTTAGGTCATGAGGGTGGAGCCCACATGATGGGATTAGAGCCTTATAAAAGAGACTCCAGACAGCCCCCTGCTGGGAGAACTTGTGAAACGATGGCCAGCTAGGAGCCAGGAAGAAGGCTCTCATGACCTCTTATCTGCTGGTATTTTGATCTTGTACTTCTAGCCTCCAGAAGTGTGAGACATGTTTGTTGTTGAAGCACCTCAGTCTAAGATCTTTTTGTTATGGTAGCCCAAACAGACTAATTATTTTTCAAAGGGGGATTATACCTGTGACTTTATGTTAGGAGGTTATCACACAGTTTAATAATTTTTAATGTTTATTTACTCTTGAGAGAGAGAGAGAGTATGAGCAGGGGAGGGGCAGAGAGAGAGGAAGACACAATATCCCAAGCAGGCTCCAAGCTCTGAGCTGTCAGTACAGAGTCCGACGTGGGGCTCGAACTCACGAGCCTTGAAATCATGACCTGAGCCAAAGTCGGACGCTCCACCGACTGAGCCACCCAGGCGCCCCACCACAACAGTGGACACAATACAGTGTTCAGAATAGTACCTGGAGTAGGGTGTCTACTAGGCAAAGGCTGGCTCTTGGTGTCATGTCTCGGGCTCACCAAGAGAACTGGTGACAGAGGCAGAGCTACAGAGCCCTCTCCTGATTCTTTGTCCAGGGCTCTTTCCCCGACTCTGGGACTTGACTTTCCTTGACTGCATATTCCCTGCTCTCTCTCCTAACTTGAAGAAGAATTCAATCCTTATTTACTATTTCACGTAGCAGAGTAAGACTCCAGGTACAACTTCCCCTTTGTCCGCAAATCTATGGAGAAATGTTAGCCTAGATCAATCTGAACTAGGATTTAACCCAATTATATATATATATATATATATATATACACACACACACACATATATATATATCTACATATAGATATAGATACATATAGATACATATAGATATGTATATATGTATAATTTTTTTTCCAGGATATAATCTTTAAAACATTTAGCTACTACCAAGAATTTAAGTAGTATGCTGTAGAAGAAAGAGTGCTGGACTAAACCTGGGTTGTCCTTTGGGGATTTTTAGTTTGACATCAATTTCTAAGTTTTACTCCTTTTCTGCACAGCTCAGTGAGAGTTGTTTTATCTCCCTTCGAGGGACATTCCATAATTCCTTCTTAAAATCCTTCAGCTGCTCCCCCATTGCCTTCTGGTTAAAATCCAAAGTCTTTAGCCGGGCACCCAACGTCCAGGAAGCCATGATGTGACCGCAGCCTGCCTGTCTAGCGTCTCCTTTTCTATTCACCACAACCCCCCCGGGCTCCTACCATCTTGAACTGCTCATAGTTCCCAAGACACACCCCGCCTGATCAAGTGTCCACACATTTGCATGTGCTATTTCTTGTGCCAGACATGGCCTTTGCCCTCCTTCTCATTAACGCACTCAGGCCTGAAAATTCGGATCGGGTACCGCTTTCTCCAGGAAGCCTTCCCACACTGCTCCTGTCAATCATCCCCATCCAGCCTCCTATGTGCTCTCACTGCACCCTGAGCCCATCTTCATCTCAACATTTACAGTAACACATCGTCAAAGTCTGTTCTTGACCGTCTCATCTTCCACACCAAGAGTAAGCTCAATTCCCAGCAGAAGGCCAGCCTAGAGTAAAAGCTCTAAAACCATTTAACAGATAAACCGAATTCCACATCCACAATTTGTTGTGTGATCTTGAGCAACTCTGCTGACCTTTCCAGGCTTCCTTATTTAAAACAAGAGCAGTCAGATGACAGCATTCCTCAAAATCCTGGTAGGGCTAACATTGTATGACAGGTTACAGGTTCTCACATGTGAAAAATGAGCCTAGTTTTCCCCACCTTGGTTATTGACAAAATGAGACTGACTGTGAATTTGAAAGTACTTTAAGCTGAAATGTTTTAAGTGCCTTATCAAGTCGTGTTGTTTTTATGTAATTGTAAAAATGACAAACAAAAGTTTTTTTTAGTAGTACCTAGCGCATGTTAGATACATGCATTTATTAAGTGTTTTTTGAGGGTTAGACTTGTTTTTCATTTAGTTACAACTGCTGCAGAGGGAGAAACTGTCATAAATTTTCCAGCAGAGTAGTTAAGCAAAGTCATTCGGTGGCTCAGCAAATGACTGGCTGAGAGAAGATTCCAATGTTCACGCTGCACTCCTTTTATTTTAAGCAAGCTTTAAAGAATTATCCTATACCACATTTTTCCAATAACAAACTGTGAGATCATAGAAAATATATATATTGGTCTCTACCCACCCAGGGCCTGACATAGAGCTCCTAAAACCCTTGTGGCTTCCTAAGTGACAAGGGCACCAGGAAAGGGCGCCTGGGTGGCTCAGTCGGTTAAGCATCCAACTCTTGATTTCAGCTCAGGTCATGATCTCGCAGTTCATAGGTTTGAGTCCCGTGCCGGGCTCTGTGCTGACAGCTTGGAGCCTAGAGCCTGCTTTGGATGCTGTGTCTCCCTCTTTCTGCCCTTCCCCCACTAGTCTCTCTCTCTCTCTCTCTCTCTGTCTCAAAAATAAATAAACATTACAAAAATTATCATCACAAGAAAAAAATATGTGTGAGGTGATGGATGTCGACTACACTTATTGTAATTATTTTGCAATATATTTTTGTATTTCCAGTTAGGCTGTAAAATCTTGGGAAAGACATTTCGGTTTTCCCAAGTGTTCGTCTCATTCAAAGCAAATTAGTCAGAGAATCGCAACCTGTATAAATCCATCGTCATGGGGGCCCCTGCTCGCTGAACGCTACTGTGCTGAATCCTGAGATAAATCTGTATGCCAGAAATCCTATTATTTAGAAGTACAACAAAAATAACAATCGGAGATGACATCAGGAAGGTGAGAACATTGTACTCTTCTTGTGTATCAGAAGAAGCTAACATCCGCTCATCACTGGCTAAAGCAACAATACCGGGGCCTGTAAAATATTTGGTTAGCTCCAACACAAATAATCTTCTGTCCTTTGGGAAACATTCTTTTTTCAGTCCGTGGCTTTGGAAAGACCATTGGCATGGGCACACAAACGCCTTCTGGAGATGGTGGGGAAATATCATTCAGTGAGTTGAGAACAGATAAGGATGTGTTTTCACACTTGTGGATTAGTAGACCCTGCTTGGAATATAGTGAATGCTTCTGTCAACACGTCCTTTCTCAATTCTTAGCCTCTGACTTATTTAAAGACATTACAGAGGGTAGTGTTTGGGGGTGGGAGAAGTGTGCAGTTAGGTAGAAGAAATTGGCAAGAGTGCAACACAGATAAAATCGAAGAGATGAGACAAGGCGAGAGGAAACATCTGGAGCACCTGGCAGGAGGTGCTTTAGGCTCTGCGCCTGAGGTAGCTCATTATTGACTCTTCTTCATTGTTGACCTATAATCTGGTCTTTCCTGCTATTGCAGATTTCTTTAAAAACAAGTAGGATAAGAGCAAACGCCCTTTGGTTTTAAGATTCGTGAGATGTCCTCTAAAATCTCACATGCGGCTCCTACTTCAATAATTCACAACTAGCTGGAGTTTTTACTTAAACTGCTCCTCAAAACACCACGTATTAACTTGGAGAACACATAGCAGGGACACATAGTCAGAAACTAGTCTGGGCTACTCGAAACTGACAAATCTAAGAGAAAGCCCTGCAACCATGTTTCTCGGGTCTGACTGGGCTGGGTGGCAGTATATTTACCCGGAATGGTCAGAGAAATAAGTAATTTAAAAAAATTTTTACATTTTATTTTATTGTGTTAAATGTTGTTTACCCTCTTAACAAATTCTTTTTAAGATTTATTTTAAGTACTGTCTACACCCAACATAGGGCTCCAACTCACAGCCCCGAGATCAAGAGTCCCACACTCTACTGACTGAGCCAGCCAGGCGCCGTGCCCCGCCCCCCTTAACAAACGCCATACAGTATTATCAACCATAGGTACAATGTTCTAGAGAAGATCTGTAGAACTTACTCATGTTGCTTAACTGAAATTTTGTGCCCATCGATTACCAACCTTCAGCTGCCTCTCCAGCCCTTGGCAACCATCATTCTTCTCTTTGAGTCTATGAATTTGGCTATTTAAAAATTTGCTTAATGCTTATTTATTTTTGACAGAGAGAGAGAGAGACAGAGATAGAGCATGAGCAGGGGAGGGGCATAGAGAGAGAGAGAAAGACATAGAATCTGAAGCAGGCTTCAGGCTCTGAGCTGTCAGCACACAGCCTGATGCAGGGATAGAACCCACGAACCTTGAGATTATGACCTGGGCTGACCTCCAACGCCCAACCCATGGAGCCGCCCGGGAGCCCCTGAATTTGACTATTGTAAATACCTCATACAAGTGGAAGCATGTAGTATTTATCTATGCGTGACTGGCTTATTTCACTTAGCATAATGTCCTCAAGGTTTGTCCACATGAGTTGGAATATCAATGTCTAGATCAGTGGGATCAAGTAACATTTGATACTGAAGCCTCGTATCCATGGTAGTCCATGTTCATGTGGCAGAGTCTCACCGGTGCTAATTAACCCTTAGTTACAGTGGCACAACTCCATGGAAGTGGGAAGTGTCATTGACACCCCACGGACATGGCTTTGGTGAACGCGTTTCAGGTGCCTTTTGACTGGCCGCTTTTTGTCGTTCTCAAAAATAAAAAAAATCTATGCTTTTGTGACTCTTCCCTCTTCCCTCCAATTCCTGTGGACACTTCAATCCTAATATGTCTCAGATGTGGTTCGTTGGTGACGAAATTAATGAAGTGGACGCCTTGTTAAATCAAGAGTGAGAAAAAGGAGGTCTTGGAGATTTTGATTTCAGACAAGGTGGCGTTACACCTAACTACGCATAGACTTAAGATGAAATGTATACGGATACAACGTTTCCCATTATATTTTCAAGGCATTTTCATACAAGATATAGTCTACATCAAAAACAATTGCTATTCATAAACTATCAAATACAATCAGGTCTCCACGGATTCCCAACTATTTCATTGGAATGTTAGTGTATAAAAGAGGTCCTTTCGTAAGTAGGCTATTAGCTTACACTTGAAAATCTGCTTTGATATCAGAGGTACTAACTAAAGTCATACTTGTTGTAGTAGTTTGTGAGCTGAATTTTTCCTTTGGACGAGTACCATCTTTCTAGAGTACAGTGTTCTGTAAAAATAGATTGTATGCTTTTCAGTGAAAATTTTGTGATGTGAATAAAATATGTCAATCTCTCTCTTTAATCAAAATGCTCAGATATTAGACAAGTTTTCAAAAACTATTCTTTCTCTGCCAGTCACGTTCATTTTCAAAAACTGGTATTTTAATTAAAATGTTATTTCTTTACTCAGAAATGGGGGGAAATAGGGGAATAGAAGAACAGGCTGGGGAGGACCCCCAACGGATTGAACATTTAACACCCTCTGGGTACAGATAATTCCTGCTTCTTGGTGGGCTGAGACTTCTTAGTTAGATACACAACCCATATTAGTAATGGCCACCAGTTACTGAGTGCTTACTGGGAACTATGGATGGTATCTATAGGCATTATTTCATTGAATACTAACACCAAACCTACAAGATAGGCACTATTACATGTATTAAAACGAAACTGAATCCTAGTGAGACTAAGCACCTTGGTCAGTTAGTAAGTGACAGACCACAACTGAAATTATCATAGCATTCTCATTAGGGCAGTGCGCATCTCTGAGGCCAAAACTGTTTCCATAATATTAAGACTTTACTTTTCTTATTTTCATCCTATCATGAGTAGACAGTTCAGTTTTCCAGAAGCTGCATGATGCGTGTTGATGGCAACGCTTTGACGGCTAATAGAATGTGCTCTAGCATGTTCTTGCACTTTAAAGCTTTATCAGTTTTAATTTCTAACATGGTAAATATTCACAGAAATAACCCACATAAACAAAAAGCTCTTTGGAGTCCTCAATAATTTTTAAGAGTGCGCAAAGCAGCTCTGAGACAGAGTTTGAGAATCACAGCATTACATTGTCCCATTTTCTGTGGATCGAAGGTACTCCCACTTCAGATTTCAAGTAGCCCGGTAAAAATCAATGATCAAACAAATGAAATCTTGTCAATAAAGTATCACCAAACAGAGAGAGAGAGAGAGAGAGAGGGAGATAGGAGGTTGCTGTGTTTTACGGGGTAGGACTTCCTCATTTCAAGGTTAAAGAGAAATGGTGGACTGGTTCCCAGAAATAGTTTCAATGAAGATTTTTACTGAACCCTAGAGATGTCTGTATGAGCTGTCCTCATCAATTCTTCCACCCTGGACTTCCCTTGATGTAAAATAGCAAATTTACCTCTTTTGTGGGACATAGTACAAAGCTTAAATGCCTTAAAGATCTAGAGTCAGACTGCCTCTTTTTAATGACTGGATTACCAGCTATGGAACTACAGGCAAGTTACACTTACCCTGTCTGAACCCATTTCCTCAACATATAATAACATATGCAATAATCATCATTACCATTATTTTATAAGGTTATTGGGAAGAATAAATGAGATAATGCTTCTCAAAAGGTAATGAAATAACAATTATGTAAAATGCTTAGCACATGGTCCTTAGCACATAATAAACAGTCAATACATTTTAGTTGCCATTACTATTATTTTGGGGTCAGTTGGCAGCTAAACAGACCCCTCAGTGTGGTCTTATATCTCCACTCCCCCTGACTCCACTCAGGCTTCAATGAACATTTGGTCCTTTCTATGGCAGAGAATTAATTCTTCCTCTTCTGTCACATTTTTAGCACAAAGTGACTTAAAATAAACAGGAAGATTTTCAAGAGGCATCTCAGCTGGTTGCTTCTCCTGTTTGAAGAACCATCTGTCAAAGAAGGTAATTCTGGAGAAGATATAAATTCTGGACCTTGCTCTTAGACTATCTCTGCTGACAACCATGGGAATGAGCTAGAATAGATTCTGTCCCCCTCTGAGCCTTGTTTTGCCCTTATGGGAAGAGAAGGGGTCTCACCACCCAGTTTATAGAGGTCCTTGTAACTGTATCATTGTATGATCATGTATTTTCAGATGTAATCATTATTTCCCCCCTAAAAAACAACAGAATATCCAATGGGTTCATGGCATTATTCCATAATATTATATTTAAATCAAAATGAGTGAATTTTGCTAACAAGAATTTTAAGTATTACAAAATATCCACATAAACGTATTGTTCTTTATATTTTCCAGACAAAACACAGATTTTAATATGTGTACGGTGTTTTATCTATTTTCTTGAGAATTTCTGTTTTATCATAGGAACATAATCTAATCCTAGACTGATTTCCCTAAGGGATTAGTCAACATTTATTTTAATGCCTTTTAAATCTTTGGGTTCGTAAAATCTTACATCTCTCAATTTGAATCAAATCTTGATTTCCTGGAAATCCTGGTTAATGTCAACAATCCCTTGAGTCCTTAAAGAGTAGCTGATAACTTGTGGAAATATTTGAAGCAGATTAATTTTTAGTGACCCATGGGCTTTCCCACATGGAGAGCGATATATTTTTAGCTTTGTTTATTCATGCATTTTAATGAGAAAACAAAAATAAGCTTTTTAGTAAGTCCGTCATCAAATATTTATTAAGCACTTTGTTTTACGATGCTACAATATTAATAGGCTAATTTATTTAATCAAGCTAATCCCTTGAATATAAATGGTGTAGATTATTCCTTTGTTTTTTTTTCCTCCACATGGTTGTTATTTACAGAGATTGCCTTTATATTCATTCACTCATAAATGTTCTTCAGTGCATTCCTCTTCCGGTTTTCTATCAAGCTGTCTAAAGATGTATAGGTGAATAAGACATGAATATATATATATATATACACACACACACACACACACACATATATATATACATATACATATATATAGTAGTTAGTATATATAGTATATATATTAAATATACAGTATATGTATTTTAGATATTAGTATTCATATAGATTAATATGTATATAGTATATATTTGCCAACCAATTTTATTAGAAGCTTAAAATCAGCAAGGACTATATTGTCTCACATTTATTGTATCACTTACCGCCCTCCCTGCCCCACCACCGTGTCTAAGAAACTATGTTCTGCACATCGGGAGAAGAATAATCCACACTGACTTATTGCTGTCCTTTGGGGTGGAGTACCAGTGCTAAAGAACTGAACCCCATCTATGACATTTAAAGGGAAGCTTTTGTGGCATTGGCCAGGCACAATGGGATAATGAACATTTACCGTCACCATCATTGTTATCATCAATCACGTATAATGACCTGGGAACTCCCTGGGTGGACTACTCTAAGGTGACATCTGAGTCTGTTTCTCTCCCTCGTGTTCCTCTATTTGGGGAGGACGTAGGGAGCCAAGATCAAGGGTGTATGCCCACCATACTCAATTAAAAATAAATTTAAAAAGAAAGTAAAAAAGAAAAGATTTGCAAATCAGAATGCACAGTGAGGACGAATGAACAAGGGAATCCCAAGAGAGGGCAACAAGAGGGAGGAAAGAGAAGAGAAACCACACAGAAGGGAATCCGGGAAGAATCCTGTTTTGGATGCTGTTCAGCAGCCTCAGAAGCGGATGAATGTCTTCAGTCACAAAAGGTGGGCTTGCATGCCACCTTCCGGTATCTGAATGCCAGTGTTGATTGGCTTATCCGAAATGAGAATTCTGTGGAGTAATGACAACACCATACCTTCAGAAATCTTATCTTAGACCTGTAATGGTCTAGATAGGATTTTGAACAATATTTTTAAAAATGGGGACAAAAATTGTTCAACATTTGGAGATTTGGGCTTGCTGCTCCAAAAGGACAAAAGCCTATTTAGCTAGGAAGTGACCATGTGGCCCAGAGGCCCAATCAAACGACGACTCTCCCAGTCTAAAGCAGCCGGCTCTGCAGAACAGGACCACCAACCGTGGGGGCAGGATCTCCCCGGCGTAGCATTAGTCTAAATTCTTATCCATCCCACAAATGTGTCAGATCCCTTGACCTTGAGAACGTGCTAAGCCTCCCCCAGTCGCCACCCTGCAAACCAGGTTAACTGTGGTTAACAGCAGCTTTGAGGTCAAGGGCCAGCCTCAAAGCAGCACTGGAAGATGCACTGCCTGCTGGGTGATGATAAACTGTGTTTGCTCCTACCTTTCGATTGGAAATAGAAGTCTCAGAGTATTGTTGTTCCATGCCCTGAAAAGCTGGATCATAAAATGTAGTGTGCATCAGAATTTCCCACCTGCTTGTTGAAACTGAAGATTGCTTGGAACACCTCCCACCTTATTGATTCCTCAGGTCTGGAATGGGTCTAGGAATGTACACTTGAATCAACCTTCCATCTGATTTCGGATGGTTTAAACCCTTGGAGAAATATTGCAGAGATAGCCCCGGCATATACTTTTTTTAACGTCATGCTATGTCTTAATGTTTGCCATATCCCGTGTTTTCCGGATCTATGAAATTTTTATACGGAATCAAAATCTTTATCACGGGCACTAAAGCCTTAGGTTCAAGTCAAGGAAAATGTGTGTGTGCACACGTGTGTTGAGAGATTGGTGCAGATGATGAACTATTCAGAGTCTCTTCAATTTGCATCTCACGTGACTTTGTATTTAGGCTGACCTCTGTCTGCTCCTGATGTCACAGAAGGACAAATATACTTCCCAGAGGGATCGCTCTGTAGGAGAGAAACTAAAGCATTAACGCCAGGGCATGGAAGCTCATTAGTAATTCAAATTGATGTCTAAGAGGGAGGCTTATGACTATTTTTATTTCCTGAAGGTAAATAAGCTGATTTGCATTGGAAAATATGAATTTTTCTGAACCCAGCCTGAAAAAAAAAATGTACCTATAAAAAAACTTGTTGGTATTTCTTAAATTCGCTCAGACCCATTTCCTACACTCTGTGAGAAAGAGCGCAGAAAGCAGGCTGCTGAGTTCTGTGGGCCTTAGTTTGGTGGCAACGTGTGCCCCGAGGCCCTTGGTGGTCAAGGCTGAGGACCCACCCAGGAGAAGAAGCTAGTGTTCCAGCCTAAAGAGAGCAAGGGAGGTTTTCCATTGCCAGAGGCTAGAAAAATGACTGGTACAGAGTAAGTTCTCAATCAGTATTTGTTGAATGAATTAGCTCCCAGATACATTGGTTGCTAATGCTTTTTTAAAAAAATAATTTAAATTTTTCAATCTTTGCACGCCCTACCTCCCGAAAAGGAAATTTGAAATGTTTTATACTGTTCTAAATTCCTCTTTTCTGAGGGCTAGTGTAGACACAGATATTTTTCATAGCGTTGTAATTGAGTGTGTGCTAATTGCAAACTCCTGGGCTGTTTCATGAATCTGAGTTTCTTCTCCACAAATGTCCTGTGTGGGCTCCAGAAGGCTGTTCATTCCTCTCACCCACCCGTGGCTGCCTCTCCAACCTCCAGGACTCAATGTGGTCTCCTCCAGACCTCCAAGAGGCTCCGGTCTACCTGCCCACAGCCGGTGCCTTCCAGACGGCTTCTCAGTTCAAACCATATTTACAGAGAGTGAGGAGAAAAGAACTTATTTCCGTTGTCTCAGGGCTACCTGACTGAGAAGTTTGGGTGGGGAAATTTAGCCAAAATGATTTTTCTCCCCCTTTAAATCCCTGTAGGTTTTAAGAAAACCTGGTTACACCCTCTCTTCAATCCATCTCCAGCCCCCCAAACACACACACACACACACACACACACACACACCCCACCATTGTTTAAGACAAGGTCCACCTGACTGCCTCTGGGAGTATCCCGCCCTCCCACCAAATCTCCATTTCCCCCTAAGAAACATTCTCAGCTGACTTCACCATCAGTGACATAAAAACGAAGTTCCATAAAATCTGTATTCTTGGCTATGACTTCTTTCTCATCTTTATTTTGTATTTAATGTGGTCTGAAACCCAAATGGTCCACACTAGATTGATTAAAAAAAGGAGAAGAAAAAAGACACTAGCAGACAAATATTTCCATGTTAGATTGCATATTTTTAAAAACCTTCATTAATAGTTATTTCCACCCCACGTGGCTCTATCCAGCCCTGTCTTGAATCTTGCCCTATAGGTGTCACAACTGCCCAGGAGGCCCAGCAGTGTCCCTGTAGTGAAAACTATCGAATGTGGCTCCAAATGTGCCTGTTTAAGAAGGACAGAAGTCACCATCTAATTATCCACCATGGCAAGGAAGCAGCTGGGTGAATGTTGCTCATCCGGGTAAGACAGACAACTACAGCTTTCTAAATTGCAATTAGCTAGCTGACTAACAATGCAAAAATCCCATAATGACCAGAAGGGTCAAAAATGCTATCTCCTATTATTCTTTGCTCTCTCGGTTTTCTGTCCGTTGATTCTCTCCTCTCTGACCGGTCAGTGTGGGTCTCAGAAGACAGAGATGATAGGGGTGCAGGGATTTATTGTGATAAACCACGCAACATAATGAGATGAGGCCATCGACAACACACTACACAAATCACAAATGTAAGGAAGTATAACTTCAGTCCCAGCTTCTTCTATGTGTAAAAACAGTGTTGTAAATCAAGCATGCTTTTATTTGTTTATTTTTTGCCTTCCATTACCACTTCAAGATGCATCATCTTCACTTGTATTTAGTCAGTCTTGAAAACCCTCCTATCCTCACTCAGCTATTTGCCAGACAGTTGATCCACAAACACTTAAAAGCTCTCAAGGAGTTTTGGATTTCAGAGACTCTTAAAGATGGGAGGGATTTTGGAGCTCATCCGTTGGTTCTCAGATTTGCTTTTGCTGGATCCACAACTAGAGATTCTGATTATGAAGACTGGGTGGGAGCCTGAGAACGTGTTCATTTAAAAACCCCCAGAGTTGTTTTGATACTCAGCCAATGTGGACAAATCCAGTCCAAACATCTTATTTTTAACACAAGAAGCAGAGAGACTACATGAATTGTTAATGAAACATTTAAATCTCTTTTGAAACAACATAAATATTTTTCATCATTCAACAACATTAATCATGTGCACACGGCGTGCCCTGCTCCCTATTAGGCAACGATAGTATGAAGACAAACAAGACGTGAACTTTGCCCTCAATCATCTTACCTAGTCAAAGCAAATCATCATCCTCTAATTATGAAATGAGCTACACATATTAAAAACATTTGCGAACTATGAACGTTATACAGATATAATGTGTAATTATGGTTTCTCTGCATTTGGATCTTGGAATTCTGTGTAAAGCAAATACCCCAGTACCGGTTTTTCTTCTGAGGGAATCATTGTGCTCTGTTTTAACGTGTGACGGAGCAAACTGAGAATTTCATATCACCATTTTGGGAAGATCGGTAAATAACCTCTGTATATAAGCTGAACTAACCAGCCAGAAACCACTGTGGTCCTATCTCAGTTGACCTTCATTAAACATACCTGCTCATCAGTGCAGATGTGGGCAAATGAATAGACTTCATTTGAATGGGCTTCAACGTGTCCAGAACTATCCTACTGCCCTTCTGCAGAGGACATAAGGTAACAACTATTTTTGTATGTGTTGAGATTCCAAACGTGCATTTCCTTTCCAGCAACAAGTTAATGTTTTTGCTGAGGGCTGATCTGGTGCCATTGTCTCTGTCGCCTTATTTCTACTAACCCAACGTCTACACTGGTCTCCATGGTGGAAACCACGCCGCTTTGGGTATTGAAGTAGACAACACTGGAGTTCTTTTCCATTCCTATGGTTCGTGTAGGTGCATCTACTTCTTGACGGAGCACTCTAGAAGGTTAGGAAGGGCATTTATTTGCCACCAACTGCACACCTCAAACAGTGAGCTGAGCTGACTCAGAGGCTCATGGATGCCTCAGACAATTCTATTCTCTGGGTTTACTTCTCCCTCTTCTACGTGTTTTCTTGTGCCATTTGGCATAGTGTCTCAACTTCATAGGAAATAGACTTTTGGATTTTTTTTCATTTATAGTTAGATGTTCTTGTTTCCTTTTTAGGGTAGAATTTTACTAATAAATGCTTGCATAGCAGCTATACAGTTATGAGTGATTTTTTTTCGTTGCTGGAATAAACACTGACCGAGAAGTTATATAAGCAGTTCCTTGACTGGCTTAGGGGAAACAATCATTTTATTGTTAAGAACAAACGAAAGGAGGAAAATCTCATGCGGGCAAGGCCACAAAGCTCAATAAGGGAGCCTTACGGATATTACATTTTTGTGTATACCACCAACATTTTGAGAACAGCATCCTAAAGGATGGTGATCGCCTTTTTTCTACAAAGTATCCTTTTGTCCAGTTTTCTGGGAGAAATTTTGAGATGGATGGAGCACAAGTCTCGCTTAAAACCGCCTCTGATAGTGCTCGTTTTTATGAAAGAACTTCGATACAAATATCGACTTGAGGTCTCCCAAAGGAGAGTTACTGATGGTTTCAGAAGATTCAGTCATCCTGAAGTTGACCTCGCTCACTTCTCATATTCGTGTCTGTGTCCAGGATGAATTGAATATAACTAAAATCACCCCAGCCGAGGACGCGGTGGAAAGTTTCGTCTCATGACAAGGAGTCCTTTTCATAGCATTTTAATCATGCATTTCCGCTCAGAGTCTGATTGTGGAGAGAGATGATCCTTCTCGGGGACAATGCCTCCTTTCCATCACTCTCTCAGAGCCAAAGTCTTATCTCAGGTTCGCTCTCAAACACTATGTACCAAGCGTCCGGGGCCATCTCTCAAGCTCTTTTCCTGTTTATTGCCTTACAACTGGGAAATGGCCCGCTGAACAAAGACAGTTCCCCAAGGCCAAGCAGTGTGCAACATGCTAATAAATATTCAAGCCAATGTCTTTCAAATGTTATTGTGAATCATCTTTCCCTCCTTCCTTCCCATGGTTCAGTCATCTTGCTGGCTCCAGATTTTCACCTTTTGTCTCAGGCCTCAGCTGCCTTCGGTTTACTGCATACGACTGCAATTGTCTTTGTCTCTTTTATCCGCTTCGCTGTGTCTCATTTTCCTAAAGTATCTGGCACCCACTTTTCCACAACATTGTTCCTTTGTTCCAGGAAAAAAATAATTTTTGGAAGCAGCAGAAACACAGTTCCAAAGGCCACAGGGTGACATCCTCTCTCACCTGATCTTTATGCATATCTGGTTTTTAATTGCATTTTTTTCCCATGTCTCAAGCACCATACACCTCCCTTCCTCCCTGACAGGAAGGAGCATTTTATTTCTCATTCAAAATGCCTTCCTACTGATCTCTATTCTTCAGAAGCTCCAGAGGCCCCTTGTTACCTGTTGGTTTTTCTCATGTTGGTTGATCTGTTGGCCTTTGCTGTAGTTTATTACCTTTTCAACCTTTTTCCCCCCCTCTTTCCGAACTTAGGCCAGAACTTACAACCTGCTGTCTTTTCTCATCTTCACTATCATTATCTTCAGACCGAGTCTTCCCAAAATGGATTTTTTTACCAACCCCGTGCTCTTTAAAGAGACAAAGAGGAGAATTATGTGATGGTTTCCACCGTCGGAGCGTCTGTGGCTTTGTTTGAGCGAGAGCTTCAAATCCAGAGCTAAACCTTGACTTAACACACAAACTCAATTGACGAGAGGAGTACCCGTGTTCAAGCCCACCAATTGGCCGAGGACACAATCAGAGGGTTATTGGCAGGTATCTTCTTATCTCCCTGGTGCACTGACAAAACTCAATTCATTAAAATAATAAAAAAAGATCTTGGTCCCTCATGTGAGCGGCATGTGATTTTCCATGAACGTTCAGCTCAGAAGGCATCGTGCTTATTATACATTCCATTTATAAATCAAACACCCCTCGGCCTGCGGCTGCACGCTGACATGTCAGCGAGGTTTGGGTCAGCCGCACACACTTCCACGTGAACAGCAGATGAAGGCAAAGAGACAGGGAAGCGGCTCTTTTTTCCCCCCCTTTTCCACCAGTAATAGGCAGCTTGAACGTTAAAATTGGGCTGAGACTCCAAAACCAAAGTCCCATGAACCATAGAAGCAAAGAGACTTGAGATAAAAGACAGGATCTGTCTGTTCTCTTGGATTCTTCACCTTTCTTTCTCTCCCCTTCATCATGTTCATTGGAAAGCAAAGTATGTGCATGTGTGTGTGAATTAAAGGCTATATCTAGGAAGAGATGGGATAAAATCTAGCCCAAGAAAGACTGTGGTTTCTAAGGCTTGTGAAGGTGGTTTGGGGCCTGGGAGTCTAGGGCTCTGTCCATGCCCAGAAGTGAAAACAGAAAGAGGACACTCGGGTTGACAAGAGGATGGCCGTGGAGGGCCCTGCTGAGTAGCTCCACCATGAAGGCAGCGTGTTCCACGTCAGCCCGGCCACGTTTTAGGGTCACTCTGCAGTTCCTTGCTGCATGTGGAATTAATTAGCTTTATCTTGTAGCCTCTCGCCCGTGTCAAACACACGCAACTCACCAGGACCCGCTGGGGAGAAGATTTTAGTAAGAAAATTGCCTACCGAACAAGGTATGTCAAAACTTTCCAGTCTTTGCTCCTTTGCCCCAACTCCCATCATTCACGCCCAATTACCTTTCCTCGTTAATAGTAGAAAACAAAATCAGAGGGGAGGCAAAGGAGAAGAAATCTAGTTGTAACTGGTATTTCCTTTGGACTTTTAAATCTACTCTACTAGATAAGAACCAGGGAGATAAGGGGATTTAGAAAGATAAAAATCTACCAGAAGTGCGAGGTTCTGAAATTGCACATCATCTTTGGAAAATGGCCACATATCATGGGTAGCGATCCTATACAGAAATGAGGAAAAGACGAAAGGGAAAATGAAATAATGGAAAGTTTTTTCATATGAAAAAAATGAAAAGTTTTTTCATATGTCATGTGCTAACACTTCTAGACCCCCCTCCCTACTCCCCATGCTTTGAGGAGTATCGAAAAAATAACTTGGTAAAATCCCAAACAGAAAACAGAATGAAGATGGTTGAAGTAGACTGTAACTAGTAATTTTCCTTGAAACAGTGAAATACTGTTGAAACAAATAGACCGTGACATGGTAAGCAAATAGGGCATATTGCTAACATGTCCCTCCCGAAGACCATAAAGTAATGGTCTAGAGTTCAAATCGATTTTAAGAAAAAATCAGTTGTGTCAGAAATGTTTCATTAATGGGTTTACTTGCCATACTGGCAATGTTTTACAATCTTTCATTGATATTAGATCCAGTGTTTAGTGTAGCTTTCCAAAAATGTACATGGTAGACCGATTGAGTAAAATATTGAGGGATGAGGTCCAGGCACATGAGTTTGAAAAAACAAAATCCTCAGATATTTCTAATGTAGATCAAAAGTTGAAAACCAGCGAGAGAGTGACTTGGCCCATGGACAATGGAAGGGATTTAAATAATACATAATGTGTGATTTCTTGAATACAGAGTTGACATTCCACATTACTTTTCCTTGTAATGGGAACGAATCCGTGTCGTTCACCTGGGTCCCCTTTGCGGCATGGCCTTTGCGAGAGGTGGCAGAACTGGGAAAGGAGAAACTAGTTGTCTTCTAACTGTAGGTCAGGTACCTTCTAGTAGCACAAAGATCCTACTGCCTGGACTGACCCACAAAACCATCCCAATGTAACCTGCTTTGTCTTTTATAAGATTTTTTTTTTTTAAGTTTATCTACTTATTTTTGCTAGTGAAAGAGAGAGCACACCGGAGAGGGGCAGAGAGAGAGAGGGACAGAGAGAGAATCCCAAGCAGGCTCTGCACTGTCAGCATAGAGCCCAATGCCCGGCTCACAAACCATGAGACCGTGACCTGAGCCGAAATCAAGAGTCAGACCCTTCACCGCCTAAATGACTGAGCCACCCAGGCACAGCCAAACCAGCTTTGTCTTTTAAGGCTTTCTCAATATGGTAAAATTCTTATTACTAATAAGCCCATATTTATTACTGTTTCCATTAAATACAGTAACTGAACTGAGAATATTTTTCTTAGATGGTGCATTTTTATATGATAGGCTGAGTTTTTAGGATAGTTTCTTTAATTAACTGAGTATCGGTGACTTACGCTTTCAAAGTAGCTATTCAACGGATTTTGCCAAGTAAGCTTTTGCCTTGACAGGTATGTCATAACACGTAAAGCAAGCCATGATGGTTGTCACAGGATAACATCTAATGGATTTGTAATTAAACTAGCTAATTTGCTTAGAAGCAATATTTAGAAATATACAATACATGCCCTACTCACTCACAAATGTGCCGCAACTAATTAAGATGCATTTATCCCTAGATTAAAATGCTATACATATATATTACCAGCATAAAATGCAATGTTAATATTGTTTCTTGCTCTAAAGAAGTGTGTGTACTCTTTACTCAGATATTTCCTTTGCTCAGAAACTGAAGTCTATCTAGCTCTTTTTTAAAGTCCTTATTTGTCCATCAATTGTACACATTTGTATTCGGAGCTTTCTCAAAATGTCACAATTAGTTCACACTCTGATTTAATCTGGTATTAAAGCATGTAAATAAACGCATATGCCCAGAATCATACCACATTATAGCTGTCAGGTGCCTTAGAAAGCTTCTGTTTTAAACCTTTCCATTAACAAGTGAAAAAACTAATGTACGAAGAGGTAAGACGCTCTGATGGCCCGGCTAGAATAAAAACTAAGTCTCCTGACTCCTGTTTCTGTGCCTTTCTAATTAAGCCATGCTGCCCTGATACTTAGTAACTAACAGGGTTAGGGTTAATTAAGAAATGGAAGAAACTGAGTCTTGACTAAGAAATTTGATCCACCAACCTAAGATGTGAGCAGAGGGAGGAGAGCCCACAGAGAGGTAATACATCACAAGGCACTGAAAGGTTGATCTGCAAACCTCTTCCAAAGGAGAAAACTTTGGAAATGGTTAAAAGCCCAGCCAGTCATGATTAGAAACAGACAGCTACGTTGTGTGGTGGAGATAATTCTAGCTGTAAGTGTCTTCATTAATAAAATATGTAGAGAGAGAAGATTTTTCATTTCTACATATTTTGGGGTAAGATTTCTATCTGAACCAAAATATAAAAATCCACCTTCAGTAACAACACAAATCGCTTTCTTAGTCCCGTGTAACACTGTAAGCCTACAGTGTACTTTATATCACATCTGATGCTTTATGTCTGTCATGCCACCAGAAAATGATTCCTGATATTTTTTTTAAAGATCCAATAAGACTTGCAAACTTTAGTATAGGTTACTAATAAGGGAAAATTATTTTAGAAATCTTTGTATTGCCACTGCTGTATTTCAAAGTTAAATTTTATATTTATCAAAGTTGGATATCCATAGCCTAAAGTTTCAAATAATTCAAAGCCTTGGTTTTTTTGTTTTGTTTTTCTTTTTAAAAAAGAACCTTAGAACTGCTATTCAGAGGCGAGCTCTCCCAATCTTTTCAGCTATTTAATACATGTTAATATTATCTTTCAATACACGTTTACCTGTACATCATAAGTTTTCAAGATTAGGCATTAACAAAATCACCCTCTCACCATTTAAACTGAGGATTTAGCTCTTCTTCAACACTGCTGCACCTGTCGACGTCATAGACAGACAGATATATACCCTTTCCTTCCTTCTATTTCTCCAATATAGTTACATCTTAACTTTGGATTAGTTCATTTTCAGTGTTTATAGTATTATTGGTATGTTTATGTCATCGTAGATGAGCTACGTGAGTAAGTAATTCTTTTTTGCTCACATTTTAACATCTCTGAAATCTGGATCTGTCTCTCAAAGGCGGTTATCCAGACAGCTGTTGTAATATTTGTTATTGTCTGTGCACACGTTTGGTCAGAGCTATTAATAAAGTCATCACTTCAGTTGAGTTCATGCATGACAGGCGCTACACATGTTGAGAGTATGCAGTGTCTTCAAAAAGATTACACTGCGAATTGGCATTAAAACAAAAAGTTCTTGTGTACATAGAAAGGCAAAGACAAAGCAAAACAAAGCAAAACAACTCAGTGCAGTGGAGCATAAATTTATTAGTGGTAAAGCAAATATTTCTCATTGGAAGAATGACAGCAATACAATATTTTATTGCAAAGCATCACCAAGTGCTTTGTGAGATCGAAGAAAAAAGATACCCATGAGTTGATGGAACTATTATGTTGATTAACGAGAGCATGGAAAGCATTTCCTATTACAGCAATGCCCCTGAAGACAGAAAAATATACCAAATCCCTCAGTCTAGAAGAAAGAAACTTCAATGTAGCAAGAGACTTGCTCTCCCTCTCCAAAACAAGCTGTGACTTGATTTGTACATCACACAGAGCCAACATTAAGTAATTGTGTCACCATTTGATTACAGAGGGGTTTTTTTTCTTCATGGTACATAAAATATTGGTACATCTGATAATTGATAATATCTTAGAGTCAACAAAATATGGAATGAAATATAATTATATTTCCTTTTTGAACATTTTGTGTTCCTAGAGTTAGTTGATGCTTCCTTTGTGTTGTTTTCTAAATGCTTATCACAGATTCACCCATAAATTGTTGTCTAAGTATAAATCTACGAAATAAGGCAGGGTCGGGAATATTCCCAGTTTTATCTGATTAGTTCCACTCTGAGCTGAGTGCTCCATGGATCTGTTGCACAGCTGATGTCCTCTGATCTCCTTTCACTAGCATCCTTGGACATTTATTTCTCCCTGTGTATGTGTTCTAGATACCATACAGAATTATTTCCTTGTTTTGGTATACCACATCCCCTAATTAGTTCTGAGGAAAGGATTCATAGAAGTCCTATTTTTTGAGATCTTGCATGTCAGAAAATATCTTTGAATGATAGTTTGGCAGTACTTGGAGTTTGAGGTTGGAAATCATTTACCCTCAGAATTTTTATGACTTTACTCCATTCTCTTCTAACTTCCAATGTTGTTATTGCCAACTCAAATGCCATTCTGGCATTCTATGAATGTGACTTAGTCCCCTCCTCCACTCTTTCTGAAAGACCTCCTTTTTGTCTCCAGTGTACTAAAATTTTATGGCGATCTCACATAATGTAGATTCGTTTTTATCCATTATCCTTGGCTCTTGGTGGGTTCATTTAATAGTAATAGGAAGTTTTCATGAATTGTTTCTCTGGCAATTGCTGTCCCTTTTGTTTATTTCCTCTTTCTTGAACTCCTATTATTTAAATATGGGAATTCTTAGACTGTTCAAATTGTTAAAATCTTTTCTATGTCCTGTTCAATTGTCCTGCTTTATTGAAAATTTCCACTATTTTATCTTTATCTTTATCATTATTTTTTAATTTCTGCATTTATATTTTTAATTTCAAGAACTCTCTTATTCTTTCATAAGTTCCCAAGTGTTCTTTTTTAGTAGCATAATGTTCTTGTTTCATAGATATAATGATTTTTCTTACATTTCTGAGGCTAGTTTTAACCTCACAATATTCTTCTCCACATATGATCTCTGTTTCCTCTAAATTTTCATATTTATTTGCTCTGTCTTTCCTGTTAGAGGTTTTCCTCAAATGTATGGTAATCTCATTTTTTTTTAATGTTTATTTATTTATTTTTGAGAGAGAGCACGTGCACGCACACGTGCACACACCGGGCGAAAGAGGGACAGAGAAAGGGGGAGAGAGAGAATTCCAAGCAAGCTCCACACTCAGCATGGACCCTGATGCAGGGCTTGATCTCACGACTGTGAGATCATGACCTGAGCTGACATCGAGAGTCAGATGCTTAACCAACTGAGCCGCCCAGGCATGCCTGCTCATGTTTTTAAATGGAGAACTAAAAAGCTGATTGGAAGTTGTAAGGAAGTGAGGCTTCATGAATGATGGACTTCACTCTAAGATGACTTCACTTGGCCTTTTCACTACTAGACCCTTGGCGGTCAGTACTTTGAATTCCATGCTCTCGGGCTAGTCAGATTTCTCAGAGAAAGACTTCCAATCTCCTGCCCAGCTTCCGGCATTTTGGAAGCCTGGGGAGAGAATAAAGTTGAGGTTCTCCCTTTTTATTATGATCATCCTCATCATCCTGTTTTTAGGAGATCACCATACCCTCAGCTGTGCTGGTGTCTTCCAGTTCAGAGATCTTCTGATTCACCTCCCCAGAAACAAAATCTCCTTTCTTTGTGTTATGGTGCAGAGAATAGAAGGATAGAGAAAAGAGGCAATCGCCTGCCTTCACAGCACGAAAATACTGATCTGGGGCTTAACTGATTCTTTAATAGCCTTGTAAACAATCCCATTTTCAGCTCCATCTACACTTTCGCTTTCAAGGCACCTTGTACTGCCAGTTCCTGAGCCTTTGTGGTTTAGAGGTTCAAATCAGATTGCTTCTGTACTTTTTCTACTCCAAGTCTTCAGCCGTCATGGGCTGGTACTTTTCCACTACCTTTCTAACTTCCAACATTTTGCTGTTGTTAGGTGCTCTCACATTCTTTTTGTTTTTGACAATGTATACCTTTAAAAGCATCTTTACTTTCATCTTCGTATGATTTAGGAGGAAATGTGGTAATCACATAGGTTTAATGCGTCAACTAGTTGAAATGCTTCCCCCACCCCCCGCCATTAAACCTAAATATGACATAAATATGATGTCTTTCTTGGAATCACCCATATAACGGCATTTGAAGGCATTGAAAATAAGTTTCTGTTATAAAAATTTGTTAAACGACATCAGTCACAAGGAAGTGCTCATATACATACATACATATATATATATATATATATATATATATATACATATATATATATACACACACACACACACACACAAACATGCTCTGGTAACAGAAAAACAAACATTCTGTATAGTTGCAACAAGGCATTAACTGTTTATATAGGCTAGTAGTTAGAGAAAAAGTGAAAGTTTTTACCCTTGTCCATGTCGCCTGAATTTTAAATTTTTTTCGCAGGTAGATAGAGATGGTTTTCTGTCACTACCAAATAGAGAAAGGTCATGAGAGAAATATAGCCAAGCTTAGGAAGCTGAGTCTGAACAAGAAATCGAACTGGAGTGTCAACTGATTTGGGATCATCTGGATGATTCAGGCACGTGGTTCCTCCCCCAATGACCGTCTGCCCAACAACATGCTACCCCACCCCTGTTGTGTACCAGCCAAGTGCTTCAAAGGGCATTGGCCCCGCTGACATCTCCAAAGATATAAGCAAGTCAAGAGAATCCCATCCTCTTTGTCATGGGGATCAAGTGACTGAGGCCTTAAGAATTTCAGCACATGGCATTCTACTGGCCACGAGGATTGGCACTAAGCTCAGATCACTTGCCTAATAACTAAAGAAGGCATTCCTTCTCCTTGGGCATTTTCAGGAAAGCAAATAGCCCAGCTACTTTTGGCAGCCTCTCAACACCTGCAAAGAAAGCCAGCTTGGGATTGAAGACAACATATTGGATGGCAGAGCAGAGAGGCAGACCAAAAAAACCCACACAACATATTGATAAACAAACCCTGAAGCCTGACTACCTCGGTATTTTTCATTAGATGAGTCAATAAACTCCCTTATTTTTCAAGTTGGGCTTAATTGGGTTTTTCTTTACTGATAAATCTCATCACATGCCTAATTATCTAGATTACCTACCACCATTATATAGCCCATTATGGGAAAAAAAAAAAAACCTCTCCTGAGCTGGCCCATATTTACCCAATTAACTATAAAAGAGTGTTAAAATGGTTCTGACATTAAAATTTATTGATAAAATGCATTTGTTACATGGGCTTATTTGCAGTTGAGTGAACTTCTTATCATCAGCAATTGTCTTTATTCTATGAAACAACAAATATATTTACAGATCTTTCTCTCAAGACAGCGTTTCCTCTTCTCTTTCTTTCCTTGATTAGTAATAGTTCTGCCTGGGCATAACATTTAAAATTCACTTACTACATCACCAAAATGAGAACTGTCAAATCAGAAGCATTAGAAAGAGAGGAAAGAATAATCATGCTGCAACGGAACATTTAATTCAAATTCAGAAAATAAATACAGTTGAGGATTACTCCACCTACAGAATCATTTGAAAGCATTGTTGAACTTTACCATTTTAAAGATGAATATATTATTGATTGAAAAACACTAGGATGAAACAGTTAAAATCTCAACTGCTCTAGTGTCTGAATAATGCACACATGTGTAGAAAATTAAACCAGATAGTTGAGGAAAATTAATATGCTTTGAAAATCTAATTATTTGATAGACTATCTTCAGTAACTTAGATAATTGTCAATTTTCTCTTTTGTAATTTTCTACACAAAATGAGAAATAAACAAGTATAATAAACACATAACAGAATAATTTAAGGGGCCCAGTTCTTACTGTTTTTCTCTATCCACACTCACTGTCTTGCTGATCCTATTTAGTTAGACTCATGGCTTTAAATACCACCTGTACAACAGTTCTGATCAATTTTCAGTCTCTTTCCCTGACCTCTCTCCAATCTCGACTTCTATCTCCTGCTCCCTTTACAACAACTCCACTTTTGGACATCTAATAGTTCACACTCAGCATGTCCAAAATTCACTTCTTGGTCTTCCCCCCTCAAAATCCCTCCTAATCCTCCCTGTCTCTTTAGAAGACAACTTCATTTTTCCAGGGGCTCAGGACAACTGCTTGATCCAGTTGATCAAGTGGCCCTTGACTCATGTCTTTCTCTCAAACACCACATCTAATTTATTGGTAAGTCCTTCCTGTTGGTTCTACCATGAAACCATCCGGAATCTGATCACATCTCTCGGCCACCGATTCTACCAGCCTGTGCCAAGTCACTGTCCTGTCTTGTTCGGATTATTGCAGTAGCCTCCTGACTGGGGACCCTGCTTCCATCTTGGTCTTCCTAAAAGATTGATTTTTTAAGTACTGAGTTAAATCATGCCACTTCTCTACTCAAACCATCCAACGGCTCCCTATTTTTAATCAGCATGAAAACCAGTGCCTTTCATAACGACTTATATGAAGGTCCTCTACTTACTCTCTGGCTTCTTATCCTTTTACTCTTACTTCTGGACCACTCAGTTCCAGCCACACTGGGCACACTCTTCCCCGTAAGGTCCTTCTTCATTGTGTTCTTCTACTTCCCTTCCAGACTATCACAAGGTCATATTTGGATGAAACTTACCCTGGGGATCCTATATAAAAGGACAAACCCTCTCCTCCACAGCCATCTGCAAAAATTCCTGCCATGTTGGTCTCCTTTTCTGTTTTCCCTTGACAATGGTAGCTTTCTAACCCTTACTTAGTTATGTTTACTGTCTCTCTCTCCCACCAGAAGACAAGCACCTTGTGTTCAGAGCACCTTGTGATCAAACATCTTGACCAGTGCCTGGAATATAGGGAGCGCTGCGATACATATCTCCTGAACAAATGAATAGGAAAGGTAGACGTCTATATATGCCTTATTTGTTGATAACAAAACTGCAATAACTCTAAGACTGAAATGAGATGTTTTCAGTTTTACAAAGAGTTTATCATTTGCTTTATTCATTTCCATTGGATGGAAGTGTGAATATTTTTTGAAAATACAAACCAATGCATGTAATACCTAATACTAGTTGAAAAATACTAATCAGTGGGGTGTCTGGGTGGCTCAGTTGGTTGGGTGGCCGACTTCAGCTCAGGTCATGATCTCACAGTTCGTGGGTTCGAGCCCCGCGTCGGGCTCTGTGCTGACAGCTCGGAGCCCAGAGCCTGCTTCGGATTCTGTGTCTCCCCCTCTCTCTGTCCCCTCCCCTGCTCACACTCTGTGCCTCTCTGTCTCTCAATAATAAATAAACGTTAAAAAAATTAAAAAAAAGAAAAACATTAATAAGCTTTAACATCTCATATACCCACGCATAACACACATCTACAGATTGCAAAGCTTCCAATAGCTTCCAAGCCCCACACATTGCTCTCACTTGTCCTTACGCAGGGCCGTGCAGGCAGATGCATTGGCTACCTCCTTCCCTGGCTCTTATTTTGAGAGGGAGTGTGTTTCTCCTCTAATTTTTCATCTAAGAATTCCCCCAACCTTCAACACATTTTTAAAGATAGTATAATGAGCCTTTAACTGGTGTTGCCAATTTTTAACGTTTTGCCACATTTGCTTTCTCTTTCTTTCTTACATGTATTTTTATTGTTTTCCTAAAAAGTGTGATGGCGATTTGCTTATATAATAACAATTCACCCCTGAAAACTTCGTCAAATATCACTTAAGAACAAGACATGCTCCTATATCACCACAACAAAAGGATCATACTCAAGAAATTTAACATTAATATAATAGTTATCCAATATAGTTTTTCATATGTGGGAGATAATCACAGGCTATATATTATATTTAGTTGTTAAATCTCTAGAATAGCTCCTCCTCCTTCTGGTCTCCTTTTCTTCCTCCTTCTTCTCCTCTTCCTCCTTTTCTGTCATGTCACTGACATTTTTTTCAAGTTTATTTATTTATTTTTGAAGGTGAGAGAGGCATGAGTTGAGAAGGGGCCCAGAGAGAGGGAGACACCGAATCGGAAGCAGGCTCCAGGCTCCGAGCTGTCAGCACAGAGCCCGATGCAGGGCTTGAGTTCACAAACTGTGAGATCATGACCTGAGCTGAAGTCTGACACTTAACCGACTGAGCCACCCAGGTGCCCCAATGTCATTGACATTTTTGAAGTGTGCGGGCCAGTCATTGCCTCATTACTATATTCAGGGTAAAGATTTTTAGAAAAACCTCTACCTTAAAAATTAGACTTTTAATGTGTGCTTTAATAGCTGTAAAAGACACAGTACAGTGAAGTGGATACGAGCCCAGTCCACACACAGCCACACATGCGTGGGCTCAAATCCAGTTCCACCATTCATGCCCCATGAGCAGTATTCTCTAGTTCTCTGCCTCTGCTTCCCTATTATAAGATGGGGATGATGATACCACCCGTCTCACAGGACTGTTATGCACATTAAATAGGTTAGTGTATGGGACGCACTTAGCACTTGCCATGTGATAAATGCTTTATGTTAGCTCTGTTTATGGTTTTAAAACAACCTTGACTAATTTCTTTTTTTTTTAATGTTTTTTTATTTATTTTTGAGACAGAGAGAGACAGAGCATGAGCAGGGGAGGGGCAGAGAAAGGGGGAGATACAGAATCTGAAGCAGGCTTCAGGCTCTGAGCTGTCAGCACAGAGCCTGACGCGAGGCTCAAACTCACAGAGTATGAGATCATGACCTGAGCTGAAGTCGGACGCTCAACCGACTGAGCCACCCAGGTGCCCCGACCTTGACTAATTTCTATCTAGCGGTTGAGATGGGGGTGGGTGCGGCCAGAGAGAGGGTGGCAAGAAACACAGGAGGAAGCTTGTGTCATCCCTGAGTATAGAGTAACTATCAAAGACATGGCTTGGAATTTTAATTAAATCCCAGTATTGTTTTTTGCAATCTGGCGTATCTCCACCTCATCACCTTTGACACATGACATTGATGGTACATTCCAAAGGGAGAGTAAGGTGCATTTCCAGAAAATCCCTGGGAGTTTCAGAGGTGAGCCGCCCTGATCTGACACGCCTCTAGAGGGCAGCAGAGGCCCTGGCAGATCTGGGCTCCTTTGCAAGAGAAGCCCTGGTGAGTCGCTTCTTTCCACAAACCACAACCGGGGTGGGAGGTCGCTTTACTCAACAGCATAAATAGGTGTGCGATTGTTTACTTGGGGAGGGGTAGCGAATGACCCCGTGTAACCCCGGAATTCATTCTCCTTTTTTGTAAGAAAGATACTCTTAAACGTAACCGTTTCTGAAGACTAAATATATCACACGGATGTGTGTGCTTCTTCCAAAGCAGGGTAACATGAAGCTCACGAGGTCTGGTTCCAGCAATTAATTCTTAGCAAGCAGCTGAGTGTTGAGAGTGACTTTGTGATATAATTGCTGCCAGTGCCAAGTCCCCATGGGCAGGGAATACCGTCTCCTCTGTGCAGAACAGAGCTTATCTGCCCGGCTGCTTGCTTCTACTTTACAGTTTCCAAACATGGATAGGGGCTCTCTGCTTTAGAGCAACTTTAAGAGCTTCCGGTCGCTGTTTCTATCAGAAGTCAAGTTTTCTCCTATAGCTTAGCTATTACCAAGTGTGAAACCGGGGTCTCTTTTAAAGACGCGCAGAGCGTTCAGAAGTAGATTCAACTACAAATAAATTACGAACAACATTAATCGCACATTCTGGATACTTCAGGTGGGCGGTTCAAAGTAATGGGCAGAAGCAAGGAATCTGAGACCCCATAACCCAGACTTGAATTCCAGCTCCACAACTAAATAGCTGTGTGGCCTTGAATGAGTTATTTAACCTCTCTGTGCCTCAGTTTCCTCTTCTATAAAATGGAGATACTGCTAGTATCTACCTCATAGCGTTGCTAGGAGACTTTTAGGAGTTAATATATGTGACACTTCCAACAGGCCCTTGCATTTACAGTAAAACCTTGGTGTGTGAGCACAATTCATTCCGGAAACATGCTATCCATGTAGTCCAAAGCGCTCATATATCAAAGCAAATTTCAAGAACCATTGGCTCAGTTGTGATCATGTGACACTTGGCATCAGGCTCTACTCATATTGCAAAACATTGCTCATTTACCAAGTTAAAATTTACTAGAAATGTTTGCTTGTCTTGTGGAACACTTGCAGAACAGGTCACTTGCAAGCCAAGGTTTTACTGTAATAAGTACCATAGAACTGTTAGCTTTTATTATCTAGGATCTCAGAACCTTTGGCAAGCATCCAAGCCTTTCCCTCCTTCATTCTCCCTCCTGAACAATATGGCGGCATAGCAGACACTGGGCCTCAATGCGCCCACAGAACGTTACCCTCCGTAGGTGTCTGCTAAAAAGGAGAATTTTCCCCTTTACCCAAAACACACAGGAAGAAAACTGTACAAATTCTGCATTCCCTCAGCCTTCCCCTTAAAGTGTCTTCCCCCACCTTCGTGCTGCCCTCTTTGGACCAGTAAGGTTCTCGCTGATTTTCTTGACAGAGGTTGGGTCAGCACTCATTTCTCTCTTAGTCACTGGATCTACCACAGTCATTCGCAAACTCTTGAATTGACTTAATTGGTCACCCAAACATTAGGCACAAACTTTTCCTCTTTTTACCGAGGCCAAAGAGACAGACAAGTAACATACATCCCCCCTCTTTTAAAACAGAAAATAAAGAGAATTCCTTTAGCAAAAATAAAGTGAATTCCTTTAAAAGTTTAAAAAATATTTCAGAAAAGTGTTCCACAAAAACTGAAAAAGAAAAAAATTGCTTCAATGACTTGGAACAGAATATAAGCTTTATTTAAAATAAAAAAAAAAAACTTAGAGGCACTTGGGTGGCACCAACCAAGAGCTGGTTAAGTGCCAACTCTTTTTTTTTTTTTTTTTAACATTTTTTATTTATTTTTGGGACAGAGAGAGACAGAGCATGAACGGGCGAGGGGCAGAGAGGGAGGGAGACACAGAATCGGAAACAGGCTCCAGGCTCTGAGCCATCAGCCCAGAGCCGGACGCGGGGCTCGAACTCACAGACCGCGAGATCGTGACCTGGCTGAAGTCGGACGCTTAACCGACTGCGCCACCCAGGCGCCCCGCCAACTCTTGATTTCAGCTCAGGTCAGGATCTCACAGTTCGTGGGATTGAGCCCCACATCAGGCTCTGCACTAACAGCACGGAGCCTGCTTGGGAGTCTCTCTCTCTCCCTCTCCCTCTGCGCCTCCCTTGCTCGTGCAAGCTCTCTCTCTCTCATAATAAATAAACTTCAAAAAAATGAATAAAAATAAAAATAAAACATTTTAAACATTCAAAAACAATTAAGAGGGCGATAAGTAGATATCAGACCAGGTCAGCAATATAAACTGACATCATCTTAATGTGAAACAGGATCTGCGTGAATATGCCTTGCAGAGAAAGATTTGTGGAATCACTTTTGATGTAGTTCATGAGAACTGGGCAGATTCCACTGGAAGGGTGCTTTGCGAGTAGCACATTCCTTGAGGTAAACCAAGTATCTAATGTTTTTAGTCTGTTCTCTGAGCTGAACTTAGGCTTGGGGGCTTGGGCATCTGAAACTTAGTTCAATGAATTACTAATAGATTCCTCCTCAGACATACTTCCAGCATTTTTAGAAGCCCAATAAATTCAAAATATTTTATGCTACACAGTCCATTGTGAAAACGTTCAAAAATGTATTGATAAGACAGCGGCGCGCTGTGAAGATACGATCTTGCCCACCCGGCATGGGGGTTTAAGCCCATGGCTTCTGGAATCAAACTGCAGGCTTTCAGATTCCAGATAATTCTACTTGAGACCTTGGCCAAGATCCGGTGGAGATAACAGACCACACCTATAGCAGACACCTGTTGGTGTTTCTGTCCCACCCCCTTCAATAAGCACCTGATGCTCTTCTTTCCTAGATTCCACCCCCATCCCCTACACACACACACACACACACACACACACACACACACTCCTTGCCACCCATGTGGGCTGTTACCCAATGACTGGGCAGCGGGAGGGAAGCCAAGCTTCCCTTCCTAGCCTATAGGGTTTCCCTTCAGAACCAACTGAAGCCACCCCGGGAGGGCCTTGGCCTGAGATGTGCCCTGGCTTGGCTCAACTCCCTTTTCCTGCCCTCCTTCCATCACCCCTTACTGGTCTTTCCTACGACCAACTCAGGGATGACTTCCTTGCGTTGGAACCTCATCTCAGTATCTGCTTCTGGAGAACTAGGACTTCACATTTAGCTGCCCCCCACCCCAGAGTTTTGAAAGAATGGATGAAGCTATTGTATCAAAAGCACCTAGAACAGCATCTAGCATATAAGTGCTACGTAAATATTAGCTGTGGTTATTTCCTGAGGTTGGGCCTGCAGAACCAAGGATAACCCGGGGGCTATACAGGGACTTCAGACTCACATAAAGCCACAAACATACAAACTCTTGAGAAATGTTGAGGGAGCGGAATAATCCACATAATTGCTTCCATTCGCATCACTGGTTGCACCCTTGGCCTTAATTACAAGGGAATAAATGCTTCTGGCTGAGTTGTAATATAAAGAGGCTGCCACTGTGTGCTCCCATGAGACCCGCCACAGGCATTCAATTTAGTTAATAAGTATGGATACTGGAAGACTTGAACGTCCTCTCTCCCATGTGCTATATTTTTTTATAAGTGAAAACTCTTTGGTTCGTCCTTTCACTGGGTTTCATGGAGTAGTTTCAAGGTTGCTTGTTTGAAGGTAAGCAGCAGGAGTCTTAAGAACTTAATTTTAAGAAATTCAAAGAGCAAAGAATGCACTTTGTTCTTTGAGTTCCTTAAACCTATATTTCATATCCTTTCATAATAATTTGTCTTTTATGGATAAAATATACACAAATCACTTAGGAAAAAAGGCATCTGAAATGACCTTGGGCGACCAAGTTCTTCTGTTTTTAAATGGCATGCACAGAGTATATTATTAAGACTTCTATATGGTAGCATTTCTAGCACAGCTCTGAAAGAGAATTTACCATTTCTTTATTATTCAGTTCAAATATAAGGGCAAAGAAACTTACTCATAGGATTTCTTTTTTTTTAAGGTTTTCATTTATCAGCTCCTGGAAAAAAACCGATATAGGCAAAATCCCAACATGATAAAACCTGAACTAAAGTAACAGTGGCTGGGGGGAACCTCTACGTGAATTATTATGATCTTAGGTCCTAAAAAAAAATTATTCTTGTCTGGTTCTCTCATCTGACCTCACTACAGACTGGCTTTTGTCCACTTCACAGCACTTGAGTCATTAATGATCTCCTCCAGGACAAATTGAATGTTCTCTCTTCTACCCTTATTCACTTTTAATCTATTTGTTGCCTTTGTTCGACTCAACCACTACCTTCCTCCTCCTCCATAAGCCTCTCTTCTAATTTTGTCTGATCCTTTAGTATTTTTTTCCTTTGCAATTTTGTCATATATTTTAAAAATAAAAATGAAAACGACAATTAGAGATGAGGGGGAAAAAAGCACCCCAACCCAAACACTATTATTTTGTTGGATTCTCACCCCACCCCTGTTTTTTTTTTCCTAATTGGTTTTTACATATTGTGAATAGGATTTTGTATCCTTCTTTTTCTACCAAATATTTTTTAATTCTTTCCCATGTTGCTATAGAATCTTTGAAGCCTCCAGTTTTAATTCCTGTTAATAATTTCATCTCTGTCTCACTCCTCCTCAGTCTGTTTCTTCTCCATGCAAATTCACCCTTCTCCCCGAATAAACCCATTGCTGAGCCAAAACTATTTTATATCCCACATTCTCCTTTCATGTTCGAGTCTTCCTTTTGTCCTAATTATATGAACACTAATTTAAAAATAAAATAAAGTAGGGGCACCCGGGGCTCTGTTGGTTAAGAATCTGACTTTGGCTCAAGTCATGATCTCATGGTTGGTGAATTTGAGCCCCGCATCCTGCTCTGTGCTGACAGTGCAAAGCCTGCCTGGGATTCTCTCCGTCTCCCTCTCTCTCTGCCCCTCCCCCGCTCTCTCTCTCTCTCGGTCAAAATAAATAAACTTAAAATTTTTTTAAGTAAATAAAATAAAGTAAAACTGTCGCACTAAAATATTCATATCCAAATACTTCCCATCCTGGAAGTTAATCTGGCAATATAGATCAAAGATCTAGTCTTCTGAAATGCCTAAAACATGTTTCCTCTAAATAATTCCCAAGATTTTTTGGAGTCCCTACAAAAGTAACAACTAGGTAATTAGTAGTTTTCAACAAGACTGATACCAGATAGCATTTTCCAAATTCTGCTCCAGAAACGACTAGTACAATACTAGCAGATGTTCAGGTTTTTTTAAATTTTTTTTAATGTTTATTTATTTTTGAGAGAGCATGAGTGGGGGAGGGGCAGGGAGAGAGAGACACACAGAATCCAAAGCAGGCTCCAGGCTCCGAGCTGTCAGCACAGAGCCTGACGTGGGGCCCAAACCCAGGAACCGTGAGATCATGACCTGAGCCAAAGTCTGACACCTAACAGACTGACCCACCCAGTCGCCCCAAGATGTTCAGTTTTTTAAAGGGGGGGTGGGTGGAGAAGGGTGCTATGATTTAAAAAAAAAAAAAGGTTGGGAAATTTTTAATTTTAAAAATTTGAAAGATTTTGTTACTGTAAGAATTTTCAGAGCCTTTAATGTCACTCCCAGCATGTAGCACAGCTGGTAGGTGTTCAATAAATATTTGTTTAGTCCGTAAATTTGCATCGTGAATCTCCAGGAAATAATACAACATGTAACATTTCCCAAAAGAAAAGCAATTTATATTTGTTAGACACATGTAAACAGCTATTTAAAAGATTGTTTATTGCCACATTGTTTAAACTAGTTAATAACTCCAGGCAATCCTCATGTCCATCAACTAGGTGATAGTGAAAGAAATTATGGTACAACGAAAGACCGCAGAGCAATTCCAGAAAGCTCAGAGACACGTCAATTCTGTGCTGACTATCTAAAGAAGAGTGACTTGCTCTTCTCTCGAGGGTCTTTGGAGGAAAAAAGAGCATCTGGATCCAGGACTGAGTTGGCTCCATTCCTTGTTAGGCTGAACTGTGAACAGGACACGTTATAACTTCAGCTCAGTTCCCTCAGCTCTAGCATAAAGCTTTTAGGCCAAATGATCTGCAGGATCCCTTTAGTCAAAGTTTGACAACTTAGTCTAAGAAGTCTCATTTTAGCTGTAATGAGTTTTTTTGAAATTAAATGAAGTGCAAGGAGTGGTATGCAATGAATTAGATTATTTTTCTATCTTCCTCATGGACTGTAAATATTGTAATAAATTAAGCAAATAAATAAACACATTTTTATGTCAGTTCCACACTATATATGAAAAGTTTTATAAATTTGTGTACACTTAACCCGACGAGTCTACTTTTAGAATCTAGCCCCATGAATTACTCAAGAATGTAAAACAAGATTTAATTTAGCAAAGATGTTCATTTCAACAATGGGAAAAACAACAACAACAACAACAACAACAAAAAACAGTACCTAACAAGGAACTTGTTAATTAGATGATAGTACATTATAAAATATCACAGTATGAAGTAATTAAAATGATGTAGAAAAACATTTAATGCTATGGAAATAGATTTACAACATATTTTTAGGATGAAAAATGCAAGTTATAAAACAGCATGTACAATATAATCCAATTTTTATTGTAAAAGATTTCTATGTTGCTAAAGAAAGGTGTTGAATGACTACAATAAAAACTTTACACTAGTAATCTCTGGGTTTATATGTGTTTTTGAAGTTTCATAAAGTTAATATACATTGCTTATAGAGCAATAAAATCAGTGATCTTATAATGTTTTTCCATAGTTGTTTCCTTAGTACTCTATGTAACATAAATAAGTCATTTATGGGATTCCATAAAACTACATCGGTAAATGTTTGCTTAAAACAGTAATGTTATTAACACTGTCATCAAAGATGCCTTGTCTCTTTTCCAAAAATAATGAATTGTGGTAAGACCAGAAATGAATTTTTTAGATGCCTTTAAAGAAATGATAGTTTCAATTGCATGCAGCCTTCTGTTTCTTGTTCCATAGTAGTCTGGTGTATTAAATGACGCTGAGAGGCATCAGTGTCTAAGACCAAGAAATAAAGGAAACCAAGGTGTCATGATTCTGAATACTTAGCATAATAAGGTTATTTGAAGACTCTACAATCTGCATTAAGGAATAAAACCAACTAGTCTCTGCAATGACGCTCTAATGCCATTCTTAACATCTGTGCCTTTAAATTTCAGAAAATAGTACAATTTATTTATTTATTTATTTATTTATTTATTTATTTATTAATGTTTATTTATTGTTGAGACTGAGAGAGACAGAGCATGAACAGGGGAGGAGCAGAGAGAGAGGGAGACACAGAATCTGAAACAGGCTCCAGGCTCTGAGCTGTCAGCACAGAGCCCGACGCGGGGCTCGAACTCACAGACCGTGAGATCATGACCTGAGCCGAAGTCAGACGCTTAACCGACCAAGCCACCCAGGCACCCCTAGAAAATAGTACAATTTATTTAAAAGGTGGTGGGACCCACAGAGGATGACAATTTTTATTTTCTCCAGAACATTAAAAGGAATGCCATCTTTGGCCTCCATCATTTAAGAAGAAAAAAATATTCTAACCATAAAGGTTCTAATCTCAAGTTTTTTTTTTTTTCTTTAAAGTCCTTTCAAATGAGTCAGTGTGGCTTTACAAATATAGATCTTGCATTGTTTGGATTCCTCTTATTTTGCTGCAGACTGGCCAAACTTTGGCAGGCACCAGCACCCCTTTGTAAAAGTCACAGTCACCTAGCAAAGAGGTCCCTGCAAAAACACCCCAAAACAAACTGGTATTTTTAGTCAACTATTCAGAAGGATACTGAGAAACATTCAGAGGATTTAGGAACATGAATTAGGCTCAACGTTGTTTAGGTTGGGAAAAGGCAATTCTTTTGGTTGGAGTTAATTTAAATAATAAGACAGTAAAACCAAAAAGACTGTGATCCTCTCCCTTCCACTGTTTCCTAAAATTCAGTCATTCATGTCTTATCTTCACAATTTTCATCGTGTTGGCAAAGCACCTCTACTCTTACCACCTTAATATTTTCTCTTTGGGTCTTCTACTCTGGGCGGTAGAATATCTATCAAATCAGAGGTTTGATGGGATAGTGTACACATTTAACCATTCTGACATTTAAAAGGATCTTTCATATTTGCCCCCACAAACCCTCATGTAGTCTAACTTCGTCACTTTGCTGAGGCCCAGCATGTTTAAGTAACATGTTCATTACTTGCTGTGTTCGTGGTCTTACTTGAAGAGGTTGACGGAGCAGGTGATGGATTTGAAAAACAACAGCAGCGCACACAGGAGATTCTGTTCATGGGCTGTCAACATACTTACCTACAAGTTACGTCCATAATTTCAAAGATGCTGGAAGTTACCTGCTCCTCCTCTTACCAATTTCACTTTTTTTTTTTTTTACAGTTCTTAAATGGCTCAACACTCTACTGTGTTTTATCCATTCATCTGACCACTATTTCTCGAGTACCTGCTTTGTGCAAGACACTCCCTGAGGCTATAGGAAGGAGCCAAAGAGACAAAATACCTTGCCCTTATGAAGCTTCCTTTCTCCTGGAGAGTTCTAGCTTCCTAAATGTATGTCATGTTTCTTCTTCACAACACTAAATCCCTGGAGTTCGAGATGTGGGTCTCGTCTACTTTGGCTCCTCTGTAGTACCCCAGAGGGTGGTTTACAGTGTTAAATCAGTGAATGAACAACAAAAATATGCACAAGCCCTTTTGTTTGTTTTTCCTTTGACCCCAAGAACTACTTTTAATCACTTCGATTTACTCCACTTCATCTATTCTTTTTTTTTTTTCAGTTTTCAATTTCTCTGATTTTCATCTACAAAATCCTAAAGGTGAGAAAAGACAGGAGGAGCCAAGATGGCGGAACGGCATTTAAGTTTTTTGTGTGTCTCACATCCATGAAATACAGCCAGACCAACACTAAACCATCCTACACACCTAGAAAACTGATTGGAGGATTAACACAACAAACTGCACAACCTGAACCACAGAATTCAGCAGGTCCGCAGTGCAGAGAGGTGAATTTGGGGACCGAGAAGCCGCTGAGGATAGGGAACTGCTTTTGCGGGCGGAGAGAGGACGGAGACCGGGGGGGGGTGGAGAATATGGGAAAAGCACCCTTCCCCAAAAGCAACCGGAGAGAAAGTGGAAAATTGGAAATGGCCACAGGGACTAAACTACAAAGGGAGAAAGGAGAAAGGAGAGGGTTTCAATTCCATTAAGACTGTTAACAAGGGGAGCGCAAAGGCTGCAACTCCGCAGCTCCATACCTGGCGGTGCTCTGGTGGGAAGGGCGAATCCCCAGGAGCAGAGTGGGGTCCGGGAGGTTCTCGGGCCACACGGGGAAAAGCGGTTCCACTGCTGGAAGGACATTTGGTAGAGACTGTTGAGGCCACCTGATCCCAGCAGACCCCAGAGGCAGCCACATTCGCGGGTGCTGGGGCAAGGTTCTTAAGGGTCAAGCCTGGTGCCAGCTGTGTGTTGTGATTTTCCAGAATCCCTGAAAACTGCTGCTACACTATCTCGTGAACTTTTTCTGGGGCGGGCTGGCACCTGGCCACAGTCTCGGAGCACCGGCAGCAGCAGGGTCCAGCAAGCATTCCTGGGTGCAGCCGACATTCGGTCATTGCTCATTTGGCCATTGCTCCATGAGACCCTCCTGCAGAGGGGCGGAACGGGTCAAAGCCGCAGTCCTTCAGACGTAAGGGGCCGGGGAAAACAGCCACATCTGAGACGGAACTCGGGAGAGAGGTGCTGCCTGGGGCCTGGTCACGGAGAGTGAAAGAGCTGGGAGTGGAGGAAAGCTGAAGACAGAGGATGGATGCGTGATTGCTGATCCGGGAGAACAGACTGGGTAGCTGGGTGGCGCCACTTTCACTGCTTCCGCACATGCGCATATGCACCTATGAGCACCGCAACGATCCACCCCAGTAAGCTAGCAGCGCCATCTAGTGGAGAGCGGAGCTGTTACACTGAGCCCCGCCCAACTTGGCTAACTTCACTCTTCAAGAACACAAGTCTCACGTCGGCTTAGTTTATGGACTATAAAGCGCTACATAGACTGACTTCTAGGGGAAAACGAAGTAATTTCACGCCTACTTCAATCTATTAGCAGGTTCATCTATTCAATTTTCTTTTTTTTCTTTTTCTCTTTTACACTTTTCTTTTTCTCAAATACAGAAAGAGAAAAAAAATTCATTTTTATTTTCAATTTTTATTAAAAATAATTTTCTTTAAGTTTTATTACTCTAGTTTTCACTTTTGTGTAAATTTTTTCAAATTCCCTTTTACTTCCATCATTTTATTTTAGTCTACTTCAGTGTATTCATCTTTTCAAATTTTCAAACAATTTCCTTTTTTTCTTTTTCTTTTTTCTCTTTTTCGTTTCTTTTCTTTTTCTTGAATGCAGAAAGAGAAAAACTTCATTTTTACTTTCAATTTCTATTAAAAATATTTTTATTTAATTTTTTACTATATTTTTTGCTTTTATGTAACTTTTTTCAAATTCTATTTTACTTCCATCATTTTATTTTAGTCTACTACAGTGTATTCACTTTGTCAAATTTTCAAATGATTTCTTTTTTTTATCCTTTTTCTCTTTTTTCTTTCTTTTTTCTTGAATACAGAAAAAGAAGAAATTCGTATTCTTAATTTTTATTAAAAATATTTTCCTTAAATTTTTCTACTATATTCTTTACTTTTATGTATATTTTTTCAAATTCTATTTTACCTCCATCATCTCATTTTAGTCTACTTCAGTGTACTCATTTTTTCAAATTCTCAAACTATTTCCTTTTTTCCCCCACCCCCTTTTTTTTCTCTAATCTGTCAAACCACTTTCAACACTCAGACGAAAACACACCTAGGATCTAGCATCTATTTGATTTGTGTGTGTGTGTGTGTGTTTAATTTTTAATTTGATATTTCTTTAATTTTAATTTTTTAATTTTAATTTTTCTATCTCTTTAATTCCCTTTCTCCCTTCAAAATGACAAAGTGAAGGAATTAACCCCAAAAGAAAGAGCACCAAGAAATGACAGCCAGGGATTTCACCAACACAGATACAAGCAAGATGTCTGAACCAGAATTTAGAATCACGATAATAAGAATACTAGCCGGAGTCGAAAATAGATTAGAATCCCTTTCTGCAGAGATAAAAGAAGTAAAAAATAGAATAAAATTAAAAACGCTATAACTGAGCTGCAATCACAGATGGATGCAGCGGCAGCAAGGATGGATGAGGCAGAAGAGAGAATCTGCGATATAGAGGACAAACTTATAGAGAATAACGAAGCAGAAAAAAAGAGGAGGATTATGGCAAAAGAGCACGATTTAAGAATTAGAGAAATCAGTGACTCATTAAAAAGGAACAACATCAGAATCATAGGGGTCCCAGAAGATGAAGAGAGAGAAAAAAGGGGTAGAAGGGCCATGTGAGCAAATTATCGCAGAAAACTTTCCTAACCTGGGGAAAGACACAGACATCAAAATCCAGGAAGCACAGAGGACCCCCATTAGATTCCACAAAAACCGACCATCAACAAGGCATATCACAGTCAAATTCAGAACATACTCAGGCAAGGAGAGAATCATGAAAGCAGCAAGGGAAAAAAAGTCCCTAACCTACAAGGGAAGACAGATCAGGTTTGGAGCAACCTATCCACAGAAACTTGGCAGGCCAGAAAGGAGTAGCAGGATATATTCAATGTGCTGAATCAGAAAAATATGCAGCCAAGAATTCTTTACCCAGCCAGGCTGTCATTCAAGATAAAAGGAGAGATAAAAAGTTTCCCAGACAAACAAAAATTAAAGGAGTTTGTGATCACTAAACCAGCCCTGCAAGGAATTTTAAGGGGGACTCTCTGAGGGGAGAAAAGATGAAAAAAAATATATATATATATGCCATAAGCATATATATAAATAATGGTATATATATAAATACCATAAGCAACAAAGATTAGAAAGGACCAGAGAATACCACCGGAAACTCCAACTCTACAAGCATCATAATGACAATAAATTCATATCTTTCAGTACTCACTCTAAACATCAATGGAATCAATGCTCCAATCAAAAGACACAGGGTAATAGGGGCACCTGGGTGGCTCCGTCGGTTAAGCATCCGACTTCAGCTCAGGTCATGATCTCACAGTTCGTGGGTTCGAGCCCCACGTCGGGCTCTGTGCTGACGGCTCAGAGTCTGGATCCTGCTTCGGATTCTGTGTCTGCCTCTCTCTCTGCCCCTCCCGTGCTCACGCTCTGTCTCTGTCTCAAAAATAAATAAACATTAAAAAAAAAAAAGACACAGTGTAACAGAATGGATAAGAAAACAAGATCCATCTATATGCTGTTTACAAGAGACCCACTTTAGACCTAAAGACACCTTCAGATTGAAAATAAGGGGATGGAGAACCATCTATCATGCTAATGGACAACAAAAGAAAGCCGGAGTAGCCATACTTATATCAGACAATCTAGACTTTAAAATAAAGACTGTATCAAGAGATGCAGAAGGGCATTATATCATAATCAAGGGGTCTATCCACCAAGAAGACCTAACAATTGTAAACATTCATGCACCAAATGTGGCAGCACCCAAATATATAAATCAATTAATCACAAACATAAAGAAAGTCATCGATAGTAATAGCATAATAACAGGAGACTTCAACACCCCACTCACAGCAATGACAGATCATCTAATCAAAAAATCAACAAGGAAACAATGGCTCTGAATGACACACTGGACCAGATGGACTTAAGAGATATATTCAGACCATTTCACCCTAAAGCAGCAGAATATACATTCTTCTCCAGTGCACATGGAACATTCTCCAGAATAGACCATATACTGGGATACAAATCAGCCCTAAGTAAGTACAAAAAGATTGAGATCATACCGTGCATATTTTCAGACCACAATGCTATGAAACTCGAAATCAACCACAGGGAAAAATTTGGAAAGGTAACAAATACTTGGAGACTGAAGAACATCCTAATAAAGAATGAATGGGCTAACAAGAAGTTAAAGAGGAAATTAAAACGTATATGGAAACCAATGAAAATGATAACACCACAACCCAAACCCTCTGGGATGCAGCAAATGTGGCCATAAGAGTAAAGTATATAGCAATCCAGGCCTTCCTAAAGAAGGAAGAAAGATCTCAGATACACAACCTAACCTTATGCCCTAAAGAGCTGGAAAAAGAACAGCAAATAAAACCCCAAACCAGCAGAAGACAGGAAATAATAAACATTAGAGCAGAAATTAATGCTATCGAAACAAAACAAAACAAAACAAAACAGATCAATAAAACCAGAAGCTGGTTCTCTGAAAGAATTAACAAAATTGATAGACCACTAGCCAGTTTGATCAAAAAGAAAAAGTAAAGGACCCAAATAAATAAAATCAAGAATGAAAGAGAAGAGATCACAACCAGCACAACAGAAATAAAAACAATAATAAGAGAATATTATGAGCAATTATATGCCAATAAAATGGGTAATCTGGAAGAAATGGACAAATTCCTAGAAACATATACACTATCAAAACTGAAACAGGAAGAAATAGAAAATTTGAACAGACCCATAACCAGTAAGGAAATCGAATTAGTAATCAAAAATCTGCCAAAAAACAAGAATGCAGGGCCAGATGGCTTTCCAGGGGAATTCTACCAAGCATTTAAGGGAGAATTAACACCTATTGTCTTGAAACTGTTCCAAAAAATTGAAATGGAAGGAAAACTTCCAAACTCTTTCTATGAAGTCAGCATTACCTTGATTCCAAAACTAGACAGAGACCCCACTAAAAAGGAGAACTATAGACCAATTTCCCTAATGAACATGGGTGCAAAAATCCTCAACAAGATATTAGCCAAACGGATCCAACAATACATTAAAAAATTATTCACCACGACCAAGCAGGATTTATACCTGGGATGCAGGGCTGGTTCAATATCCGCATAACAATTAACGTGATTCATCACATCAATAAAAGAAAGGACAAGAACCATATGATCCTCTCAATACATGCAGAGAAAGCATTTGACAATATACAGCATCCTTTCTTGATAAAAACCCTCAAGAAACTAGGGATAGAAGGAGCGCACCTCGAGATCATAAGAGCCATATATGAACGACCCAACGCTAATATCATCCTCAATGGGGAAAAACTGAGAGCTTTCCCCCTAGGGTCAGGAACAAGACAGGGATGTGCACTCTTGCCACTGTTATTCAACATAGTATTGGAAGTCTTAGCCTCTGCAATCAGACAACACAAAGAAATAAAAGGCATCCAAATCGCCCAGGAGGAGGTCAAACTTTCACTCTTCGCAGATGACATGATACTCTATATGGAAAACCCAAAAGATTCCACCAAACAAACTGCTAGAATTGATTCATGAATTCAGCAAAGTCGCAGGATATAAAATCAATGCACAGAAATCGGTTGCATTCCTATACACCAACAATGAAGTGACAGAAAGAGAAATCAAGGAATCGATCCCATTTACAGTTGCACAAAAAACCATAAAATACCTAGGAATAAATCTAACCACAGAGGTGAAAAATCTATACACTGAAAACTATAGAAAGCTTATGAAAGAAATCGAAGAAGACACCGAGAAATGGAAAAAGATTCCATGCTCCTGGATAGGAAGAACAAATATTGTTAAAATGTCAATACTACCCAAAGCAATCTACATATTCAATGCAATCCCTATCCAAGTAACACCAGCATTCTTCACAGAGCTAGAACAAATAATCCTAAAATTTGTATGGAACCAGAAAAGACCCCGAATAGCCAAAGTGATCTTGAAAAAGAAAACCAAAGCAGGAGGCATTACAATCCCAGACTTCAAGCTATACTACAAAGCTGTAATCATCCAGACAGTATGGTACTGGCACAAGAAAAGACACTTAGATCAATGGAACAGAATGCAGAACCCAGAAATGGATTCACAAACGTATGGCCAACTAATCTTCGACAAAGCAGGAAAGAATATCCAATGGAATAAAGACAGTCTCTTCAGCAAGTGGTGCTGGGAAAACTGGACATCGACATGCAGAAGAATGTACCTGGACCATTTTCTTACACCATACACAAAAATAAACTCAATGGATGAAAGACCTCAATGTAAGACAGGAAGCCATCAAAATCCTCAAGAAGAAAGCAGGCAAAAACCTCTTTGATCTTGGCCACAGCAACTGCTTACTCAACACATCTCCGGAGGCAAGGGAAACAAAAGCAAAAATGAATTACTGGGACCTCATCAAATAAAAAGCTTCTGTGAAGGAAACAGTGAAGGAAACAATAAGCAAAACTAAAAGGCATCTGATGGAATGGGAGAAGATATTTGCAAATGACATATCAGATAAAGGGTTAGTATCCAAAATTGATAAAGAACTTATCAAACTCAACACCCAAGAAACAAATAATCCAGTGAAGAAATGGGCAAAAGACATGAATAGACACTTCTCCAAAGAAGGCATCCAGATGGCCAACTGACACATGAAAAAATGCTCATCACTCATCATCAGGGAAATACAAATCAAAATAATAATCTGACAGTTTACACCTGTCAGAATGGCAAACATGAACAACTCAGGCAACTACAGCTGTTGGCGAGGATCCGGAGAAAGAGGATCTCTTTTGCGTTGTTGGTGGGTATGCAAGCTGGTGCGGCCACTCTGGAAAACAGTATGGAGGTTCCTCAAAAAATTGAAAATAGAACTACCCTACGACCCAGCAATTGCACTACTAAGCATTTATCCACGGGATACAGGTGTGCTGTTTTGAAGGGACACATGCACCCCCATGTTTATAGCAGCACTATCAACAATAGCCAAAGTATGGAAAGAGCCCAAATGTCCATCGATGGATGAATGGATGTGGCATACACACACACACACACACACACACACACACACACACACACACACAATGGAGTATTACTCGGCAATCAAAAAGAATGAAATCTTGCCATTTGCTACTACATGGATGGAATTGGAGGGTATTATGTTAAGCGAAATTAGTCAGAGAAAGACAAAAATCATATGACTTCACTCATATGAGGACTTTTAGAGACAAAACAGATGAACATTAGGGAAGGGAAACAAAAATAATATAAAAACAGGGAGGGGGACAAAACACAAGAGACTCATAAAAATGGAGAACAAACAGAGGGTTACTGGAGGGGTTGTGGGAGGGGGGATGGGCTAAATGGGTAAGGGGCACTAAGGCATCTACTCCTGAAATCATTGTTGCACTGTATGCTAACTAATTTGGATGTAAATTTTAAAAAATAGAAAAATAAAATTAAAAAAAAAGAAAAGACAAAGCTATAGCTTGTGATGAAGGAAACCCAGGAAGCAACACATGCAAAAAATGAAAATTTCATCAGCCACTATCAAAAATATGTCAGTGAAATAAATGGCAGAATGTTTAAAATTTCTTAAAAAGTAGCCATTATAGTATATTCAGATAAAATATGTGTTTGTCCTGTGTGTACTTTCTGAAATAGTTCAATATATTATTTGTCTCTTTAAAGTCTCTGTCTTTAATGATACTGTTGTGTAAATTCGTTTGGTATCGAGCAATTTGTTTTCCACCTAAAGAAAATAGATTGTATTTACCTTAAATTTTCAAGACCTCCCAAATAATAAACGGTTAATGTCACTAATAATCCTTACTAGGAAAAGAAAACCAAACCAAAGATTTTTTTTTAAGTGTTGGGATAACTCAAAGTTAAGATGATAACAGTTGACAATTTTCAGCTTTTGCATGGATTGTTCTTCAGTTCATACTACGGACTTTTTTTCCCCTTGTATTTTTCTTCCGCCTTAAAAAAGAAATAAGCTATACTGATATATTCAAATTCTTTGTAAAAATTAAAGCTATAAAAGAGGTAGACTAAAGCTTTAAGGCTTTAAATATCACACCTTATCTCTTCTTTTTGTGAAACTCCTCTGCCCTCACATAAAATCAGTGGGTGAGTTGCTAAAGGTCACCAGCCAATTGGTAACAACGGTAAAATTCTATACCCACCCCGCCTCGTTCCGTCAACTAGATGACACTGCCTCCCCCTAAACAAGAAAGTTAACAGTTCTCAATAAAAATAGAAATATACAAGCTAACCTTTTTTACATTTAGTCCTGTTTTTTTTGTTTTGTTTTTTTGTTTTTTTAATGGGGGAAAAATGTGGTGTTCCAGAGGTAAAGAACAGAGCTTACAAGTCTAGATGAGAACCAAATCCATCAGTAAGGGGGCCTTTCCCTGGACCTTTGTTGTCTCTTCATTCAATTTTTAGTATCTAGTTAGAACTATTATATTTCTGAATCATGAGGACAAAGCCAGCTTAAGCTCTTCCTCCCTCCCTCCCTTCCTTCCTTCCTCTCCCCCCAAATACAAGAAAATACGGCTGGTAGTTTAAGAATTGATCAATCTCACTCTGAAATATTTATGTACTTTTCTCTGACTTGGTTACTCCTCCCACTGATATTAATAGTTTCTTCTTCTGGGATAACTCTGCCTCTAGCAGAAATGCTGCAGTGTAGCTGAGATGCTGGTGTTGGGACTGTAAACGATGCGTTAGGAATGGTCTTGCTGCACTGCAGCCTGGAAGCAGAGGTTTATTTCTGGGTCTACACCTTTGCCTGCCAGCGAGATAACACAGCACTGTCACTTGCGAGCATTGTTGCAACATGGGTGCTTTTGAATGTCTGGATTCTTTATTTATTTTATTTTTGAGAGACAGAATGCGAGCAGGGGAGTGGCAGAGAGAGAGAGAGGGAGAGACAGAACCTGAAGCAGGCTCCAGGCTGTCAGCACAGAGCCCGACGTGGGGCTTGAACTCATGGACTGTGAGATCATGATCTGAGCTGAAGTGGGAGGCCGAACCACTGAGCCACCCAGGCGTGCCAGAGGTTGGTTTTTTAAAGCCAGAAAGAAGAGCTTGACTTTGTTGAGATGTACAATAAAGAGCAGCTGGGAGTTCTTCGACAGAAAGTCTCATTATGAAAGCAATTATTTTAAGACAAGACATTTGACAACAGTAAGTCAGGCACACAGAAGAGGGGGAGACCCTACTCTGTATCCTGGGGTTGCCTTGTTTGGGTGGCACCATGGTGCTAATGCATGGAGTGTTTGGCCAGGGGTAGAACATCTGAGCCGCACAGGTCTCTGCTGGGTAGTCCCTTGGTCTCATCCACAGTGGTTCCCTTGGATGGCTCACTTGTCTACGTGAGGTCCCCTCTTAAGGATATGGGAACCCACTCTCCAGCTTCCCATTGGGAGACCTCGGAGAGTCTTTCTCCCACACACCCATTTCTGGTACACAGGGCAATCTTGGGTCTACGTGAGACTAGCACATAGGTTATCTCTGTGCTGAGTCCCCTGAACGCTAAGGGGTTTTTTGTTATGTTACCCTACTCCTCCAGCATTTAGCCTGGAAGGAAACTAAGGTGCATGTTCTTTTCTCGGAAGAGCTCCCCAACTTTCCTCTTGCTTTCCTTCTAGTTCTCCTCCCTACCCTTGTCCGGGAGAATATTCTCTGGGCAGAGTGACTCCTTGCTCTATATTGTCATGAATCTGCGAATGGCTATGATTGGAGCTTGAGTCTCCTGAGACCCTCAGCTCCTGAATCCCAAGAGCCCTCTCCCTTGTATTCTGCAATATCATCTCTTCTCTGAGTCAGGACTATTGGCCGAATGGGAGGAACGGTGAGGGTATGGAAGCAAATATCTCACAGCTGGCTGGCTGATCTCTGGCTATCTCAAAATATTACTGTCATTGCAGCAATCCAGGCATGAAGCCGTATGAACTGAGTGGCATAAAAATAAAAATGATGGGAGGCACCTGGGTGGCTCAGTTGGTTGAGCATCAGACTCTTGGTTTCAGCTCAGGTCACGATCTCGCGGTTTGTGAGTTTGAGCCCCACATCATGCTCTGCACTGGCAGCATGGAGCCTGCTTGGGATTCTCTCTCCCCCTCTCTCTGTCCCTCTCCGTCCCTCAAAATAAATAAATAAACTTAGGAGAAAAATAGAAATGAAGGGACACTGAACAAGAAACACAGTGAAGAAGTAACAAAATCTTGTTTGTGGAACACACGCAAGACAGAAGAGGGGAGGAAAGGCACTTGATGGCCTGGATTGAGGTGATGTTGGCCATCATGGGACCTATTTTTCCATGGCTTATACTCCCCCTTCTCCGTTGCCTTGACACCCTAATCATGAAGTCCTGGTAACTAAATTAAAAGTTCTTCAAATCCATATCCCTCTTCTTCGTCACCACGGTCACTGTCCTTGTTCATGCCAGCAACATCTCTCCTCTAGACTATCTACTGCATCAGACTCCTTACTTCTCTCTCTCTCTCTGCCCTCAGCCCCCTAGAACTCATCCTACATTCAGTCATGAAGATGACCTTTCTAAAGCAACAATCAGATCGTGCCAGCCATGTTTCTCTCTGGCTTTCTAGTACCCATATAACGCATCGAATTCCTATGCTCACAGCCTTAGGGAACACTACATCATGGGGCTTACTTTGCTGGCCCAGCTTCATTCGATACCTCCTACCTGGGGCTGTAAGTTGGGCCAAAAGGGTAGCATACCGGACTGGTCCACGCCATGGACTCATCACAACATAGCCTGGCTTTGAGTCCTAACCCCACTGTTCACTTGGACAAGTTATTTAACTATAGTGATTCAGTATTCTCCTCTGTAAAATGTCATTAGGAGGATTAAATGGGAATAGATTTTAAAAGTGCACCTGGGGGGTGGGGGTGGAGGGGGTGGGGGCTTGAGTGGCTCCGTCAGTTAAGTGTGACTCTTGATTTCAGCTCAGGTCATGATCTCATGTTAAATAAAAGAAAAATACTTGGGGCACTTTGGCTGGCTTAGTCGGTAAAGCCTGTGACTCTTGGTCTCAGGGTTGGAGTTTGAGCCTGACATTGGGTGTAGAGATTACTTAAAAAAATAAAAGTTTTAGGAAAGAAAAGAAAAATATTTGCCCAGATGGTCAAGTCTCTCTCATCCCAGTGAATTTACACCTTCCGGTTCTTGAACCTATTTTGGGGGCCTTCTTTCGGTCAACCTTTAGTCTTCCTTCTAGAAGGAACTACAATGTCAGGTGTTTTGTAAAGCCTTTCTACTGTACTTTGTTCCTCACTCTGTTAAAACTTTTATTGAGGGGGGCCCAGCTGACTCACTTGGAAGAACAGGCAACTCTTGATCTTGGGGTCATGAGTTTAAGCCCCATGTGGGGTACAGACATTACTTAAATAAAACCCCCCTTTTATTGTATTATAACTTGCATGAATTTTCTATGGCAGCTGCACCAAATTACCATGAACTAGATGGCTTAAAACCACAGAAATGTATTGGGTCATGGTTCCGGAGGCTAGAGTCCTGAAAACCAGCATCGCTGGGCTGAAAGCCAGGTGTGAGCAGGACCACACTCCTTCTGGAGGCTCAGAGGGAAAAAAGCCGTTCTTTGCATCTTCCAGCTTCTGGTGGCTGTCTGCATTCCTGAGACCGTGGCCACATTACTGCCGTCCCTGCCTGCCCGCTAACATTGCTGCTTCCTCCCGTCTGTGTCAAATCTCCTCTGCCTCTCTCTTGGAAGGACACTTATGATGGCATGGAGGGCTCACCTAGATAATCCAGCCTAATCTTGTCATCTCAAGATCCTCCATTTAATAATTTAGTATATTCCACGAGATGCTTTTATCCTATATAAGGTAACACAGGCTCTAGGGATCAGGATAGAATTATCTTTGGATGCCATGACTCGGCTCCTACAATAATTATGCGGATGTCAGTGTTGTTGCCTTTGTATGACAAGGCTCTATCACAGTGCAAGCACATAGCGTGCAATCAGTAAGTGAAATACACGTATAGGTACGGCGGTACAGGGTGAAGGCCCACTGTCCATGTTCCTTGGTATTCCTTCTTTGCGAACGCTTTATTTCCCTAGGCCAGAGCTATTTCTTTCATGTGCTAATCTGTGGTTGGAAAGATATTTTACTCACGAATTGGATCAGCTTCTAGGTTAGGGAAATTAAGCAAACAGGGCCTTTGTCGTTGGATCATTTCCTCCGAGCTACAGTGAGGCGAAGGAACCAAAAACTCCATTCAAACCCTGTTCCTTCTGAGCTAAGGGGCGGAGGGGAGGGTAAAAGGTGAAGGGGCCCTGGCAGCTGGAAGGCGACTTTCACGGAATCTGAGCACGCAGAGTGCCAGACTGACAAGTATGAGCCTGCACTAAGAGTGCGGTCATCAGGCTGCCCGCCTGGTTTGTTGCCATTGCCTGGCCGTTTATTTAAACACAGTTTTCCTCGTAATTTAAGCTCCTAAATTCATGACTATTGCTTAACTGACCATTTCCCCATCTTGAGTCACTTGAGTTCAGCACAAGCATTTTTCTGAAGTGAGGCGGTTTCTTTTCCAGTGTTCCTAAATCACAGTCACCTTCACCCACAAGAATAAGTCTGTTCCAGACACTGCTCACCTGGAAAGACAGCTCAGTAGCCAGGGTATTGTTTTTCTCAGTCATTGGAAATCTTTCCCCATGAAAGAAAAAAAAAGTCACTTGCAATAAAAGAAGCAAAAAGTAGGTTACTTCGTACAATTAATCCTTAAAACAATAAATTGTTTACTGTATTGTCATTGTTTATTTACTTTTATGCCAGCCTTTTTCATCTTTGTGTTGGCGGGAGCCCCACAGGATCAGAATGTTAAAAAAAACTGGAGGGCCCAAAAACTTATCCAAGATTTGCCTAAGAAGGCATGTAATCAGAAACTCCTAAGGTTTGGAAAAAATTCTTTCATGTATGTACATGTAACACCCATCTGTAATAAAACATAATTGTCAGAATTGATTTAAGTACTGTGACTGGCATAAAGCTCCTTTAACAGACTGGTCTGGAAACCGTCAGAGCTTTTACTGGTCAGAGTAGACTCCTGTAGCCTGGCCAACGAGACCAATTTGCCTCCTAAAATCATCTCCAACAACACTCCTTCTAGCTCTGTTCCACTCTGTCTTTCCTAGGGATCATACTTCCTCCTACCAATTGGAACTTTGCACATGCTGTTCCCTCTGCTTAGAATGCGTGTCCTTCTTCCTCCTCTTAAGTTCTATTCATCCTTTGGATTGTAGCTCAAGCATTACTCTCTCTGAAAAGCTTTACCAGATTGGGTCAAATCCCCCAAGCGCTGGTGTAGCACTTAAGACCACCGACTGTATTTGTTTGTGTGATTAACTGATTGCTGTCTTCTCCTTCCACCAGACGGTACAAAGCTCTGTGAGGGCAGAGAACAAGTCAGTTTCTGTTATCATTACGTCACCAGCCCTTCTCGCTATTGCTGGAACCCAGTGAGCATCATAATGTTAAAAAACCTGGAGAGCCCAAAAACTTATCCATAAGTACTCCATACTTATAGAGTAAGCATGTAATAAATATTTAACTTTATGTTGTGAAATCTCATGCCCACTCTGCCACTGGGTTATTAGGCAGACTATTTGTCTTCACAGGGCCTCATCTTCATCATTTGTAAGAAAATGCCTCTTCCAGGCCCCAAATTCTAGGATATTTATGGTTCCTGCCTTGAGCCTGTAAGACTGATCAGGCTAGAGACAGAAAGCCAACACACTGTTATCTGCCTGCCAAAATGCCACATACTAAGCAAGAAACTAGAATTACCCTCTGCACCTTTGCCCCTCTCCTTAATACTATGCCTTGATTCTGGCTTTCATTGCCTTTCATTTAAAATACTGTAAATGCCGGGTGCCTGGGGGCTCATTTGGTTAAGCGTCTGACTCTTGGTTTCCACTTGGTTATGATCTCATGGTTTGTGAGTTCGAGCCCCTCGTCCGGCTCTGTGCTGACAGTGCACAGCTTGCCTGGGATTCTCCCTCTCCCTCTCTCTCTGCCCCTGCTGCACATGTTCTCTCCTTCAGAATAAATAAACTTAAAAAAATAAAACTGTTTAAAATACTATCAATGCTCCCTTAAATGGTGGACCTATGTTTAGTCCTCTCCTCTCAAAGCATATCTGCAAGGTGCCAGTAAAACTCAGTCTAAACGCTGGACTGATCTTGGCACCCCTCTGCTTAAACATTTTTCTGCGTTTTCCACAGCACGTCAACAAAACTCACCTCTCGAGAAGACATCCTTCCCCTGTTCCTGTTTCCCCTCCTGGCTTCTCCTTGGGAACTTGTGTTCCACCCAGAACCACTCCCAGGGCCCCAACACACATTGTTCTTTCAAGTCCCTCTGTCCTTGTGTGCATTTCTCTCTGCCCAGAAAACGTCTCTGCTCCTTTGCTAGTAAAGTTTCATTCATCCTTTTAGGCTCAAGCGTTCCTTGCATGTGGCCCAGGCCCTGAGTCAACCCGCATTTCTCAGGCTGAGCTTGTCACTCACTGCTTGTGTTCTCACAGGATACTGCGCACAAGCCGCCATAACAAGACTCCTTGGTGAGCTATATTTGTATGCAGAGGGACATTTGGGTTAAGAGCATGGGTCTCACATTCGGACTTACTTGAGTTTGAAACCAAATTCTGCCACTTACTGTGTGGCCTTGGAAATGATTCTTAGTTTCCTAATTGTGGAAAGGGGGGACTTAATGCCTAACTCATTGGGCTGTTGCAGTTACGGAAAAAATGTGATAATGTGTTTGAGGCACTTAGCACAATTGGCCCATTATACTAACAGTAATTGTCATTGGGTTGTGAATGTGTCAAGTGCAATGACTCAGGCCTACATTTTGTCCATCTTTCTATCCTGGTGGCTACTCAGTGAATGCTTCTTCAAAGTCATAAATGAAAGTGTCCATAATGTATTTTTCTTTACAGGAGGACTAGAGGCTTATTCCTTTTTTTAGGAATTTTATTGAGGGGTTAAAAATTCTCTTGATCTTATGGCATATTCCAAATCGTATTTATCTTTCCCTTTGCTAAACTAATCCTGAACTCACACATGTAACATAATTTGAGATCAAACTTGAGTTTTTAGTATTAGTGTTTTCTGCTAAATTCTCCCTTCGCACTTTCAAGAGTTTTTACCGCATGCACGTCAATTTCAGTCCTTCCTTGTCAATTTCAGTCCTTCCTTGTCAATTTCAGTCCTTCCTTAACTCTTTGTGGAACACAGACTATATCCTCCTTTGTCATAGGAGTAATACCAATAGCATGCACGTGTATAGGACTTATGTGCCAAGTACTGTTCAATGAGCTTTGCATGTTTCAAATCCTCTCTGGGATTCGTAACCAAACCGACTTTTCTAAGATGACAGTGAGTGGTCGAAGCGATTAAAACCGCTGCAAATTCTAGCCTACTGTTCTGGCCACAGCATGGCTTTTGGACCCCAAAGGAGTCTAAGTTCCTTGAAGGCAAGGTTATCTCCTGCTTTCTCTGCAAAGAGAAAGTCTTGAATGCAGAGACTCAGTGAGCCCTGCTGACCTGCGCCACTTCCTCTCCTGTTCCTGTAATTAACTTCCACTAGAGGGGCAAACGTTCACACTGAACACTCAAGAGACTCCCTGGAAGGTTCAGAGCCTCACGAGGTTTAAAAGCCTTTAACCTTGGGCGAGCACCCTTTAGCCCTCAGCAAGTCACACTCTTCCTCGGTGGTTTCTCTTCGGTGTTCCCAGACCACTCCTTACAGGGTCTCTGACAAGGACAGACTACGTAAGGTTGAGAAAACACCTTTGTCCCCTTCTTTATGCCAAGGGCTGGTCACCGTGTGGGCCAGGCTGACTGTCCGAGGAGGCCTTGGGACCTCGCCGCCCGCGGCGACCCCAACCGCCCACGGGAGAGGGGACGGCGTCCGCTCTGCCCGCGGAGACGCACACGCCTCGCGCCCCGCTTCCAGGAGCCGCCCGGGCTGCGGCGCGGGTCGCCGCCACACCGGAAGCGTCCCGAGCGCGTGCCGGGCGGCCGCCGAGGGTCCGGCGAGCGGGGCGGGGCCGCCGGTCCGGTCCCCCTCCTCCCCCACCGGGGACGCGCGAGGGCCGGGCGGGGCCGGCGTCCCTTCCGGGGAGCGGTGGCCGCCGCCGCCGCGTCTCCGGCGGCTTCCCTCCCCGCCCCCCCCCCCCGCGGCTCTGGGTGACGCTTCTCCAATAACAGCTCGCGGGGAGCCGCCGCTCCGGGTGCCCCCCGCGCCGGCCCCGCCAGTCCCGCCCCGCAGCCGGCATGAGGGCCGCGGGCGACGGCGGCCTGGAGCGCTTCTGCAGCCCCGGCAAGGGCCGGGGGCTGCGGGCCCTGCGGCCCTTCCACGTGGGGGACTTGCTCTTCTCCTGCCCGGCCTACGCTTACGTGCTCACGGTCAACGAGCGGGGCAACCACTGCGAGTACTGCTTCGCCAGGTAGGGCGGCGGCGCGGGCGGCCGGGCGGGCGGCGGGGGCGCCGCGGCGGCGGCTCGGACCGCGGCGGGAGGAAGTGCGCGCGGCGCGCCGGGTCCTAGCGCCGGCGGCTGGGGCGGCCGCCGCGCTTTCGGCCCGCGCCGGCCGTGCCACGTGCGCTGGGACCGAGCCGCCAAAGCGCCCGCCGCGCGCCCCCGGCACGGCCCATTTTTCGTAGTTGCGCGCGCGGGAGTGCAGGGTCCTGGCCTCAGACGTGGGCTCGGAGCCAGGCTTGTTCCAAACACGGACACGCGCTGCGCTCTTGGTGCATTGCCGGCCCGGCCCCGAGTTCGAGCAGCCAGTCTGTCCTCTTTAACTTGTGCTTCCTGCGGTGTGTTCTGTCCCCCACAGCCCAGCCCTGCCGCACACTTGGCCGTTTCCTCCTGGGAACGTAATGACACTTAACATTTCTTGTACAGTACGCGGCCTCTCCTCTTCCTTCTCACTCAACGCTTGTGTTTGGAGAGAAGCCAGAGGGGGTGCTGAGCACGCCCCGAGATTCTGAAGGGCTGCACTGATGGGACGTGCCTGACCTTGGTTTGAGATTTTGAAAACATGGTCTCTGAGGGCATTAGGCAAAATGTGTGGTTGGAAATGATATTTAATTGTAGCATGTCATGTGTATACATATACTCACGTATGTGCACATACATACGTATTCATACACCGCGACACATAATTCTATCTCAAGCCCTGTGACAGTTTCAGACCTGAAAGGTACATGAGAAATCACCAGTCCAGCACACTGTCTCCCTTTTACAGACGAGAAAACTAATCCTCAGAGAGGTAGCGTGGTTGTGTACACGTAGTCTCACCTCTAGCTAGGGGAATGAAATCTGCCCTCTTCAGTTCTGCCCATTTGCTACTAGTTAGGTGCTCAGTAAAATTCCAGAGACAGGAAGCATGGCGTTGAAGTAAGTTTGTACCCAACCTTCCGCTTGTCTCTGAAGAATGGACCCTGCTTTACTTTCTTTGAACCTCAGTTTCTTCATCTTTGAAATGGAGGTTCTTGGGTTAGATTATGCTGACCTGGGGTCCTGCAGGTACCTTTTGAATACAGGTCTCAAGTCCAACATACACTGGAGTCCCCAGTCTCCCAGACTTGTGTGCCTTATTCTACGATAAGACATAGCAAAAGAAGGGACAAAGGCTAAATATTATAGTAATCTTGCCCAGACTCCCTGCCAGAACTGTCTTCCGCTTGGGGGGACCTGGAAAGGCACTAGACGCAGAATCATGCCGTGGGCAGCTTAAGGGCTGTATGTGATGTGGCTCTTTGAATTGGTGAGTCAAGAGCTAAAGGGTCATGGCACCACTTTGCAACGTTTGAGTGAAGTGAGCATTGGGTTTTCCCAAAGTTAAAAAGGCTGCTGTGACTGGTCCCTTGATCTTCTGAGCCTCGCTGTGGCTCGGAGTCTGAAGCAGTGTGGGTGTCTGGAGTGGCAGGAGCAAAGCGGGGTCACCCAGCACAGAAGGTGCTTCGTCCATCAGGGATCCTGGTGATTCCTGGAGTCCATCCTGTGAGAGAAGATCACAGTGCCAGGCACATAGTAGGTACACAGGTCGTAGTTACCGGTGCACTCCTCCAGTGAATTAAAGATCAAATCCCTCTGGGTTCGGAGCGGGAGAAGCAGAGCTGAGAGATGCTTCCCTTGAGCTGTGAGTGTCCTAACTGTATCTACTATCCACACCCCCAACCTTAGAACATTAACGTATGGTCAGATGCAGCTCCACAGATCACCCCGCCCTATGCGACAGAGCATGTGCTTTGTTTTTCCTTTTTCTGAATGGCGTTTGTGAGTGTCATTAACTGTTGCCTTTCGACCCCTGACCCCTCACCAGGGCTGCCTCCTGCATTGGGGGCGGTACCACTGCATCTGCCCCCACTCCCCACTCCGGCCACACTTCTCTGTTTGGCTTTGGTGAACTTCTGTCAACACCCACATTTCATTTCTTCTCTCTAAGGAGTCATTTGAAATCAACTAAAGTAACACACAAGAAATGATGATACCTTGATCCCTATGAAATTGGAGTTCCACTCTGATTTCTGTTCAGTTCAATTAGTTTAGAATTCGTGGTTAGAGCATTCTCACGGATTCAGCATCATTTCCGCTGTCAACTATTTGATTATGTGGAAGAACAGCTCCGTCCGTCCGGCTGTAGTAGAGGGAACACATATATGTCTCTGCAGTACCTCAAGGGAGTAGGAGCAGAATTCTCCACTATTGAAACATACAGGGCAAAATCTGCTACTTCTGCACCCCACCCCACCCCCACCCCCTCGGGACAAGAAACACAACTATTCCTCATCCTTGCTTGTGCTAGAAGTTTAGCATAAACAATATTGCTTGACATGAGTGAGCCCCCGGAGGCTGTATTCGGGTTTCACTTATGTTGAAGGAAAATAAGTGATTTCTGCAGGAATAAGTTTGTTCTAGAAATTGAAAAAGTAAAGGGAAGTTTTTCAGGCCACAGTCGAATGGGATTTTTCTTGGTGTTGGCCCAATTCAAAGATTTGTTTCTGTGAATTTTAAATTTGTATCACATTTTCTCAGTTTGGTGGGTGATACTTGGGATGCGTATCTTGCCTCAGCTGCTAGAAGGCAGCTCCTAAAAATATAAATGTTTCCCATTTGGGAGCTGTCCCTATCACACCTCTTAGGTACATTTTATGTACACACACACACACACACACACACACACACACACACACACTTATTTTGGCTATTGGCCCCCGGTTTATGGCAGATATTTTTATGTCATATTTCATACTTGGTATTCAAGGACATATTTTATTTATTTATTTATTTATTTGTTTGTTTGTTTATTTAAATTTTTTTTTTCAACGTTTATTTATTTTTGGGACAGAGAGAGACAGAGCATGAACGGGGGAGGGGCAGAGAGAGAGGGAGACACAGAATCGGAAACAGGCTCCAGGCTCTGAGCCATCAGCCCAGAGCCTGACGCGGGGCTCGAACTCACGGACCACGAGATCGTGACCTGGCTGAAGTCGGACGCTTAACCAACTGCGCCACCCAGGCGCCCCTCAAGGACATATTTTAATACTTTATGTTATTTTTCTCAAAAAAGAAAAAAATCTGCCCTAACGCAGTTCTATCTGAATATTCATTCTTTGCAGTTCCTCAGGTGGGAAGAGGTCTCCCTCTTGATCTTTGATTTTCTTGGTTCCTGGGTCATTTAAGGGCGAGAATGTTGCCTTTTTTGTCAGTTCGTTCTGAGTATGAGGAAAAGTAGGAAGGCCCACTTAGCTTCCTTGCAGTAAAGCTGTTAGAACCCCATTTCAGGGAATTTATGTCATGCCTGGCTTACTCAGAGTGGTTTTAAAAATTAAAATGCTTGCATGGGCAAAACAGTGACCGAGAGGTCCTGTTTCGGCAGATGTAGAGATGGAAGTGTCTTCACGGTTTTATTGCATAGCACTGTTCGTCCTGCCTGACCCATTGTTTTACCAGACTGTCAAAGTAATAGTGAGTTGATTTTAATCAGTATTAAGAGTCAAGAACTCTTGAGGCTGCCTTCTTAAGACACGATTAGGTTCTCTGAGAGAACCCTGGGGCCGAGCCCCTGAAGCTGTGCATCAGAAGGGGGAGTCATTCCGGGGGGCTGCTGTGATCCTGTTGATTCTGAGAACATTCTCTGAGAATATATATACATACATATATATATATATATATATTTTTTTTTTAATGTTTATTTTTGAGAGAGAGAGAGAGAGAGAGAGAGAATGTGCAGAGAGAGAGGGAGACACAGAATTTGAAGCAGGCTCCAGGCTTTGAGCTGTCAGCACACAGCCCAACGCGGAGCTTGAACTCAGAAACCATGAAATCATGACCTGAGCCGAAGTCAGACGCTTAACTGACTGAGCCACCCAGGCGCCCCGAGAACATTCTCTGAGAATTACAGGGTCTCTAAGGGGAGAAATGACTTCAGATGTTCTCAAATTATCTTGCTTTCTGAATGAAAAATAGACACATGCTCTAAAAGAGAATTCCTCCTTTGCTCCAGTGTTGTTGTTGTTTTTTTAAAAAAAAATAGGTAGTAAGATTAAACTATACAGATAACAGATTTCCTCTAAGAAGTTACATGAAATAAAACCAAATCCAGCCATCTGTACGTCAGGTAAGGAGACGCTATGCTGTCACTTTCAACATTACAGTATTTCAAGTTTTTCATTTATTTAGAGCCAACAAGGCAGAAACTTTGGTGCCAGACTGGCTTGGTTTGAGTTCTGGCTTCCCCCGTCCTGATGTTTTGTCTTTAGGCGAATTACTTAATGTCTTTGAACAACCAGGTTCCTGTATGTTTACGATGTTTCCACGAACACCTGCCTGTGAACTTGGAACAGAAGTCATGCTCCTAGTATTGCGCTAGGCTAGAGCAGAGTAAGCTGTCACAGTCCGCCTGGCACTCTCACTTGTGCTGGGTGTTACACAGGGTGATAAAATATTGTGGCGTCAGGGACATTTTTATCACGGTGGGGTTGGGGGGGGGGTGGGACACCAGGGAGGAAATAACTGGAAATTGTTGACCAGCAGAGCCATCCTTCAGATGGCACAATCACCCAGAGCTAAGAACAGCAGTTCTGAGCCCCAGGTCCCCCGGAGTAATCATGGATTTCACTGGTTCTCAAAATCTAAACCTAATGGAAATGATAGAATGAACATACACAGGTAAACCTTTTTTTTTTTTTTTTTAAAGAGCCTTTTCTAAAAGTGCTTAGACACTTTAATAGTCTATTACCATGAGATGAAGCAAATATTTGAGAAGAGAAAGGGAGACAAACAGAATTTTCTGCATAGCAAGCCTGTCATTGCTCCTGTCTGCCCTTCAAGTGTTGCATGATTTCAGATGTGGCAAGTGCCATCACACGCGTATTTTTCATATGCGGGAGCATAATTCCTGTTATAGCTTCTAGGGGCTCTGGGACCAACCTGTACGCTTGGAAATGATTTGACATGAAAGGGACAGAACAGCAGCAGGATATGCTGAAGTGAAATTCAAACCCTGGCGAGTTAAAACCGGCATCTGATTCCTTTCCTTCCCCAAAAGCAATTGCACAAAATCCTCTCAATAAAAACTATCTGAAGATCCCATAAAACGACATTCCTTAAAGTCATGCTGTTCTTTGCAGCTCATAAAGCATTTCCAGATACATTCTTCTTTTGATCCTCCCAAGGATGGCTTCCACTGCAGGTAGGAAAAAACTGAGCGTTCGAGAGGTGAAATGGCGTCCTTGAATTTCACATATTTTTGGTCGGATGTTTATTGAGTGTCTTCTAAAGGGCCAGGCTCTGTGCTCTTCACAGTCTGAGCCACAATTTCCTTTTCCAAGTGTGATCTTCCTTCCCTTACTCCCTTTGGCCTGAGTCGACCTGTGTTGCTCTTCCCTGCACACTTTCTCTAGAGTGAATGCTATTTTTATTACCTCTTTTGCTTCCCCTTCCCCTCATAGGTAATTTGACAAACTAATGTTTCTAAAAGTTGAACAAATAAATTGATGGAGCTATCTTTGATCTATATCTTAGGTTGTTCTGGGTTCAGAGATGTTTTTATTACAGTGCCTTTGAATTTGCATGAACGCTATGTTTTTTTTTAATGTATCAATTATTACATAATAAAACATAAAAAAGAACACAAGGCTTTGGTCCTTTTGTGGGTTTGGAATATTTAAAAATATTATGCTGGAGCTAAGAGGAGTTTGTTACCTAAGTCTTTATACCTACATATAAATAGTTTGTTTCTCTTCTCTCTGGTCAGACAGCATCAGAGTATAACCCCTTTTGTTTTTCTTCAACGCAGTCGTTGTTCAGAACTTTGCTGTGTGCAAAGTTAAATTGGTTAGATTTGGAAATAAAATAAATAAAATTTAGGAGGCCCCCGGATGGTATTTGTGTAGGACAAGCAGATTGCACACTCCTTGTCAGAAAGTTCTTTAAAAAAACACTAAGACATGTCTTACATTTCTTTGGAAAGATCCAGGGCTCAGAGCTATAGTTTGGTAGGAGCTGGTGTTCAGAAGAACTCCAAACTGGTGAGAACCCAGGCAGCAAAGTTGCCTGTTTTAGAACTTAAACTGCAAAGAAGGTTTCTACTGTATTTTAGTGTTTTCTGTTTTTTTAAGATCTTATTTTTAAGTAAGAGGCTCGAACTCGCAACCCTAAGATCAAGAGCCACAGGCTGTACTGACTGATCCAGCCAAGCGTCTCATCTCCTTTATTTTGGTGTTTTTGACTTACCTCTTTTGCCTTAGGTTACTATCCCTTTCCTTTTCTTGTCCACACAAGGAAAAAATAATTACAATTTTAATGCCGCTTTATTTCTGTTTCCCAAGGGGGCAATCAATAATTGCAAATATTCTTTATATTCTTGGAGTCACTGATAACTGAAGTCACGCCCCATCGCCACACCCACACCTCTTTTTTCAGACTTCAGATGTAGACCGAGGTAATCATTTCTCACTTCCAGCCATGCTTCTCTGATCTGTGTAAGGCCTATGGGATTTAGAAGAATTTCCTCTCTGTTACTGATTTTTCATTTTCTTGCGCCTCTCACAGACAGCCCCTCTCTGGGTTTGCCTAGAGTCTTTGAATATGTGTGTTGTGATCGTTTCCATGGAACTAGGCCTACAACAGGGCACCCTGGTTGTATTTGACCAGATTCTGACTTTGAGCCCTCTTCTGGTCGGCCTGGCGGCTCCTTGGTTGTCTATAGCAAGCAGTTCCCTGGGGGAAGCCGCCTGTGTGCTGGCCCCTTGTCCCCAGAGAGCAGCCAGTTCTGGGACTAGAGGTTTCTGTCCGCTCTCAGGGGACTTACATTGTCAGCCTCTCTGTCAGCCTCCCCTTTCCCACCCGCATCCCCAACTTCACATCTTTGGATTTCTAGCAAATCTGGTAGTTTAGGGGTGCATTGCTCTGGCAGCGAATTGACTGAAGTCACTGCCTTTTCAGGGATTGAACCTGTGACCTTGGCCTCATTAGCACGGGTGCTCTAACCAGTCACAAAGCCACACACCTCACTTTGTGTAACTTCTGCTGACTCTGTTCCTACCACCCTCAGAGGCCTCCTTTTCAATTGCAAAGGCGTTCACACCAACACAATAGAACAGAAGGAAATCCGATCCCTCCAAGACTTCTCTGAAGGACAGAAATATGCAGTTTAGCAGGAAAATAATACCGAAAAGTCTTGAGGGTTCAGGAAACAACTTATCTTTCTGGTCCATGCATTCGCTGAGAATCCAGCTGTGTTTCAGCTTCTTCTTCAATCAAAAGTTTAAAAATAGTAGGGAAGCTCCTTGTGCCAGTTTATTAACATAGAATCTGGTGATTCTTGTACACGAAGTGGAGGGTTTCAGATGACGGAGTGGAGATATTGCATGCATATTATTAAAATAGATTGGATTCCCTTTTACAGGAAGGGGGTCTGAGAATTCGTAAACGCTTAGCTTTGGCAAGTCTCTGGTCCCTAGAATCTGAACCGAATGCTTGCCATGATAGCTCACACACTGGTATCATAGTATCCACAAGTGCACTATGATAGACAGGGCGTGTCAGTGCTCAGGGCATCCGGAGTCACCACGGAGAAGAGGCGAAATAAAGGCAACTCACCAGACAAGTGAATATCCCACCAGCACTTAAAGACACAGGCATATCCTGGGGGAGAGAGGTGGAGAGAAAATCTGGCTGACCAACATGATACACTTTTTCATCTGAGCCAAATAAAAGTCTCAAGGATTTCATATCCTGGCACTTGAAAGGAGTTATGTTGCGTTTTGTGGCAAAATAAAGAGACCTTGGACACGAAGAGCCTTTTCTCTCCAATCTTTGAGTACCAGGAAAGACTCTTCAGGGACGTAGGCTCTGGGCTCATGCTTTGTTGATTTCTCTCACCCTTGGGGATGTTTGCATAGGAAGCCCTTTCCTGGGTGCTACCTGAAACAGCTCTTGTCCATCAGTGGCACAAATCTGTTCACAGGGATAGCCTCCCGTGGCCTTCAGACCTCAACAGTAAGAGACATTTAATTATCAGCAGATGGTAAACTCCTTGAGATCAGGGATTTTATTTTTAATGTATTCAACAAATATTTATTTCTCTGGAGCACTCGCTGGGTTCTAAGTCCCTAGGAAACAACTGTGAAGAAAAGGAACAAAAGTCCCTATCACCACGGAGCTTATATTGTAGCAGGGTTTTTTGGTTTTTGTTTTTTGTTTTTTCCATCTTTATTTCAACCAGGGTGCCTTGAACTTTGTGTGAGGTTTCAGCGGGTATTCCTTCAGGTTGAAGGCAGTACGGTGTGGGGGTTGAGTATTTTTCTTTGTTTTATTTAGTCGAAAACTGATAATCCATATATGTCATAAAGACAGTTCTGCTTTAACCACACACCCTAGTTCCTGACTTCTGCAAACTAAGGGCAAGCTTTGATCCAATACTCAGGTCTAATGAATTGGAACATCCCCACATTGTGTTAAAACAGCTGCAGCTTTGAGGAGACATTTTTTGGAAGTTAATGAAATTTAATCCACTCATACACCTGAGTAAATCTTTCTAACCATCACTTTAAGGAAAACGTTAAGGTCCTTTCACCTTAAAAACGTTCATTTCTGGTTCAGGTTCACAAAGTTAGAATTTAGAAACAACCTACTTATTTCACTTAATTTTTAATTCATTTCCACACGTGCCCAGGCCTTCTAAAACATTCAGCTATGAAGTACTTTCCAGGTTCAGAGCAGGGCAGGAAGCTCACCTCCACCTTCTCTTTCTGTGTATCTTCAGAGAAGGGCGATAGAACTCCACTGTGAGGTCAAGTCTGCCTGCTGGGGACCCTGGGGCTGGGCATCGGGAGCGGTGTTTGAGTCCCTCCTGCTCTGCAGGGTTAGTTTCACTGCTGCAATCCCAAATTGTCAGGGCTGGTACACACACACGTACCCATGCACACACATATGCACGCACACACGCATGTACATGCGTCCACAAATGCGTGCGTCATGCTGATTCTCCCTCGCTGTCTGTCTTTGCTTGTCTGACTGTCCGGTTCCCAGAAGCACATCCTGATTTCTTCAGGCTGGGGTAGCTCCCTTCGTCTTTGCTCCCACGGCCCCTCTTATAGACTTCCTTGGGCACACTTGCTCCTGAGTGCGGACCCAGCTCTTAGCCTCAGGCCTGGCTCTGTGTTACCTTTGGAAATAACTTTTAAATGAATAGTCTCATTTCTGCAACTTATTTTACTGGTGGCTCTTTGGACAGACCTCTTCACCTTTCTAAATATATAACTCTGCTCATTCTTGGAAATGAATCCTTACAAATACAGAAGCCTTCATCGATCCCTATTTTCTTAAGTTTATTTGTTTTGAGAGAGAGCACGCGCACAAGAGAGTGGGGGGGGGGGGGTGGGGAGAGGCAGAGAGAGAATCACTATCAGTGCAGAGCCTGACACGGGGCTTGAACTCAGGATCATGACCTGAGCCGAAATCAAGAGCTGGAGGCTTAACTGGCCGAGCCACCCAGGCACTCTGATGCCTATCTTCTTGACAAAATCTTGATTGTTCCCGTGCTCCATATTAAGTGCCCTTCCCACACTAGCCAGCATTGTCCCTCCCTGCTCTTCCGTTCACACCCTAACCACAGGCTGGATAGTTTCTTTCCAGTGTCCCACAAAGGCTCTGTGTCATCCTTCATCCTTCCTTTTGCCCATTTGTAACCTTGAGTGCTTTTCTCTGCATTATTCCCTTCTCTGTCCTGGGCCTCCTTCCCAGGCAAGGCCTTGTACCCTAAGTCTGTTCATCCTCAAGAGAGATCCAGCTCAAACTGTATCTTTTTTATGAAACTCCCTTCAAATACTTCAGCCCACAGATCTCTTCATTTTATTGAGTTACTATTTTATATTTACTTTACAGTAGTTTACTATTTACATTTTTTTCTTTTTTTAGCACTTTGCTATTCTAGGCATTGTGTTCTGACCCTGGGGATTCAGAGGTGAGTAACACAACTTTCTCTGTAAGTACCCAAACTTCTGTGTCCTTAAAGAGTTCAGTCCTAGAAGTAGCTTCCTGCTCTCAATTCTGTGTCATTTAGGCCATTTGGATGCTGAATCATCTTCCCTGATATTTATATTTACCACCATTTGCATGAAGGTAGGGCTTATGTCCCCAACTAGCTCAACTTTTACAAAAATATCATTCCTCCAGAGCCTGGTGCAATATTTACACAGAGAAAATAATACTTTTGGACTAGAGCTTACTTGGCTAACGTACAGTAACTTAATTCTTCACTGCTTCATGTACAAAGTTTTATAGTATAAAAAATGTCCTTTTTTATTCAGAAATACAAATGGAATCAATAAGGATTGAAAGAAAAATGTCTCTTAAGTCTGTTCAAACAGTAGCTGATAAGTTTGAGTTCTCAAGGTATAGTCCACGATGGAGTCATTCACTGAAACACATTTTTTTTTTTTTGTCTATAGGAAAATACAACCAGAGGGGTGAGAGAGTGTCCCCTATTAAAATTCTCCTGTAAGCAGTTTTAAAAGGTGCATTTTCTTATAAGTAAGATGCAAAACAGGTCACCTGTTTCTTGCGCAAGGTGTTAATTCTCACGTGTGGCCGCAGAGAGCCTGACCTCTGTTCTGGAATTTACATTTAGCGTTAGGTTATGGAGGTATTTTTACATGTTTGTTTGTTTGTTTTTTTTTTCTTACTCTGTGGCCAGAATGTTGACATGAGCAATAGGAAAAGTTCCAAGGTTTTAAACAGTTCAATTTAATGACTTTGGTTTTGTCCTTTTTCTTGATGTTTACTCACCTGGGTGTTGTAGAAGGTAGGGCCATAGCGGTCGTAGGGGAATCCAGTGTTCTTGGTATTCATTACAAGGCACTAATGATAACATCCATCATTTATTGTACCACTGGAGGAAACGGTGGATGTTATGTATTGTCAGTGCCTTTATGAGAGAATGGAGGTAAAAAGGAAGGCATTAATTGTTTCTTTCCTTTTGACATCCCAGTCAGAGAAGTGAAAGACAAAGTAGCAAGGAAGTGTCATTCAGATCTCGCATAGAAGTTAGGATATAAAACGTTTCCAAATGGAAATGTTAAGTTTTGGAAATACCTGGATGCCCTCTCTGAGCAGGTTTAACCGTTAGGGATTTTAAAGGGTCTACAAGGTGCGGTTGGAAGGTAGGAACCATCCAGTGGCTGCAAATAATAGTTTAATGTTCCCTGTTCCTTAGGCTGAATATTTCTCTCTTCTGTCCATAAGCTTCATGAATTTTTTTCTTTCTAAGACAAAGGCACATTTCCTCTCCACCAGAGCCTGCGTTACAACAAAACCTAAATCAGTGTCGTCACGTTTTTTTCATCGCTGAGCTGACCTTTAACGCATCCGTGATGTGTATAGTTATGTTGGTAGTATTCTGTTAGCTTCACTGAGGAACAATTGATAAGTGTAATTGTATATATTTAAAGGAGACAACTTGACAATGTGATATATACATTGTGGAATGATTACTAAGATCAGGATAATGAACACATCGCCTCACACACTTTTGTGTGTGTGGTGAGAATGCTTAAGATCTACTTGTAGCAACTTCCAAGTATATGGTACTGAATTATTAACCGTGGTCACCATGCTGTAGGTTAGAGCCCCAGAACGTACAACTAAAAATTTCTGCCCTTTGACCTGTGTCACCGCATCTTGCCCCGTGACAGAATTTTATAACAAGGCCAACCACTCACTGCCCCGACCCCCAAGCCCAGCGTCCTCCTTGTAAATCATGGCTCCTGTTCCAGTAGTTGGGAAAACCGACATTAGTTGCTACTTCACTGCCCTAAATATTTCCTGCTTCCCTAAGAGGCCCCGGGCTGTAACTTTTAACAAGCCTCAGAACAAAGCCCGGTGCGAAGGGGAAGGTTCAGCACGGGAAGAAGCTCCCCGCTGCACGTGGGTCCGTTTCACCGTTACATCGTGGATTAAAGTGATACGTGGAGCATCTTTCACTATTACACAAAAACCTGTAGCCTTAGTATTATCCTTGTCCCCTGACCAGGGTGATAATAGGGCCCCCCCACAATTCCCCCAATTTTTATTTCTCTCAAATAAAAATTTGCTAGTGTAACCACTCTCTCCGGGTGGGAGGCTTAACTTTGTTTCTGATTGTCTTATTTCAACCCATGGTGAAGTTATATTGCGCCGCTGGGCTTTTTTCCTTTTCTCTTTTTCATTTGGCTGGGGCTGCCTCTGTTCAACAGAGCATACTTGTCACTTCTTCTGTCGCCGTTAGTTAAAAGTAATTGTTATTGCAAACCTCCTCCATGCCGGTATCCTTTTCTTTCATGGTGAAACCCACGAAGCATTCATTTCAGTGGCAGAAAGTAGGGAGCTTACAGGATCAAATCCTTTTTATCTAGACCAACAGCACCTGCGGCAACGCATTAACTAGCTGGAGTTGTTAATTACATGTCTAACTTGTTGATCTTTGTGGCTTCCAAATTTGAAAAGCAAGAAAATTAATCACTGTGTGTGTCTCCTCCAGTAGAAAATGACAGGAGCGTGTTGCCTACGTTCTGTTCTAGTTGCTGATAATCAGATAGTTGCACTTTCCTGTGACATCTCTCTCCTTTGTGGATGGAATCATTTCTTAAGTCCAAAGAGCCCTTCCGTTCACAGCAGGGTAGATGTTTGCCCATAAAACAAAGACTTTAGACATAAATCCTCAAATGTGAGTCTGAATGAGATTGTACTGAAGGTCTTTCAGTAGTGACCACTTAAAAAAACGAAAAAAGAGCGGAGGCTAATTACAAGTGTGATCGTAGTACACTTGTGTTTTCTCACTTAATTTTCATACCAAACCTTTGTGGTAGAAACTGGATCTTTACAGGGGAGGGAAAGGTTCGGAAAGGATTCATGCTTTGCCTGAGATCACATAGCACCTCCAGCACCAGGAAGAGAAAGGGATCTGAGATAGAGAGTTGGGGAAGTAACTCCCCATATTCACCCTAAATTGTAAGGCAGGAATCAGGAGAGGTGGGGAAAAAGCCACAGCCTTCTCTCTTAAAACCTGCATCTGGCTTCTAAGATACCTTCTTGTCATAGTTGGAAAATACCGTGTCAGCCACCTTATTCTTGCCTTAACATTCACCATCAGCAGAGCTAAACAACCCAACACATCCAGTGTGGAACGTTCATTCTTAAGAGGAGTCACCTCACAAACAATCTGCATTGCAGAGAAGAATTACTTCAACACGATTCAGCAAATTCTGCACCCCAAAAAACGCTCAGCCCGAAAGGATCACCAAAGGCCTCAGCAGGCAGTTCTGTTTTCTGGAAGCTCATTAGAATCTCTTAGGGAGCTTTCTAAAAATCCCAGTGCAGACCAATCAAATGAGAATTGCTGGGTCCTACCGCAGGCCCAGGTGGGTACACACTCTGAGCTGGAGACCCTGTGAGAGGTTATTAGTGATTCACCCTCACTGTCTTTGAGTTCCATTCCTTTTGGGTTATTTCAATTTATTCCTCCAAGTGGCCTTTATTAGTCTTTCGTTGAGAGTTCTCTTCTCTTTCTTCTTCTTCTTTTTTTTTTTTTTTTGGCAGTCTTTCCCCAAACCTCCTGGACAATTCAGATCAGGTTACATTGCAAATGAAAGGTTTATGGCTGTGTCTTCTGTAAGAACAGAGTTTATTCCAAATGCCTTGTATGTTCCTACCGTGAAAACGGATATCCCATATGAAGTTTCTCTTGGGCTAACCGTCTCAGTCAGCAATAGTCAGACACTCACAGAATCTCTCTCTCTGCGTCCTTACTCTCTCAAGCACATGCACACACAATATGGGTACCAGCTCAGCAAAGTTTAGTTTGAGTTTCAACCCTTAGACTTAGGAAAAGTTTATATCTCTCCCTAGCCACAGAAAGAACTGAGGCATGTATCTGGATAGTGGAAACATCTCCCTCTCCCTGCCACCACCCGCCTCATCTAAAGTTGCTCATACCAAAGTAGATCAGAGTAGATTTGCATGCTATTCACCATCAGTGACTGGTTTAGCTTTTCTCCTTCTCCATGCTGAAGGCATTCTGGCTCAGGAAGATGTATGTTAAGAGCATTCACATATGACCAAGCAGGTGCCTTATGGGCATACATGCGGTAAAATCTGCCTCGGAGCCAGGCAAAGCTGGTTGGTAGTTTGTGAGAAGCTACAGTACTGTATCACCCAGTTCCCAGAGGACACGATCCAGCTTGGACCAGCCCTGTGGATGTCTGAGGAACACTTAGATGTATCGTACTGAACGACAGGGGAGGACTTTCTTTCCACAGCCTAACTACAGAATTAATCATTATTTCATTCCACTGCATTTTAAGTGAAACCGATTACCGTGTCACACAGTTGGCTGAGAAATCCTCTTTGTGGGGGTGCTCGCTCCCCAAATCTCATTTTGAAAACTGATCCTGGATTCGCCCCCTTGCATCTTTGAAACAAAGTGGCAGGAATGGGGTGGCATTGGACCTGGGACACTATGCAGACCAGAGTAGAGAGTGCCTTTACTTTTGTTTTGTTATTACTGTGAGGCTATCCAGACACGTAGATCACTGCTGCTTCGTGTAGTATGTCCTCCTGAATACTGTCACAATACTCAAGGAAGGATATTCTTACACAATGAAGACAAAAATTTGTACTTTTATGTGGGAATTCTAGTTCTGCACCTTCTTGCTGAGCGATCACATTGGCTTAGATATTTCACCTTTGGGTCCTCATTAACTTCGTTTCAAAAATAGGAATAATGTCTTTTTCATGGAGCTGATGGACTTGTCAAGTTAGATCAGTTTTCGTGTTTTTTGGTCTTGAGGATCCCTCTATACTCTGAAAAATTGAGAATTCCTAGGAGCTTTTGTTTCTATGGATTACGTGTATCAATATTTCACCGTATTTGAAATTAAAACAAAATTGTATTTATTCAACTTAAAATGACAACAGCCGTGACTGCTAACATGATGTGTTTTTATGAGAACTATTTTACGGAACAAAAGAATCCATGAGAATAGTGGTGGTACCCCACAGTTTTACAAATCTCTTTAATGTTTGGATTTCCGGAAGACAGCTGGATTCTCAAATGTGCTTCTGAAAATTTGGTCTGTGATATTATGTAGTTTTGGTTGAACTGTGTGGAAAAAATCCGGCTTCAAACATACATAATCAGAGAGGAGTATTTTAATAGCCTTTTCAGTTAATTGTGGATATTTTTTTTTTTGATTCAACAGTAAAACTTGATAAGTGAATTTGCCTTAAAGGTTAGACCCATAGTGTGCGATGTGAAGCCTTATCAGTGAGACTTATGTACTGTGTTACATTGAAATCCCTTGGTCTTGCACTTTGAATGATTCTTTTAGTCATGCTTGACTTTTAAATTTTTTAATGTTTATTTTAGAGAGAGAGAGAGAGAACGAGCAGGGGAGGGGCAGAGAGAGAGGGAGACAGAATTTGAAACAGGCTCCAGGCTCTGAGCTGTCAGCACAGAGCCCGATGTGGGGCTCATGCCCACAGACCGTGAGACCATGACCTGAGCCGAAGTTGGATGCTTAACCGACTGAGCCACCCGGGTGTCCCATGTGTGACTTTTAAAATATCATACATGTCATTTGAATGGTTCCCCGACTTATATAGGCATTCTAAAAGTAGATGTACTTCATCAAACCATATAAAAAAAAATCACAATTGTTAATATCCCACCAGTCGCATCAGATGAGAGACTGTCAAGGTCAGGGTGGCAGATCCATATTTTCCAGAATTCTAGTATTTGCTCAGAAGTCCAAATTGTATCATTGGTAACACCTGTTTTCAGATGTGTTCCTTGAAGTGACATTTCCATAATGTGTCTGGCAGATCCTCGAGTCTCTACCACACACAGTGTGTCTCCAGGTGTTCTTTCAAGTAAAAATGATGTGCCAGGAAGAAAGGGGCCAGTTCACTTTGCAATTCCAGTGACCACCCGGGTGCTTTTCCCTGAGATGGCCATCTTGCTTCAGGATGCAGCAGAAGTCTTCAGGCCTTCGTCCCCTTTGGTTCCAGAATGTCAAAAAGATACATACCCATGAGTCGGGATTTAACAAAATTACTATTTGTTACTGCTTCATCAGGGACATTCTTTTTTTTTTTTTTTTTAAGTTTATTTATTTATTTTGAGAGAAAGAGAGACAGCGGGAGTGCAGGAGGGGCCGAGAGAGAGGGGGAAAGGGAGAATCCCAAGCGGGCTCCATGCTGCCATCACAGAGCCCAGCGCGGGGCTCAAACTCATGAAGCCACAAGATCATGACCTGAGCTGAATCCGACAGTTGGATGCTTAACCGACTGAGCCACCCAGGCGCCCCCATCAGGGACATTCTTAAGTGAAACGGGCTCCCCTCCCCCACCCTCACTCAGAGCACGTGGAAGTCAAGAATACAAGGACGCTTGGACAGACCAAGGCTCTGGAAGTCTTACCCTCCAGGCTCCTGTACACCTCACACCTGCTGCAGTGCAGGTGGCGAGACAGTAGTGTTGTTTTAAAAGTAGTTTTGACCCCGCCGGCTCCCTGAAAGAGTCTCTGAGGTCCCTGCAGTCTACAGACCACATTTTGAGAACCACCTCCTTAGACAGTGGAAAGTGCACGCCAGATTGCCAACACTTAAAAGTTGGGCTTTTCTTCCTGTCCCTTGTTGTGTGTGGCTTGTAGACTTGGTGGCTGGCTGGGGTGAATGAAGCCTGGCCTGTGGGACCTTTATTATTCAGATGCAATCCCAGTAGAGTTCATCCCTAGCTCTGGAGAGCTCTTTGTTGCCCTTTCTTTCCCTTGGGATGTTACCTACCGTAAGGCTAAAAACAAACCTTAGCTTTGTATTTACTTTACTGCTGGCCTCTGTGCAGAAAAAGCCATATAATCTTGCTTCTTCATCTGGTCTAGAGCTAATAAAGATATTTTTGTGGTAATTTTCTAATCTTTTTTTATCAGGGGGCCTTAACTCTAGATTCAGAGGCCCTTCAGGGGTCCATGGATGGTGGCTCAAAGCCTTTGAAATTTCACAAAATTTTCTGTCGTTTTGGGGGGGTGGTTGGGAAGAAGGTAGGATATTGGGAAAATTAATAGTTTCAGTCAAATTCTCAAAGAGGTTCTGTGACCTCCTCCCCCGGAAAAGCAAGTGTTAATGAATGACTGCTTCAGGTGGACATGTCCACGGGGTGGCATCCATTATCCATTTCTAAACACACGTCTTTTTGGAAAGAATTTTCAAAGTTCCCTCTCTGGCTTTGTCCATCTTGGCCTTCCATCCCGATGGCATTTCTGTAAGGTCTCCATCACTAAGTACTTGCTTATAAGTCACTTCACAGTGGTTTTTGAGAAGCATCTTCTCCCCCCACCCCCCATCCCCCTTGATATAAATGCAGGAGAGCAGAGACCATCCATCTCATTTCTCTTTCATTGCACAATGCAAAGGCAGAGCCAGGGTCCCTTCAGATGCACCTTGGGTTGGGGGGAGGGGTACTTTCCACACCCCGCTAAATCAGTGAGTTCCTTTTTAAACAGCTGAGATGTGCAAACTTGGGATATTTATTTATGCCTCAACCACAAGATGTGTTTCTCTCCCACACATTTCTTCAGCCCGCTTCTTGGAATCCAAGCGCCGTCGTGAAAACTGCAAGGCAGTCTGTTTAGTTCCAACAGTAGCATTTTGGGAACAGTCTCGATGCCGTGGGAGTAGTGTGGTGACTGCCGCTCACTGACAAGGAGCGGAGCAGGGGAGGGCTCTGCAGCGTGATTATGTGTGTATGGCAGAGTCTCGGCTCCTCCAGGCCCCGAGCTGCAGGGGGGTGTGGGCGGTGTGGGGGGAGGTGGCTTCACTTCAGTGCCGCACCCCAGCAGCGGTGAGTGTGCCCCTTGTGGCCGTGACGTTGCCACAAGCCAGAAAGCTGCGGTGGGCAGGCATAAGGCAGTGCTCTGGTTTAATATCGCCCACGCCTCAGAGAAATTTCTGGAGGGTTCTGTCCCCTGAGGCCCAATGCAGAGGCTTCTCAGTTTTTGAAAAAGCTTTGGCTTGTCTAACACCACAAATGCGCTGGCACCTAGCCGTTGGGAAACAACGATGTCCCTGTCCTTGATCGGAAGCTGGGGACTAGTAATATGGCAGTGGGCAGGGAGTACTGGCCTAATTACAAAGAGGCAGAAGGATCACTCAGTGGATCACACCGGCAAGGTGGAGTGTAGACCGATCACACCCGGAAATCTTTTATCCAAGAATATGTCTCCGCTTGCTGGGTTGCATTATTTTTAAACTTCTCTTTCCGGGCAGCATTTGAATTACCGACACACTCAGTTCCATCTTCCGCCTCCCGTGCATCTCTAAATAATAAAGGTTGTCACCCACACTGCGTTTTCAGCAGTGACCTCCAGTGCAGGTGACCTCCAGTCCTCTGTAGGAGGTCAGACTTCCCAGACGGTTCTGTGTCTTTCTGTCCCTCTTAGGCAGGTGAGAAAATCAGGACGTAAGAGCCCTTGACTTGCCCCCAAACTACTGAGTAATAGTGCAGGCGATGGTGGGGGTCTGGCTTCCCCCGGCAGGCTCAGGAGTCAAGGAGCACATCGTTCGTCAGTTTGGAAGGTGCCCTTCACACGGTCAGGGTCGGGAAACGTTGGTGCATGTACTGTTTGACTGACTGACTCCTACTTGAGGACTCATTGTGGTCAGAAATCTCCTTTGGGAAAATGCCACTTTATCAGTGGGAGAGTAAGGTAAGGTGAATCTTGGCTCTGCTTTCCGACCAGATGGCTTTTATTATTGCATGCTAAAATGTGCAGCTCCACATTTCTGTGCCTCTCGCCACTACAGTGCCCTTTCTGTTTTTAAGGAAAGAAGGATTGTCCAAATGTGGAAGATGCAAGCAGGCATTTTACTGCAATGTGGAGTGTCAGGTAGGTTCTGGGCCAACTGGCAGGGAGGGCCTCGCTTCCTCTGAAGATCGGGACCCCGATGTCCTTCCTTTCCTTGTCACCACATTTCCCAGCACCCCTTTGCAGCCAAAGCTAGAAAGCTTGGTTTGGGCCCAGGATGTGGCCGCATACCCCTGCGTGCTGGCCCAGGACGGACAGGCAGCCGGTGATAGGAGGCAACCCTTGGGGGCCACATGCAGGTGCAGGAGAAGCGGAAAGACACGAGGAGAGCGTGTTGGGTACAGGCAGGTGTGTTACCAAGGTTGACAGTTTGCCCCCAAGGCCACCAGCAACATATGGAACATTGCGCAGATGACACATTGAAAATGTTAAAGTGGTGTCTTTAAAATATTTTCATTTTTACTGTCACAGGTCTATATTTTTATAAATCCCCATAAGCAGGGCCACATGTCGCCCATGGCCTGTTCAAACCGAATCTGATTCCAGTCTTAGGTGAGCCCCTGGCACAGCCTTGGTATAACCAGAGGGTGACTGCCCCAGAGTGTCCTTGGAGCTGGTGCCTTGGAAGCAGCCAGGGTTGGGGGGCTGGGGAGGCTGGTTGCATGTAGACCACAGCCATCTGGTTTGAGGGATAAATCTCCAGGGACTCCTGTACCACGGGAATGGGAAGCTTAAGGAGGGGGTTTGGAGGCAGTGTTTTCCATGCTTGTCTACTAGATTGTAGTTCTACAGAATGTTCGTAGGTAGGTATTCCACAGAAAATGCATCCCATGTTCTAACAGTTTGAATTTAGGGAGAATATGGTCTTTGACTTCTGTATACCCTCCTTAGTCTGTTTTTTTTTGTTTTTTGTTTTTTAATGGAAACCTATTCATACACTGGGAAATGCCAGTGCTATTTAGTAGTGGCTGTAAGTGACAGGGTGGATCTTCCATATCTTCACCTCTTTTTTTTTTTTTTGTCATTGTTCTTGCCATACTTGGTCTCATTTACCTCCCCATCCCAACCCTCAGTCTACTTCTGATTACCCACTATTTTATTTTTTTCTTTCTCTTCTCCCTATGCAGTTGGCCTCTGAAAGTCCCCAAAGAGCATTATTCTTTAGCTGTAGGAGAGGTTGCTAAACCCTGGTGTCCTGTCTGGCCATAGAGCTGCAGTCACAATGGCCCCTTGCCGGAATGAAGCATAGGCTGGGACGTTGGCCCAGGCGTGTCTCCCTTGGCTCGGAAGGCCCGATGTACAACCCGCTTTTCTGTGTCTTCAGAGGTTCAGCCTGTGTGACAGTGAGAATATAAATGGGCTTGTAGTTGAGTTGTCAGGGAGTGTGCATTCTTTTGAAGAGGGAGGGATCGTACTTGGCTCCTACTGGCTGTGGATAGAGTTTTCTGTAGATGGGTTGCTTTGGTGTTGGGGCGATCAGTGAGCCCTGGGAATTCCAGGATTTGATTCCAGACGTGATGAGTTACCTCCTTCTGTATTTAGGTTAAATACTTCTAGAAAACTTAACTCATTACATTGTGGTTCTTCAGAGAAGCAAGATAATAAAACCACATAGAGTTCAGACAATATAACATGGAATAGTAGAAGGAGATGTTGCTAGCTTTGCAACCAACCTACCAGCTCCATGAACATGGCAAGTCATGGGACGTCTCTGAGCTCGGTTTCTTCAAACGTGAATGAACGAAGGCAGCAGGGCCCATCCTGACAGATGTCAAGGACGTAGTGATCTGATAGCTATGAAAGTTCTATATAAACCGTGATGCTCTGTACGAGTATGGGCCTATGAAAAACAATATGACAGTAATTTAGTCTGGACTGAAACTTAGCCAATAAAGTACACAGCATACTTTTAGATTTGAGGGACTTTTTTTTTTTAACCCTAAGAGAATGGATGGATTCTAAGAACTCAAGAACATTAACGGTGTATGTTGTGTGAGTCGTGCTTGTGACAAAATGAGTCTTAACTTCTCTGATTAACCGTGAACCCTGCATCAATATGAAATACCAGCACATGCGAGATGCTGAGTTATGTCTAGGTCTTCTGAGCGTGCTGCTAACTTCGCCTCCACTAAGCCTCACTAGGTGTCATTATTTTGATGAATCGTTCCAGTCCCCAGTTGGGGTGTTTGAGGCGGCCACTGTGGTTCCCCTTCCCTTCAGGACCTAGTTTCCCAAAGCTGCAGACTCCAAAACCTCATCTGTGAGCACGCGGTGAGGGGTGCTCCCGCTGGGGAGGTCCGCGCATCACCCGGAGGCGCCAGCCTGTGTGTATGAGGATGCCCGCATCTCACCTCGTAACAGGCAGTTTGCCGCCTGTACGTTCTCCTGTGGACAGATTGTCCAGGTGGTCGGACGCTGACGAGACGGCTTGGCTGGCAGGGAAGCCCGGCACGGGGGGTGCCGCTCTGTGATGCAAAGTCGTGTTCAGAGGCCCTCGGGCCAAGACAGCTTGCCGTGTCCAGCCTGGCAGTGTGGAGGCCTCCCTGCTCCTGACCCCGTGCCGGGGCCAGGACTCCGTCAGCCCTGGCGGGAACTTCTGCAGGTCCATTTCTCTGTGCTTCTGCGAAGTATCTGGCGGATCAGGTACCCTCCTAGGCAACACGCGATGCACGCTTCCTGATCCCACTTGTTGCCGGAGGTGACAGGCCGGACTTCATCTGGAAGTTTCACTTTTGTTCCACCTGTCCCCTTTTGCTGAAGGGAGAGGTTAATGGCCGCCAAGGTTTTCCATCCTTCAGCACCGAAGAACTAAATCAGTGCAGGGCAGTGGGTTGTAGTGACATAGAACGGTCCTATGGGTTTAATAAAAGTAAGTGCCTGGAAATACATGGCGGGTCAGGAGCTTCATACAGAAAATCATTAGGGAGGAATCTGGGGCGTTAGCTCCAGATAAAAATGTATTCAGGGTTCCTCCCAGGGGGATGCTGGGTTGGGATCAAAGGGGAGGCTGTGCTGCAGGAGGGAACGTGGCACAGAACAAGGACAGCGATGGTTAAGAGGCAGGTAACTGAGCGATTCTCCACCTAAGAAAGCATCAGCTGCTCCTCTTACCTGGGCCTTCTTTGCAGGCGGACCCTGCCCACCTGGAGTCCCGCACGTGGGCACCAGAGAGCAGAGGGTGGGGCCGGAGTGGAGGTTACCGGGTCTGGGATGGCAGCGGTGACACCCACAGTGGTTGGGTGACCTGCCCAAGGTCACAGTTGGCAGAGCTGGGACTAGACTATGCAGACCGCTGGCAGAGGGCCGTCACCACTTCCCAGCACTGTGCTCAGGAGTCCCGAGGGCCCTTGGGAGAGGGGGCGCTATAGGAACGTGGCAGAGAAATGGCCTTTAGTAGATGTGAGAGGGGGGAGCCCCTCTGGTGGTGTTGTCTCCGCCAAAAGTCTCTCCAAGAGTGCTAAGGCACGCGTTCCTCCCCGTGGCTGCCCCCTTTCCGGGAGCGCAGCGTCTTAGGAGGCCCTGTTCACTATGTGTGTGTCCTCTCTCCGAGCCCTCCTCTCCAACTGCATTGCTTTAGGAGTTTGCTTTATTTTATACAATTTGGTGATATCTTGTCCCATTTACTTTTCTCTTCATTCACTTGACTCGGTGTGATCCTGCCAGAGGAAGGATTTTAATTGATGATGCATGAAAGGATAATGGGAGGAAACATAAAAGAAATAGAAATTCCTTTTTAGTTAGGCTTATTTTGTAACCTGTATGTTTTAATGAACTCTATTTATTTTTATAAATATGCCTGGAAAGCGAAGTATATCATTCCCCTCACTTAGGCTTCTCCATTAAATTGCACCGTGACACGTTCAAGAGAATAGTCTTACAAAGTTATTTTATAGAGGAGCCATAGAGAGTAGAACTTTCTAGGGTATTATTTCTTAACATCAACAAAGAGGAAAGAAACTATTTGTGATTCATAAATGGAGGTGATGGGGTTAGGAGTATGCTTTTGAAAGTAAGAAGGAGCATACCCTGATGGGTGTAAAAAAACATGTTTGAAGAGCACGTGACTCAGGACGAGAGAAAATTTGTGACTTTTGTCATTGACGAGGAAATAGCCCCGGCATAGAAAATGCCTAAGAAATGCCCATCTGACCCTGTTGTCGTTATGGGTGATTTAGCAAATGGGGCCGGAGTCGTAGGTTCAGTCCTGGTGAAATTCACTTTGGTCTCATAGCCCAAACCCAGGAAGCATCTTGAACTTGATCACTCTTTTCTCTAAATGTTTCACATCTGCCGTAAGAAAGAATGCGGATGAATGAACGAGCGCGTCCCACTGCTCTTGTGTCGGACCAGAAAACAAAACACGTGTCCTTGTGATGGCGGTTCAGCAGCCTTCCTGTGAGATGGTCGGTGCGTACCTGATGGCTTTTGCGCTGTTCCTCTGGAAGATAATGGTAGTGGCAGCAGAGATCACGTGATGTTCTCTTACTATTCCACGTTTCAGGAAGTCACACGCATTTGTCCAAGTAGACTATGTCTGTTTTGAAAGCTCCATTACAGCAAGAGAAACACCAGACGCAAGAGTTAGAAAGGGGTCTGCACAATAAAACCCCCCATCTCCTTGTCCGGGAAGACAACGTACCATCTCACTCAGCAAAAAACTGGAGGAAATAGCAATCACTCTTTACTTCCAGCGTTGGAAATGCTGGTGTACCGGGAGACAATTTCACAGCTCTTTATGCATCTTTAGGCATTTTTGTCCATGCACAAAAAGGAAAATCAGGCAGAGCATGATTACGCTGACTGAAAATGACTTAGAAGTTTATAAAGGGTACAGAAATTTCTGTATCTTTTATGTAGATTTAGTTGTTTAATTTTATTCCACAAATACTCTGTGCTCATTTTAGAAAAATTAGAAAGTACAGTCTGAAATGAGAACAAAAGGAGAATCCATAATCTTGTCCTTCCACAGAAAATCACTACTAGCACTTTGGGATGTGTCTTTCTGAGTCCTTCCTGTGTGTTTATTTGTATAATTTTCTGGAAAATAGGATCCAAATTTACATAAAATTGTATAAAGATTACAATCAGGGCAGGAGTATTAGCTTGACTTTTGAACAAAAACATTAGAAAAATTCTGGGGCACCTGGGTGGCTCAGTCGGTTAAGCATCCGACTTTGGCTCAGGTCATGATCTCACAGTTCGTGGGTTTGAGCCCCGCGTCGGGCTCTGTGCTGACAGCTCAGAGCCTGGAGCCTGCTTTGGATTCTGTGTCTCCCTCCCTCTCTCTCTCTGTCTCTCTCTGCCCCTCCCCTGCTCACACTCTGTCTCTGTCTCTGTCTCTCTCTCTCCTCTCTCAAAATAAATAAACATTAAAAAAAACTAAAAAAAAAAAGAAAATAAAAAGTTTTAGAGGGGCTCCTGGGTGGCTCAGTCGGTTAAGTGTTCGACATCAGCTCAGGTCATGATCTTATGGTTCATGGGTTCGAGCTCCACGTCAGGCTCTGTGCTGACAGCTCAGAGCCTGGAGCCTGCTTCAGATTCTGTGTCTTCCTTTCTCCCGGCCCCTCCCCTGCACATGTGCTCTCTCTCTTTCTCTCTCTCCTTCTCTCTCTCTCAAAAATAAATAAACATTAAAAGAATTTTAAAAATGGAAGTCTTAGAAAAACTGACAAAAATGTTTTAAAAATTAGCATAAAGGGTTCTCTGTGTATAAACAAACTGCCAGTACTAGAAAACAAAACTCTTAATTGGTAACATTTATTCCTGTTCATCAGGCTAGCTTAAATTTTTTTCAATTTTGTCCAATCCGATTGTTTACAATTTTTTATAGTCATAACTAGGGCACCCCTGGTGGGTTCTCTATGATGTGTGGACCATCTTTCCAATAGAAGAAGTATGTAAGGATATGCCCAGAACCTGACATTTCGGCCAGATGCTCTCCTCCCTCCCACCTTTTTGTTAAAAAAAAAAAAAAAAAAAAAAAAGAATTACAACTGAGCAGTGCCACTGAGGTACATCTCTGTCTTTCCTCCTTTAATCCACATTTCTCACCACCTTCCAGCAGAGAGTGAAAACTTATTCTGGGAAATTCCGCTTAATGAAACTTAAATGATTCTGCACTTTGCATCTATCTGACTCTCTGATTTGACTGCCATGTGTGGGATTGTCTCACATTACAGGTGCTCTTTATAGGTCTCCTGACATAGTCATGAACTTCTTAAAGTCAAGGACTACGCTTCCCATCCCTGCCTCTAGGGTCAGTGGTAGGACTTACTGAATGAATGAACAAACCAGGGAATGAACAGTTAAGCAGTGCTTTCTGAGAGGGCACTATGTGCCAGGCACTGTTCTGGATGAGCTGTTGGATCCTCACAGGGACCCTTTGTGGTTGCATGAATGCCCGATTATTCCTACATGAAGGTCCGCCATTTCTTGGTCATCTTCAGGCTTCGTATCCGATTGCCACTGTTGGAAGGTGTAAAACCAGAGACTCAGAATCCTGGACCTGCTAAGTAACTTGGGGATTATGTTATTTACAGCCAAGGGTACAGATGCAGAGGGATTAAGAGGTCTGCCTAGTGTCACATAGCTGCAGAACGGGGACAAGAACGCAGGTTTCCTGAGCCCCAGACCAGTGTCTGCTTGACAGCTCTCTGCTCTTCTCCCACAGTGTCCCTTGTAGTCTGGTTCCCTTCCCTGTGGGGACACATTCATATCAGTAAGTGTCATCGCTGTGTGTTATTTATACTAACATTAATTTTATGTTAATTCTATTACTAAGTTAATTCTATTAAGAAACAATAGATAAATCATAGTAAGGAAGGTTCGTATTAAACTTCTCTCTCCCAGGAGTTGTCGTTGTTAAACACTGATACCAAGACCTACAGTTCAGAAAAGCAGCCTCTGGGAGGCCCTGCGGAGTCCTTCTCCTAGAACCCCCAGTTTCGCCCCGGACACTCGCTCACAGATGTTAATTATCCGTCTGTCCCCGGCTGGCGGTCCCTGTTTCCTGCAGCTATCCCAAGGCCTGACGCCCTCTTGTCTTTTCTCTCTTTGCCTCATCACTGTGCTCTCATTTCGGGCTTTGGCTAAAAACAGATCCCCTTCTCCCTTGTGCATATCTTGTCATTTCTTTCTCTCCCTGCTCTTAGTTATATTCGGCACGGCGTTATTCAATCGTGCAGAACATCTTGGCACAGAATTTGAGCCAATGGCCTGTGCCACGTAGCGTATTAAGCCATTAGGTGACATGGTGTTTTTCCTTCTTGGGATGGAGGTGGGGGGCAAAGGGGTAGAGAGACATCTTCATTCATTCAGCAACTTCATTAAGTGCCTTATAAATGCCAGGCCTTGTTCTAGGTTCTGGGGTTATAAATGTGGAAAAAAGCACACCAGATTGAGTTCCTTTATTTTAATGGGGAGAGACAGATACTAACCAAAAAACTTATAAATATGTAGTGTATCAGGTGGTGAGAAGTGCGTAAGAAGCCTGGAGCAAGGAAATGGACAGTGACGGGCATGTGTTCTTTTGATAGGTTATTCATGGCAGGCATCTTGGGAAGGTGACATTTGAGCAGAGATGTGGAAGAGTGAGGCAGGGAGCAAAATGGGTATCTAGGGGGAGAGGGCCGTAGTCAGGGATACAGCAGGTGAGAAAGGTCTTGCGGCAGGAGCATGCATGGTCTGTTTAAGGAGTTGCAGGGGGACTGTGTGGTTGACGTGGAGTGAGGCAAGGAGAACGTTGTAGGAGGCGATGAGGTCAGAGGAGTGGAGCGGGCTCCCGTCATGAGTGGCTCATTGTTATCTTTAAGATTTTGCCTTTGGCTGTGAGATGAGAAGCTGTTTGAAGGTTCTGAGCTGAGACCTGGTGGGATCTGAGTTCTGTGTGCCAGGATGGACCGCCCGGGCTGCTCTGTAGGCATGGCCCACAGGGGCAGGGGCAGAAGCAGGCGTCCGGGTGGGAGGCCTGGGCAGTACTGGTGGTGGGGCAGGGCAGGAAGGCGGGGCCGGGAAGGGCAACCGGGTTCCAGATGGTTCTGAAGGCAGGGAGAACAGATGTGCCAGAGGTGAATGTGGAGTGTGAGGGGGTGAGAACACGGATGTCCCCGGGTTCCAGCCTGAGCATTGGAAAGAACAGACTGGCCGTTTTCTGAGGTGGGGAGGCTGAGGGAAGAAGAGGACACGCCCAATTCTGTGGAGAGAGAGCAAGTCTGAAGACTCCCGTCAATATGCCAAGTGCTCTGACGCTCCGCCCCTCCAGTCATCCTCCCTCCACCCTCCACCCCCAGCCCTCGCCCATTCCTCCCGGTTTCCAGCTCTGCTTCCGCTCTTTCTGCGGTGTCCTCGCCCCCGCTGTCCCTGGCCCCTTCACGCCAGCACTGCTGGTTTTTGTCAGTCAGTGGTGAGCTCCATGACGTCCAGTCAGTTCTCAGTCATTCCACCAGCCTCGTCACCAGTGACCACATCACTAGTCCTCCACCTTCCTCAGACTACTTTCCTCCTTGGCTGCCACGGCACCATGCTGTCCGTCCTCCCTCACCCCGCCTGTCTCCACAGATGGTGTCTTTGCCCTGCCAGTAGTGGCCCAACCTGGGCCATAGGAGTGGCCAGATGGGACCAAAAGGAAAACAGTGTCCCTGTGCTATCAACTGAATGTTTAAGGAGTCTGTATTCCTAAATATTCCCAATAGCTGCCTTTGCCAGACTCTTTGAGGGCCCTTGACAAAGCCTTCATTTGTGTTTTGCTTTTTATCACCTGTACAAGGGGACTAGTTGCTGAGTACTATCAGTTATTTGCCCTGATGTCAAGAGAGAACCATCCAGGACTGTGAGGGAGCAGGGCCACATCAATGGCTAATGCCCCGTCACTCACCACTGTGGTTTGACAACTCCCACAGATAATGGAAAGCTGTAGGAGTTGTTTGGAATAACCAGAGGCTGCAGAAAGACACGAGATGCGTGATGAAAAAACACAAAGCAGATTTTCTCATCCCAGCAGCCTTGGCCAGGCCCAAGTCAAGGTCATACAGCCGTCTCTATCTTAAAGGATGTTTTTATCTCTAGCTTTTATGAGCACCATCATGTTTTCCAAAAGGAAACATATTTCACTTGACCCTAACTAGAGGGACTTACTGCGTCCTCTCTTCTAGAACTTTATTCCTGTGTGTGTGTGTTTGTGTGTGTGTGTGTGTGTGTGTGTGTGTGTGTGTTTAATCCTTTTTTTTTAACCTTCCCAGAAAGAAGATTGGCCCATGCACAAGCTGGAATGTTCTCCCATGGTTGTTTTTGGGGAAAACTGGAATCCCTCAGAGACTGTGAGGCTGACTGCAAGGATTCTGGCCAAACAGGTGAGGAAATGGGCTAATATTCAAGTGCATTTTCTTTTCTTTTTTTCTTAAAGGTCAGAAAGATGAGTGACCTGTGGGTGGTGATCGGCTCTTGTTAAACATTCTTGGACTCTGTTTCCTGCCTTGTCCCTATGGATGGGCGTGGGAACGGCAGTCCCGGCATAAGCTGGTCTGTCCTTTGTCCCCTGCTAATAGGATGTCACTTATCCTAGGCCAGGAGCATAGCCACAGCTGTTAAGTTCTGAACTTTTTATGATAGGTTTACATAGAAAAATATGGCCTTTTAAAGCATGAAGACCCGAGTGAAAACAACTAGAGCATCCCAGGGACCCAGACTGGCCTGAGAAGCTTCGCGATTTTCCCTTTTCTTTCTGACACCTGGAGGGCACCCCACCTCTCCCCGGTGCTGTGCGCTGTCCCTCCCTGCCTCCATACTTGCTTTTGCCCAGACAGGCAAGGAATGGGATAGAGCCACCAGCACGGCCTATGCAAAGGAGAAGGGAAAGAGAAGGAGTGGAAAGAAGTAGAGATCGAGGTAAGGGGAGAGAGGAACAGGGTAAAAGACAGAAGACGAAGCAAAGAAAGAATTGCCCCCAGTGGGAGCAGATGACGGCTGTGAACAGTTTCTAGCACTGATGATGCCAGGACCGGGGTCCTCTGCTGTTCTTCGTCAGTCCTTACTGGTTGTGGGCTGATGACGCCGGATCTCCAAAGGACCAAACCAAAGAAAGGGGGGAAGCACCGTAGGGCATGTCCTTGTGACACCGTGAAGTAGGTCGTGTGGCACTTACAAGGCATAGATCCGTGGAGGCCCTCGCTAATGCTGAGGAAGTTGGTGGCAGGACCTCTGTACTGTAATGTTTTGAAGCTGAAATTTCATCCACCTCTTCTTCATACCTACCTCCCTGCTTCCCTTTAAAACTTTCTATTTTTTACCTAAGCCAAATGTGATTGTAATGACTGGCACATATCTGTCCCCAACCCAAGTTAGGATCCTGGGCGACGTAAACAGAAGTAGAACATTTCCGAACTCTGAGGTCATTGTTCCATTATGTGCAGCTTGGGTCAGGTGCTCGCTGAAATGCCACTTCACCAGCTCATGGGGCAACCAAAGGATTCAAGGGTTGCCTGCAGGGTGAGACCAGAAACTCCAAATGGTTTTCCCTGGAGGATGTTGACTTTTGTGTCCTTATGAACAATTGTCTTTAAACATATGCTGAGTTCGCGGTCAGAAGGAAAGGGTAGGAGGAAATGGGGTGCCTCTGGGAGGTGTCAGGGTGAATAAACCACCACAGTTAGATCTGTAAGTGTCTTGGGAAGATGGGTGACTGGTTTGTTGGTTCTTCCCTCCCCCACCTCCAACTCTACCATGTCGTTTATAGAAATTGTGGTTAAGAATTCAGACGAAGCTGGTGTGCTTTCCTGAAGGAGAAGCCTTCCCAGGCAAATGCCTTGCTAATCTTATAGAAATGTGTCCTGTGAATGGGAGATTTCTGCTCCAAAAAGAACAATTGAAGTGTGCGGGCACCAGGAGGGGCGTCTGAATGCTCTGATGAGTTTATACCAGTTCCATTCAACTTTTATTATAATTACTACTACTACTAATAGTCTATTAAATGAAAAGTTACCTGCCCATCTTTTCATCTCAGTAGGACTGGATGATTAGAAAAACCAGACCATTTGTATTCTAGTAGCTTGCAAAGGATTAGGGGAGACAGGCTACCCAACTACCAAGGGGAAGCTTAACATGTTAACTAGGGAGGTGAGAGCGCCCTGTTAGACCACCTGTATCCCCAAATTGAATAGCCAGATTACAAAGACACGGCCTCAGGCCAGCTCTTGAGCTCCGCTTTTGAACTCTTGTCAACACCAAGTTTATTCATGTTCTCAAAGCCTAGCAGGTTTACTATTGTTAGCTCCTCTTGGGGTGTCTAGAACAAAGCCAGAAACACGTTTAAAGTGAATCTGGGCTCACAGATACCACCAAAAGTGTTCTTTTTGAAACACAGAATTTGAGATCATTTTAGCCTATGCTTAAAGAAAGTGTAAAATGGATGGGGGGTTTGATTTTGTTCCCTTTTAGAAGGAGAAATAATAAATAGGATGGTTTCTCTGTAGACTCAGAGTCCTTTTAAGTCGGGGCCCTAAAAAGGTGATTTCCCGCCACTCTGCTTTCCCGTAACAGGCATTCTTGAGCCTACTGTGTGCATATGGCATTATCGGGGAGTCAGGAATGTGGCAGAAGCTTTAAAAAGTTTTCTGAAGGAGTCTGTCAGGTTTGGGTGTTGGGCAAACACTCTCCAAGCCCGATGACAGGACTCCTTAGAGAGTTTTCTTTGCTTCATTGAGGATCATTGCTCTTCCTTCACGTCGACGTAAAAGCGAAAGCGGTGTTTTTTGCCCCAGCGGTTAAAATCTCCTTCTCTGTGATTTCTTTCCAATTGCTAGAAGATCCACCCAGAGAGAACGCCTTCAGAGAAATTGTTAGCTGTGAAGGAGTTTGAATCACGTAAGTCTGTCTGTGACTTCTGTTGACTGGCTGAAGAGTTATTTTAGCGACACCGTTAAGGGGGACTAAGGATTGAAGAAGGGAAACTGAGGAAAGCTGGTATTCGTCGCGGTGGTGGGGATTTTAATTACTAGTTTTTACTTTGATTTGTGTGCTGTTTTGAAAAATGACTATAACTTTTTTTTTTTTTTCTCAGTTGACATGATTAGTAGGAAATAATTAAGGGGACGTAGGAGCTCGCAGGGTGAATTATCGCGTCCCAAGCGATCTCCTGCTGGCTCTCCTGGCATGCTGAATATTTTTGTATCTTTGCTGAACTGCAGTCCCGTAAACAGCTGATGGCCTGACCGAAAAGCATTAGGCCAGGGCTGTCCAGCTTCTTGACCATGACACAGATTCCAGGGCCAGTGGGGGGAGAGGGGGCTGGGCCACACCGAGGCTGGTTATCCATCCTGGCCACCCATTCCCGACCCTGTTACTAACAGTCAGTTGACATTTCATGTTCTGAGTGACTTCCCCGGTTGTCACAGGAAGAGAAGGAAGAAACGGCATGCTTTTCTTTGCCTAGAGTTTATCATTTAGACCAAGTAGTGGGGAAGAAGATTTTCTAGGGGCTCTGCATTTTTTTTTTTTTTCCCTGCCATTTATAGTAAGGAAAGGATGTAGCTAGAAATCCAGACTTCCTCCCTGGTGAATAATGGTTTGCTTACCCACAGATCTGGATAAACTAGACAATGAGAAGAAGGACTTGATTCAGAGTGATGTTGCTGCCCTTCATCACTTCTACTCCAAGCACCTCGAATTTCCCGACAGTGATAGCCTGGTGGTCCTCTTTGCCCAGGTAAGAATGCCAGCATCAAGTGACGCTTACTCTAGCCATTCCCTCCCTGCCCAGTCCTTCTCCCCAGCACACACTGGGGAAAGATAAACTGAAACAGACTGACGGCTTCTATGAGGACAAGGCTGTTGACCTGTTGGACCCTGTTCTGCAGAGCCCTGCTCAGTGACCTTGAGCAGACCTTGGCCTGGCCCTCCTCGATGGTGGTACATAGGAGAGTTGCCCTACCTCTGCCTCTTGCTAGAGAGAGAGCTGATGAAAGCAGAGGGGTTGCAGTGCCCCAGTACTGTGGCCTACTTGGAAGCTCCTTGAAAGGAGAGGACCATTTTTTTAAACAAGTATTTTAATGTTTGTTTATTTTGAAGGAGAGAGTGACACAGTGTGAGCGGGGAAGGGGTAGAGAGACAGGGAGACACAGAATCCGAAGCAGGCTCCAGGCTCTGAGCTGTCAGCACAGAGGCCGATGCGGGGCTCGAGCTCACAAATGGTGAGATCATGACTTGAGCCGAAGTCCGACGCTTAACTGACTGAGCCATCCAGGCGCCCCTGAAAGGAAAAGACCATTTGAGATTCCCACATTAAATCTGACTTTTCTTCTCTTAAACCTTCCATTCTGACAGCAGTGTTTTTTACTGCTACCAACACTATGTTGATAAAGCACAGGCAATCCAGACATCCTCAAGAAGGAGGCCCTCTCAAGATGGCCCTAGGGAGGGGGCACCTGGGTGGCTCGGTGGGTTAAGCATATGACTTCAGCTCAGGTCATGATCTCACAGTTCGTGAGTTCAAGCCCCGCATTGGGCTCATGCTGACGGCTCAGAGGCTGGAGCCTGCTTTGGATTCTGTGTCTCCCTCTCTCTCTGCCCCTCCCCAACTCACACTCTGTCTCTCTCTCTCAAAAAATAAATAAACATTAAAAAAAAAAAAAAAAAAAAGATGGCCCTAGGGAGGACAGTCACTATGGAGAGGAGTCCGAGTGAGTCTAGGTACAGGAAGTCTTTACTGATGATGGTGGCTAAGAAACCTTCAGAGAAGTCTAGGTTTCCCCACATTGGATCTCATTAAAAAATTAGAGAGACTTCTAGACAAGTGCAACTTGGAAGTGGCTGAGGCACTGGAAGCCAGCCATGTGGAAAGGCTAAGACGCGGGCATGGTAGGAACAGGTGAAGAAAGCACAGTGATCACTCTTCAGCCAATGCACTCTGGCTGCATAGATCCTCCTCTTGTGGCCAAGGTGGTTCTTTCTGGCACGACTTGTTGGATCAGGTTTCACTCCCTTATATACCCTGCATCTTCCCCTACAAACCGAACGTGTAGTTGGTAAGTGACCTTCCCAGAGGGAGAAATACCAAAAGACTGATCTGTGGGTGGAAATAGCTACATTCTCCTACCAGAACCTTCAGTCTCTAGCTCCACAAAAGACCTTGTCTTCAAACAGAAGCAGCATCACCAAATGTACCCTTTGACCAAGTAATTCCATTTCTAAGAATCTGTCCTAAGGAAGGAATCAGAGATTATGGATAGTGATCGACATGCAAATTGTCTATTGTGGGGCTCTTTTTAAAATTGAAAAAGAAAAGAGAAAAAAAGGAAAAGAAAAACAAAAAGGAAGTATTACAAGTGGCCAGCAGTATAGGAATTTGGTAAATAAATTATGGCATAGCTTTATGATGGCCTTTATAACTTTTATTTCAACAAATGTCTAAAGATTAGGAAAATGTTGACACAGCGGTAAGTGTGAAAGCAGGATGAAAATTGTGTATAATATGAAAATATGCATATGCTAAAAAAAGGTAAAGTAGAAGTTCACAGTTATCTCCTGAATCGCAGAAAATTTTTGTTTTTTTTATTGGTTAATTTTCTGAATTTTGTTTACAATGAGTGTGTATAACTTAAGAAAATACTAAAAAGAAGAAACTGATTAAAAAGCATCCATAATTCTTCCATCTCAAAAATTACATATATAGAGAATGAAATGAGTCTTTATCACTTTTCCAACCCACTTTAACCCCCATGAGAATTACTGCTACCAGTTGAATGAATTCCTTGATGGACATTATGCTATATAGATATGTTTCTATTTTGTGACTGTCATCATCAAAAATAAACATGCTGTTCTTTGTAAAAGAAAAAATGGATTCCAGTTATGAGTGCTAAAGTAGATTTTCCTGATTTTCATATTATCCTGGATTTACAACACACTTTCCTACGTGTCCTAAGACAGTGGATTTGCATGATGATGGGAAGCTGAGGAATTGACTAATTTTCCATTTTTTTATTTTTTTATTTATTTAAAAAAAATTTTTTTTAACGTTTATTTATTTTTGAGACAGAGAGAGACAGAGCATGAACGGGGGAGGGGCAGAGAGAGAGGGAGGCAGAATCGGAAGCAGGCTCCAGGCTCCGAGCCATCAGCCCAGAGCCTGACACGGGGCTCGAACTCACCGACCGCGAGATCGTGACCTGAGCCGAAGTCGGAGGCTTAACCGACTGAGCCACCCAGGCGCCCCTCCATTTTTTTAAAAGAAACTAGATACATGACTTTTTTCTGGACATGGAGAAGGCATGGTTATATGAAAGCATAGGAAAAATGAAATGAATATAGTGTGTACCTTCACTTCCAGCTGTGAGAAAAAAGATCACTTTTCCTCTAACACAGTAATACACGCTGATAGGACTTCTCAGTGTTGGTGTAGTAGATATGGGACCATGTTTTCAGAACTAGAAACCAAGGCACTTGATCTCACAAGCAGGAGTATATTTGTGGTGAAATGACTCAGGATCTCTGAAATTTGGACTGACTCAGAAAATCCAGGAGATACCAATATATATATCTGTATCTGTACACACACACACACACACACACACACACACACACACGTACATATATTCACATACACATATATAACAGAGATAATAATTCCTTTTTAGATTTTATATTTATCAAATCATAATATCTGTTCTCAGGTTGTATGTGCATGCATACACACACATTTTTTCGTGTATAAATTTGGAAAGGGACATTTAGTATCCCCAAAGAAAACTCTAAAGCAAAACTGAAAAGTGCTGGTCCAGCCCGTTGCCACCCTCTGGCCCCATCTCTCAGCCTCAGGCTGTGTGTGCTCTGTTCCACCCTCTGAGCCCTCTCCTCTCTCTGCTTTGTGGGGGGTGTTGTAGGTTAGCCTGTGGCCCAGCAGCAGCTGGCAGCAGGAGATGACTGTGCTCCTCCGACAGCACGGAGGTGCATTTTAATCACTGGGAACATATGCATGGTTGGGAAATGTATTTTTGGTGTGCAGCCTACATCTAGTCTAAATGCTAATTATGAGAATAGCTTTAGCAAAGTACTTACGCCTGATTTGACTTGAAAAAAAGGACAATGGCCCATGCATCTTTCTTAACATGCAAGTTCACTTTTCTTCTCCAGGGATATTTCAGAAGGGAGGGAAAGCTGGCAGGGAAATTGCTATGCAGTCTGGCTTACACACCATCATCGCCTCCCAGGAAGGGACAGTGATGACACTGTGCTTACAGGCGCCTTTGCCCACAAAGAGACACGCTCACTCTTGCACAGTGAGAGGAGGAGGATGGGGCGGGGGGGGGGGGGGGGGGCGGGACGTAGAATCCAGCGACGCAGAACATTCAAGCCTGAAGGAATTTGGAGTCACAGACTGATCCAGTTGAGCTCCATGCAGAGGAAGAGATTAAGAGGCAAAGGAGCGAGTCTCCTGCCCCTTGGAGTCAGTGAGGAGCTGTCTGTCCCTCCATCCATTTTGAAAAATTGCTGCTCAGTTCTTATTCTGTCATTCTGCAGACACTGCTGAGGCCTATTAGCATCCAGTCTGAGATCGTAGATCGTTCAGGACCTACTATGGTGCAGGATACATAGTTCGTGCCCCAATACATTTTGTTGAATGAATGAAAATCCCAGTTTACTCTTACCTGATGTTGGTTGTCGGCCATTGGTAATTGATTCATGTCCTGATAACAGAATAGGCTGGGAGTACTTGAAGTTGGCACCAAAAATACTATGTTATGTCTTCTACATAAAAATGCCCAACACCCCAGGTCTTCAAAGGCTGTGCATTGTTCTCCTAACCTGCAGTGATCTCTTTTTATGTTGAAAATTGTAAATACTGTTTGTGAATATGTTGAACTTACTGTAAAACCTGCAAGTCAAACCCGTCATAGCCTTTACTTCTCTGTGTGCTGAGATTTCCAAGCCTTGACGTTGGCCCTTTAATTTTAAGTAAAATTGCCATGTTAATATTCATAGGTGAGAACAATTTTAGAAGAAAATGGTATAGTGTAAAACTCTTTCGTGTTTCCGAAAACTTTGCTGTCTGAATGTCTGGTTTGAACTGACTCCTGTCCTGTTCTGCCACTCACTACATACATGGCCCTGAACAAGTTCTTAATCATTGTCCTCTCCCTGAGCCTCAGTGGCCACATCTATGAAATGGGTTACGTCAGAGTAGTATTGCAGATTTATGAGAGGGTAAATCTGCAGCACCTAGCACAGGGCCTGGCCCAGAGTAAGTGCCCAGGGGATGCTAGTTTTAAAAAGCCCATCCACTGGCCTGAAACACGCCCGTGCATTGTCTCTGGTATGGAAGAGCATGGTTCTAGCCCATGGGGTGGAAATCGTGCAGCATGTGGTGTCTCACAGCCTTCAGGGCAGCTGGGGAGGGGCAGGGGTCTCAACCTTTGCCACTCGCTTTGGGCAAGTCACTGCTCCTCTCTGACTTCAGCTTCATCATTTGAAAAGTCAAAAGACGGAGTCCCCGTCCACCCCTGAAATTGTAGATACAAATGAAAAACATTCGCTGAATTGTCTCCCAGTAGACTGGGTGTGCCTCGAGGGCACAGATGGTGGCCCGTTCACTCTTCTGTGCATAGTGCCCAGCATATGTTCTCAGTGAAAGTCGGCGGGAAGAATGAATTTACGGAACAACACAAACTCGGGGATGTACATTCCCCGTATTTAGCCTTCTAGCTCTAGGTTGGACTTCCAGAATGGTGAGAGTTGCTCTTGGTATTTTTTCAATGTAACATTTCTTTTTAAGGGTTGAGAAAGTTGCCAGTGGTTGATCTGGGCTGAGATGTGAAAGGAAGGTCTCTGTTCCTTAACCTCAGGCCCTCGGCCCCTCTGCCTCTCGAAGGCATGGACAGCAGTTAGATTACCTATGGAAGGGCTTTCATTTTTGCCACCTCACTTTATGGGATAGGTACTGATCAAGTGACTTCTTTTTTTTTTAATGTTTCATTTATTGATGTATAGCTGACATACACTGTTACATTAGCTTCAGGTGTACAACATTCACATACATTTCGTTCACATACACAGACGTTCGTATACATTGAGAAACGGTCCCTGCTGTAAGTCTGGTTACCATCTGTCACCTTACAAAGTTAATACAATATTATTGACTGTATTCCCTGTGCTGTACGTTACATCCCCGTGACTTCTTTTTTAACGGGAGGAAATCAAGGACAGAGGGACTCCGTGATGACCTCGAGATCGCATAGCCGATCTGTGGCATAATTGGGATTAGACTCCAGGTATCCTAAGTCCCATGCAAATATGCAAACCTCGGTCCTTGGACATCTTGTAGTGTCCTTGGGCTACTGTGCATAGCAGGGGTAGGTCGGCTACACTAAGGGCACTACATTCCTAACAATTCTGCTTTTATTTGTTTACACATGAGATTGATGGGTCAGTTTTGTTTGACCAAAGAAAGATACCGTGCCAAAAGAAAGGTTTTTACATCACTAAACTGGAACATCATCCCAGTTAGTTTGTAAAAGGTCACAATTAAAGAAATGATTTCTACCCGAAGAGAAGCTTTCGCTCATCTGTTTCTCTCTCCTCTTTTCTCACTGTAGGTTAACTGTAACGGCTTCACAATTGAAGATGAAGAGCTTTCTCATTTGGGATCAGCAATTTTTCCCGAGTAAGCTGAGTTTGACTTCACTTCCTTTTACTTATTTAACACTAATTAGATTTTTTTTTTTTGATTTTTTAAAATAACCTACCTAACTGCATGTGGCAGGCATGAAACTCCAAGTGAATTAAGACACCTTTTTAATTCTACTAGGTTTCAAAATATTTCCCATACATTTAGGGAGCCAAAGGTAGTAGTTAAGAGAACAGTTGCTTGTTAAGTCCTGCTAAGTGGGGAGCTGTTATTAAAGAATCCTCTCTAGTGTGCTTAGAAGGAACAGCCTGTGCCCTGCTGAGAAATTTGCCTTTTGCATATCTTTGGTTCTGGAAATCTTTGGGTCTCCCACGCTCAAAGTGAAACACTAATTGCCAACCAAGCATTGCCATAGGCTAACGCGGAGACCATATCCATCTGTTCCTTCTGAAAAATACTCGTATAGAAACAGCACGGTTTGGGAAGGAGACTGTGCTGAAGTAGTGAACTTGGAAAATTTCAAGGAACGATACGATTCTTCTTTACTTCAGGGATACTCAAGTAATTCAAGAAAGGCTGGCCAGTTGACTGTTGGAGATCTTTGTAGCTCTGACTGTAATGGATTGCTAAAAACGGCTTTGCCCCTTGCCTCTGATGGAGTGGGTATTTTCAGAATGCTTCAGTTCCCTGAAATCAAGTCCTCCCCTCACAGATGGAGCAAAGGAGCCTTTCCTGCATCCCCCTGAGTTAATCCACCCTGTGGGTTGGTGATGTTGCTTAATATATACTAGAGGCTCCTTTGGCTTTGGGTTGCCGAAGGTAAAGGAGGCACCCACACACTTAAGCACGGAGGACATGTGAGCTCCTGATGGGTCGGTCTGTTGCTGCCCGCATCTGCACGTCCGATGGGTCTGAAGGATAGAGAAGCATCTCTGTACAGGCCCACATCTCCTGAGCCACTGCCATCGGCTTTCCTGACTGGCGAAACAGAAGGTTGATTCACACAATAGTGTCCCTGTGGCCAAAATGGTGTCATCTGCCATTTGAATTCTGATAGTGAGGAAACAAGGGTTTGGGGGAAAAGCTCTTTTGGACTTTTGCTCTTGGGAAAGGGAAGGAGGAAAAGAGAAAGGCCGTTAGATCCTCTTTAGGAGGCTCTTACAGACAACTTCAGACATGGAAGAAGCTCTGGAATGTCTCTCCTCTCAGTGTTTTCAAGACTAAGAGCAAGGTTAAGGGTGGTATTTGAGGGTTTGCCCTTCGCAGTGATCATCGCAAGAGAATGATGCCACCGAGAGCATGAATGTTTCAGGTTCTTTGCCTTAGTGAATTTCCCTCACCTTTATTAAAAAGATGTCCAGGAGTCTGGCTTGAAATGAACGAATAGTTCTACAAAAGGTTCTAGAAAGCTGCTTTTCCTCTAATAACAGCGTTCAGCACATTTGTTTATCAGATTTCCCAGGGCCTGATCGCCTGCCCACCACTTGTCAGCAAGCTCGGTGGGCTGTCATGCGTGGCAGGGGTGACCCTTGCTAAGGACAAGACGAGTTATCACCGGCCCAAGGCCAGCCACACACCCCATCACTCAGGCCTCTGGCAGCTGGCGGGTGGGAGAGGGCCACTCCCTCTTGAGTACAGCAAACCTGGGGCAGCTCACCCGTCAGGCTTCCCGGCTCTTTGCCCATTTGGCCCCAGGGCAAATAGGAGAGGGGTTTTGGTTGCCGAGGGTTCAGGCAAGTGACACTGGCCATCAGAGCAAAGATACATATGGATGTGAGTGCCCATATGAGCCCCAGTTTCCAGGCAGTTTTAATTGGGGGAAAAAATCCCTTTGGGCTGAAATCGTATCGCCATTGTGATTTCAAAGGCAGCATTTTCAGAGATCAAGCACTTTTTCCCTGTAGTTTAGAAATTTCTGTTCTCAGAACTTTGACCTTGATATAATCAGAAAGCTCAAAGCCCCTCGCATAGGCGAATCTCTCTGTCCTCTCCGTCCCCTGAAAAGCAGACAGTAAGCAGCAGGAACAGTAATGTCCCAATTTTCCAGATGAGGAAATTGAGGTGCAGAGAGAGACACAGATAGGCTTCTGAGGGCCCCTCTGGGGACCACAGGCCCTCCCCAAGGAAGCCGAAGTCTCCCACAGGGGCAGCCTCTCCGCATCTGAAGAAAACCCGTTAGAAATAATCCACTAATAGAAAAAGCTGCTTGGAGACAGCAACCCGTTTGTCCTGTGCCGTGTCCTCTGGAGCAGCTTGCTGCGGGGGCTGGGTTTGGAGTCCTTCCTCCAACAGGAAGGAATGTTCCTGGGAGTTGTTGTCGCTGCTGTTTTTATTGTTACGTGTTTTTTATTTTTGGCCGAGATACCGCTGTTTGGAATTGTGAATTTCGCTTCTCGATACTGTTAAAGATGTTAGGTCCGATTATAAATAACACGCAGAAAAACAACCTCTTAGAATATGGTAGCCAACTGTTAGGTTGTTTTGTGGTTTTGTTTTTGTTTTTAAACATCCTACCAAGATCCAGTTCCTGCAACTTCATAAGTAAATAGCCAGGGATTTACCTGAACAGTCTGCCTGCCTTCTTGAGAAAATTGGGTTTTCTCTTCTGATTGACAGCGTTGCACTGATGAATCATAGTTGCTGCCCCAATGTCATTGTGACCTACAAGGGGACGCTAGCAGAAGTGAGAGCTGTACAGGAAATCAACCCGGGAGAGGAGGTGAGTGCGTGGCCCCTGGCGGCTGTGGCCTAGTGCTTCTGACGGCTGTGTTAAAAGGCGGCGTGGAAAAATCAGTGTGGCCTCCGTGGACGAGAGTGGCTGTGAATGACTCTGGCAGTCACAGTGTGTCCGCCCTTAGGCCCTCCAGGGTTAGTGATCAGATCTGCGACCTATGGCTTAGACTCCCACACTTTTGCCTTCCAGTTTGGTGCTCACCATTTCCATATGTGGCTAAGAAAAAAACAGGAAAGAATAAATTTGAGCTAAATTCCTTACAGAGATTTGTAGAGCTATACAGAGAAAGGAGACTACCCAAATGACCAAAATGAAACCTCTTGAGAGTTTCTATATTTCTTTCTTTTTTAAAAAATTGTTATTTATTCAGAGAGAGAGAGAGAGAGCAAGAAAGCATGAACTGGGGAGGGGCAGAGAGAGGGAGAGAGAGAATCCCAGATGGGTTCTGCACGGTCAGCACAGAGCCCGACATGGGGCTCGAACCCACAAACTGAGATCATAACCTGAGCTGAAATCAAGAGTCAGACGCTTAACCGACTAAGCCCCAGGCACCTTGAGAGTCTCTGTATTTCTGTTGCCAAATAATTGAGCTTGAGCTTTTTTTTAATTATTTTATTGTTTTATTATTTTATTGTTTTATTATTTTATTATTTTATTGTTTTATTTATTTTTGAGAGAGAGAGAGAGAGAGACAGAGCACGAGTGGGGGAGGAGCAGAGAGAGAGGGAGACACAGAATTGGAAACAGGCTCCAGGCTCCGAGCTGTCAGCACAGAGCCTGACGCGGGGCTCCAACTCACAAACTGTGAGATCATGACCTCAACCGACTGAGCCACCCAGGCGCCCCGAGCTTTTTCTTTTCTGATTAGTGAACTTCCTCCCCCAAAAGGTCAACACTCTTGTTATCTAAAGAGAGAAAAAGCAACTGACCAGTAGCTGACAAGTTAAAGCTCCAAGTGACACACATCAGCATTTCACAACCCATCAATGCCACATCTCAACTCCAGAGAGACCGTTTTTGAGGACTGCTGTTCAGGTGGTGGCTTGTACATACTCACAGGGCAAGTAGAGGCTGGCTGTGACCGAGAGGTACCCTCCTTGTCTCAGGGACGTGGAGAAACCCAGGTGTTCGGTCACCTGTGCAGCGATTCCCTCCCCTTTCCCACACGCTGCCTCCACGACTACCTTCTAAGACGCGTCATCTCCAGAAAGCTCAAAAAGGCTGCGTGGCAAATTGCTACATGAATGCTTTGTGCTCTTAAATGAATAATAAAATCTCTAGCAAGGACATGTGGATTTGTAATGACACCCTTCAGAGTCAGGTTCAGTTCGGTGTTCTCCACTGCCATTTCAAGGTGCCTATCTGGGTATTTTAAAGTTTGAAGACCGTGATCTGTGTGCCAAATGCTCGAGGCCTTGGCTTCTCTGGAAGTTGTTAACCAGCCCACAGCCATACTAGGAGCTGAAGTCCAGGGCACAGGTTAGACTTCCTGTCGTCTGCCTCATTCATCAGGACGAGGGGACCCTGTTTTGGGCTGGGGCACCTTGGGTACCAGATGTCTGGCGACTGCCGTTATGCCTCTTCTGTTAAAATAGACCCATCTCAGCCGGCCGGAGAGTGAGTCATCAGGCTCCAGTGCTCCCACAGGCTGGCTGGAGACTGAGCGGTTTGTCACCTAGAAGGGCTCTGTCTGGGCCAGAGCGGCGACACTGAGCGGCCTCTGTCGCCACCTTCTGGGCCCTGGTGTCTGTTGCGTCTTGTGTCCATCAGTCATTTCAAAGAACTGAGGCAGCTCTGGCTACGCGAGGCCGGGCAGGGCTGGCTCCTGTTGTTGGTTTGCCCTCACGCTCCGACAGATCTGAGATGCAGTGACCCCGCTTTGGGGAAGTCACTGCCTTGGGGGAGACCTGCCCTTCAAAGAGGGTGTCAGATGAGCTGCAGGGTCTCCGGTGCCGCCCTTGGGGTCTGGGAGAGCTTGGCTTGGCCGTGCCTGCAAGCACCTAGCCCCGCGCGAGTGCCCCCTGCCTGCCTGCCAGTGCCCGAGGTTACTGGCACGCGGACGGCTTTGTGACATCCATCTGTTCAGTCAGACATTTGCCTGATGGTGTGGGATGCGCAGCGAGCGCTGTCCCAGTGAGTAGATAATGGCCAGTTAAATGCCCGTCTCCTCCATATGCTCCAAGCCCCGGTTATAGACCCCGTTTGAAAAAAGCAAGGACGGGAGAACCCAGTGAGCCCAGAGGCAAGACTTTTCCAAGTTCTCTGGCCCAGCTGGGTCAGGCAGCGGCATGCTGGCGTCCTGGAAGCTGTGTCCTCCCTGTGCTGACTTGTCCCGCCCGCCGGGCCCAGCTTCTTGTCCCGTTGCCAGCTGATGGAAGGGAAACCTATCAGTGTGTATGTGTCCATGCTTCCCCCTCACCCAGTGATGCATCTGGGCCGGCCCAAGCTGTGCAAGACAAGAGGATAAATAAAGGCCAGGCAGAGAGAGGCCAGGCCCAATCTCAAGGATGATAGAGTCTTTGCCCAGTGGGGCCTTGGCTTCTACACGTGTGACGGCATCATGTGCTTGCTGGGACAAGTCCACAGCTTGCTGTCTTCGGGGAGGCCGGGGTGGGGAGGCTTTCAACCCTCCAGTTTACTGTTTGGTGGGCTTCTGGATTCTCTGGAAGGTGGGAAGAGAGGCCCTTTCTCTCCATCACAAGGAGGTGGACAACACTGGGGGACTGCTGACATTAAAGAATTCAGTGAGCTAAAGGGAAGAACATACCCCAAACTGTGGCTTCCTCAGTGCTCATCCCTGTAAGTGTTTGCAGAGCCACAGAAAGGATAAGGAGTAAGTTTACCTGTAGCAGCTGGTGTTTTCCACCTTTCGGACCCCCTCAGGTTTTCACCAGCTACATCGACCTCCTGTACCCAACCGAAGACAGGAATGACCGGTTAAGAGATTCCTACTTCTTCACCTGCCAGTGCCAGGAGTGCACCACCAAAGACAAGGTAGGCCGATGGGGTCAAGGTGCTGACCGTAGCCTGCGTCTCAGGCCCTCGCTGCCAGTCGGGTATCCTGCCTGACTTGGGGTGTCTCCTCCTGCAGTATTTTTCACATGTCTTGCCAAGGTGGCTAGAAGGAAGCTAGTTACACCAGGCCTCTGTTTAAAGCCGATCCTCACAGCTGATTGAAACATTTCCATTTCACTGTGCACATAAGAGAAGGATTTGCCAAACGGCTATTTCTTGGAAAGAACTGGCTGCTTAAAAGAGAGGGAAGGGGAAAAGCACACGAGAGGCTTCCCAACCTCTTCACGAGAATAAGGAACATTTTCCCTGGCATTGCCAATGTCATTTTGCCCATGCCACCCTCCTTATTCTCTTGATTCATAGATGTGTGGACACACATATGTGCCCATAGCAAACACACTCTAAGTGTGCTGCCTGGATAAGGACTGTCTAGAAAATTCACACACACACACATATATATATATATATACACACACACACACACACATATATATATATTATATATATTACACATATATACTACACATATGTACTACACATATATATTACACATATATAATATATATTAATATTTATTTATTTATTTTGAGTGACAGCGCATGAGCAGGGGAGGGGCAGAGAGAGAGGGAGAGCGAGAGAATCCCAAGCAGGCTCCGTGCAGTCAGTGCAGAGCCCTGTGAACTGTGAGATCATGACCTGAGCCGAAAACAAGAGTCGGACGTATAACCGATGGAGCCACCCTGGCGCCCCTAGAAAATTATTTTTGTTTGTTTTTGTAAAAAGGTAATGGAGTACTAGGTTTCCCTTAGATGCGTTGCCCAATTTCCTTTCATTCTTTTGCAACTTTAGAATGGGCAAGTCTCAAAATACACTGTTTGAGGGGTTTCCCCATCAGTGTCGTCTCCATGGGAGATAACACCTTGCACTTGTGGACATTTCCCCCAGGATAAGGCCAAGGTGGAAATCCGGAAGCTCAGCGATCCACCAAAGGCGGAAACCATCCGTGACATGGTCAGATACGCACGCAACGTCATCGAGGAGTTCCGGAGGGCCAAGCACTACAAATATATCCTTTACAACTTTACAACAGAAGTTTACTGTCCCTCGCCTTCAAGAGGTGCCAGAGAGCTGGGAGGAGGGAGCAGAAGGGCAGGTGTAAGGCTTTGAACACAAAAGAATGAATGGCTCCCAGGAAATGTGGGAAGAATTACTGACCACCCATGACTTGGTGTCAGCCATGCCCAAGTTTTACGATGTTGATTTCGTCTTCTTTCTCCTCGTTTCACTAGTTTGGTCAGGAGCTGGATGTGGGGGAGGAGTTTTATTGTGTAAAGTTGTGGAGAAGAGTTCCTTGACGGCCCTCATTAATTGGGTGTCATACTCCAGGCAAGTGCAGCACGAAGGGCTTTGCTTACATTATTGTACCCAGTCCTCACAGGGACACACAAGAACACACAGTGTTGCCATCCCCATGTAGCAGGTGGGAACAGACTCTTAGGTAGCAAGTAATTTGCCCAAGGGACAGAGCCCGCCAGGATTTTTCCCCCGGTCTGCTGACTACCATAATCCATGTTCTTAACCATTACATTCTAGCATTTTCTTGGGCTGAAAATTTCCCCCACATTTACACTGGAGGAAATTGAAGAAAGGCATGTTTTGTTTTGTTTTTTTCTTAGCATAGAAAAGAACTTTTTCTTCAGAAATGCTTCAGCCGAAGTACTGAGCTTGGGTGAAGGTTTAAATTTAACTAGAAGGTTGAGATTGGTGATCCTAAACATGGTTTACAGCTGACCTGAGGGTCTGTTCCCTGGGGCTAAAAGTTTTCAAATTGTGTTTGATAGTTGAGGTCTTCAGTTTTCTTCTGAAGTTTGTTTCTTTAAGAAAAAAATAATTGCCAGGGTGCCTGGGTGGCTCAGTCGGTTAAGCGTCCAGTTTCGGCTCAGGTCATGAATTCATGGTTTGTGTGTTTGAAAATTTAAAAGAATTTTCTTTAAAAGAAAAAAATAATTGCCTTTCACTTTTGCTTGGCTTTCTGTAATTGACTTTTGCAGAGGGCGAGGGTAGGGGCGGAGTGCACCCGAGTAACGGCTGGAACCGGCCTCTGGAACTGTCCAAGCCGAGAGGCCTCAGCCTGTCCTTTCCTTAACGCCAGAGCACCCCCTAGTGAGCTGCTGGAGATCTGTGAGCTCAGCCAGGAGAAGATGAGCTCCGTGTTCGAGGACAGCAACGTGTACATGTTGCACATGATGTACCAGGCCATGGGTGTCTGCTTGTACATGCAGGACTGGGAAGGAGCCCTGCGATACGGACAGAAGATCATTAAACCCTACAGGTGATGGCAGTGGTTGTTTCTGATCGTCTTAGCGGGGAGCAGAATTTGGGGCTTGGAAATGTGTACCTCGGCTGTGTTGTTTTCTGACCACGCTGTGTGGGAACATGCTAGAACAGCGTTCTCTCGCTGCACCCACACCTGGAGGCACAGGTGCAGGGTGCTTCTGCATCAGGCCTGGCATCTGGAAGAGAACGCTTGTAGAGGCAGGTGTGAGGTTATGAAGGGGGTGCTGGGGCAAGAGCCCTCCCAGGGCCTCTCCAGGGTGCTGTATCCAAAGTAGTTAATTCAGATCCGGATTAAAAAGCCACTGGCTTGTTTCTTTTTCCTCCTGTGCCTCCCAAGTGAAACACACTTATTACCTGGTAACTGGTGGTCCCACATCCCTGCTTTTCCATCGTTACTCACACCATCCCCTTCTTGTGTTTTTTAAAATTGCTTCCCGGTTTGCAAACAGGGAAGTGCTGGGACCATTGAGTTGGCTCTGGTTGGTTACCCATTATCTACCCTGCTAGTTCTGAATACAGCAAGTTGGATTTTAACTTAGAGTAATAATGAATGTCGGCCCCGGGGAAGTTTCCTGTCGAGAGCGTTTTTAAACCTTAAAGTGTGTGACAGATGGAGGTCGTGGCAGTTTCCTCTGGCTCCGATTAGCCATTTCAGGGCTGGGATGGCCTAGATCTTATCAGTGGGGCACTTGTTAAACACATTACCATTGTGCATTTGCAGGGTCTCGCCAAGACCAAGTGGCTCAGAATCTCTGGGCATTAGCTCCGAAACCCCTGTGCCCCAGAAGCACCCCAGGTGTTTCTCCTGGATTTGAGAAGCCCTCAGTTCTCCCTCACTATCCAAGGTTGGGGACTGTAAAGTTTGGTCTGGTCTGGATTTCCACTGCCTTCCCCTTCCCCTGCGCTACCCTGACTAGCCATCAGGGGGAGCTCAAGGGAAGCCAGCTCCTAAAATCTGCTCTTCGAAACAATTTGCTACATCACAGACTCTCTCACAACCTATCTTCTTCCTGAAGTGGGTGACAAAGTCCTCTGGGCTTATGCATAGAGCCTTCTGTGAGCTCTAGAGGGAGGGAGGGTAGGGATGAGAGAGAGAGAAAGAATGAGAATGAATGAAATAATCTTAGCTTTGTGCTCCCTCTCCCAGCTGGGCCTTGCTCTGCTGGACACTTCCTTAGCTTGGTGAGCCCCTCCCGGAGGCCAGCTCTGGCTTTCTGTGGGGCCACTGGCACCAGCGCTTCCTCCAGGCAGCGTGCTGCCTGCCCAGGAATACAGATAGAATGCGTCGTCTCATATGGATGGATCTTGAGCTGTACAGATGGGTCTGTAAATAAACACCTGCACACACACGTACATTCTCTCTCCCCTCATCCTGTCCCACCCATAAGCTGCCTCCTGCTGTCTTTCCTAGGCAGGCCCTACCAGTCGGCCTTCGGTTAAAACCAGACAGAGAACGGGGCTCTGGGTGGCTCCATCCGTTAAGCGTCTGATTCTTGATTTTGGCTCAGGTTGTGATCGCACAGTTCGTGAGATCGAGTCCCACATTGGGCTCTGCACCGACAGCACAGAGCCTGCTTGGGATTCTCTCCCTCCCTTTCTCTCAAAATAAATAAATCATCTTTAAAAACAATAGCTCCCACTCCCCCAAATTATTCTCTGCTTTTGAAAACAAAACAGAGAGAAAGCCTACTGTATGTAAAGCCCTCTGCTGGACAACAGAGAAAGCAAACCCAGAGGAAGTAGGTGTTCTTCTGACTTCAGAGAGCTGACAGCTTTGTTAATTCAAGTGACAGCCATCGAGTGTGACAGAAAGTTGGGTTCTTGAGACACACGGGTGTGTGTATAACACTGACAGGCGTTCTGTCTTTTTGTGAGCGGATAGGCCTAATCTGCCAATGTCTGTGAGGAGACAGGCCCAGATAAATGGGGGATTCACTTTCAAAGATGTTTTCCCAGTGCCCTGCTTTGAGTGCACCTGAAACAAAAACCTGGGACTGGGGTCGAATGTCATGTTTTCGGTGTTTTTATGCAGGATTTCTCCTGCAGTTTTGATGTAGCTTTTCAGAAACACACACACTTGCGTGAAATGAAGTGCGTCTGTGTGCTCAGACAGGGTCGAACCATCCACGGTGTCCACCCAGAATTTGCCGGGGCCTGGAGGAGCCTGGCTGCCATGGGGTCATGGCGCCTGGCCTGCAGGCTGCTTGGCTCCCTTTGATGGTGGCCTGTTATCTCCTCTCTTCTTCCAGCAAACATTACCCTCTGTACTCCCTCAATGTGGCCTCCATGTGGCTGAAGCTGGGAAGGCTGTACATGGGCCTGGAAAACAAAGCTGCTGGAGAAAGAGCCCTGAAGAAGGTGCGTCTGCAACATGAGGCTGGGGGTCCCGGCGCCCCGCGGCCCCTTTGTCTCCTGCCCTCGCACCTGGTTGGGCTGAGGGACTGAAGTCATGGAGAACCACCCAGCTCTGGATCCCCCTCTGGCAGGGACGTGGGAGGCAGGGGGTTGGGCAGGTTGGGGTATAGTAAGTGATGGAGCCTTTGCCTTGTCTGTATCTGGGCCCTCCCTTGGGGGAAGGGCTGCACACACTGAGAGAGGCTGGCTGTGACTCTAGGCACAGCCCGAGCATGGGGGGATGGGGGTGCCGCCCCCGGCCCGCATGAAGCCCTGGAAGTGGACAGGGGCCACGGGACGGGTCAGGAGACTGTGGTGAGGGAATCGTCTGTGTGTCTGCCTTTAGGACTGGGATTTATGCTGCCCAGTTGAGGTGAAATCAAGGCAGTTGGATTGAGAGAGTTCCTCAGGATTACGATGATGCGTTTGCAGTTTCTAAAGTGTACTGAAAAACCATCATCATTGTTCATCAAGTACCAGTCATGTGCCAGGACCCTTTCATTTCTCACAAAAATGATACAGGTTTTCTGGTAGAAAAATGGAGATTCAGTCGGAGGCCTTCATTCAGACTGGGGTCTTCCTGAGTCGAAAGCTCCACTTGCCCAGGCTGTGACCAGCACACAGGGGACACCAGGACCCTGGGCATGTGCCTCCCTCAGTGTTTGACTGCTCTGTGCTGCCGGTGGGTGAGGGGGCCTGGCCCTGACCTTGCACCTTACGGTAGCTGGAGTCACCGCCCCGAATATCAATTCTCGTTCTTTACGTAGCAATTAACAGTTGAGGAACTGTAATCTTTGGGTCTGTCTGTTGATCCTGTAAGAGAGTGTCTGTAAAAGTTGGGGCCAGACTCTCTCAGACTTCCTGGTAGACTACTTGGGAAGATGGTATTAGGTCCCACATCCCAAATGGAAGGGTCGAGACCTGACCAGGCTGGCAATGTGAGCTAAGCATGCACTTTTCTGTTTTGAAACCATAGAATTTACCTCCTAAGATAATAGATTTGTTGCCTTGGTGAGTTGAGGGAAAGTAGGCCAGTTAGGTCAGAGTTGCAAGGTGCTGGTGTTTAGTAATGAGGTACGAGAACAGTGAAGGACGAAGTAGCTCCGAAAAAGGACTGTGAATTGTGAAATGAACACAGTAGAGGCATTTGGACAGGACATTCCCGAGTGTCCCGAAGGCTCACGCTGTTCCTTGGCCTGCCTCCTTTTGATTTGAGATTTAGGAAGAGAATGGTACAATGGAAAGGATCATCTATCAGAGTCACAGGCCATCAGAAATTCCCTGTTTGGGAATTTAAGTTTTTCTGTCCGCAATGGAGTTGAATACAGAACAAAATAAATTCTTACCGATAACATTTGGTCTATACTTCCTGTATGCCGGATGCTGTTCTAAACACCGTATGTGTACTGACAACTCGGAGGCATCATTCTTATTTCGCAGATGAGGAAAATGAGGCGCGGAGCAGTTAATTGCCCAAGGTCACACAGCTGGGAAATGATGGAGCCACTGGCACCTCTTCGGTTTATATTACTTCACTGTAAAGATGCCTTATTAAATATGTTCTCTCCAGCTGCCTCAAATGAAACCTACAACGACTTTGAAGTTTTTGGTTTTGCTTTTGTTTTTAAGAATGTGTATTACAAGGAAAGCATGCATTTTTCGAAAGGGAAAAACGACTTAGTCGTGTCTTAGAGATGAGCAGTGTCGACTAAAATCAAAAGAGGTTCAGTATGAAGTTCACCGTGGCCTTTTCTGTTCCAGCACCGCGTGTACTGGGTTCAGCGCAGATAATTCTATCCCTACAGCATTTTCTACTGCAAGATCTAGAATGTCATGAGATCAGTTTCTCTGTATCATTTCTTCAACTGTTGTAGAATGTTGTACTCGGCAGTACAGACTGGGTGACTAGTTGGTCATCAGATAATCTTGTCTATTAAGAAGAAAAGAGAGAAAAGAAAAGGAAAGAAAAAAAAGCCAGACTCTGGAAGAGAACATGGCTCCAGGAGCCAGGATGTATCCTGTGCCTTGGAGCAGAGAAGTCTTAGCTGGAGTTAAGTTAGCCCAGGGTGCAGGTTAGGGGAGGGGGAGGGGCTGCCTTCAGGCTCTCAACCCTTTCCTCGTCTCCGTCTTTCCTAGGCCATCGCGATAATGGAAGTGGCTCACGGGAAAGACCATCCGTACATTTCCGAGATCAAACAGGAGATTGACAGCCACTGAAACTACGCCTACATGTTAGTTTTTATTTAAATGTTAGTGCAGAAGCCTTCAAGGATTTGAATATTTCACTCAAGTTGTACACATCACTCCCGCATTTCTGTAAAATCATTGGAATGAAAAACAATACCTGCCCTTAAACCTTACACATGGCCCCCCCCGGAAATTGGTCTTAATCTTTAATCTTAATACCAAATAATTTTTGAATGCTTTTCTCCCCCCCGCCCCCCCAAGAGATAATGGCATGGTTTCAAATATCATATACTTTGGAAAGATTGAATTAAAATATGCGATTCTTTTCCCTTTCATGCCTGTTCTAATGTGCTGAACAAACCTGGACGATGAAAGAGAATAAAACAGATAATGGTATCGGAAGTTTGTCTTTTCTTCTGTCTGTGGGGAGGATTTCAAAGTGGCAGCGGAGGCCGGGTGTGGGAGTGCGGGCGTGGGGGGCAGGCGGCCACTTAGTCTGTAGTGACTTTCAGGGATCAGTGCCTGTGGAGGAGAAAAGAGAGAAGGTACAATTAAGTGACCTGCGTACCACCCCCGCTCCCCAGGCAGGAGAACGTGTCTGTCTTGAGTCATGGGTCTAGTATCTGGAATCCCTTCCGTGCATAAAGGTGCATCTTGCATGCTTGGCTTCCTTGGCTTTTTTTTTTTTTTTTTTTGTCCTCTGTCTGAAAGCAGACTTTCCATTTCTCATTTCTGTTGACTGTTCTATGCAGTGCTGTCCATGTTTGGAAACAATCCAGGATAAGCTTGAGAAGGAAAAAAAAATTTTTTTTCCTTACCAACTCTGTTATTGAGCAAACACTGATCCCTCCCCGCGAGGCCGGCCGGCAGGAAACCAGCTCCCCACTGCCTGGATGGCAGCAACCGGGGGACTGTTAGCAACAGCCGCGGAGGACAGGGCCAGGGACCGGGCTTGCTTGGGGTGCAAGGGTGTTTCCTGGAGTTTCTTGCAGTCCAAAGCGAGGAACTTCCCCATTAGGTAATAATTAAAGCCTGTGGAGTTTACACTTCAGCTTCCATAGCGTGATCCGCAAGCAGCTTGAACAGCTGAATCCTGAACGTTACCCTTCCTGCCTCATCGACACCTACACGCATGTCTCACGCCCACACATCTCACACCCACACGCCTGTCTTGCACACACAGTTAACGGCACACAGTGGGATTCAGCAGGCAGAACGCATTCTCTTATTCAGAGAAGTGCACTAAGATGCTTATTGAACACCTACTGTATGCAGAACGCTGTATGGCTCTCCACGTGCAGAGATGAGTTAGGCACCGTCCTGGGTCCTGGTTCCAGGGAGTTTCACCTTTTAAGAAAAGGCTACTTTACTCTGTAGCTAAGCCTACAATAAGCTTAGCCCACCACCTCCAAAGGTTTTATAAACCTTCTGAAAGTAACAGTTTCTCAATTGTACATAATAGTAGAAACGTGAATTGTTCTTTCTTCTTGTCCGCTCCCATTCCCCAGATGTAACCCCTGGAAACCATGTGCTTACGTGGTCCCAGGTTTTCCCATGCCTGTGCAGGATGTCTATGTAAATCGACTTAGAAAACCAAAAGCAGGATGGTACGGACATACTGTTTCAGAATCTGTCTCTGGCTGAACAATATGGACCTGTTTTTATTCCAGCTTTTACAGATTTGCTTCATTCTTTTTAGAGTCAGAACATTGCAGTGAATGTGTCCTATTTTATTCATTCTGTTTATGGACATGTGGTTTTTCCAGGTTGCTCTTCCTATCAACAGTGCCACAGGGCACAGTCTTAGATGCGGAACTTTGCTGTCAGGTGGGACCATGTGGGGGGATAGATTCCAAGAAGTGGAATTTCAGGAGCACGTACTGGTGACTTTTTAAAATTTGAATAAATATGGCCACATCTCCTTTTTAAAAAAATGCAACAGGTTCTAAGGCTGTAATATTTGTAGTATTTGTTTTCCTCTACCATCATAACGGCACTGTACTATACTATTTGGTTTTTTTTGTTTTTTTTTTTTGGCCAGTCTACTGTGTGAAATACTTTGGGATGCATTTATTAATGAGGTCGGGCACTTTCTCCAAAACCGAGGAATCTGTATGTTCCGTCTGTGAGTCAGCATTCATGGCCATTGTCTATCCTGTTTATGTCTCTCATAATAATTTATAAGAGCTCAGTGTATTTTGGGATATCAGCTCTTTGCCATGTCCTGAAAATATTTTCTCTCTCTAGTTGTCCATTATTTTCATGACACTTGCTATAGAGAAAGGATTGTTCTCATCCTTAAATGAAGAAAAGAAAGAAAACAACTTTTTAAAGTCTTTGCTCTACCTGGAATTACTTTATTTAGTAGAGATCCAGTTGTACTCTTTAAAATTTTTAATATTCAAAATTGCTAGCCACTTACGGCGGCATGATTTATTGATTTATTTTCCTCTGCTGATCTGAAATGGTCCCATTATCATTCCCTTAAGATTTAGGTTTATTTCTGTATTCTTAATTATTGTGGCATCGCCACACTTTTAGTATCTATTAGGGCTAATCTTCTGTGTTCTCTTGAATTTTTCTGACCATTCTCCCACATTTGGCCCTCCGAAGTACTTGAGAATCCTTTGGCCAAGCCCTCTCTTGGCCTTCCCTCCTCCCTCACAAAGTGCTCTTCGGTATTAGAACTGCATTGGAGTGAACTGACCTCTCCATAACATGAGTCTCTCTACCCAAGAACATGGGAAGTTTATTAATCCATCTGCTTTGTCTCAACACGGGTAGGCTTTGTTTAGACAGGTCCTACACATTGATCTTAATTCTTAGATGTTATGTTTTCGACAGCAGTTATGAATGAGCCCTTTTCTTCCATTGTGTTTCTTAACATGTAAGTCAGACGGCATTTCCCCATTTATTTTTATTAAGGGAAGTAAGAGGTAAAATCACAAAATAGACCTGTTTGATCCTGCTTTTTGTCCTTTCATCGCAGATCTGTGTAGGGTTTCCTTATATTCATCTTTTGCTCTTGGGGTTTCTTCTCTTTTAAAAAAATGTCCTTCTCCAGCTCCGTGCACAGCCTGGAGATAAACAGGTCTACTAGGGATTACTGTTTTATCTCCACATTGTACGATAAGACCGCTTTTTCTGTTCGTTATCCAAAGAAAATGAGCTGAGTCCGTTTACTCATCCGCGGAAGAGAAAACAAATTACTGCTTGTTCCTCTTTTCTTCCCATTTGCTCGCCATCCCCTTTTCACCCCAGAGTGGCGCACCGTAGTCTCATTTTTGCGGTGTGACATAAGCCGGGACCTCAGCGGGTCCAGGCTCCTTGTGTAGTGACAGGGTAGTAAATGAGTAACACAGAAGCGCGTATGTTGTCCCGTGACTTATCAAAGGTCCGTAAAGCATCCACCCTCTTCCCCAGGGGTTCTCACTGTGTGTGTCGATGGCAGCTGAGGGGCTGAAATAAGGGCCAGGCAGCCTTCTTTAAACCTAGACAGGAGCTGCTGATGACACTGAAGGACAAACCAAGGATGGGGGTGTCCCAGAGCAGCCCAGGGCCTGCGGTCTCCAAGTCGGCGGCTTGGGGTCTGAGGAAGTGACAGCTGCGGGCTGGGTCTTGGTGCTTGGTAAGGGTTATCGTGGCATTTGTGAGAAAGATCCCTTTCTAATGTAGTCTTCACTACATCTGCCTAGTGATCACCCTTGTCAGGTTCGTTTGTTTTTTTTATAATAAGGACAACTTTGGAAATTTCAAACGATCGGGTTATAGAGGAATGAAAAGTGGGTAGAAGTAAATGGGCTTTAACAGAGTGAAAATGCAGATTTTCCTAGGCAGTTTTGCCTAGGAAAATAATCCTACAAGTAAAGGATGTAGATGCTTTCAACTGATGTAAACATACACAGCACAGAAGACAGAAGATTCAACTGTTTTCTCTGGAAAAAAAAAAAAGGGTTTATTGTATATGTAAGTCAATAGATATCTTTTACAAAAAAAGGTTAGAATAAAGATCTCACATTTGTAAAGGCACATACGAAACATTTTACAGCAATCACAAGGGCTGTGAGAACATCAACAATACACAACTAGGACCATTCTCTAAAGACTTTATAAAAACAGATAGGAAACAGTGCAAAAAATACTGTCAAAAGTCAGTTTTATACACCTCATAATTGTGCACAAAACCGGCAAGCATCAGCTTATTTACTGATATAAAAAAAAGCAATATAGAAGAACATGCATAGTCTTACTTAAGGCTTTTAATATTATTAAATTGAGAGGGAGTCTCTTCCAAATGAGAGTTGACACGAATATTAAGAAATCACCCCCTGATGTAGGGAATGTCCGAGAAACTTCTCCCTCTCTCCCTTGCAACCACTGTAGTCAAGAGTCTGGACTTGAATGTTGCCAGGCAGCAAGTGGCTTCCAAGGGGAGAAGATACGCGTTCTCGGGATCCCCAGGCCCGACCTGGAATGCGTGTCTCACAGCAAAACACAGCTGGTTACCTTTCCAGGTCAGCTCACAACAGCCAGCCGCATCTGGCGGACACATCCCCACCTTTCAGCTCGGGTAGAAGTCCGAAGGCTTCCGTGGGCTGACCCAAGAGCTTGGGGGTCTGAGCCGGGGACTTGTCTGTACGTTGTTTCAAAATGAAACCTACTGAATGCCAATTGTTTTGAATGGCACCACCATTCACAATGTTTTATAAAACACAGACAAGGAAAGAAAGCATCAAAATACTGAATTAAGGAACCCAACAGTAAGTCCAGTGAAACAAACTTAATTGGCCTGTTAGTCGATGTAACGCGAGTTACGTAAGGTTATATGTTTAAATAGTCATCTGCATATGTAAACCGTTTTCGTGTTTTTCCATGTAAGCATCCTCACGCCAAGTCGGCTGACCGCTGAAGGAACAAAGGACATACACCGGAAATCATCTCTGATGAAGAGTAACCTCACTTTTAAAAGGATATGGTGGATAGACTTTTGAGATTTCAAACGGCAAGAAAGTTGAGTCAAAGGAAATGGCAGTTAACATTTTTACAGTGTTCACATGGGAAAACAAACAAACAGACAAACAAAACACAGAGGCGCTGAATTACAGCTTTTGGCTCCCTGCTGAAGGCATTTATTAGCTAACACTGTCGCTGAGGGAGGTGCAAGGCCCCTGAGAAACACACACATGGCCAGGCATCCCCGAGCCAGGAGGCTCTGACAGCCTCCCTGACTCAAAGCAGGATTCCTGAGATTTGAGCAAAAGCAGGTCTCCCCTTCAAGGCACAAAAAGACCCCAACCCAATCTTTTCAGCTTTCTCCCTTTTTGTCAGGGGAGAAGGCATCTGGGTTTCCCTGAAGGAGGGGGTTGGGGAGAAACGATCGGGGAAGGGACTGAGTGGATGAAGAGTGGACCCTGCCCCTCCCCAGGTAACTGAGAACTGATCACAACACGACCTGTCCAGGGGGTCCTGGCCAGCCCAGCCCTTGTCCCTATTTCACCAGATTCGGCCGGTCTGTGTGAAGAGGCCATGATGAAGGGACCCTGGGTCGGGAGGGGGAAGCCTGACACGTATTCATCTGACCACACACGTCGCTCTGCCAAACGCGGCCACTGGGAATGGGTGGAAGTCCACCTCGAAAGAAATCGGCAGTACCTGCTCTATGACCATTGATCACTGCTTCAAACGGGACCGATCATCGAAGCCATCTTCTCTTTCACTTCTTCTAGTACTGAGTGACCATGTCTACCACCAAGGGGGGGAAAGAGGTGGGGGAGGGCAGCTTCTTGGTTGCTGACAATTTTCTAGCTGTTTTCTCTCTGGTTCTTTCCATTTGCCAGATCTTATTCTTTCAAACTCTATAAGCGTCTTGAAATTAAAATGAAGATTTCCTAATTACATAATTTAGAGAGGCTTAAGAGAGTGGTTCTCCACGACCGGACTGAACTATTTTTGTAGCGGTTGTACTCGAAGGGTAGAGTAGGGAAAGAAAAGTGACAGCAGGTCCATCAAACAAACGAACAGTAAGGAGAAGTCAGCACAGCCCTATGTGAGTGAGATGCTCTTGGAATGAAGAGGGTGACATCACAAAACAGTCCTGCGCATGCCCCACGATGAGACAAAGAACCACTGCCATTGCTGTACGGACACCCTCCCTGTTTCTGTGCCCTGATTATAAACGTGATGTGCTATAAACGGGAACCCCCTCTGATCGCAGGGGAGAGGAACTGACATGCCCGGAGCCCTGACTGCTAACTCAGGGGGGCTCAGTGGATGAGCAGAAGTCTCTGCTAAGGCTGCACGGGAAGGTGGGGCTGCCAGCACGTGAGAGAAGACGACACTTTAGAGTGGCACGCCCAGGCACACGTCAGAATCCATGACCTTCATCAAGCTCTACCACGGCACTGAGGGCAGTTTGAAACCACGAGCAAGGCAGAAATAGACCCCAACATCACAGCCCAGGCTTTCCTGGGGGTGCCCCCAAGTCATTTCCATCCCTCCAGCCTTACAGGCAGGGAAGAAGAAAGCAGATGTTCCAGCGTTGAGAAAATTATTTGTGAACCAATAATTTTTTTTAACACCAACCAGAGGGCTGATCTAAAACATCCTCCTCTTTCTCTTCCTATTTATAACTCCTCTGGCCAAGCTTATGGCATTTTTTCAAAAGAATGATCCTGATGTCCCAAAGCACAACAGAAGAAACCGTGACTTTCTACGCAGAGGCTCGTCACAGCCAGGCTGCACGTCAGCTCTCGCCTTCCTGCCTTGTGACAAAATGTCCTTGAATTTATTTTTAAAATAGAAGGGCTGACCCAAGCTCTGAGCAGTCGGAACTGATACACATCCTCCCCCTCTTCCTGCACCAAACGACGATAAATGACCCGGTCTTATGAAATCGATTGATGCCAGATACTCAATGCCAGGCTCATGGACATTTTCATAGAGAACACTTATTTTGACCTTGCAGAAAAAGATGCAGCTATGTTAAGCTAGGAGATAAGAAAGGTAGTCAGCAGAATAAAAATGCTCACCCACCTGAGTTTATAACCCAAATGCACAATGTGAGCACAGGCAGGAGAAAGACTGGGTATTGGGCAAGGTGGCTACTGAGTTTTATAGGACCCTATGAATTACAGTGACTTTTGGGACGACACATTTGGATTAGCAGAATTTGATTGGATATACCCTCACTTCCCTCCCAGGAATGATGCTGTTACTTTCAAAAGATGCATCACTAAGGTCTTTTGCCCCCAGATGTCTCAGAAGTTGAGACAAAGACAAGAACCTTTTTTTTTTCTTCCACAGCATCTAAGGGAAATGTCAAACATTTTAACATCTCAGAGATTTCCATTCTATAGGGCCAACTAAGATTATTTCCATCCTATAGGGCCAACTAATTTGTCATCCATAAAGCTGTAGGCCACTGGAAAATTTGTGCAGTGTCCATGGAAAACCCCAGTTTCTCCATCTGGAAGCAGTACTGGATGAGTCGTTACTTTGTTCATGAAAAGGAATCACTAAATAAGAGTATGATGAGTGTCTGATAAACTACACAGGAATACAATGAAACAGAGCAGCAGAAGAGTCTTTGGTAAAGTGTGAGGAAGCTGAATTCCCCATATAGTGCCACCTAAAGATCCCAACAGTGATCACTTGGTACTTCTGGAAATTTCCACCTCTAGGACCCCAACAGTTATTGCCAAAACGGAGGAGGAATGCAGAACAGATGAACACTAACCTGGGTCTGACCTGATCCCATCCCTTGTGTCTCAGCAACCTGGCACAAAGAATACCCCAACTCCCCCTACTTCAAAGTGATTGGCACATCTCCCCAAAAAGGAAGTCAATAGCTATACCTTCGCCCCACTGGAAGTAGAGGAGTGAGATTAGAAAGTACCCTCTGCTTTCTGGCTGAGGACACCTTCAGGCCCACACACCATGTTCCATAACCACTGGGCTGAGGTCTGCGAACACAGATCGTACATCAAAAAAGATGGCGGCTGAAAACCCACAGTGATATGCCCAATGGCCAGCCCTGTCTATGAGAATGAACTAACATCTAGGTGTACTAACATCTCTGCCTTCCCAGCCCCAGGACATGACCCATTCACTGAGTGAGGCAAAGCTCATTACAACAAGGCAGCAGGTTCACAAAAAGAGCCAAGCTGCCCATTTCACATGCTTTCAGGTTCGTTAGCACTTATTTGAAGAAATGACATGTGGTGTGTTGGGACCCATCCTGTATTGGGAGAAGAAAAATACTGTGCATATTAGGTTGATTTTATGTGACTTGTCTGTCATTGTAACAAAAAATGGTCTAGCTATTCTCAATTTCATATGGTCAACCTGTATTTAAGCTGGAAAGATGAGAAAACTAGGCAGCTGGATAAAAATGCTCATCTCCCAAAGCCCCTGGAGTTTATAACTGAACCTCAAGAGCTAACAGCAAGCAAAATAAAAGTTAAATGAGTACGGGGGGAGCCAGGGGTCAAGTCCCACCAGAACCCAACAGAGCCCACAAAACCCCTCTAACCAGGCTGAAGGATGATGAAGGGGCCAGAGATGGCCAGGTGAGTCTTAGGCAAACAGTGAGAGATTAGTAATGGAAAACAATTAGTTCTTTTTGTCAATCTAGGATCACAAAGATTGCAAAAGTTAAATTCTCTCAATGTAAGCTCCTTAGAAGCGTATTCCTCAAAATATTCCATGTGGAGATGTTTTCACCTTTCCTGATCTTACCGTTCCCCCTCTAACTGTGAAGAGAAGCACAGTCCTCTTTCCTCTGCTATGAAGACATCAACGTTTGGCATCCCTCTCCAATGCAGCCAAATCCTCCTTTACCTCCTGTCCAGGGAAACAGGTGTGTGTAAATGTAAATGCTACCAAAGGTGGTGTCTCTTTAGAGCCCACGGGAACCGATAAGCTCAGCAGGCTGTGGCTAAGTTTTGCCGGCAGGCTCAGCTCAGCTTAAGGATGAAGACATCAGACTCAGCCCCCACCATCCAGGGACCACGTTAAACAAGGGCAGACCCAACACAGGGCCCACGTGCCCAAATGAGTACGGATCAAAGAAACAAAACATTTCAACTGGAAGACTTCAAAACCAGAGGCCCCAAAGTGTTGAATGGCTTTGCTGTGAGATGGTATCTCCTTTTTCCACCCTCCATTTTTAATTTTCTCTCTTCAAATCCAAACAGAAACAAATAGACCCCGACAGCTCCAGCTTCAGACTTGATACATCATCAGGAACTCATTCCAAAAGCTCTAACTAGATAACTAATTTAATACACTTTGCTTCAAGGTTTATTCCTTGGCTTGCTTCCCAGATATAAAGCATCTCTGGGCAATTATTGTGCAGATGCCACTAGAAGGACTTTCACTGCCTGCTGCTAATTTCACAGGAGCTGTGCTGGCATTCGCTGGAGATGGGAAAAGGAATGCAAAATGTGCTACAGAACCCAAAACATTTGTTTTTAAAAGTGAAATATGTGGAGTAACTTTTAAGTGGTTTCCTTTGGGCTTCGATATAAACTTTGGCTAGGAAATTGGACAGCAAACCTCCTTCTGCCCCGCATTTTGTGCATTAGCAACTACTCCCGTGGCGGGTGGGTTGAAAGGCACCGCCCGTGTGATGAGCTCCAAGAGACACAGATCTATGTGCTGCCCACGTGAGACTCAGTCTTAACAGAGCCCACGCTGGGGCCTAAGAGGCAAAAGAGAACTGCCGATGGTGTTTGTCAAATAAGCCAGGAACCGCAGACCAACTGTGAAAACACCCCTAACAGTAGACTAGCCCAAGGATGGGAAGTGTCTAAGGAAAGGCAACAGATAACGTCTTTGCCTGTTAACAGTGTAAGTTCCGAGCATCTCCTGGTGAGGGTGATGAGCTCTGTTCCACTGAAAATATAGGTCATACTCATGGTTTTCTTTTCCAGAACATACACCGAAAATTCCAGAATCTACAGAGCTCAACTGAAGTTACCCTCCTTCACTGTTTCTTCAGACTCTGGACAACAAGAGGGGGCCCTCTCTCACCAGGACTCTCAGTCTAAACGAGAGAACCACCACCACCACCACCACACCTGGCCAGATGTGAAACTGAGTTGATTCCCATTCTGAACGAGTTCATCGGGAATCTGCTTCCGCACCCCTCTATTGGGGTGTGGTCACCGGACATCACACAGGCATGCTCTTTCTGGTTGATATGATACCACTCTTTCTTCACATTCTCAGCTCAGGAAAAACAAAGCAAAACAAAAAGTCAGCAGTGGAGGAAGGCACAGTGGAACAGCCACGAATGTCAAATCTAAGAACAGAACCACCGTTTAAACGTTGCATTCAAGAACTAGACAGTAGAGAGGAAAACTTCCTAAAATTCTGCTAGAGGAGAAATGTGTGGAATACAATTTGCTGTGTACTGACCTAAAAAATTCAGGACGGTGACTGACGTAGGCTCAGGAAGAGACAAACAGAAGGAAACTGCAAAGCAACTGGAGAGCGGGGCGTATGGAAAACGGGAGAGTAGTGAACAGGCTTTGTGCGAGACAAATCCCAGCATCTTTCATCAAGTAGCCAAATTTGGACCACAGGGTCCTGAGTGGGCTTAGTTCTGCTCCTGCAGGCCAAAGGCTGGGGCGACAGCAGCACAGTCAGAGAGGGGGGTCACACTCGGTGTGGTTCCTGGCCAGGGCCCTGCTACCTAGGTGCCAAACAGCTCCCATAAATCAGCTTTCCCAACTGTTCCCATGATAACCTTTCCAGTGACTTGGGGACTGATGGAAAGACAGAATGTACCCACCGCCTCGACCTGCAGGCCCCCGGCCAGCACACACATCCTATTTAAATAAGAAACAATATCAAGGGCTTGCCTGTCTCCTTTCTCTTCCCACTCTGGTCCATCATCTCCTCTCAGTCCGGCAAGAGGCCTAGCTGCACAGATGGCCTGGCCCAGAGCCTCGAAGACCACCAGACTGGGGCCCACTGAGCAAACAGGGAGCAGTAGCAAATACTGAGGTCGTGGTCCCCGGCAGGGCAACACAGGCTCCAGAGTTCAAAGGAAGGAGTGTTGAGGAGACACAACAGAGAGCTCCTCGTTCACGTGGGTGAGGGCCATCTGGTGAAAGGCAGCATTTCCTCTAGCTGCTCCTGTCTTTGACTCAAACTTGGGGAAAAAAGAGACAGTGGAGGATGAGGGCAGAAAGGAAGAAGGAAGGCCACTGGCCATCAAGGTTCAGAAGCCCCAAAATATAAGGGAATAATATAAGGGAATAGTGGTGTGTGTGTGTGTGTGTGCGCGCACGTGCGTGTGCACACGCGCGTGTGTTTCCTTCAGGGAAGGGCCTTGGCCCTTATCTTTATATTTTAGGACGAATTCATTTTCTTGCCATCTCTGATTTGAACGTGAGCAATCAGGCTGATGAATTTCAGGCTTGGTTTCTAATCTGGCCACAGCTTCACTAGAGATGTGTTCCCTTATGCCTCTGTCCCCAAAACAATCCACCGGGCAACCTTCCCTGCTGCCATATTTACAATGCAGATCAGTCGAAATGTGGTTCAAACGAGAAGGACTATATTATCGTGAAAACATTATGCATTACGATGATTCACAAAAGTTATCCAAAAGGGAAAAAAAAATAAATTATCTCATATAAAATAATATAGGTTGTTGGGGAACAGTCTTGGCTCCCGCCTTCGGGGAGCCCATGACCTGCCTGCTCTGGCCACCCGCGCCCGGCTCGGGGGGGCAGATGTTGTCTGGAGGTGCGTCCCCATCTGCAATATGGAGCTGGGTCCCTCTTCCAGTAGCTGGGTCGGGGGCTAAATGAGTCTGGAGTTTTGGAGGAACTGGATGAGGACTTGGTAGACAAACTTGTACTGGGCGATGGTCTGGATCATGAACATCCTCTGCTCCCTGAGGAGCCTCAGCATTATGGGCACGTCCACCTTCTGCAAGAAAAGAGAAAAAGCACAAGGTCCCGGGTGAGGAGTGGCCCCTGGGTCCATCCCCATTCCCCCATCCAGGAAGCATTTGCTCACTGCCCATTTGTAGGTACAAGAGAAAGCAAAGGCTTGGCCCCTCTAGGTTCTTCCAATCAAAGACCGTATGCCAGCAGGAGATGCTGGTTGCCACGTGTCAGAGAAAACCCGGAGGCCAGAGTTATACCCGACCGGGGTTCTCCCCTCCACCAGAACTCGGGGGGTAGGGTTTCAGACATCTCTGGGCCTCCATTTCTTCCTCTGTAAAATAAGAGTACTGATGCTTTCCTCCAATGACAGTGTGGCCTTGCCCACGTCAGCAACGTTTCCTCAGCAATGACATGGGATGATAAATAGTACCCACCTCATGGGATCAAATGACGAAGTGCACGTAAAGCATTTATTTTTTGTTTAAGTTTACTTATTTTGAGAGAGAGAGCAAGCAGGAGCAGGGGAGGGGCAGAGAGAGAGGAAAAGAGAGAGAATCCCAAGCAGGCTCCACACTGTCAGCATGGAGTTCGAGTGGGACTCAAATTCACGAATCACAATATCATGACCTGAGCCGAAACCAAGGTCCGGACGCTTAACTGACTGAGCCATCCAGGAGCCCCTGCACTGGCACATTCTGTGCTCTTCATGAAGACTACTTGTTATTATTAAATTAATGAAATGAGAATAATCACACTCTCCTGCTACCTCGCAGAATCGTGGTCATTGTCAAGTGAGAGAATTTATGTGTAAACTTTCAGGTATCAAAGCACAATCTCTGAACACCAGTCATGTTGGTTGGTTTGAGTTTTTATTCAGGTGGTCCTTCTGTTTTTAGCTCTACCTTCACACCCATTTTTAGAAATACTATCAATTCCTTTTTTTAATTTTTTTTTCAACGTTTATTTATTTTTGGGACAGAGAGAGAGCATGAACGGGGGAGGGGCAGAGAGAGAGGGAGACACAGAATCAGAAACAGGCTCCAGGCTCTGAGCCATCAGCCCAGAGCCCGACGCGGGGCTCAAACTCACGGACCGCGAGATCGTGACCTGGCTGAAGTCGGACGCTTAACCGACTGCGCCACCCAGGCGCCCCATAGAAATACTATCAATTCTTAAACGTTTAGGGTCTTCTCCTGGATAACTGGGTTGCTTCTCAGCTTTTCTTTTTGAAGTTTTTACTTACTTTGTTTTTAATGTTTATTTATTTTGAGAGAGCCAGAGAGTGTGTAAGCAGGGGAGGGGCAGAGAGAGAGGGAGAGAGAGAGAATCCCAAGCAGGCTCCGCACTGTCAGCGCAGAGCCCGATGTGGGGCTCGAACTCACAAACTGTGAGATCGTAGCCTGAGCTGAGAGTCCGACACTTTAACCGACTGAGCCACCCAGGTGCCCCTTTAAGTTTTTATTTAAAGTCCAGTAAGTTGGGGTGCCTGGGTGGTGCAGTCGGTTAAGCGTCCGACTTCAGCCAGGTCACGATCTCGCGGTCCGTGAGTTCGAGCCCCGCGTCGGGCTCTGGGCTGATGGCTCAGAGCCTGGAGCCTGTTTCCGATTCTGTGTCTCCCTCTCTCTCTGCCCCTCCCCCGTTCATGCTCTGTCTCTCTCTGTCCCAAAAATAAATAAATGTTGAAAAAAAAATTAAAAAAAAAATAAATAAAGTCCAGTAAGTTAACAGTGTAATAGCAGCTTCAGGTGTATAATGTAGTGACTCAACACTTTCATACAACCCGGTGCTCATCGTTGACAGTCCTATTTAGAGTGAAAGTTCTTCACCGAAAATACCTTGAATGTTAAATGAGACTGCCTGTGTATAAATTCTTTGAGGACACAGAAGCGGCTTCAACAGAAGGGAATTAAGGTGGTGGGTCATCGGTGTTAGAGCAGACTACAGCCTCTTCCGGGGCCTGCTCAGTCAAGCCACTCCCTCTGGACCAGCCAGGGCAGAAGCATCATGGAGTCAGCAACGTCCTCATGGCCTCAGCACACGGCCCCCACTCTAGGAGCTCGCCACCAGGCAACGAGCACCCCCGAGAAGTTATCAAGGACTGAGCAACCATCGGAGGTGAAACAGTAAAAACTCAGCCGTATGTCTTTCCTTACTTTACTTTTACAAGGCAGTTCCACAATTTCTAAACGTTGTGTAGCTACAACACTTGCCATCCTTATTGGGTGCTCTTCTCCAAAAACAGTTAAATAAAGTGCACCATGGATTTAAAAGGGACAAAGTCAAGCCCCCAGTAATAAGGAAAAAGAAAAGGGCATGTGAATCCTCAAACTCCTGGTCAAAATATACAGCCCGCACCTTGAGCTTCTGATGGTTAACTGGTGGCTCTTTGCCTCCACGATACTCTAGTGTCACTGATACCATGACATACAACCTAGAGCCACCTGATAATGACCTTCTATAATAACATAATGCTTGATGAGCCTTACTGAGCTGGGTGCTGAAGATACGAACATAGAAGATACGAGGACAGACTCCCCATCAAGGTTTTGACAGAGAGGCGGAATCACACAGAAGAGCAGAGGCTCGGGTCAGGCTTCATCTGCCGAACCCCCAGCCTTCACACTTCCTGGCTGGGGGGCGTGGACACGTTCCTTCGTCTACTACTTCAGACTCTCTTGGTCCCACAAGGGCATGAGTGGGACCTCTCTCATAGGGTTACGGTGAAAGCTACTTCAGTAGTTGTAAGGCGCCTCAAGTGGTGTAGTCACATGGTTAAATACAGGTTACTGTTGCTGTAATATTGTCACTGTTGCCACTGTCATCACCACCCCCTCTGCCTCCACCATCATGATCGTTCCCAACTCACTAGCCTGTAAGACACGGCCCTAAAGACACTCTATCATCTGATAAGGGACCGTTAGGAGACAAGACAAAGAAAGCTCCTCTGGAAATCGATCAAAGAGTCCTGGTTGCCTTGAAGATTCACCCCCCACAGTCTCTGCTGTCCCTTGTCCCTAACCCCAATCACGCAGTGTGTTGATGGCTTGCTCAGTCTTGCCTAGAAGTCATTTCCTCGGCCCTGCTCGAAAGGATAACTTATTCAGAAAAGCAGCAAGATAAAACACCTCGTTATGTGGCTAGTGAGAACCTAACCTTTTATAATTAGCTACTCTAGGATAGAGAGCTAAACCCAGGGGGCAGGCAAGAGAGGCTACTGCAAGCCATAAAACTAGTGCTCTCTGAAAAAAAATACAGGCATTAAAATGTCAAGGTAACATTTAGTGACCAAAAGCAATGGGTCATGAAGACGTTTCTTAGAGAAGCCTGGAGAATACCCTCCCACCCTTACTTCACAGCTGCCTGAACTTACTGTGAGCATCTTTATCCCAGGGAAAAGAAAAGGCATTTCACTGACCAAATCAAAACTATGGATTACAGACTAACACATACAGTACGCTAAGTCCAGAAGCCATGGAAAGAAGGCAGGAAGGTTTAGATAGGAGAAAAACAGAATACACAACTTCAGATTTATTTATCAAAATCTTTGTTTAAAACAACAACAAAAGCTATGCATGTCCTCACTCTTCTCCCGAAATGAGGGTTTGAATCTTATGACCAGGCCTGAAGCAGAACAGAGAACTTTTTTCTCCCTAATCATCTACCAATGGCAATGATGGGAAATGGGCCAGATAAGGCTGGCTATATTTGTGCTAGGGGAAGGGAAGTGAAAAATATGAGTCATCTTGCTATCTTTGAATATCAATGGGAACAGAATTCCTTTTTGGACTGACCGTGTTCCAGCAAAGAATGTTCTGGCGTGCAACTGGGCATTGAGGAAATCCACTATGTTTGGACACACTGTAGAGAGTTTAATCACCCTGAGCACTCACCAAGTCTATGCGAGGCCCTAATGGCCCAATCCCTCACTCTGCACCACACTGGCTCGGACATGTGCTCTTTGTGTTCTTCTGGGCCAATAACATCTGGTGACCAATGAGCCTTCTTGTCATCACATTACTGAGGCTCAGCTTTTGATGGGTCTCCAAGGAGCTCAGAACAGAACAATCTTTCATGTCAGACAAGATGGACAGAATAGCTTCTCAGGTTGAAAAGGAGCAGGGGGGAGCAGAGGAAGAGTTCACAGGGAATGGAGAACAGAAGGAGACCTCGGGGAAGGCAGTCAGGTAGCTAAGTGGGAGAGGGGATGACGATGAGGCCCTTCCTCCCCCTCTGGAGCCCACCAGTGCCTCCAGGCAGCTTGGATATGCTCAGGCCATATGTACCCTGATTCCACTTTGTCTTTTTCCATCTTCCCAGCACTGAGTCGAGTTGGGACTCGATGGCAAGCTATTCAGTCTACTGGACCCTTCTAGAGACTTCTAGTAGTGGCAGGGAAGCTAACGATCAAGAAATCTCATGATGAGAGACAAAAGGGTAAAGACTCAAAGAAAATGACAAAATTCCTGTCGGGTACTCTCAGCTGACTCTGCGATGGGCATTTTGCTCATCAACAGAATGCCTGTCTGTTTTTGACAAAATAGGGCCCTTTTGGTATAACCCCTATTCTACTTTTTAGCACCACCTTCGTATATATGAATTCAAAGTTTCCAAAATTAACTTTCTACAGGCAGAGAGTTTACAAATCCTTTGAACGTGTTGAAACTTGGTATTTATTGTTTCCCTGGAAGTTTCCATGTAACAAACTTCGTGGGGCAATATTTTGTCTGATTTTCAAACCATGGATACTATGGAGTAAACGCATATATTATACAAATTCTTTCACAGGACATGCATTACAACCTTCCCTACTTTAAAAACGAATGAGCCACTTCAAAAATTTCTCTGATGCTCCAAGCTGTTTAATTTGGAAACGGAACAAGACGTGGTGACACTTGGCATCTGGTGGCACAGGAAAGAAGTCAAGGCCGGGAGGGAGAAGACCTCATTTCTTTCCTCCGCCCAGCGTTTCAGAGCCATGTGGTACTGGACAAGTCGCTGACTTCTTTCTGGGCCTCAGTTCCCTCATCTGTAAAGCAGGAGGAGTGACGCGTGCCCGGTTCCTCTACACGGGGGCTCTGAAGACCCCAACTAAGAACAAAACCAAATAAGCGAAGGCCATTTCAAACCCCTAAAGCCCCATGTGAACAGAAGGCAGAAGAATTGTTCTTTAGTCTTTGGTTGCTGCTCGTCTCATCTCCAGGAAACCACAAGCCCCTCTGTGTGACTTCCCGGGCTAGAACAGCGGCGGAATGCCGCACGCCACGTGGGCGCAAGCTCGGCCGAGGCCCTGTTTTGGGGGTGGGGTGGGGCGGGGCGGGGCGGGGAAGAGCGAGGTGTCCAGCCTTGGCAAAGGCAGGTCATGTCTGTGTACTCAGATGATCTACCCTGGGGGTGCCTGGGTGGTTCAGGCTGTGTACGACTGTGACTTGTAAAGTCATCTGACCTACACGGTCTGTAAGAACAAGACGCAGTTCTTCCAAGTCACTGTTAAGCATCTGACTTTAGCTCAGGCCATGATCTTGCGGTTTGTGGGTTCGAGTCCCCACATCGGGCTCTGCGCTGACAGTGCAGAGCCTGCTTGGGATTCTCTGTCTCCCTCTCTCTCTGCTCCTCCCCCACTCACGCTTTCTCTCTCTCTCTCAAAATAAATAAATAAACTTAAAAAAATGATCTACCCTGCTCTGCTACATCACCAGTCTAGACAAGAGGGGACAGCCCTCATTAAATAAAACCTCCCCGTGAAGAATGAAAACCATTTGTCAAGTATACACATTTTCACATAGGATTTAGGCCAAAACACATCCCAGGAATGCAAATCGCATCTAGACTACCTGCGACCAGATAACCCACCATGGAAAATTACCCACAATAAAACCAGACTGTCTATACACCCCCACAGACTTCTGGAAGCAGATGCCAAGGTAGATCGGACTTTCTAAACGTTTCCTATCTCACACTTTCATCTTTTTTCGTTTTTTTCCGTGTTATCGGAGTGTCTACACAGAGCGGAGAAAGGCGAAAGATAAGAGAGGCTGTAAATGTCAGAGGCCACCTAGGAATCACGGATCTGGAAAACTCTTGTCAGAAGAGAGGAAATTAAGCACTGGAAACGAAAGGGCACAGGGGGAAGGTTTGGCTGCGGTGTAGATTTGTCCCCAAGGTGGAGTCTTCAGGAAAGCCTAGAATGACTCACTTCATTATGCTCCAGGCAGTAGATCATCAGCTCCGAAAGAATGACCACACCGGTCCGCCCCACCCCAGCGCTGCAGTGGACGATGATCGGAGGGTGCCGATTCTTGGCGCCTTCCAGCATGCTGTTGGTATGGCGTCGGACAGACTGGATCTCCTCCAAGTAGGCTGCAAGACAAAATGCAAATCCTGTCACTGAAGTCCTACATGGCTTTGCATACAAGGGAGCGGGGGGGGGGGGGGGGGGAACTGATGGTGAATCTTTTTTTTTTTAGGTGACAATAATTTTCGGTTCTTACAAGACACTAATTATTTGGCTGGTACTCACTGTACAGTCCTGGATCCAGAAAGGACCAGCTGGGAGTCAATTAGTCCATGGGAGAATTTGTTCTTTAAATTAAATAGTTCTTTTTTAAAAATTAAATTCTGTTTTCCCCTCTGCAAATCCCAAAGTCCCCCAAGCAGATGATTCTCGACATTACTTACAGCAATTCCTACTATTAACAGACTGGGATCAGAACACCAGCTAGGTCCCCTTGAAACGCCCGCCTGTCAGAGCCAATTTCTGGTGGGAAGAACATCCATCTGCCCCTTCCTCCTTCCCCTCACTGGATGAGTGAATGTCAACCGAGGCCTGACTTTCATTTTTAGATTTAAAAATAGACTTTGGGGGTCCTGCTTTTCAGCTTGGATTCCATGTGGTTCTGGAAGTAGCTCAAGACGAACACTTCCCTTTCTGGAGGGAACATGTGTGTGGGGTAGAGGGGCTGTGCCTCCTCCCTCACCCCTTCTGACAGCTGCCTAGCTCAGCAGGGCTGCACGGGGGTCTGTTCGCTACTCCAATCGGGCACAAATGAAAAATTACAGTAATGCAAGCCTTAATGACTTTTTTTTTTTCCCCATGGTGATGGAAAAAAAAACAAAAAAAGAGGAGAAGTATATAAATGTCATCCTCAAAGAGTCCAAGAACCAGAAGAAGTCAATTAGTCATACAGACTTCATAGGCGCTAGCGCAGGGGAGATACCATTGAAAGGTTCTTGATACTCAGAAAAATCTCCTCCCGATTCGGCATTCTGAAACAGGACCGGAAGAAGCACTCAAAGAGAAGTGAGTTCGAGCCATTCTGGTAATTTAAAAGCAACTGTTTACGTGCAATTGATATGCACTCCTATTTGCCTTTCTAACCTTATCCTATCGCAAAGTCATCCGAAGTCGTTTATCAAGACAAACTATGACCACCAGCAGCAGCAGCGGTGGTGGCAGCACCCAAAAAGTGGGAAGGCAATCTGAGATGACTAGACAGAGGTACTAACGTGAGCCAAATACCGTGCATGGAATTGTCACAAGTTTTCGGTAAGAGGGGAAAGGAATTAGGGGACTGTGCATTCTCTGACAAAAAAGGCAATGTTCATGCTCAACGGAGAGGTTTTTCTTGTGCTAAATTTAAGAAGAGACGTAAAAGGAATATTGACCCGTGAGGCAGATGGAATTCCATAAAACACAGAGAGACTGGATTTAAATGGATGCTCTCTCTAGCGATCACGTTAACTGAGTTCCTTAAGCTGTAACTCAGTGAGGACTTCTGCAGGCTGGAAGATAATTTGCCCAAAGTCCCCAGCATCCAGGGAATCGAATTTAAACACAGGCAAAATATCTTTTGAAATTCCTAAAAACCTGGAAAGCCAACATTTCCAAGACCCTCCTCAGCACACCGCGTTTCTTAGAAACGTAAATAAACTTACACAGTGTAAAAATGTTCTCTACGTTTTTCAGTAATTTAGATGGGCATTCCTTAAATTGGTTCTGATGGAAAAGATCGGACTATAATTTTAACCACCTTATAAACTCAATCTTCTGTCAGAGCTGTTGGCCAATCGTCAAACTGATCTACTCTGTTTCCATCTTCTTTTTATTTTCTTAAAGTTTATTTATTGGTTCTGAGAGAGGGGGGGTGGGGGAGGGGCAGAGCGAGAAAGAGAAAGAGAGACTTCCAGGCAGGCTCCACATCGACTGAGTGGAGCTTGATGTGGGATTCGAACTCATGAACCGTGAGATCATGACCTGTGCCCAAGCCAGATGCTTAACCGACTAAGTCACCCAGGCGGCCACCCCCCTCCATTGTTTCTATTTTCTGCATTTTGGAGATAATTCTGGTAAATCAATTAGCAAAAGATTATCATGGGAAAAAAAATAAAAAGAGCACTGTTATGAGGAAAGAAAGTTCTACAAAGGTCCCTGCCCACCTTATTAGTATTTTAAGCTACAGTATAACCGTCTGACCTCAGGCCAAGCACGAACCCTCTCTAGGTCTTTCTTGCTCCAGATCCTGTGATTCCCATCACCCTTCTGCTCTCTGTCAGTGACCACCTTCTCAAGGACCACTGTCACTTCCCTGATGGGAAATTAAACACTTTCATCAGCGAACAAGTCTGCATCAGAAACTTCCCATTGGAACTTGTGAAATGGTACTTTTAGGTTCTTGAAAACCCGATTCTTTCTCTTCTCCTCTCCCCACGCCTCAATTCTAAATGAAAATCAAAATAAAATCAAGGGTTTGACCTTATCGAACATCCAGATGATGGTCCTATTGTCTTCCGCCAGCTGGAGAGTCAACAACATAACAGGTAATAAATCTGCCGAGAACCCTAGGCCTAGCTGCGTGAGGAAGGAATGGGGTGTCTCCACAAGTGCAGGACAATTACACGAGACTGTGGAAAAGGAAGGGGGAGCATCATAACCATCACCAAAAAGCAGATGACAGTGTCAGATCTCACCCCTGGACTGCCATCACTGGCTTGCCTTTCTCACGAGCGCCTTCAAAACAGAGACCTTCTCTTTTCTGTGTTCTGAGAGCCTGATCCAGAGCCTAGAATGCAGTGGGCACACACCCAGTTTTTGGCTTTTCAAATAAAGTACTGCATATGTTCTAGACCAGTCGGCTTCTAAGAAAATCATACTCTGAAAAATATATGTTTTCAAAAACAACAAGTTGATTTCTTTCTTTTTTTTTTTTTTTTAAGTTTACTTATTTTGAGAGAGAGAGAGAGAGAGAGAGAGAGAGAGAGAGAGAGAGAATACACTGGGGAGGGGCAGAGAGAAAGGGAGAGAGAATCCCAAGCAGGCTCCTTGCTGTCAACACAGAGCCCAACATAGGGCTCGATCCCATGAACCATGAGATCATGACCTGAGCAGAGATCAAGAGTGGGGGGTTTAGCCAACTGAGCAACCCAGGCGTCCCAAAAGTTGATTTCAATAACTCTTAGTATCTTCATCAGAGGTATAAGAAAGTACTCACTGAGATTCCAGCTATAGGGAAATGCAGGGTTTATGAAAAGCAAGCCTCCATGAAAAATAAAAAAAATAAGTGTGTTTTACAGTGTTACGTAACCATTGCCACTATCCATTTCTAGAATTTTCTCATTGCCCCAAATAGAAACTTTGTACCCATCAAACAATAACTTCCTATTCCCTATTCCCCCTTCCCCTGGCCCCTGGTAACCTCTACTACACTTTCTACCTGTGTGAAGTTTTCTATTCTGGGCACCTCTCTAAAATGGAATCATACAACATGTGTCCCCTTGTGTCCAGTTTATTCTACTTAGCATAATGGTTTCAAGGTTCCGACATGTGACATATATCAGAGTAGTTACTTACTGGTGAGTACTCAGAGGTCTACATCAAGATAGAATGAATCAGTTTGCCGCAGTTTCAGCTTATTTGCATAAAAGGTAAGGAGAATATGATAAATGACATGTATTATTCTTCTCTGTTCTACATACACCATATGAAGAAACATAAATTTCAATGATGTAATTAATACTTTTGCCACTTATGAGAAAGCATCCTCGCTTTCCCTTTCCCTTCCAACTGATCAGACCACTGAGGCAGTTGCTAAAGTTCTGACTGGGAAGAAAAAACTTACATAAAAATCCTTGGACATCCTCTGGGCAGCCATGGTCCGGCCAGTCAGTGTACTGCAAATGCCACACCGTCCTTTCCTGCCCCGACAAAAGGTGCTTGACCTTCAAGCCTGTGGTTGCATAGCAACCAGAATCCGTTCGGAACTTTGTGGTGACCTTGAACTTGCCGTAGGTGGCTGAGCTGTGCTTGGAACCCAGTTTGGGCCAGTATCGGTGGCTCTTGGTTCGTCCGCCTTCCTGAATCACACACAAAAGCAAAATCTGAAGTAAGTCAGGGGAAGCTCTTATCCTCTCAATCTTAAATCTGAGGACAGAGGAAATGTGAATAGCTCCTAGGTCAGTAACTCAGTGCACTGGGCAGTCTCTATCACAGATTAGATCGTGCACCCTAAGACCTAGTAGGATTCACAGTGGTACTTACGGCAAGGAAGTATTTAAAAGATGCACAACTGAGCTGTGGCCGAATGTGAGCAAGAGGAGCCGGTGCAGAGAGGGCAGAGGCAGGAATAAAATGGGGTCTGTTTTTTAAGGGTTGCACAGTTAAATCACTGGATTGGAGCGTGGATCAGATGGTGGCTCTGAAGGAAACCCGGGGCAGGAAGTGGGTGGGGACGGAACAGTGCTGGGCGCAGAGCTATGGAGGTTGAGGGCGAGCTGGGGTCCTGTTCTCTCGGGGAGCCCTGCAGGCTGGCCCGCTTACAAAGCAACACATTTGTCGGGATGAGCACTGGCTGTCGTATGCAAGTGCTGAACCCCTGGCTTCTGCTCCTGAAACCAATACTACGCTACTACAAATTAAAAACAAACAAACAAAAAGCAACACATCCTCAGAGGCTACAAACACTCCCACCCTGATTCATCTGGTTGAACTGAGTCTTAGATTTGAAGCACACATGCCTCTTCACCTACCAATCCTGTGCATGTACTTTTTACCTGAGGCTTTAATTGCTATTACTCCTGAGGGACTACACCGATTACAGATTCCAAGAGACTTTAAGCCCCTGGCTGCCACATAGATCACCAGACATCGTGTCTGTAAGGCTGGCCCCTTCCGGTCACTCAGGTTTCAGCTCAGATGCAACCTCCTTAGAGGGGCCCTTGGTGGCCCCCCCGCCCCCACTCCCACCCCTCTGTCCCATCACCTGTTCTATTTCCTTCATGGCAGTTACCCCTACTGAGCTTACTTTATTTGTTCATTTTTTATTGTCCCTCCCACTAGAAAGGAAGCTCTCTGGGGACAGGGATCACACCTGTCTTGTTTGCTACCACACCCCTGAGTTCAGCACAGATGACACATTGCATTGAGTTGGATGAACCCCTTACAGTAATGCAATTCCAAAGGGGATAATACCATTCTAGAAATGTTTTTAAAGACTTTTTTTTAAAGTTTATTTATTTTTTTTGAAAGAGACAGAGACAGCATAAGTGGGGGAGAGGCAGAGAGAGAGGGAGACAGAGAATCCCAAGCAGGCTCCACACTGTCAACACAGAGCCCGTGAGATTATGACCAAAGTCAAGAGTCAGACGCTCATCCTTCTGAGTCACCCAGGCACCCCTCTTAGGGGCTGTTCTGGAAAGCAACTGCTCAGAATAGTCATTGGAGGAAACATGACTTTTTTTTTTTTTTTTCAGTTCGCTGTCTGCTCCCCACCCTTTAAAAATGTGTAGGAAAGTATATGCCCTACCACAGATACTGGTGAAAGCCAGATGAAGCTAGTCCCTTAAATGACTTGAAAACAAAAACTCAAGAATGTGACAAGAGAAGAAACACAAAACATCTTCCCCTAAAGACAGCAAGCCCCAAGCAAACTGCTAGATCGGCCAGTAGCATGAGCCAGTTTTTACAACACCACGTAGAGTGTTCTGGTTATAACAGAAAAACTATGTTTGACTTGGCAAAAGAAGAAAAAGATTCCCGTCCCCCCTCCCCAAAGAATAGAGACCTCTACAGGATCAACAGCTTCTGGTCTCTTTGCAGCTGATAAGCACGAAGGGGTGTGGAGCTGGCCCCGGCCGAGGCTGGGAATATGTGCCCGTCTGCCCAGAGCAGCCCAAAGTTCTCACTCAGATTCCAGGGGAAACATGACTGCTTTGTTTGGCACATAAAAGTGAGCTGAACTGAAGTTTGGTTCTTGTCTGTCTGTTTGTTTGTTTGACTGATTTTAGTTGATGGCGATTTGAGGAAAAGAGCTGAGAAGCTGGATGAAGACAGGACACAATGATAAATTATCTTTGGAAAATAAAACAAATCTAGAATGCCAGAAAGAAAAGGATTTGCAGAGAAATGGTGCTGTACGAAGCAGGATGAGGCAGTAAGGTCACCAGATATGGAGCCTCTCTTCTGGCCACCCCTCCCCCGGGAACAGATGGCTGGGTAGCCAGTCCCCTTACCTCTTCCGCGGTGACCATGGCAATCACGTTCGCTCCCTGCTCCCACACCATCTGCCAGAAGTCGTGACATGTGTGTGGCAGGGGCCCCTGAGTGGCTATGTAGTGCCATTCTGCCCCACCAACCACCACCTGGAAACCAAGGAAAACATTGGTAAACGAACCCCAGATCGAGGAAAGCATTACCTGCTGGCCATGGGTCCATTTGTACCTACCTGAGAACCTTGGATAACACCTTTTAGGCCAAATGGGTTAGTGCCATTATCAGAAACTTCAGTGACACATTCTCACATGAAAACACTTTTTGCCACTCAAGCCTATTAAAATGCACCTAATCTTTTTTTTTTTTTTTGCCTGCAAGTTACAGTAATTATATATAAACCAGCGCATGTTAAAAATATACACCCCCACACCCACCCATACACACATTACATGGCAGTATGGGTGTGTGTAACCTAACAGAACTTACTTGTTGCAGAAACAATACTTATGCTCACTATGTGCAATGTGCTCTGATAATTTCTATTCTTTTCTCCTCTCCGTTCTAGTCCTTTTAGACACACACTCACACAGTCACAAACCCAAACTGGTCCTGATTACTAGATTGCTTTCACACCCCGCTATTATACTGTGATCCAGAGTTAGAGAGACAGTATGCTCTGGAGTCCTTTTAATATTTTTTTTATAGTTTTTTAAACTTTTATTTTTTTGAGAGAGAAAGGGAGAGAGAGAATCCCAAGCAGGCTCCACACCGTCAGCACAGAGCCCGACGCGGGGCTCGAACTCACAGACTGTGAGATCGTGACCTGAGTTGAGACCATGAGTCCGATGACGCTTAACCGACTGAGCCACCCAGGCATGCCTCTCTGACATCCTTCTAAACAGCAACAACAACAAAAGTGTGCCACGGAATAACATCCCTTTAGAAGCAACGTCTTTGTACCAATGACCTGCTGGGAACTGTGTCAATTACTTCTGTTGTCCCTCTTACTCTGTGGTGCCATATACAGTAGAGGTGTTGTGAATGCATTTAAATGAACAATACGTGATATTTGATCATTAACTTCCCCTTGTGCAGGACCAGAGTATCCAACCAAACTTTGGAATCATGAGATGATTTCGGATAACAACAATATTATCCCATGCAGCTCAGGGCGATCTTGGGAGGATAGTTCCGCAGCTATAAATACCAGTGGCAGAGAATCATGAATAAGAAGTTGTGCCCAAAGTGCTGAAGGGCATGCCATGAGGGCAAAATCGTGTCCTTTGGAGGCATTCTTTCTGTGTGCCTTCCCATTCCCGTGCCTTGACATTTTTTCAAAGTCAGGCCTCCTTATCCATCCACCAGTGCAAGTCTCTGGAGAGTTCCTGGAGCATGAAGCGATCATTGTTTGAAACTTTTTCCCTTCGTTTATTTTTTGAAACTATATACTAACTTGAGTCAAACAAAAACAATGTCAGTTATTGTCTCATTACACAAGACATGTTTATGTTTAGGTCAAAGCTGGCAAGCAAAATCCATTTTCCAAGTACTGGGGGAGATAACATTCATACACTGGCTGGCTGGCTAGGAGTTTCATTTATCTGTGGAATTGTGATTTTAAACATTAGCCTCCCTGGCACCCAACATATAGGAACCATAAATACTTCCAGAGTATGCTGCTGCCTGGGGCCTTTCAGCATATTCCAAGTATTGACAGGAGGGTATTAAAAACTGCATTAAAAACACAACAACCAATGCGATGGAGGTAGATTTCACAGATGTGATGATTCTACCTCTGGAGCAAATAAATCTCTGTTCTGTGTTAATAGCTGCTTGGAACCCAGGGAGAAAACATTGGCAAGATATACAACTCAATTCCAAAAACATAAGGACAAGTTCTTACAAGCTCTATGGGTCTATTAAATGCACCCATGTCTAACCCGGATCCACAAGACGAAACGTAGGCCTCGGAGAATACTGAGGAGGGGAATGTTTCTGTTAACAATACCCAATGGGCACATCCGACGCACAGTGACAGCTTTTCCAGAGAGCAGATGGAAAATGGCGGAGGGTATTTGACCAAAAGGAGAAGATAGCATGATATAGCCGTGTAAGATTCCATAGACACTCTATCAAGGAGCAGCCGTGTGAGTTGCGTCTTTGAGTACATTCTTTTGGTTATCATTTCATAATCTCAATTAAGCTCATGAAACTGACCATCATCAGTTTACTTGAGAGTTTCCTGAGGTTCAGTTTTATAGTTTTGGTTCTCTCAAAAATTAAAATAAGATACCCAATATGATCCGTGACAGTTACTCTTTCATATTTTTTGACGGTACTTTCCGGCACTTAAAAAAAATACACGTATATATGTGTAGTTATCTATGCTCTGTGTACAAAACCCATACATCCAAGCACAGTCTACTTTTCAGATTCTGTACTGGAACCGTTATAACTGATACATGCACCAGACATCTGGCTGTATTTCAGAGGCTCAAAGGAATCTACCAAAAATTCAGCTACAGTTGGAAAGTCCAATGAAGAAAGGAAATGACTCGGAACAAGGCCCAAACCAAATTTCTAAGGTTACGATCATAAAAGACTGTTAATGTGAACCGTGGATGATTTAAAAACATCCTGTAACAATTGTTTTACTATCAGTATATGAATAAATTCTCCTATTTTGGAGGTCAGGGCAAACAGTGACGTTCTAAACGAGTATGTTCTGTTGTTAGGAAGATTGAGGAAGGTAAGCCATTTACAAAACGTTTAACCATGTACACACATGTATCTGTAACTCGAAATTCTAGCTGGGGCTGAGCGAAGCCAATTCTAAAGTCAATGAAATACTGAGATATGAAGATTTGAAATGCTAACAAAAATTTAATGGTATTCATGCACCGAATGATGTGGCAAATCTTACAAGCTTCAATACCAACCACGCCTTTATGGCCACATTCAAATCAGTCCACTCTTCTAAAGAACATGCAGATTTGGGACTTCGGCTGGATGATACATAACCTGTAGTGTCACAAGGGAGAACTGGGAAGTTCCCACTGCTCTTGAATATCATAGAAACTTCACTGACAGTGACTTCCAGAGTCTCCATCACGGGCTAACTACAAACCGAAAAGGACAATCCTCAGCTCCTCCTGTGAGCGTTGGGGACAGTGATGACTCGCAGAGAGAAGAAAAAGTTAAATCCTCGGTGGTGAGCAGGCTTCAGAAATAGCTGACCTGAGGTTTTCCCCAAGGCTGCTGGGCTTCCTTGTCTCTGCAGTGACAGGCATGAGAAGTTGCCTAAGAAGCACAGGAGTTCAAAAACACTCCCTCGGGGGCCGGGGATAAGCCAAGATGCTCAGTGGGAGAGCACAATTTTTTTCTCCCTGCATTTTGACCTTGAAGCCAGCAATCTGCAACAAACCTTCCCAGCACGCTCCCCTTCTTACCTTGATGTGGGAGGCATTAATGTAACCTGTGTTGTTTTCTTTGGTCGGTACCAGCTCCACTCTGTTCTCCTCATAGGGGACGACTTCACGGATGCGGCTTCGCTCGGCATTTTCTGGTAGGGCCGCGGTGCTGAAAATGCCATTGGCCTTCTTCTTTGGAATTTGCTCATATTCTGTGAACACCATTCCCTCTTCTAGCTTTTTCTTCAGGGTTCTGAACTGCAACAGAAATTAATCTTCAGCTTTCCGGATTATCCTATCCCCAAACCCCAACAAATCAGATTTGTTTCAAGATTTACAGTGATCATGTTAATAACAAGCAGTTTCAAGAGGTGCAACGAATGCTTGATTATTTGGTCTCATTATTAACCATTTTGCTAGTTTCTCTGGCCCGATAACCAATTTCCTTCTCATTCATACCTTAAATAGAACCAGTCATTAAGGCCAGGCAAGAGCTGAAATTCAAAGTCAGTATTTTCGTTATTAACGCCTCTGTTTATTTTTGTAACGTTTATTTACTTGAGAGAGAGAAAGCATGAGTGGGGGAGGGGCAGAGAGAGAGGAAGAGAGAGAATCCCAGGCAGTCTCTGCTGTCAGCCCAGAGCCTGACGTGGGGCTCAATCCCATGAACCATGAGGTCATGACCTGGGCTGAAATCAAAGGTCGGGTGCTTAACCGACTGAGCCACCCAGGTGTCCCAACACCTCTGTTTAAATTCCAGTGATAAAAAGACTGTTCATCTTAATTATCCAAACAACCTTTTCTCCACTTCCAGAGCTGTTTTTACTGAGCTAAATTTAAGATGATATTGGTCCACAGTTCTCTAGTTTTGAGGATGAGAGCCCATCTTTTATTTTTCCTGTGGCCAAACTACCAAGAACAATAACACGGTATTAACTGGATTAAATGATTCCTCTACAGTCCCTCCTGCCTTTAAAATCTTTCTAACATTTCATGTACACTGGCAGAAATCTAAAATCCAAATGTCACCAGCACTGAAATAAATTTACACATAGGGGTACCTGGGTGGTTCAGTTGGTTAAGCAGCCGACTTCGGCTCAGGTCATGATCTCGTGGTTCACAAGTTCAAGCCTCACGATGGGCTCTGTGCTGACAGCTCAGAGCCTGGAGCCTGCTTCAGGTTCTGTGTCTCCCTCTATCTCTGCCCCTCCCCTGCTCATGCACTGTCTCTCTCTCAAAAAAAGATTAAAAAAAAAAAAAATTAAATGTACATGTGTTTCTTAAGCAGAAAGTAATTGCAGAAACTAAAGGAACGCCTTTCTTCACATCTAAAATACTACCATGCAGCTTCTTCCTGCTTTTCAAAGCCAAAGTTCTCACAATGCATTATCAATCAGTCATGTTTTACAGCCAAAGAAAGGGACAGTATATTAAAAAAAAATTTTGTAAATGCTTGGGTAAGATAATCACTCCCTAATAAAGAAAGGGTAACGGTTCACAAAATTCACAGAAGTCGAAAGCTACAGCAATTGCTTAATTTGGCAAAAATAGAAACAGGCCCAGCAAAAGACTGACTTGACCAAGGCCACGCAGCTGGTTAGGGGCCGGTCCCGTGACGCAGGCATTACTGCATGAACTTGACAAGGAAACTGGAGATGCTGGAAAGAATCAATTTAATACAATGCACACTGGGTCTGGCTAATCTCAAATGAGAGAATTAATTCATCAAACAAACCTTAGTGCTGGCATGTTTGGGCAAGGCGAGAGCTCAGGAATCGCAAGACCACAGAGAATGAATCACATGCTCGACAAGCCCAGCGCTTACCCTCTCATCCATGGGAACTCGGGTGGCATCAGCTCGGCTCTCTTCCCGCCCCGAGACCCGGGCAACTGAGAGTCCATTCAGCGCCGCCAACATGAGCGGCCGCTTCTGTGCCTCCAGGCTTGCCATCTTCTGCTTCTCTAGATTCTTGCGGCAAGAAAAGGCATGTTCTCATTGTTTATAGTACGAGCAGAGTGCTGGAATGTGTTCTAATCTCCCCAAATCTGTAACTCCCCAGCCAAGGAATGCAGACAATCACCATCAGTAGGGCAAATTCAAACAGAGCCTTCCCCTTATTCCCGCCGTGCCTGAAGAAGCCAGTTCCCCCTGAGCTTTTATCTAAAAACGGATGAATGAGTGAACTAACAAACAAACGAGTACAAGCAAAGACTTCACATAAATACCCACTGCCATTCGGCCAAAAAGCGCAAAACGGCATACAAGCAAGACGCTTCAGGAAGACAAGGGCTGAAGGAAGGCAGGGGTCTCATAAAGAATCCAATCCCATCACAATGATGGCCCTTTTACACAAACTAAATGATTAAAAACTTATAAACGTCGTTTGTTGCCTTGTTAAGAGATCCAGACACAAAACCGTGACGAGAAACCTTCCCAAGTTTCCATTCTGAGAGGCTGAGATGGAAATCATCCCCAGACTTGCCAATGCCAAAGTCTGTGGTCATCCAGCACGATCCATGAGGCATAACCCTTCATGCCGCATCCAGAAGGCCCAAAGGAATGGGCACTATGGCTCCCAATGACCACGATGGGACATTACTGACTGTGACTCTGCTATGGGGGAATAAGGATTTGGGGGCTGAGGGCACCATCCAGGGAGAAGGCTGGATGTTAACACGTGGCCCTTGTTTGGGGGTTTAGATTTCCTCTCCATTCTCACCTGCACCAATACTCTGAAACTGGGACCAGTCAAGGTTCTCACTGTTAGGTGTACTTCTGTGCTTCTTTGTGCCCTCTACGCTGACCCTGACCGAGGTGTGAAAGAAATCTCCTTGTCCTCAGGCAAGCCTGTAAGAGCATTTCCTCAAAACAACTGTGTCTTAGAAGACAGAAGGACAGAGGGACTTCCTAAAGCGTACAGGCGGAGGAGTTAAACAGCATTTAAGATTTTGATCCTAACAGAAGTGAAAGTCCTTTGCAGATTCTTTTGGCTGCCCCAGAGGAAGGGTCATCTTCTCCCTGGTTTCTTTTCCAGGTTTTAAGTAATTCTGTTTCTTAGTGTGTCATTTATAAACGCGCTCCCCAGAGAGGTGTGGTGATGGAGCCCTGGTGCCAGCAGATGGCAGATTATTCTAAGTGGGGGGGGGGGGGGGGCAGGTTGGCATTACAACCCTATATCCCATCAGCCTCTCAATGCCACCTATAGTCAGAATGGAGTGATGGCTGTCACTAAGATGCTTCATTCAGTGACAGGCCCGACCCATCAAACTAAAGAACATCTCAGAGGAAGATTAACTGTGATAAAGTGAGAGAAGTGTCCATTAACCTTCAGCCAAAAGGTTGGCCCTGGTTGCTCAATCCCAGGAAGATTTTGAAGATTCCAGATTTAAATTTGGGGGTTTTGCTTGTTTGCTAGCTTATCAGTTTGTTTTTGTGAGAAATATTTCCGCACCACCCCCCACCGCCCCCGCCTCATTATCTCCTTTCATAGGAATATTTCCCTCGGCAAAATTCTCAGAAAAAATGTCTCCCAGGTCCTCCTAACAATCCTGCTGCTTCCTTCCCACCTGTACCATCAGGTGATACTAACTGGGCCTAAGGCAAAAAGTAACTAACTTATCTTTGTCAGGAAAAGATTACTAGGGACCTGGTGAAAACTGAAACCCCAGTGATAAATGATTACTCTTAGTTCCTTCTCACTTATCCTATCAGCTTGTTGCCAGAGATAACAAATAAATAACTCAAAAGTCTGATTTGGCCTTTTCTCTTTCCTGGCACCTGATTTCAGGTTCAGGGGCTACAAACACTGAAATGTCCGCAAGGCAGCAGTAGGGGCCAGAAGGAGGAGCTATCACCACAGCAGGCCTGAATCATCCATCAAAGGGACAAGTGGCTCCAACATTATAGAGAGCTGCCCGCAGGGCACATTCTCACCATACTTGCCCCCCCACCCCCTCCAGTTCCCATTTGCTTAAATGTTCTCACTGTTTTCGTATCCTAGAGAGGCCTGGACAGCCTTCTCCATTCTTACCCATTCCTAACAAGCCAGGCAGAAGCTGCCCACGATGGGGAGGGCAGAGGAAGATCTGAGATGTGGGAAGGGCATGGATGGGGCTGGGTGGGGGGCGGGGGTAGTTTCTTCATTAAAAAAAAAGCAGATGGGAAACCATCCCAACCTTCAGAGCCACTGGCACCATCGCTATCTCGCTGGCACACTGGCTCACTGAAGAACTTCCTAGTCTTTCTCTAAGGTCAAGACCTCAGACAAGGGTTGTGGTCTCTGAGCACCTGAGTATATATAATTTAAAAAAAAAAAATCAATGGGAGAATGAAGTAGGGATGGGGTAATGATGTTCCCGAACTACAACGAAGGGGTAGAATCAGCTATTCACTATTATCCACATGGATGGGGTGGGAGAACACAGGGGAAAAACAGTGGAAAATCCCGTTGCTTCTTTGTGAAGCTCTACGTAGAAAGCCAATGCCGTGGGTCTGGATAGAGGGCTTTGTTGAACACAGGTAACAAGAGGAGGGGATGAACGACCAACATGAGGCTATGGGACCACGTAGGCATCACTAAACATCAAGTGGGCAGGGGTGACAGCAAAGCTGGCTGCCTGGGCTGACAGGTTCTTGAGTTGTGGTCAAGGGGCCTGCGGCCAAGACGAACTGAAAATCCATTTCTACCAATGTGTTACTTTTTCCAAGCTGGGAAAGGTCTCCCCCGTGGCGCCACCCCCGCGTTTCATTCCATCTGTCAGCCAAACGGTTATATTGGCCAGGGGAGGCACAAGCACATCTTTCATGATTTCCTTCTAGGTTTGCAAAAAGTGGAAAAAGTTATTCCTGTACCAGATCCTTAGGGCTGCTCCACTGGTGGCCAAAAGGGTGCTGCTGGGAATGTTCTGAAGGTTCTGTCTAAAGTAATAAAGTTGCTGCAGTTTAGATTCCGGAACCCACAAACGTGGCTTCCTTAAACCGTGGGCCCTCGACTGTTCTCTTCAGCTTGATTACCACTGCGGTGCAGGGAGACTTATAAAAGGAAGGGAGTCTAAGAACTCCATCAGAGCAAATTTTCACTTACATGTTCTGGAGTTGCTAAGTGGCAGAGACTCTGTGGCAGAGATGTGGTGCCCAGAGGATGAGTCAACCAGGGCTTGATTAGTTGTGATGAAAGGAAATGATTTTTTATTTTTTGAGGTTGTGAAAATGTCCAGAACAAGCAGCAATGGCGCTCTGAAATTTTTTTTTTAAAGTAGCAACTACAATCTGGCAATTTTCTCATTAGTAGGAGCTAACTCACTTTGTCGTTCTGCGTGCGCACCTGTTACCTACACGCTCTTGCTCTGACAGCTTACCCGGCCCCCAAGCTGGTACATATCCTGAATCAGAGTTACTTATGTCTGATATCAGGCATCTTCAAATGTCGTAAGTGTGCGTATATGTATGCGTGTGTTTCCACGCGTGTGTATGAATTTTGATAGAATGAGCTTAATGGGGACCGAAACTCAATGGTGAACTTCTGAGTAATACTGTAGTTTTCTTGCTCTGTGTTAACCATCTACTGAAAGAAAATCTGAAAATAAAATGGACACATCGTGGTCTGGTCAATATTGGTGGGCCTTCCTGGGAGAGGGATCTCCACACAAAGCTGTGCTCTGAAGGGATGTTGCTCTTTCACTATAAATTGGGGGTGGGGAGGAATGCTTCCCCCTAAAATAGGAACAAGAGACGTAGGAAGGAGAGCTCCTAGCCTCTCCCACACAGGAAATTTGACCCCAAATAAACAGCACGATGCTGGCCTAGAGGCTGATCTCAACAACCAACCTACAGCATCCTAACGCCATTACAGCGCCTTGGGCCAAGTGTACCAATTAGAAGCCATGAATGAAAAACGGAAGGTTTAGCTGAAGGGGTAAAAATACAAAGTTTTGTGCAATGAAACGCTACCTGTTGAAATGCCAACTGATTCTCTAACTTCCTAACAGATTCCCTGAATAAGCCTCGCACCTTCTTCAGGGCCCAGAGCACATGTGCTTTCATACTTTAAGCCGAGAGTCATGGAGAAGGAGCGGAGCAAGCTGTGTGGGGCGGTGGGGGAGGCTGTGTGTTGAAGTGCCCGCTGAACACTGCCGTGGGAGAGGAGGACACTTACCCTGATGGCCATCTCTCTCTCTACAATGCTGTCTTCCAGGGAGAACATCTCAGACACTGGTCTCTCCTTCACAGGCTCTTTCTTGACCCGCTCCTTCACGCTTGTCAGGTCGGGTTCGGAGATGGACGGACCGAGGGAAGGCCCAGCCACGGCCAGCTGATCCGCTCGGGAAACACTGATGGCCTTGGCCGGCCCGTGCCTCAGGACCCTAGCCCTGGCGGCGGCAGGAGGCAGGCTGACCTGGTCTTGCCTCAGGGCCCCGTTGCTAACGCTCTTCCTCGGGCCAGGGTATTCGGGCGGGGGCTTGTTTGGGATTCGGGCCAAGGCTGCCTGTAGCTGGGCACTGTACCCCATCTTCTCCCGGAGCATGGGGATCTGGGGCACCGACCCTGGGGCCTCCTCCTCCTCCTCCTCACTCTCGCTGCTGTGGATCAGCATGGTGGCATCCGAGAGGGTCTTCTTGTGGTGGTAATGGGGAAGCTGGTGAGCCTCGTGACTCCCCGGCACCTCCTCGGGCGGCCCCTGCTCCCGGAGTGTGTTTCGGCGTGCCATGGGGATGTTGAGCGATTTCAAGGTCATGGCCTCCATGCCCCGCACCATGCTGCTCATCACCTCCAGGCTGTGGCGCTTATTCGCCGTGCCGTGGTGCTTGGTGGCCGTGAGGGGCTCGCTCACCTCCTGGAGAGACTGGTGCACCACTGGGGAGCTGTCTTCTTGGAAGGTCTTCACCGAGAGCTGCACCTTGCGGGTCACTAGGTCGGGGCTACTGCCGCTGACGTACCTGTGACGGTGGCTGGCGAGGTCTGGGGTGCTGGTGGCAGGGCGCGGCCGTGGGTAGGGGGGCGGCGGCCTGAAGAGATAGTTTTTGAGCATATGGGCCGCGTTGTAGTTCTGGGTGCCTTGGAGCTGCATATTGGCCAGCTCTGGGGTGCTCACCGTGTGGGAGATGGAGCTTGCCCCCGGCTTGCTCGGCACCATGTTATTCTTTGGGTTCATCTGGTCAGACGGGCTGACGAGTTTGTTACCGTAGCCTCCCTGCGGCCCATAAGGGACAGCGTAGGGGGGCCTCTCCCGCATCTCGGGCTGGCTGTACACCAGATCCTCTGGCTGGTTGTAGGCATGCGTGTTGATGATGCTGAGGTTCCGCAGAGACTGGCTCTGGCTGTCAGCGTGCACGGTCCCCCTCTTCATCTGCCGCATGACCGTCTCATAATCGGGGGTTGGCCGGTAGGATGGCACAATGATGGCGCTATGCCGGTGGCTAGGGATGTAGTCGGCCCGCATGATGTCACTCCCGGGGATACTGAGGTTGGAGGACACAGGAGAAGCCTGGATGAAACTCTGGGAGCAGTTGAGGGAGTTGACGCTGTGAACGCTACACACGCTGCCATTGGTCACGGTGCCATTTAAATAATTTAAGTCCAGGCTGTTGTGGGAATTGCAGTACAAGGCTTCTTCATTCCCATGGAAGATGCTGTCTACAAGAAATCAAACAAAGGCCCGTGAACGTCCACATCACCCTGCTTCAACTAAGTTCATCCTCACACTCCTGGGCGTGACTTTCAGAGGTCATTAAAAGTGAAATCCTGTGGTCTCCACCCACGTATTCCATGGAAAAACTAATAACTCTCGGGTGAGACACCAACATACAGAAAGAACACTTGAAAGCATACTAAAAAGAGAAAGCGAATGCAATCAAAGAAAGCTAGGCACGTTTGGAATAGTTATCACCTGGGGAAGTTCTCCATTTTGCCATGAGCTCTGAAATCAGGCACCAACAATGGCCCTCATGTTGGGTAAACCTGTCTTCTTGTCCAGGGCCCAGCAACGGGACCGGCTATTTGGGCCAGGAAGTCAAGAGCTTTAACAGGATGATGCATTTGAAGTTACCGATACCTGGAGCTTATGTTCCAGACAGCAATGGAAAAGGTCCCCTTCCCCGAGGAACTCCTGAGTGTTCGTAAAGACACAAGACAAAGGATGCAGTCAAGGTGTCAACACGCATGGCTAGTTGGTTCTGATCAGCAACCGATGGAGGGAAAATCAGAACCAGGAGTTCTTTTGGCCACTGCCTACAACTCTCCTAGAATTGGCTTCATCAGTGAGGTCACCTGACATTAAAATTAATAGTGGTTTAGGGAGGCTCCTAAAGAGGTAAAACGTAGATGGCTAAAGTCAGGCCCATAGTAGGTGTCCGTGGTTTCTTTAACACACACACACACGTACACACACACACACACCCCCTAGGAAGGCAACCTCTTGCCCAAACACTTTCTGATGAGCAAAGTTCATCATTTTCACACTCTGGATTTAAGCATGAGCAAAGGAGAGGAGGACAGGCAGAAAGGCAAAAAATAAAACCAAAAACCACCAACCAGAAAAGGTGACTGAAAATGCTCAGTTGCCTGAGGAGGAGTGTGCTCACAGACCAGATGAGCTGAGATGGACAAGAAAAACCAGCAAAACCCAGGAACAAAGGTGTGCCACTTCTCCATCTCTATGGGCTCTGGGGCTTTCCCACAGAAGCAGGGTAACTTTGCTCGTTTGCTTATAAAAAGGAGTATTTGATTAAAGAGTCTTGACTATCTTAGAGTTTCCACACTCACACTCTGACAGGACAGAGGTTCAAAATAGCCAGCCTATGGTGACACAGAAACGCATTATCCGTTCAACATACTGCCCACACCCAAGTTTAGTAACATTCCTTGTCTGAGATGCAGTTAGTGTAATGACGAAGAGGGCACTGGCTCAAGAGTCATTTTTCACCTCAAAGCTCCGCCCATACCCTTTCTGCGCCCCACTTTCTTTTTCTATAAATGGCACTAGTAATAGTACCTGTCGTGTGGGTTTATTTTGAGGATTAAATGAAACAATACGTTGCAAGGGCTTAGCACGGTGCTTAGGGAGAGGAACTGCTCTATAAATGGTAATTGTTATTATTAGAACCTTTATTCTTAGGACGGATTTTCTCACACGTTTGGCATGGGAGTGTTTGGGGAGAAAAAGAATAAAAAACAGATTCCATTTGCTCTGAGGCAAGAACAGGTGTCTGGAGAAACGGCAGGCAGCAGTTAAAGAGAGGACTGGAGATTATTTGTGCCTTTCTTTTAAGTAAGCTGGACGCCTGTGTGCTCTGTGTGCTCGATACGGGTCATGAGGGTGAAGAGCATTCCGTGGGGTTTACTGTCCCTCTCTCTTCTCCAAGCCCACTCATCAGAGGAAGGAGACAAGGAACTCGCTCACTGCCTTCTCCCAACTCCCTCGGCAGCCAATTCTGGGAAAGTTTTCCTCTCGGGGGCAAGTGACACGCTATGCCTTTCACAAATCGAAGCCGCCGCCTGCTGCCATTCAGACAATGACAAAGTTAAAACAACAGTATCACTGTCATCTAAGAAATAAAAAAAAAACTTCTTCACCGCTGACAGGTACTCGACTTTTCATCTCAAGAAGGGAAAATGACAAGCCACGGTTTACCTTGCGAAGTGTGTGTTTCCGAGTAGTGTTCACCACACTGGACGTGCATGGGAGGCAAGATGTACGGCTGCTGTCGGGGCTGAAACAGAAAAGACAGCACAGGTGGGAAGGCCGTGGCACAAATGGCCGTGGAATCTCACGGGGCACCAGCCCAAGCACACGACAGCCCATCATTCACCCACGTCTGCAGGAAAGCACACTGTGGCCTCTCTGCTGGTCCACCCTTGACTCGTCCCTCTTTGACTCATCTGTACCCCCATCTCATCATTAAGTCTAGGACTGGAGAAACAGAGGGAAATAAGGCAGCTGGTTCAAGGTGAGAAAGGTAAGGAAGCTGTAATTAACATTTAGTCTATTTCCTGATATGCTTGCAAAACTCCCAATGCCCTTTTAAAAGGAGTAATTCAGAACATGTAGATTTATTATATTCGACCTAAAGAATAATGACAATAAGGGGAAACTCAGTTTCATTCTAACCAAAATTGTCTGCACCTATGACCCTTAGTTTACAGCACCACGTCAACCTCCAATAGGGACAGGGGTGGTGTTAAGCTGGGTTCGGTTGCAAATGTATATAAAAATCTGAATGGTGACCCGCGACAGTATGTGTGTGGTTCTCAAGACCACTTATGGACCCCCCGTTGCAGAACCCAATGTGGACAGGTCTTGCAGCGAATCTAGTTCAACCATCTACTCTGCGGTGAAAAATCTTTTCCAAGAGACTCCTTAAAGATGGTATTTAGACCCAACCTGAACAACTTCCTGGTGCAGACAAGAATAAAACTTTCAGAAGAAAAAAAAAAAAGTTTAGATCAGCTCAATATTTGGTGAGCCGACAAAGGAAATATGATTAGTCGCTAACGTGATCTACAGCAAATCACCGAGCCTCAGTACATCTCAGCTTCTTGCCAATCAAATCACACCTCTTCCCTCCCCTTATCACCAACAATATTTATGTTACTTAGATATTGGGATCCCCAGTGACAGCTTCTTTGAAGAAAAAGTTTTGATTCTAAAAAACAAAAATCTTTAAAAAACTTTAAGCCTGTAAACCACCAAACAGGATATATTCGATTATTTTGAAATTACTCTCATAGATACTGGTTTAAATATTACTGCTTTAGGAGAACGGCTGAGATCAAGCCAAAAAAACCCAAAGCCAGCAGGGGTCACACTTTCTCAGTATCCCTCAATACCGGAAGAACACTTGCCATAATCTGAAGCTGGGCAAATAACTCATCTGCCATTTTGCCTGCCACAAATAATGCTTAAGCATCAAAAGGGCACGTAAAGAAGGTAATAAAGATAAGGGATCCAAAAATAAAAAAGTCAAGAAAGAAGAAATAAGGAATTGAAATTAATCTAAGAAAGGAGTTCATGGTACCAAAAAGAAGGTGCTGTATCAGCTTTTCTCAATATTCCCTTTGGCTGTTTCTCCCCCCCCCCCACCCCCCCGCCTTTGGCTGGTTTATGAATTGCAATTTTAAAATATTTTCCTCTTCTTGGTGGTACGTAATTCAACTCAATTTTTCCAGCGTAGGACAGCCAGTTTTGAGGCTTAAAACAAACAAACAAAAACAGTGGGAAGGGATTCACGTGAGGTAATAGAAATGCATAGTAAGGTAAAGTTGGCTCACTGCCTTCTCTTGCTCTTAAAAATCCAATTTTTTGGAATTAAAAAAAAAAAAAATCTAATAAGCAAGTGACTGTTTATGAATTGGCATAAGTGTACAGCAAAGGATAATAACAGCTAATCCTCCAAATACCATTTCGGGATATTATTTATTCCATCTCTTTGTATTATATATATAATATTGTGTTATGTTATATATAGTGCATATCATTCTATCTTTCCAGACCTGCTAATATAGAAACAAGTGAGACGCCATAATATAGGCAGCAGAAGGGCAAGAGAAAAATAGCAGTCCTGGTTCTCAGCAAGGAAGCCAAAAAGAGACATTATCACTCATCCCAGGGAACTCCTGGTAATATGGTTTTGCCCTGAAGGGTAGAAGAAAGGGAGGAGCCTTGAACTTGGCTTCCTCAGATTGTCTTCACCCAGATAAAATACGAAAACCTCTTTATCTTCTCCAGATAATTAGGATGAGATCAAATCAGAAGACAGCTTTAAAATACTTGGCCTCCATGGTGTTTCATGGACATAAATGAAAAATCATCTCCCTAATGAAGACATGTGGAGTCTAAAAAAAAAATAACATTCACAAAGGAGAAGTATAAAGAAACCAGTGCCATGAACAAATCTATCAATGCCACAAGGGAAAAGCCCAAAGTGACCCTCTGGACCTCCAAGGCAAGGGCCACTTGTGAGATACTATGCATGACATCGAGATTAATAATATTCACGTTGGGTACTCAGGAATGTGATGACATAATGGCTCAACTCTAGAATTCTAAGAGTTCATTGTCTATGCATTTTCCAGACAAAAAAAAAGTTCCTCAAAACTCTCCTTTGGAAAGACAAGTTAAAGATGTGCTATAGGGTATACACTGTGTATGAGGAAAAATTCAATTTTATTCTCCTATCAACTAGAAGGAAATGGTCACCTAGAAAATTTTAAAGGTCACATGTTTAAAGGTCACTTTTCTGCATCTTTCTATGATATTATCCTAAAGTAGTCCTCAAAATAAAACACAGCCTACGAACAGATGTATTGAAATTAGAGTTGTGTTTCCTTATTCAGAAGAGGAGAAATTTTTTGTTTAATGTTTTTATTTATTTTTGAGACAGAGGGAGACACAGCATGAGCAGGGGAGGGGCAGAGAGGGAGGGAGACACAGAATCTGAAGCAGGATCCAGGCTCCGAGCTGTCAGCACAGAGCCCAACGTGGGGCTTGAACTCACGGACTGTGAGATCATGACCTGAGCTGAAGTCGGACGCTTAACCGACTGAGCCACCCAGGCGCCCCAAGAGGAGAAATTTTTTAAAAAATGAAAAAAGCTAACGTTAGATTAGATAGAAAAGTAGATCAATTCAGTAAATCGATTTTGTTGGTCTTAAAATTAGAAGATATATAATTAATCTTCCTCATCAAATACCCTAACTTGAAACCACCGACTAAACTCGTTCAATTTGGGTTCATTCAAAAAGCATTTTCTGACTAGTTTATTAAGATCTATCTATGGTGGCAAATACAAAAGAATTTGTAGAGCTTATAACTAAAGACATGTGTATGTAACAACCAGAAACAGTGATAAAATCACAGATGAGCAAATGGACAAAAACACACACCATAGGTCACATGCTGAAGAAACACGGTCTCATCAACCTTAAGACTTATTCTTCGGGGGTGAACCTTGAGCCATACTTCAAGAAGTGATGGCTGTGGATGGGCACATGGATGTCCCACGTGATGGGGCACAAATGGGACATGAATATTCATGACACCTGCTTGGCTGACTGATGCTCTTCTATGTTTTCATAAGATCTCACCTGGTCATGATGCCCTAGTCATGTTTCCTTTCAATTGAGCAACAAAAGGACATTCCATCCCCAACAGTCAGACCATTTGATTACTGAAGACTTTATACATACCAGAGAGGATCGGCTCCAGGTGGGCTGGCGTCTGATGGGGGGTGGAGAATTTGATTGTCTACAGGAAAAGTTAAAGAAATGAGAAGAGTCATTTTATTTATCAGACGGACCAACAAGAGAGGGGGAAAAGGTGGGGTGGGGTGGGGGGAAACAGACAAGAGAGCTAAATAATAAGGTGCGCCTGGGTGGCTCAGGTGGTTGAGCGTTGGACTTTGGCTCAGGTCATGATCTCATGGTCCGTGAGTTCGAACCTCGCGTCGGGCTCTGTGCTGACAGCTCAGAGCCTGGAGCCTGCTTCAGATTCTGTGTCTCCCTCTCTCTCTGACCCTCCCCTGTTCATGCTGTGTCTCTCTCTGTCTGAAAAATAAATAAACATTAAAAAAAAAGAGACAGAGAGCTAAATAATTTATGGCAAAATGTAAACATTTATTTCTGAATGGAGAGGCTATGAAAAATGTTGATTTCCTTTTTTATTCTCTTATTTTCAAAATATTTAGAGCACATGATCCTTAGATATTAAATTTTACAGAAGAATGAGGCTTATTTCCAAAAAATATTATGAGGGAAATAAGCAAGACTGAAAAATATCACTATTATTACATGGGTTTTTTAAAAATTGTATTCTTTGTAACTTTGTCTATGTGTAAAATCTGTCATAAAGAAAAACAGCAAGAAGAAAAAATATTTTTTAAATGCTGCCAGTCAAATGGAATCCAAAACAGATTAAATATGTTTGAGTAAGACCATACAAAGATCTTTTTGAATTAAGATAATACTGATTATAAGTAGTAATCTAATCAGATCCTTTCCAGACTGAGAATCAACGTGAATTTTTTTTAATGTAGGGATAAAAATGTGTGGGAGCTAAGAGTATTAAGAAATTCTTGAGTACTGGGGCGCCTGGGTGGCGCAGTCGGTTAAGCGTCTGACTTCAGCCAGGTCACGATCTCGCGGTCCGTGAGTTCGAGCCCTGCGTCAGGCTCTGGGCTGATGGCTCAGAGCCTGGAGCCTGTTTCCGATTCTGTGTCTCCCTCTCTCTCTGCCCCTCCTCCGTTCATGCTCTGTCTCTCTCTGTCCCAAAAATAAATAAACGTTGAAAAAAAAAAAAAGAAATTCTTGAGTACTGAAATCAAAGGTGTCTTTGAGAAATGGGTCTCAAAGTCCAGACTGACATTTTCCCTAGTCTTCAGTGAACTCATACATAGACAAAAACAAACAAAAACCCAGGACACGTAGAATTTTCCATCAAGCTAGAATTCTTCAATTTAAAGCATTCTCCTTTGTCTGATAGTTCATCTTTCCTACCTTTTTAGTGATAAAACACCTTTTCTTTCTTTCATGAGGTGTGGAAACAGTAACGTTGGATTTTTTTTTTTTTTTTAACAACTGGCCAAATATAGTATTATTAGACTTAGGTTAAACACCCTTCCCACTCCCTGCAATTTCTCTTCTCAAGTCAAGAAATATGGGAAGCACTCTTTGGAGCTCTATGAAATGAAATGAAAATCAATGATAGTCTTTTAGCAGTCAGGGTGTGCAGACCTCTGGAGAAAGATGCTGTTAAGATAATGCTAGTTTCCTAAAACTACAGGGGGTTTATCCCAGGCCTTAATGCAGTCTGTGCAGAGATCCTGAAACTATACACAGAATTTACTGTGTGTATGGAGTGTGTCTGTGTGTGTATGTGTGTGTGTGTACATCTTAGAGAGTCCAAATAAGAGGTTAGGAACCTCCTCTACCTGGTGAGGAGAAAAGAATGGTTATTACAGAAGTAGAAAGGAAAACACCATTTCCTCAGTTTTCAGGCTAACGTGGGATGCTCACTAGTATCCGGAGAGCGCCAAAGAAATCAAAATACTCTGCAAATTTTACAGTAAACTCCCTTGCTGAGAAATGGTCCAACCAGAAGACCACAGTGAAATTCTGCTTAAAACAGTCAGATTTTAATTCGCCCTCCAGAAGCCGACCATAGAGTTCGTGTTAATGTCAAAGACCCCCCCGCAGATCAAAGGCCGCCGCAGCGCAGAAGTGCACAGAAGTGATCTACGGGGAGTCTGTTCAAAAGAACGCCATGTGCGTGTGCGTGTGCGTGTGCGTGCCCGTACAGTGATGGCTGTTTGACTTGCCGCTCCCTGATCACTGCCCTTCCGATTTACATTTGCAAACTTTGCTGGCGGACCTGATACCATCAACGATCCTTTCAGACTCCGACAGGGACCAATTGCAAAGACCGGTTTGAAAGAGGCTCCATCGTGTAGAGAAGAAAGTCTGTCAGGACCTGAGGCTCCAGTTCTAAAGCAGCCGCAATTTTCAGCAGGAACTGCTCTGGGACAATACTCTCACACTCTTGGATGTGTCCACTGGGGGAATGGAAAAGCAGTTCCTCTCTTGCATTTATATCCCCGAATTCTTTGAAACACAATTAAGCACCTAGGGCGCCCCAACTGCCGAACGTCCTCTGCTGAGGAACATCTTTTGAAGGCAACCAAAATAAAGGCAATGATAGCGTGAGCCCCAGCTACTCTACATCCAAGGTCAGGTCACATTTAAGTTCCCATATCAGACTCCCTTTATCATCTTTATTTCCAAATTAAATTGAAAAAACACACATGGATTCGTGACGTCTATTAGTGTATTCCAAGTCTTCCTCTAATTACCCTGGCCTCTCATTTACAGGCAGATGACATGACCCAGAAGCACACGCGGGGTTAGCCAACTGTGTAAGAGAAACAGGGCTGAGGATGACAGAACCTTCTTTTCTTTCAAGTTGGCTTGCTACTCCGTGACACGCTTCTGAACATACCCCGCATCTGACACGAAGGGGCACCCTGGCAAATTGGGAACCGCTCAGCTCCTCCGAACTCCTCACAGAGGATGGAAAGGCACTAATGTGGGCCAACCCATCCAGGTAGTCAAGCACTCACAGTCAATTTGTGAGTTATTTTCTCTCCAGGCGCACGCGCTGTGCCAGACGGCCTTCGTCATTAAAGTTCTTTCCCTCCTGCCTGGTCAGCTTCCACGAGGAAGGAGGGAAAAGAGCAAATGGCAGACGCCATCTACGACATCCCTAAAGCACATGGATTTAATCTGACCAGGCCTTCCAGTGAGAAGGTGGACAGACGGCTTACTTACTCAGTGCAGATTTTGTTTTGTTTGTAAAACTTGTGCCGTGTAGCAAACAACCGAGAGATATACTTGGCATTTTCAAGATCGTCCTTGGAAAAGAAGAGGCAGAGAAAAAAAACAAATAAAACATGTATTTGATTATAAACGCATCTCCCTAGGATTCTCCCGAACAGGGCCACATTCCTTCGTATCGTCGGGCCACACACAAAATAGCCCCCCCGAGCAGCAAACCGGTGTGCTGAAATTCTGCAGCAAGCTGGGCTAGGAAGCCCACCCAAGGATGGCAGACAATCTGTTAAAGAATCTTCCATACTCAGGGCACTGGGCTTACACCATGGGCTGGCATATCTTCACACAATTCCAAACCAGATGCTTTAAAAATAAATAAGGATCAAGACAGAGCACGGAATGAACACCAAGCATCACTGAGAGGCAGCGAGGTGCACGGATAGCCCTGGCTCTCAAGGGGGCCCTCAACAGAAGGAAGATCACTCAGGTTACTTCAGATTAGGCTTGGGCTGTGCGGCTGGGGGGGAGAAAATCCAGGTCCACCAGGAAAAGAAAATGCTGTGCAATATAATCGGGGGGTTACTGGATGTGGGCTGTAACTTGGGCGCGGAGGAACGCAGCACGCCAGACAATGGGATCCACCCCAAACACAGCAGGTGGAGGAACCGAAATCCCCGAGTCCAAACTCGGCTTGGAAACCTGGCGTTCTGAACGGGAAATCACCACCACTACCCGGAAATGAGTAATGACAGCACTGGGCGAGAGGTGGACGGTTACGGGTTCAGCAGAACATTTATTCTCTCACGACGCAGAGAGCAAAGAAGGGATGTGGTGAGTTGAGAGGTCACACGGCAAGCTGTCTGTCGGACCCTGCCCCCATCTTTCCATTTTGCTTACCGTGTGAAAGAGGGCCGTCTCTTCTTTGTTGATGAGCTCCACCAGAATAGTCGACTTGTTGTGTGTGATATTCCCGATGTCATTCCACCTGGTCACAAGAAAAACAACTGGGTTTGCCAGGCAGGTTCCATGCAGTTATGAGTCAGCACAGGAGGGTCATCACTGCTGGTGAGTCTCATTTTACAAATTACGATTTAACTATAGTTTTAAAAGCTAAATGTGCCTTCTCTCCAAGCAAAAAAGTAAAGAAAACACACCCCGGGTCAAACTTAAATAGCTAAGGAAACCGTATAACGTAAATCTGGATACTGCTGTTCATAAGGTGTACTTTCCTTTATGACTAGTTATGAGGAAAATGTTCAAGGAACGTCTGCCTTGTTTTTCACATTTCCAAACTGCAAAGCATATGGAGGAGCATATTATTTCAAAGTCATGTGTTTCCAGGAATCTAGGCCAAAGAATCCACATAGATTCTGTGTTGCAGCGTAGGCTACAGATTGATTATGCCACCAAGAGAAAGTGCCTGGGAAGGTAGGCTGTAGTTTCCCATTCTGCCTGGAGTCAGTTTGTAGCCGCCTCTTACTACTGTCTACCTTCACTCTGTGCCCCGATCTACAATTCCCTCTTCATGCCAACCTTCACTGCCCTATCCTCTGCCTAGATGATTCCTTCAAGACTTAGCTCAGAAGTCACCTTCTCTCTTTCTCGTCCCGACAACACGCATGCGTGTAGTCCCCTATCGGTCACCACGTGGTATTACAACTGTTGACCTCTGTGACTAGATCCCAAACTAAGCCAGACTAGCCCAAAGACGCCATGCCTAGAGATTCTGCTGTCTTCGTGTCTGTATTCCAAGCACGGAGCCAAGCACCCGGCATTCAACATGCAATGGATGTTGGCTGAGAGAATTAAAAGTAGTAATATTGCCTCCCATCTGTATAGAGTACGGTTCCTTTATCAACTCTCTAAGGTCGACAAGGCAGCTAGTTTTGTTCCTCCTTTAGAGATGAGACAATTGAGGCACAAACGAGTACAGGACTTGGCCACATTCACTCTGCTCACTGGGGATGCACGAGTTCCATACTGGGGCTTACGGGCATTCCTCCAGTCACCTTTTCATTATTCCAGGACCAACTGTGTTTACGTACATCTGCTGGGGCCATACTCTCTACAGGTGATCAGTAGAGCTGTCGGTTGACTTACAATTCCAAGAGATTACATCTACACGACCCAGAGCTACAGGCTCCTCAATGAAGGTCTCTAGAGATAAGAGATATTTGGTTTCCTCAGGCTCCATTCCTTCAAACCGACTGCCAAAACTCTGGATCCACTCCTCCTCCACCATGCGACTTCCCCTAGGGGCATCATTACCATGACACCACGGCAGACCATGGCAGAAGCAAATTCCCAGTCTATAGGGCTTTCGAGATAAGGACTGGAGGAAGAAGTCCGGAAGCAGTTCCTAAGGAACCGAACCAAGCCTATGAGTGGCTTACCATCTTCAGAGTTTCAAACTGCTATTTTCTTCTATTTAACCTCCACAACTGAAACGTAAGACTTGTCTACTTCTCCAGGCTCAAGGAGAAAATGAAGCATTGATTCAGCTATGAAGAACTGTGTGGGACAAAATGCCCGAACAGCTTTAAATGGGCATAAAAATTCATAGTTATATCGCTGCCTAATTTATGCATTTTGCTTGACCCATTTGTAACTTATTGTACGTGTATGGAGTTGACTGAATATGTCCAAAAGTCAAAAAGTTTATTCTGCAGCCACCAAGATCTTCCCCCTACTCCTGTTTCAATAATGTCCCCTTTCACAGAGCAAGAAAAAAATAAATGAACAAAAATAATGGCAGGGTGGGGACCTAGCGGCAGAGGGGGGCAGGGTTTGGGGGGAAGCCAATTAGGAAGCTTTTGGTGGGAAACTACTTGCAAAATGACCCAGATCAACTGCTGATCCAGAGAGTACACAGCTGGGCAAGATCCACGCCCAGAAGGTGGACTTTGCTTTGACTCTAAGAGCTGTCTTTGATGATCTGGCCTAGGTGCACAGCTATGCCTACCAGATGCATGTACAAGAAAACTCGTCTTCCAGTAAATAACTGGCCACACTGCCCTTGTAAATGAAAGCAAGGATGCAGCTTTTGAGATCACTGACACTACGGTAGCAACTACGGATGCCAACACGAGCAAGCTCCCGGACACGTGACCCGAGGAGACACTGGTCTCTCACGTTAAACGGAGAAGAGGGCTTAAAATGCAAAATAATGAGAGGTGCCTAGGTGGCTCAGTCGGTGAAGCATCCAACTTCGGCTCAGGTCATGATGTAGCGGTTCATGAGTTTGAGCCCCATGTCGGGCTCTGCACTGACAACTCAGAGCCTGGAGCCGCCTTTGGATTCTGTGTCTCCCTCTCTCTCTCTCTCTGCCCCTTCCCTGCTTGCACTCTCTCTAAAATAAATAAGCATTAGAAAAAGAATTCTAAAATGCAAAATGATGAAAAAGTACCAAATCCCTTTAATTCATGATAACAAATTCAATGCTTTTCAAAATGCACTTTCATAAATACATTATATTTTTAATATAAAAATCAGTCCTCACTCTTCTAGCACATATGGTTAGGCGGAGGGTGATGGAAAATGGGAAGAAGCCACTCTGGACTGAAGGACTGACTGGACAGCCTGCTTCCAACCAGACTCACAGAGTTTAGCTCCAGGTCTCTGGCTCCAGGGCACCTTTCCTGGACTCAGGTGAGAGTCCCCACCCCCAAACGGGCCTCCAGGAGAAGTGAGATGCATTTCTCCATTAGCGCTCGAATCGCACAGAGGGCTGATCTTCTCTGAATTGAGAAAAGCTCATGGTGACCCACCACCTGGCTCTCAACTCGCTGGGATACCTGTCCTACTGAGCAGGGTTTTCGAGAGTCCCTCCAGGGGAAAAAGAAAAAAGGAAAAAGATATGAAGAAGACTACCTGTGTATCACTGCTTGTCTTCCAATTCTGTTTCTCACGAAAATGCCCATAAAGAAAATGCCCAGCTGCACACTGTTTCCATGATTGTCCTGCATAAGATCAACAGAAGAGCGGCGTGATGAAACAGATCACCGGCGACCTGGCAGAACCGAGCACGTGGGCCGCAGCCCACCCGGGGGGGCCACACCCCGTTTCCTGCCCATAAATGAAAGAATCACAGACAGCATCCGGACGAAAGGCAACTTGGTCCTGAAGGGACTCACGCCGCTGCACAGCCTAGTGGACTATATACATATACATGCATCTTTTATCTGAATTTGTCACCACACGTTGCCTGTCCAAGAGAGATTTTTAGGATTGTCTCAGATTTGGGGGCACTTAAGATCTCATCTTTCACGAGCGTCTATTAGTATCTTTTTTACGTTTTTTCTAAATCAAAATTATACGTGTGTGTAGCTTGATTACGTATGCGTTTCTACACGTGTGATTATATAAGCCCGCAGTTTGAAGAAATGAGCATATTGTTTGCAACCTCTTTAGAAGAAGCCAACAGCAGACTTGTTCCCACCATTTCCTCTCCCTACAGACATCAACTTCCCCTGCCTAATGCCCTAGTGTGTGTCTGTTTGCATCCACTGTGCTTGGTGTTTCAATTTAGAGCCTCATGCCCCTCAGTCCTGGGATACTTTCTCGAATTACTAGCTTTGTTTCCTCTGTTCACTTCTGGAACTCCCATTATTCCAATGTTGGACATCCTGGGCTGGCCTTCTAATTTTATCTCCCACCTCCCACGTTCCAAACTTCACTTTTTGGTGAGATTTTCTTACTTTTGTCTTGCAACCTATTACATTTTCCATTTCTGATATCACATTTTTAATTTCTGAGAGTTTTTCTTTCCTTTCTTTTTTTTCTTTGTTTTTAAATTATTTTCTGAACATTCTCTTTTAAAAGCAATCTATTCCTTGAAAGATGTGATATAGTGGAGACTCATAGCATGGTATTTGGGGCGGGGAGTTCTTCACCCGGCAGAGTCTCTACGTCTTCCAGGCCGCTTCGCTTTCTTTGCGTTGGCCTCTGTCATTCCTGTAAGGACACCCTGTGGGGTGATGCTGGGCCACATATTCATGTTCCAGAGAGGGACGCTAAGTGCTGGCTGGGAGCTTCATGAGCACAGGAGGGGCACGAGGACTACAGAGCTGTCGGGAAATCTGCTGGGCCCTGTGCTGAGGAAGCCCGGATGACTTATCTTCAAGTCTGGTCTCCTGGTCCGGTCAGATGCTTCCAGCCTCCTGTCTGGGAGAGCCCAACCTGCTGCCGGCGTGCTTGGGAGCAGAGCAGGAACAAGGCTCACCATCCGGGGAATAAACTGTCACAGCCCCCTGCTTTCCCTGGGGGATACCTTCTTTGTGGAGGGAGCAGAGAGGCGCGCATGACTAGACACGGGATGGAAGAGAAGGATGTCTGCATTCCTCAGAACCCTTGATCCCGTATAAGACACACAGACAACAGTGCCCCATCACAGGGATGTCTCTCCAGCTCGCCCGGCAAAGCGCACATTAGAACAGGGCTCTTCTAACAGGGACAGAGCGAGGTCAAGACAACGGCTGGATGCAAAGCAGAGACAGGGTTGGGAGAGGGTGGAGAGGGAAGGAAAGGAAGTGCCTCAGTTGTCAGGAGCAGTTACAAGGTAGGTGACATGCAGAAAAACACTTGTGAGAAAAGAAGTTGGGAGAAGTGGAGAGGCGAAGCAGAAAGAAAATCCTGCAGAGAGCCTTCCCGGGGCACTCTGCCAGTAGGTCCATTGGTGCAGCGGGCCAGTAGGGGTGGGGGCGCGGCAGGAGCAGTTCACCAGGGCTGAGCAATGGAGAAAACATAGGACCGAGGCCCAGACGCTGCATCTGTCAAACCTTAGAGGCTTGGTGTCCCACTCGGCTAAGGATCAAGGCTCCAGACACAAGCACCCTGTGTCCCGGCGCTCTGACAACGCAGGGAGCCACCGAGGCAGCGGCCCGCCTGTGTGTGTGGAGGTGGGAGGGGCGGACTTGTCAGGAAGTGGACTGGTACTCCTCCGGCCTTGAGAAACTTTGAAGAATCGCTCGTGGAAAAGCCCACGCTACGTAGAAATGTTCTTCCCTAAAACGTATCCATAGCAAGCCCATGTACGTTACTTGGGGCTCCATCACTACTCAGTCTGCCCCTGCACACTCTCCTGCCTGCCTTTTCACCTATCTCAGAGCTGATCACGGCACCGCCCCACCGGTCCTGCTGCCCCTCCCATCATCCTTGTCTCCGGGGATGTCAGGTGGTCGGTAGGTGGCCACCTTAGTCATGAACAGACACGTGGGGAAACAGAAGACACCCAGCTAAGTCACACGCACAGGCAGTGAGTCAGCAGTGCCTGTCTGCCCACTCGGACCAAGGTAGACAGTACCTGCCTTGTGCTCTTCCCACGAAAGAACATACCAGAAAGTGCATCGGGGAACGGGCACAGTGGATTTCAACACTATCTCCACTGCTCTTGTTTCCCACAGCCCAGAATGACCAAAAACAACACGAGTAAATGAGCACAACGAAACCCCCGACTTCCTGGGACTGAGAAGTCAGTTTTCTGGAAGTGGAGAGAAGTTTACCCTGGTTTTTCAATGGCCCAGAATATCATGACTATATATGGGCTGCTGAAATGTAAGTGGGATGCAGATGGCTTCATAAGGCATTATTGCAAGGAAAATGGATTACAACCCTACGAAGGGTGGCCATTAGAGAAGCAAAAGAAAATTAAACAAATCTAAAAAAGAGCCATTTAGCCCTTTCCACAAGCTGTGGCCACCCTGCTCGTTCTACTTGATGCACATGGGCAGTTCTCATTAAGGCAAATTGCAAGCGTGCAGCAGAGGAGGAACAGAACACTTATAAAACAGCCAGCGGAGCCAGTTTAGAATGAAATGTTTGTGCTAAAATTGCACCATCTCCCAAATTGCAGAAATGTGCCAGTTGCTTTAGGTTTCTGACAAAACTCCGTCTTTCGCAGAGTGGGTCAGGAGAGAGAAGAAAATGAATTTGGAGTACGGGCCCAACTCTATAAATGACCATGCACCGTGACCCCCCTCCCCAACCACACCCACTTCAGGAGGTGGATCTGTTGCAAAGGATGTGATGTGCTGTAACAGTTTCCCAGGCACGGTTTCCAGAAAACACCTAAGGGGCTGGAAACCCACAATGGAGGCTCTATAGAACTCGAGAAAGAAAATGTGCTTGCATACAGGAAAGGTTTCACTCTGCCTCACAAGCGATGATCCCTGTATCAGCTCAAAGAGAGGAGAGAAGAAGCGAATAAAGAAAACTACTGGGTAGGGTCTTCATATTAATAGCTGCTTTCCTGTCGCAGAACTGGACGTGACCGCATACCTTCCCAGGGCCGGTGGATGGGCTGGTGTTTGTCTGGTACTCACTCAGACGGTTGTCTTACAAACAAGATATTCTGCCCAAGACCATGGAAAACTTCAAAGTCTCTTAGTTAAGAAGTGTTTGCTTTACCTAAAGTAAGCAGGACTCGCCATCTAATGCCACGTAGCGATAAGGAAGCCAGGTTGCTCTGGTCGGTTGCCTATCACTAGTTTTCCAACCACCTGAGCCATTCTGAGAAAGCTGAAGTGAGGACAGGCCAGGGTATGTTACCTTCACAGGGAAGATCTCCTGTCCAAATCCATCCAAACGTTCCACCTCGTTGATGTACATGAGCTCGGCTTCTGAGGGCAGGATTCCACTAAAACCGAAACAGTGTCAAAGAAGGAAATGGTTAAGAGCAACAAAGGCAGTGGAAGATCCGACCCTCCTGATGGCAAATTCCAGAGCTGTGGTTTAGCTCCAGTTCTGGGAAGAGCAATCATCACCCAACTGTGAGGACGAGGTACATTACTAAGTAATTCATTAACATATTCCCTACCAGCCTTTACTCAACGGGGAAGAATCAGAGGAAGGTAAAGTATTTAATTAAGAGCCACAGCCCTATAAACACTAATTATTCCAGACATCCCTGTGAATAATGCTGCTTGCCTTAAAAAAAAAAAAGTTATTTTCTCCCACCTAGGAAAAAAAATCTCCACTGTTAAGAAACAAGGAAAAAGTTTATGAGGATGCTATTTTGGGAGCCAAGTGGCCAAAACGAGAGAGAGCTTAGGACCACTGCACAGGTCCTCTGAAGTCGGAAGGAAGGCTGCTCGTTTTCCACTGGTCCCAGAGAGCTCCACGTAGCCCTGATAAGAAGTTTTCAGGGCCTCCTCTCCCTCTTGACCTTGACTTTCCCATCCAAAGCAGATCTTTTAGGTCTTCACTCTTAACTCAAGCAGCCCCAGTCTCCCCAGCTCTGGCAACAGAGTTTTCGGAAGGTCAGAGAGAAGAGTTCTCCTGGCTAACAGCTTCACATCTATGTGGGCTTGCTGGTGTGGAAAGAAGAAAAGGAAAAAAGAAAGGGAGAGAAAGAAAAAAAAAAAGAACAGGAAAAAGGGGAGGCAGGGCAAGCACACAGGTTTTGAATCTATTTGCGCGTCTGGGAACAGGGCTGAGCCACGTGCAGGATAGAGCACAGCCGGGGGCCGGGGGTGGGAGCCAAGCGCCTTGGCGGGCCCTACCTGTGGGCTTTGTGTTCTTGGGCTACCTTCTGGGTCAGCTCCTCCAGAACGGCCTCCTCCAGGGCCAAATCCTATCAAAACAGAAGCAGTTGAAGTCATTTGCTGTTTGTTAGGAACAAACCTTAGGAGCTCTGTTCTCCAGAAGGTTTTCCTGATTAGCCTCACTTCATCCATCTCCCCTGTACTCCTTCAAATTGAAAGTTGTCCATTTTCGGGCTGACGGTCCATTGTTACTTTTAGAACATGGCTCTCCACTATAACTTAGGTTCTCCACTTATAACTAACATGCCTCTTTCAAGGCATAGTTTGGGTAGCCATCTAAATTCTGGAGGGTATAGGAATAGCTCTTTTTTAATTTACCTTCTTCTTCTTTGTCTGCCTCCCAGACTCACTTTTATTGAAACTGCTTTGTCAGTACTTACGTATTTTTAACAATCGGGGTATGAATTTCCAGCCCATTATCCTTTCAAAAGCTGAGCCTAGCAAGGAGCTGTGCCTGGCCTTTTTGTCCACCACCACAATATCCGGGCACTAATTCAGAGCTACAGAAGGCAGAGAGGGCTCATTCAGATGTTACTTGACAGACCCTTGGGAGCAGAGGCCATGATGGCTACAAGTAGGGAGTTCTATAAGCTAACGGTGTGTGGGAACCCGCTGGTGTCTCCAGCACCTAAATCCCAGGGCCCTGGGGCCTGTGGCTCCTGTGGCATTAGAGCCGATCGCACATACCTCTTCCCAACACCCCTCCGCTGACAGTGGGAATGTATCAGGGATTGTTACACGTTTACCAGCACAGAACTGTCTGGGATGGACGGTCTGAAGGAGTAATTCCAAGACAGGGAGACCAGAGCAACCAGTTCCTGAGACTCTGACAGGCGTGGTGATTCCAGAGCTCCCCGAATTCCTTGTGGTAGCCTGGGGAGGCTCAAGCCGAGGGCCAGCTGCCTCAGACCTTCCTAGGGGCCGGTTCCACACCATCTGCCCCAGGTCGATAAGCACCCCGACGAGGGCAGAGATATACGCGCCACTTCCCTCTGAGCTCCAGAAGGGGTGTCAGAAGGGCCTCTGAGCTACGTGTCCTGGTGAGGCCCTCTGAGGCTCATCGTAGACACTGAGGGTGGAGAGCTGGGGGCTGAAGTTTGGCAGAAAACATCCCAAATGCCGATTCCCTGGATTCGAGAATACCATCTATACCAAGATGGCCTCCAATTTAACAATTTTCCGTGGATGAAACCCCACCCCCAAAAAAGGTACACCTCAAAACTGCAAGAAACATCCCATCTCAAATCAGGGAAACATGAAAAATCACTATCTTTTAAATCTGGAAAATGAGGGTGTAAATGAGGTGCTGGAAATTGTATAGCCCTGCAGATGGTCACGAGAAACCTCGGAGAAGGTGCAGGCAGCTCTTATTTTCCGTGCATTAACTGATTAATTTGCTGTTTTCCTGTCTAGCCATCCACTGAAATGACTCAAATCCACGACAGGGAATAAGCACCGTTTTTCGCCGGGGAACAGCAAAGATGCCGCGTGGCTTGCACACGGGAGCGATAGGTGTGCATCCGGGTATTGTGTGGTAGTCCTAACGCGGTACTAATTGTGAAAAGCTAATGAAAGGCATGTGGCCGTAGGAGAAAATAAAGAAAGGTAAGCGAAGATCAGAAAGTGCCCCATGAAACCTCAGCTTCCTACTTTGAAAGGAGAAAAGCCCAAAGGTGCGCCTCTGCTATCCCACTCCATTCAAGCGCCTCCATCTGCGTGTGGGGCCTCCCTGAGGTATGCGCCCTGCCACAGGGAAGGCGCGAGCGGCCCTGCGTGAATGAAAAATGGCAGAGTGCATGCCTGTACACAGCGGCACACCTGTGGAGTGCCCTGTGTACTTCGCTTTGTTCTTCGCTCTGCCTCAGAAATGCCATTTGACGAATTCGGTTGCTTTTGTAAGATCAAACAAGGCCATTCATCCCATCTTCCCTCCCCCACCAAAGGAATGTAGTCGTCTCTTTGAATTCTCCAGTGGAACCTCGCAGAAGGTTTACAACCTTCCATGGCTCCCCACTGCCTGCTCAATTAGGTCAACACCTGGGCCTGGCATTCAGACCATTCTTTGGCGTGACCCGGCCTTCCCTTCCAGGCCTCCTCTCTCAAAGGTTCAAGGCCTCAGGCAAACCCTTCTTCCTAACAGAATGCTTGTATGTCTCCTGACACACTCATGCTGAGCCTTCCTGGAAGAAACACCAGGGGCCCATCACACTGAGTGAAACGTCACCCTGTCCTTCAGGTTTCGTCTCAACTACCGTTCCCTTGACCGGGCTTCCATATTCCCCCATGCCGGATGTAGTAAGCCTTTCCTCTTCCACTCTGAGTGTGGCTCATACAGCCCTCCCCACGGCTGGCCTACTGTCTCTCTTACACAGTTATCCGGATGCTCATCTGACCCTTCCTCCTTCACCCTCCCTCTTCTTCATCACAGACAGGCCCCTAACGGCACCAGTTCTTCACCACATCACTTACGGGCCTATCATGGGGCTCTTACATGATGCCCACTTATAAGCTCTCCATATGCAGTAAGTGATCAATAAATGCTTATTGAACTAAACTCAACAGGCAACTCAGGAGGCAACAAAGTTTCACGTCGTCAAACCGGAGTTTCTAATCACGCAGAGCAGGTTAATGATCGTTTGCACCTTCTGCCTTCCCTCTGCTTACATTTCAAAATTCGTGGAGTGTTGCTGCCCGAAAAGCACAGTCTTCAGCCTCCTTGTGCTTGCATGCCAGAGACAAGAGGGTCATGCTAATCATAAGACGATGACGATGGCAATGACAAGGACAATTACTTCCTGAGAATTCACCATGTGCCAAGTAACGTACTTCACGTGCATTCTCTCCTTTAGTTATCCCAGCTGGAGTAGGCATGCTGTCCTCATTTTTAGATGAGAAAATGGAGGCTTTGGTGAGACAAATAATCAAATTTTAAAATAAACTAAATTAAATAACGGCCCAAGTTCACATAGCCGGTAAATGGCAGCCAGGACACGGGCACAGAATGCTTGGCTCCTATAGTGTGAGCCACCTGACCACAGGCCACAATGTATCCAGGGTACAACATGGGGCAGAATGACAGGGCAGAAGCCCAGGAACATCCACAGTTCAGATATACACACTGACATCAGCTTCTGTCACAGTGTCTTCAGTGCTGTCCAACAAGACTTTCTGCAATGATGGAAATGTTCTATATCCAAGCTTTCTAGTACAGTAGGGTTAGCCTACACGTGGCTACTGAATGTTTTTATTTTTTTTTAAAGTGTATATATTTTGACAGAGAGAGAGAGAGAGGGAGGAAGAGGCAAAGAGAGAGAGAGAGAGAGAGAGAGAGAGAGAGAGAAACCCCAAGCAGGCTCCACACTACCAGCGCAGAGCCTGATGTGAGGCTCAGATTCACAAACCATGAGAGCTTGACCTGAGCCAAACTCAAGAGTCGGTTGCTTAACCAACTGAGCCACCCAGGCACCCCTACTGAGTGTTTTTTAAATGTAGCTAATGCAACTGAGGAACTGAATTTTTAATTTTATTTAACTTTAAGTAACTTCAATTTGAATGTATATCGCCAGCCACATGTCACAATGTATGTAGCTACTATCCCAAGGAGGGGAAGTTTGGATCCAAGAATAACATATCCATATTCATTTGTTCACTGTGAGATTTAACGAGGTCTATGCTGTTCAGGTATCTGATTTGCTCAGAGCCCAGTGGAGACCGTCATATTCTGGAAAAGGTGTGATACACAACTCCTTCCAGCCTTCACAGACAGCACTGGGACCTGCCAAAGCATTCTAACATCTACAAACTCGTAAGTATCATGCTGGCAATCACCATAAAAAATTCTAAATAGCACCTAAGCCTGGTCTCTGCCCAAAGGCTAGGTGAGTAAGAGCATTTTAGGAGACAAAGGTGAAAAAAAAATGTGGAAAATTCTCAACCCAATTGATTATCTCCACTAGCACAAAAAGGCACGCTCTCTAAAATTCTAAGGTGTGAGCTTCACTTTCGTCTCCCCAAGCGTGCTGGGGAACCTCTGAGATGTTAGAGATGTTGGTTCAAGCATGTTGACACTAAATCCTATGAAGAGCTTCTGCGCCAAGTAATATGCTAATCTCTTTGAATGCAGGTCGATTTGATGGGTAGAGTTAACAAGGCATGAAAAACAACAGATTTATCAGACGATACAGATGTTTTCTTGGCGGGAAGAAGAATAAGGACAGAGTTATTCATGAAACCATAGAGATCTCGCAGTATTTCCCTAACCTATAAGAATAAAGGTTAAGTATGCGGTAACCTAAGCTCATCTCAAGCCCTGACAGGGATAATGACTACAGCCTTACATATGCTAGTCTTTCAAAACTTGAACCCTTGTCACCAGACACACTACTTTCTTCCATGTGCCACAGCCAACTGGATGCCAAGTTCTGCTCGTTTGATTTCCAAAATATCTCTTGCTTTGCTTTCGTGTTCTTCTTGTCACTCATAATACCTAAATCACCTCCTGCCCAGAACACCATGATTCTCATCTGACCTCCTTTCACAAACGGTCTTACTGCTCTAATCCAGCGGTTCTCAAAGTGTGGGGTCTATAAATCCCCAGAGTCCACGGGTTCTTAGCCCTGAGATGTTTCATCTCATCTGCTGCCACTCCCCTCTGCCACTCCTGAGCGACAGTCAGATGCACCACAGACTCTTACACGATCATTCATGCCACCCTGCCCCTGCTCTTTCCCTCCCTGTCTAGATCATTCCTTGTTCCCTACCTGTCTGCCTGCTGCAATCCTGCCCACCCTCTGAGACACAACTCGCCCACCATTAGTCTTTAAGCCTTTCCTAACCGCCCCCCCCACCCGCCCCAGCAGAGGTAACCTCTCTCCACATAAAATCCTGACTGCACTTTATCACTCTTGGCTTTGCATTCTGATTTTGCAAACTTCCTATTTACTCAACTATTCGGCCGCTTCCCTGAGAACAACCACCGTTTCTTATATAACTTTATTTCCTGGTAGTTAGTTACCCAGGCCAGTGATTTGGGCAAAACAGTTGATAAAAAAATAAGTGATGAATGATCAGGGTTTCTAAAATCAGAGCCAGGATACTGCAGCAGGTATAGCTTTTCAAACATTTTAATTCCTCCTCATTAAAACTCTTCTCATTTACCCCAAAGCTTCCAAACAGCAAACATACATTCTCCCGGGATTAAAACCTAGCCTCGTTCCTAATTTAACCCAAGACTGGGCATGTGACTCCATTGACTCATTCAATGAAATTTCACGAGTGCAGAATATACGCCAGTTAACAGTAACAAGACAGAAAGGGTATCTGCCTACGGACCACAGAGCTGACGTCCCGGCTGACAATCCGTCAACACTGAACACGTTTAGATACTGAAAGGGCCCTGAAGAATGCGCATAGAAGGTGATTTAGCAGGAAGTGGTTGATGGCTGGAGTGTATCATACAGGTGGTCAAGGAAAAGGGAGTCGTCTTTGAGGAGGTGATATCTGACTCAAGATTTCAATGTCAAGTCACAGAAAGATCTGGAGCACAGTACTGAAGGCACAGGAAACCCAAGGACGAAGGTTCTGGGATGGGAACAAACTTGATATGTTCAGAAAGTTAGGAAGAATGCCATGGCCCTGGAGAGGTGGACACGGGGACTGGGGAGAGGGGTGTCAGGGGACAGAGGTGCCTTGAGGAGGCGGGAAGAAGTACCTTTTTCAGTGTTTGTTTATAAAATGCGTCCCCACTTTATAAATTCATGGACTTTCCTCCCTGGGGAAATATACGTATGTAAAATCCTCTGAGATTTTCAAAGGAAACAATTAAACACCCAGAGAAGGTAGAAAATTAATTAAGAAAAAGGAAATCACACTTACCATAGGAAACAGCACATATTCTCTGAGGAAATCTTGAGAATCAAACTGATTGTAGTCTCCAAAATCAGCTGACAAGAAAAGCGGGGGGAAGGGTAGTATTTATTACATGAAATTAAAGATGGAATAAAGCAAGGGTAAAATTATCGCCACATGTATTATTCCCACTTTGTCCTATTTCTTCACTATTCGATAAAAAAAAAAACAACGGTGCCACGACATGTTTGATATTGTTACCACTTTTACTTAGCAATACTGTAAATATCAGCATGTGAGCCCTATTACAAAATTTTCTAGGGGAAAAAAATGGGGAAATTTGAAAGCGATCCCTGAGCTATTTTAAAAATTTGAAACAAACCTATACTCATGTTTTTGTTAAATATGCCCCAACACATTATCTTAAGAATATCTGCCAAGGGGGCTTTTTAACTCAAGGTTAATTGGGAGAACTGAAGAGCCAAACCCATCTGCAACTTTTCATATATTTGCAGCTGGAAATTCCTACCATAAATCACCGTTGGCAAGCAACCCTGCACATTTTTACACCTCCTAAACAAGCTGACATGTTGCAAGATGCCAAAAATTCTGTTTTGTCCTGTTTTCATCTCACCATGGGATGTCTGAGCACATGCAAAAAGAAACTGTGTCTATATTATCAATCTATACATGCCTTGCATCTAATCCCACCTGCTCTCAAAAAAGATCAAACTGCATACAGACTTAATTTCATGCAAAAGATCTGGCATCAGGCAGAAATGGGTGCAGGTATCTTTGGGGTACAAGAGATACAGAATGCAAGAGTCCACACACAAGGCCAGTGTCCACACATTGCTGAGAAGACAGAGACGTACCTAAGAAACTCAGCATTTAACTAATGAGCAATTAGGTGAGGCATTCAGGATGGCAACAATCACATGCTCGGCCTGTCTTCAAATTTACTCATCAGTTACTGTATTTCATCACGACGTATAACTAAGTGGATGTGTCTTCCTAAGGGCCCAACAAGGGTTCTTGGGAAAATTATTTTACAAATATGAGAGCTAGGGGAATGGCTGGCTTCAAGACCCGAGCAAACAGAGAGTTAGTTCACCAACTTCCTTTAGCCTAAAAGCTATCACACCAGGATCTTCCAGGGTCCAGGAGGCCTGTGATAAAGCCAGGGATTGAAGAATAAGAGGCCAAAACGAGTAATAAAGTGAAGAAAGGAGAAAACTTTTTAAAAAGAGAAAGATCCAATTTGCAGAGGAGGGACACAGTGGATCTTCTCTCTCTTCTTCCTACTAAAGGGGGTCTTCTCCTTCATTTTGATGATCTTTCTCTCATGACCACTAACTGTTCTTTCGTATTGTTCTGGGCACCGTTCCTTTCCTTTCCAGTCTTTAAGCGGAGAGATGGGATACAACATATTTTGTGTATTTTCATCCACAAGGTAACGATAGCTAACTACTGGAGTCGTACGTCCAAAAAAATTGCTAAACTGCTAATACTCCGGGATGAAAGAGATCAAAGGACGTCTGCCTCTTTAGACATTCTAGAACCCAAAAGGTTCAACTTCAGTTCAGAATTTGGGATGGGAAGTTCAGTTCACAGCTTCTACAACAACAGTCCTCACAGCAAGGGCTTGGCGGCTGGCATTCCGTCTGGACACGAAGTGATTTTAAAGAAAACAGTCTCTGAAAGGGAAACCTGTTTCTTTTAAAAAATTATATTTTACCTTCTTGTTTCCAATATGACTAAAGGCAATTAAGGCACCACTCAGGTAAGAGTAATGTATAAATATATGTAAAAGTCATGTGACATATTTTACATAAATATATGTAAAAATATATGTAACAACTTAGAAATGGTAAAAACAATCGCTCCCATAACTCAAAGTAGGATAGATTGAAAGATGAAGGTACTTCACTATGTGTTTGTTGCTTCGCAATATCTACCTATCGATGCCATTACACATACCTATACATATGTTCCTCTCTTTAAGTGTGTGAGTATAAAGTAGACTGCAATATTTAAAGCTATCACACTTGAAACTGATGTGAAAGTCAAAGAGTCACGACACGAAGCCACAAAATATGACCACACTGGGCAGTGGAATCATTCTGAGAAAATGTTCCACAAACCCTGCATGTAGCTTTAATTAAAGTCAGGATGAAAGCTGCTATTTCTTCAAATAAAACTACAATTACACAAGCGTGAGCAATTTGCAAGCAGCCTTGCGAAGTCCACCAGCCTGCCACCAGAAATCACTATGTCTGCGTTTTTAACGTCTCTTGAAATGAAAAGTGAGAGTTACCGAGGGATCGTTTCAGTAAATGCACTTTTTTTCTCAGAGAGGCCAGCAACACGGCAAACAGAAAACGCGATCTCGCGGGCCGGCCGCCACGCTCCTTACCTTGCACGGCCAGGCCGGCCAGTCGGATCACCTGCTCCAACGCACACCGCAATCGCCCTTCAAGCACGTCCTTTTTGACTTGCAGGTAATACTGATACCTGTTTATGGGAACAGAGGAACAAATAAACTTAAAAACACATACTTGGAATATGTTCCCACAACATCGATGTCTTGCTGTATCAAACTCTGTGTGCACAGCGGGACGCACAGGTGATGCTGCTAAAGGTCAGCTGTATTAAAGATGGAAAGTGCCCTCTTGCCGTGTTTATCTTTCTTTGATGTGGCAGGTGCCACATCCCATGCATTCTCAGTTTGAGAACATTCTCATCAAAATCACTTCAGTGTAGGTCCGCAGGATGAAATACTGATAAGGACGCATTCCGTGTAACAGACATCAGGAACAAAAATGTTCTTCCACACCTGGCTGCCCACAGCAACACAGCTGCCCAGCCTACATTCAACAGTGGGGCATTCCCAAAAAAAGTTCTAGAAACATGTCATTTTTTCTTTTTTTTTAAACTCAACAGTTTGGTAGAGCAGAACACAAAGAGGCCAAATAATTTGGCATTCTGCTAATGGATAGGATAGAGCTTCCGAGAGCGAGGCTAACCCTGCAGGTCTGTGGCTCACAAAAATCCAACCCAAAGTACATTCTCAAGCCAGCACAGCGCAGGTGAACAGAATGTGCCCATGTACAACATCAAACCTCAAAGTAGACCACTGCTCTCAGAAACCAATAAATACAGTGTATTGTTTCCTTGCCAATAAAACTGTATTCTTAGGATTACCTACACATTTAGATATCTCCTCACCCCAAACCCTTCTTCCTAGGACTCCACTTCCCTTGACCATACTCTTAAAACAATCACCTCTATAACAGACTTTTCCTAGCACCAATTCTTGGCAAATGCTAACAACCTTTCTGCTCTTGGTAACCATGACTTTCTACTTTTTCTAAACTTGGACATGTCAATGCAGGGAGTTCAAGAGTGATCCAAAGCTCAACTCTTTTACAGAGAGGCAACAAACACTGAGAGCTAATTATTGCTATCTCTACCTTGTTATCATGGATATCATTACAATATCAATCCAATGCCTATTTGAGGGAAGGACTCAGGCTCCCTGTCTCCTCTAATAGAGTCTCTATTTCTTCTCTCCTCTTGGGTCTGCTGGTCAGGGTAGAGACAACCATGTCAGGCTCTGGTGGGGAAAACCTATACTCAAATCAGAAGGACCAACACTGAGTTATTTAAGACTTCTCTTTTGTAAAACTTAGCATGTAATAGACAAACACCCTGTTCTTCCTACACCCAGCCTAACTTTCACCTAAAATATTCATAATCATTTTACAGGCTCCACTACTGAATCAAGAGCTTTACTTCCCGTCCACATCAAGAAATGTATACTGGGGCACCTGGGTGGCTCAGTCGGTTAAGTGTCCGACTTCGGCTCAGGTCATGATCTCACGGTTCATGAGTTCGAGCCCCGCGTCGGGCTCTGTGCTGACAGCTTGGAGCCTGGAGCCTGCTTTGGATTGGATTCTGTCTCCCCCTCTCTCCGCCCCTCCCCCACTGGTGCTCTGTCTCTCCCCCTCTCAAAAATAAATAAACATTAAAAAAATTTTTTTAAAGAGAAATGTATATAATAAGTGCCTGTGCTGATTCTCAGAGACAAGTCCCTGGTATGTGTAGAAAATCTCTGTGCCCACTCCGTGCCCTGAGGTCAGTGGGCAGGGCTCTGTCTCACCTAGTTACTATATATATCCTTAGCTGGTGAGAAGCATCATGGATTCTAAATCCCAACAAATAGGAATACAGGTTACATATAAGAACATGTGGTTAAAAGTCTTTGGTAATGAAGTAGCAGTTTCTGACAGTGCGCAATCAGTAAGGAGGAAATACTAGGTAGGATATTTCTTAAAACCCTGTGAAAGTGAAGGCACTGCCTGGGGATGGAGGAAGGGGCAGAGTTTTGGACAATCGTGTTTGATGGAAAGAAAAGGGGAAGTCATAGCCTGTCTCTTCATTATTCACAGCAGAGAATCAGAGTAAATGAAAACATTCTGAAGCAATAATTATGTATGAAGTTAAAGAAACACCAAGAGTAAATCGAAACATCACAGACTAAAGAAATCTGGATCGCTACAGTTAAAATATGCCACATGTTATCTTCTGGTTTTCTTCTTTCACCTGTTCACTCAAGTTCTGTCCCCAGGCTCAAGTGTATTCAAGCTCCACCTCTCCAAACGTTTCACCCGAGGTGAGTTAACACTACAGAAATGTGGTCCCATGCGCTCGCATAATATAAGGGCCTGCTCTCTGCCCACTTCTCTCCCATCCCAAGGGGGAAAAGGTAGCAAGTTCTGCACATGGTACATGTTGAGGATCTGAGCTTCCATGGTTTTATTCGGCAAACCAAGAGCTCCAACAGAAATGGTTTACGTTAGTGCCTTTGCCTCAAGGCACATGCACCCTGCCAATGATGGGCAAAGCTCAGGTTCTACAGCCTCACTTGAAGAGCAGATTTGTGTCTAAAAATGCAATCTGATGCACATTATTAGTTCATCTCCTGGGGGAAAGCTCAGTAGAACTTGAACCAGGAGGGAAAACATGGGCTGTGGAAGCTTACTTCCCATTCCATGTAACCCAGCACATTCCCTGTTTGTGTTCCCTTCCCTCAAGGCTCTTCCTTAGTATCATCTGCCATGTTCTTTCCTTGCGCCCTAGCCTGACTCTTGGTTTTCCTCTGGCACCTGCCTTGTGCCTCAAGGAAACAGTAAAAGTTCCACCCATTTGTATGAGGTAACGTTCACTTCCAGACACTAAGAACTGTATATGCTAACTAACTTGAATGTAAATTAAAAAAATAAATAAAATGGTAAAAAAATAAAAATAAAGATAGTAAAATAAAAAAAAAATGAGTGATCAAGTCACAAATAGACATGGTGGAAACTCAAATGCACGTTACTAAGTGAAAGAAGGCAATCAAAGAAAACTACATACTCTATGATGCCAACTATATGACATTCTGAAGCAAAACTATGGACACAATAAAAAGATCAGCAGTTGCCAAGGGTTGTTTGGGGGAGGGGAAAAATGAACAGAAAGAGCTCAGAGGATTTTTAGGAAATATTTTTAGTGAAATTTTTAGTGAACAGATGATATTATAATAATATATACCCTTATACTGATACATATCCTTATAATGATATATATTGTTATATTTGTCTAGGCCTATATAATGTACAACACCAAAAATAGACTTGAAGGCAAAAAAAAAAAAAAAAAAAAAAAGAGAAAGAGAGAGAGAGAGAGAGAGAGAGACTAAGAATTGCCCATGAGTCTTTCATGGAAGATCTTTCAGGCTTATAACCGGTCCAGTTCTTAGATAACTGAACACCTCCTTGTGGAAACCTAGGAAAGCAAGAGGGTCCTAAGTCATCAAAGGATCTTTTAGGTGTCAAGAGTTCATTGTGAAAGGAGATAGACCTTTGAAGAGGAGCCATTTAGACTCTGAAGATCACACTTTCAAAAGTGGGGGAATCAGAAGAAAAGAACTATGAGGAAGTGTTACTTCATCTTACTTCCAGAGGATCCCGCTGCGGCTTTCTTCAGAAAAGTTAAAGGACATCGGAACCAAGTAAACAAAACAACCAAACAACAACAACAACACAAAACCCAGAATTTCGGGATAGGAAGGAATCTTAAGTTTACTGCAGAAAAGTACAATGGGAATGGGATAAGAAAGAAAGAAAGAAAGAAAGAAAGAAAGAGAAAGAAAGAAAGAGAGAGAGAAAGAAAGAGAAAGAAAGAAAGAAAGAGAAAGAAAGAAAGAGAAAGAAAGAGAAAGAAAGAGAAAAGAAAGAGAAAGAAAGAAAGAGAAAGAAAGAAAGAAAAAAGAAAGAGAAAGAAAGAAAGAGAAAGAAAGAAAGAAAGAAAGAAAGAGAAAGAAAGAAAGAAAGAGAAAGAAAGAAAGAGAAAGAAAGAAAGAAAAAAGAAAGAAAGAAAGAAAGAAAGAAAGAGAAAAAGAAAGAAAGGAAAGGAAAGGAAAGGAAAGGAAAGGAAAGGAAAGAAAGAAAGAAAGAAAGAAAGAAAGAAAGAAAGAAAGAAAGAAAGAAAGAAAAGAAAAAAGAAAAAGGAAAAGAAAGGCCAACCAACCAACCAACCAACCAAAACCAAACCAGAACATACAATTTCAAGGCAGGAAAAGTGGTAAAGTTCACCCCCTTCTCCTAATCCTACGACGCTGAATCTCTTCTATTAGCATCCACTCCCTGCCATCTTGAGTGGTTCTGACTCATTTTCTGCTCTACATGCCCAGGAGAAATGTGGATATTCACACTTATTAAGCACCTCCTGTGCACAGAAGTTGGTTAGGAGCCGAGGGACATCCTGGAGAGGTTGATGACTGTCAACAGGGGCGCGCTGCTTCTCTTGGACCACTGACGCCATGGTTCTCTCTCCAGTGCACTACTAAGGGCTCAGCTTTTAAGAACCAAAGAGTGAAGCTTTTTAAAAGGTGTTACCCTAGCATTATCTGCCATAGCTAGAGCCTTTGATCATGCAGGGCCCTTTAGGAATGTAACTTGCAGAAGTCAGCGAAATAATCGTAGTTTTTCTCATCCTGCTGATTCCAACTTTCACCTACAGTTATCACTTCTATAACATGTGAGGAAGTTCTAGTACAGATCCATTCCGTTCCAGGCAACAGTGTGTTCCAATTCACTAGCAAGGAACAGCAGCATTGTTCCCGGTCATTCAGGTTGGACGCAGGCTGAAAAACGAGAGGCTGAAGAGGCAGAGCTCTTTCCTGGAAGCCATCCAGACTATGCGAGAATCTGAACAGAGTTAATGATACGCTGTTACTACCACACGAGACTGTGGATGTGACGATGTGAGACTGCAGAAACGAGAATGAAATGTGAACCACTTTGGAAACTGTTTGGTACATTTTTGCTCAAAAGGCACTTTTGTAAAGTATGATAATTCCATCCTGTATGAAGACTAAATTAGAGAATACGAGCTGAAATTCTATTTCTAGAATGTTTGGTTTTTGCTTATTTTTGATTAGAGATTCAATTCTAACGGCAGTAAAATGTAACAGTGAATTCTATTTTGGAAACATGCAATTTCACGGAAGTATACTCCACCCTGTCATAGCTTTGGGTGGAGGGGAAAAAAAAATACACCAATCCTCATGCCAGGAAAGTATTTGCCAACTTTCCAAAGGGATCCTCTTTGAAACCCCGAGCTCACAAGGAAAACTTTTTAATATTTTTCATATTCAAAGACCTGGAAATAGCCCACCTGACTGCTGGGGTCCAATGAGTGGTTTTAGGTTAGGATTCCGCTCTCCCTCTAAGAAGTGGTGAACAAAACTATGCTTGTTGAAAAAAATAAAAAAATAAAATAAAAAAAATAAAAAATTAAAAAAACCAAAACAAATTAAAAAAAACTCTGCTTGTTGAATAAAGGTAACATTTCTATTTTCAAAGTTTTTTGTTTTGTTTTGTTTTGAATCCACAAAGATTAAAATCCCGATTTCTCTACGTGAAACAGAAAAGCTTCCTGATAGTCAGTGCTATTAAATATTACAACTCAAAACTGACAAATAATATGAACCAGTCTTTAGATGTCTCATCTGTCTGGAATAGTTCCATCCAATCTCAAGAAAACAAGTGACTTTTCCAAGTTCCTTCCTCCCCCTAAGCTTCTGAAAAGAAATTTTTTGTTTTTAAATACCATACTGGGTCCCATCAGTAGAGCATTCAGTTCTTCTGACTGTCGTATCAAAGAACTCTTTGAAAATTACACCCCATAATATCATCCTCAACATTTACAGATGTGCCGCTACGATCTTCAATCTCTTTTTAATTCGTGTAAGGGGAATTTAAGTCCTTATGCAACTCTGCTCTATTTGCTGGTCTGTTGCTGCTTCTCTGATGGAGAAATTCCATGTGGTGTTCTGAAAAGTATGGACTGTACTACCGCAGAACCACAAATAAGGCGAGAGGAACGCAGAGGCCGAGTACATGTTGCTTTGAAAATATTTCTCCCACCCCTCCCACAAGAGAAATGTTCATTCCAAACCCAGTTCAGCAGAAGTGCCTCCAACAGAGAACAGCTATGAAAGTATAAAAGCCTTAAGAGCTGGTCTGGGTCACGCCTCTACTCAAAGACTTCACATTGTCAGCACGAATCACAGGATGGTGGGGACAGGAGTGGGGGAGGCCACTTCTATTGCTCCAAATGGTTGCTCTCCATGAAGCCTCCCCGCTGAGAGAGTCATACCCACTCACCTCCCTCATCGACTGTGCTACAGCTTTGGCGTCAATGGGATGGGGGTGGAAGTGACAGGTGCCACTCCTGAGCCGAAGCCTTCTGAGCCATTTCTGTTTCCCTCTGCCCTGAGCCGCAGGGAAAGAAGGCAGTGGACACAGTGGTCATGTAAGGCGGGCGGGAAAAAGCCTTTGTTTCTGAAGGGCACAGAGATCCGCGGGGCATACATCGTCAGAACATGATTTAGCCCACGTTGTTTGATAAGGGAAGGATTTCCAAGACCCAAGTCCTACCCTTTTGTTTTTAGAGAAGAAAACCGTGTGGAGGAAGAAGAAATGACTTGTCCACGGTAACACACTGCTCTTGAAGGCAGGGCCAGACAGACCAGAGCTCAGAGCTCTCCTCCCGCACACGAGGGTGGAATCTGATTCCCAGCCACTGCGGCCAAGTCATCAGTTCCACTGAAGTCTAAAAGTAAAAACGAAAATAAAAATGCCACTGCCTGGTGCTTTTTGTGATCCCAGTGCCTCTAAGGAAAGGCTTCGATAGCCAAGCAACCTTCCTCCCCATTAGATTGTGCCACAGCATGTGAGACAGACACTGGTAAGAGGAGCTTTTCTGTAAAAATGTATTATAGTCGTAAGTGGACCCATGGATTATTCGGATCTGTTGTGTTGGGTTTTCTTCCCACTAGCAGCCTCTGGGAAATTTCACTTTCCTGCCCCGGAGGTAGACAGAGGGCAAGAAGACCAAGCTATGCATTTAATCACTTGTGAACAACATTATAAGACAGAAAGGGGACAAAGTGAAATCTAGAGAGCTGGGTCTCTGATTGTAGGTTCCCAGAAGGAGAGGCTCTACCCAGAAATGGGTACAAACGGCCCTTAGATGTATGTATTTCCAAATGCAGAATTTTAAAAAAAGTTTTTTAATTTATTTTGAGAGAAAGTGGGAGTGCGTGTGTGCATGTGAGCTGGGGAGGGGCAGAGAGAGAGAGAGAGAAAGAGAGAGAGAGGGAAGTTCAAGCAGGCTCCATGAGAGAGAGGGAGGGAGAGGGAGAGAGAGAGAGAGAGAGAGAGAGAGAGAGAGAGAGAGAGAGAAGCTCAAGCAGGCTCCACGCTGTCAAAAGAGCATGACACGGGGCTCGAACTCACCAGCAGCAAGATCATGACCTGAGCCAAAATCAAGAGTCAGACGCTTAACTGACTGAGCCACACAGGCGCCCCCCAAATGCAGAGTTTTATAAAAAAAGCAGACCGCAGTTCATCCTCAGTAAAGACATCCGCAGTCTTTACTGGGTGTGATTCAGCTGAATCAAGGTACTTCTATATTATGGATCATGAAAAAGGCTATCTAGACTTCATTCTGTTACCACCTTACTTAGTAACACCTGATGAGTTGTATGATCGGCACCTATCACCCATGCATTACTCTTTTTACCCCCACTGCCCGAGGAGATCTGAGAGAGAAAGAAAATGCTTTCTCATAGTTAAAAATAGGTTACCGAAAGCATCCTGTAAGCTGTAACTATCGACCTGCATTACCACTGTTATTATCAGACAGCTCCTGTCTGCCTCTCCCTTCCCTACAGTTCAAGGTCAGTCAAACCAGCTTATCTCTTGTGCATGGTCAGTAGGGCTGTGACAACTTAGAGAGAGAAGGGCATTTCAATACCATCCCTACATTCCTCAGTCTGTGAAGGCTTTCCATCAACTACCGGGGTCGGAGGGGCGAGCGAGAGAAAGATGGGTTGTCATTGTGATCACGAGGGAAAGTGTAATGACTTGAATTGCCCTTTCCTCACTAGAAAACTTCCTTCACAGTCAGCCACATCAGAAGAATCTTGCCAGAATGTACTGGAAACCAGCTCTCCCAGGGCAGAGCAGTATGTACCAAAACACTAGCATTGCTTTCTGGTTGACACTGGGCAAGCAAGAAATAAATGTCCAAGTTTCTCCACTACGAAGGACAGGGGACTGAGGACAAGCTGTCCTAGAATTCTGGGGTACAGAACAGCAAGTGAACATCATTTTAACCCTGAGATTGACCGAGATACCAACAGGAGAGAAAGAGCACATTCCATCCATTCCAAAGGGTGTTCCCAGCTATAAATCCGGATAATGGACAGGGTGGCTCACCCTGTTCTCCGTCTGCCGGGACCAGATAAACAGTAAGTACACAGGCACACAACCAGATAAACAGTAAGTACACAGGCACACAACCAGATAAACCTGACTGCCTCCTCCGTCCCCCTATCCTCAAAACCCCTGAGAAGATTTCAGTTTATGATTGTTCAAGTATAATAATGTGTTTGCTGCCTGACAAATGCACTATCTCAAAGCTTTTATACTTAATGAACATTCGAGTTGACGGTCAATTAAAACTCTGCATTGTCAGGCAGACTACAAAGGCAAAACTTCTGCAACTGTGCAAAATTGAAATAACCCAACGGGGGAGGTTGGGGGGGGGGGAGGCTAAAACTATAACTCAAGAAAGATAACCTTAAAAGGGAAAGTTTGTCTCCTAGCCTTTTCACACCACAAGCCACTACATGCGCGTGTGTGAAAATACAAACACGTGCATGTACTCAAACACACACAGACAAGACGGTCCCGGCAAAACTTCAATTCCAGAAGTTTTCAGCGTTCGTCGATCAATACCCTATTCTGCCAGAGACACCTTACTTCTTACGGAGACTCCTTAGGTTTCAGTGAGTCAAAGGATTGCAATTCTTTCCTAAAAAGGATAATGTTTGTTTAAATGCACACAAACACACACAAGCCTTACTTAGCTACTAGTGAAGAAAGGCCAATGATAGCAAGGTGTTGCAAAAGCGAAAAGCATGCCACAACCTGATCCTTGCTTTCTGCTCTTGAACTCCTGCATTAATTATAACAAATTACAGGGAATCCAAGTGCAGTTTATAAGTCCAATAAACTCCCTAATAATAGCCTATAATTTAATCAAGGTTCTCTTTAAAAAAGAAAAACTCTTTCACTACAATACATCAGAGAGGGAAAGAGAACACCCCAACACCACTTTTTCTGCCACCTTCAATGCTCTTGGGTACAGATTCCTTTGTGGCATTCACATCGGGAGTACTTAAAAGAGCCAGATAGGCTTCACTGCTAGGGGCCGTGATGCCCTGAACTAGAAAAACATAAAAGAACTGGAAATACCTAGCCTTGAAAGCAAATACAGTCCTAAAAGCGTGTGACGTAACGTAAAATCTGAGTCTGTTTTGCTCTGTCTTAAAAATCTCCAATGACTCGGAGGACAGTTTGGAAGTTCCTCAAAAAGTTCATTATGGAGTGACCATACGACCCAGCAATTCTGCTCCTAGGTATCTCCCCGCGGGAACTGAGAACACAGGCTCACACAGAAACATGTGCACAACTAGCCATATTATCCATAATGGCCCCAATTTTAGGAAGGGGTAAACAAAATGCAGCCTGTCCATACAATGGAATATGACTTAGTCACAAAAAGGAACGAGGTACTGATACCTGCTACCAGTTGAACCGTGAAAACGTTACGCTAAGTGAAAGACGACAGACACTAGAGGCCACATATTGTACAATTCCATTCCTATGAAATGTCCTAAGGGGCAAATCCATGGATAGGAAGTAGATTAGCGGTTGTGTGAGGCTAAGAGAACAGGGGAGGGGGAAAGGAAATGTTCTGAAATCAGATAGTGCCAATGACTGCGTAACGTTGGGAATATACCAAGAACCACTGAAGGGTAGACTTTGAAATAGTTAAAATACCAAATGTTATGGTATGTGAATTTTATCTCAACAAAACATCCAATGACCTTAATCGGGAAAATGCTCACACTCCTGATACAGCTCACGAAGCTCCTCATGATCCACTCAGAACTCTTTTCTTTCTGACCTCATGTCTCACTACGCACCACATCCCCGAGCGGTGATCAGTTTACAGTGCTTCCCAAAACCCACCACACTCCCTTCCTCCTGCTCACTGTTTCTACTGTCTGAACGCCCTTGCCCGTCCTCCTCCATTTGGACAATCACTTACTCACCCTTCAAACCTCAGTTGAAATTCATCTCCTTTCATAAAGCTTCCCAAACCTCAACCGGTTAATGGCTCCTCCCCCCAGCCCCCCCAGTACCTCATCCACGTCTCTCCTGCAATGTCATCTACACCTCCCCCATTCCACCACAACGCCCTCACAGACTCGAGACTGGGTCTTATCATTTGATGTCAGTACCTGGCACTAAGTAGACACTCAGTAAACATTTCTGAGTGGATGAAATACTGACAGAGGGAGGGAGCGAGGGAGACTAATCACCTCATAGTGAGATTACTAGATGTTATTTCTAAGGTACGCAAGAGGCCCCTAAAAGCTTCAAAAATATAACTCACCACACACTAAGCAGGAAGCCTTAAAAAACTTTCTGCTTTTCAGCAAAGGGGAAAAAAAATATTCCTTCAAAGACCTAAAAGAGCCAATACAGTATTGAAAGAGAGCAAAGATGACACTACCTGATTTCAAGAGATTATGAAGGCAAAGACAAAACGGTGTAGTATTGGTGAAAGAATAAACAAATAGATCAACAGAACAGAACAGACAGTCCAGATATAAACCTTCATAAACAGAGTCAGCTGATCTTTGACAAAGGTGAAAAGGCAATACAATGGAACAAAGATAATCTCTCCATGAAATGGTGTTGGAATAACTATGAATCCACATACCACCCCACCCCCCGCCCCAAAAAGAGAGAGAGAGAGAGAGAGAGAGAGAATCTGGAAACAGACCTTATCCTTCACAAAAACAACTCAGAATGAATGACAGACCTAAATACAAAATGTAAAGCCATAAGAATCCTAGAAGACAACAGGAGAAAATCTAGTTGATCTTGGATATGGCAATGACAGTTTAGATTCAACATCAAAGACACAATCCATGAAAGAATTACTGACTTTGTTAAAATTTAAAACTCTGTTCTGCAAAAGGCAACACAAGAGAATGAGAAGACAAGCCACAATTGGGAGAAAATATTTACAAAAGCCACATCTGATAAAGGATTCATCCAAAACATACAAAGAACTCTTAAAACTCAACAAAAAGAACCCAATTTAAAAGTGGGTCAGAGATCTTTTTTTTTTTAAGTTTATTTATTTTGAGAGAGCATGCACGTGTGTACCTGTGAGTGGAAGAGGTGCAAAGAGAGGGAGAGAGAGAATCTCAAGCAGGCTCTGTGCCGTGCTGTCAGCACAGAGCCCAATGTGGGGCTCAAACTCAGGAACTGTGAGATCATGGCCTGAGCCAAAATCAAGAGTTGGATGCTTAACCGACTGAGCTACCTGGGCACCCCCAAAATAGACAAGGATCTTAACAGACACTTCACTATGGAAATGTATAGATAGCAAAGAAATACATGGCAAGATGTTCTGCCTCATGACATCAGGGAAATTCAAATGAAAACAACAATGAGATACTAACTATTACATACCTCTTAGAATGGCCAAAGTCCAGAACACTGACAACCAAATGTTGGCAAGGATATGGAGCAACAGGATTTCTCACTCACTGAGATCCTGTTGAGAATGCAAAATGGTGGTTTCTTAAACTAAACACACTCTTACCATATGATCTAGCAATCATGCTCCTTGGTATTTACTCAAGGGAGTTGAAAACTTATATCCATACACAAACCCACGCATAGATGTTTACAGCAGCTTTATTCATAATTTCCCAGACATGGAAACAATCAATACGTCTTTCAGTAGGTGACTGGACAAATAAACCGTGTACATCCAGACAACAGAATATTATTCGGCACCAAAGAGAAATGAGCTGTCAAGACATGAAAAGATGTGGAAACTTAAATGCATGTTACCAAGCGGAAGAAGCCAATCTGAAAAGGCTACGCATTGTATGATTCCAACTATAGGAAAAGGCAAACCCATGGAGACAGTAAAGAGATCAGTGGTTGCAGAAGGGAGGATGAACAGGCAGAGGACATGGGCCCTTAGGGCAGTTAAAATACTGTGTATGATACTATGAGAATGGATACATGTCATTGTATATTTGTCCACATCCACAGAATGTACAGCACTAAGAGAGAACCCTCACGTAAACTATGGACTCTGGGTAAGGATGATGTGTCAATGTAAGTCATTCTTGGTAAGAATTCTGATGAGTGATAATACTGATAATGGCAGAGACTATGCATGTTATGAGGGCAAGGGGTATGTAGGAAATCTCTCTACCTTTCCCCTGATTTTGTTGTAAATCTAAACCTGCGCTAAAAAAATAGAAGCTTACAAAAAAGAAAAAAGTATCCCTTCAGTATGGACCATTTGTTTATCAGTTGATGATTTAAACTATTTTCTGAGCGACTGAGCAGCAACGAAGGAAGCCAGGGCTGAATCACAGTCAAGGACTACAGACTGCGTGAAATAAACCCTCATGGTGGGCATTAGAAGTACAGATCAAGGAGGAATAGGGATCCATGCAGATTAGCATGACTCAAACCACTCCTCTACACTGACGCTGTAAAATATGGAGCCTTGTCCCTCTGATACTAGGAATAAATATGTCTTGACTCATCAGCTCAAACTACACACCTGCCTGCCCCCAAAATCATATATTTATAATATTACCGAGGACTCCGCTGTGGGAAAAGGGAGCTTAAGTTATTACATCGGTAAGCTGGGTGAGTCAACTCCCCAAAAATCTGTCTTCCTGGTAAAGAGCCAGGTTTGTGGCTAAGAAGTTTGCATAAATCCTTAAAAATTTGGTGAGCTAGCAGATGGAAGAGTAGGGCTGTTGTTCGCTCTATGCTTGGTCTGAAGGAAAAAAAGAAATGAAAATCAATGACTCTGAGGTGAGAGGATCATCTCTGTGGATGGCCATGAATGCTTTCTTAGAGTCTCTAATTAACGGTAGCTCCTACATTCTCACAAGCGAACTGCTGAAAGAAGGGAATTCTTCTGTCAATGAAGTAACGTCCCAGAAATGAGTAGGAAATACTATGGGCTTAATAAATGCTTGATGAATGAATGATGGAATCAAAATAATTAATTATATATCCCTAGAGACTATGATAGAAACAGAGGTTCCCAGCCTATATTAAGTCACATGACTAGACACAAAGGGTATCTGGTCATTACCCATGACCAGGAAGTTCAGTCTGGATGGAGATGAATGGGGAGAAGACTGGATACTAGCATTCTGTCTTCTTCAACCCAGTTTCCTACCATCAAAGCAGGACAGTGCAAAGAGGAGGCCTTCTTCTGCTCTTACACATAGAATGTGTGCCAGCCTATACAACTCTCACATACCTGGTAGACTCAAGAAACAACCTAAGATTCTATATTGGTCAAAGGCAGTGACAAGCCAGGGAACACCCAACTGTGGGGACCCTCCAGTCTAAGATAAGTGTTGGAAGGGAAAGATCTGTCATTGATTGTGATTTGTTTCTGTTCATGGTGATGGGCTGCGAATCCTGACTGCCTTTATTTTTGTCTACAGCGGGATCAAGACTAGACTCTGACGCCTCAGTACTCCGAATGAACATCACTTTCTACATCCTTCCCTCCAGCATCTCTGTCATCAAAACCATGACCCCACCCAGGTTTTGCCCCGAGAACTGGCCAAGTCTGATTTTACACTCTGGCTGCTGTTTTTACTTATTGACCAATCTAAATTTTAAATATTTCTAATCACTGGGTTTTTAGGTTAAGTGCTTAAACTCTGCAGATGCCCACTCCCCTGGGGCCTGTCTAGTCACTTAATGCACACGTTCTCATATTTACAGCTTAAAAAACATATGAAAACTAAAAGAGTGACCCACGTTAAAAGTATATTTAAAAACACGGACAGAGCGCACACACACGCATGCACACACACACACACACACACACACACACACACATACACAGGCTATATGGAAAATTCATCAGAAATAGCAAAAGAGCTGATATTTCTGCCTAGAAGTCAGAACGAACTACAGGAGATCCCTTGAGATCCAATTGGATGACCTTTATTTCCATAGCATGGACCTACTGTAAGGCAAGTGCCGGGCCCACCCCACTTTGAACCTGCCAATAAGGTCCATGTTCAACCTCTCCCCAATCACAGCACCTCAATATCACAGCTTTTATATATTTCTAATGATGATAGGCTCACCCATCTCCACTGAGCCCATAACTACCTTGAGGGCACAACCACCCCTCTTTGTTCAATAATTCACAGATCCAGTAGATGATCCTCGACTTGGTAACCATGCAAAAAGCATTATGATCATTTACTGACTCAGAGAAACCCAGTGAGTAAAAAGAATGCTTCTTTGGAAGCCAGCCACTCAAATAGTTGGCATAAAACAATATTGGACTCAGCAGCAAAATAAAATCCCCAAATCACCTAAACCCAGGTATTGCGTAATATAAAGCTTTTTCTCAGCCACTGAGTCAGAATATTTCATTCCATCCTCTTTGTTCCCACTGCATTTTGTAACTCTAACATGGTACTGATGGGGCAATTTGCTTAATTATGTAGATCCAACTTTGTTTCCTTGGCTATTTTAAAAACTTGGTTTGTTCATCTCTGTATTCTCCCTCAACATCTAGCATACTGAGGTCTTCACTGCACATTCATATTAGAGCAAGACACCATGACATCCATATGTGACGTGGCCTTCCTTAAAAGCCAGTTAAGTACAGACTATTCCTAGCTTCCTACATCGTTCCTAGCTTAGGCTCTGAAAGAAATAATAATAACACACCACATGTCTATCAAAAAGCTTTGGAGACTTGAACTCACCACAACTGAAATTAAAAAAAGTTTTTTTTAATGTTTATTCATTTTTGAGAGACAGAGAGAGACAGAGCATGAGCAGGGGAGGAGCAAAGAGGGAGACACAGAATCTGAAGCAGGCTCCAGGCTCTGAGCTGTCAGCACAGAGCCCGACGCGGGGCTCGAACCCACGAACGGCGAGATCATGACCTGAGGCCGGAGGCAGAAGCTCGACCGACCGAGGCACCCAGGCACCCCACCACAACTAAAAATTTTAATCAATTTTTCTAGATGTTAAGAAATCAGAAGACTCGAATAATCCTGAGTTGTAACAGGGCCTTACATCCACAGCGTTGTTTTCCAAGTGTTTTCATGTGTAATATTTCATGCCATCTCACATTCTCAAGGACTCTCTAAGATGGTCATGACATTTCACATTTACCCACGAGGAAATGCAAACCCAGAGAGGCAACGTGACTTGCCAAGGCTTCTGATTTTACAGTCAAGTGCTTTTTCATTATAACATTGTGCCTGTGTGGTCAAATGGCACAGCCTGTCATTTCTATAGGTCTGGAGCATGAATCTGAAAGGGAAAAACTGGAAGGACCAAAAAACAAAACAAAACAAAACAAAACAACTACAGAAAGTTATAAACACATTACACCATGAATCCGGGGACCATTTAGTGAATTTTAACTGCTGGGAATGAATACTTTTCTTCCGCAGAATCTTCAAAAGCTGCTGAGGATATCAAGTGTGGCAACAACTGCCAAAGATAAAATACCAAACCAGCAAACATCTCACTGCCCAAGAATCTAGCATCTTCCCATGCTGTGATTTCTGCCAAAATTGTGCTTGACATTTTCAGGCATGGAAATGTCTGTCTACAATTCTTCCTTTCAACCCCTGTCTAGGGCTCCAGGATTAAAGGACTAGATACTCCTTTTGTTGGATGCAATTTGAAAATAATTTTGGATGCCCTTTCTTCTTTTAGAGTGTGGTTTTCTAACTGCCCCAGTCTCTAAAAGCAATCTTTTTACATCCCCCAACATACAATAAACTTAAAGGTAGAAAATGCAATTTCCTAGAAAAGGCAATGATGATCTAAAGAGACAAAAGGCTACACACAGGTGGAAAGAAGCCCTTTGTTTAGGTATGGGGACAAAGAAGGGGGACTGTCAAGCAGAGAACTATAATTGCCACCTCAGAGAAAGTTTTTCATTTCTTTCATTTCACGGAGAAGGCTGCTCTAAACACATTCTTCCTTTTCATTAGAAGTTGAAAATTTTGGGAGCGCCTGGGTGGCTCAGTCGGTTAGGTGTCCGACTTCAGCTCAGGTCATGATCTCATGGCTTATGAGCTCAAGCCCTGTGTCAGGCTCTGTGCTGACAGCTCAGAGCCTGGAGCCTGCTTCAGATTCTGTGTCTTCCTTTCTCTTTGTCCCTTCCCTGCTCATGCTCTGTCTCTCTCCTTCAAAAATAAATAAACATTAAAAAATTAAAAAAATAATAAATTGAAAAATTTTAAACTATCTCATTAGTATAGGAACACACCAAATGCCTCTTTAGGAACTCAGAACTCAATGGGGCATTAAACCAAGAAAGGGTACCAGTTCAAAGGTCAAGAAAGGTGTCTCTGATAAGGCAAGCTCTGAACGGAGATCTGAAAAAAATGAGGAGCTGGCCTTAGCAATATTTGGGGGAAGGATGTTCTGGTTCAGCCGATCCAAGGGCTTGTAGGAACACGCATAGTGATATGTTCAACAATGGGAAGGGAGCCCATGTAGCAAGGAGCAAGCACGAGGACAAATGGTAGGGAACGGTGGGGGAAAGGTCACAGAGGTGAAACGTAATTGAAGGATTTGGACTATACTGAGTAAGATGGCAAACCAGTGGAAGGCGCTGAGCAAAGGAGCCACATAAAGTGACACAGACTGAAAAAGAAAGGCACTGGTTGCTGTATAGACACTGGACCATAAGGGGCAAGGGTGGACATAGGGACAGCAGGCAGGAGACATGATGATGGACTAAGGTAGAGCAGGAAAAATGGATATGGGACAAAGCAGTCAGACTCTGGACATATTTTGAAGGTTGGATTTGGGGTAGATGAGAACAAATTCATGGATATCTCTGTAAGAGTTTCAGTCTGAGCAGCAGAAATAAAAATTTCAGATAAAGACTCCTCCTTTTGGGAGAAATGACAGACTGCTCCTTAAATTTGGAGAAAACAGACTTAACTATTGATTTAAAAAAATTATAACCACATTATCATTCACTAAAGCTTGTACGTTCATCAAACCACTTCAGTCAAACATTTGATCTCATCATTTTTACGTTGAGGGGGGAGGGGACTCTTTTTGACATAATAATGGGTATCCTCCTTTTTTTCATCGTTCTTCTTCCTCTTCCCCATCCCCTAAATCCTCTGCTTCATATTTCCATATAGGAAATAACTTTAAAGAATGAAGCTCATAATATTTCTACCTGTTTTCTAAGATCTGAATTTTCAGTGCAGACCAACAATGGTTAGTTAAGAGTGTAGCAAGAGTGAAATGAGCAAAGGGTAAGTGGTAGGAAATGGGAAATGAAATACTACTTCTGTCTTTGGCAAAATCTCTGGGGAGCCCAAATCATGGCTACTTCCCACTTGATCCCCGTTATAAAAGTGACATACTTAAAAAAAAAAAAAAAGCAGTATCATCTTCAAATTAAAGGTTAATTAAAAATAGTCTTTGCAGTACAACTTGACCAAAAAACACGCCCTAAAAAACCAGAGAAGAAAAACAAGTTTGTGTAATTAATATTTACAAGTCCACACATTTTCTGTTATTTAAAATTTTATTATTTTTATGAAAACTCATCTAGAGTCACTCTCACCTTTATACACCTTTATACTACTGGCAACTAGGTTCTGTGCATAGAATGAAATCCCAAGTATTTCTCCACTTTCTCAAGTTAGTACATCCTGGGTAACTTCCAGCAGTTCTGACAGACAGGAATGACTGTGCTCATAGACAGGCTGCTTTTCTCATAAAAGTCATGATCATAGATTTAAGGTAAGTCTAAAGAGGAATTTGATCAAAAGTATAGACACAGAAAAACATATGGTGGACTTCTATAGTTTATCATTTATATGTCTTTATATAAACTCTTCTATATGTTTATCATCTTCTCTATGGAGGGGATCTGTAATAATTAGCACATGAAAATAAACCATTATCTGGGAATTGAAAAACACTGTTTCACCATCTTTTTATTTTTTTATAATTTTTAAAAAATTTCAATAGGCTCCACAACCAACGTGGGGCTCAAACTCACAACCCTGAGGTCAAGAGTCACATGCTCTACTGACTGAGCCAGTCAGGTGCCCCAACAATCTTTTTAGAGAATATAATTCCGTATTTAATTTTAATCATTTAGATAATCAGGGTACTGTATGTTCTTAAAATTCCCAACCGGAATTTTATAAAAATGGAAGGAGCCATTTGCAAGGTACTGTGACTATTTCAAAAATGTGACCTTCATGAGAGCCGGGATTTTGTCTGTTTTGTTTACTGCCATATCTCCAGTAACTGAAAGACTCCTAGCACACAGCAGATGCTTGGTAAATACTTAGTGAATGTATACATGCATAGCTGAATGGATGAATAAATGAATGAGTGAATGAAAATGCCACAGTGATTTGCACCTTGTCCCAAAGGGCTGTTCAAGTACACTAAAATATTAACGATGCAAAAATTATGCTAATTATTTAGTTCAGGATAAGTATTTAATAATATTTATAGAAATATTTACATTCAAATATTTATAGAAAAACTATTTATAGAAAGTACTAATGGTAGAGAATTTTTTTTAAAACATAGGGTCTTACAATGAGAAGAAAAAGTAAAACTGATCCCTTTATAATGAAAATAGTGGGTACTCTAGATTTGGAAGGTAGCATGTTTCCTTAATAATCACCAACTTAAAACTCTAAAGAAGAAATTACATAATTTAGTTCCAGGACACAGAATGAGACTTCATACCAGGAACCTGTGACCCAAGAGTAACAAGAAAATCTTGTCCTTCAAAAAATTATTTCTTCCAAGAAATCAAAACTGTATGCAAAATGATTTAATTGTTTCTTTAAGACGTAAATATGAAAATCCTGCTGTGGTAAAGGAGATGTTATTTAACAGATTAAAGAGATAACAGTGAAGCTAACTGGTTTCCCTGAGGCCACACAGCAAATTAACAGGGGTACCAATAGCAACGCAAATTTGCTGGCCCCCAGTCTTCTCTATTTCTGGCTGAAACCACACTGATTCAATATAATTGGACAATTATATATGCCTGTGTTGGCAGAAGGGAGGAATAAACTTCATCATCTCTATTTTATATACATGGAAATGGGGTCACAGAAGGTAGTCAGCTTCTACAGAGTGATGCAAGGAGTGAAGGATGGAGCTAAAATATAAATCCAGGGCTCTGTCTGCTACACTTTGCCCTTTCTACCACATTTTATAACACCCATGAGGTGTTTACACTGCAATTTTCCTTTCCTCAGGATGTTCTTCCTTCACACCTCCCACCTTTATCCATCAGTAAGCCCCTGCTGCTCGTGAGAATTACTTACTCTTTGTGTATTATTGGGGGGTGAGGTGGGGAACAGGCTTATGGACCCTGGCCTGGCTTGTCTTCTCTGTCAATAGTCTTGATTCATTTATCAAAATCCAATGTCTTCTTCAAAGCTCAATTCAACAGACACATCCTGTGATGGTAAATTTTATGTGTCAACTTAACCGGACCATACTACCCAGATGTTTGGTCAAAGATTATTCTAGATGTTTCTGTGAAGGTAATTTTTAGATAAGATAAACACTTAAATCAGTAGACCTTGAGTAATGCAAATGACCCTCCATAACGTGGGTGGGTCCCATTCAATCATTTGACAACATTAAAAAAAGACTGACCTCCCCCAAAGAATAGGGAATTCTGCCAGCAGACCACCTTTGGACTCAAGCTAAAACTCCTCTCTGGGTCTCCAGGCTGCAGAACTATCTTGAAGATTTTGGACTTGCTAGCTTCCATAATCATGTGAGTCAATTCCTTAAAAGAAGTCAATCTCTGTAGATAACAGAGATTAGATATAGATACAGTTACCTTGTTAGATCTGTTTCTCTGGAAAACCCTAAGATACCTTGCCAAAGCTTCCCCTTACCACTTCACCCATGAAGGATACCCCTGGTAGGTACCTATCATACACTACCCTGTCGTTCGGGTATTTTTATGTGACCATCTAAATCTTCCCTAATGTATTGGAAAACCCAATCAGGACAGGAGTGACATCATGTGCCACTTTGTATTTTACAGAGCTCCTTATACTTAGAAAATAATAAATGAGTTGAATGAATACTCAGAGATGAGTCCAGAAGGCAGAGGAGGCTTCCAAGGCAAAAGGAAAAAGGAAAAGGGAGATACCTCAATTACTGGCAAAGACCAGAAGAAGGACTGAGAAGCCCAGGGTGTCAAATACTGAATGGACCAGTCAGACAAGTCACAAAGGTTTATGGAAGGAAGGAAGTAGAAGGCAATAAGGAAGATGTAGTCTTGCAATGCTCCAAATGCCCCGGTATGTTTGTCTCTACCTGCCAGGCAATGGTAAGTCATGAAACATTTTTGACAAAAGAAGGAAAATGATGAAAACAGCCTTTAAGAAAGATGCTTTAGAATCAGTATATACACCGTATAACACAGATGGGTGGTAGAGACACAAGAGGCCAAAAAATAATGGGAATAGTGTCAGGCACTATAAAGTGTGCTTTTCCACTTACTAACCAGTTTAATCCTCATAGGATCCCTCTGTTCATGAAGAAACCTAGTCTTGGGAAGGACCAATAACTCACCCGAAGGCACACAGAGAGTAAGTGACAGAGTCAGGATTCAAATCCAAGCCTATTGGATTCAAAAGCCTATGCTCTTTCCCACGTCACCATATTTGAAGCCAGAAGTAAGGGCAGAGGTGGCTGGAATGGATTTAAATGAGATATGATACAGCATAGTGGGAAACATGTGGACTCTGGAGCCATGCTGCATAGGTTCAAATCACAGCTCTGTCACTTACTCATATTGTGAGCTTGGGCAGGTCACACAACCTCTCTGTGCCTTAGTTTCATATTCTGTAAAATCAGAATACTAACAGTGCCAACGCTATAGTTGTGGCAAGAACTGAATGACTTAATACATATAAAGAATTTAGAATTGTGCCCTGCCACAAAGTAAGCACTCAATACATGTTAGTGATCATTATTGTTACTATTAAGAAAGATCAATAATCCTATTGATCTGCAACTAAGTGCCACAGTGCTTGCTTTTATGTTTACTGATGTGGCCTAAGGGCCTCAAACATAATAGGTACTCAATAAATATTTAATGAATGATGAATTCAATACAAGGAGGAAAAGGAAACCAAGGTCAACTGTCTAAAATTTTTCGGCCTTAAAATGTGCTTTTTATTTTGCTGGTGGTAATACAAATTTTGGAGAACTGTTGAGTAAAAGTTGCATATACATGTTCAGCAGAAATGAGTACATGTCTGAAGCCACATGCAAGAACGCGGACGTGTACAAGGATGCCCTGGATACATGCACTAGAAATGTAAATATCATCACAGTGCTTAATGGCTCCAAACCCAAAACAATCCAGTGTCCTTCAACAGTAAGATGAGCAAAATGTAATACAGAAACTTCTAGTTGTAAAATAAATAAGTCATGGGGATGTAACATACAGCAGAGGAAACACAGTAACACCGCAATAACTTTGTATGGTGACAGATGGTAACTAGACTTCTCATAGGGAATATTTCATGATGTATAAAAACACTGAAATCACTACGATGTATGCCTGAAACCAAAAGAATACTGTTTATCACTAAGACTTCTTTTTTTTTTTAACACAGTATATTCCTGTGCTGGAATATTACGCAGCATTGAAAATGGCCAATCTCTTAACTACATACAACAATGCAGACGAGTCTCAAAAAATGTTGATCAAAGAAGTAAGACACCAAAGAACACATGTGATATTCCACTTTATTGCTTTATTCAAAGCAAAACCAATTCACGCTGTTAGAAGTCAGGATACTAATGACTTTTGGGGGACAGACATTGAGAGGGAACATGAAGGATTCCTAGGTGCTGGTGATGTTCCAGCTCTTGATCTAGGAACTGGTTATGGAGGTGTATTCATTTTGCAAAGATTTACTGAGCTGCACACTTTGATTTCTGCACAGGACTGTATGTTAAATTTCAACAAAGAGACTCTTGGTCAACAAAATGACTCTTGGTGTAGAAGGTCACGATGTGACTCCGGGAGAAAGGCTTACCAGCGCTTGGAGGAATGGTCAGGCCCAGTGTAAAAAATGAGATAAGGAAGGAGCACCCAGGTGACTCTAATAGTCAGTTTGTGACAGTAAAAGTATCAGAGTCATTCAGAGAAAAATGGGGTATTTAGAGAACAATTTAAGGTCAAGAGAAAGTAACGGGGTGGGGGGGGGTGGAAACAGTTCATCCGTGTCTATCTTTGTGGCTCTGTCCTTTCTGGATTGGTTGTAATAGAGTGAACACAGTGTCCTGTGTAGAGACAGATGATCAACAAACGGTAGTTGTCATCATCACCCAAAGAGCTTGAAGCAAGAATACAACACAAGGCAGAGGGGCTCATGTGAATGCAGGCTCCTGGAGAAAAGGGTTGTATTTTGTGTAGACTTCTGGTGCCTTGTACAGGGTAGATATTCAATGTATGAATGAATGAATGTCCTGTCGGCCGGAAATCGAGTAAAATGTGGGTAATACGAACTGAAGGCACACATGTCAGAAACTACTTCTAAAGGTTGAAGATGACTGAGGTCTACTGCAGACCATTTATAAAGAGAAAATTATTTAGAAGGGCGGAGTTCTGGCAAACTGGGGATTAGAAGAGGAAAAGCAGTAGGCCTGAGACTGGATGAGGGGTAAGGCACCAAAAAACAAGGAGAAAGGGAATTTCAGGGAGTGGGCTCTCCATGTCTAGAGCTGTACGTGAGTGAAGAGAACAGGAGTAAGAAAAGGCCACTGGTTCAGAGGTGGGGGTGTCCTTTGGTGACCTTCAAGAGAACAATGTGAGCAAAATCGATGATGAACATAATTTTCAAGAAAACAAGCAAAAAACCCAGACATCTAAAAGTAAGAGAGATATACAATAGTAATTAGGAGGCATAAAGGTATAAACATATAGAAGTATAAGTATTTTGTAGTTAATTTCTTTAAATGTGTATTTGAGAGAAATAGAGAGAGCACAATCCAGGGAGGGACAGAGAGAGAGGGAGACACAGAATCCGAAGCAGGCTCCAGGCTCTGAGCTATCAGCACACAGCCCAACACGGGGCTCAAACCATGAACCGTGAGATCGTGACCTGAGCCGAAGCCGGACGCCTAACCGACTGAGCCACCCAGGCGCCCCTGTGGTTAATTTTTAAGATAGAAAAAAGGACATGGTTGAAAACAGAAGGCAAGGAATCTATGAGAAGCAGATATTAAAGATACTTGAAAATTATGGGAAACTGGAGTAAGCCTGGGTAAAGCTTTGAGAATCCAGAAGAAAGGTAGAAGGACTGGCCTTCTTGCAAACAGCAGACACCCCGTCCTTGGACGTGGCTGGGGGTGCGCGAGTGCAGCAGGGGCTGGACTGTGTCCAGCAGAGGCTATGGGAGCAGGGGGCACCGCTCTGGACGGAGATGCCTGGGCTGCTTGGTTCCAGCTCTGATCGGGCTGGTTTCATAAAGAGTCAGCTTTGATGATTTGTAATGTCCTTTATCATGACAAAATCCTGTGCTTCTTACATGAAAATCGTAAGAAGAGAATCCGTACAATGCCCAAATGAGCCTCCTTCACCATATCAGCAAATACCACTCTAGACAATTAAATATATATATATTTCATTCCCCATGGTCAAAAAGCTAGATTGATTCCCTCTTTCATTTGAATGCTTTCTAATGCAACTACTTATAAACTGAGTCAAGGGTAAGGAGGGGTAAAATGTTTTAGACTTATTTTGTCTATGTGCTTTTGGGTAAAATGCAAGTATTGGAGAGCCACGGATAAGAATCTCTGTAGGTCAACTCAGCATTCTTCTACAGACGTTCAAAGCTCTAAATGCATTTCTAATGGTATTGCAGTTGTAATTATACAATGCTACAATTTAGCAAATAATCACATTAAGTAGGAAAGGAAAAATGCCTACTTTACAGTGTCATGGTTAAATAATTTGTGACACCCCTTTTGAAAATGAACCAGACATAAAAAATACTGTTCTATCTTTGGTATTTTCCCACTTCCTGTGGATAAACGATTTCCAAGCCTTTTCAAAAAAAAATAACCATGGAATTTTTTGTGGGTGAAAGACTGTCAGAATATTAGCTCTCAGGATAATGCATTCACTCCTAACAAGGAGGACATTACAAAATCATGGGGCAGGGGGGCGTTGTGTGTGCACGCGTAAGCAACACAAAGTCTCTTGATGTATGGTAAGGAGGCAGTCACAGAAATTTGCATTAAAATTTTTTTTGTACTTAAATATATTGTGCTTCTTGTTGGTAGGTGGAATCAAAGGATTCAATGAACCAGTCTAGAAAATGATATATCTATTTTAAAAACTGATCATGAAAAGAAACTTCAATGTTTTCACAAGTTTAGACTTATTTGGTTGAAAAGATCTTATAACTGTTTCTCAACTTACCTATTTCATCTTTAATTTAACTAAATGCAGTAGAAATCGACAAACCAGAGAATGGCAAGAGAATTACTAAAACCCACGTACAGAATTCTGTTTTAAACAATTCTTATTATTTTTTTTTAATTAAAATGAAGTCTACAGGGGCACCTGGGTGGCTGAGTCGGTTGCGTGTCTGACTCTTGATCTAGGCTCAGGTCATGATCTCATGGTTTGGGGGTTTGAGCCCCACATCAGGCTCTGTCCAACAGTGCAGAGCCTGCTTGGGATTCTCTGTCTGTCTCCCTTGCTCTCTGCCCCTTCCCCACTTGTGTGTGAGTAGGTGTGCGCGAGCGCTCTTTCTCTCTCAAAAGTAAATAAACATCAAAAAAAAAAATTAAGTCTACAATGTCAAAGCCTGGGGAAATTGTGGAAGAGGGTCCCTTTTAAGGTTCTAGGGTCCATAGTGTAGTATAATTCAGGCCAGCTGTTATTACTGCTTTCATTAGAGATGCAGGTAACGCTAAATTCGTGCACAATATATCCCTAAACTTTTATATATGTATGTAAACCATACATTATATTACGTATAATCTACTATGCATTACCAAAGCTTAACTAATTAAAAGGCTAAAATGCTACATTCTGAAGTAGAGGAAATACAAACTGACCAAAATTCCTGCAAAATCTTGGATCCTCATTTTGCTTATTTCAGGACCCCATGAAGATGCCCAGGTACTCTACAAAGAAGACCACGCCATCCATCCTCTAAGCTTCTCAGCCTAAACCAGATGTTCCAGACTTTGCACCTCTTTCATTCTTCCCCAGTTCCTTGAAATCCACCCTGAGTATTTCTAACCTGAATTTACTAACCCAAAACACCATATATTGCTGAAAGAACATCGAGGTATAGTTGCATTCCATTTCACCAAACTTAAATAAGTGTAAGAATCACAAGATAAAACCAGATTTTGATTCAGGAAGTCAGGCGTGGTGTACAAGAATCTGCATTTTTAAAGAATGCCACGGGCCATTCTGCTAAGGACCGCCTTTAAAGAAATCAATGGGCTCATTTCTCCGTTTTGCTTCGTTTTTTTTTTTTTTTTTTCAAATAATTATCACTCACCAAGAGTCCATCATCTCCTTAAGTAATCTTTAATTGGAATCTGTTTATCTTTTCCAGACTACACCCTCTTCAAGTTACAAGTACAGCAAGATTAGCATCAGGTCGGCCTGGTCCCTCCTGCTGCAGCCAGCCTGGCTTCAAGACCCTGAACAGCTGCTCTGACCATCTGTGAGGCTGCAAAGGCCAGGCCTGCCTTATCCTCTTTGCTCACACTCATCTGATAACCTCAGCACAGTGAGCAGGACCAGCCTGGGCCCTCTATGGACTAGATCTGCTCCCTTGTATGGGACTGGAGTGAGGGTGGAGAACCTTCCTGGGGACATACATTTATGATAACAATACAGCTTTTGTTTAAATGACTTTTTGCAGCTTCACCTTTGGGAGGTGTCCCAGAGAACAAGGGACAAATCTGAAATTATCTTCAACTACATCAAAACATCATTACCTTTTGAGGCTAATTTTGATTTCTGGAACTCAGGAGTCAGTACCAACTGGGGATTCAATAGTGTTTCTACTAAAACCGTGATACGGATTCTGGTCATCATCGATTACGTACTAAGCCCCTTGGTGGTACTGTAATGGCTCAACGCGACTAGGCTGAACTACATTTCCCAGAAGGCATCTCCCTGTAAGTTTCCAGGTAGCGTGGGCGAGGACTGTTTCTTCCAGGTGATTGATAACCTACCTGCACAACTTTCTGAGGCTCGCAGCAATCTGTCACTACCCTCTAACAGATCTTTTTTATTTAAACACACTCTGGATAGGTGCTTTAATGCACTGAACACACTGATAGGGGCTTTCTGAAGCTGTGCTGATATCATTTCCTGATTGACCTTAAACACAGTAGGTAAATTTTGAGTTTACCGAGCCTGACCAAGAAACAAATATCTCCCTACTATAGCAGCTTGTTATTGAACTACATTTTATCCCCAGCTTTTTTTTTTTTAAGATTAGACCAAATATCAGTTCTTTGCTGATTCCATCAATCATTCTAAATATACAACACAGTCTGGCAGATACATAACCTGCCTTCAAATTTTTCCATCAGGATCCACAGTCGGTCCTTTATTTCAAGGATCCAAATTACTGAACTTTTCCAGTCTTCCCTAGAACTACGGGTTCCTTTCTTTAGTTATCATCATAAATGTCTTGACTACCTCCTTCAAAACATCTGTCACCGTCAAAAACATGTGTTTCTAACATTGTTTTATCTCCATGAGTTCCTATTAAAGTATCATGTGTCTGACTTGCTTTTAGTTCAATTTAAGTAAAATTTGCCGGGCTTTGTTCTGCATAACAGTAACACATTTTTATGCTGGCAGGAAACATTTTTATGCTGGCGAAAGGTCTACTGTCTCTCCCCAGCTGCAGGCTAAGATTGACGGGCTGACCTTGCAAGAGAGTTCGGCTGGGGTAAAATGAAACGTGTTGCAACATGTCCCCCCTATGATTACTCCTGCTCGCTTGCTTTCCTGCTTTCCCAAACTGCACCAGAAAGCAGTATCATTCTTTCACAGTCGCACCTGGTAACGTGACACTTGCTGACACCTTTCTACTGTTTACTTCCAATGTCTCAATTGTCCACTCTTCTAAAGGGCTTAGTGTCACCTGGCAGCTTGGCACTTTCCCTCTGTGCCCAGGGCTGCAGATGACTGATAACGACGTTAAATAAGACCCATCGTAGTTCCAATCTCTGCATACTGCTCACCATTTAAACGACTCCAAAGAAGTGCCTGTTCTCCTCTACCCTTTGTTTCCTTCTGTCTGAACTACTTCCTTCCTTTTGACAAAACTCATCTCTTCCAGTCCCAGTGTGTCGTTGCTGTTGCAGGGCAAGGGAGGGGAAGACGGGCAGAGGCTTTCTGGAAGTTTGAGTGAATCCCATCCATGGACTCTGCCATGTATGTCTGGCTGGTTCACCTCAAACCGTTCCAGTATCAAATTAAGAGCCGGGCTTCTGTCACTAAGCTGTGTGACCATGGGCAAAGTCCCTCTATCTCCTTGGTTCTGTTTCTTCCTCTCTAAAATGAAACACCTCGCCTCTGTAATGCGTGGTGTTTGGTGTTTAGATATAAAACTATATTCTAGTAAAGCTTGCTCTGTCTTGATAGGAAGCAAACGACACTTTCTTCAAGAGATCATGTTTGCTTAAGATTTCAGTGCCTTTTTTTTTTGGCCTACATAACATTTGGTACCTTTCTGATGGATGGAATCATTTATGGGTAATCAAAACAAGGCAGATATTGAAAGCAATAAGGAGAGGAAATCCGAAAAACTTGAGCTACATCTCCAGAACAGAAAGTACAGGGCAATGTAATCTAGCACCCCAGAGTGATTTTACACAGAAACAAAGTTTTCAAATGAGTGCTTAAGGGAAATGATACGCCCATATCCAGCTACAGTCTCTGGCAGGTGGCCAAAGTGGTAAGACAGCTAGATGCTGAGTGGCATAAAACCAGCTGGGCCAATGAGAAGGTATGAGTTGACCCAAGTACTTCAAGTTATACAGACAGACCAAGTATCAGTGGCCACAGTCTAAATGCCCACAGGACCAGTCAGGTCACAGGAAGAGAGCAAATGTCGTCAACTGTAACACCATGGGCAGTGCAGGAAGCGGGGTGAACCATATAGCTTATGCCTGTATTACCACAAGGCATCCAAATCCAATTAAAAACAATTTTTTAATGTTTATTTATTTGTGTAAGAGAGAGCACGAGCAGGGGAGGGGTAGAGGGGGAGGGAGACAGACTTTACAAAGAGGGCTCTGTGCTGACAGCAGAGAGCCCGATGAGGGGCTCGAACTCACGAACCGCGAGATTACGACTTGAGCCAAAGTTGGATGTTTAACCTATTGAGCCACCCAGGCGCCCCTCCAAATCCAATTGGGGAAAAAAAAATGGCCAGGTGAAACAAAACCTACTGGTAGACCCAAATCAACCCTCATGGTACCCGTTTACCATCTCTGACCTTACGGGAACTTCAGCCCTCTGGGTTTTTTTGCTGACATTTCGGTGGAGACTAAACCCCCTGTTGCTCTGGAAAATGCTGGGGAGTAGGGGCACATATGGACAGATGTATTTTTCTGGCAAAGTAACGTAACAGATTCCCTTTATTTCATGGACGAAATCTCTACTCATTAGTAATGAAACTTCTGTTAGAAACACAATCCTTCTTCAGAGGATAATAACAGTGCCCGCTTCATAGGTTCCGGTGAGGACTGGAAAAGATAATCACTTAGGATATTTAGTGCAGCCCCTCACACATAACGCTAGCCGCTATCATTATTATTATGAAATGATATCAGGTGACAGAAGGCAAACTACATTCTCCCACAGAACCCCACAGAGGAGGTTTCCAAGTCTGGGGTGGGGTCAGACAACCGCCTCACCATAAAGCACGATGAAGGATCCTGTGCTTTCCAGACCGTGCTGCTGCTCAAGCACTGGGGGCCTCTGTGATGTACGAAAACACCACATCTGTCCCTTCCCTCTCCCTTCCCCACCCACTCAACCCGGACCCAAGGTCCCGGTGCTGAGACTCCAGGAAAAAGGGAGAGCAAAGGATTCTGAAGCACTGACTCCCTGGGTTCCCCTCCCCTCCCAAGATTTTCAAAAACCCATTTTGAAACGAACACACCGTTCACAATCCCACCCATTGTAATGATACCCCTACAAATCCTAAGAATCCTTTATAAGGAAGTGGATGTCTTTTAAAAATCCAGAGAGCATAGCTGGCATGCTTTGACATGACAAAACACCTCTTCCCATAGCTTCTGTTTGTTTTCCCCTCTCTCCACCCCTCAGCTGAAGGTAAACACTGGTGCCTGTGATCATCATGTTCTGCTCAGTTTTTGAAAAAAGGTAAAAAAAAAAAAAAAAAAACCAAAAAAAGAATATCCTAAAATTTCAATCTATGCTCGATTACAAATCTTTGTTATTTCATGGATTGAATGTATAATCTTTCTCAGTCTTCTGTGATGTAACTCTGATAAAGAGCTATTTTGGGGGACACCTGGGTGACTTGGTGGGTTGAGCGTCTGACTTCGGCTCAGGTCATGATCTCATGGTTCATGAGTTCAAGCCCCGCGTCGAGCTCTGTGCTGACAGCTCAGAGCCTGGAGCCTGTTTCAGATTCTGTATCTCCCTCTCTCTCTGACCCTTCCCCACTCACACTCTGTCTCTTAAAAATAAACATTAAAAAAAAAACAAAACTATTTTGGAATCAATGGCTAAGTGAATCAACAAATTTATCTTTGGAAATCAAGAAACCCACAAAGAATGCAATTAGGACCCTTGTTTAAGAAACTGAGTTACTTTCGGGGTGCCTGGGTGGCTTGGTCGGTTAAGCGTCCGACTTCGGCTCAGGTCATGATCTCACGGTCCGTGAGTTCGAGCCCCGCGTCGGGCTCTGTGCTGACCACTCAGAGCCTGGAGCCTGTTTTAGATTCTGTGTCTCCCTCTCTCTCTGCCCCTCCCCTGTTCATGCTCTGTCTCTCTCTGTCTCAAAAATAAATAAACGTTAAAAAAATTTAAAAAAAAAGAAATTGAGTTATTTTCAAAATGGCTTAACGGGAGCATGATTTTTGTTTGCTTTTGAAAAGTTCAGGATACATCATCAAATACACATTAACCTATGATTGCAAATGAGGTAATTTTAACACTTTAAAAGCAAAGGTTTTTTGGGTATTCTACTTCACCTATTTGGGGGAAAACTTTGCTTTACGAATGATTAAAACATACATAAGTACATCTTGCTTTGTAAAGGGTGAAAATCAAATGTCAGGTGCATTAAAGAACCCTAGCATTCCATGAATTCCATGAAGGCTTCTTTTGAAATATGAATGACACTTCTGATCTATTTCCTTCTGAAATTTGGATTTTTCCATTCATTATAGGACACCTACAATGAATAATAATGTCAAGTGATATTATTAAAATATTCTGACTTTTTATTACTATTTATTTTCTCTCCCCTAAAGGGAAAGAATAGTAAAAAAACAAAAAAACCCAAAACCACAGATTATGTTTATGTGTTAACTTCATTTTATTTGTCTACACTTTGTTTTTCTAGCGGCAGTAGGTTGCCTAAATAGCTAACAACATCCCTGCATATCTTGCAAACTCTTTTTCCTGGAGCATGGGGGTTAGAGAGCTGGACAAGAAGCTCCATGTATCTGGAAGACTTGAACAATGAAGCAGTGGCTAAGGCGTACTCTTGATTTAATTAAGAGACACATAAACTTCGCAGAGTCCTTTTTTCACAATAAACCATGAAGAAATCCTAGTTGAGGAATGAGAGGCACTCATCAATCAGCTTCCCTATAGGACATTAAATTTATTTTATAACAGACTGTAGGATTTTCCAGTGAGTCACGTCCAGGAGCAGAAATGGTTACCAGGGTCACGTTTCTATTTTCTTATTTGCATAGATAGCGAAAATTTTATTTTTGTTCCAAGGCAGCATTTTGGGTTTTTTTTTAATTTACTTTTTCTCTTTGATCACACCTGTAACTGTAGACCCAGATCCACCCTTAACTAAGAGTAACTACAAAACAAGAGTAACAACTAACAACGTTAACAACAAAACAAGAAGAAGAGAATGAATAGAGATGCAAGGAGGACACTGTCCTGGGCGGGACTGGCCACATAACTCACAGGGTCTAGTGAAAAATAAAAATGCTGGGTCCGTGGTTCAAAAATTGTTAGCAACTCCAAGAGGGCCCCAGCAGAGCATTAAGCCAGGGGCAACGGCCTTTCTGAGCACAGGGCTGTGTAACTCACTGCACAGGTCACAGGCCCATGAGGCTGGCCCTGGTTTTGAAAGAGTCTTGCCAGGCCCTCTGGCTTTCACCAAAACAGTGAGAAAGCCTTCTCCAGGAGGTATGTAGGGTCAGCAACGTTCGCTGTAAGGCCAAACTCAAACTGCAATAAATCAAATCCATGGAAGTGAAATTAAAAGCTGCTTGGAGATACAGCTCTTTGCAAAAGAGGGGGACTGTGGAGATGTGTACATTTCACATTCTCTCTGACTGGCAAAGTGCCTAGCAGGGAAAGGTGTTTCATAATAGTTGAAATGCAAAATAGCGCAAATGACAACTAACATTTTCATCAACTAATCTTTTGGGGAGCAGTTCTTCCCTTCAAGACTTCTCTGCTTATTGCAAACAGCCATTTTCCTCTCTTGATCCCATTAAACGATACATTATCCACCCAGAAGAATGTTTAAGGTTAAATCCTAGTATCAATGGCATCTTAAAATATCTAAAATTATCTGGGAGAAACAACTCTGTTCTCAACTATCAACAGAGAGAGAGAGAGAGAGAGAGAGAGAGAGAGAGAGAGAGAGAGAAAACAAGTTCCCATTCACCAGCTGGAGCTGGCCAGAAGAGGATTTGCCATTCTCAGCAAATTGTATTATCTAAGGCGGACTCATGCTGAATCTTAAGTCTGACTTGAAGGGAGTCCCTATTTCCCAGCCCAAGGGCAAACTTTAAACAGCCATTAAAATGACATTTCAAAATAATAAAAGAACTCAAAGAACCGGAGGAACAAAATAAATGGTGTTGTAAAAGGAAATGGAAACATTACCATAATTAGAGTTTTTAAAAGAGACACTTTAAACATTGGGTGAACGCTGACTTGTTTACAATAGCACTCAAGGCGCATTGCAAGAGCCTAAGCGGGGACAGCACTGGTATTTACAAGAAAGGAAAGGTGAAGAAAGCTTTTGTAAGGTCACTGGAACTACTTCCTGAAACTTAGTTAAAGAAAAAAATCAAAATACCATTTTGGCCTTGATGGGAATTGTAAGGTTTCAACTAATTTGGCTTTGCCATCAATGCCATATGCCCAAATATGTAACTGGAGGGAAAGAGCCCCCATGATAGTCTAAAAACTTACTAACCTAACTCCCTTGTCACTCACCGTCACGAAGAAACGCACCCACCCCCCCCCCCCCTTTACAGTACCTAAACAGTGCAATTTTCAACGTGGGCATTTATTCCCAGTTAATGGAATGACATCTCGTCCAGCAAGTTCTTCCCAGGCAGGAACTTCATTTAACCTTGAAGAATGCCCTATATGGGCCCAAGCAGAGATCGAGTACTTCCTAAGTCCTTTTGATAATAACGGGAAGCCAAACCTAGCGGGCTAGCATTCAGCCTCATGGACCAGTACTTGAGAAGCTGCACAGAAGAACCATGAGCCTAGAAGTAGGGAGCCCTAGTGAGGCTGAGAAGCTCAGAAAACACAGAGGAAGCACCCACTCGACAGAGGGAGCTTGGAACAGGTCCCACAGCCCTGGAATATCCACTAGATGTACCAGATGTGCTAAGCCTGTCCTTGGCGAGGGGAGCAGCTGTGCTGGCTAGAGCACTGGCTTCCTGGTTTTGCTTCTACACAGCCAGGAGGGTGGGCAGCCACCCCCCTCCCCCCAACAGGCAGGCTACAAACCTGTCCTGGAAAAGAAGGAAAGGTCATCTGATTTCATCAGGACAATCAGAAGATTCTTTGCACCATGCAAATGTACCATTCAACAGTGAGCAGTGCAAAGACAAACATGTTTTGGTGAAAGAGAAGTGTCTGAGAATTAAAAATTTTAGAAACCACAGGGTCAGCAACTTACACCTTGCAGCCTAAATTCACCCTGAAAAAAATTACTCTTTTCAACATTTTCTCTTTCGTATTGAAAAAAACTAAACAGGAGCTTCCTCGCTGGAGAGAAGACTTGGAAAAACCCCAGAGCGAAACTAAAAGCGGTAACCTTGGCCAGCACTCTTCTGGCTTCCCCTTGCTATTATTAAGTATCCTTCTGTTTGACGACGAATTTCTCCACCTCTCACAAACCATCTTTCTTCTTTCTGTGGCCAGAAAAATCTGAAACCCTCTGTTTATACTGAGCCTGTTGCTATGCAAATCATTAAAACACATTACAAAAATCTTTCCTTTGAGTCAGGAGGAGAACATAATGGGGAGAGAGGAATCGCGAGCAAGAGTCCCTTCACTGAACAGCAGAGCTGGTGGAAAGGAATAGGGGGAGCAAAGTGGAAAAAATTACGGTGGTCCCATCCCTTGAGTCATTTTAACCAAAGTGGGAAAACTAACATTTTTAAAGCCCCAAGGTAATGTATCTTAGACTTTGGAGTGGGGCTAACAAACCCTGGTCTTAATCTCTTTAATTCCTATGGTTTCATGACTCATCTTCCATCTGTCTACTAGTGTCCTTTGTATCAGCTGTTTTGCACTTCTGTAAGAATACCGAGATTTTTTTCCTTCCGTGTGTATGCCTATGTGAATTCTCCTTTTGATATCTTTTGCCTTCTTGTTTAAGTATCACCTAAATGTAGGGCTTGAATTGTCCATTTCTTCTCCAACTCAATCATAGTACCTCGGCAGGTTTCCTTCTCTTATGAAGACATTTGTTCTCCGAAAATCATATCCAGATGAGACGAGACACAGTATGTCCAAATTAATGTCAAAAAAAAAAAAAAAAGAGCTTCTCAGTTTTCTACTTAAAAAAATATGGACTTGATCATTTGAAGAAAGTAAATCACCTTCTTGAACAGTGTGCAATCAACATCATTCTCAAATTTTTGTTGTGCTGTTCCCAGGACTCTATTAACCTGCAAGTTTTCAAGGGTGGAACTGTCTGGGGACAAGATATGAAGCACAAACTTTTAAATACATCCTCCTTCCACTGCTATGTATCTTGAGACATGTGCGTTCACAAACACCCCATCCCCCCAAACAACCAGAGTGCTAATGCTAAATTCTTTTTCCTTATTCAGAAAGAAGACATGGCCGGGCCCTCCTAATGCTATAGAACCTGTTTTCTTCTCAAATAGAAGTAGCCAAACCTTTGCCAACACGTGTTGGGTGAAAACGAGTTTGGTTGGCTCCAGACAAAGGCTTACTTTTTTAAGCACAGATGGCTGAATGGTTGCCTCCTCCGAGGGCTTGCCCACAGTGAAAGACGGATTCCTATTTCTAATCTATGCAAATATCTTACTCTGCGGGGCATCACAAAGACTAACTGTTTTGTGTCAGACACTGCAGATCCCAGGTGCAGCACATCTCAACCTCACACGCCGCCCGGTAACACGGGCAACAGCAAATGGCTTAAGAGTTAGTCACTAACCCGCTCCTAATGAATGTTGTTGGGGCCTTCTGTGAAACATTCCTCTGGAATCCTGCCCTATCACCGCTGCTTCTCCTTGGCTGCTCTGCCTGGAAGACAGGTTCAGTATTCAGTTTGGACCCTGATGCTTCTAAAACCTCCCAAGAAGGCTCAGATCCCCACAGGCTCCTAAGGAGCCCTGGTAGCGTTCTTCACCTTGAGTTCAGCTCATTTGTTCGTGTCCAACATCAAACCCAGGAACCTTGCTCATTTTAAAATGTCGTTCGGTCCAAACCAGGGCTCCTTTGCACTCCAGTCTATATGCCTACAACCCATGGTACAGCTCACAAATCACACCTGGGTCACTTCCCAAGTATACGTCATTCTCTCTCCTCCTTCTCCATCAATTCTTCTTTCTTTACTTACACCACCTCTCTCGCTTATTTTCTCATCTCCCCAACTAAAGTCTTTCACTTGCTCTGATGTCCCTTGGCACATTCCAGTTTTAGGGTTCCTTGGAGCAACAGAAATTTCTGCAATGCTGGAAAAAAAAACCCACAAAACCAAAAACCCCCAACTCCTCATGCTAACCTAGCTCCTAACTTTAAACGTTCTTTGCCATGAAGAGAAGGTCATACCTAACATATATACAGTTTAGCTCCATGTTTAAGCCTAAAAAATGTCCTTCAACATTTTGTTTTCTTTGCTAGTTTTTCTGATCGAATGACAATAACAGAGTTTGCTTCAAAAACCTTGGCTGGAAAAGATTTCATTCTCTCCTTATCAAAGTTCATCTTAAATGAACCAAGCTAACTGAGCAAAAAAGAAATTCTAAAGGAAAAGGAAAGAAGTCCTACCGAATCTCCAGTCTCAATAACCCCTACCATCAAAATTCCTACTTTATAACTCAAACTTTTGAGATTTAAAACACTTTTAGTTTCAGCTTGTGAATGCAAATATTGACAGTCAAATAATCTGGCATTGAGTTTACTTACCTGGAAAATCTAAAACCGCAAAGAGCTTTAGAGGTTAACTAATTTGTTAATTACCAAGTCGGGATGAAAATCAGAACCACCCGAAGAATATCATTTATTTTAAACAATATATACTCCTGATCCACAGCCCTAGACATTTCAGTTTAGACTTCTGTTACAGCTCTAGAACCACATTTATAACAAATGCTCCAGGTAATGACAATATAGCAAGCCCTGGTCTGTTTGAGAACCACTGATCTAGTCCAACATCCTACCCAATATGGCAGTCTCCTCTCCAAGACACCACCCCATCTACCCACTCAGTGCCACAGCACTTCCATAAACCAGGGCGCTCACCCTGTTATAGGTGTGCTTGTGCCACCTTTTTATGGCTCTACTTATTAGAAACTGTGTCATGTTGAGCCAAATAACCAAAGTCTTTCAACTCCTTGCACGTCACTTATTATTGGCCCAAATTTTGCGCTCCAGAGTTAACATAGAATTCCCCCCCACAGGAGAGAGAGAGCAAGAGAGAGGGAGAGAGAGAATCCCAAGCAGGTTCCACACTGTCAGTGCAGAGCCCGACGTGGGGCTCAATCTCATAGACCATGGCATGGTGACCTGAGCCGAAACCAAGACTTGGACACTTAACTGACTGAGCCACTCGGGGGCCCTAAGCCTTCATTTTTCTAAGCTTAAACAACCTTTTTTAACTTCATAAAGGACAATTTCTGAGTCCCTTACCTTTTATTTCAATTTCTTCTCCTTAACAACTGACCTTACAGAATAAATCTGTCTAGAGTAACAACACTTCGTTTTTTTCCTACAGACTGAACTTTGCCCAATATGTTTTAATTTATAGTCTGCGTTTCCTCCTTGTTACCCACTGCCTTGCATTTCACAGTCCAAGAGCCATGAATCAGCAAGTACTTATTAACCTAATGCCGTGTTCCCGACACTGTGTAAAGTAGTCAAGGAAGATTCAGAAGCCAGTGGAAACTGTCCCATTTGGGGGAGTTAATAACTTCGTGCACAGAAAAGAAACTACATAAGTGAAAAAAAAACGGAAAACAGTGCACAACACTTTCCAACCAAGTGCTTCAAATGAATGATAACCTGAAAGATGGAACACAGGTTTTCTGGTCAGGCTGTGAGCTATTTCATGGCCTCTGCTGACAGAAATACCACCTATTTAACAATAGTTTTTATTTTAAAAAGAAAAAAAAAAAGAAGATGGAAACTATCACCTTACAATGGACATAAAAATTTTAAGTGCTTCCTATTTTAAAATCTTGGGGCATCTGAGTGGCTGAGTCAGTTAAGCATCCGATTCTCAGTCTTGGCTCAGGTCGTGATCTCAGAGTTCGTGGGATCAAGCCCCAAGTTCGGGTCCTTGCTGTCAGCGTGGAGTCTGCTTGGGATTCCCTCTTTCCCTCTCTCTGCCACTCGCCCTTACACACACACACACACACACACACACACACACACACACACTCTCTCTCTCTCTCTCTCTCATTCTCTCAAATCAACTTAAAAAAATTTTTTTAATAAATAAAATAAAAATTTTAAATCTAAGAAACCACACATGCAATAATCAAATACAATATTCCTACTTTGCAGTGTGTTATTGGTACTGCTTCCTAGTACTCTGAATGCCATGAGCCAAGAAAAACGTGGAAAGTAGAAGCTTGATGTAATTCTCCTTATTACCAGAAAGAACCATTTGATGAGAAGACAACCCCTCCGCATATTTTAATGGAAAACTCTTACCAATAAGTGAACCGTACTAACACCAACCAACACCAACTGCTTCATTCATGGAATCACTGACTATGAGACTTTAGAAACATGCAAACCCCTCACTTTACAGATAAGGGAAAAATACCACTTCGCAGATGGCAGGTGGTTTCCTCCAGGCAAGACAGCCAATGAGCAGGAGGGTGGGACCAATCCCAGGTCTCCTCTCTACCGATGGCTCCCTGTCTCCTCCTATTATGACCCAGGACAAGCAAAACTCTCACCCTTCTCAACGTTCTCCTCAACTCTGCTCCCATCATTAGTTATGTGTTTAATCCTCAAATCCAAAGTCTGATGCTACATTTTGCTTGGGAGCATATTAAGGGCAAGAGTAGAATAAAGAAGTATTAGGTGGTTAATTCTTTTTTTTTTTTATGCTTATTTTTTTTATTTTGAGAGAGAGAGATTGAGTGAGCGAGCAGGGGAGGTGAAGAGAGCGAGAGAGACAGAGAGAACCCCAAGCAGGCTCCATGCCATCAGCACAGAGCCCGATGCGGGGCTCAAACCCACAAACCGTGAGATCACGACCTGAGCCGAAACCAAGAGTCGGATGCTCAACCAACTGAGCCACCCAGGCGCCCCGTAGATAGTTAATTCTTTATTAAATTCTAGCCCATCTACTCTACCCATAGACTCCAACTAATCCTTCTATGCTGCCAGGCACAATGCTCTACTGGCTCAGGATCACTGCTACCTGACTAGCATCATAGGGAACCACTGGGGTTGGCACCAGGGATTCAAACAATGATTCTAAAGCTGCGAAGCAACTGGTAAACAATCCCCAACTACTCCACCCTCCCCCCACTACACCCACCTACACCTACACACCCCCCAAATCAGCCAGCTCATCTACTTCATCTGAAGCCTCACAGCTGATCCACGCCCTTATGCACAACACAGAAAAAAATGCACCTACCTTGTGGCCTCCTGCTGAAGCCATGACACATTTGGCACATAGAACATGACTCCGAAGAAAAGCAGAGGCTCGTTAGCAAATTTGTCCAGATGTTTCTTCAGAGGTTTCTCCAGCTCCACCCATCGTGCTTGCTGGCTCTTGCTGAGAAACCAAAGGCCAAAGTAGTGTGTCTAGACGAAAGAGTAAAACAGCATCAGTCTATGTTTATCAGGGGTACCCCCAAGACTGCACAGGAGAGCAAGACTCTGATGCCCTACGCCACGTTTGGTTTCCCAGTTCGGACACGAGGATCCAGCATTTACTTTCTGACTTTAGGACAGGCCAAAAGAAACCACATGCACACAATCCACAGGGGCTATCCGATATAGTATCCATAGCCATCGCTGCTGTTGGTACATGTGGGTACTGATGCACCCGTGTTTGGGAAGGGGGTGGGGTGCAGGGGTGGGGACAGGGTTGGCTTTTTTCCTACGCTCTCAAGGCCGACTTTCCTGTGGCTTCTGAATGCCTCGTGATCTCACGTGGAACATGCTGGCAAAGGCAAACACAGTTCTTGCACCTGCTGCAAAGTAACTTGGTACTCAACTCCTAAGACAAAACCTTCTGCCAAATGAAAGCTTCCACATTGCAGGATATTTCCATACAGTACCAGATTTCAACGGAAAATTGATTCACTCCTTTTGAGTTTTAATGAAGTACTTTCAAAAACATCAGCCTCGACCACTTCATTATACATGAACTGCAGCAAATCTCTCCCCCATATCAAGCTTTGAGAATGGAAGGATGTCTTCGCAGCTGCCAGGGGAGCCCCTGGTGGCTGTTCTTGGCAGATTATGGTGGGATTTGATAGATGAAAGTAAGATTTTCACCCTTACACTTGAAGCCTCAACCAGTTTAGTTTTGAACAACGTGCTAAATGATTAAAACAGGTACTTTTATGCATCCAATCTTGTCTTTGTATTAATTCACACTAGGATTTCAGGATTAGCACAACAATCACCAAAAAATAGATCACCGCTTTTGAAATTTTCTTTTATATTTCAATTATAGCTTAGCACAATTTACAGCACACCTGGAAATTTGCCTTCAAAAGAACGATTTCATTTCGATGTTTAATTTCCAAAGGCATTCTTGTGCTGATGTTCCCACTCCAGCTGTCTGTCCCATCAGCGGTATCACAGATCAATCCCTGCCACAACCCTACCAAAATCTGTACCAGAAGTCTTGATTCTGACTTCCCTAGAAAACCAGGCATGTCCTTGCCTACTTAAGGCTACAGACCAAAACACTCTCAAGGATATTTTCAGATGCATGTACTTTCAGATGGGAGCAATGATTTCCCCAGCTTTGCTCCATGATGTTTTAAAAACGTTTTTATTTATTTTTGAGAGAGAGAGCACGACCAGGGCAGGGACAGAGAGAGAGGGAGACACAGAATCCGAGGCAGGCTCCAGGCTCTGAGCTGTCAGCACAGAACCCAATATGGGGCTTGAACCCACGAACCATGAGATCATGACCTGAGCTGAAGTCAGATGCTTAACTGACTGAGCCACTCAGGCGCCCCTACTCCATGATGTTTTAAAGGGCAAGCTCACATAAGCAATCTATGCATCCCTTGAGCAACAGAATGCCAACACACAGAACCAAGGTAATAGCTCCATCAACTTGGACAAACTGCCTGAATTCTGACCCTATTTTGTTCACTTCCCAGCTTCGGTGAGCCTGGTGGTTGTTCTACGGTGACTGATGACGTAAAGGAAATGAAATGTGGCTGAGTAGAAAGAAGACGAGCTGTGAAGTCTACCCACCTCCGGGCGCTTGCATTCACTGTCCTAATAACCCTATACAAATTCCTGAGGCTCCAGAGGGTCAGAGCTCCCATCTATAAGATGGGGTCGTACTGCTATCATGCACAGGCTGTGAGGGGTATCAGGGACATCGTGTCTGTCCACTGTGCGCATGGCACGTGTAAATTAACTGCTTCGGGAATGGTGCTCTCTGTGGCTGCTACTATCATTATCAATCATCGTCACCATCGGTAAATGAAAGCAGGCAAGCCTCAAGAAATCTTTTTCATCAGCACTCCTGGCATGCCTATGAACCACAGAATTAGAGGATAGAGGTTACCTGGAGATAAATGAAAAAAAGCAGGCAAGAGCAGAAGCTGGAAGGCCCGTAAGTAACATAAAAACCTAAAAGATGTAAGAAGAAAAATCATCACAAAATAGTCCACAGAATTAGAGGATAGAGGTTACCTGGAGATAAATGAAAAAAAGCAGGCAAGAGCAGAAGCTGGAAGGCCCGTAAGTAACATAAAAACCTAAAAGATGTAAGAAGAAAAATCATCACAAAATAGTCCCTCCGCTCAGATGTGCTTTAGTCTTACAGGTGTTTATGGGACACTGGAACATCGCTCTGACGCTGTCCTAGGGGATCTATGATGTAGGCTTAAGCTAACCTTAAAATGAGGTAATCTGGGTACTTAACAGACCGTCTGTAAAGGGCCCAAGGCAGTTCTGCATTATACTGAATTCCAAATGGACACAGTGTTGTGTAAGGGTATGTCACTGCATTTTGGGTGGCTAGGAATGAGTCTGCATATAATAAATGAGGTAATATATATAAACAGTGATATGCTACGTAATAGTTATTTTCTTTGGAAAAGAAGCCCTTTTATAAGCCTGGGTGGAGAAAGGGAGGGACAAGCTTTGCAGTTGCTTAACAGGCCAGCCATGATTTATTAACTTTCACTAAAAGCAGTCCTGACATCAGAGGGTATAATTTCATGATCATACTTCATTCAAATTACAACAGCCACTCAAATTAGTAACATTCAAATTAGAAATGGTCCACATTAAATGCATAAACATCCTATAATCAATTTTGCCAAAACAAAAAAGAGTTTTGGTTCCCCGCCCCCCACCCCCCCCCAGAGGACACAGACTACCTGAGTGAGCTACCATGCATTTATCCAATGGAGTAACTATATTACTACAATATTACTACTCAAGAAATGGGGTGTCCAGCACAAGGCAGAGCTGAGAGAGGCGGGTAACCTGGAAGATACAGTTCCTACCTAAGAGGCCAGAATAACCAGTTTTAGAAGCACTGAACTCAGGGGCGCCTGGGTGGCTCAGTCGGTTAAGCCTCTGACTCTCGATTTCAGCTCAGGTCATGATCTCACGGTTTGTGAGAGCGAGCCCCACATCGGGCTCTATGCTGACATTGCGAAGCCTGCTTGGGATTCTCTCTCTCCCTCTCTCTGCCCCTCCCCTGCTCGTGTGCATGCTCTCCAGGGCACTCTCTCTCTCAAAATAAATAAATAAACTTTTTTTTTTTTAAGTGCTGAATTCAGTTATCTGGTGGGAAGGAAAATCCATTTACGAGATCCCTAACCCCACACCATTTTGTGAAGCTATGCCCAAAGTCACCTTCACTATTCCCACCCTGCCACCCCCACCCCATTCTTCCTCTAGCTATATCCCTGCCCTGGAGTATTCAACAGAGGAGAGAGACTCTGTCTCAAAGTTCTCAGCCTGCTCTATTTAAGTTCACGATGCAGCACGAGTTTATTCTGCCGTATCTTACGCAGTGCCTCTCAGGAAATAGCATCAGAAACTAACCTCTCACTTAAACCAACAAGTGCATCAATCAACTTCCTGTGTATTAGCCAAGGGACCATTAATCCCCTCAGGCCCAGCTGAGACCACACCAGGCTGGTTCATAATTGACTTGCCATCAACTCCAGCTGAATTCTGAAAGCTGAGCTTCCCTGCTAACCACTGCCCCATGATTTAGGAGAATGTGGTAGATGATTCCAAACAGAAACCACCTCCTCCGTGGCCAGAAAGATCCCATCATATTGCCCGAGTACATACCCCCAAACAGTTTTGTTTAATCTCTGAAGCTCCAAACATCAGCCAGGTCTGGCGAACCCTCACGATACCTCTGGGTGAGCTATTAATCCCATTTTATTTCTCTAGTTTTCTTTAGAAAATGGGTCTGGTTACCTTGAATTCTGCAGTGAGCTCACTGCAGTGAAGGAAAAAGAAGACAGACGAACCGGTGCCCAGGGAGAGGAACCCCATCTGTGAATCAATGACTAAAAATGCACTACTAAGAAACAGTGTAAGGAAAGACGCACTAACATGACATTTTCATAAGAGTAGTTTCCTGGTCTATTTGCTTTGGAGTTTCTCATTTTAACACAGGAAGCATAAATGTATGCGCGCACTCAAAAATATGCTAGTTTCTTAAGCGGCAGATTTGTGTGTGAATATTTTAGTGCCAAAGTAAGATCCAAGCACCAGGAAAAAGATTCTAGTGAATAAAGGCCTTTAAAAATAGTCTGGGGGTGTTCTGATTTGTTTGTTCATTTATTTGCAGAGATAGTGGAATCCCCCACGTTAGCTGTGACTAGGGGAAGATTCTTTTTGAGGATTTTGCTTTTCCAGTTTTGTGACCAAAGATGCATCTTTCATGCTATCTGCAAGGGTTACAGATGCAGTCTTGGCAATGGCCAGGGATTAAATCCATGATCTTATCTCAAGCGTTTTGGAGAGTTAATCATCCAGAAGCAAACGTTTAAAATATCTTGCATTACGCTGTAATTGGTTGCCTGTCATACCCAGTGCTTCAGTTGTAAATTAAGAAACAGAGAGTTGGTGTAGCTCCACATAAAATATACAGGAATTACATACAGGCATTAAAACTTTCACTGAGGCATGGAAAATACTTCAAAAGATAACTATAAGCAGGCTCTGAAACGGCACTTCACGCTATTACATTCCAACGGCTTTGGAAAATAAACCACTATACATCAGTCGGATGACTGTAAAAAAACAACTTGTGTGCAATCAACCTCTACTCTGGGTAGGTCTGGGATTTCTGGAACTGACACGTCTATAATTAACAACTGCACCCCCTTCATTTTCCTAGCCAATCTTTCACAAAAGTAGAGGAAAAGACACTGCAGAGTCACATCGACCCAAGAAGCAAACCTCATAACCAAGAAAAAAAAAAAAAATCACTCTTCTGAGGCTGTACAGCTCACTCAAAATATACAAAAAGATGAAGACTTACGAGTTAAGACGGGGGAAATTACTTCACCTACAGTCTCTTGTATCTAGAAACCAGACACGGGTGCCAGGTTGCCTCAGAGAACGGACGTTAAGCTAGTAAGATTTCACGTTATAATCTTTATACAGACAAAAAGCAATACAAAATTCAGAGACCAGACATTTCTCCCGCAGTCTTCTTCAGCTGATTCTTAATCAATGTTATTTTAGTCCACTGCAAATACAAACGTATATGGATAAGGGGAAGCAGGCTCCAAAACACAGCAATTTCCACTATTATCAGACAGGGCCAGGAAATGAAGTATTCCATTTAACCGAATTCTCTTATAATTGCACATTACGTTGTTACCAATGCCCAAAAGATTAGCATAAAATCAGACCATAGATATATCCTTAATGTAAGTTCACTTAAGCTAGTCAAGATTCAGTATCTTTATAAACTCTAGCTGTTATGAGAATAGCAAAATGTGGGACATTCCTAATGTGGCCCACAGCTTGGCATAAATCACCTTTGAGTTCAAACGAAAATATAAATTTGCAAAAGAACAAGGGGATAAATCTGAGGACAATCACCCACCCTATGAAATGATCAGGGATTCTTTTTTAGGCTCCTTTAAAAACCAGAGCTGTCAGTCTAGTCTTAAGGGAGGTCCAAGAGTTATCGAATTCAGCATTCTCAAGAATAGATTCTCTGTCTTGAATAGAGTTTAACTATGAAGGTACCTTTGCGAAATTACTCATTCTTCCTCCATTTATGGTTCTCTAATTAAAAGCAGAGTCAGGAGTATCCCTCAAGAAAATAATTCTAGCAGATTTCTACATTTTATTAGAATCCCTTATATTCCAATAAAATTCTTGATAGTCATTATTACTATTAACATGGCCTCCTTGCCGCGCCTAGCACTGTTTAGTAGAAATATAACGTAAGCCACATCTTCAACTTTAAATTTTCTAACAGCTACATTTAAAAAGCACAGAGAAATAAAATTAATTTTAAATTTCATTTAAAATAGTGTATTCAAAACAGTAGGCTTCCAACATGTAACTAATATAAAAATGATGAGATAGTTTAACTTTTTTTTCATACTAGATCTTCAAAATCCGATGTGTATTTTCATACTTACCGCACATCTCAGTTCAAACTAGCCACACTTCAAGTATTCGATGGACACATGTGGCCAGTGGCTATCCTAGTGGACTATACAATCTTAATAACTATTCAAGGAACTGAAAGAGTTTTGGCTCAATGTATGATCACGGCTTCTAATAATTCAAGCCATCTAAAAATGAAACCAACAGATTTATAAAAGGGTCAGAGCCCCATCTTTGGAAGGGTTGTGTCACAGTCCAGAGAGCCCATGTGATGTGTCACAGAGAAGACTGCCATATTGAGTGCCTCCAAGTGCCAGGCTCTGTAATACTAACAACTAACAAAACTAACTCTTTTAACCCTTCCAACAACTCATGGAGGTTGCTACTTTACCATCTCCATTTACAGATGAGGAAACTGAGGCACAGAGCAGTTCCGTAACTATCCAGGATTACACTGGTGGTAAGCGGCAGAGGCAGGACTCAAAGTCAGGCAGTTCTCACAGCCATGAAACCTGCTGCTTCTCTGTGCAATTATTTTTAAAATGTGAGAATCAGTCATAAGACACATTATGTTAACTACTCCTATCTTACCCCAGGTCAGTGATTCTCAAACTGTATTGGAAGGTAGGAAGGCCACAAGGAGCCGGGGTTCCAGATAACCATCCCCTCTGCAAACATAACAGGTCTATTTTTTCCACTTAAGTTCCACCTAACATCTCATTTGGAGAAATGGGTGACATCCATTAATCCAAACGTGTTTTAACTATATTCTGAGCCTTGTCATCTTATGTCTTTCCCTTAATAAAAGTTCCTTGCCAGAAATTCATACCCAATTTTTTTTCTGAACTTAAAATAATTAAAAAAAAAATTTTTCCTAAGGAGTTCATTTTATTTCCCGTAGCCAGGTTATTAAGTTCACCCAGCTAGCATCTCTGTCCTTCTTGTCACCCCAATCCTCATTCTCTTTCTGCTATTTGGTTCTTTTCCGAAAATGCAAGGTGTTCATGTCAGTCACACTCTGCCTTGAAGTCCCTAGATGTCTCCCCATCTCACGGCAGCATTTTATTCTCCAAACAATTCAAAGAGGATTTTACAGAAGGCTAAAATAATTGTGAAACACTGAGTTCGACACCTTTAAAAAAAAATAGCATTTATGCAGGTGTTTCCCAAAGCATTTTACTACACTCCTTTTCTGCCACTACACATGCCCAGGAATTCGAACAGTGGGGGCAGCCTGCCTGGGGTTGAGGACAAGCCCAGTCATGGCCAGAAGGTCATCCTGTGCTGTGATGGCCCCGTCTGTAACATGGAGACGGCCAGAGAAGCCACCGCACAGAGTTGAAATGAGAATCAGATGAACTGATATGGGGAGGGCACTCAGCACAGTATGTGACATTAAAAGTTGGAGATTTATTTTAATTATTCTTGTGACACATTTTAGACACAATGTCCTACAGGAGCCAGTTAAAACTCCCTGGCTGGATACATCAAACCCTTCAGAAGCAGTCTCCTGCCTGCCTTTCTACACTCCTACCCTCCCTGCCATGACCTCTCCACCCACCCCTCCACACACACACACACACACACACACACAGATCAGTGCAAAATGAACTCTGCCCTTCCCTGAAAATTCCACGTGCTTTCCTGTTTCTGTACCTCAGCACGGACTGTTCCCTTGGCTTTGTTTCTTGTTTGTCCTATTCTCTAAGCTCTAGGGTTTCTGGGATCGGGGACCCTCTCATGTTCAGCTTCCCTTGGGGCTTGATTGTATTTGCTGACCCTACGAACCAGGTCTGGGTCCTCTAAATGCCATTTGAAATGGCAGCACATCGATACATTCAAAACCAGATGTGAGCCTCATAAAGTCTACCATATGGATACATGTCATCATACATTTGTCAAAACCCACACAATGAACACCACCATGAGTGAACCCTAATGTAAACGATGGATCAGGGTGATGATGATGTGTTAATGTGGGCTCATCGCCTGAAACACATGTTCCACTCTGGCGTGGGGGAGGGGATAAGAGTGGGGGGAGGGGTGAAGGAGGTATGTTCCACTGCGTTCCACTCGGTTTTGCCATGGAGCTAAAACAGCTTTAAAAAATAAAATCCATTTTTAAAATGACTAAATGAAGTGGCAAAACACAAATTATAATTAATGTAGATCAAGAATTAAACCAAAGTTAATTTTCTTTTCCTAAGATAAAGCTCTTAAAATGTCTAGGATACATCTACAGAACACTTCTAAATTTTTGTTTTTAATGTTCAATTATTCTTTTTTAAATTTTTTTTAATGTTTATTTTTGAGAGAGAGACAAGTGCAAGCAGGGGAGGGTGAGAGACGGAGGGAGACACAGAATTCAAAGCAGGCTCCAGGCTCTAAGCTGTCAGCACAAGAGCCCAATGTGGGGCTTGAACCCACAAACCATAAGATCATGATCTGAGCACAAGTCAGACGCTTAACTGACTGAGTCACCCAGGCCTCCCAATGTTTATTCTTGAGAGATAGAGAAAGACAAAGTACAAGCAGGAGAGCGGCAGAGAGAGAGGGAGACACAGAATCTGAAGAAGCTCCAGGGTCTGAGCTGTCAGCACAGAGCCCGACGTGGGGCTCGAACCCACAGACTGTGAGATCATGACCTGAGCCAAGGTTGGACACTTAACTGACTGAACCACCCAGGCACCCCAACTACAGAATCCTTCTAACAGCAAAGCCAAATACCCACCAGATCTGAGTTCCAAGCCTTAATAAAGACTCAACATTCTGTTGTATTTTAGATAGATTTCCACTTTCTCCTCTCAAGCTCCATCAACTCTACTTGGAAAATGACCCAAATACAAAAAGAAAGTCAAGCGAGTAGAGCAGACCCCGCGTCCATCCCCTCCTCCTCCTGCTTCTGGGGAAAGAATGCACTCCTCCTCCAGGTGTGTGTGTGCAAATGAAGAACAAAGTAGGAGGTTGCGTGATCTCATCCTCTCGTTTGAAAGTAGCTATAGCATTGTTTCACAAAAGGCCATACCTTCCATGTCATCTGTCACAGAACAAAAGCATACAATCAAAAAAAAAAAAAAAAAGAAAGTGATTTGCTCTAATGTGAATGCACCCATTTAGAGCATGTCAAAATAAAGCCAGCATTAAATGTCAACCCCACCTTCACATTAGAAGATCAATCACACTGCAACAGACACGTGACAGCAGAATCCAGACTTCACTGCTTTGTCTTTTGTGACAACACAGTTGTGGGCTAATCTGGGTCTGACCTTTGCCCTCTCACTGAGAGAAGCAATACTCTGCTGAGAGTAATTATTACCGTCCACATCTCCAGACCCGCCTCCGCATGCACCTTAGACTCTGCCTGGGGATTCACAGAGATGCCTTCTTGGCCCCCAAGAATGGCACCTGCTTTTGCATCCTTGGATCTTCAAGACTCCAGTTCCCCTGGCCCTGGATGGCCTTGCTTTCTTTGCCACCTGCTGAAGTCCTGTGCATCCTTCAAGTCCCCGTTCAGAGAGTGACGGCTCTGTTCATCCTTCACTGAAACTTCCTCTCCCCTCCCGGGGCCGCAGTGGTCAGCAGCACAGACTGTGTACTGCACAAGTCTAAGAAGAGCTACTGCCTTTCCGGCCTGCACCTGCATTGCATTTTAGCATGGATTGCATTTAATCTTGTATTGTTGTTTTTTTTAAGTTTATTCATTTATTGAGAGAGAGAAAGAGAGAGAGTGGGGAGGGGCAGAGAGAGAAAGAGAATCCCGAGCAGGCTCCACACGGTCAGCGCAGAGCCTGATGAGGGGTTCAAACTCATGAACCCGTGAGATCATGACCTGAGCCAAGACCGAGAGTCGGGTGCTTAACCGACTGAGCCACCCAGGCACCCCTAGGTCGCATTCAGCGTTAACTGCTTATTTAAATGCTGGATTCCCCTACTCACCCGTGCATATCTTGAAGACAAAATTACACCTTATTTATCTTCCCTCATCAAGTCCTAACACAGTGCCTGGCACATTGCAGTTGCTCAAGATTTTCTTCAATGAAAAATTTTTAAGACTCTCAAATTGGGACGGTTGTCAATACTAGATGCAGCACTATGCATTTTCCATACTGTATCTCTTTTAATATTTACAACAGTCCCATAAGATAAGTAAGGTTATCATTATTTCCACTTTATTGGTGAGAAAACCGATGCCCAGAGAAGCACGGTAACTTTTCCAAGGACACCTAACAAATGACACAACTATAACTTGAACCCAAGTCCAGGAGGCCAAAGACCGAGCCTATAACTCCTTCAGCACGTGCTCTACTGTCTCCCGATGTATGCAAAGAATAGTTACTCCCCCGTGAGTTACAGAGAATATTCAAAAGTGGAACCAGTGCATATCTTTCGTAAACGATCTAGAACGAACATTTTCACAAGAAATTTAGACCAGTCTTCTAACCAACCAACCTCCAGTATTAAGGTTTTTCCTTTATGCCCATGCACACGCGTATTTTTAAATATGTATACCCCAATGTGCTACTCATAAGCCAAAAGGAACCAGCTCTCAACGGGCAAAGGCAGCACCTTTTCCATGTTTATTTTGCTGGGTCAGCTACCAAGCCACATGTAGCTGTGCGACAGGAAAGTCTCCCTATACAGGAAAAGAAACTTCAAAGGAAGCTCTGATCACAGAAACTGAAGTATCAACACGAAGACCGGCAGGAGACAGAAGGACTCAGGTGAAACTGTCCCCAAGAATACAACAGTTGGCCTGTGGAGGATGCCAAGGGGAGAAGAACTTCCCCGACCCCAATTCCTTTGTGCATGTGGAAGAAGGTGGGTCATGAGGGGTGTGGAAGACATCAAACACCATCACCTCCAGAAGGCACCACCTCCCAAACCAGCACCCTGAGGTAATGGGCAATGTGGTCACAGGGCCCAGGACAACCACAGAGCTTTTTCTGCTCCTCAAATCTCAGGGGCTTGCAGTCCCTTCTGTGCTGGCAACCACTGAATTATACCACCTGACCCACTGGCCACTCTGCCCCGGGGCTCTCAGGACGCATATGCGTGTGCAGGGTTCTCACCAAAGAATTAAGACTGGAAGACTAAGGGCTTGCTTCTTACAAAGGACATGCTGCCCCAGGAGAGTTCCTTTTAAAGAGTGATAACATGACTGCCTTCATGGTCAACCCTGGCTTTGTTTAAGCCCAAAGAGGTCTAGGAATGCCTGTCGGTTGGGTGTCCAACTTCGGTTCAGGTCATGATCTCACCGTTTGGGAGTTCGAGCCCCATGTCGGGCGCTGTGCTGACAGCTCAGAGCCTAGCCTGGAGTCTGCTTGGGATTCTGTGTCTCCCTCTTCCTCTACCCTCCCCTGCTCGCGTTCTGTCTCTCTCTCTCTCAAAAATAAATAAACATTAAAAGAAAAAATTTTTTAATAAATAAAAAAACTTAAAACGCTCACAGACAGCAGAAAGAAAACGAGGGTCATGAGGAATCCTGAAAGAAACAAAACGCCCATTTTATATGCGCCCACAAAAAGCCTCGCTGGTCATGCTCGCTTTAAATACTTTTTCATTTTTTTCCCCCTCTTTGAAGAGGAAAATATAGAAACAAACAAACAAAAACTAAAAGCAGCTGCATCCATCCCCTCTGTGGGCGTTTTCTCCTAGATGTTCAGCTGGAATGCCAACCCGCTCCACGGCTGTAAAGAGAGACAATGACTTTGGACGTGACACGGCCACGCCCCCCCCCCCCCCCGGGTCCAACCTCCTCATAGAAGGTAACAAAAGGGAAGCCGCCACCCCAGGCGGGGTCCTGCTTGTCACGGCATTGGAGCAGGCCTCCTGATCCACTGACGCTGTGAGATCAAGCCTATGCCAAGGACAACAGGATCCTCTTAAACAGGAGGCTGGGACTGCAAAGCACGGCAGGTGCCAAGAGACAGGTGGCCAGTCCCTTGAGTGAGTTCTGGCTCAGATGCCCGCCCACACCCGCTGTTACCTCTCGCAACTCTAGCCTCTGGGCCACGGCCTCCAGGCACTCCTGCCCAGTGCTCTCCACCGACAGCGTGCACTCGATCACATTGCTGTCCAGCAGGCGGATCCGTGTGACAAAGCAGTTCTTGCTCAGGACGTTGTAGCGCCGTGTCCGACGGAGCTTCAGGCCGAAAGGCATGGCTGCGTGGCCCTCGGACGCCGCCTTCCTATCCCGGCGCCCACGCCCTTGAGATGGCCTTAGCAGCTTCGTGTCTGGGTGATGACACTACCGCACGTGCTCCTCCAGACGCCGAGAAAGGTGTCCATGCCCGGTGCGGCGCTCCGAAGGATCGCTGCGAACAGAGAAGCAAAGCAGCAAGGTCATTGGCTGCAAGGGAGGCTGCGGATGCCGCGGCGTACGATCCGCACACGCGAGCACACGCCCCCGGCCGGCCGGCCGTCCACGTTCGAGAACCAGCAAGCTCTGCAGCCCTCAAGCCTCTTGGTGGAGCCCATGAGCTCTACCTGATCTTTCAAGAGGGAGCTGATGAAATCCGTTCGACAGCTGAGGACGCGGAGGATCAGAGAGATGAGAAGACCTCACCTAAAGACGCACAAGGTGAATGGCAACGTCAGAATTCAAACCAACGTCTATGGGCCTTGAATTCCCATGCTTTTTTCACTGCACCATCCTGTCCACTCAAGAAAGCAGTAGCGATGGAACTGGAACACTGTGTAACTTCTAAATAGATCCTCTCGTTTCAACCTCATTAACAGCCTGATGGCGTAGGCTTTCTGATCCCCCCCTTTTACAGGGGAAAGAAGTGAAGCTCGATGATTTACGTGACTGGCTGATCCTGAACTTAGAATCTTATCTTGTTCCTTCTCCCTCTTTGCAACACTGCCTCCTTCTTTACCTTAACACTATTTACCTTTATTTTTATCTTAATATTTATTTTGTTATTTACTTTATACACTTAGAACGGATGATAGAAAATGAAGAGAATGCACATTTAATGGAAGTCAGCAACTTTCTACATTTGAAGAAGTTTTAAATATATGAATCTAATGCATTTATTATCACAACTCTGTGCTCTTCTTCACCAAACAGGCAGTTAGATGTGGGGAACTGCCCTACCATCATTTTGTTCTTTTACAAAATGCTTGACGCAAAAGCCTTGCCACCAAATTAAAGATAATTTACTTAACTAATAGTGAGATGTACTTACACCCTCATGTCCCACCAAATTCAAGGGATGACACTGCCATGGAGAACACAAAAAGAAAACAACAGCAAAAGTGGCTTTTACTGTTCTGCTCTCACTGGGAGTTTCTTCATCGTTATCTTCCAAAGAAGCCAGAAATGTTCAGACAACCTCTCTGTTCACCTTTCTCTTCCCCATTAAGCCCAAAAGACTATCTCTTGCTCATGTGATTGTTGTGTTAACTCCATTCCCTAAGTCAAGCAGATCCAGCCTGACTGCACACCTTTCATCCAAAGAATTACCTCGGAGCCCCCTGACACTTAGAGGGGCAAATATGAGTAACTATTTACAGGCATTCCTGAATTAATAAATAAAATGGCTTTAATATTTAGAAACCACTCCCTGTCAGTACCCCAGGCCTCACAGAGGTTGTCAGGGCACAACCCTACAACAGAGCAAAACATACTCCCCAGACTCCCTCGGCCGGTCTTTGATGCCTGCCCTCTGGCACATTCCTTAGCATGACAGGTATGTTTTATGATGGCTTAAAATACACATGCGAGAGACTGTGGCTTGGTAAAACCTATTAACATTTCTAAATCACTTTGTGTTGGCAGACTGTCATGTTTACCTCTAAGGTAGACCAACCTGATGATCTCCTGATATCTGCAGGAAAGACTACACAGGGACCCACCCCAAAAAGCAAAAAAAGAAGTCAGGATTCAAATACAGAACCCTGAAGAGTTGACTGCTACACATTCCCTCACCTTGTTGAAGAACAAGGCAGAAGACACCAAGATTCAACTCGTATATTAACCAGGGAGCCTCAAACAGAAGAAATATTTGCTCCGTGGGCATAAGCCACACTTCTAATCCTGGGCTAGGCGCTTTACATCTGGGTGTGCCTCACCTTAAACACCTATGAAAGAATGTGGCCAGCCGGGTACACCTTTATCCCAGCCACTATTAAAAACAATCCCTGCTATATATTCCATAGGACGCATCCAGAACACACAGTTAGTGAAATAAAAAGTACACTGCACACCAAATGCACAGATAATGCAGTTTGTATAATAAACAAAAACACATGAAGTACTGGGAAAGAACGTAAATTCCCTAAAACAATTAACCATTAGGGCCACATAGAGGTGACATTACACAGAACTCTCACTCTGTATTTTATACATTTCTAAAGTGTTGTAACGTTTTACAATCACCTTAGATTACTTTTGCAAATAAAGATTAGCTTAAAATGGATTAGCTACTAAAAATGGTATGTCAGAAGCAACATCTGCCAATCTGGCAGTGTATCTCCTAGAAAATACTGATTTTTTAAGATTTTTTAAGCTATTTAAGTCTTCAATTTGCAAGACACTTGCTAGGTAAGGTAGCCACAAAAATTTGTAAGAAAATTGGTCGGAAAAGTCAATGTCATGACATAAAATATTGAATGGCGGGGGGGGGGGGGGGTGCCGGAGGGGGGTGTGGTGCTCTAGAGTAAAAGAGATGTAGGACTTATAAAAATAAAATGCAATATGTGAACTTCAATCAAATCCAGGGTTAAAAAGATACCTATAAAAGACACGAGGCAATTAGGGAAATTTGAAATAGGGAACAGAAATGAGATGATATCAATGTATTACTAATAAATTTCTTGGTTTTTTTTTTTTTTTTAGAGACAGGGAGTGCACAAGCAGTGGAGAAGAGCAGAGAGAGAGAGAGAGAGAGAGAGAGAGAGAACCTCAAGCAGGCCCTATGCTCTCAGTGCAGAGCCCAACACAGGGCTTGATCCCACCACCTTGAGATCATGACCTGAGACGAAATCAAGAGGCGGATGCTCAATCGATGGAGCCGCCCAGGCGCCCCTCTTCTGTTATTGATAGTAGAATTGTGCTTGTGTAAACAGAATGCTTTAGGAGATGGCAGTGGGTATATCTAGGGGTAAAAATGTCATAATATCTACAATTTACTTACAAATGGCTAAAAACCCAATGCATACATATACAGATTCAGAGCCGAACAAACATTACAAAACATTAATAGTTGTTAAATCTGGATGGTGGGCGTACAGATATTCACTGCACTGTTCTTTCAGCTTTTCTGTATACCTAAAAATGTTCGTAATCAAAGGAACGAGAACAAAAAAAAACAAAACAAAAGGCAACCCTCAATACCGGCACTAAACATAGTCCTTACAGCTCGGTTGAAAATGCAGCTGGCTCTTTCTATGGACTTCTCTAATCCCTCCCTTTCTTTGTCTGAACTCCCACATCATTTCTGCCTATTGTAACATAGCAATCAAACTTGTGTTAATAGTATTAGCAAGGCTGACTCTAAACTCTTCCAGAACTAGAGACATGTTTTCTCCGTCTTTAACACCCACATCTTTCACCTAAATTAAAAGTTCATGGCATTTACGCCCAGAACTCATGCGGTTGGAGGGTTGTGCTTCTGGAAAGAATTGCCAGGCGCTCATTTAAGACACCCCTTGCCTCTAGGATGGGTCACACCTAAATGATTCCAGGTAAACCATCTGTGTGACACTAATCTGTAAGAATAGGGTTAGAGGAGATGATCTGTTAGTCCCTTTCAGTGTTAACATTTTGATAGTCTATGAATTATCTGCTGTGTTTTTAAAAATGTTTATTTATTTTGAGAGAGAACACACATGCACATGTGTAGGGGAGAGGCAGAGAGAGAGAGAGAGAGAGAGAGAGAGAGAGAGAGAGTCCAAGCAGGCTCCACTCTGGGCTCTATCCCTTGAACCATGAGATCATGACCTGAGTGGAAATCAAGAGTCTGACCCTTCACTGAGCCACCCAGGCCCCCCCTAACCGCCATGTTTAAGCTCTCAAAGAATCCATAGCACTTGTATCATGAGTCCATCTCCTAACTATTTACAAAGGCACACAGTTCTACAATACACGTGACCCAGCACCGTCTGGGTTTTAAGCCTCCTTCCTCTGCTTTGTCCTTGATAGACAGAGAGAGGGAGGATTAAGATATGCCACCAGACAGGAGCACCTGGGTGGCTCAGTGGATTAAGCGTCAGACTTCAGCTTAATGATCTCGCGGTTTGTGAGTTCGAGCCCCGCGTCGGGCTCTGTGCTGACAGCTCAGAGCCTGGAGCCTGCTTCGGATTCTGTGTCTCCCCCTCTCTCTGCCCCTCCCCCACTCACACCATGTCTCTCTCTCAAAAATAAATAAACATTAAAAAGAAAAAAGATATGTTACCAGACGGGAAACTGGATGTGAAGTCTATCACAAACAAGTCCTCTCTGGGACTCCAACGACTTTCCCTGTGTGGCTCTCAGGGGCCACATGATATTCACTTCATCACATGAACATTGTAAAACCTAGAACAAAATGCCAGATTCTCATAAAAAGGTCACATGCTTATGAAACCGTAGATTTTTCCTGATGATACTGGCTTTCCAAAAGAGCTCAAACTAGGGGGTCGTCAATTCTATTTGCCATAAGATTTGGTTTTGTTTAATGGAAAACTCTTTTAAAAACTGAAGTCACTGAAAGGATGAGTTTTATTTGTCCCCTCTTCAAGAACATATCAAGTAAATAAGGGCAAGCTGCAAATGTTGCTTCCATTCATGGAAGTTTAAGGAAACAGACTCTTTTCTTGGTTAGTACAGATAGTAAAGCCGATAGGGCTGACTCATGATGTTTTTTTTTTTTTTTTCAAGACAAACAGCTTCTTATTCTAATTTCCAAACATCATCTGCTGATCCTCTTTTTCACAGATGTAGCTTAGTGAGAAAAGTAGCATCGGATAAAAGAGTTAGACCCCAGCCCTTCAGTGACGAGAGTCACCGGGAGTAAGAAGCAAACGTGAAGGGTGGCTTGGGTGGCTCAGTCGATTGGGCGTCGGACTCTTGATTTCAGCTCAGGTCAGGATCTCATGGTTCATGGGACTGAGCCCCACATCAGGCTCTGTGCTGACAGTGCAGAGCCTGCTTGGGATTCTCTTTCTCTCTCCCTCTCTCTGTCCCTCTCCTACTTACTGTCTCTCTCTCAAATAAACATTAAAAAAAAAAAAGAAGCAGCAGCAAATGTGAAAAAAAAAAAAAAGGACAAGGAAAGTACCAACAACTCTGACCTCTCCAGCTCGGTGGGTCTTTGTCTGAAGGGATTGGAAGTACATGTTAAAGGCTCCCCCGAAAGGAAGGACACCCATGTGACAGAAGGAGTGAAGTCAGGGGCACAGAAGGTCCTCTCTAAGAACCAAAGTTAGCTCAGGGAAGGGAACATGTGCACATCTTCCTGCAGGAACTGGCCTAAGTGCACACCCAGCAACTTAACCATTCCCTGCCTCAGTTTACTCATCTGTGAAGATAATACCCACTCTGCCCATCTGCGAGAAGTAAATGAGAAAATGCTTCTGTGGAGCACTCAGTGGCTATAAAGGTCCCCTACCTCTTCCCCCTCATACAGTAAGCCCAGTTTGCTCAAAGGATAGCAAAGCAGCCGTGGAAAGGACCAGAGTACGTGACCACCTAAAGTCTTAAAAACAAAAAAACAGGCAAAGCAGAGAACACAGAGTTGAATGCAAAGCGATGACAAGTCCAAGGGTAGAACCGTGCATTGTCCCAGCACTCCACCTTGTCATCCTCCAGTGTACCGTCACCTAGAGCAGAAAGGAGCCAATCATTAGAAGAAACGCTCCCAATGCAGAGCCCATCCTAAGTGGGTAAGAAGGTTGCGGCCTTTTCCTTATCTTAGTCAATAACATGCTTACAGTGTCTGGTGTGAGGCAGCTGTTCTTTTTTCCAGTGGAAATTGATTCCCAATTGCTGTGGGTCTTAGAATCCAAATGGCTGCATCTCTACAGCTGATGGCATAGCACAGTCTCCCTCACACCAGAGAAACTCCCGTGTGTGTCTCAGCTCCCCAACAAGAATCTTTTTTTCTTTTTTTTTTTTTAACATCTATTAATTGTTGAGAGAGAGAGACAGCACGAGTCGGGGAGGGGCAAAGAGAGAGGGAGACACAAAATCTGAAGCAGCTCCAGGCTCTGAGCTGTCAGCACAGGGTCTGATGCGGGGCTCGAACCCACGAACCGTGAGATCATGACCTGAGCCGAAGCAGGACGTTTAACTGACTGAGCCACCCAGGCGTCCCCACCACAAGAATTTTGAAGGGAGACAGCTATGTCAGGTTTAGATTTGTAGTCACCTTTGGATGTGGCAGGGCGCTAAATAAATATTTGTCACTATGATGAAAGAAAGAATGAATTCTGAAAGGGTTGAGTTTTTGAGGCCAAGGTAGGGCAGGGGCCTCCAGGTGACCTCAGTGGCACCTAAGGAATTTGGAGCCTTAGATAGATCTGACATGCGAGGGTGTGAGAAAGGCTAAAAAGTGCAGAGAAGAGGGATGAGAAGTTATTCAGCTCACTGGTGCTCTTTGGGGGTAAAAAATTGAACCCACACTTCTATAAGAACATTCCCACCCAAGCCTGTCTTTTTCAGCCCTTGATGTGTTTTAGACTGAGCGTGGTCTCAAAGACCAGAGAGATGCTACATCCCATGGAAGTTCTTTGCCAAAACAACAAGGGAATTACGGATGTGATAAAGAATCCCAGTGTGCCCACGATTGCCCAAAGCAATTTGTAGGGATATTTGCTCTGTAAACACACTTTAAGGGCCTTTCATAGAATAAGTTACAGCAGAAGAGGACAGGACATACAGAGAAGCTTCAAAGTCACTTCTAAAACTCATTCCTGACCGATCAGCTTCCTAAGAAGATCTAATATGTAAGTTTCCATCTTCTAACAATCAGCTGTGGATTTCCAGCACCTTGTACTTTCTTCTTTCCCCCTAAACATATCAACAAAACACCTGCCAAATGGAAAACAAAGAGCAAAGCCAGCTTTCTCATAGAAAAGTCAGTCGGCTGATCTAATAAATTTTAAATATGATGAGTAAGAAGTGGAGAGACCTTTCATAATATCAACCAAAGACAGCTTAATCCCCTTTACTAAACTACCTGTACTAAATTTCTTTAGGGAAAAGACAGGAATTAAAATCCAAATCTTAAACGCGGTCATCTTTTTATTTCCCATGCTATATTATGTACGCTTACTTCTGAAATCTGAACATAAGTTCTGAAATCACGAACATAAGCTAACTGCTGTTCCACTGCATTCTATATTTACTAACAGTCTCTGGCATTTTTCCAGCATTCCATATTACTACAACTCCCAAGCACACCTCACAGAACTATGTAACCCTGGTCTGGGTGTGAGAAAGGAAAAAATGATGCAATGAGTCCATCCTGTGTATAAACACGCATGAGGCACAGCTCAGTTTTAAAAAGTACTATGTCATTTTTCTGAGGAGAGTTTTAAAAAGGGGTAGAAGGGCATGGGGAAAAAAGAGTATGGGAAAATGGGAAATGCTTTCTCTGATTCCCCCTTAAAGACCGGCAGAGAGTAAGGTAGTTCGTTTTGGTGAAAATTAGAGTTAGTTTCTTCTATAAATGTTAGTGCTATAGAATACCCAGATTACGTCCATACATTGCATTATTCGAAGCCAAGCAAAATGTTGTGCGAGGTTTACAACACAAGCCCCTAACTTTTAGTTGCTAAATAACTACAAAAACAAATGCAGAATGTCCATGTTTTTGAATTTCTTCCTTTTCCTCCCGCTAACTCAACTTCAAACATTCAGTGGTGGCATGGAGAGAAATTTGTCGAAATCTGGAGCTGCACTGCAAGTCAGAACAAAGATTCCTGCTACAGGACCCCATCACAGTGGTACCTCACCTCCACGAAAAATGGCTACATAGCAACTACATGTGTGCAGAATGTCTCCGAAAACCAGGAAATGGAGGCAAACATCCTCTGAGCAATCAAATATATCACGAAGTCCTTATTAATGCTCTGCTCAGGAAACAAACAAACACAAACCACCCTCACAGTGCATTTACTCTGACTTTATATACCTTACATACCTTGCTTCTTAGCCCTTAGCAGACTGAAAGGAGATAAAGAAAAGTATGCTGGCAGGGAACAGAGAGGCAATGAGGGAGGCAGACTATAAAATTAAGCATTCCACAGCATGGAAGATAGTATCGAAAGTGCCCTGTGGTAAATATGGATGACGGAATAACACCGAGCATATTTTGCTTAAGATGGCAGTAAAGAAATATACTTGTAAAGAGTGTAACTTGTAAACTTGTAAACTCCCATCCATAGTGGTTACAAATAACCAAAAAAAAAAAAAAAAAAAAAAGTGGTTCTTGAGTGGTAAAGCTTCTATTACCTGGAATCCCAACTCCCCCACCCCAAGCAGTGGTTCTCTGTTGTTTATTCCTGCTCTAATACTCAGAGCAAAGCAGTTTGGTGAAGAATCAAAGGCTGCATTTTCGACTGTTGGGGGGGAGGGCAACGGTCTGTGAGGACCACCAGTTTGAAAAAGCCCCCCACAGGTAATTGCCGAAAAAAAATCATTACCCCATCCCCCACTTTGAGGATCACCACCCTGAGGTCTCTAGGGAGACATGATCTTCCCACAGGAAGGATCTCAAGACATGAAAGCTTTCATTATTGACTTCACTGAGACTCTTAAGGCATTCAAAGCACATCTTGAATATTTTATAGATAAAATAATATGTTGTCTGGAATTTACTCAAAAATAACAGGACTGGGGTGGGTGTGGGGGGGCGTCTGAGCGGCTCAGTGGGTTAAGCATCTGACTTCGGCTCAGGTCATAACCTCATGGTTCGTGAGTTCAAGCCCCGCATCGGGCTCGCTGCTGTCAGCACAGAGCCCACTTTGGATCCTCGGTCCCCTTCTCCCTTTCTGAACCTGCCCCCCCCCGCTTGCACTGTCTCTCTCAAAATAAATAAATAAACTTAAAAAAATAATAATGGGAAGGGGACACTGTGGGGGTCCGGATAAAGCAATATTGGCCACGTAGTTGCCAGCTGCGGTTGGTGGCAGACAAGGCTCATACCTTTCCTTATGGTTTTGTATGCGCTTGAAATTTCCCACATTAAAAAGTTGTTTTTTCTTTCTTTCTTTCTTTTTTTTTTTTTTTAATAAAGAAGTCTTTCTTAAATAGCACTTCGTAAAGCAACCTGGCAAAAATCCTCCACTCTGTGGAGCTATGTTACAGAGAAAGGGGGTCAGAATTCTTCCTCCATGTAACCTCTCCTGCCCCTCCAAAAGAAAACTTACATTTGACTAGATCAAATTGAGAGTGAGCATTTCTCATTTCATTGTTAAAAGATGGCAATAAAAATTCTTTTTGCAGGGAAAGTTGACAGGCTGGATAAAAGTACAAAGAACAACCAATGGGCAGAGGGGAAGGGATTCCTCCTGCCCAACCTGCTTAATCGACTGTATCAGAGCACCTGACTCTGGCTTACTTCTCTGATGAGCTTTCTCTGTCTATTCACGCCAGGAATGCTTTGTCCTACGAGACTCCACCCTTCTTTGAGAGACAGTAGAATCTGCAACTTTCCAAATCCAGTTCTTTCTGGTGTCAGTGTCTACACCCACAGTGATGTGCGTCCTGGAATGTCACAGCTAATCATAGCCGGGAAGTAGAATGGGAGAGTCCTGTGAGTGTTGGAACACCAAGAAGGCAATAGCGAGCACCTCCATTTTTAAAGCAGATACGATGACAGAGGCATTTTCCTGAGCATTATCTCCAATGGTCTTATGAGACGGTGATTCCTAATGCCCCCATTTTTACAGACGACAGCACCAACTCTGGAGAGGTTAAGACCTTGCCCAAGATCACACAGTTACTAAGGATACCACCTGACCCCACGTTCTTACTCAATGAACCATGTTAAAATACCCAGAAAGGGGGTAGGAAACGACCTGGTGATATGAAAATAACAATGACAACAGCAAACAACCACATTCTATAAGGAAGGCTTCAATATGCCATCTGCAGTCTATCTTTGCTCAGCCCGAGTGGACTCGATCCAGACATGGCAGAAATGGATCCTGAGGCCGGTGACTCAATTTCAGTCCCAGGATGTTCTATCCAGACGGCATGGCCGCAGAATCAGGGTCTTATCCCTGCCACAGCACCCCATACCTCCTCCGCCCGACCCAGTGCCTCTTACCTAGACAACTTTCCTTCTACGGTTCCAGTGTGTGCAGCAGAGAGGGATAATCCCAGCACATCAATACAAGCTCTTCAAAAACCAATTTGAAAAACACAGTTACAAGAGCAACCGGAGAGGTTTTCCAGCCTGTTCACATGACTCACTCATCAAAACGAAAGAAATTCGCTGAAGGTAAACATACCTCCAGCCTGCTTCATTCACCCTCCTCTGGGATGTGCACCCTAATGGGGACAGAGCTGACCAAGAGAGGGGTTCTTTGTGAAAGGCTGTTACAAGTGACCTCCCTTAGCAAAGTTTTCCACACCTCCCTCTCCCGTTTCCTTCCTGTCCATGCCTGAATTCCCTCAACTCCCCTTGCGTGTCCAGAACTTTCGGATGGGAGGACTCACCCGTGTCACTTCCTATCCAAACAGAAGCAGCAGCCACGCAATCTCTGCCAACTCTCTTCAAGGGGGTCTATGCAGCCAGTGCCCAGCTTCCCTGGGTACGTCGCCATGTTCCTTGGTCTCTCTGGCCCCATCAGTGAGCCTCACTCTGATGTGGAGTGATTTCCCTGCATCAGCCACTTACAGGCTGTATAACCATAGCTCAGAGGCTGCCTCCCTTTCTGCATTTATACTATGGGGGTGGTAACAATACCCACCAGGTGCAGCTGCGGGACTACACCCGTTGGTAACATATCAAGGGCTGGCACAGAGTCTGGCACATGGTGAGCACTATTTGTATGTTTGCAGTCACTGTCCTTATTATTGTTGCTGTTTCACTGAATACTGCAGGAAGCCCAAGGAAACACAGACTGCCAACGTTCCCAAGTGTATGAATCGCTTTCCAACAAGCCAGCGTTTGTAGAATTTCAAAAGCTAAGGCTATTTGTCACAAGGAGGCGAAGCATGAATACAAGACCCCTAGGTCTCACTGACTGGCAACCATGGACAGGATGCACAGTGGGCTCCAGAGACCAGGACCAAGTCAGTGAGTCAGGAATACAACCCAGCAGGTTCTGAAGTGTTAACGATGCAATCACTTCCCCAGAGCCAAGTAGCTGAATCAGCGGGGGGGAAAGAATGGCAACAGGTAGGAGCCAGTATCAGCTGCTACCGAGTTGCATGCTCCCCACTGGTGTAAGCAACTGTCAATCACTGATGGGAGAGAACAAAGCTTCTAAACAGCGATGCCCATGCTACCGGCTGGCACCCACGCGATAAACAGACAAGCACACGTGCACAGACATGCACAGGAAGCCCATCGTAATTGTCCTTTCTTCCCTCGGTCCCCTGCCTATGAGACCCCCACACACAACCCAAGTGGGTTCTTGGAAAAAACTCGTGCTGTACATTAAGTAGCCCTCAGTGACATGACAGAGAAAAGCACCTGTTGCCAGCACGGTCACTTGGCTGTCATAAAAACACTGTTAGCATGCTAACATTCCTGCTACCGTTAGTGACCTCAGACCTGAAGATGTGCTCAGTGGCCTGCATCAGCGCTGAGCAAGCCGGGGCCTCTGGAGACACTGCTGCCCATGGGGAGGGCTCTCCCCCTGGGCAGGGGATGACTGCAGCCTGGTAGGGGGTGGGCGGAGGAAGGAACAGGAGCGAAAACGTCAAGTGCTTCGGTTCCCGGGTCGGACTCTTCGTTCTTAAAAGCTGAGAAACTTAAATTTGTACAATATCTAACAAAGCCTTATCTAATAAATACGGCGAGTGCTACGCAGGGTAAACGTAATTCAAGAGGCTCCCTTTGCTCTCTTGACTTACACCTATGTTTCAGAATATTAAGGATTTCAAATCTCCCTGCAAACAAACCCTGTCTGCCGAAATCTTGGTACAGAAGCAAAAATATCGCTGGGAAAAGAAAATGCGTATCTATCCTTCAACTAGATGGTGAGAAGCCAGGAACCAACAACGCTTTTACAGCTTTTATCACCCCAAATCCCTTTGCACTATAATTAACGCACACTCTAACTCAGCAATGCCACTTTAAAAGCAATGGGTCTTAAGGGTCGTGTATAAGGATGGTGCAGTAAACATCATCTGTAGTAGAGGGTGGGGGCCTAAAAACGACCTGCATATCTATGACGGAATTACGTTTGAATGCACTCTGGCATAGCCACATGATTTAGGGCATTATGCTGTTATTAAAAATCAGCTAAATCTTTAGCTATGAACTCAGAGCAACAACCGTCAAAAATTCAGTAACTACCAGCTTGTTGGAAAAGCTGCAGAGTAAGGCATGCAGACCCAAAGCGAAGCCAGTCATCTTGTATGTGTTTGTGCCTACACGAGCTTGGAGAAAGGATGGAACAGGTCCATCCTCAGAGGGATAAAAGGTAGAGCACACATCTACTTTGTCAATATGCAATCTTTGGAGTATTAACACTGTGTTAAACAAAAACCTATTATTTAAAAAAAATTTTTAAGATTTATTTATTTTTGAGAGAGAGAGAAAGAGAAAGAGACAGAGCATGAGCAGGGGAGGGGCAGAGAGAGGAAGACACAGAATCTGAAACAGGCTCCAGGCTCCGAGCTGTCAGCACAGAGCCCGATGCGGGGCTCGAACCCACGAACCGTGAGATCATGACCTGAGCTGAAGTCGGACACTTAACCGACTGAGCCACCCAGGTGCCCCAAGAACTATTATTTTAAATACTGCTTCTCCTAAATACTAGATATAAAAACATTGAGGAGAAGTCTGCCTTCGGTATTATATCAGTCATCACTGACCATTTCAGCTCTAAGATCATCTGAGTGGTTGCTATGTGTCAGAATTATGCTAGACTATTGCATGCACTGTATCATCTAACCCTCACAATCCCAGCTTACGGATAAGGAAACAGACTACATAACCTGGCCAAAGTTCCAAAGCAAGCAGGTGGCAGAGATGGGCTCCAAAGCCCAGTTTTTACAATTAGATGATACACATAGTAAGATACACATTGATCATATATGCCCCCTTCATAAATAACAATGCTTAGAACACAAATCTCATTAACCATTTGCTTTTAGCACCACATAAATCATACCTTGACTAAGAGCAAAAGCAAAAATAAAAAAAAATCACTTGAGATCAAGCATTCCTTTTCAAAATTGGAATTAAAACTACTTAAACCCTGGAGCGCCTGGGTGGCTCAGCTGGTGAAGCGTCAGACTTCAGCTCAGGTCAAGATCTCATGGTTTTTGAGTTCAAGCCCCGCACTGGGCCCTGTGCTGACAGCTCAGGGCCTGGAGTCTGCTTCAAATTCTGTGTCTCTCCCTCTCTCAGCCCCTCCCCCACTCATGCTCTGTCTCTCTCTCTCTCTCTCTCAAAAATAAATAAACATTGATAAAAAAAAAAAAAGCCACTTAAACCCTGGGACTTCCCTGAGTTTCCATTCTTTTGAATTATTAAGCCTAGAGAGGCCATTCTTCTTCTTTTTTCTTTTTTTTTAGAGTTTATTTATTTGAGAGAAAGAGAGAGAGAACAAATAGCAGAGGGGCAGAGAGAGAGGGTGAGAGAGAATCCCAAGCAAGCTCCACACTGTTAAAGCAGAGCCCAACTTGTGGTTCAATCCACTGAACCCACAAAATCATGACCTGAGCTGAAATCAACAGTCAGACACTCAACCGACTGAGCCACCCAGGTGCCCCTCCTTTTCTACTTTAACTAAAAATTTTAATCGTCTTTACTGAATTGAAAATTATAGGAAACTATGAGGAAAAAACAAAAATCACCCCAAATGTCACCACCTAGACATGACCAATTTAAAACTTTTGCATATTTTATCCCATTCTTTTAAGTATATTTTAAATTTGTTGACATAGCTGGGATTGTACTACGGTGTTTGACATCTTTCATTCTTTCTGATTGCTACTTATTACTTTCCCATATTACTGAAACTTATCCAAAAACAAGTTTAAACTATTGCATAGTATTCTATAGCATAGACCGACATTTATCTAACTGTTCCCCGTTGCTGACATGTTAGTTTGGTTCTGATTTTTGCTATTGTTCAAAAAGATTTGCCCATACCTCTAATTCTCTCTTTAAGATAGATTCTTTCTTTAATATTAAAAAAAAATTGTTAACGTTTATTTATTTTTGAGAGACAGAGACAGAGCATGAGCAGGGAGGGGCAGAGAGAGGGGGAGACACAGAATCTGAAGCAGGTTCCAGGCTCCGAGCTGTCAGCGCAGAGCCCGACATGGGGCTCGAACTCATGAACCGTGAGATCATGACCTGAGCTGAAGTTGGACGCTTCACCGACTGAGCCACCCAGGTGCCCCCTTTTTAAATATTTTTTAAGTTTATTTATTTATTTTGAGAGAGAGAGAGAAAGAGAGCACACAAGAGCACAAGTGGGAGAGGGGCAGAGAGAGGGAGGGAAAGAGAGAATCCCAAGCAGGCTCCGTACTATCTGCACAGAGCCCAACACAGGGCTCAAAATCACTAACCATGAGATCGATCACAACCTGAGCCTAAATCAAGAGTCGGACACCTAATCAATTGAGCCACCAGGCACCCCTCTCTTTAGCATAGATTCTTAAGGAGGAATGCTCCCAAGTCAAAACCTGTAAGTTTTTAGACGTCTCTTACTACATACAGCTAAACTGATTCCCAAAGGACTGTCAAATGCAGAAGCTATGGTAAGTCACTATGATTTCCATTTCTTTACCTGCAAAATGCTCAAGATGATGTGTTTTCTTAAGTACTCCGCTGAAAAGCTCCCTAATGTAGAACAGAAAGGAATCAAACTTGGAGTCAAAAGGACCAAGATCAGGTTACAGCTTTCTTTTTTCTTATTGGGTCACCTTAAGCATGGTTCCTCAGCAAGGCAGAAAAGCTTTAGGAAAGGAAAATTTCAGCCCAAAAAGGATATATCGAAGTCCTAACGCGAGAGCAGGTCTGCGTGGCAGAATGGCCCCCCAAATCCAGTCTGCAATGAACTAGGATCCTTTCTCTCGTTAGCTCCAGTGCTATGTCACCATGCCACAGCTTTGGGAGCAGCAGTTCTGAGGACAGCTTTTGAGAAATACCACACGCTGTCCTCCGTCAGGCAGCAACTATGGAAATTACTTGGCCTGAACATCAAATGACTGTACTTCCTTATATTTATATACCATTTCCTCAAATACTACTATTCGCTCAGCCCAGACTACTGATTGTGGGAAATCCCAAAGAACAAGTAAAGACACCCTCTCTGCCTGCCAAATGGTAGGACATGCTCGGTAAGGATAAAAACAGAGCGGCACATACACTGGGCAGCTGGGAAGAGATTCGTCCAGACAGAGGCAAGGACGAGAAGAGACAAGGAGTGGATGCAAATGCACACCGACCGTCTGGAGACCGTTCTTGGGTTCCGGATAATCTGCAGAAGGTAGAAGGGGAGGTAGCAAAGGTCCGCAGCTTAAGTAGAAAAAAAGAAGAGAAGTTGCCTGGGTGGTTTGGTCAGTTGGGCATTTGACTCCTGACTTTGGCTCAGGTCATGATCTCATGGTCATGGGATACAGCCCTGAGCCCCTCATCGGGATCTGTGCTGACAGTGCAGAGCCTGCTTGGGATTGTCTCTCTCCCTCTCCGTCTCTCCCTCCCCTCTCCTCTTCCTCAAAAAAATTAAAAAGAAGAGTTTCCAGTGTGGAGAGATTTTCACTTGAGATTTATGTAAGTGCTCATTTTATTCTATATAAATGCAATATTTGAAGCAAAAGCAATGCAAATTCAGCACAAGGAAAGAATAAAAATTAAGACATTGTGATTTTTTTAAATTAATGTTTATTTATTTTTGAGAGAAAGAGGGAGACAGAGAATCTGAAGCAGATTTCAAGCTCTGAGCTGTCGGCACAGAGCCCGACGTGGGGCTCAAACTCATGAACCGTAAGACCATGACCTGAGCCGAAGTTGGATGCTTAACCAACTGAGCCACCCAGGTGCCCCCAAAATATTCTCTTTATCTTACTATTACATATGATTTTTTTTAACTGTTGCATTTACGCAAACACTGGAGCCATAGTCCTTAGTCTTCGAGAGCACGGCTTCCTGTAAGTCAGATTGGTAAATGAGGATTCTGATATAGGAACTAAAGTAGACAAGTAGTAAAAAATGAAGATTTCATTCCAGTACCTGTGCCTGGACCCTCTCAAGGAAGAGTGAACTAATTTGGAAAAAAAAAATGTAATGGCAGTGAGTCATTTATACACTAAGTTAGAACTTTATTTTCTTAGGTTTACTTCTTTATTTTGAGAGAGACAGAGTGTGAGCAAGGGAGGGGTAGGCAGAGGGAGAGAGAGAGAATCTCAAGCAGGCTCCACACCAGCAGCACAGAGCCCAACAGGAGGCTCGATCCCGAGAACCATGAGATCGTGACCTGAGCTGAAATTAAGAGTTGGATGCTTAACTGACTGACCCACCCAGGCGCCCCTAATTTAGAACTTTTAGATTGTGGGTGAACACATCGAATAAAAATACTCAAGATGGTCATACCTTAATAGCTTATTCCAGTAACAATCTTTACCATGTTGAAATTTCTTCTTTGTAAAATATACTTAAATCTCTATTCGTAATTGTATCTATTTCCTCCTTGAAGTCTTTCATCCTGAAAAGGGCAACTGGGAACCATCATCCCAGCATCACACCTTCATATATTTAACACTCTTATTATGACACTCATTGCCTCAGATTCCCCAACATATTTATTCCTACCTTTCTTGCCTTCTCTTTTTAGGGACTAGTTCATTGCCCTGCAATCATCTATCTCTGTGGTTCCCTATTCACTCTAAATCCTTCTTGTTTTCTTTTTGTTGCAGAACAAAACTGAGACAAGTTGCATTTACAACCTAACTCATGGAGATGGGCTTCATGTTCAGCAGAAAACACAGAGCACGCATGTTGGATTTGCCCATGAAATCCTTCCTTGAACAAAAAGATCTCTCACTGGAGAAGACACCACAAGAAAAGCGAACTGTGCTCTCGTCTATGTCAGATAATGAAGACTATGACAAAGGACAAAGAACGTCTGAAGAGGGTCTAGAACACTTAGGTTTAATTCTTTGCTCTGTCTGGTTACTTGAATCCAGTCAATAGTTAGAAAGCTAGAGCTGGAGGGGATGCCTGGGTGGCTCGGTTCTTTAAGCATCCCACACTTCATTTCGGCTCAGGTCATGATCTCTGATCTTGTGGTCGTGGCATAGAGCCCTAAGTGGGGCTCTGTGCTGAGTGTGGAGCCTGATTCTCTCTCCCCCTCTCTCTGCCTCGCCCCCACTTGCTGGCTCGCTCTCTCTCAAAATAAGTAAGTAAACATTGAAAAAAAAGAGAGCTAGAAGTTGAAAGATAATGGGGTTTCAGTGGTGAAACAAAGATGTTTTCCCAACTGAAAAATCACTTCAAATCCTGGAGAGGAACACGACACACACATTACAAGCTCCGTGTCTGATGAAGAAGGGGATGTCAAAAACCCCACACCAAAAAAATACAAATATAGAAGAGAAAAATCTGGGAGAGTAAGCCAGGCAGGCCCTCTGGAAGCTTAACTTTGAGAGGCACACGGGGCCAGGTGTGGGTTTCGTTTTGTGAGGTGTCTAATTTTTGCCAAGCGTGTAGGTTGTGAGTAGGGAAGGATGTGAAAGCCGGGGAACTATTGGAACGTCTTGATAAGGACATGTTCCTCCTCCCAGTCCAGATGGCACAGGAAGTGAGAGGGCTCCAGGAGGGAGGTGTCCGGATGGAAAGAGAGAAGGGGGCAGGGGTGAAATATCGTGACACGACTGGCTCACGTGCAAAGTTGTGCACAAGGAGTTCTTTAAAGCAGTTGGAGGTATGTGGAGATGTTTAAAGAAAACCAAGCAAGTGAAAAGGTGAAACATTTACAAACTCAAGAGAAAACAATGTGTTCAAGAAAGAAACCCCGATCCACATACCACACTTGGCTAAGCTGTACACATTGTCTGCATCGTTATACTGAACGAAAAAGGCACTGAACTGAGTCTAACCAGAGCATTTGCGCTGCTCTTCTGGAATGACGGCGGTAAGGGTGATGGGGTATCAGTGAGCCTCAGTCCTTACCTGCCGCTGCCACTGTCACCACCATTGTCCTACCTAACATTACTGAGCACTTACCAGGTTTTATGTTTTTCATGCTAAGCCCTTTAAGTGGGCCTTGTGTCTCTCCCAGGAGTCTGCCACAGAACAAAAAGCATCATGAAGGCTCCCAGACGGAGCAAAGAGGGATGTTTCTCTAGCAAGGAAAGCCTCCTTTGAATGCCCTGCAGTCAGCCTTTGGAATTGTTTCAGCAAGGAGAGAAGGAGCGTCCTGCCCGATTTCAGGAAGTCTATGACAACTGCCAGGAGCAAGTCCTTATTAGATAAGAATAGAAGAATCAAGAAGGGCCAATGGACACTGAGCTAGCAGAAGTGCCCCTGAAGAGGAATGCAAAATACAACTGACCTAGACCTCCAGCTCCCCAGCCCCACCACCCAAATAGTACACAAGGTTAATCCCAACGCAAGCACACATGGATCTTGTGCTGAGCCTGAACCCGTGATGGGCAGGGGCTGAAGACATCCAGCCTTTTATAGGCCCTATCCATAGATGCTGGCACCATTCCGAGCAACATGACTCAGAGGGTCAAGATTATGGTCACTAAATGTTCATGGCCAAAGCCATACCCGAATTCTGTCAGAAATTATAGTTTGCATTTCTGGAGCATTTCTTCCATACGAAACCCTGCACAGGTTATTTCTAGTACCCACATCATCAACTGTGCATAAGCATTATACCCATTTTACAGACGAGTAAACTGAAGCCTACGGACAACATACTAGCTAGCGATGGAATTCACAGTCTCACTTAGGCTGTGTAGTCTCCCATCTTCCATAATATCTTAAAGGAGCCTTTACTGTGACTTTTCTACAGAGTCTGGAGGGATACAAGGAAGCCAATCTCTACCAATGGAAATCTAACGTGGAGCTCATGACCCACTGACCGTGTTGTATACAACTAGTTAACCGTGTGAGAAAAATAGCACCTAGGACAAGGGGAACAAAGTTGCCAGACGACCCCAAGGTCAGAAGAAAAAGAAAGAATTGAGATTAGCGGGAGTGGAAAGGGAGAAGCCCCAGTCTTCACCCAACGCGTGCCTGGTGTTTGCTCTAGACACACGCCTGGCGTTTGCCATATGTTCCTCCTCTGTTGCAACAACAGAAACAACCCCCTTGGATCCTCCCATCCCTCCTGAAAGTGAACGGAGGCCAATCTTGATACTGTGGTGCTGAAAAATAACCCAAAAGTGTGGGGAAGGTCTGATATTTACATGACCAACTGGCATATCCCAAGCTCTAACTTCGGCGTTTCTCAGGAAATCTGGAAGAGCTGACCTACTGTCACCCAGAGGCACCAACCTCCTACGTGTTCATATTAATTTCTGCACTTTGGTCAAATTCTCCACAGTATCCTTTCATTCTGCCAACAGAATAATATCAGATCAACACGTGAGGGGATGAATGGGTTCATTCAGTAGATGGGGGAGGGAGGGGCAGGGAATCTTTTCATGATATATATGTATTTCAAATCGCAACACTCTCTTTAAACATCTTACAATTTTATCTGTGGTTATACTCCAATAGAGCTGAAGTTTTTAAAAAATCAAAAGAATAAATACCAGAGGGGGGAAAAAACTATACACTTTTCTCTTTTCATGGGTTAAGTGCAGATATGAACACAAACCCCACCACACGCGCTCCCTGTAAACCAATTCCAGTATTAAAACAAATTCAAGGGTGGCTCCTGGGTGGCTCAGTCAGTTAAGTGTTGGACTCTTGACTTCGGCTCAGGTCACGATCTCACGGTTGGTGAGTTCGAGCCCATGTCAGGCTCCATGCTACCGGGATTTCCTCTCGCTCCCTCTCTTTCTGACCCTCCCCGGCTCGCGTGCGCACTTTTTCTCTCTCGAACATTAAGTAAGTAAAAAAATTTTTTTCAAAAGAGATTCATTATTGCACATATTAAAAAAATTTTTTTCTTTACTGTTTCCTTTCGAGAGAGAGAGACGGACACAGAGTGCAAGCGGGGGAGGGGCAGAGAAAGAAGGAGACAGAGAATCCCCAGCAGATTCTGTGCGGTCGGCACAGAGCCTGACGTGGGGCTCAAACTCACGAACTATGAGATCGTGAGCTGAGCTGAAGTCGGACGCTTCACTGACTGAGCCACCCAGGCGCCCCCGTTATTGCAAATATTTGTCAAGGACCTACTCCATGCCAGGCACTGTGCTATTGCAAATATTTGTCAAGGACCTACTCCATGCCAGGCACTGTGCTAGACGGTAGGGATAAAACCATGTGAGACCAACAGCTGTGCCGTCCTCACAGAGCTCACCTATTACACACCTTAACTGAGTCTGGAACAACGGTCTAGGTGCACAAGGAAAACCAAATGTAAGCAGGGCGATATTATCACGAGCATATAACAATCACTGACTGCACTGGCACAACTCTCACCTTTTTCCTTAACCCCATCTGCCCTCCTTTAAATAGCAAGTGCCAGAACATGAAGGAACGCCACCAACGTGCACTCACCCCTCTCATTTCTTCTGAGCAATTACCAGTTGCCAGACACTATAGACAACAAAGAGTACCATATGGTTCCTGTCTTCGGAAGCTCATAAGCTACTGAGGATGAATTCTTAAGAATCAGAGGGCAAACGGCATTCTCTGCAAAGAGGTTTGACAGCTGTGTTTAAACGGTTTTTCGCCAAAACCGACACAAAGTAATAGTATTGCCTTGTTCTCCTTACACATGTCCCCATAGCAAGCACGGACGTCAAGACAGGCTCTTGACCTCTCTGCTCCATTGAAATGTGTGTCATCAAAATAAGCTTGCTGCTGCTCCTCAAAATAGGGAATTCACTCTACCCTCCCGTGATGGCATTTGAAGACATCAGAATTCTCCCTGGTCTACAGAGGGGCTAAGGCTGCTCATACAGCTGCATGAGGACGGTCCTTCAAGATCTGCTCCTTGTCTACCTAAATAATGAGGAGGAAGAGGAGGATGGTGATAAGGACGATGGCCATTAGTAACTGTAGCTTCAAGGTACGAAGCATCTACTATGTGGCAAGCACTGTGATGATAAGCAGTTTCAGGCCATACGTCATTAAACTTACGACAGCCCTAGGAGATAGGTATATTATTTATCCCCAGACTTATCAGAGGAAACAGAGGATTGAAGAGGGTGAGATCTGGCTCAAGAACAAAAAGCCAGGAACTGGCAGAGCGAAGCCCAAAGGCTTACCCACTGTACTATGGTCTCAGCCCAGCCACCCTTTCTTTCTTCACGTGCACGACACCTGCATTGGAGCCATTTCTATCCTCCACACCCCACTCTCCGATCTGCACCCAGTTGACTCCTACTTCCCTTTCAGAACTCATGTGGAGTCACCTTTCCAGGAGACGTTTCTAGATGCCCCACTCTAAGGTCTGATGCTGCCTGTCTGAATTGGCTCTGCCTTGGGCGCCCCCTGTCCCTCCCCCAGCACTATCCCACTCTGTCATTCAGTCGTGAGCTGCTCAAGGCCACGGACATCTCACAGTCAACAGTGCAGCTCCACAGCCCAGTGAGAGCACTTATGCACAGCAGGCATCAGATCAACTGTGCAGGTTTGCTGACTGAACAAATGAATGAGGACAGAGAATTGAGGCTAAGGGCTTATTCCAGGATGGTCTCTGAAACCAGAAATACCTGAGTTTAAGTCCTTGACTCCATTTCTTACCAACTTGACAATTCACTTACCTTCCTAAGCCTCATGTATAAAAATGAAAGTCGTCGGAGCGCCTGGGTGGCACAGCGGTTAAGTGTCTGACTTTGGCCCAGGACACGATTCTGTAGTTCGTGGGCTCCAGCCCCATGTCAGGCTCTGTGCTGAGAGCTCAGAGCCTGGAGCCTGCTTCAGATTCTGTGTCTCCCTCCCTCTCTGCCTCTCCCCGACTCATGCTCTGTCTGTCTCTCTCAAAAATAAACAAACGTTAAAAAAAATCTCCTAATAATACTATGTGAACTTTAAAAAAAATAAAAATGAAGGTTGTCACGGAGCATCTAGCTCAAAAGGCTGTTCTAAGGGTTTCAATCTAGCAGCCTAACTCAATAAGTGGGACACAGTATGTGCTCAATAAATGTTAGCTATTAGTAGTAAAGTACAAGTCAAAAACCAACCCACTAGTAATAAAGGACTTTGCCCTCGATAGCCGGCTTTTCTCTTCCCTCCAATCTCAAGCAAATACAAAGTCACTCCTCTCCATAATGTGGCTGGGGGATAGGAAGGCTCATTTTTATAACCAATCCAGGTCCCTTCCAGACCTGAACATTTAAAGGTAACTTAGGTTTTTCCAAAGAGCTTTGAGGGCAAGGCGCCTGGATGGCCCACTCGGTTGAGCGTCCGCCTCTTGATTTCAGCTCAGGTCATGATCTCACGGTTTGTGAGACTCAGCCCCGCATCAGGCTCCGTGCTGACAGCACACGGAGTTGGCTTGGGATTCTCCTGTCTCCCTCTCTCTCTCTGCCCCTCTCCCACTTGCCCTCTTCTCTGTGTCTCTCAACATAAACAAATAAGCTTTTTTAAAAAAAATTACAGAAAGCTTTGCAGAGGAAAAATGTCTCACACATAACCTTGAATTCAACCTTTTCTCCCATGACAAGCATTTCCGTGGTAACTCATGAAGTGAGCTCAGAATATAGCAGTTGCTTCTGTAACAATCACCTTTGACAGAGCACCATTAGTAATTGTAACACATGCACCACTAGGTCATAGTTTAAAATCTTAGTCATTGTGTGCCATATTCATCAAAACATCCTTGGCTGTAAATGACACAACAGAAGTGTTTCCCATTTTGTATAGCTCATGTTTCATGAGATCGAGCCCCACATCCGGTTCTGTGCTGACAGCACTGAGCCTGCTTGGGATTCTCTCTCTCCTTCTCTCTCTGCCCCTCCCTCGCTCACACTCTTTCAAAATAATAAACATTTTTTTTTAATCTACACATTTCATTATAATAATTATATAGGACTAGGGATGGCCCAGAAGAACTCTAAAATCAAGCCTCACCTGACACGCTTTTCTGATGCTTTTATCCAGGTTGTAGAGAAAACTGCAGTGTAAGAACTCTGCGGGGGCTGCTGGAGTGTTCCAACTTCCATTCACCGGTCTTGATAGAGCACAACTGCACCTCCCTCCAGGCTTGTGATGAAAACTTTGGAACTTACCAGGTTGGGCTTGGAAAGCGACTATCGACTGAGGTGGAGACACGAGGATTTCCCCCAGAGTTTCAGTTCCTGTGTGCGATGTACCAGAGCAAACTTCACCTTTTTCCTTCCGTGTGTCAGTTTTGTTTTCTGTCTCTCCCTCCAAAAAAGGCCCATTTGCTACACTAGAACCTAGTCCAAAAACTCAGAACATTAAACAAGAACTTTACCTTTTCTACACAATTTTAATCTCTGCAGAGGCACAGTGGCATCAGAGAAGATGATACCAACTCGTGTGCTGGCCAACACCAGACCCACTTGATAGACATGGAGGGTCACCTATACATGACCAAGGGCCACTCAGATCTGAAACGGGCAGGACGATTATACTAGGAGGACCTTTCACAGAATACAGTCTTGTTGGCATCTATAGGAGAAAACAACAACAGCTTCTCAACTTGACTGGTGCCCAGTCTACACGGAGACAACAAGGCAAATTGTGGGGACACCCCACGGGTCCTTTCCTTCCCATTTCCCCTTACTTCTTTCTCACCTTATGTCGTCAGTGGCCCTGTCAGCCCTACTGAAGGGCCAGCTTGCCCCAACACTACAGAGGTTGGAGATTCCCACCACAGATATGTAGTTTAATGCTTTCTGGTCAAAATGGGAGCGAGTCCTGTCTCCCCACAGTTAACCATCTAAACTACAGGCTGCGTTGTGAGTCACTGTCATCTAACATTAAGAAGTTAGAGCTGCTCTTTTTTTCTGAAAGTGGAAAGAAGAGGTTCTAGGAAACTGCCCATAGAGTAGAAGCTCTTGCATGAGCAAGGCAGAGAGAGAACCAAAGCTAACCAAATACTTGGGAGTCTAAAGGACGCATGGCCTCTCAGGACATTTCTAAAGCCAAGAGTCACCGCTGTGTTACCGGACGGAAGAGTGGGAATGAGGGAGGTGAGTTCTGCTCCTTGACAAGATTCAAGGAAAAGAAGGGGTGAGGTATAATTAGCAACGCTGACCGTATGTCTCTTCACCACAAGAGAGGCCTGCAAGAATTCCTCTTGTCCGACTCATGACACTAAATGAGTCTTGGAGATGACTTAACAATCCCCTCTGGATCAAGTAGCAACTGACTGAGAACTGGAACCAGCCGTTGTGGTGAGATGTATACTCTCTTCTCAGCCTCATCCTGGAAAGGATGAGGACACATCCAGTTACTCATAAAGATGGAAAAAAAAAAAATCGAAAGACCTTATAATAGTTAAGAGCTTGGGCTTTGAAGTAAGAGACTCCTGAACTTGGAAGCCAGGCTTCAGTTTTAACTACCTGTAAAATCTTGGGCAAACTATTTAACCTTCCTGAGCCTCAGTTTCTCCATCTGTAAGAAGAAAATAAGAAAAGTCCTTGAACAATATGGGTTAGAACTATACGGGTCCACTTACACGTGGAGTTTTTACAAGATGGTACTGTAAATGTATTTTCTCTCCCGTATGATTTCACATTTTCTTTTCTCTAGTTTATTTTATTGTAAGAATACAGCGTATAGGGGCACCTCGGTGGCTCAGTCGGTTAAGTGTCCGACTTCGGCTGAGGTCATGATCTCAAGGTTCGGGAGTTCGAGCCCCGTGTTGGGCTCTGTGCTGATAGCTCAGAGCCTGAAGCCTGCTTCGGATTCTGTGTCTCCCTCTCTCTCTGACCCTCCTCCATGCTCGCTCTCTCGCTCTCTCTCAAAAATAAAAAAACATTAAAAAAAAAAGCATACAGTGTATAATACATATGACATACAAACTATGTGTTAATTGGCTGCTTATATTAACACAAAGGCTTCCAGTCAACAGTAGGCTATTAATAGTTAAGTTTGGGGGCAGTCATAAGTTACAAAGGATTTTCAACTGTGTGTGGGGGAGGTGGTTAAGTGCACCGCTCCAGGGTCAACTGTGATAGTAGCTACACATCACAGGGTACTGGGAGGATTACATGAAGTAAGGCATGTAAAGCAGCTGTCAGAGTATCTGGCCACAGCAAAATACCTAATTAATTATTTATTATTAGAACCATTACAATTAGAGGAAAGGGGGATAAAAAATTAACACTCAAAAAATAAAAAGATTTGAAAGGTAGATACTAAGAACTAACGTTAAGGTGAGGAATAAGAATTAAATGGTCCAAATAGCTGAAGTATCCCCAAGGGAATCCAAATAAGAAATAATGTGCCATTGGTCCACTCCAGGGGGAAAAAATGCATTTGGACAAGACTGAAGTTGTCAGATTCTGTCGGGACAGGGGGAAAAAGCATTTTGAAATGGTCACCATAGGGGTGCCTGGGTGGCTCAGTCGGTTGAGCGTCCGACTTCAGCCTGGGTCACGATCTCGCGGTCCGTGAGTTCGAGCCCCACATCGGGCTCTGGGCTGATGGCTCGGAGCCTGGAGCCTGCTTCCGATTCTGTGTCTCCCTCTCTCTCTGCCCCTCCCCCGTTCATGCTCTGTCTCTCTCTGTCTCAAAAATAAATAAACGTAAAAAAAAATTTTTTTTAATAAAAAAAAAAAAAGAAAAAAGAAATGGTCACCATATGCTATCTTTTTTTTTTTTTAATTTTTTTTTCAACGTTTTTTATTTATTTTTGGGACAGAGAGAGACAGAGCATGAATGGGGGAGGGGCAGAGAGAGAGGGAGACACAGAATCGGAAGCAGGCTCCAGGCTCTGAGCCATCAGCCCAGAGCCCGACACGGGGCTCGAACTCACGGACCGTGAGATCGTGACCTGAGCCGAAGTCGGACACTTAACCGACTGCACCACCCAGGCGCCCCTACCATATGCTATCTTAATAGATTTTTCACACCCACAGATAAGCAACGCTTCATGTTTCTTTTCTAAACATAAAAATAAAACTCTCCCGGCATTCTTGGTCCTGAGCTTATCATGTACTCAGTAACTTTCCATTTTCCTTTTGTGCTCACAGATTTAGAAAAGTACTGCCATTCTTAACGAAAATGTTTATGCTCTGAAGTATTTATTGCTTCTACATAACTAGATCCCGGTGTACAGATGAGAAAGGTATCCAAGAGGAAATGTGGAATAATAGCGTGCAAAGTGTTCTAGAGCAGAAGGTCAAACGATGGAGCCTATTTTATAACTGTAACAGGATAGGGCTGGAAACAGCGAGGCTCAGCCCAGCCCCTCAAGGCAAGGAATTTTTGCTCTGGTGCACACTGACCGCACGCGTGACCAACACGAACACACTGGAACCCCTTGGGGGAGAATGAGTTACTGTTACCTGCCCAGCTCCCAACACTTCAAATAGATTAGCAAATCATTGGTTCTCTGTTTCATTTTTTAACATTTATTTATTTTTGAGAGACAGAGACAGAGCACAAGTGGGGGAGGAACAGAGAGAGAGGGAGACAGAGAGTCCAAAGAAGGCTCCAGGCTCTGAGCTGTCAGCACAGAGCCCGATGTGGGGCTTGAACCTGTGAACCACGAGATCTTGACCTGAGCCGAAGTCGGACGCTAAACCAACTGAGCCACCCAAATGCCCCTGTTTTGTTGTTAGTTTTTTTTAAAGCAACACCTTCATTTGCAAATAAAACATAATAGACAAAAGCAGAAGTGACTTTCTCCCATCCAAGTACTAACCAGGCCGGACCCTGCTTAGCTTCCGAGATCAGACGAGATCGGGCGCGTTCAGGGTGCTATGGCTGTAGACAGAAGTGACTTTCTGACACCCGCATATCCTCTGTGACACACACCCCCTACCCCCTCCCCCACCCTGCCCCAGTCCTAAAGTGACCAGAGAACATTATTTAAAAAGACAAAGTAAATAAATGAGAGCTAGAGAAAGATTTGAAAATCCTGAAGAAAAAGTTTATCTGGAACATGTAAATTTCCACCATTCAGTTTTAACTTGATCTATTATTACACGGAGCTGCTCTAAGTCATAAAAGTCCTATACAAAAATAGGCCAATTTCCATGATTAAACGACAGAGGGAAAGGAAAAGAATTCAATCAATCTAGCTCAGTCTAAATGTAAGAAAACAAAATTATGAAACTGCCAGAAGAAAATCTCTTATAATGTGGAAGTATAGAAGTGTCTCCTAACTAACATCCCAAACTCTGAAACCATATCAGGTTTTGTCACATAATTTAAAAGTCCCGTATGACTACACATGCACCCCCATGTTTATAGCAGCACTATCAACAATAGCCAAAGTATGGAAAGAGCCCAAATGTCCATCAATGGATGAATGGATAAAGAAGATGTGGTATATATATATACAAGGGAGTACTACCCAGCAATCAAAAAGAATGAAATCTTGCCATTTGCAACTACATGGATGGAACTGGAGGGTATTATGCTAAGCAAAATTAGTCAGAGAAAGACAAAAATCATATGACTTCACTCATATGAGGACTTTAAGAGACAAAACAGATGAACATAAGGGAAGGGAAGCAAAAATAATATAAAAACATAGAGGGGACAAAACATAAGAGACTCTTAAATATAGAGAACAAACAGAGGGCTACTGGAGGGGTTGTGGAAGGGGGATGGGCTAAATGGGTAAGGGGCATTAAGGAATCTACTCCTGAAATCATGGTTGCACTATATGCTAACTAACTTGGATGTAAATTAAAAAAATAAAATTAGGGGCGCCTGGGTGGCTCAGTCGGTTAAGCGTCCGACTTCAGCTCAGGTCACGATCTCGCGGTCCGCGAGTTCGAGCCCTGCGTTGGGCTCTGGGCTGATGGCTCAGAGCCTGGAGCCTGCTTCCAATTCTGTGTCTCCCTCTCTCTCTGCCCCTCCCCCGTTCATGCTGTGTCTCTCTCTGTCTCAAAAAAAAAAAAAAAAGTTAAAAAAAAAATTAAATTAAAAAAAAAAAGTCCCGTACGGCTGAAGACAGCATAATGCAGGTGACAAGACAGCCACCTGGGAGAGAAATCTTACAACATATGTAACATACAAAAGTCAACATCAAAGAAATCCTAATAACCAATAAGAAACCAGAAAAATGGGCCATTTATAGCTGAAAGAAACAGGGCTAAAAAGCACATGAAGACATTCATCCTCACTATCAGGAAAATGTCAATTAACATGCAGCAAGAGGTCATTTTAAAAAAATCTCTCCAGTTGCAAAAACATTAAAAAGACTGATGATTTTCCATGCTTATGAGGCTACAGAAGTGTTACTTATTCGAATATACACAGGTAAGAATTTTTAAGGGGAAATATGGCATAACCTGTAAAAACTTAAGTATGTGTGACCTTTTACCCAGCATTTCCACTTCTACGAATCTGTCCCACAAGATTTTACATGCAACTATTTAAAAAAAAAAAAAATGTTCAGTAGCTCCTGGGTGGCTCAGTCAGTTAAGGGTCCGACTTCGGCCCAGGTCATGATTGCACAGTTGTCAGGCACTGTGCTGACAGCTCAGAGCCTGGAGCCTGCTTCACATTCTGTGTCTCCCTCTCTCTCTCTGTCCCTCCCCCACTCACACCCTGTCCCTCTCGCGCTCTCTCTCAAAAATAAATAAGCATCAAAAAAAATTTTTTTAATGTTCATCTCAGCATTCTTTACAATAGGAAAAACTGGATACAACCAACATGTTGTATTGAACATGGTGCAAATGTTTAGAAGAACCAGGATGGGTACATACAAAACAGCGGGGTTGACCATGTATCTCTAAGCTGCAAAAACAAGTTCAGCATTATGCATGGTATACTTGTGCTTCCACTTTGTTTTTAAAATTTTTCTTTACATTTCATATTATGTACATATGTGCATAAGACAAGTTCTGGGAGGGGTACCCCAAATGTTAGCTGTTGGGAGGGTGAAGGGGGAAAATGTAAAAACTGCCTCAGCATGTTACACCCAATTTAATTTCACACACACACGCAGGCACACACATACACACATGGACAAAAGAACTGATGGAGTAATGACCTGTGTGTGGTGGGATTCTAGGTGATTTTTATTTGCTGCTTTACAAAATTTTCCCCATTTCTCACATTTTCTATAATGATCAATCATTGTTACTTTTATACTCAGAAAGATATTAAGAGTTATGCTTAAAATGCTATAATGAAGTACTTGAGGGGGCTTAAAAAAAACTTGAGAAAATAGTATTTATTGAATGTTATTGTTTGTGTCCCAAGAACTAGACAAAAATCATAGGGCAAAGCCAAGAGTTAAATCCCTCCATGCTCTTTCCATTTCAGCATTTTGATTCTCCCGACACAATAAAAAAAATGGTAGATATTAATTAGAATAAAACATATCATTGAGAATGGGAGCTAAATGTGGTCCCACATCAGTAAAAGCTAGAATGATTACAGAAAGTTCCACAGAAAAAGGCAACACTGAGTGGATCGTAAAGAATTTAGAGTGGCATAAGAAAGAAAGAGAGGCCATGAATCCAGAAGTTCCTCAAATTATCTTATTATTCATCTGTTCTCAACCCGATAACTCTGGATATTTGAAAATTGCCACTAAAACTGCCACCTTTTAAAAACAGACTCAAATACAATGATGCAATAGTGACATACATATTGAAACACATTTAAATATGACATAGATATTTAAATATGCCTATTTTCAAATTCTCAAATTCCTACCCCCGAGGCTTCAAAGTCAATAGCCCACAAGGCACTCCTAAACATTGCTGGTGGTACAACTCCCAATAGAGAAGCCATGTGGCAATCTCTATTAAAATTACAAATGCACCAACCTTTGACTCGGCAATTCCAATTCTAGAAAATTCTAAGACTCGTACACGTGTGAAGAAGTCTTTGTAATTGCAAAATCTGGAAACAACCAAAAAAGTTCATCACAGAGGACAGGGTAAATGATGGTGTGCCCAAATAAGGACAAAATGAATCAAAAGGTCCTCGGTGCACTGAAGTGAAAGGTTCCCAGGAGGAGACCATATACACAGCAGGACTGGTGCAGTGCGCCCCCTGGGTGGGAAACGGAGGGCAGGGATATGTGTGTCTGTATGTATACAAAATACCTCTGGAGGCCACGTTAAAACTTACGAACAGTTCAACGCTAAGAGGGGAACCCGAGACTAGTTCATGGGGTGGAAAAAAGGCTTTTTGCTGTATCACCTTTTTTATTTTTTTTAAATTTTGCATGACTTTTGTTCTTCACCCATTTGCACAAAAAGAAATGTAACCCAGAGTTTAAACTGAAGACATTTATCTCTGCCCTCGGCAGAAAACTTCAAAGCCGATACTTTATACAGCAAAATTAACCATTTATGTGAACTCAGAAAGTCTGCCAAAGTCCAAGGAAATGCAGTTTTGGAAACGGCTGATCCGCCGAGCCCTCTGTAACGTTGCTATAACGTTTCCAACTTCAGTACAAATGTTCTAAAAATGCCTCTGAGACCATTCCTAAAAAGAAAATAATACTCAGTTTTGTTTGATGTCTCTGAACACAGAAACATTCTTCACGTGACAGGAAACTCCGCTTCAAACGCCACCACGTTTCCTACAGGAACTCCTGCTCCCGGCGACACATCTGCGCCAGGCACTTGAGGAGGGACGGGGCCAGCAGCTCTACCTGCCTTTCTGCCAGCAACTGGTGTGTGATACTTTCTCATCCTAGGCATTCATGGCATTTGGACTTTACACTTAATTCTAAAACATCAGTGAGCATGTGCCCAGGGATAAAAATTCTCTGCAGAACATTCTCCCAAATAAGTAACAACACATCCGTCCACATGTGTTCATGTTGCCATCAGGAAAGATACCTGAAAAATGATCTCAGCAGCTTGGGGCAAAAGATGGACTCAGGTCCCAGATCCCTAATTAGAAAGGGCCATGGACCTACCCCGTCCCCTTCCTTGCCAAATCTTCAACCTCCTCTACACCATCCCAAGTCACTTCAAATTCTGTCTAAACCCCTCCCCCCAACTTCTCAAAGAACACGGGTTCACCTTTCCTGAACATTCTCTACACTAGAGGCTTTTTTTTTTCATTTTATTTTTAATTTTAGAGAGCGTATGTGAATGGGGGAGAGGGGAAGAAGGAGAGAGAGAGAGAGAGAGAATGAATCCGAAGCAGGCTCCACATTCAGCATGGAGCCCAACACGGGGCTTGATCCCATGACCCTGGGATCATGACCCGAACCGAAGTCAAGAGTAGGATGCTCAACTAACCAAGCCACCCAGGACCCCTCACGCAAGAGGCCTCTTATAATCAGTGCCACCCTTTTAGCAACACAAGAAAGTCACCAATACCTTCTTCTGGAACTCCGGGAATAACAACTCTGTTTTGGTTCCCAATATAAGTGGCTACCAGACAACTGGATTACTGAATAAGGTGCTGAAATCTGTCTTGAGGAGAACAGTGTCCTAAGGCATCAGAACACCAGAGGGGCAGATAGAAAGAAATGTTCAGTAATCAAGTCTCCCCGGATTTCAAGGAACATATGAACCTTAGCTATCCCAGAAGGGGATACGGGGATAAGTTGTTACAGTCCATCTATGGTCTTTGTAAGACAGACTGAAAGAAGCCTGAAGCCAGCAGAGGACTGCTCTGGACCTGCGTCCATAGGGCATGTGCTGCCTCGGGTCTCTACATCAATAATATGAGGAAAACGCAGACTCGTTCCAGAGGGCGGTTGTGGGCACTAGAGGAAAGATTAAAAAAAAAAAAAATCTGGAAGTTGGTGATTATTCATTACTATTAAAACACTCACCATAAAGGATTCACCATGCTCAATAGTAAATTTGAGAAAAGTAAATGAAGATAAAAATGTATTCTGATTGCTACGCTGTGCAGTTTGAAGTCAGCACCAAAGGTCAAGGAAAAATACAGCAAATAGTGAAATTCATCCTGGCAGAACTGGGCGAAAATGCCAAATTCATCTCTTAATATTTTAGTAATATTACAGTGTGACTGTAACAATATTACAGTCTCAGAAGCCATATGAGAGCAGGTTAAACACAAAACCTTAATCAATGAAACCATAATAAGAATTCTATGAACGAGCAGCTATCGTGTTTTTAAGGAGCGACCCTATGCCTATCTTATACCTGTTGAATTGCTACCCAACACTGTACTTGGAACACGGTAAGAGCCAAAAATAATTGCTAAGGAAATGAACCGGGATCACCATGTGCGATACAGAGAAAAATTGACTTACATCCATCTTTTGTGCCATACACTCAATCGATTCCAGGAGAGAGTATTTTGAAAAAAATTGTTTATTTTTCATTTATCTATTTTGAAAGAGAGAGTGAGCAAGTTTGAGCAGGGTAGGGGCAGAGAGAGAGCGAGACTCGGAATTCAAAGCAGGTTCCTTGCTGCCAGTGCACAGCCTGACATGGGGCTCGATCCCACAACCTTGAGATCATGACCTGAGCCAAAATCAAGAGTTGGACGGTTCACTAACTAAGCCACCCAGGTGCCCCCCAAATTTTTTATTGTACTAGTTAAGAGTCTGGGCTTTAGAGAGAGAGAGATCTAAGTTCAATCCCTTAGTAGCCCAGCAAGTGATATGATTTTGATTAAGCCTGTTCTCCCAGGGGCAAAAATATGCCTCATTTTCATGAAATACAGCTCAAAGAGTGGCAAGGGTTAAACACAAAAAATATATGCAAATATTGCCCAGTACATCACAGACCCTGAAAAATATCTGTAATATTAAACATTTTTATAATTTAAAAGCTAAGTTTAGGGGCGCCTGGGTGGCGCAGTCGGTTAAGCGTCCGGCTTCAGCCAGGTCACGATCTCGCGGTCCGTGGGTTCGAGCCCCGCGTCGGGCTCTGGGCTGATGGCTCAGAGCCTGGAGCCTGTTTCCGATTCTGTGTCTCCCTCTCTCTCTGCCCCTACCCCGTTCATGCTCTGTCTCTCTCTGTCCCAAAAATAAATAAAAAACGTAAAAAAAAAAAAAAAAAGCTAAGTTTAAATGCTAGGCAGTGTAATGTAACTTTTGGAGGAAATGCAGCATCTGTCAAGGAATGAGAAGGAATTATCAAAAACAAAGTCAGAGTTATTATGTTATGTAAAATAGTTCCCTAATGAAACAGAGTTTGAAATGACAATATCACAGAAAATATCTCTGTGGAAAATATGAATGGAACAGTCCCATCCTTCTTGTACGAATTGTTTGCATAGGATATAACCAGATTTCCCTCCAAGTTTTTTTAACAAGACAGAAAAGTGAAGTAAGAAGTTGTTGAAATTTGTAATTTAAAGGCTTATCGGGGCACCTGGTGGCTCAGTCGGTTAAGCATTCAACTTTGGCTCAAGTCATGATCTCACGGTCCTTGGGTTCGAGCCCCGCGTCAGGCTCTGTGCTGACAACTCGGAGCCTGGAGCCTGCTTCCGATTCTGTGTCTCCCTCTCTCTGCCCCTCCCCTGCTCGTGCTCCATCTCTCTCTGTCTCTCAAACATAAATAAACGTTAAAAAAAAAAAAAAAGGTTATCAGTATAGTTTACTGATAAAAAAAAAATAGCAGCAGCTTAACCTAGACAAAGTATCTCAAAAGAAAATTCCAATCAAAAAGACAAAAGTCATGAAGGGAGGGATCCTGAACTTTAAATTCAAACTGTGAAAATCACACTGTTAGTTTATATTTAGAGAAACATATCATTAAAGGTAAAATTTAAATACAACTTTGTTAAAAAATAAGTAGTAACAACAGTAAAAAAGCAAGCACTATTTGGTGTTAATTATGACACTGTCCTAAGTACTCTATAAGAACAAACTCATTAAATCTTCAAAATCTCCAGTGACATAGTAGAGGTAGTAACCTTACCTGAACACGTGTTGAGTATTGTGGTTGGGGTGGGGAAAGACATGGAAGGACATTTTATTTTATTTCATCTTATTTTATTTTTTAGAGAGAGAGAAGGAGAGACCATGAGTGGAGGAGGGGCAGAGGGCAAGGAAAAGAGAAATCCAAGCAGGCCCCACATGGAGCCCAACGCAGGGCGTGATCCCAAGACCCCAGAATCATGACCTCAGCTGAAATCATGAGTCAGACGCTCAACCGACTGAGCCACCCAGGCGCCCCGGAAAGACATTTTAGACCTGGCATCTTGGACACAGCTCAGTAATCATTAGGACTGGACCTTATTTAAACACAGCCGTAAATTTATCAGCAGCTGCCCCTCTTCCATTCTTGTCTCCGGTATGCAGGTGTGTATTTGCAGGACAAGATAAAACTTAAAAAAAAAAAAAAAATAGAGGTTAAGAAACAGAAAAATCAAAACCAGCACTCCAATCTCACTTCAAATCTCGGTTCAGGACTGTTATGTTTCCGCAAAGCAAAGCACGGTGGTAAGCGTCTTGTGATCCCACTTTTGTAATGCTGGCCTATGAACAACCTGGTGGGGCAATTAGGGAAATTCATATGATATTCTGAGCTGCGGGAAGAACACAGACTTATGTCAACAACTATTAGGAGTCATTCTATTTCATCTGCACATAAAATATTTCTATCTGTTGAGCACCAAACATACCTGACTTCACCTACTCCAATAAGGTTTGCCCCGTGCCTTTTTACTCATTTATTTTAGTTCACAGGTGGTTCTCTGAGCTTCCATAGTAAGGACAAGCAAGGTTCCTGGGACTCCAACCACTCTGATCACAGAGCTTTCTCGTTACTGAGAAGTCTGAGAAATAGTTGGGAGATGAGTACCTTCACCAAACTGCAGGATTAGGAAACGAACAGTAGACACTGCCAATGACGTCACCACTTCCCAGCTCCTCCCCACGCGTTATAGAATGTGGGCAAATCAACCTGAGACTAAAGAAAAGTCTTCCAACTTACATTGTAACTGTAAAGCAATTGCCACTGCCTCCCCCCGATCCCCACCCCTGAGACCTTCACACTGCGGTCAAGGGGCCAGAAAATACATGAGGACAGTGACCTCACTCAATCACCGTGTAGCCAGACAGGGAGACTTTTTGTCACTGCTGCATCGATGCACTAGCCCACCCTCCAGCAATGCGTTGCTGCCTCAAACATACCATTATCGAGAACCAGCTACTCATCAGGGGCTTCCGAAGCATTATTCTTCCCTAATCCTTACAGCCAAGTGCGGGAGGTCTGTGTTCTTCTCCATGCACCAAAACCAACCCATGCCCCCCATCACCTTCCCATGGAGGTCACATCCAACTTGAAGCAAGCAGACAAAGGACAGGCATCACAGAAACAGGACTTTCAGGACCAGAAAGTCCACAGACTGATGTTCCGGCCCCACCTGTTAATGTAAAGGGTAGGACACCCATCGGCCATGGAACAGTACTCAAGCATTTCCACTACATCACCTATTTCCAAGGCACCACTCTGCCTTGGTGACTGGGAAACGATCGTAAATGAGGCATGGCCCCAGCTAAGGCCAAACCCAATCACAAAAAGACCAACAGGTAAACGGGTAAAGCATACCCCAAAATAAGGGACCAGTCTGGAATTTGGGGACTCTTTCTGCAGGAGGTTAAGGTACATACTGAATCCGAAGGACAGCAGGAGTACCTTGGGTTAGGGGAAAAAAGTAGCTACGGCAGGGTAAGGAAAAGCTTTTGGTGATTACGGCATATAGAGGGTGGAGGAGAATGAGGATCCTAGGTTGACCCAAGCACTCTGTTTAACTCAATAGGAGGTGGCGCCATCACCAAAGTAAGAAACGCAGGAAAAGGGAACAAGTTTGAGGAGAAAGCCAATGAATTCTGTTTGCGCCATTCTGAGTTGAAGATATCAGCAGTCAATCTATATGGATAATCCAGTAGGCAGGTGGAATGGGGGGCCCCAAAGAGAGAGAGGTATGAGTTACCGGGCAGCTCACGGGAGTAGTCTTGAATATGGCTGTGAAAATAGATCCAGATTACACTTACATCCAATGGGTGATCAGTGGAGGAGAACCTTCCAAGGACAGTGAGGGAGAATACCCGGGGTAGGAAAAGGAACGTCAGTGGGACCCAACAGAGTCATGCTTCAAAGCGGAGGCTGTGGTCAATGTCAAACTCCAAAGGAAAGTCAAATGAGATACAAGCTGAGAAATATGCACTGTGGCCATCGGGAGATGTCTGGCCCGACTGCCCATACAGTGTCCGAGTACATGGAGCCTGAACAGGAGACGCAGCCAGACCTCAGAACAGTCTCAAAAATCTTAGCTACAAGGGAAAGAGACCAGTCTTTTTTCATTTGTTTAATTTAAAGAGTTTATAATAAGCAAGAAATATTCCAACACAGACCAAACTGTCAGTTCCGAACAGATTTACAATGAATTCTCCGAGGTAAATCTAAGCCAGAGAGACACTGGCCATGTCCGCCCTGCATCCTTAGATAGGAGACAGCAGACAGATGACCGTGAAGAAAGGAAACTAAGAGCATTATTACAGAGGTTTCTAAGGAGGAAAAAAAAAACAACACAACTAGGACCCTATTAATGGGTTTGGAATCATTAATACAGAAGCACAAAATCCTCAGCCAAGCTTTTTTTTTTTTTTTTTAACATAAAGGCTATTTCTAATGTTTATAGAATGGTCTTAAATAGGCAAGAGCACCAAAAGCTTCAGGTGGACATAACAAATGGAAAACCGGAAACTACATCTTTGTGGTGGTGGCATTCTACCAGGTGACTGCCACTTGTTAACTAGGAATGAGGGGACTGACTTCTTGGAGACTGACATGCACCCAGCCTGAAGCAACCCCACTGAGGGGAGGGAGACCTCTCATTTCTCTTTGCTCCCCCTTTCTTTTTTTTTATTTTTTTTCTTTAACATTTATTTATTATTGCGAGACAGAGAGACACAGAGTGTGAGCAGGGGAGGGGTAGAGAGAGAGGGATACACAGAATCTGAAGTAGGCTCCAGGCTCTGAGCTGTCAGCACAGAACCCAACGTGGGGCTCAAACCCACAAACCGTGAGATCATGACCTGCGTTGAAGTCAGTCGTTTACCCTACTGAGCCACCCAGGCACCCCCCCCACCACGGCTTTCTTATTTTTTTAAATGTTTATTTATTTTTAAAGGGGGGGGGGTGGGAGGGCAGAGAGAGAGGGAGACAGGATCCCAAGCAGGCTCTGTAGCTGTTAGCACAAAGCCCAACATGGGGCTCGAACTCATGAACTGTGAGATTGTGACCTGAGCCGAAGTCAAGTAAGACACTTGACTGACTGCCCAGGTGCCCCTTGCTCCCCCTGTTACAAACATTTTACCTTTTCCCAGGCCAGATGACCGGTCCCCCCAAATGAGAAAATCTCACAGCCATGTGCAGCACAGCCGACTAAAAGAACCTGTGAGCTAGCAGGGGCACTACTTATTGTGGTTGTTTTAACACCAAAGAGAGGGCCATTTCATCCTGGTCTCTACACAACTGTGATGGAGTTAAATGAAGATTCAGCAGCCATCATTCTAGTTGTCCCTAAAAAGGGACACACTATTCATGGATACCACCTGCTTTCTTTGCAAGAAATGAGTCATGAAACTTCTGTGCTGTGTAAATTTTATGTGCAAAGGGAAAATTAAAAACCTTCATGGTGTCACATATCTAAGCGAACAAACTATGGAAGGTATATGGTCTTAGTCAAAGGAATGGTTTTAACCGTTATTCATTCTGAGCAGCGGGTCTCAGCAAAGATTAGGCATTGTGTCTGGCAGGTTGCAGGAGTTAACCATGAATCTACTGGCCAACAACAGCCCCCTCCCCCAATCCTTCCCCACCCTCCAGGTCTGCAAAGCAGACACTGGCAAGGCAGGAATGCCTCCTGTTTCTAAGGCTGCAGATACGGTTAATCCCACATCAATGCCCTATCAGTAAAGGACATCTCAGAAGTCAAGACCTCAGCGTATGTACCTTTTTTCAATTAACCCTGAGTTAGTAGGGGTTCACCCTAGAATATTAAATTCTAGAATGAAATCTTCAAGAGGTGTATATAACACCTTTTAACCCTAAAACTACAAATGAGCTGTCACAGAGTTAAATTTACCCGTCTTCAAGATTTTGGGGGTCTAGACATTAGCATTATTTTCACCGGATGGATTATGACCGACTTTCTTTTGTTCTAAGCAGCACCAGCTAACGGCAGAGTGGGAGGAAAGACCATTTATTTACTTTACTGTTTTTTTTTTTTTTTTAATATTTATTTACTTTGGAGAGAGAGAGACGGAGTGGGAGACAGAGAATCCCAAGCAGGCTCCGCACTGCCAGCACAGAGCCCAATGCGGGGCTCGAACTCACAAACCATGAGATCATGACCTGAGCTGAAGCCAAGAGTCAGACGCTCAAGCAACTGAGCCACACAGACCCCTCCTAACTCTCCTTCTCCACCTCCCTTACCCTCCACAACCTAGCCACAAAACGCTTAATCAGATTCCACAGAAAAGTGCTCTTAGGATGAAAAGCGGGCCCTTCGTGCTGCACAAGTAGCTAGAATAGTGCATGTACCCTGACACTACTGAATTGTATCCTGCAAAATGGTTAACACGGTAAAACCACAATTTTTTTTGAAGATTTTTTTAACCGCAATTTTTGAAAAAGAAGTTTTAAAACAAACAAAAAAAAACAAAAACACCAGGAATGCTGGTCTGAAAACCAACTCACACTAAAGGGATTTTTAACCTTTTTTTTCTTTTAAATTTTTTTTTTTCAACGTTTATTTTTGGGACAGAGAGAGACAGAGCATGAACGGGGGAGGGGCAGAGAGAGAGGGAGACACAGAATCGGAAACAGGCTCCAGGCTCTGAGCCATCAGCCCAGAGCCTGACGCGGGGCTCGAACTCACGGACCGCGAGATCATGACCTGGCTGAAGTTGGACGCTTAACCGACTGCGCCACCCAGGCGCCCCATGGGATTTTTAACCTTTTAAGTAGATCTGATACATATACTTAGCTAAAAAGTGATCTGGTCTGGGATAGGAAGCAGCAGAAAAACCTAAAAGAGAGCTGGGGAAAGCCACAGAGCAGAGGTTGAAAACTGGCTGCCTAAAAGTGTAATGTGGCCCCATATTCATTCATTTATCTGTTCAACGAGCATCCACTAAGCACCGGCCACATGCCAAGGGCTGTTTTAGGTGCTGGGCATTTAGCAGTAAACAGAACAGAAGAAAAACCTTGCTTACATTCTGATGTTTTGTGTGGCCCAGATAGTTTTAAACTTTGAAAATGATGCCCTTACTTAAAAATCACGATGTTTCACACAAAAATACAGATTTCAATTTGCTCTTTTTTACATTTATTTATTTTGAGAGCGAGAGAGAGAGAGAGAGAGAGAGCCGAGGAGGGGCAACGAGAGAGAGAGAGAGAGAGAGAGAGAGAGAGAGAGAGAGAAGCAGGCTCTGCACCATCGGCCCAACATGGGGCTGGAACTCAAGAACGCGAACCGTGAGATCATGACCTGAGCTGAAACCGAGAGTCGACACTTAACCAACCAAGCCACCCAGATGCCCTCAGTTGCTCTTGAAAAGAAGATCTGACTGCATTGGCCCAAATTTCAGCCTAGCAACAAGGAGCCAGGATTGAAAGTGACTGCCCACTGACGGGGGAGCCCTCTCTGGTTTGGCCGCAGTCTCCTCCACTCCCCACGTGACTACACGTGTGCTCCATTCACTTATGCTTCCGACCTAGCCTTGTAAGTATTTGAATCTTTAATCTGCGCTGAATTTTGTGCTCAGGTTCCAAGTCAGGCTTCAGAGTCTGAAATCTGCACTTGCCGTGACTAGCTATTTGGCTGAAGCGAAGATGCCTTCCTCAGTTTCCTCATCTGCAAAATGGGGTATAATAACAATGGCACCTATTTCATAGGGTTGTCACAAAAATTAAACGAGGCGATGTATGTAAAGGGTTTAGCACAGCGCTTAGCACCAAGCAAGTCCTCATTAAATCCTTGCTTTTCTTATAACTGGTTGTGTTTGTTTTGACTCTTATCTTCACCATCATAATTATTAGTATGACTGCAAGAGAAACAATTAAAATACAGAAGGAATTCTGGGGCACCTGGGTGGCTCAGTCGGTTAAGCATCCGACTTCCGCTCAGGACACGATCTCGCAGTGCGTGGATTCGAGCCCCATGTCGGGCTCAGTGCTGACAGCTCGGAGCCTGGAGCCTGCTTCGGATTCTGCGTCTCCCACTCTGTGCCCCTCCCCTGCTTGTGCTTTGTCTCTCACTCTGTCTCTCAAAAATAAATGTAAAAAAAAAATTCTTTTTTAATTAGAACAAAAAAAATAAAATATGGAAGGAATTCCAATTGTGAAAGACTCCCTCCCTGCACCACCCCTGCCCCCAACAGTTTTTCTTTCCTGTCTTTTTTTTCATACAGGATAATTCTGAGAGTCTATTACCACCTGAATGTTCCCCCAGCCACAAACTCCAGTGCAGCAAGCATATCCAGCATACAACCCCTGGGAGCAAAATTAATAATCTGAGATTGTCCTTAAACAGAATAAAACACCCCCATTTTAGAAAGCCACAAGCCTAGTGCTTGGTATAGTCTCTCAAGCTCTCTGCAAATATATCATGAAAGGGACCATGAACTTATGGATGGCGTGCTGCCTACAGGAGCCCTCCTATAGGGTACATGAGAAACTCTGGGCTCCTCACTCACCAGCCCACAGACTGTATGCAGAAAAGTTTTCCAAAACTGCAAAATGGGCTGAGAGAAGTCATCTGCAGATAGGAAAGCATGAACCAGTGGCTTTGCAACTGAAAAGTTCACCCAGGGAATTTGTTAAAATGCAGACTCCGGGGTGCCTGGGTGGCTCAGTCGGTTAAGTGGCCAACTTTGGCTCGGGTCACGATCTCACAGTTCGTGGGTTTGAGCCCCGCATCAGACTCTGTGCTGACAGCTCAGAGCCCGGAGCCTGCTTTGTATTCTCTGTCTCCCTCTCTCTCTCTCTACCCCTCCCCTGCTTGCACTCTGTCTCTCTCTCAAAGACAAATAAACATTAAAAAAAAAAAATTAAAATGCCGACCTCAAGTCTATCACTAGAGAGTGTGATTCCCCCTGTCTGGGGTCCCTTGCAGGAACCTTTATTTTTTTTTAATGTTTGTTTATTTTTGAGAGAGAGAAAGAGAGAGAGAGAGAGGGAGAGAGAGAGAATCCGAAGCAGGCTCCAGGCTCTGAGCTGTCAGCCTAGAGCCTGACACAAGGCTCAAACTTACAGACCACGAGATCATGACCTGACCTGAAGTTGGACACTTAACCGCCTGAGCCACCCAGGCGCCCCAGGGACCTACTTTTAATGAGCGCCTGGCGGGCAGAGCTGGGGCTGCTCTGAGATGCCAAAGTGTACCTGCACGTCTTCCTCTTTCGTCAGATCCAACCTTTCCCCCATCACCCCAGCTCAAACCAACTGCTGCCCGGTGCTATGCTATGCGTGACATCACACACTTAAGACTCCAAAACAGATGTGCCGTGTGCCCTCAGGACCCTCATATATCGGAGGATGTGAGCACCCCTAAACTCAGCGTGAGCACCAGAACAGGCTCTCGAGGCTAGAGCGTACTAGTGAGGATGTATGCAGCAGAAGCCCTCAGCCCCGCTCAGTGTCCTGGCGGTGCCCTTCCCTCTGCCGTCACACTAAACAAGCGCCTGCCTCCCGCCACCATCCGTGGCAATGACCCAGGAGCAGAACTAACTGCAAGAAAAGAAGTTCTTCTTCCCAGTATCTCTTCTAACATAGTAAAACGGACACATGGCCCAGGGAATGGCATCTTTGCAATCAATGCCTTTTGACCAGTTGGCTAGCCAAAACCGCACAGATCATAAAAGCAGGAAGTATACCTGCACCTCTCTCCCCAGAGAAGCTAGACTTACCCCACCCACTCCACTCCCACTCCCAGGTTCTCAAGAAAAGTCTCGCTGTATTGGTGCACGCGTGAGCCAACAAGCCCAGTCACAGAATGGGGACAGACCATTTGCCTCTCCAGGTACCTCGCCCTTCCCATCCACTTCTGAGTTAAAGCCATGGCACTAAACCAGTGGAAACAACTTCTCTATGATGTTTGTTTTGTTTTGTTTTGTTTTGTTTTTGTTTTTCGCAGGGACAGTCTAAGAGGCCGAGGTGAGTATACAAATCGGAAAAGTAATCCACAGCATGTCAGATTACTGTTTACCAGGGTAACAGTGACCAGTGAAATATGTTGCTGTCCCCATTGGAACAAGTTTAAAAGGGTCATCACTGCCAAATGTATGCCAGGCAGATAATATATTGGCCAAAACCCCAGCATTTCTATAAAACAAATGGTTTATTAAGATATGTTGCCTTTCGAGGGGTGCCCGCGTGGCTCAGTCGGTTGAGCGTTCGACTTCAGCTCAGGTCATGATCTCGTAGTTTGTGAGTTCGAGCCCCACGTTGGGCTCTGTGCTGACAGCTTGGAGCCTGGAGCCTGCTTCAGATTCTGTGACCCTCAGATTCTCTCTGACCCTCTCCTGCTTGTGCTCTGTCTCTCAAAAATAATAAATAAACATTAAAAAAAAAAACTTAAAAAAAAGAAAAAGATATGTTGACTTTCCTGCTGGACACCATTCTTGCCATATAAGCACCAGAGCAGAACAAATACAAAACATGGTTTGGTAAAGTGTGTTTGAAGTTACCCGTGTTACTAAATGCTTCTCCAGCTGATCCATATTGCTACCAGGCCTATACATATTTATTTCCTTTGGGGATAGAATCAAATGTTAATGGAAAAGCAGTGTATGTTTGAGAACACTAGGTTAACTTTGATACAAGGTAAAAAACAAAAACAAAAACAAAAAAAAAAACCTCAATGTGACACAAAGGTAGAAGGATCCCACCTAGAAAATTTCTAATCTTTCCGAATAGAAAAGTCACACACGTTCCTTTGTTGCCATCACATCCCAGCTTAAAAGCAATTCCCATTCTTTACCACCATCCATACCCTTCAGCCACCACTGCCCCCGCTCACCCCAAGCACCAGGCATACTGGGCTCCCAGCTTCCTCGTAGGCCCTGCATGTAGGTGTCCATGCTCTACGACTCTCAAAGCCCATGCTACCTCTCTCTTTCTGGCGACATTCTTGCTCTTTTTCCTTCCTGGAGGTCCCATTCAGCCTTTCAGACTCAGCTCCTTCCTTTTCAGCTAAGGTTGTCTCATACCACCCAGGCAAATGCAATCAGTCCTGCCTTTGCAATATTTTACTCAAACTGTTTATAGAGCAATTGTCAACCCCGCATATCTACTTCCTTCTGCCTCAGTAACGCTCCCATCTCCATTTCTATGCAAGCACGGCAGGTGCGCGATCATTGTTTTCCCGAAAAGCAAACTTCACGTATGCATTAAAGAATGCACCATATTTCTTCCTTTCTGAAATCATTATTGTGCTAAAACTTAAGGAACCTAAACAGAGAAAGGCAAGCGCTTTCTCAAGGATATCTCATCAGAACGCTGGCCATCAAGGTTAAGACTAAAGACAAAGTCAGTCCATCCATTGCATTTAAAGAAGCAGCTTCACCAAACTGAATGGGGATAACATAGTTAAAATAGCTAAAGAAAGATCGCTTAACCACCCACACCCAAAAATCCTATCACAGCACTCACCAGGAGCCATAAATGAGAAGAGGGGAGAACACAACAGCAAGGCAAAACATATCTTTCTTCTGAGATGAAATGGAAGGGGGAAAAAAATGGAAGCGGGAAGAGGAGGGCAGGAAAGAAAAGACTTAAAACATACTAGGTTTGTAATCAAGTCCTCTAAAAAAGGGACTTAAAATACAACGAATTTATAATGAAATCCTTTAAAGGGGCGCCTGGGTGGCTCAGTCAGTTGAGTGTCCGACTTCGGCTCAGGTCATGATCTCGCGGTTCATGAGCTCGAGCCCTGCGTCGGGCTCTGTGCTGACAGCTCAGAGCCTGGAGCCTGCTTCGGATTCTGTGTCTCCCTCTCTCTCTGCCCCGCTCCTGCTTGCACCCAGTCTCTCTCTCCCTCAAAATAAATAAACATTGAAAAAAAATCCTTTAAAAGGAGGAACCCTGCTTTGGTATCTTCTCATAACTCCTAACCCACCACTGCCACTTCCCCTAACAGTACAGTAAGTTCTCAGTAATGCTTGCTGATCCACAATAGACAGAAGTAACCTCCTCATATATTTTAACAGTGTCCAGCGACAGTCTGAAAAAGAGAAATGCCCAAATAATATGAAAATCTTAGATACTAGAGCATTCTTATTTGTGTAACAGGCTAACACCAAATTATTATTTAGAATAATAATTTATTATTATTGTATATAATAATTTATTATTGTATATAATTATTATTTACCATTATTGTATATAATAGTTGTTTATTTATTATATGCAATAATTTCTTATTTAGAATAATAATAATTTGGGACATATGACTAATTGTTACTCACTAAATCTACCCTGCCTGTGCGGTTGCTAGATCACAGAGATAACTGCTTGTAGAAAGGAAAGTTCTTTCAAATTAATCTGGATTATTAATATTCATACAAAGAGTTTAACCCTCTTACCCCAAGATATCGTTTATTTGAGATACAAAAAGGCAGGGCTGTCAGGGAGGAGTTAAAACTCTGCCCATTATTTGGTGGAGACAGAAGAGGAAGATGAACAGCCAAGCTTCAGGGAAGGAAATGAGGGAGAAGTCTACAGACCCCAGTGCTTATCATGCGTCAGGCCTTCTGGGTAGAAAACATCACGGCCTTCTTATCTAGAGGCACTGTCTTCTCCCCTTTTTAAAAATTCTCTACAAGCTACACCTAAATCATTTTTTAAAGTATGGTAACAATAAAAATGAGAAAACGTAAGAAGGTTTTAGAATGCTTTTCCTTTAAATCCAACTGTGGTAAGCAAGGCTATTGAGTCATCAACTCCAGCACAAGAGAAAATACAGACTGCATTAAGAATGATGACAGAGAAGTTTTGGGCAGAGGAGGTTCAAGAAACAGAACTGAGAAAGTCCAGCAAAACAAAATTCTAAGACTTCAGGACGGCTGGAATCTAAAGCAGGATGGCAGGTGGTTCCGCAGCAGGTGCGAAGAGAATGAGGACAATGGCATTCCTCGTGTCCACCACGACCGCTGCACTGGAGATCCCGATGGCCATCTTTCCACAGTGGGAACCGAAGAGCGGACGAAATGCACTCTAAAGGCGCCTTCCAGTCCCCACTTTTACTGTTCTGCATGCCTCATATACTCTCCTCCATCACTTTGACTTGTTGAGTTTATTGGGATCGGTCTTGTGATTAAGAGGCTTGTAAATAAATACAAAACATTTCACCAGTTCACTCAAATGTTTTATTGCCTGACCTCCTGCTTGGAGGTTACACATGGAGCTGATGAAAAGAATGTCATAAGCATTCTTTTCCACCCACCTGGATGAAATTGTTATTTACCCCAGGCTAGTGTCTCCTTAAAGGGGCTCAAATGCCTGCCTTGCTTTGTGTAACACAGGGGGAAAATAAAGCAGATTCACAATGACTGCCAGGGCCACATGTCATTTCACAGAAGGAATTTTAGGGGTAAAGAGTCATCTGTTTTCCTAACTTGAGAATGAAGTTTATCTTTGGAAGTGGCAGTTAAACAAAAACAGAACAAACAAACAAAAAACCAAAAAGGCAGCCAGATGCAATCTAAAAAATCGTTTTCTTGAAAAGGCATTAATCAGTACAAGGTTCATGGTATACATGGCATGTTAAATAGTATCAATAAAAAGACCTCTCATATAAATGCGTGCACATGTAAGCTGTTTTCATAAACTATTTGGCAAGCCCTTAATTAGTGGCAAAAAGGACTTCTTAGCTACCTACTTGAGCTCTGCCACAGAAAAGAGCTTTTTGAAAAGACAACAAATACCCTGAAAACGGCAGATCCCTCCCGTGTGTGAAAGGCACGTTTAAATACTAACTTAATGACAGTGTCAATAAATAGAAACAAAAAAGAACAAGAAGAGTTAACGGGAAAAATCTCTTAAAGGTGAAAAAGGAGGCAGTCAGAAAAAGCGTCGGCGACATTGAGCCTACACGTGTTTCTCTGTATGTCAGAGGCACCTAAAACCATGCTTCGTGACACTTGTGTGTTTTGTTTATATTTAAGTTCAAAAACATAGAAATCAAAGGCTTTGGGGATCATTTTTTTCTCACCAGTTTGAGAGATTTCACATCTCTCAACTTCACATATAGCAACTTAAAGATCCAAAACTAGCTTTAATTAAATATGGAATGAACAATTTGGGGGGTGGTATGATCATTGCTAAGGCAAGCTTTAGACCAAAGGCATGTCTCCCTTTCAAGAAGGATATAGCCTGCAAAATGACTGACCAACAGCTAATTCAGTGGACTCGAATAATCACCTACGTGCAGAATATAAACATCCAGGGGCACCTGGCTGACTCAGTCGGTTGAGTGTCCAACTTTTGGCTCATGGTCCGTGGATTCGAGCCCAGTATCAGGCTCTGTGCTGGCAGCTCGGAGCCTGGAGCCTGCTTCAGATTCTGTGTCTCCTTCTCTCTCTGCCCCTACCCTGCTAATACTCTGTTTCTCTGTCTCAAAAATAAACATTAAAAAAAAGAAGAATATAAAGATCCAGACCAGTAGAATGTAACTAAAGAATGCATAGGCAACACATGCTTTATACCCAGGTCTGAAACAGACTCCCTTTCCTAATTACATTTGTCTCAAACAAGCATATAAAAATACAAACAAACAAACGAACAAGTAAGATTCCTTGAGTTTATACCAAAGAGTGCTATGGAAGAAGTTGCCTAGAAGTGTGGTTAGCACACTCTAGGCTATTTTAAATAAAGAACATGAAAAGTGTACATGAAGACAAGAAGAAAAAAGAGGAGAAAGAAACAGGGGAGAGGGAGAGGGAAGAAGGGAAGGAGGGGGAGGGGAAGGAGGGGGAGGGAGAGGGATGATAAGAAAGCTGCAAAAATTGTACTTGTAAACCACAGATAACCAATTGTGAAATGAAACGTCACGGCATTTTTAGTGATTTATTGTGCAACTTTATGTTTAACACTTAATAAAACTGCACGTGATATCAATTATATTTAAAATGTTGCCAAGACAAGACTGAGAAGAAAAAGGAGACGGCCACTAGGCCTATTAAGAAGCAGAGAAACACCAACTCAAGATATTTTTAAATTGCAATGGTGATCGGGGCCAACTGTGTTCAAAAATAATGAAACTTACTCTGCCTTTTAAGACTCAATCATACTTATGAGGCATCTATGCATCTAGGAGACTAATAAAATATTAATCCTTGGGTGATTCTGACATTTTCACAGTACAGGATCTACGGAGACAGGCATGATCCATTTTTATAGAGGCAGTGACCTTGGACCTTGCATCCAAAGGTCAACATAATCTCTCACAAGAACACACCTGCTTCCCCCGGCTCCCTACCATCTTCCCATTTTCCTTACACAACCTTTATTGGTAGTCGTTCCTAACCAAGTATGAACCCAGAGTAATCACTATTAACTGGCCCCATGGATTTGACAACTGAGGGCTCTGTGGGCAGTTTCTGTGCAGCCTCCCGGGGGGAATGGGAGCCCTGGTGTCTCATAGCATTTCCCAGGCAGCTGGTCCCAGGAACACTGGCCACCACTACAAAGCCTGGAGCCCTTCCTCCTGCTGGGGCTCCTGCCTCAAACTTCTGTCACTGAGCATACAGCTACAGATCTCTTTTTGCACTGAAATAGTATTTAAAAGAGTGCCTTCATTCTAGAGTACGCTACATAAGAGATAATGGGCTTTCACCAGCTAGCTGAGAACGTAAGCACAGTTTCCATAGGGAAATCAATTCTTGGTTTCAGGCTAATTGATTCACAAACTTCTGGAACACTCTTTGATAAAGTGACACCAGAAGTGGAAACACCATGTTTCAAGGGAGTAAAGGCCAAAAAGAGTAATTTGTATCAATTAAAAACAAACTCTGTGTCTGCGGGTCTGTTTTCACCTGTGTCTGTCTGTGTGTGTATCTGTGTCTGGAATTAAATAAATAAATAAATAAATAAATAAATAAATAAATAAATAAAGATTTTTGGTTAAATTAAAACCCAGTTAAAGTGGAAAGTAAGCAACTTAAGGTATGCTTTTAAAAGTATGAAAGGACTCACGATATAATAGGATAAAGGAGAAATACCATATAAATACTGCAAAATCTATTTTTTCAGACAACAGTAGCCCCTTCCCCATTGTGGGGGATACAATGACCTCCAGCAGATTCCTGAAACCTCCAGAGAGAACTGAACCCTATATACACCATGTTTTTTTTCTTATACATACATATCTATGATAAAAGTTAATTTCTAGACTAGGAGCAGTAAGAGATTAACACGATAATAAGAAAACAGAACAATTATAACAATATCCTGTTATGTGACTGTGGTCTCTCTCTCTCGAATATCCTATTGTACAAATATCCTATTGTCCAGTGCACACCCGTCTTCTTGTGATGATGTGAGACGACAAAACGGCTGAGACGAAGTGAGGTGAGTGACACAGGCATTGTGACATAGGGGTAGGCTACTACTGACCTTCTGAGGGTAGGTCAGAAGGAGGGTCCTCTGCTTCCGGACCGTGTGACCGTGACCATGGGTAATTGAAACCTGCGGAAGCCGAATCGCGGGTAAAGGAGAACTGTTATGCGCTCCTGTCCAGCAACCCCTACATAAAAGCTACCATCCCCTCTGCTTGGATTCAATGACCCACCTCACAATCATCTTCTCTCTTCTCTCTTGTCCATCACGTACTGCCTTCCAGACTAGACATTTTCAGCCTAGAATCTGAAACAGCCCTGAGTGTCTCCGGTTATTTCAAAATGAGTTATGAAATTCTCAAAACAGATCAATGTAATAAGCATGTGCTATAAAGAAATCGGCAGTGTAGGGTGTCAGGAAACCTCAAACCCTGGAGATGATGTTGCAATTCCCAAAAGGAAACAAATCACAGCTCAGGAGGAGCCAAAGAGGCACATAAGTGACACCCAGCAACTTCAGACACTTTGAAGATGAACACAGTAACAGCAATACCGTTAAATCTCTGCCAAGAGACCTGAGAGTCATGCCACACTGTCATGAAAGGTAACGTTTTGCAGAGGGCAATGGACAGACAGGAGAATATGTATCCTTTTCCACAGGACAGAGAGACTTCTGCTAATTCCACTCATCACCTCACCCCAGCGATTTCCAGTCTTTGACAGGGCAACCTTTAATACTATATAGAATCACCTCAACAACCACAGTGAAGCTCTGGACATATAGCCAAACAAAATCAACATTAATTTAAATGAATGTAATAACAAGTATATTACATACATTTTAAACCCATCTTTAAAAGTTTTTTTTTTTAATGTTTCTTTATTTTTGGGAAACAGAGAGACAGAGCACGAGTGGGAGAGGGGGGCAGAGAGAGGGAGACACAGAGTCCAAAGCAGGCTCCAGGTTCTGAGCTGTTGGCACAGAGCCTGACGCGGGGCTCGAACTCATGAACTGTGAGATCGTGACCTGAGCCACATCCACGCTTAACCAACTGAGCCACCCAGGAGCCCCTTAACCCCATTTTTCATAGGAATGATCAGAGGTAAATGCCACAGAATCATGGAAATAAAATGAACTATCACTACAAAAAATTTTGAAATTTAAGATTTAAATATGCAACTTGAATCTATTCCTAAATCTATTTTAGGAATCTATTCCTAAATCTATTCCTAATCCAAAAATGAATCAGACAACTAGTAGTTTCTTCTGAGAAGGGTAACAGCACAGAGGTTTCCTTCTTTGCTCTGACCACAAATTCAACCACAGGGATGAAACAAAACGTTTTCTAGAACTACTAAGTTTTCAAAGAAGTGTGGAGTTAGGAGCCTAAAGAATCATACTCTATTAGACCTACTAATTCCTGATGAAGACAAGGAAACTGAGTCATGAGTCACTAAGTAACTTGCCTAAAACCAAAATAGCTAATTAGTAGCAGAGCTAGGGACTCAGGTTTCTGAAATTCCACAGGAGTGCCCTTTCCACTATACCACGTGGAGGACGACGGGGGATGGTTGGAGAGTTTGCAAAAACTCAAAATGGACATGGCCCATTACACATCTGCCCAGAGTGGTTTCATCTTACATGGCCTAAGGACTCTCATGTAACAGGCTAGAGTCACTTCGTAGTGGTGCTGCCTTTTTTAATGGTAGTGGCTTTTTTTTTTTTAAGACATATGTGTGATCAAACTGATTAAAATCAAGTTGGAATTAAAGTGTACACATACCAACAGTAATCCAAATACCATTGCAAGAAGTCACTGGCTTTCTGGGCCAAACAGTAATTTATGGAAAAAATATCCATAGAATGGATGTTTTTAATGGATCCAATTACCAGTACAATAGGCACAATAAGGAGACTACCTTTAGAATCTGTTTAGTAAGGACCTGAGGTCCCCAGACATTAAAACAAAATATATATATATAAAGACCACGAGCTTTAGTAGAGAAGTTCTTCGAGCACTGCTCCCAGAAACAAAATACAGCAATGAAAGGGCCCAAGATTATACCCCAATGCTGACTGACCCAGACGCAGCAAAGAAGGAGAATTCTGATTGGCAGAACGTTAGAAAATCCAGGGGGCTTTTCTTCCTTTTAGGCCTGGGATAGGGAAAGACATGACAGGTGACAGAAAGGGGGTTGCAGAATAAAACAGAACATCAGAAGAAAAGGAAGTAATGAAGTGGCAGAGAGAACAGGTGATGTTAAGGGGAAGGCAAAATGGTACACTTTATCCAAGAGGGTAGTGGGAAAGCACGTGCCATCAGCAGAAGAGAGTTTAGTCAAGACATAGGAATCAGACTAAATGGTTTAGAGTATCTGGAGATTTCCGTGTGGGTGCAAACAGCGGCTTCTGTCTATATCAGGGCTGGTCTTTTGCTTTGCCCATTAAAGAACTTGATTTTCTGAGTTCAATCAGGACCGACCAATGCCAACTGAAAAACCATACCGAGAAGTCTAACTGTCAATGGGATTCAGCTCATTCTCAACCCAAAAGGTCTAATGTCTGGGCAAATCGGTTTAATACTCAGAAATTCTGAAGAGAGGGGATTAAATCACTCGACCTACTGTAACAAGACAAGACTAGCCTGTTCACACATTGATGCTTCTGCTGCCTGTTCAGGGTGGTCTTTAAACATTAACTACATTTTTAACTCTTCTTTTTTAGTATTCCTTGTGGCTGCCACACACTCCTAGCGGTACAACAATATTTCTTTCTAGCGGGTACATCCATGATTCTGAATAGTCATGTATTTCAAAAATGGACTGGATTTTATAGTAGCCCAGAAATGCAGGCTGAGACATACCTAACCAATCACAGTCAGTCAAGTGGAAAAATCTAAAAGGTAGATGGGAAAAGCAGTTAAGCAGAGCTTGCAAATCTTTGGGCCAAATGCAGTTTGTGGTTTTTAAATTTTTTCCTCTGCATAGTGTTTTTTTTCCCCAGAAAAACCTCAGTAAACAACATCTAAAAATCAATAAAGTGCACATAATGGTGAATGGTTACAATATTGAAAATGCTAACACTGGGGCGCCTGGGTGGCGCAGTCGGTTAAGCGTCCGACTTCAGCCAGGTCACGATCTCTCGGTCCGTGAGTTCGAGCCCCGCGTCAGGCTCTGGGCTGATGGCTCGGAGCCAGGAGCCTGTTTCCGATTCTGTGTCTCCCTCTCTCTCTGCCCCTCCCTCGTTCATGCTCTGTCTCTCTCTGTCCCAAAAAAAATAAATAAACGTTGAAAAAAAGAAAAAAAAAAAAAAGAAAATGCCAACACTGATAAGCACTTCTCCTTAAAGCTCAATTAATTAATAAATATTTAATATTAATCTATAAAACAAAACAATGGCTAAATACAAACCATATCAGTTATAAAATCTGGTAGCAGACGGTAAAATTCTTAAGTGGTTTTGCCAACAAAAAAAACATAAAAATGTGTACATTATTTGCCATGATGCATTAATCTTTCTCCTGGGAATTCAACCCAAGGGAACAGTCCAAAGATGAAAGATGCTACCTGACAAAGATATTAATGGCATTTTATTTATAATAAGCAAAAGCCCTGGAAACAACCCACATAATCAACAAATGGAAAATGCTAACATAATGTATTATTAATTCAGTGGATTAGTTACACATCTGTTAAGGGCAGATGTGGCTCAGTCCAATGAGCGTCTGACTTCAGCTCAGGTCATGATCTCACTGCTCATGAGTTCAAGCCCCACATAGGGCTCTGTGCTGACAGCTCAGAGCCCGGAGCCTGCTTTAGATTCTGTGTCTCCCTCTCTCTCTGCCCCTCCCCCGCTCATGCTCTGTCTGTCTCTCAAAAATAACCATTAAAAAAATATACACATCTGTTAAATTTATACATTCATGAAGACTCTAGAAACAGGAAAACTATACCTAGTGGTATATGTGGAGAAAAGAGCAGAATAAAAAGTGTTCTCACACTATATTATTGTATGAGCATTATTCTATACAAAGAGCATGTTTATAGTTGCACAGTTAACAGAAAATTTAGAAAGAATATAAAAGGCAGTGGCTATGCTATCATGGTAGAACAACTGCTGTCAAGATTCATGATGCATTTTAAAAACCAAACTATGGTTGTTTTAAAAAATGGGCTTCAGTGTGATACCCACAGTCGTAAGAGTCAAGAATTATGGGTCCTCATCCATATGTCACAGATACCTCATCACAAGCAAAGTATGCGTTTGTGAGACCAATGTCCTCAAAATGGCAAAGAAGAGAAGATGATGGGTCATTCACAAATGCACTTGTGAAAAAATGTACTTGTATTTGGTAACTGAGCACACAAGCAAATCAGAGTGTGTTGCCTACACTTTCCTTGGGGATCTGCAGCAAAGACATGAGGGAAATTAAGTGGGTTTTTGCTCCTGCCCTCTTTATAAACAACCTCAAGCAACTCATGGACATCAGCAAACACGTACTAATTACTATAGGATCAACACACTGGATTGTAAGAACCGCAAATTTGTCCTACGTCTACAAAAGCCATGGGTTGCGTTCAACATTCAATGTTGGTGAAAGACAGATGGATGCAGGTATGTTACAACAGTCTGGTAGTCACAGGCCTCCTTAAGTAAACAACTACCATGTTTTGTCTGACAATCACCCATCAAGTTAAGTCATGTATCTTCGTCTATTTGGGCTGATACATTAAAATACCACAGGCTGGGTAGTGTATAAACAACAGAAATGTATTGCTCATAGATCCGGTGGCTGGAAGTCTGAAATTAGGGTACCAGCATGGTCTGGCAAGGGCACTCTTCCAGATCACAAACTTCTCACTGCATCCTCAAATGGCAGGAGGGACCAGGGAGCTCTATGAGGTCTCTTTTAAGAAGAATTTTTTTAACCGTTATTTATTGTTGAGAGACAGAGAGAGAGACAGAGCACGAGCAGGGGAGGGTCAGAGAGAGAGGGAGACACAGAATCTGAAGCAGGTTCCAGGCTCTGATCTGTCGGCACAGAGCCCGACACGGGGCTCGAACCCACAAACCCAGAGATCGTGACCTGAGCCGAAGTCGGATACTTAACTGACTGAGCCACCCAGGTGCCCCTATGAGGTCTACTTTAAAAGAGCACTAATCCCATTCATGAGACCCCCACCCTTGTGACCTAATCACCTTCCAAAAGTCACATATGAATTTCCGGGGGGGGGGGGGTGGTTGGGGTGCCACATTCTGACCATAGCACCACATCAGTGGATCCCAATGGTAGGCCACCATTCAGGCTTGGAGGAAAGGAAAATGGAAGAGAAAGGAAGAAAGTACTGGAAACAGGGTACCATTGTACAGGGTCCCATAGGTGGGACCTTCAAACCAGAGCCAAACACTATATACACATGTAATACATCCACACCCTTCGCCTCGACTCTCCCACAATCCAGTGAAGCAGAACACACAGCAAGTGTAAGTGCTTCTTTTGTCTTTAAAACTATAAGCAGCTTAAGAAACCATTTACAATGAGCAGGACAACCTTTGAGAAGAGCTCAGGAGTAACCTCCTTTTTATAAATACAACCTAGATACGTAACGATTCAGTATAAACCAGCATCCTATCTTACTGCACTGATTTTTTTTTTAAGTTTCTGAAATTACTTGGTTCCTTCTGTATTAACATCCTTACCCTTACCTACTTTGAGCCTCAGAATCCAGTTTCCCCAAATGATTTACCTGTTATGAAAGCACAACTTCAGGGGCACCCGGGTGGCTCAGGCAGTTAAGCGACCGACTTTGGCTCAGGTCAATGATCTTGGGGTTTGTGGGTTCAAGCCCCACATCGGGCTTTGTGCTGACAGCTCGGATCCTGGAGCCTGCTTCGGATTCTGGGTCTCCCTCTATCTCTCTCTGCCCCTCTCCTGCTCGTGCTCTGTCTCTCTCTCAAGAATAAACATTAAAAATAAATAAATAAGCAAAATTTCATAAACCAATGAGTCCTCACCTTCCAAAGAAATTTGCAAAGAATTCCCAGAAGACGTAATGTAATTAAATTGTAAATTAAATACACAAAATGTAATTAAATTGAAATAGGAAAATATTTCAGGAACAAAACCCCAGAGACCTTCAAGGCAAATCTATTCAAAGTCCTATGTCTTCAAAAGTAATCTGAGTCTTGATATTCACACAATTAACATTCTAAATATTCCTGCTCTGAACATCCTGCAGTCAGCAACTACTACTGTTCAAATAAACTCGGCTTCACACACGGATGTCTGGTTCACACATCATCTTGCTTCTCCCCCACTTGGACTTGCTTCCCACTGAGCTGTAATATTTCTTACAAGCTTTACCAGGCTGTGTCTCAAAACACAGAGAATGGGTTTCTCAGTTCAGAGGATTTTTGACATTCCTCTGCTAAATGAGGTGGGAGGCATTTGCATTGCAGTGGTAGTTGCAAAATCCAGCTATCGCTCCCAAATCTCAGCACCACTTCCCATCCCAACACTCTCTCTGTCTCTCTGTCTCTCTCTCTGTGTCTCTAGGAGCTCTGGATTCGGTGGCCTACACATTTCTCTTATCTGCTCTGCAAGTCTACCTTGCCTTTGCTGGGATGTCTCAGAGCTTCATATGAAGAAATGTAACCAAGGTTATTTATGGGTAGGTCTAGATAACACTATTTCTAAACAGAAGCCAAAGACAAGTATACCCAGCGGGCAACATGACACTTGTAAAGTAAACCAAGTGAGAGGATACGGTTGGTAATAAAAAGTTTTAGTTTACAGTTTGAGGGGGAAAGCTATAGGAAAATCTGCTTCTTAGGTTTCAGTGGGTATTTTCTGCTATCTAAGCCATACGGCCATAGGAGAATCTGAAAACCATGGAATTAAAGTTATCCAATGTTAGGCAACAGGATAATCAATACATCCGCCCTCCTAAGACTTAAAATTTGTAACAAAATTCAGCAATTTAGATTTGGCCATTTACCCAGTTGGTTTGGCCAAATGGTTTGGCCATTTACCCAGTTCCATAGTAATTATTACTTATGATTTGACTCCAAGATAAAAATTATAAAACCTCGTATCAGTTTTCATTTTATTTTTGTCACTGTTTTGTTTTCACATAAGGGTAAAGATGTATTTCAGTAAGATACAGTATAGTAAGAAAAATATGAGACCAAGGAAACAAAGAAAAGGATGAAAATGACCTTTCTTTTTATTTACAATGGCCTTCAGAAACCAGGAAAGAAAATGATAGATGGCCTTTGTTTTATTCAACTAAAGAGGTAAATAACAATATGTTCTGAAAGTTTCTGTCTTAAAATACCATCATTAGTAACTACAAAAATCAAACTGTAAACAATTATGAAACCAACAAAATGAAGATTTAAAAACCCAGCACTAGCAGAATAGGAGGAACACTGGATACTTAAATATTAATGATGGTACTATAAACTGATAGTCTTTCTAGAGAGCAATCTGGCCACCTGTAACAAGATCTACAAGCAATTCATGCTCTCTGACTCAGACAGCCTACTTTGGAAACCATAGCCCAAGAAAATATTCTCCAAGTAAATAAATGTAATTTGTTCCACGATGTTTGTAACAATGCTATTTACAATGGTGAAAACTGGAAACAATCCAAATACCAAACATTAGGGAACAGTTACGTCAATGATGGTATAAAAAATGGATCACCGATCCCTACCCTGTGGTCCCTTCCTGTAATGTCCCCCTCTACGTCCCGGCGACTTGCCTGGGAATCCTGTGGGGTGAGTGTAGGCCCCTGACTCATTGGGTCTTTGGCTTGGCCACGTGATATACTTTGGATAAACTGGACATGAGGAGACAACATATTTGCCACCTCCAGACAACAGTTCTAAGTGGGACTGCATGCTTCTCACCATATTCCTGTGATCAGCCTCGAGAACAGAATGTCCCGGATGGGGGCTGTCCTTTAGCCTGGGTTTCTGAGTGAGAAGACAGAGGAGCAGCACCAAGCCCAGTCAAGCCACCAAGAGCTGCGGCACATGCACAGCACTCGCCTAACATGGCCGAGGAGCAAACGTTTGCTGTTTTAAGCCACTAAGATGTTGGAACCCTTTTCATAACCATAGCAAGAACTATGACAATACAATAGTCCTCAAAATACAGCAAGTTATAGGAAAACATATATTTGAAATAAACTTGTGAAAATGTAGAAGACAATAAAAAGCAGATACCAATGACATCGAGATAAAAATAAGGCACGAAGTTAACTTAGAAGGATGTAATAGTTTCTAATTACAGCAAAACCTTGGTTTGCAAGCATTAATTCTTTCCGGAAACAAGCTTGCAATCCAAAGCACTCGTATATCGAGGCGAATTTCAAGAACCACTGGTTCAGTTGTGATCATGTGACATTTGAGGGCACGTGCTATTCATACTGCAAGACATCACTCTTTATCAAGTTAAAATTTATTAGAAATGTTGGCTGGCCTTGCAGAACACTCACAGAACAAGTTACTCACAATCCAAGGTTTTACTGTGTCACTTTCTATCAATGAAATATGTACTCATATAGATCTTTAACTCTCTTTTATTTTTTTATCTTAGAGAGAGTGCAGGGGAGAGGGAGAGAGACAGAATCTTAAGCAGACTTCACACTCAATGCAGAGTCTGACACGGGCTCAATCCCATGACCCTGGGATCATGACCTGAGAGCTGAAATCAAGAGTCCAACGCTCAACAGACTGAGCCAACCAGGCACCCCTAATTTCCTTTCAAATGCTACCTTTATGTAAACATATCTTCAATAATTCTATTCATGTCATATTCGTGATAGCAATAATTCGAACGCACCTTTTTCTGTATTAAATGATGTAAAGACTAGTGAACACCTGCATCAAAAGTGAACCTACTGTGAGGATTATTATTCAGTCTTTGAAAGTATCAATTTAGAGCTCATTCAATTCTTTTGTCAGACTATAAGAAAGGGAACTATAAGAAACAACAACAATAACAACAAAAGACAAAAGCAAGACTTATTTGCTGGGATAATCTACTTCCTAGGCAGAAAGCAAGATCTGAAAGAATATCAGCATTTGATAATAAAGTGTTACCTTTCAATTTGCCTTCACGACCTATGTTTAAAATTCCACTTGCAGGATTCAAGAATCTTAAAAAATGTTCATCGTAAGAAACAATCTGATAGACATTTGCCAGAAAATAAATTCAATGAAAATAAGCTATTAATGTGAAGATCCTCCCTATCATCTTCTATGGGATAGCAAGAAATTTAAATGTGTGTATTTTCAGCAATAAAAAAAATAATAAAAGGGGGCGCCTGGGTAGCTCAGTCGGTTAAGCATTTAAAGCGTCCAACTCTTGATTTCAGCTCAGGTTATGAGCTCACAGTTCCTGAATTCAAGCCCTATGTCCGGATCTATGCAGACAGTGCAGAGCCTGCTTGGGATTCTCTCTCTCTCTCTCTCTCTCTCTCTCTCTCTCTCTCTCTCTCTCTCTCCTGTGCTCAAGCTCTCATTCTCTCAGAAAGAAAGAAAGAAAGAAAGAAAGAAAGAAAGAAAGAAAGAAAAAAGAAAGAAAGAAACTTAACTACAACTATAAAAATATATCCATTTGTGAGCAAAGACTAAAATATGAAAAATATGAAAAAATTTTAAATAGCTAGAAATAGACTTGTAGGTAGAGTTTTAAATTTTTTTTTTAGCGTTGTAGTTATTTCAGGGCAGAGATTTAACGCTTATATTTACAAAATCTGTACTTGCTATGAAATACATCAATGTCTCTCAGTTAAAAAGCCATCAGAAGTGAGCTTCGAGTTTCTAAAATCAAGTTCTGATAAGTATCTTCCTCAGTAAGGCAACCTTGGACTAGTAAACGAAGTGTATCAAACATAACGTCAGCATTTCTTGATTACGTGGGATCATTCTCAGGAACATCAATTGTGCATATTCCCTAAGTCCAAGATGATTGATTATCTGCCAGTACTGGGGAGGAGAATGTATGCCCTCCATAGACCCTCAACCAATAAAGAACTGCTCTGGATCCATTCTAAGGAATGTTGTCTCTCTTGCCTTTGGGAGGCAGTGATGCAGAATGGTTACAAGTACGAGCTCTGGATTCAGGCCCAGATTTGCCTCTCAGCTCCATCATTGACTAGTATTTGCATGTCAATGGTGTGACACAGAAAACTAGTACTTACTAGTTGTGGGATCCTGTCCCTTAGCCTTTCTAAGCCCTGGTTTTCTCATCTACAAAATAAGTCTGTGAGAGTGCTTACTTCAGAGTTGTTGTAAGGATCAGAAAGATAATCCACGTAAGTGCTTGACAAAGTACTTGCGCACCGTAAGGAGTAAATAAATGCCAGCTAATACTAGTCTCCATCTGGTGGTCATCTAAGGTGTCATCAGGCTTGCTCCTTACCATCACCAATAACTACTGCTAATTTCTCCATCCACTGGCCCTGGGTCCTCTAAGGCACCCCTCCAAACGAGGCCTCCCAGGAATAATCTGATTCCTATCGATAGCAGTGCTATCCAAAAGAAATGTAATGCGGACCATGAATGCAAGCCACACAGGTTATTTTTAAGTTTCTAGTCGTCACATTTAAAAAGCAACGCACAAGAAATTAATTCTAATAGACTTTATTCAACTCAATATATCCAAAATATTATTTCAACATGTAATCAATTTTAAAATATTACGTTGTTTTTACATTCTTCTCCTTCTTCTTCCCTTTTTTTTTTTTTTTTGTACTAAGTCTACAAACTCTGGTATGTATTTGAGACTTACGTCTGCCTGAACTCAAATGAGGCACATTTCAAATGCCAGTCAAATGGGGCCAGTAGTGACATTATTAGTTTGCCTACTATTTGAAAGATTATAACCACAGAAAGACATCCCTTCCTTGAAAAACATCAAAACCCATTTACTGAACAAACTGATGGACGGAAGAAAGGAAAGAAAGAGAGAGGAAGGGAGAAAAAACAGATGTTCCTGACCAGCACAGACCTGTGGGCCTAATGTCATGCTTAGGAGCTTGATCTATGGGGCCAGAGAGAACGGGTTCAAATCTCACTTCTTCCACGAACTAGCCACAAGACTTTCACAAATAACCTCTTCACCTCCCGTATTTCTCGCGGACAAGCTATGGATAAAAATAACATCTCTTTCATAAGATTGTTATGAGTTTAAAGGTTGTAGAGGGAAAGGAGTTTCCATACATAAAGCTCTGCTTTGTAAAAAGGTTGCAAATGGGGACAGGAAACAAATGATGACGGGGATACAGAGCACATCACCTTGAGGTAATAAAGGGGCCATGGTGGAGGAAAAACTGATCATGTTATAGCCACAATGCCTTGTTAAAAATGCCCCGTTACACAAAACAACTTAAACAGTGGCAGCTATTAATAAAATGATTGCAATGACTTTTCTGAAGCCCTCAATGATTTATACCTCGTTAGCCTGCCTGCTTTCTTCTTGGCAGGATCACAAGCAAGGGGGGAACAGGGGGAGGAGGGGTGGAGGGGAGGAGGGGAGGAGGGCTGATTGCCAGAATTGGGAAAAACCAAGATTTTTCAGTAGTGCCAGCTTCTGGCCTCAATTAGACGGGACCACTGACTACGCCTAAATCTCTCCTCGAAGGATGTGGTTCCTATAGTGCCGTGAATGTAATCTGAATATTACTCTCGGCCGCATCAATACATAAAACTAGACGAGATGTTTACTGTTCCTGAAACTTTCCTGAAAGGCAGTTTTGTGAACAGATTCCTGTTTTTTGTTTTAAACCTGCTCTTCTCCTGTGCTCCCATCCCTCCAAGTAAAAATCCAATTAATTAGTTTTTAAAAAGTTAGGTCTGGTCGGCTGATGAGGATTTTAGATATTTATCCATCTTAATAATCTAAGTCACTGTACTCTAATTTATGTTGAGTTTCTTAGAGATAACAGTCAGGACTTCTCTATTCCAGGGACCTTCTAAACCAAACTTCCTCTAGACAGAAATAATCAGTGTCCCTTGAGATTACATGTGTCTCATAAAAGCAAATTAAAAAAAAAAAATAGGTCCTTACTAAAATGAATTCAGCTTTGACACACTTTTGTTTACTGCAAGACTTCTTGGGAGTCTTTAACAAATTCACATACACAGATTTCAAAGTGCTATGCTCATCCACTATTACCATTTTACCAGCCTACAAAAGAGAAAAATAATAATATGAATTGAGAATCAAATGATAGGGAGAGAGCCTAATTATCCCATGGAAATAGGCATCCTTTACAGATCTTTGCACTGAACTTCTGGCTTGACGTGCTGCTGTGCTGTGCATTTCTCCCTTTTATCATCCCTGATAAATATCAATCTTGAATACATATACAGTAATTAACCCATCAGGAGCCTCCAAATGAAGACAATTTATTAGAAAGGGAGGGAGAAAGAAAGGAAGAGAAGGGAGCAGAGAGAGGAAGAAGGAAGGCGTGGGGAAACTCCTTTGAATAACTTAGTGTAAACATCACTTCATATTCACAGCAAAGCTAAATGCCTAAACACTTTCATCAAGATGAAGGGACATGAAATACACACTTGTACCTAACCTAGTACTTGGAAAATAAGCCTCATTTTGAAAACAACCAAATAGCTGCTCCGCAGAAGCCAGCGCAATTCATCCTTTCCAGACTTTATTTTTAGATGCCTCTTAAGCAAAACAATAATTTTCTAAAGAAGATCATTAAGATCCGTAGATGCCATCTCATTATATTAAAGTTTTAATTCGTTTCATATCAGTCCCACGTTTCCCTCATAAATCACATAATTATCTAATATTCCATAACAAATTCCTTGCCTTTGAATAAAAGAACTGATAGGACCTTTTGTAAACGGGCAGATTTTAAAACAGTACAATCTACACAGAATGTTAGTGTAACCCATGGATTTCATTTAAACACAGAGAGTCGAAAAATCAGCCCCGTTTTTTTAAATGATAACTTGGAGACTTACGTACGTCTAAAAAAAAAAAAAATACACACCTTCATCATCTAATGCACATTTTACAAAATGTATAACGAAAAAGAATATGCTTAATAGATCACAGGATTTCATTGGCAGAAGAGAATGCTAATTGCCTGCTGGAGTCTTTAATGAAACCTAATTGCTGGCTGGAGCTGCCACCACTGACCCTGGTAACAGACTAGTACACCCTTCATAAACCTAATGCAGCATAATCCTCCTTCATTACGGTTATTATAGCTCTGCAGTGGGACACGTCTGCCACAAAAATAAACTCTGCTGCCTCTTCTCTAAATGCATGTGTCACTTCTCCATCCCAGAGTAAGTAAGCGTTGATGGCAGAAATCACCCTTACAACAAGTGGTACCACTTCACAGCCCAGATCTACTCCCAAACCTAGACTCACACCCACCCTGGGGCCCTACTACACAAACCACCAGCATGCTCCATGGCCATGGGGTAGAGGGCACAGGGCTAAAAAACAGGAAGAAGCCAAAAGAAGCAAATCACCACCCAACACCATAAGGCAAATAGGAAAAGTAGAAGAAATTATTTTTTTTTTAAAAAACCTGAGTTTGATTTAGGAATTCCACATGTAAACCCATTCAGTTGACAGCCTATGGTTCAGATATTGAGCCCAAGAGATTGTCCCTTCAATGTGCTTTGAAGTTTTTTTGGAAATACTTACACACACACACACACACACACACACACACACTTCAATTGAACACATTAATCTTACTTCTTCTACTCAACAATTCCCCCAACCTGTTACTCTGCAGCAGGTGCTAAGACCCCAAAGAGAAGTAAATCACAAAACATATCCTTGAAGCGCTCACGACTTTGGGGAGAGGGATGAGCAAATGACCATAACACAATGTAATACGTATCAGGAAAGAACGTGTGACGCATGATAGGAAGACAGTTCAAAGTGGCAATGCACTCTCCTGATGATAAAAAGGGATTGTGATGCAAAACATCTCCGAAGACAAAAGAATCATACTAGACATTAAAAAACAAAGGAGATTATTATGTGACCAGGTGTGACAGAGAATTTAAAGGAACAGTTGCGGTAACAGTAGGAGTCAAAGCCGCAAGGTTTCAAATGTGAGAAATGTTTGCAGAAGGATGACAGGGAACCAAGAACGGCAGAGGCTAAATAAAGTCAGGTTAGGTGGAAACAAGAGCATGTGTCTTTTTTGTTTTTTTTTAATGTTTATTTATTTTGAGAGAGAGCACGAGTGGGGGACGGGCAGAGAGAGAGGGAAAGAGAATCCCAAGCAGGCTCCAAGCTGTCACCACAGAGCCCGACACGGGGCTCGAGCTCACAAACCAGGAGATCATGACCTGAGCTGAAACCAAGAGTCAGACACTTAACCAACTGAGCCACCCAGGGGCCCCAAGCGTTTGAGTCTTGAATGCTCTGCTAGGGAGTCTGCATTTAACCATGGGCTATTTTGTGTGTTTTTTAAACTAGGTATTTAAAAAAAAATTTTTTTTTAATGTCTATTTATTTTTGAGAAAGGGAGAAAGGCAGAGCACAAGCAGGGGAGGAGCAGAGAGAGAGGGAGACACAGAATCTGAAGCAGGCTCCAGGCTCTAGCTGTCAGCACAGAGCCCGATGCAGGGCTCGAACTGACAAACCGTGAGATCATGACCTGAGCCGAAGTCAGACGCTTAACCAGCTGAGCCACCCAGGCGCCCCATAAACTAGGTATTTTAGACCTACAGGAGAATATAGTAAACATACATGTTCCCACCACCCAGCTTGGGAAAAAAAACAATAGCACATCACATCTCAGCCCTCACCTCCACCCCACGCCCCATGCCCCACCCCCTGTATTTAGTGTTTATCCTTCTGGTGTTTCCTTATACTTTTACTACTGACACACAAGTATCTCTAAACAATATAAAGTGGCAAGACAGATTTCAAGCAGGGGAGAGAAAATATCAGACGCATTCAAAACAAGCCTCTTGTAATGCAGGGGGTGGACCGGCCTCCGCAGCTGGCAGCAGTGGGGCAGGCGACAGAAAGGTGTCAAGATAGCTGTCGTCGCTGAAGGGCTGTCATAATGAAGAGAGAAGGGGCAGCCTCAGCCTTGGAGGCCATTCCTGGGGCAAGGAGGAAGCAGACCCGAATGAACCAGCAGAAGAAAGGCCACAGTCTGCGCTGAGCCCTAGGCAGGATGCGGGGAGGAGTGGGGCAGGTGGCTGGCTCTGGCTAACACCAAGGAGGGGAATGAGGCAGATCAGCCAGGCCACAAAGCACAACCTGGTAAGTGCCAGGAGCACTGGGGCAGGAGGACCTGACCCGGGGAATGAGCTGGGGGTAGGCTGCCCAGGGCGGCGAGTCTCAAGGGATGGTTTTGACAGGCAATGCTGAGTGTGAGGATTCCTGGGCAGGGCAACAGCATAACCATAGGTGGAAGAAATTATTGGGCCTGTTCAGGAAGCAGCTGCAGCTCGACAGAACCCCGGCGAACAGTGGGACATAAATCTGAAGAAATCAGAAGACCATTTGGGTTATTATTCATGGAGAACCTCAAATATCAAGATGACGTGTGTATCGTGTGTACACGTAATTCATAATCAATTTCACTTTCACGACCATGAAATCTGCCTTAATCCCTCTTACTCGGGAACTAACATGATGGCAACAGCCAATCCTGTGATTCGGGGGATAATATCAAAGATACCATTGCTACTTACGACAGTTCTACATGCAGGACAGGCTGTCTTGGCTAAAGGCAGGGAGGCTGGCAATTCTGCTGTGACAGTGTCGGAGCGTCTCTCTCGCATTTTAAAAACTACAAACTCAGGGGCGCCTGGGTGACTCAGTCGGTTAAGCGGCCGACTTCGGCTCAGGTCATGATGATCTCGCGGTCCGTGAGTTCGAGCCCCGCGTCGGGCTCTGTGCTGACAGCTCAGAGCCTGGAGCCTGTTTCAGATTCTGTGTCTCCCTCTCTCTGACCCTCCCCCGTTCATGCTCTGTCTCTCTGTCTCAAAAATAAATAAACGTTAAAAAAAAAATTAAAAAATAAATAAATAAATAAATAAATAAAAATAAAAACTAGAAACTCAGAGGTTGAATAATGAGTAATTCTGCCTCTTCCTCTTTAATATCAGGTACAAAATGCATAGCAAGGAAGTGAAGCATATTCTAATAAATGTACCTAAACCTGCAAAAACAATTTTGTTTTATGCCTTAACCTCCCCATGTTCCCACTTGTGTGATATGTACACTCCCTTCATCCCTGGGTTTCAAAAATGAGGGGAAAAAATGATCACATCTTCAAAAGTTTCCAAGTAAAGCAAAATTACCAGGTTCTTAAGAACCAGAGCATCAATAACTTCAGGAAACAGCTTAGGGATGTGACTCATCTCCTTAAGTAACAAGTAAGATATGTATAATGTGTAGATACTGATGTATATCATGTGTATGAACTGATGCCTGTTTAATTTTTAAAATCACATACAGTCATTAACATGACGTCACTTTCCCAGAGCACTGAACGTCCTATCAGAGAATAAGTAATAAAACCTCATCCCATCCTCTGAACAATAGAAAGAATAATTGTACCCACTTCACAGGGTCACTGAAAAATTTAATAAAATCATTTCAAGTGCTATGAATGCTGGGATGGAATCAGCAATAATACAGGTAAGCCATGGCGACTGGTGTCCTACATCCACATAGGATGGAGATTCTGGTTCTGAACCAACTAAATGGGGTTCCTGGTGGAGAAGCTTGTAACTCAGTACAGGAGACAGAGACAAACACATATGATATGATGAGACACAACTTGCGAACACAGGTAAGTGCAAAGTGCGTTAGGACTATAAAGAAAGGAATGCCTAACCGGTGGTGGGAAGGAATGTCAGGGAAGGTGACGCTCTAGTGGAATGCATAGGGGCCACACAGGTAGGAAAGGGGAGAGGTCAGTCGGGTGAGAGTATGACGAAGAAGAGGGGAATTACCGTCACCAAGTCTCAGGTCGCTAGTACAGAGAGACGGCACGGCAGATGGGAATGGGAAGGTAGTCATGGGGTAAAGAAGCCTCATCACACAGGTAATAAGAATCAAGAGAATTTAAATACTTGTTTTGTTTTGTTTAAAAAAAAAAAAACCTCTTTGGGAAAGGAAAGAGTAGATGAAGGATTTATTAAAGGCAACCTCTGAAGCTCTTGCATGATCCCAAGAGGCAGTGGGGATGGAGGGAGGGGAGCAAAGTGAAGATATTTTGGAGATGCAAATTCTATGGGTCAAAGGACAGATAAGGTTCATTATTGGGGTTTACAAGCAGAAGTTGAGGGGTGCTAAGAGCGTGGTGTTGAAGAGAACTCCAAACGCTGGCTTTCGGCAGCTAACTCAACAGATGGCAGGGTCACAGACGCTGTTCAGTTTGACACACGTGGAATTTGGATGCCCAGAGACATAGAAGCACCAGGTAAACCAAACTGATGGAAACCAAGCAGAGGGGGGTCTGGATTGGCGATGAGAACCAAGCAGATCCACCGAAATGGAAACATGTCGTTCATGCTCTCCTGGGCCGGACTGGGGCTAAGTGGTTGTTAAGTGACTCCAGGCCTCTCCAGAGCCCACAGACTACCAGCAACAGGACCATTCAAACCAGTATGGTAAAAATCTTAAGTGACTATGAGCCTGAGGACAGGGCTGGACGGACTCCTTAGCTCTGTGATTCTCAAAATGCAGCTGGTCAAGGACCAGGGCTGTTAGCATCATGGGAGTTCCTTAGAAACACAAATTCTTAAACCCCACCCCAGACCTACTGCCTCTTCTAGAAGCTGGAGTGAGCATGGAGAATAGCAATCTGTGTTTTAACAAGCCCTCCGGGTGATTCTGGTGCCCACTGGAGTTTCAGATCTACTACTGCCTTAGCTAATGCCCCAATTACTTGAGTGGAAAGGAGTGTGAAAAAAAGAATTCCCAGGAAATAGATTTCTAAAGACTTGAAGAAATTAAGTGTAAGTAAAGGATAAAGCATTAGGAACTTTTGCTAATTTCCAACACCGAGGGAGTTTTCCCTGTGAGCTAAAAGTTTGTAAGGCAAATTAGATCAAAGCAAGTGGCCCACACAGTAAAGCTTCCTAATTTAGTAATGTGGTTCAGTACTAAAATTTCAAACATCACAAATGTGAAGAAGATATTCTGCTCGTCAGAGGATGCCACACCATCAGCCGATCTCTTTCTCGTTTTCTCATCAGACGCCTCCCAACATCAAGCATTTATGGGATGGCCACCTAGGGTTACAGGATCTCTGGATATGCAATAGCCCTCTGGGTCAAGCTAACCAACCAGGCTCAGGACGAAACCTTTGAGCAGGACCTAATTTAGTCCTCTAAGGAACTAAGCTAAATTACCCACGTTATCAAACTTTACGCACAAAATTGATCTAACAATGGCCACAGTATGTTTTTGTCCAGAAGCAAGGACATTGAAACAGGTCAGACAAAGACAAAACCAAGCCAAGAAATACAGAACCAACAAGAAAAAGGGAAAGGAAATTAAAACAATGTCAACTGCCATTTATAATCCCACTAAGACGTATAACCACCCCTAGCCCACAAGGACTACTACCTTTTATCCAGAGATGCTCTAAACCCTCATCTACAAGCATTGCCTCATATCCTTTCATTCAGAATTATAAATAAATCAGAGATTATTTTTATAATCAATGTGCATGTAATGCATGGCAAAGGCATGGCTGGTCTGGGGAACATGGACTTCCTCTCCCCTCCTGGCGCAAAAATCCCAGCCAGACCTGCATTTTTCCTGGGCTTTCTCCCCCTGACCTCTCAATGGGGTACTCACTCTCATGACCTTCTGGCCTACATGCAATCCATCCACACTGGGGATTTAACCAATTCTTGGCTATAACAACCCATTCTGCTTCAGGACCACGTATTAACACGCTACAAACCTGCTCTACTGATGTTTTCCAAGCTGTTCCTTTCTTCTAACAGTCCCTCCTGTTGGGAGGTTGATATGAAGATCAATGAGTTAATGTTTGTCAAATACTTTAGGCTTCTCAGATGAAAGGCAACATTAAAGTTCAAGAGACCTGAGCTGGCATTACACTAGAGGTGTTGCAGTTGACTCTATATTTGGGCTTCAAAGAAGGAAAGAAATCAAGGCTGCAAAGACACTCCTTTGTGAAGATTGGCTAGCTTCTGCATTCTTGCTAAAATAAAGGCAGGCAGATTTGTTCTCAACATTCTTTAATTAACTGGACTCCAACATTAGAAATACAAGGATCTTTATATTAACACCGGACCCTTGTTTTCGTAAGTGGTATACAGGGAAAAGGATTCTTTTCCCTGCCCTTCTCTAAGTGGCTTTTCCTTTCCAAGCTTCCCTACTGTCTGATCATGCAATTCTCAACCTCCTCCTATATAAGGGGCCACATGAAAGCTGCCAGCCAACACATTTGCTTTGAGCCAACAGACCAAAAAAAAAAAAAAAAAAAAGAAAGAAAGAAAATAAAAGGTCAAAGACAAAGCTTTATGTGTATGTTGGCATGCATGTGAACTCAGGCTGCTGGAAAAAAAAAATGACACAAAGAGCACATTCATGGCCACATATAACTCCTCAAACATATAAATAGCCATCCTTGACCCAACACCTACTCTGTGCAAGTCACTACGTCAGGAAGGGAACATAGAGCATCGCACTGAATTCACAAATATCCTGGCAAGTCAGGTACCACTGGCCCCACCTTGTAGATGAAAGAACGGCACTCCAAAGGGCTGCAAAGTTTGGCCAATGTTACACAGCTGAAAAGAGGCGGAGCTGGAATTCAAACCTAGCTACATTTCAAACTCCCAAAGCTGGATCCCCTACTCCATCCAGCACACTGATAGACAGAAAAGCTGTAGAACTTGGTACACACCCCTTGGACTGCTCAGGAAGCACTGGGGGGGGGGGGGGGGTCTGTATGGCTCAGTCATCTTGATTTCTGTTCAGGTCATGATCTCATGGTTCATGAGATTGAACCCCGCATCGGGCTCTGTGCAGACAGTGCAGAGCCTGCTTGGGATTCTCTCTCTTCCTCTCTCTGCTGCCTGCCCCCCACCCCACCATGCTCTAAATAAATAAATACTTAAAAAAAAAAAGAAAAGAAAGAAAGAAGAAGCAGCACTCCAGGGGGTTCAGACAGGGCAGGGTAAATTAAATCAGTAAGGGGAGATCACGAAGTAAATCAGTAAGGGGAGATCTTATTTCAAACATCGGTTTCAATCTCCTCATTACCAAAACTTGTTTTCCCTCGTTCTTTTTTAATCAGCCCAAGCAGTAATGATTTAATTGGCTAATTAAGTATTTCATCTTATCTCTTTCCCTTGCCTTATCTCTAACAAAGTGCACAGCACAGAGCTGAGGCATAGAATGGGTTCCAATCCTACACAACCACTGGTGACTAAGAAATCCAAAGGCAGCATAGCAGGTGAAAAACAACAAGAATATGGAACCCAGGTGGGCTACACTGTACAATCAAAGGGTTTATGTTGGCTTCTCTGGAGAAAAAAAAAAAAAATCTCCATAGTTCTTGACCCCTGGCCCATCCATTCAGGACAGACAGCAACCCTCCTAAAAATTCTGATTTTTCTCTGAATTATTTAGGTTCTTCCATAGTAAAACCATCTAACTGTTCTCTTTCCATTCGAGCTGTCCAGCCCACACAGGGTACACACCCCTGAATAACTAAAGTGTGAATAATAACTGTGTTTAAACCAATGACGGAAGGCGGGCAAGTACGGGGATCGGCAAGAAAGGGCTTCCCCTCAGCCATGTCTGTGGTGCAGGTCCCACACCTCCAGTAAAACTCCTGTCAAGGGGCTGTTCTTGAGATAAGAGAAGGTGTTTGTGGAGGGGCTTGGATAAACACTCCAAACTGTACTCTCTCAGCTCTGCCACGTCAGCCAGGACTCAGCCACTCTGAAAACTGGTACGGTCCCACTTCAGCCCAGGGAAGAGGCACCGTTGAAAGGCAACCCACGAACAGAGTGCTACGGTACAGTGAGGAACCCTCCAGGCAGGATCTGCTGAATCCTGGACCATCAGGCTATACCCCAACTTGCCCGAAGATACTCCTGCTCTTGTAAGGTTTCCGAGAAAGAAAAACTAATCCTTACGACTGTGCTAAAGCAATAATGGCGTTTCAACAGAGAGAAAAACTGTAACACACACATGACACGTACATGGGCTCCCTCTGCACCTCGCGGCCACCCATTTAGATCAGGCAGAAGAGCATCATGTCGCTCAGCCCCCACTCATTAAGGCTATCATTTCCGTGGCACAAGCTTTTAACCCCGTCACCAAAAGATAAGCGGCTTTAATGCAAGGTTCTGTAAAGTTGCAGTATTATCACCTACTGCTGTCAAGTGGCTCTTTAAAAGGGAATCAAGTACCATTCTAATGAAAACAGGCACAGGCCAATTAGTGCCAATTAAAATGTTGATGGTCGCACAACTGCTGCTTGTGGAAACAGCAAGGCATGGAAGGGTGTCCAAAAAGAGAGACTCATAAGAGGGTAACATGCTTCTAGTTTAATTTCTGATATCTATCTATCAATCTATCTATCTATCTATCACACCCCAAAGAGCTGGGGCTATGATCTCTAGTTCAAATAGCCAGCTTTTTGAACTCCTTTTCTGGATGACTCTCACTTTGCACAAGCTGCTGCTTCTCCCTGGAATGCACCCCCCTCATCACTCCTACAGGTAAGCACCACTGTAACCCTGTAAACTCGGGGCACACCTCACCCCCTCATCAACAGAACCAAGCCTTCTCTGACTCTCAAAGCACCTCTCCCTCACTACACTATAATTCTTATCAGCCTGTGGGTTTCCTCCAGGAGGCTGCAGTTACAGCTTGCTGAACTACCTTTGTATTCTGTTTCCCTAGCACAGTCTAGAAGCTCAATGCTAGGTTTGTTGAATGAATGGGTGAACTAAGCCATTTTAAGAAATTAACTCATTGCTGGAAACCCTGTAACCCTATATTCAGCCTGCAGTCTAGAGATTCCTCGCCTTCACAAAGAGCCTGCAAGGGCCAGTTCCTGGACAGACTGAAGCCCAAACCCCACAATCTCCTTGATTTGTAGGTGGGGTTGGAGGGTGGGGGGACAGGAACAGAAGGAAGTGTTAGGGAATGCTAGGTAGGGGGGCCACTACCTCCCTACTCCCTCAGAAAGGTGTAAAACTAACAAGTATTCAAAACCCAAACTTAGGGGTCATGCCCGGGAGAGAGGAGAGACTTATGAACAACACCCTCAGAACTTGTTCATACTCAGAACTTTGAAAGTTTGAGGTGCAAACCTGTTCTGAAATTATGTGGCCCCAGGTTTTGTCCCTACGAGCCAGCCCGACCACCCGAGTAGGGGCCAAGAAGGCCAGGAGTTTGGTGGCAAGGCTGGGGCCTAGTGGGAGCGCATAAAAACTCCTCTGCCTCCCAAGATCCCGTCCCCCCTGGGCAGGCGGGGAGCGGAGTGGGGCCGGGGAGCAGCGTTCCTCTCCCGTCGGAGCCAGAGCGACGTCGTTCTTCTCTCATCTTCCGGCTCCCACCGCTCGGGTCTCTCCAGCTGCCCTTTCCAGGCCCTCTCTCGGTTCCCAAAAAGCAGGAGGGAACGGGGAGGAGGGGGGCGACGGTGTGCGTTTAACCGCAAACTCTCTCCAGACAGCGCTCACCTTCCACCTTCACTGCCCAGACCAGACGTGCGCCTCAGGTCGGGCAGCTCCCACCGGGACAGAAAACCCCTGCGGCCCGGCCACCTCGCGCCCCCCACCGCTCTGCCAGCGTCCCGGGCCGCCGATCGCGAGCTGGCGCTGCCGGCGTTGGTCCCCGCCGTCGGCCGGGCGCCCGGAGCGCCCTGGCGGCCCCCAACCTCGGGCCCGACTCCCCGCGCCGCAGACGGCGCTTACCTGCTTACATGGCCCCGTCGGTGCCCCGGAGTCCCGCGCGGAAAGGCTGTCGTCCGCGGCGGCGGCGGCGGAGCCCCAATTCCCTAAGGAATTGATTCCAGTGGCTGGCGGAGGAGGGGCGGAGGGAAGGAGCCGGAGGAGGCGAAAGGGGAGGGAGGTTTCCGCCGCGATCCCGGCGCACCGACAAGGAGAAAAGGAGAGCCACCTAGGCACGGGGTTGTCCCGCCGGAGGGGGGCCGGGGCCAGAAGGCCGCGGAGGATGGGTGAGGTGGGAGGGGAGGGACAGACCGCGACCACCGGGTGTCTGCGGCTCCCCGAGGACCGGAGCCGGGAGGGCGGGCAGCGGAGCGAGGAGGAGCGCGGCAACCTGCCCCCAGACTGCGCCGGCTGCGCCCGCTCGCTCGGGGCGGGGGGAGAAAAAGTTGGGCAGAACTTTCCGGGGCCGCGAGAGCCCGGGCGGCAGGAAATGCGAGCGGCCGGGAGAGGAGGGAGGAAGGGGCCGTGCGATGGGAGGGGACGGAGCAGGCGCCGGCGGCCGTGGCTCCCCCACCCCCGGGCCGGGCGGCGGCGCAGGGGGCCGGAGGCGGAGGGAGCGCGGGGCGCGCGGCCGGGGGCGGGGAGGAATGCGCCCGGGAGGCGCGCGCGGCGGGGCGGCGGGGCGGCGGGGCGGCGGGGCGGCGGGGCGGCGGGGGCGGGGGGTGAGGGGGGGGGCGTCCGCGCGGGGGAGCGCCGAAACTTGGAGCCCGAGCTCCCGGGCTGGAGGCGAGCCGGCCTCGGGGACGTCACAGCGCTGGAATCCGAGGAATGCCGGGCGGCAGGAGCTCCGTGTGCAGGCCCGGGAGCAGTCGCGCACTTTTGGAGCGGTGGCTTGGGGAACTGTTTAAAGGTGAGGGCTGAGGAGGGAGGACGGGTGAAACTCCCTGGAGTCAGAGACGTGGGAGTGGAGAAGGAAAAGCCACCGCAGCCGGCACGACCTAGCGCCGCTCTTGGCGGAGGCAGGGACGGGGGCGGGAAGGGGGGAAAAAAATCCCCCTTAGACCTTCGGAAACCGCAGGGGCGGGGCAGAGGCGGCCACTCGCGGGCCCCGATCGTGGGCAGGGACGGGACGTCTCATCTGGGAGAAACCCTCCGAGCGGGGCGTCCCCAGGCAGCCACTGCACAAGGGGAGACAGACCAGGGGAAAGGAAGGTGGCTTCCCGAGCATGCAATCTCCAGGTCTCTCCCCAGCGCACCGGGAGTCTCTGCGTCCTGGATCTGGCCTCTAACTCCCCCTCCCCCCCCCCCCCCCCCGCTTCTCCCCACGCGCCGAATCGCGCAAGCAGTTTTGTGTGTGCTGGGAGCTGGAATACGTCGTTTCCCCGGTTCTTTCCGTGCCCCAGCCTTGCCCCTCCCCGCCTGGGTGGGCACTGGGAGGGAACTTCCTTAGCACTTTCAGAGGTGGGGTTAATGGGACGCAGCGGCCGTGATGGTAAAAGCACCCAGCCTGGCGAGGGAATCTGGATTTAGGACCAGCCCTGCTCATGACCCAAGGGGTGACGGAGCCTCCCAGCTCCTGAAAGCCTTGGCTCTTGTAGCTGTAAAAATCGTTTTCTTAGTATCGTCTACTTTTCCGTGGTCCTTTGCGTTACCAAAAATATGTCTTAGGGGTCTGTTCTCTAACCAGGACTCAAAACCCAATCCTTTAGCCCTTTCTTAGGTTGAAAAGGGTCCTTGGAGTCGTTGTCACAGAAGATGTCCCAGATTGCTTCAGTGTCCCACATCTCATACAAAAATCCGGAGCTCTCAGGGAAGAGAACTGGGAACTAAAAAGCAAAACCTACTGTGCTCATCATGTACAAATTTGTGGTGACTTGACTTCTCTGAGTATTTGCCAACCGCCGGAACAGTGAAGTCAAGAAGCCCCCACACAGGGGCGGAAGGAAAAGGCTGAAGAAAATTGAAGTCAGTTTCTCAAACTTTCAAGGAGATAGCTGGATGGCTTCAGTATGGACTTGCTAGATTTCCAAAGAAAATTTCCGAATGCTTTGCTGTGCTCCAGGAAGTATGAAAAGCACCGTATGTGCCCCCGTGTAATTACCCCATTTCCTAGACGAGAAAAGCGAGGAGTGAAGAAATCACCTGTCTCACCAAGGTTCACAACAGCTAGTGAACTAGGATAATGGACCCTTGTCTGGCCCCAAAATTGCAAGCTCTTAAACTCTTCAAAATTTCACCAACATAGGATTCACATTAAAAATAAGTAAATCCCTGCAGGCTCTCAAAGTGATACAGAGGAGAGGCCTCTTGGGGTCTTGGAGGAAAGGAAATGGCATTTGTGTATTGCCCCTCTGTGATACCCAACTCTGAGCACAGAATGCCGAGACAGCGGTGGTATGGAGGCACAAAGGTTGCATGTAGACATACGATTCTGGTTCTGCCTCTGACCAGCCAGGTGACCCTGAACAAGCCACTTCACCCCGAGGCCTAAGTTTATTTTTTAAGTGGAGTGTGACATGGAGGTCAGAGTTTGGTTGAATTACTTCATCTCTGAGGTCTTTCCCGGGTCTGACCTTGAATGAATGTATGGTCCTCCAGGCAGACCGCATGCCTATGGAGGAAGCTAAGTGATAAAGCCAGGATGTCTCAGGGAGAGAACTGTTTTCACACTGCCTTTGGAATCAGAATGAATGTGGGGGGTGTTGCGGGGTGGGGTGTTCACAGGCAAAATACACACATACACACACACACACACAACTCACACACTAAGATTTAGCACTAAGCCTGCAGACTCCATTTAAATAATTTTACTTCTAAAAATTAAAAAAAAATTATTAATTTAGAAACCCATGAAGTACATCCGACCAGCCATATTTCTGTCTTTAGAATAGATCACAGAAAAGCAATACACAAGTAAGAATATTTTTTTCATGTTTATTTTTGAGAGAGAGAGAGAGAGCGTGAGTGGGGAAGGGGCAGAGAGAGGGAGACAGGATCTGAAGTAGATGCCAGGATCTGAGCTTTCAGCACAGAGCCCTCCACGGGGCTCAAACTCATGAACTGTGAGATCATAACCTGAGCTGAAACCAGACGCTCAACCCACTGAGCCACCCAGGCACCCCAGAATATTTTTTAAATAGAAAGTCCAATGTGAAGTGAAAAAAAGCCTTTCATTCTTTGAATAACTATATAAAAGCTAGTCACAAGCCACTTTTAAAAAAGAAAAAAAAAAACACTTCCTAAATCTGCATCACACTCAAATCTCCTTAATATGCATCAGAATGAACAGGATAGTTGATAGCACAGGTCCCAAATACATCCTGACAGGTTTACTTGAAAACTGCAATTTTAGGAACTTGTCAATATTAAATATGCCCCCAAATATTTCAACTTGTTCTAAACCTGATTCAAACTCTAAATACAGGCAGAATTTCATGGGCCCTCATGATTCTTCCTATCTCCAATTTTTCCTCCCATTAATTTATTAATTGTACACCTTCAGAAACATTGAAATCACTCAAAGCAAAGCAAAACAAAACAAGTTCCTCAATCAAAGCGGACAGGAAAGTAAGCAAACTTTTGCGGGAAAACGCTTATGATCTCCAGCGTTCTTCCACAAATGTTAAAGTCTTATATATTATTCATGTATTTGTTTTTATCCTAAAAATATTTGGAAGCTGATAGTAATGGTGGGAAATAACAATGGGGAGCTTTTTAAAAATACATAATGCTGGTCTGTATCCCCTGCTCCCCCTATTTCATTCATCTTAGTCCCTGAGTTCAGGGTGGAGGCTTGGGTCGGTGTATGTGTGTAACTCATATTTTTAGACAGTATTTTATTGAGAACATTTTCACATTCAATAAAAAGCACGACCTTCATTGCATGTACAGTTTGACGGTTTTTTTTTATATGGATGCATCCATGGGACCACCGTCCAGACCAAGATACAGAAAATGTCCATCACCACAAAAATTTCCCTTGTGTGACCTCTCAGTCTGTATCACCTCTCCAGGCTAACTTCTGTCACTATAGGGTAGTTTTGCTAGTTCTCAAACTTCATATGACTGGAATTACACTGTGTGTGTGTGTATATGTGTGTGTACATATCACTTTGCTTATCCATTCTCCTGTTGATGTTTTTGAAAACATTTCCAAAGTAATTCTGTTATACCACCCCCCTTTAATTCAGAACCACTGACTTAACAGCACAAATATAACAAAATAAGTCTAGATTATTAACACAAAAACATGTTAAGCATGAGAAGGGAAGAAAGAGAACACTTTGGAAGGATGAAATTTAAGAGTGCTTTAATCGTTGTGTGCATTCGGAGCTCCTTATTAATGAAAACAAATTAGCTAATTGACTACAATATGAACTTCTTGTTATCTGGTGATTTTTTTTTAAAGCTACATGATTCTGCAGAGTTGTTGTGTACAGCCACGAGTATAGTACCCAATGCCACTCCATGAGCTAAAATAGTCTGGAGTGTGAATGGCATTCTCTGGAGTTGTGCAATGTGGTGACCAGGGCACTATGTATTCTCCCTTTAGAGATAGTTTCATGGTACCTGCTTTGGAAGAATCATTTCTGATGCAGAAGACTGAGCCCTTCTTCCCTCCTGGTTGCATCTTTGAGGCTTTTCGTTTGAGTAAGAGAAGGGCCCCCATCCCAGCCTTTCCCAAGGTTGACTAAGCCAGGAAGTCACATTCTTCTCAAATATTGGGAAAATGATGAGAGACTTACGGAGGCACAGATTAGATGAGAGAGTACACTGTTTATTTGGGTTTGCTCTGTAGTTTGGAGGTTTGGCATTACCTGCATCCTTTCATGTCACACAGTGTCTCCATTTCGTCATGTGTCGTAATGTTTCAACTCTCCCGCTCCTGACGCATCCTCCTCTCTGGCCATTTCCTCTCCATTTCATTTCTCTTTCCTTTACCCATTCTTCAGCAGAAGGCGCTCTGCCTCCCACAGGGACTGACTACTCCCTGACCTGAGCCAAAGGAGAAAGAGCCTCCATTTCCATGCCAGTCAACCTAAGCCACAAGTGAATTATTTCCTTGTTACTTCCTTCTGGAAAGAATGTCAAACACAAACATTTTGAGGTTGTACTTTTTTCAGGCTGGGAGGAGAAAGGCGAATCAGTGTCCTGAGACGCTTTGCCAGCTCTTCCGGCAGCTACAGTTGACCACTGGGCAATGATATCAGCTAGCTATCTGGACATCAGGCAGACTCACTCTAGGCACATCACTAGTTTTTCCAATGAAAATGTACATGATTCAGCCAGTTGGTTACTCTTTAAAAAGTCTATGCACTAGCAGTATGTATTAATCAAGAACACTCTAGAAAGAGTAATGCACCTGCATAACTGGTACTTTCAGCAAGATTTAAAGGAAATAAAACCTAGGCAGTATTAAGTATCTCACCAATTTCAATGTATTCATTATCCTTCTGTACTAATTTCACCTTGGGTTGCAAACACCCTTTGAATCATACCTTAAAGGCATAAGCTCTCCAATCGTATTCACCTGGCTCACCTTTCCTCACTTCCCTCAGCCCCAACATTGCCTTCCAGCTTTTCCAGGCTTGATAGAAAACACACAACTTCTCTCCCAACACACTGGCATATGCACACACACATCAAATCACCACGTCCTTTGTAGGGCACACTGCTAGTGATGAGCTTACCCCATCGTTACTGCTTAAAATCATGTGTTTTCGGGAAAAGGAGGCTTTTACTGCTCCCGTAATCTCTTCTAGGAGACCTTCTTCATTGTGATTTAACCAATTTTAAACTTTGTAATGGAATTGAATCATTAACAAACCGTTTTCCATAGTCACTTATCTATGGTTGTTAATCTCAAAAACATCCTCTAATGTTGAGTGCAACAGATCTAATAGGCCAGGGCCACCATCTTAACACAAGTTCCCTTGGTTTAAGAACAAAACCCCACTTCAGACTGTTAAAGCAAAAAAGGAATTCATTGGCAAGATACCGAAACATGTCATGGAATCCGTGAGAAAGAAGGGCAAGACCAAAGAACCGTGAGGATACTCTGCTTTTCTGTCTGGAGGTAAGATCCTCTACTCTTGCCTGTGTCCAGACTTAATAGCTATGTGACCCTGGGCAAATACTCTCACACCTGAATTTCCTCAAAAAGGGAAGTGATGTAAAAAGGGGGAAATGATGAACATATCTACTTCGTAGAGTTGTGGTGATGATTAAATTAGTCAACATGTGAACAACTCTTAGAACGGTACCTGACACACACTGAGCTCTCAATTATGGTACCTATCAACATTATCATCAACCTCATTCTGTATCTGCAGGCTGGCTTCTGTCCTTCAGCAGGGACTGAATCTCATATCCAAATTCTCAGGAGAAAGAACGTGGCTTGAGATGTCAAACCAGGGTGTTGGAGAAGGAACAGGCTGCTGTGGCTGGACCCAGCCCTTCATGTGGAAAGGACAGTTCCCAGAATGGAGACAGTAGCTGGGAAAAGGAGGCCTACAACTGGAAACCACACCAATGAGGGAAGGGAGAAATTTTTTACCAAACTCAAGTCTTGGGAATCCCTCTGTTCACTCTGTAACTATCTATTCCATCTATGCAAAGGGCCAAATCCAGCTTCTCATGTGTAGAGAAGAAAGCGACCCACTAGGGAGGTAAGTGACACAGGGTGGAAGGTAAGGGAATCAATATCCACTGAGCACTGACTATGCTGTAGGAACAAGGCTAGGTCCTGTGTATATATAATCTGAAATAATCCTTGTGACAGTGTTTGAGTGTCATGAACTGAACTGTGTTCCTCCAAAATTCATATGTTGAAGTCCTAACCCCCAATATGATTGTATTTGAAAATCAGGCCTTTGTGGAGATAATTAAGGTTAAGTCAGCTGAGCGTCCGACTTCGGCTCAGGTCATGATATGGTTATGGGTTTGAGCCCCATGTCAGGCTCTGTGCTGACAGCTCAGAGCCTGGAGCCTCTTCGGATCTCTCTCTCTCTCTCTCTCTCTCTCTCTCTCTCTCTCTCTCAAAAATAAACATTAAAAAACATTTTTTTTAAAGGTTAAATGTGGTCATAAGGGTGAGACCCTTATCCAGTAGGACTGGTATGCTTCTAACAGTAGGAAGAGATACCAGAGCCCTTCTTTCTGTGCATGCACAGAGGAAAGGCCACATGAGGACATAGCAAGAAAGAAGGAGAGAGGCCTCGCCAGAAATTAACCCTGACAGCACCTTAACCTTGGACTTCCAGCCTCCAGCACTGTGAGAAATTCAATTTCTGTTGTTTAAGCCACACAGTCCGTAGTATTTTGTTATGGCAGCCTGGGCAGACTAACACATTCAGGTTGGTGTTTCTTCTTGTCTCCCAGAGAAATAAACTGAGACCTCAAGACATTAAGTACCTTGTACTTAGACATGTACTAAAACATCGAGTACCTAAGTGAATGGTAGAACCAAGATTCAGGCCTCCTCATCTCTACTTCTGAAGTTCACGTTCATTTTATTCTATTATGTTGCTGCAGGGTTTTTTAAGTACCACTGTGAGTCAGGTGGCCGAAATTAGATGGGACGGTAAAAACAGGGGAAATAAAAACATCGGCAGGATAGAGTGTGTTCTAAACTCCCCCCTTACAGTGGTTCCCCAGGGGACAGCCCTACTTGGCCAATAATAAATTGTGCTACCGAGAAGACACATATTCAGAGTTTACGTCTCCAGTTATTTCAAGTCCTTCCTTTCCCACGTTTATCTGAGTGTTCCCAGCAAAAGAGGAAATGGATGCTGCTGCTATAAGATCAGACAGCAAATCCTTTCGAAGAACTTTAATACCTTGCTACTGCTTATTTCATTAGTCCCCGAGACGCCCATGAGTTGATGTTCTCACCTGCGTGGAGTCAGAAGTGGCAAGTCAGGTCCATGGTTCCTCCGGCACACAAGAGGTTGCTTTGGACTGGCACGAAGTCACGCCTTCTGGGACTGTCGAGTCATTTCTGTTCGTGACAGCCATCTCAGAAGGTCAGAAATACCAATACCCTAATTTCTCAGAATAGTTAGTTGTGATTCTCTCCTCCATGAACTGAGCTGCACCGTGTTTCTTCCCGCTTCTATTCCTACCTGGCCCAGCTCTTAGGGAGGTACCCAGCCATAGAATTTGTCATGGCTGGCCAAGGAGTCATCAACACCTCCACTGAGCTGCATGAGGGCAGGTACACGAAGCTATAATTATCCCCATCTAAGCTTCAACAAAATGTCTGCCTGAGGCCATTTTGTGGCACGCTAGTGGGAATAAGTGCCAGGTTGCTAAGAATTACTGGGATAGAGAAATTCTGAGTGAAATCTTGAAATTATTGTTCACAAGAGATAAGGAGAGTGATGGTGAGGCACATTATTACACTAAGTCAAGCCAGCCCTGCATTTCTGAGTAAAAAAGGTCAACTGATTCCCATCTTCACGATGTACATTTTTGAGTCCTTTCCACCAACCTCAGAAAAAAAATCTTTGGAGCTAAAGGGTCTGTATTTACCTTCTCATAATTATGGTGTTCAGAATCAAGGGGCCAGTCCAGATATGGCTCTCTTCTTGACACCGTCCTGTCTGTTAACGTTGATAGCTGCACCAAACCTCTGGAACAGTGTGCAATGTAAGAAAGCTCGGTTACCATCTTATGGGCTGCTGACTCTTCTCCTTCCAGAAGTCCTAGATGACAAATTTAAATATAACCCCACATAGGCAGCAATTCCTTAGTTTATTTTTCCTTCATCTCCTTAGTTCTGGGCTTGCTTTTTTAAATACAATCTAAATACCTAGAAGAAGTTGTCGGCAAGTAATAATGCAAACTGCGCTACCAGATTTATGGAGGTGAGAAATGGACAGCCTTCCAGACGGATTACAAATCCAGAGATGACTGGAAAGGAAAACAAGAACAGGGTGCATTGGTTTCTGACATGGGCAGCTGTGGCCAGAACACCCGTGCTCTGAGAGGTATGGGAGATGAAAGGAATCTTCTGCTGTGATTAGTGAAAAGGAACAACCTTCGCTGGGGGAGGGAAGGATCGGGTCATGTTTAGGATGCCTTTCTAAAGTACATGGGCACCTCAGCCTGCAGGGGTGAGATAGGGTTACCCTTGGGTATGGGCAGGGCTGTGTAAGAGAATCCAACAGCACTAAATCAAAACCTGTCCTAATCCTGGCTGCTTCCTGGCCACCTCCCCTAGACTAAGGGGTGACTCAGAGTGTGCCTGGCTCTGGGACTTCAAACATTTCTGAGTAATTCCCACAGACCTGGACAAGGGCAATTAGAGGACTGGTTTGGAATGACCACTGTGGATCAAAAGATACTTCCTGTGGCCAGCAGGGAGAAGGCAATTGCCCAGGAAGCTCAATTTTGAGGTGTCTTCTGCTCAACTAGAAGGCAGAGGTGTCTTCCACCATACTAAATCATAGAGGCTGGAAAGAATTTGCTAAATAAGAAGGCTCCCTTCCATGGTCGGCACCTCCGATTTAGTGGAGTACGCAAAGACAAAGTTTTCAAATAATGAAAGAGAAGCTGAATTGTTAGTGATGGATGAAGACCCAAATGATCTGGCCACTGGCTACCTCTCTGACCTAATTTCCAACTGCTATTCCCTGTCTCACTCTGCTCCCAAGCAGGGTATCCGCATTCTGCCATTCCTTGAACATGCCGAGTACTCTCCGACCTCAGGACCTTTGCACTTACTGTTACTGCCACCAAGAACTCCACTCCTCCAGATGTTTCCTGCCTCGTTCACTCACCTTATTCCTTCCATAGACCCTTCCCAGCCATCCTGCCAAAATAGTACCTCTTCACAACACCATTTTCTATTCCTTTACCCTGCTCTAATTTCGTTATTAGCACTCACAGTGCCTCACATTGTTATCTATTTACGCGTATTGCCTTTTTCCTTCCCCCCACCCCACCTTCTACCCCAGAAATTCCATAGCTTCAAAGATTTTTGTCTGTTTTGTATTCCACTGCCTGGAGCATAGATCTTCAACAAGTATTTATTGAATTGTTAAATAAGAAATTGTATTATTTTATGTCAGTATACGCCATTGTTTTCTGTGCGCAGAATCCCACCTATATTCTATGATTTCATCTTTACAACAGCCCTATGACGTGGCAGTTACTGTCTGCCATCTATAGATGAAGAAATTGAGGATTAGAGAGAGGAAGTGACTTGTCTGTTTTTGTTGTTATTTTTAGATTGTGGTTTCTGTGTTTTGGGGGGTTTTGATGCTTGTTTTTAAAGACCTCAGTGGCATTGAGTTGAGGCATCCAGATTTCTCCCCAGCTCCTGCCACACCGTCTCCCTCAGTTCATGCACAGGCTCTCTTCTGCTTACTGTGTATTTGTCCCCTCTTTATGTCCTATGCCCAACTTCATTCTCCTCCTCCTCCAGACTGGCAGCTGATAGAGTAGACCCACGGCAGTAAATAGTCGTCCAGAGTATGTACTCCAGCTAGCTTGCCTGGCCTGACCTCCTGGCTTTGCCACTCACTCGCCGTGTGACATTAGGAAATTCTTGGTCATTATTGCTTGAACTATTGGCCTCCTTCCATTTCCTTTTGTTCTTCTGGTGTCCCTACCAAATGGACTTGGACACATGTCTGATTCTCCAAATTTCTTTTCCATTCTTTACCCTGTCCTTTTGCAATGCCTCCAGGCAAAACTCCTTGGCCTAATCTTCCAGCTCACATATTTACTACTTATTACTATTATTTTTTGAGTGTTTTTAAAGTTTTTTTTTAGTGTTTATTTTTGAGAGAGAGAGAGACAGAGCGTGAGTGGGGGAGGGGCTGAGAGAGAGGGAGACACAGAATCCAAACCGGGCTCCAGGCTCTGAGCTGTCAGCACAGAACCCGACGCAGGGTTCGAACCCATGAACCACAAAACCATGACCTGAGCCAAAGTCGGACGCTTAACTGACTGAGCCACCCAAGAGCCCTGGAAGTTTGTACTCTTTTACAACCTCTCCCTATTTTCCCCAGCCCCCGGCAACCACTGTTCTACCCTTTGCTTCTTTGAATTTAACTTTTTCTCTTTTTCTCTTTCTTTCTTTCTTTCTTTCTTTCTTTCTTTCTTTCTTTCTTTCTTGAGTCCACATATAAATGATATCATACAGTACTCTTTGCTCTGTCTGGCAGAACTACTTCTTAATATTTCTAATTCTTTTCCTCAACTGCTTATTCTCACTTCCTGTTCCCAGTAAATTCTCTCATTTCTTTAAGCATATTTATTACTCTGGCTTTTACTTCTTTTCCTGTTTTTTCATGAGTTCTGCCTTCTCTGGTATAAGTTATTCCATTTGTTGTTCTCCCAACTTGCAGCTCTCAGAATCTGCCCTCTGAGCCCATCCTTGCCCCTTCCGGACATCGAGCTGCCTTGATTAGGAAAATGCACTCGTGGAGAGGGGCAGACATCTAGCAAGACTGTGCTTCTCCAGGTGAATCGGTGTGTGTGCTGGCTGCCGTGTGCCTTTGTGGGAGACACATGGTACTGTGCTCACCTGGTCTCCAAAGAACCTCTGAATAATCTTTTATTGGAGGCAGCCACTCTGTATTACAAGCAGATGCCCACAGGAGGGTGAGAGCAGGGGTGTGTGTGTGTGTGGAGGGGAGTTCTTGGGGACTGGTCAGACCAGCTATACTCCTTGCCATCTGCTCATCACCCTACCAGGTCAGAGCTCTGCCTTGTGGTTACCCACTGCTTCTGGCCTGTCCCCTGATACCCTGCCCCTGCAATCATCACCAAAAGGAAGGGGGAAATCTGCCTAGGGCAATACAGGGATGATGAAAGGGCAGAACTAAAACATTGTCCCCCAAACCTGGTCCCTATTTGTGACCCTAGGCCTTCCCTACCCCTGGCTACTTTCCCTGCCCGTGGACAGAATCAACCTCTATCCACCTCAGGAGTTTCTGGGACTCATTGCTGAGAACAGCTGTCAGGTCCATCCTTTCCTATGGCATCTGTGCAGGAGAGAATACCGGGGCCGCCGTGCTTCTAGCCTCTGCTGCTTTGCTGTGTTGCTGCACATTACAGCCCTGTAAATTTTCTAAGATCACCAAGCTGGCAAGTGATGGGATTCAAACCCTAGTCTTTTTTTTTTTTTTTTTTTTTTTTTTTTTTTACTCCAAATCTGTGTTTTAATCCCAACACTCAGGGTGTGCTGACAAATGATTGGGTGATTGGGTCGAAGTATACATCCAACTAAAAAAATTATTTCATTCCAGGTATTTTCCACTAAATGGAATCTGGCTCCTTAGAGAAATGGTGGACTCCAGGTCTGAGGAAAGAAATATACAAGAAAGCAATCAAAAGAACACTAGGGTCATCATCAAAGGATTCAGGAACCACCTTGAAGAGACTCTCAGTGGCTAAAGATGGGTCCATTTTAGCGTCTAGAAGGATGATAATGGCAATTAGTTGTAACATTTCAACTGTTTGTCAAATGATATGAGAAAAATAATTAGTCACCACTAAAACCAACTCATTATTTTGAAAAATGATAAACAGAGGGACGGAAAGAAACCGTCTTGTTTTCGCTAAGAAATTATACCACTGAAAATCAAGTAGCAGATGAGGAGGTTTTTTTCATTATAGAAATATCCTAGATAACAAATAGAAGGGATGATAAAATTAGAATACCATCATTTTGCCACCTTGGATAAAGTAGGATCAAGCCATGAGCTTCAGTGGTTGCTAACATCACAAAAAAGAGACACTAAACTATCACTATCTTGCTTTGAAAGAGATAACCTGAATCTGATCAAACTGCTAGAATAGATTAAGCTACCAGCTATCAATTATAAAAAAAATACAAGAGCCCAGGAATATGTTCAAACAGACCTCAAGAGAAGCAGTCAGCAAAATGTAAGGTATGGAAAACTCTAGATGAAATTTTTTTTTAAAAACAAATACATCTCAACAATAAGGGAATGAAATAGGGGTAAGTTTACAGATTAAAAAAGACTTAAAAGATGTATCAACTATCACAACATGTGACCTTATTTGTATCCTGATTTAAGTAAACTCAAACAAAAAGCTGTTTATGCCACTTATGAAGACATTTGAACACTGATTAGACATTAAGGAATTATTGTAAAATATTTTAGATATGATAACTGGTATTTTGTCTATGTTAAAAATAAAGAGTCCTCTTCTTTTACATTTTTTAAAAATGTTCATTATTTGAGAAAGAGACAGAGAGCAAGCAGGGGAGGGGCAGAGAGAGAGGGAGACACAGAATCGGAAGCAGGCTCCAGGCTCTGAGCCCTCAGCACAGATCCTGACGTGGGGCTCAAACCCACAAACCTCGAGATCATGACCTGAGGCCAGAGGCAGAAGGTCGACCGACTGAGGCACCCAGGCGCCCCAAGCATCCTCTTCTTTTAGAAACATACATTGAAATATCTACAGGGGCACCTGGGTGGCTCAGTCAGTTGCGTGTCCAACTCTTGACTTTGGCTCAGGTCATGATCCCAGGGTTATAGATCCCACCCGGTGTCAAGCTCCGTGCTGAGTGTGGACCCTGCTTGGGATTCTGTCTCTCTCCCTCTGACCCTCTCCCCGACTCGTACGCTCTCTCTCTCTAAAGTAAATAAAAATTAAAAAATAAAGAAATATCTGTGGTTGAAATGTAATATCTGATTTTGTTTCCCGTAACACAGAGGTGGGAAATGGAATGTGCATAAAACAAGATTGTCAACGAGTTGACCATTATTGAGGCTGAGCCACGGGTATACGGGAGTTTGTCACACTATCCTGGTTAATTTCGTATGAATATGAAATAACGAGGTTGAAAAGCGAATAATAATTAAAAGTTTAAAAATGGATATATTGCAAAAATCATCTGTTCTCATTTCAAACAGTATTGAAGTATTTGATTAAAAGGAGGATTATCTGTTTTCACATCCTCCCACTTCCATTTTAACACTCCCCAGAGATAATCACTTTAATTCTATACTGATGCAGACAAAAGTTTTGTGTGTTTTGAATATTTTTTTTTCTTTTTTTTCCCCTTAAGTGCAAGAAAAAGCCAAGGTTAAGCATTAGTTGCTACAAAATGCTGACTGTGAGTCATCCTACATTTGGGGCAACACATACACAAGATTTTTTTTTAAGTCTGGCAGTACATAGGCCAAATAGTTAACAACATAGGGGAGAAAATGACATTTTCACCTGCACTAAATTTGAGATTTGGACCCAGCAAAGTAAGTTCAAAGGTACCTCACTTTGGAGATAATATAATATAAAAATCTCAAATTTAGGAAACAAATTTGTTCTAGATTGGGTGGAAGGAATCTTCACTAAAAACAAGTAACTATAACCAAAGGCTCCTTTAAAATGTGAACAGGACTGTTGATGTTAATTTTTAAAATTTTATTAAATTTATATGGAGGTTTTTAAATGCCTACACATGCACACACCCCATGGTCCATGATCTGGATTGGACATCAGGAGACCCAAATCTTGAGGTAAGCCCTGGAGAGGGCAGCAAAAGAACTGACCAATCCTATCAATTCAGATTTTTTACACCATTTGTATCAGCTAGAATTATTCCATTAAAATAGTTGATAAGTTCATCACAGTAGACTTGTCCAGGAAAGAAGAGAACTGAAAGCTCAGAAAGCATAAAAATATAAATAGAGACCAAGTATCATAACTAGATGAACCTTATTTAAAACCAGAGAGAAACACTTGGTGTGTATATCATTATTTCTCTTCTGACAAGGAGCAGGAAGATGGACTTGTGGGGCCCTTCCACATGCCAGGAACCACCTACTCCCACCCATCTGCCCAGCCAGCTCCATATGTTCTATCAAGTCAACGGAATATTTTTATGATATTTTTCCAATTAAAGAGAGCATCTTTTCTACCCAGTTTTTCTACAAACTCCTTATGAACACTTATATGATTGCATTTGTGTTAAATCCAATCTATTTCTTATAGACTATAGGCAGATGAATTAATGTTAATTATTTCCTGTGCACATAGTTGATCTTAACATTATCTCAAAAGTATTTAATAATCCCCTATTGTTTGCTAAGTGCTGAGAATACACCGTTGAGGAAGACACCTTCCATATTTAGACCAAAATAGGTCTTTGTTGCCATCTTTCAATACCTTCCTCTAACTAACAACAGCATTTTGGATGAATACATGCTCTTTGATAAAGATGGGTGGTGTAGTTTTTTAAATAATAGAATATGGGGAGAATGTTCAGTAACTTGCTTTCTTGAAAGAACATTATTACCACATTTTCCTGTATTCTTTCATTTAAAAAAGAATCATTCAAACTAAATGATAGTTGGCATAAAGCCTCAAAAACTGTTATGGCATAATCAAATCATGAAAACAGGATTGGGATTTAAGAAAACAAGCCTTAGTAGGCACATGAAAATATCATTTCTGGCTAAAATAGCACTTCACTCTACAAACTGTGAATGAAGGCCACAGAAGGATTCTAACTTCAAACTTCCTAGGATCTGAAAATCATACAAAGGGAAAACCCCAGTACTATAATAAGGAACAAAACATTTTAATCTATGTAAAGAGCTGCGCTGCAAAGTCAGTTACATCTGTATGTGTCTTTTACATACGACTGATACTCACTTTTATCGATTTGCAGCCAGTGAAGCCATTGCTCCCAATTTTATTGTAGGAAGCAAGTACTCTAGAAAAATAATTTGAGAATATACTTATGGAGAATTAGCCATTTCTTAACCAAATTCTGTTATCAAGAAAGTAAATATTAATATATGGCCACATAAAACTATCAATTTCCTCAAAAGTACACAGAAACAGGTGAGTTGCAAAAAATTGGCAGGATAGGGATTTAGGATTCAGGTACAAGAGACCCTCCACTCCAGCTATTGATAGCTGTGCCTGGGCTGTTGGAAAACATGGCTCTGGTCTCACCATGTGACACATGGTGAGCTCACCAAGTGACACATGGTGAGCTCACCAAGGTCTCAGCAAGAGTTTGTAACGGGAGCAAGTGACATATATATTTTTTTTTAACATTTATTTATTTATTTATTTATTGTTTTTTTTTTTTTTAAACGTTTATTTATTTTTGAGACAGAGAGAGACAGAGCGTGAACAGGGGAGGGTCAGAGAGAGGGAGACACAGAATCTGAAACAGACTCCAGGCTCTGAGCTATCAGCACAGAACCCGACGCAGGGCTCGAACTCACGGACCGCAAGATCATGACCTGAGCCAAAGTCGGATGCTTAACCGACTGAGCCACCCAGGCGCCCCAAAAGTGACATATTTTTTGTACTAAAGTGGGATTCCATTAGAGTAGTTCAGCAGGGATTCACTTTGGAGAAAACCTAATATAAAAAACTCCAAACTCGTGAAATAAATATATTTGGGGATTGTTTCTTATTCAAGGTAAATCACCAAGGCTATAACCATTGACTCATTTTATATTATGTGCATCAGTATTGATTATAGTATGAGTTTAATATTTACACAAATTTAGGGGTGCCTAGGTGGCTCAATTGGTTAAGCATCTGACTCTTGATTTCAGCTCAGGTCATGATCTTATGGTTCATGATATTGATCCCTGTGCCAGGCTCTGCGCTGACAGCATGGAGCCTGCTTGAGATTCTCTCCCTCCCACCACCGCTCTGCCCCTCCCCTGCTTGTGCGTGTGCGTGTACTCTCTCTCTGTCAAAATAAATAAGAATTTTAAAAATATTTACACAAATTTACACCTAATTTAGGATCTGAGCTTGAGGTCAGGCATGACTGACATTATTACAAGTTATAAACTGGGCTTATGACTCTAGAATTCACTTATAGGTCCTTGTTTTCCAGACTATACATTAAGGGGAATTGGCCTAAAGTCTCTTTTAACTCTAAAATTGTACGATTCTTTGATTTTCCTGAGACAAGTCTGCTGCTACATCAGTGGCTTTAGAAGTTCCTGGTTCCATCACGTGCCCCTTTCTGCAAGCCTATTTTGAAGAATAGTGGTTGGGGCCAATGCTCTAGGAACCAAACAAGTAGACTTCTTGTGGTTCTAGAACCACGGTTACTGTGCCTCTGGCTTTTTATGGACATATCAGTCATAAATCACCTTTCAATCCTCAAACACCAGTACAGAAGTCTACGTAAGTACTGAGGTATTCTATGGGTAAAATACAAAAAACGGTTTATGAATACAAAATATTTCTAAAATCCCCCCAAAGTAAGTTAGTACATAAACTTTCCTCAATTTCTTGTGCTTTTCCCATATCATTTCTTAAATTTACAGTGCCTGCCACCACTTGTCTATTGAAGCAGGAGAACGGTATGAACAGGCAGCTAATTAATACATCCGAGAAAACATAGAAGACCACTGATTTTTAGTCCACTAATTTATTTATGCCTAGAAACTTAGGGCTGTAATTTCCCATTCCTACATAAGCTAGCATCATTTATTAATTCAACCACTGTATCTTGAACTCTTGCCGTGTGTCAGGTCTTGTGCTAGACAGTAGACACAAGAGGTTACAGCCACATAGGCTCTTTGTGTCATGAAAGCTACAGCTAACACAGACCTAAATGTTAAATAAGTGATTATACCAAACATATTCATAATTACAAGTCTTGCTAAATGTAACGAAGGAAAAGAAAACAATATTAAGAGAAAGGGTAGGTCTCCCAGCCTAGAATTTGGGATACTTGAATATTTAAAACAAGTTTTCTTTAATATGAGGTGCTTCCTAAAGATCAGATATGATATCTAACAGCAGGCCGGGGAATGCAGAACATCCTGCCTCTCCTTTCCCTATCTCTCTTTTCCTTCCTTGTCCCCAAGTGCCCACGTACCAACACCTTTCCTTCCTCCTCCTTCAGAGCAAACAAACAGGTCTCCATATACATCCAATTATGAAAAACAATACCTAGGAAGTCCAGTACTCTCCTTGAAATTAGCCATGATAGGTGGTCTACCTGATATAAACGTGTTATGAATGTTACGTGAGAAAGCATGAAGTACCTAAGCAGACACACTAGACGTCAGAGCTCAGGGTGGTAGGCCAGGTCCCAAACCCTATGTTCATTTTTCTGTCCTCATTTTCCTTGGCTTCTTGGCAGCATTTCACACAGTTGACTACTACCTCTTTCTTGAAACATAACCCCCCTTGGCATGCGCTGCCCCATTTCTCTAGCTACCTATTCTCTACCCTATCTCTAAATGTTGGAATTACTCAGGGTTCAGTCCTGGGTACTCTCTGTCCTTGATTAATCTCCTTCTCTCCTTGATTAATCATGTCCATTCACATGGCTTCAAATGTCATCTGTAAACGATGACTCTCCAATGTACATCTCATGCTGAAATCTCTCTTCTGAGCTCCATGTTAGAGCTAAATACTTTTTTTTTTTTTTTAAGTAAGCTCTATGCCCAACATGGGACTCAAACTCACGACCTGGAGATCAAGAGTCGCATGTTCTACCAACTGAGCCAGCCAGGCACCCCAAAACTAAATTCTTAATTCACATGTTTTTTAATCCTGTTCCTCTTTCAGTCTACCCTAATGTGTTTAGTAGCACTACCATCTATACAGCTATACCAGCCAGAAACTTAGGAGCATCCTCGATGTCATAACTTCTCACCTTCTTCATCCATGCCGTCTTAACAACCTTGAATCAGCCCACATCTTCTCATTGCCTCTGCCAGCACTCTGGGCCAAGCTATCATCATTTCCCACCCGGACCACTACAGTAATCTTCTAAGAGTTTGCCTACATTCCCTTCTCCATGAGGCAGCCATTTTTCTCCAGGTTAAAAACCTTCAATGGCCTCCTACTGTAATTTGGAAAAAAAAAAAAAAGTCCAACTATTTTACTAAGAGTTCTGCATGATCTGACCTTTGCAAGCCTCTCCAATCCCATATTGGGCCATTTCTCTTTTTCTCATTGTACCTAAGACATCCTGATTTTCTTTTAACTTCCTTATTTATGCCAAGCTCCTTCCTATATCAGGACCTTTGGTTATGCTCTTTCCTCTGCAAGGAACATAATTAACCTCTACTTTCCATGTAGTTGGCTCCTGATTCATTGAGGCTTAGTTCAAAGATCCCTTCCCCAGGTCTTCACTCATTATTCTCTGTATCAAGGTCCTCCAGAGAAACAGAGCCAATAAGATAGATAGGTAGATAGATAGATAGATAGATAGATAGATAGATAGATAGATAGATTCATACATACATACATACATACATACATACATACATACATATATTGCTGGGGTAGCAAGTCTGAAATCTGTGGGTCAGTCCAGCAGGCTGGAAACTCTCACTTAGAAGCTGACGCTGTAGTCATTAGGCTTATTTCTTATCTTCCTCAGAGAAATCTGTTTTGCTCTTAAAGTTCAGCTCATTGGATGAGGCCCACTCTCATTATCTAGAATTGTCTCCTTTATTTAAAGTCGACTGATTTTGGATATTAACTACATATACAAAATATCTTCACAGCAACACCTAGCTTAGTATTTGACTGAAAAACTGGATACCAGAGCCTCATCAAATTGACACATAAAACTGTCATATCCTGCTAGAAGGATTTGACTCTTTTCAATCTTCATTTCTATGCCATTGGCATATGCGTCTTATTTCCTCACACCAGGTACCTTGATAAGGGCCTAGATTTTTTTCCTTATTACTATTCCCAAGGCTGGACTGAGGCATGCTTGACGGGGCAATAGAATTTGTAGGCTAGGGAATTGCCTCCATAAATTCCCCCTCACTTGTATTTTTCCAGTCAAGAATTTTGCCACTTAGAGAGGATACTAAATTGTCACAAACATTGTCAAAATATAAACTCTACAAGTAGTAATAATAGTTATCTTGTTATTGGACATTCTAAACTGGTCTTGGTAAAGAAAGGGAAAGGGTCTGTCTATGGCACAGTTTTGAGCAAGGCTCACTCTTACCCTCAGAGGAAACTACCTTCTCCAATGCCTTCTCCGTTTAGTCCTTACTGTGTACATCTTTGCCTTGATTTCCTCCTCTCTCTAAACCGTGGCTTTCTATGACTCTGAATATTCTTTTTTTTTTTGTACTTGAACCTGATTATTCCAGAATACTTAATTAATGTTTGGTGTTTCCCAGATTAGCACTCAGCTGTGTTACTTAGTATTTGAGAATCCTGAAGTTTTCCTTGCAAGAAAATAGGTATCTTTCGTCTTCTTTCTTTTTTTTATAATGACATAACAATAAAGCACCTTTCTCCTTATACCATAACAGGAAGAGTGCACATTATAAAATGACAGGGGAAAATTTTTGGGAAAGACAGAGCCTTGATCATTTTCCAGTAATTAATTAAGAGGCACATCCTACTGAAAACAATGCAAAATCGCCACCCTTTCCCAAAGAATGGGAGGGAGAGTAAAAATACAGAGTTTACTAACTATAGTCAAGTAACTTCTTTAGCCATAATTATCCTAAGATTCCCAAACTTGGAAAAATCTAGCGTACTTGCAAATGGGAAACATATCAAGTGACCCCCACCTGCAATCTTTGCACAAATAAGCGATGGGCAGTGGGCAGGGTGGGGAGGCTAGCTGGATGGTGAATCATGTGGGCCACTTGCTTTGCCTCCTTCTTGTGATAATGATCTTCTACCAACCCACTGAGCACCTCAGGGGGTGGGGGGAAGGCAGGAGTGGGGACAGGATATTATCTTCAATTTGGTCTACCTTGCTTTTCTTTAGAAGTACCAAGAGAAGGGAACAGAGGTTGAAATTAATGAGGTGGAAATGAGATTCTGAATTATCAGTGCATTTCAATTATCTCTGCTCACCCTTGCTGGTTGACCGCACTCAATTTCCTTTAGGCTTCCCTAGGTAGAGAAGTCTAGACTCATGAGAAAGAATTACTTCTCTTTCATGGGAGCTCTATTCCCTGTATCTACCTCTATTATTTTAAAGCGGGACTTAAAAAACTTAATGAGGCCTAAGTAGAACAACATTTTTACTTTTCATTTGTTGTCAAAAGCCTTGAAGACATTTTTGTCAATAGAGAAAGGGTTTTCCCTAGTGTCTTTGGACCATATTTCTAAAAAGCTTCTCCGTGTCACTTCTCTGCCTGTGGTCCCCAGAGTGTAAGTAACATAATACACCCTCTATGTAGTACTTTCTTCCTCAGTTTCTCCTGCCCTTGTTGGAGAAATAGCTTTCATTCTTCAAGACTGCTTTTAAGTTCTAATGTCAGAGAACTTCTGCAAAAACCAGATATGGGCTTGATGTGCAGTGGATTGAGAAGTTGAAATAACATAATGCCCACATGCCATAGCAGTGAAAATTCAATTATGTTCTATCTCCATGGGTATAGTAAACAATGATGCACCAGACAGAGAGATCATAAAGTTAATTCTTTTTTAAAGGAAAAGAAAGAGTATAGCTAGGGAAGAAAAAAGAAGGGTTTTTGTCTCTGGTGGACCAGCTAGCTCAAAGATCCTACCAGAAATAGTGAAAACTGCAGCCACTTGATGATGGCTTACAAGAAAGGGAATCTCATTGGTTTGAGGTCCTTTGTTTTGGTCTTTTTTCAGGACCTGGAGTGGGCCTGCAAGTAGGTAAAGTCTGGATTAAAGAGAAGTGAGGAGAGAGAATTCCAGTCAGAATCTGACAGGGCACAATGGTCAGAATGAGCACAGTGATGGTGGTGGTGGGGAGAGGGGTGGGCGCTGAGGAAGGTCGTCTGCCTAAGGGAAGGGCTGCCTCACAGGAGAAGGATGTAAGCCTCTTCTTTGAGGAAGAAGGGTCAGGGACAGTCTCGGTGTGACTGAGGGACAGTCTCGGTGTGACTGAGTAGTGGCCTGTGCTGGTTCTGTCTGGCAGAAAGCCTCCATTAAGAGCTTCTGAACTGCCAAGGAAATTAGTCCCCAATTCAGCCTAGTTAAAATTCAACCTCCTCCTCCAATCCCACTCCTTCAAGATCCTGTCTTTTGGCCATGAGACCTTTAAAATTGCTGGAATAATGGGGCAGAGAAGAAAAGGTTAACTGTTTTCCGTAAGCAATTAATTTGGGCATGCTATTTGAATAACTAGTATTCTAGTATTCTCTTAATTTGTTTTCCACTTGAAATTCAAAGCAGATTCATAACTACTCCATACAAGGACAAGATCTAGAGTTTTCTATCTGTCACCTCTATAGATGAATTATGTAATTACACACACACACACACACACACACACACACACATTTCCAGAGTTACAACTTATTCCCCTCATTCAGTTTCGGTAGGTTCTGACCTGGTGCCCTTCACCTTTTAAATGGTGAAGGCAGTAGAGGAAATCTTAGCATTTGACTTTCAGCTCATCATAAACATACAGCTGTATATACAAGTTGTGTAAGAAAGCACACAATTACCATACCACTTGAAATAAAAATAGGCCATTGCCTTCAGGAAAAAAAAAATGTTGGCCTAGGAATCTTGTATAGTTCTCCTCCTTCTCCTTCTCCTTCCTCTTTTTTCCCTCTTAATTCTTGAAACCTACCAAGAAGATCCCAGGGAATGCATATAGTTTGCAAGTTTGGTTCTTGGTTATTCCAAAATACTCCTTTTTGGGATATACACAGATGTCTGGATCTTTATTGGATATGGTCTTTGCCCAGATGCCTAGCTCAGTCTGTTTTCTTGCTATTATCTTCAAGTGAAATCCAAATCTCTAGGAGGAGCTTAAAAAAAATAATAGCACCTGGTCTGGCACTCAGAATCTTAAGGGCTGAAAGCCAGAGCAGATTCTCCAACTATAAGAATCAAACCATTCATCGTCTGCCCTTCAGGTCTGCCAGCCAAGAGGGAACAGGAAGCTTGCTGTGAGTCCAAGACTGTGGAATGCAAAACCCCAAGCAGTTACTTGCTGTGGTTTTAAGCTTTGTCCTGGAAGTTAAGAACAATGTGAACGCTCTTCTAAATAACATTCTAGCCAATAAATACCCACCTAGCACCTAAAGTCTTTGAACCTACTCTAGTATGCACTCTTTACACGATATTTCAACACCATATTAGTCTTTAAGGAAAATTTAATATGGGTACTTGTGTACCAAGTGCCCAGATTGCCTGCATGATTAGGTTTCTATTTAAGACTGAGCAGATCAAATACCCTCCCTAAAAATCCTTAGTAGGCATTTTAATGCTTTTTGGAAACCTCAGCTAGCTATTGGACCAACTTTCTCACGGGTCACCCTTGATTTATAGTTCACAGATTTGTATGGGGTGAGGGGCAGTTTGAGAAGGATCTGAGTTTGCCATGTTTAACATGTATGTGCATTTAGACTGTATGCTTGCTGGCAATCCAATTTAATAGCTCATTTCCAAATCCTTTCTTGGAAAAGGAATGTCGATTACATAATCATGAAAAACAAACCTGTTGCCATCCAGCATGAGCTAACATGTTACAGTACTTTATGGCCGAAGGTTATTAAGCCAGCACCCAGTTTCTTGCACCAAGGGGAACACTGGGAAAGTGAAGGCCTGCCAGTTTTGTTAAAGGAATGCCACTTAGTGGTAACGACATAGGCAATTCACCTTTCTTGTTAGAGCATGCTGCCCGGGGACTTTGGGTTGATTAAGTAAGTGTTCCTTGACCGCTGATTAGGACTGTGTGATCATTAGCAACTGAGAAGCCTATTAAAGCAATTCTTTAGATTAGCTGGTCTCAGTAGGAAGACCACCTTGGGTGTTCCTAGTCCTCAAGATTCCCATCAAATGCATCTTCTGCTGTGTGGCCTTCCCTGACACCTACACTTCTGGCCAAGAGAAGTAATGAGCCCTGATCTGGCGTGGCCGTCCACAAGCATACAGTGTCTGTTAAATTCAACCAAAGAATTTTGGTGTTCTGGGTTTTTTAATGTTTTCATTCCTGTGGGCTTGGGGATAAAAGCCTCTGACTTAATTTTAATGTGTATTTCCTGGCTTAAGAGCCATACCGCAGGTAACCCTCCAATTCAAATACCTTATAAGCTTACTTTGAGGTGGAAACATCACCTTCATTGTTCCGGTAGAAATCGCAGATGATTAGGTGACAACCAAGGCAGAACAGGAAGCAGCCGTCCTTTGAATACCGCATGGCATGTCGCTGAGAGCTTTACACGGATGATCTCACTTCGTTCTCGTAACCACCCTAGTAGGTGGATATGGGTGAAGAGACTAGTTTGCCCAGTGCCTCTCGGCCAGTAGTGGTGGTGCCGGGTAGGAGGCTGCTTTGGTCGGACACGTACTCCCCCGCCCTGGGCTGTATCTCCTGGTTATCACAAGGCACAGGCACCTAGAGGACGAGGAACATACCCCTTAGTTGCTGTGGTCAGCCGATCACCTTTATACGCCCGGAATGTGTAGTCTATCAAATTCGACTTCTGCATGAAATAATACCTTTCCTCCTAGGAATCAAAGAGCCCCATGCAAACCTGAAAAGTACTGGTTACCTGTGTTTTTTTAAACAGTCAAGTGTTCTTGTTTTCTGGTTCGAAGACCTCAGAAGTGAATTCTCCTGGAAGGGAAAATATAAGGGTAATTTTAATGTTTTTTAAAGTTTATTTAGGGGCGCCTGGGTGGCTCAGTTGGTTAAGTGTTCATCTTCAGCCCAGCTCATGATCTTGTGGTTCTTGAGTTCGAGCCCCACATCATCGGGCTCTGTGCTGACAGCTCACAGCCTGGAGCCTGCTTCGGATTCTGTGTCTCCCTCTCTCTCAGCCCCTTCTCTGCTCAAGCTCTCTCTCGCTCTCTCTCTCTCTCTCTTTCTCAAAAATAAATAAACATTAAAAAAAATTAAGCTTATGTATTTTTTAGAGAGTGAGTTGGGAGGTGCGGAGAGAGAGGGAGTAAGAGAGAGTCCCAGGCAGTCTCCTTGTTGTTGGCACGGAGCCCTATGCAGGGCTCCCACGAATTGTGAGATCATGACCTGAGCTGAAACCAAGAGTAGGACATTTAACCGACTAAGCCACCCAGGAGACCCAGTGTGAGTAATTTTAGATATGCTTTCTCTCTCAAGTATCTGACTAGCTGATACTAGCCAAGAGGGAAAAGTTAGATTCCCTCAGTGGCTACTCCTCCGACTTCCAGGAGGCAAAGGAGACAGGAACAGTTTTACTCAATTTATTTGTGGTTCATTTGCTCTCTGCCTCTTCCAGTGAGCTTTTAGATGAGGAAAAACAAAGTGGTTATTCTCTCCCCTCCTCTCCTGATGTCTTTCTTTCACCAGGTAGCTGGGAGGGTACAGTTTGATAAATTTGCACTATTCGAATAGGGGCCCTCGGATCTCTCATTCACAAATTCTACATATTATTATTTATTGAAAACTTACTATGCACCCAGCAATGAAGTGGGCAGTAAGGGTTCAAGACTCAGCTTCTTTGGTGGATACCTATGGAACTGGATTCTGGTAAAGTCCAGCAGGCCTCAGATGCTGTTCAAATATTGCATTAACTCTCAAAAGCAGTAGTGGTTTTAGGGTTGTGAGGTGCGGAGACAGTTAGGAATTAGGAAGGGTTAGCAGTGTGGAGAAGTCAGGGCTCCCCTGGGGAGAAAGTGAAAGGAAAGGAATCATCATAAGATATTTGTCTAGGGTTTTTCTGGTTGGAGAAGGGAGGACTGGAATATAAGGGGGCAACGGAAGTTGCTGGCTATTTATTCTGTGATATACAGAGGTACAGCGTACCTTTTCTGAAACCATGGCTCAGAGGCTCAGTATTTATGATGTCCCTTCTCTCCATGTCAACCAGGCCCCATCTAAACACACTAGGAGCCGAATTCATGTCATAGTTGTAGGGAGACCCCCTCCCTCCCCCCACAAGGTAGGCTTGTCTGAGACTGTCATGTGTTAGCACTGAAAGTCTCATGTCTCTGCGACCCCTTCCTCCAGGGCATTTGGTCACATTGGTCCTCCTAACTGCTTCCTTGAAATTCAGCAAGCTGAACTTACGCAACCTTCATATGTATGTAGGGTAATATTTTGCTGAGTCAAGTAAGACAGTTTTAAAATGTTATATTCTCAGTTATTTTTTTTCAATGTCCTATACCTTAAAATAAAAACAAAAGAGCCTCCATCCAAATCCATTTAAAAATACTCCAGAACTATTCTCACCAATTTAGGGCACGAATGATGTAACTATTTCTCCAATATGGACTTCAAATAGAGTGGCTATACAATTTAGCTGCCAAAATTAAGATATTTTTGAGAATAAAAGGGGGACTAAAATGATTTAAAAAGTATAACTTTTAGCATATTTATTTACTGTGGCGCCTGGGTGGCTAGGTCGGTTAAGCATTCAACTCTTGATTTTGGCTTGGGTCATGATCTCACAGTTCGTGAGTTCGAACCCCACACCTGAGTTCCCTGCTTGGGACTCTCTCTCTCTCTCTCCCTCTCTCTCTGCCTCTCCCCTGCTCTTGCTCTCTTGCTCTCTCAAAATAAATAAATAAACTTAAAAAAAAATCTATTTACCAACAAATTGGTTTTATGTTGTTGGATCTATAAAACAGTTTTAGTAAAAGCCATTTTCAAAAAAAGAATTGTTTCTTAAAAACCTATATATTCACATATATTAAAATAAAAAGGTTTGAAACATTTATGTTGATTATCTGAATATTAAAAATAGTCTAAGTGGAATAATTGTTGTTGGTATATATTCATATACTTTATCCATTTTCTTGCTTTATCATTTGATTATACTCTGTTATTGAGATATTTCTGAAGAATGTATTTTTTCACTGTGGTCTTACTATATATGTATTTTTAAAATAAATTTGTCACACTCCCTATCAGTTGATTCCTCTCTGTAGTCCACAGTGTTTTCAACTGAAAAATTACTCTTCAGGTGGCAAGGCTCATAGTAAGCTCAGAATAAATTCTCCTAAGTAGAGGAAATTCTCAATTCTATCCTTTTTATTTTGAAATGTGTAAGTATTTCAGTCAATGTATTTTCACACATGATTTCTGTTTGCTTCTTTTCAGAGTAGATTTCTTTAACAAATACTTTTGTTAGGTAAAACTTGTCATAAGTTGTCTCTATTTATACTTAAAAATATTTTGTATAATGTAGATGCTTCAAAATTGTTAGCTTTTAGGATTCCATGCCATTCTAGGACAGAATATACATTTATGAAATAAATCAAGGAGCTCCACTAAAAAATTATTCCACAAGTTTGTATATTCCAAGGTGCAGTTGTAGAATTTCAAAATTAGATTTTATAAACTGATTAAGCTCTCATTGTTTAATTTATTCAATTCTTTCCTTGCTTTTATAGGATAAAGTTCAACATCTTGTTGTTTCCAAATTTTGTTTTTAATAACTACCATTCTCTCAATGCTTCATGGAACATTTCTGCTCCATAAACATCTTCTTTAGCAAGAAATTTATTGACAAAAGATAGAATTTATGCAGAATTTGTATTCATATGGTCTTCACAAAACAAATAATTTTATCTTCAAAGTTCAACTTTTTAATTGAATTCGCAGTAGCATTTACAATATGGCCAGATGAACTTTTTCACTTTGATTCCATGAATTTCATGAAAAAAATTGAACACTTACTGAAATTGATCAGTTTGTAATTTGAAGCATCTGTTGAAACATAAAAAAAGGGGTCATTTAGCTGTCCACAGCTAAATTCTTCCATTAATGAAACTAAAGACATCAACAGTTGTTGCTTCCTATTTCATACAGGTCCAAGAAAATCTTAATGTCTAAGGTTTGAAGTAAATCCTGGAGCCTCTACAGCATATTTATTTTTTCCAGTTTTTCTTACTACAGGTCTCCTGGTGGATAGTAAATTGGCAAACATTTTAGGTACATTATATATTCGTCATCAACGTCACAGAGAAATGAAAATTCTGTACTTAATTTTTTCGCTAAGCCCACGTTTGTTTTGTTTCTTGAGTTCATGGCTGCTGAGAGGGCTCATTGCAAAATCTTTAAAAAGCATTACCAAACAATAACGTAAATAAAAGTAAATAAATACTTGTAGATTTCCATTGTCTAGTAAATGGCAAAACCATTTTAGCAGGATTGTTCATACCACTTGTATAAGTGCTTTGGCAGGCATGCTGAACCCCCACTTCCCACATACATTTCACATTCACCAAATTTCTCATTTCTCACATTTCACAGTGATCCCACCCACTGGCCTAACGACTTCATCATCTCCCAGGCACCACCAGGGACCAAGGCACAACTGATTCATACACCAGATGGCCACCAGGGGCAGCAGCAACAAACACTTCTCCCAATCCCAGGACCAGAAATTGTCCAATGCCACCTGGATGCAACCACTCTTTATCAGCCAGCATCCTGATAAAGGGGTCGAGTCGGTTAACTGTGTCAAGAAAGTTTTCAAAAAAGTGAGAGGAGTTATCATTGATAGTTCAGATTTAAGCTCTTGTTACCTGTTGAAACCTGTTTATTGCCCATGTACCTCACACACTACTAGAGAAGACCATGGTAGAATATGGAAGTACAAAGTGATCTACCAAACCCGTCCTGGCTTATTCTAATACCACAAGAAATAATAATATCTTGTTAAAAGCAACAATCATAACAACAACTCTGGGACACATGTTAAATCAGGGAGAGGCCAGGAAGTATATTCACTTTGTCTATTGACCACAGGAGTGCTTCATAAAATGACTTTCTGTACTCCCTCTTCAACCTATGAAATCAGAACTAGATATAGCCTCAACATTTGCATTTTTTAAAGGCTTTCCATGATATTCTTAGGGGCACTAAAGATTTATTCCTGGTTTGGAAAATTCCTTCACCTCTTATTTCAAGGTGTCAAACCTGCTGTTTACAGAGATCAGGAGTATCACGCACTTTACTCCATGGTTTACCTAACACCTGGACCAAAACTGTTATTGAAAGTGAGCTAGAGACAAATTGAACTTAAATTCAGTCACGTGATGATAAATACTGTCATCTCCTTTGGCAAACTTGCAAGCTGTGAGATTTATTTTTGGCTGTATCTTTTTTTTTTTTTTTTTTTTTGGCAACTTGGACCTGTGATAACAGACACATTCTTTCTTTTGAGGATCAGGTTTCCAACCAAAGAATAAAAAATATACTGAACATTGATTTTTTTTATGTTTACTTATTTTTGAAAGAGAGAGAGACAAAGTGGGAGTGGGGGAGGGGCCAAGAGAGAAGGAGACACAGAATCTGAAGCAGCTCCAGGCTCTGAGCTGTCAGCACAGAGCCCAACGTGGGGCTTGAACCCACAAACCAAGAGAGCATGACCTGAGCCAAAGTCAGACGCTTAACCAACTGAGCCACCCAGGTACCCCAGTGAACGTTAATTTTAATAGTTTGGAAGAAATAGGTACCAGGTAAGCATTCTTAAAAAATGAAATACTACTGAAAAATTTTAAATCTGTAAATTATTTCACTTTATTCATTATAATTTCTATTGCAAGAGTCCTGAGAATGTGTTTCTAATTTCTATAAGGGAATTGATTCCAGCATGATGAGGTTCTATTTGTTAAGAAGATTTTCTGTATTTGCGTACTTTTTTTTGCCAGTAACTTCTATGAATTTTTAGAACTATCTTGATCTCACTGTCTTCAGCTACAAAATGAGGATTTTAGTCTAGTGGATGTCCAATCTTCATTCTAGTTTCTTAAATTCATCTTTCACATCTATTTTGAATGTTTGGAATTTCTTACCATGTACATGTATTTTATATTATTTTATTAATAAGTATGGGCCATTATTTTTCAGTTATTTTCCTCTACTTTAAAGAAGCAAATGTTAGCTTAAAAAGGGAGTAAACAAGAACATTAGATAGATGGAGGGAATGGACTGAGGGAGATAGAAAAGCAAATGTAGAGTCAGGATATATGGGACAGTAGTTATTTTTAAAGATTTTCTAAGGTATAGGGAATCACCTAGTGGTGGAAACAGAAAATGCTTTTTGAAAGTTTAGGATTTGGTTTCCTGTGCTTTAATTCAGTTCAGATCACTGAATAGTGTCCATATGGTTTGTAATCAATGTATTTAAAATAAAGCAAGATGTTGAATATTTATTTTCTGTAATCGACTTTTAAAATCATACTAATATGTCGAATATGTAATATTATCCTCAAGCCTTTCTTTCCTAGAGGGATCAAAAATCCCCTAATACTAAGTTTGAAAATTAATTCTTGTCCCAAAGAATGTGTTAAATTCATGGTTCTGTAGTCAGAAGAAATCTAGATATGCACAAAACAAGCATGAAAGCATGACCCTTATCTACCAGAAATGCGTGGTCTAATCAGAACCAGGCAAATCTATTACGATTACACTTTTAATTTCACAGATGAGGTAGCTGACATTCCATCTACTTAACAGAGGCTTTTGAAACATCTGAGAAACCAAGATGGATTTTTCGCTTGTCAAAAATAATCATATGTATATGACCCCTTCCACTTACTTTGGGTTTTCCTCAGATAAAGACTCAGACGGAAGTAGTTTTGGGAGGTGATAATTCCAGGAATCAAAGTGGGGGGACAGGGAGGGTGAGACATGGAAAGAGGAAGAGTCAGGGGAAGGGTGTTATTTCCCAATAACGTCAGCAGGTGCCAAGGGCTTGATTCTTCTGTGATCTCTCAGAATTGCACATGTGAAAGATGGAATGTTGAGCCATGTATTCTCTGGCTCCTGACCACATTCATTAAGATTGTCCCTGGAAACTATAATTATCCCTATATTTCTAGGCTGTGCTTGTGTGGTAGGTTAGCAGGCTCCCTTAGCTCCAGAGAAATCCCTGGATCAGAGAAGTGTAGTAACCCATGGCTTGCACTTGTGGTGGAAAGAGTCTGAGCCCACACAGAAACGTCTACTAGAGTGGTGGCTAAAATCACAGGTGGGCCAAGGGGATATCCCAGAAATACTTTCTATGACCACACCTTATCCTGCTCAGACCCGCTTGTCCCCAAATTAAGTTAATTCTGTCATTGTATCTTCAAAGTGCTGGCCACAATCTCTAAAGACTTTGTACAGAAAAATTTGTGGATCAGGCTATGGTGGTTCCTGCTATTATAGCTGGTCCCAAGGCCATGACTGATATTCATCAACTTTCTGCTCTACCATCCATTCTAGGTTTCTCCATCCTAGGCCAGCATCAGCTGATCTAATTTATTTGCCTGGTGGGGGGATTCCAGAACTTCATCTCAGAGTGGTCAGGCCTTGGGTTGCCTTGCCCTCCTTGGACTGTGGTGGCTGCAATTACTTGTTCACTCTTATTACCAGACATAAAGACACATAAGAGTATCCCCAGTGATTCCTCTGAGTTTCAGACATACTCTTCCTTCCCCTTTTTAGTAACAGCAAGCCTAGTTTCTCATGGTAATGTGGGTTGATTAACCTCACCAGTATTATAAGTCCTTTCTTTGCCTGCTGGTCCAATTGTGTTAATAACATAAACAAAAACAAAAAACCAACCAGCCAACCAAACAAACAAACAAAACAAAGATCAGTTGTAGCTTCAGGGTTTGTGGGACCCTTTTGTGTCACAGGAGTAGTGAACCCCACTTCCCACTTTACCCAGTAGAGCCCAAAGTAGAAGGGGAGGCACACATGGGTTATTGGGAATGATAGTGAGAAGGGCTAATTTGTGTTCCTTTCCTTGGAATCTGGACCTGGGTATTCTAGCTGTTGAAGACACAACTTGCTTTATCGGCTCAATACAGATAGTGCATTACGGAGGATGTTTCCCTAACTCTACAGGATGCTATGCCTAAACTAGCACCTTAATAGGCCGCTCTAATGTGGTATCTCGATTAGTTTCATAGTACCAAAAACCAAGTGGCTTCAAACAATAGACATTTATTGTCTCGCAGCTCTGGAGCTAGAATCTGAGATGACAGTGTTGGCATGAGTGGTTCCTTCTGAGGGCTGTGAGGGAGAATCTGCTCTATGCCCTTCTCCTGGCTTCCAGTAGTTGGCCAGCACTCCTTGGTGTCCCTCGGCTTGTAGCAACTCCATCCTTTTCTTGGCATTCTCCCTATGTCTCTGTATCTGTGTCCAAATATCTCCTCTTTATAAGGACATTGTCCTACTGGATTAGGACTCACCCTAACAACCTCATGTTAACTGATTACATCTGAAATAACCCTCTTTTCAATCGAGGTCACATGCTGAGGTGCTAGGGATTAGGACTTTCACATGTGAAATTATGGGGGCACTATTCAACCCATAACAATAGCAGACCAGCTACTTCCAGGAAATAGGCAGGATATGGTAGTACGAGCAATCCTATGGTCACATACACATTTCTCAGTAGGTCCCCTGGTTGAAGGCAATTTTATGTAAGATTCCATGGCTGGTAGAGGCTCTGTAAAAAGAAAAGATAAACCCACCTCTGGAGTAGGTATTGATTCCTGCAGAGTGGAAGTGGGGGAGATCTAGTGCAAAACTGACTTGCCACTCAGAAGCTGGTTGTTTCTGTATCTATGCTGGAAAGATATCTAGAAAATCTGCAAATATTTAATAAACAGTATGTTTCTAGGGTCACCTGGGTGGCTCAGTTGATTTGACCATCCGACTTCAGCTCAGGTCATGCATGATCTCATGGTTCATGAGTTCAAGACCCACGTTGGGTTCTGTGCTGACAGCTTAGAGCCTGGAGCCTGCTTCAGATCCTGTGTCTCCCTTTCTTTCTGTGCCCTTCCCTCGCTCATGCTCTGTGTCTCTCTGTCTCTCAAAAATAAATAAAGGTTAAAAAAAAATACTTGAGCTGAATGAAAATGAAAAGTCAACAAATAAAATTGCTGTCACCAAGTAAAGTTAATATAAACTTGAAACGCTTATGTTAGCAATAGAATAAAGATCTAAAATCAGTTATCTAAACTTCCACTTTAAGGAGCTAATAAAAAAATTAAACTTTAAGTATAAAGATGAGAGTAGAAATCAATGAAATTGAAAATGGAAAAATATTAGAGAAAAAAATCAATAAAATCAAAAGCTTGTTCTTTGAAAAGATCAATAATGTTAATAAAATTCAAGCTGGATTGATGAGAGACAGGATGGAGGAAAGAACACAAATTATTAGCATCAGAAATGAAAGGGAGGAGTGCCTGGGTGGCTCAGTCCGCTAAGCGTCTGACTTCGGCTCAGGTCATGATCTCATGGTTCATGGGTTCGAGCCCCGTGTTGGGCTCTGTGCTGAAGGCTCTGAGCCTGGAGCCTGCTTCAGATTCTGTGTCTTCCTCTCTCTCTGCTCCTCCCCTACTCATGCTCTGTCTCTCTTTCAAAATAAATAAACATTAAAAAAAAAAAGAAATGAAAGGGAAAAGATAATTCATCTGATAAGGCCACTAAAAGGATAGTAACAGAAGATTTTGAAAAACTATGTTCCAATAATTTTGGCAACGTAGATGAAGTAGAAACATTGCTTGAAAGACACAAACTACTGAAACTGAATAAAGTAGAAATAGACCACTTTAATGACCTCTTTTCAATTAAAAATTTTAATTCCTAATAAAAAACCTGCACAGAGAAAACTCCAGGCCTAAGCATTAAAGAATAAATGATACCAATTCTATGTAAACTCTTCCTGAAAGACATAAGGACGAAATGCTTCTCAACTAATTTTATGAGGCCAGATTTAACCTGACACCAAAACCAGGCCAGTTTTAACCATACTTAATGATACAACAAGATGGAAAACTATGACCCAATATCTCTCCTATACATAGTTGCAGAAATCTTCAAGAAATATTAGCAAGTCAAATGCATCAACATATAAAAAAAGGATAATATACCACACCAAGTGGCATACATAACAGTAATTCAAGGTTGTTAACAGTTGAAGATCAAACAGTGCAATCCCCATGATACCCGAATAAAGGAGAACTACCATGTGATCTTCTCAATAAGTTCAGCAAAAGAGTTTGATAAAATCTAATAACCTAACACCATGATAAAAATGGTCAACAAACTGAAGCAGAAAGAAACTTCCTTAAGCTGATAAAGGGCATCTATAAAAATTTATAGCTATCATCATACTTCGTGATGAAAGACTGAATGTTTTTCCCTAAGATCAGAAAGACAAAAAAGATGTCCACTCTCATTATACTATTCAACATTATACTTGAGGTCCTAACCAATGAAATAAGGAAGGGAAGAAAAATAAATAGAAAACATATAGATTGGAAACAAGGAAGTAAAACCATGTTGAGTTGCAGATAACCTGTAGAATATAGTAATCTACAAAACAGCTACTAGAACTATTAAGAGATGTTATGAGGTGAATTGCACCCCGCCCTCCCCCCCAATTTACATGTTGAAATCCTAATTCCTAGTACATCAGAATGTGACTTTACTTGGATACAGGGTCTTTACAGAGTTAAAATGAGGTCATCAGGTTGGGCCCTGTTACGGACTGAATGTTTGTGTCCTAGCTGATTAATATAAGACAGGTTAGCAAGTTTGCAAGACACAAAGTCATTTTACAAAAATAAATTGATTTCTTTATACAAGCAACAAAATACGAGAAACTAAAAATTTTTAAAGTCTGCTTACAATAGCATGCAGAAAAGGAAATACTTGTGGATGAATATAACAACATATGTATATACCCTGAAAATTATAAAATACTGCTAAGAGAAGTTCTATTTAGAAGACTGATTATAAAACACTACTAAGAGAAGTGTTATTTAGAAGACCGAAATAATTGAAGACATATACCGTGTTAATGAACCAGAAGATACAATATTCTTAGATCCTTCAAATTGATCTACAGATTCAATGCAATCGCCATCAAAATTCCAGGAGGCTTTTGGAAAAGTTAGGATTCTTATTCTAAAATGTTTATGGAAAATAAAGGTCCTAGACAATTTAAAAAGGTCCTAAAACAATTTAAAAAGATCATAGAGAGCTTATAGTACTTAATTTAACGACTTAATTATAAATCTACAGTAATCAAAACAGTATGATACAGTTGTAAAGATAGACAATACAGGTCAGTAGAACAGTATAAGGAGGCGGAAATAATGTCCCTGTTTGTGTGTTCATTTAATTTTCAATAAAGGCACTAAGGTAATAATAGAAAAAGGATATGGTATTAGAACAACTGGATCACTATATGGAAAAATGTAAACTTTGACCTTTATATCATGCCATACAAAAAATAAAACTCAAAATGGATCAGAGACTTACATGTAAGAACTCAAATTATAAAATTTCCAGAAGAAAATATAGGACCGTCTTTGAAAATTTGAGATATGTGTATATTTCTCAGATCCAACTCAAAAAATCATGACCCATGAAAGAGAAGATTGAATTGACTCTATCAAAATCAAATTTCTGCTTTTTGAAAGACATCAAACACATTTGGAGCAAATGTTTGCAAACCGTGTATCTGACAAAAGCTTTGTGTTCAGAATATATGATATATCATAGGGAGAAGACCAGCAACTCAATAAAAATATAGGCAAAATATTTTAAGAGATACTTCACAAAAGAAGACATACAGCTAGCTAATAGGTACATCAAAAGATGGTCAACATATTAGTCATCAGACAAATGCAAATTAAATCCACTGTGAGCTAACATACACACTGAGCAAAATGGCATAAATTAATGACTACCAGTACCAGGTACTGGTGAGGATGTGCATCAGATCGAACCCTCATACACTGTAAAACATACAAGCACTTTGGGAAAGATTTTGGGCATTTCTTAAAAAGTTAAGCATTCACTTACTATTTGATGCAGTAATTTCACTCACATGTATTTTACAAGAGAAATGAAAACCCACATTCATTCACAAAGCTCGTATGCAAAAATATGGAAGCTTTATTCGTAATTCCAAATAGGAAACAACACAAATGTCAATCAATAGGATAACCTGATTGCATATCCATGCAAGGAAATATTAAGAAGTTCAAAAAAATAAATGAGGAGGAGTCTCAAAAATATTATGCTGAGCCAAAAAAGCCAGACACAAAAGAGTAATGGAATTATAATTCCAGTTATATGAAGCTCTAAAAAAACCTCCACAAATTTAATGTATAGTGATGGAAAACAGATCAGTGGTTGGAGTGTATCTTGGACTTTTGGGGGGTAGATACCTGGAAAGGGTCACAAGGAAACCTTCTGGTGTGAAGGATTATTTAAATGTTGATTTTGATGTTGCTTACAAAGGTGCATGTATTCTTCAAAATCCGTTGCACGATACACCTAAAATGAGTGTATTTTATGTGAACTACATCTCAATAAAAATTTGAATATAAGATATAGATTTTCAAAACAGATAAAAACAAAATAAAATCATGTGCTGCCTCCAAGAGAAGCATCTAAAGCATGTAGACACAGAATTGTCGCAAATAAGAAGGTGGAAGAATAGGGGCGTCTGGGTGACTCAGTCGGTTAAGCGTCCAACTCTTGATTTTGGCTCAGGTCATGATCTTGAGGTTGTGACATTGAGGCTCCACCCAGTGTGGAGCTTGTGTAAGATTCTCTTTCTCCCTCTCTCTCTCTGCCCCACCCCTGCTCTCTCCCTCTCTCTCTCTCTCTCTCAAAAATAAAAAATAACAACCAAACCAAACCAAAATAACAACCACCAGCACCAGCATCACCACCGATATTGTTCCTGCCTCATAGAACTTATATTGTAGTGAGGGAGGCAATCTCAAGATCAGATACATACCTGTAAAACTAAAATGTCTTAAGTCTCCCTATAGCTGAAACATCATTATGACATAATAAAAAACAAATTGCTGCTTAAAATAATAGGTTATATTGTCTTCAGGATTCAGAGAGCTTTTATTTAGAGAAAGAACTTTTATGGTTGTTGTTGTGTTTTTGTTTTTTTTTTTTTGAGGGGTGGGGAATAATTGATTAAAAGGAGGATGACAACTTATTTAATCGAACCTGAAAAGGAAATGGAATGGTATGAGAGAGATGTGATGCTTGCTGGAGGGAATGTAGCTTGAGAAAGTATTTATTAAAGGGAAATATTTGAGCAGTGTTAAGTGCTATGAGGAAGATTCAGGAAAGTAGGAGAGGTGGATGATTCCAGTTTACAAGGGCATAATTGAGAGTCAAGTTTCTGAAATGCAAGGGGCTCCAAACACAGAGTGGTCATTCAGCCTTTGAGTCAGAAATATGCTTCCTGTGGTTGCAGCAGGAAAAACGGAGAGAGAAATGGTTGTTGATTTGGGCAAGGTTGTAGATGTCAGTGACAGGCAGTTGAAGGTGTTCCTGTCAGATGTCTTTCATTTTCTGTGAACTGGGAGATAAGGTCATCTTCTGAGAGCCAGAGTGGAGACGGTAGTTGGAGGAGATTAGAGAAATTCTGGACTTGAGACAAAGGGTTGTCCCAGTTAGAGGTCATACATTTAAAGTGGTTCCTATCTGCACAATCCTAGGATTTTTCACCAGCCCCATTCTGTAGCAATAGGGCTCTTAGGAAGGGTCTGGACAGGTGCATGCATATAAGTTTGGGGAGACAAAGAGAACAGGGGTAAGAGAGTGGATACTAGTAAAAGGAGTAGTTTAAGTGATGGACCCTGCAATCTAAGCTGGAGAGGAAAAGATAGACTCAAGAGCACTGATTGATTGGCAGAAAGTAGAGATGGTGGATGAATAAATTAGCCCAGAGAGTAGACTGGCTCAGTGAGGGAGCAGCTTTAAAAAGAGAAGTGAGGGACTAATTTCACTTAGCATAATACCCTCCAGTTCATCCACATAGTTGCAAACGGCAAGATTTCATTCTTTTGGATTGCCAAGTAATACTCCAGTGTGTGTGTGTGTGTGTGTGTGTGTGTGTGTGTGTGTGTGTGTGTACATTTTCTTTATCCATTTATCCATCAGTGGACATTTGGGCTCTTTCCATACTTTGGCTATTGTTGATAGTGCTGCTATAAACATGGGGGTGCATTATGCTAAGTGAAATTAGTCAGAGAAAGACAAAAATCATATGACTTCACTCATATGAGGACTTTAAGAGACAAAACAGATGAACATAAGGGAAGGGAAACAAAAATAATATAAAAACAGAGAGGCGGACAAAACAGAAGAGACTCATAAATATGGAGAACAAACTGAGGGTAACTGGAGACATTGTGGGAGGGGGGATGGGCTAAATGGGTAAGGTGCACTAAGGAATCTACTCCTGAAATCGTTGTTGCACTATATGCTAACTAATTTTGATGTAAATTTTTAAAAATAAAAAATAAAATTAAATAGAAAAAAAAGAAAAGTGAGGGAGTTGAAAATAACTCTCATAAGACATCTACGTTTGGTTGGATGGGATTCACCTCCTTAAAAAACGGGGAAAAATAGCAGGGGAAGGAAACCATAATTGAAATCACAGAATAGTCTCCATCACATGGTTCCTCTGTTCAAGAAGTCAATGTATTTCTTTACTGATTATTATAGATGAATGTAGTACAAGGTTTGGCTATACAGTGACCACCCAATAGTTATCTACTAAGTAATAAATAAATAGTAAATGTCATCCTTGAAAATCCTCTATTATATGTGTTTCTGGTTCCTTAGGTAGCTAATAGTTGAATAATTACCCAGGGAAGCAATGGAATTGTGATTGGTGCTGGAATCAGAATTGGGTTCAAATCCCAGAACAACCAGATGCTAGACTGATCATGGCAGCATCTAGTAAAAGTTCTCCTCACCTACCGGCTCCCTCCCTTTGTGGGGGGATTCAAGGATAGTGGAGAACAAGGTCTTGGTCCAGATGGTGGTTTTACATCCCAAGATGGTCTTAATTTTTATGTGCAAAGTTACTGGGAAGTTAAGAGATACAAAAATGAATTAAAACAGATTTTACTCCACAGGAATTTTCAAGACTGATAGGGGAGACAGACATAAATATAATGTATACACCAATTTCTAAGAAAGACATAGAAAATCGTTATTTTTTTTTTATGTTGGTTTATTTTTGAGAAAGCGAGAGAGCGCTAGAGAGAGAATTCGAGTGGGGGAGAGGCAGAGAAAAAGGGACAGAGAAAATTCCAAGCAGGCTCTGCACTGCCCCACATGAGACTCGAATTCAAAAACCATGAAATCATGATCTGAGCTGAAATCAAGAGTGGGATGCTTAACCAACTGGGCCACCCAGGGGCCCATGGAAATAGTTATTTCTAAGAGCTGGGTGAAAATAGGGAGTTTTTATGAAGGAAGTGGCATTTGAACTGGGTACTGAAAGATGAGCAGAAAAGGTAAAGGGCCATCTAAAATGCAGTAACCATCTAATGAAAGGTAGAGAGAGGGTTACAGAAAGTTTGTAACGTATCGAGGAGGGCAACAGCATCAGAGATCCATTAATTTAACAATTCATTCTTTTGCTCCTGTCTTTAGAATCGTATTTTTTGTTGACTAGGGGAATAAAACAAGTACACAAACATACACAAAACTAGTGGGCTTCATATAAAGGAGAGATAACATCTACTTTTGGAGATTCTTCTGGCTGCAATGTCCTCCCCTGAATCCAGCTAACAAGCGTTCAGAATCACCTCTTTAGAATACGATCAATGGGACAACAGCAGTTAAGAGTGACATCCTGTATACTCTAGATTCAATTTCAAATTAGGGAGCTTCTATGTGCCTCAATTACCTTTTAAATAAAATGGAAACACTCTCCTCAAAGAATTGTTAAGAATGACACTGGACGAAGAATGCATGGCAGGCATAGTACCTCATATCTATGTCCTAAAGTACATATTTAAAAATAAGTAGATACCTAGTGCGCAGCATTAAGAATGTTCGCCAGCCCACACAATTCCGCCGGCTGTAGGTGATAGACCACACTCTCCTAATCAGCCCGGCCGGTTCCTACTTTCTTGCGGAAATAGCGGTTCCAAAAGGCCTTCAGACTCTGCAAGAGCACGTGGGCTCCGCCTCCCCACAACAACAAAAAAACACTGTAACTCCGGAGCCGGCAGGTCGGGTGGTGAGGACTTGATTTTTAAATCCGTCCGAAAGAACCAATCAGAGCGACCGTCCGAGTGCGCGGAAGCCGATTGGTTTGTAGCTACTTACGGCAACCAATAGGCGTGGAAGTAAGTTCCGTCGGTCCCGGAAGGGGGCGAATCGAAAACGGGTGGCGACCGCGGGCAGTTTGAATTGGAACCTGGGCTGAAACCCGCGGAGGCTGCGCCGGAACCCGACTCTCCCACGGGTCGTCTTTCTCTCCCCGCCAGCAAGGTGAGTGTCCTGCGTGGGTCGTGGCTTCGGCTGCAGGCCTGGGGGAGCAGCTGACTTTCTGTCCGAGGACCCGCGATCCCGCAGGCATCCGCGCTCCCTGGCCCAGGGGATGTAGCGGTCCACCCCCTCCCACCTGACGGGACCGGAGGATCAGCCTGGCCGGGGTGAGGTTTTTAGGGCCGCTCTGCTCCTGGGAAAGCTGTGCTCGCACCACTGTCCGCAGACCCAGCTCGCTCACGAGCTCGCACTCTGGGGGATCGGTTTCCTCGTGATAAATGAATTATAAGGTAAATGAATTGGGGACCAGCAGGTATTTTCCTCGCAGCGGTCTACGTCCCCAGCCAGTGGCTTCTTGGGTTTTCATCTGCCCGGTGAGTTGGTGTGCCTGCTGCCTCTTGCGAGAGCATTTCTCCTGCCTTCCACTTTTATTTGGGCACGCTTGGGTGCCTGGCTCTGTTATGTTATGAGGACCCAGAAAGAAACGACCTGAGTGCTATCCTTGAGCCTGGTCTAGAGGACCAGGCTGAGTTTTAACTCTTAGGCCTAGCCGTTGCTCTGTAGGCGGGGACTCCGCTTTCTTGTTGGAGTTGGGAGATTCTGATAAAGGGAAAGCATGAAAATGGGCCTACAGTGCGTGTTTTGATTCGGGCATAAAGAGTGCCTTCCACATATTTAAGATAGAGCGTTTTCTGCAAAATCCTCCTTACAGGAACCTTGACATCTAGGGCTTTTCTTCAACTACCCACCCTCCTTTACACCTGTTGCTTCTTACATCTTAATCTGGAGATTTACAATTTTTTGTCATTTGCCCAGTGCTTGGGTAATGATTGTTGGTGATTGATGCCCTCATCTGTCAAAGTATGCTGTAATCAAAAGTAGCTTGGGTCTGATGATTGTTTTAACCACTTCTTCATAGCAGTATCTTAGATTTGGAAATGGAAAAGGATTCAACTTGCCAGTTTTCCTTCTGTTTATTTTCCTCATCTCTATCATCTTTCTAAATCGCTCCTTTTAATATTTTGTTGGTGATGGCATCTGATGTAATGAGTTCAGTGGCTAGCATAACTGTTTAGGACAGTTATCATTGTGTGCCTCTGGGGTATTGTACTCCCATCCCCGAATGAGCAAGCTAGATTGAACTGAAGGAGAAGCCTATTGTGGCAGTGTAAATTGTCCTTTGTTGGTGGAGAGGCATGAGATTTCTTTCAGCAGTTTTTGGGCAAATAGGAGTGGAGTTTAAGATGCTGCGTTCAAAGAATTGAGATCTGCAAAAAGAAAAAAAAAAAAGCTGGCGGAGAAAACACAGCTTTCCAAGAACTTTGCTTCTGTTTTTTTAATTTTTTTGAATGTCTTTTTTTTTTTAATCATTCCTAGTTCTTTTACCAACTGTTTATTAGTTGTTCTGATAAAAAGTTTCATGGGTGAAGTCAATTGAAGCAAGACACTACAATGTTTGTGGATTTCACTTAGTAAAAGAGATTCTCACCTTGTTGCCCAAATAACTGGAAAATGAATGCTTTTCTTTCATTTAAGTTCTAGAGGCAAACGAATAAAGAACAATTACCATACTTTTCTTCCAGATGATTTAAATATCCTAAGATGTGGCCGAGAAGGAGGTAGGCCACTTCTCTCTTGGTACCACAGGCTGAAATATATAAATGAAGTGTTTTTGACAATAAATATAATAGCTAGCAGGTGTAGAACAGTCATCAGGAAATATAGTACTGTTGTAAGCCTTTGGGAAGTCACCACCATTATTATCCATATTTTACCAATGCAGAAACCAAGGCACAGAGCAGTTAAATAACATGCCCAAGGTCACACACAGCTGAGCTGGGATTTGAATCACTGAGTCTATATACTGGTTTCCTCATCAAGGTCTCTCTGGAGCATGTCTTTACTGCATTGTGCAATGACTCTAGCACCAATACGACACTCACTCTTTGTTCATTCATGCATTAGCTCAACACATAACTGCTTGGAAGGAGAGACAGGGTAGCTGTGTCATGAGAGACTATGACCAGGAGATATGACCAGGTTATGGATCTCCCCAGGGAAGGCTTCCCAGATGTGGCAATGATGTGAAGAGGGAAAGAAGAGCATTTGCAAAATAACTTAGCATGAGTTTTATTTGTTTATAAGATCTATTTCACCTGAGACCTCATAGCAAAATACTCATGTTTTGTGTAATAAAAACAAATGGAGTGACAGAAAGAAGGTAGCTCAGAAATGAAATCTGAGAAATAGGAAAAACAAAGCCAGGGAAACCGAACAAGCATCTTCTGTACTTCACCATCAGAGTTATTGGTGTAACCTTTCAGAGGATGGAGAAGATAGATGTTATACTTCCTTATCTTTTGAAATGCGAAGTTTTGCAACTCCTTAGAGACTCCCTAGTCTCTGAGACTTGTAAGTTTCCTTTTACTGTATTAAGCCCAACAGTCTGCTTACTCTTTTCAGTTTACTTATAAATGCGTGAATAGTAAAGAAAGGAGAGCAAAATGAGCTGGGCTTTGGAAGAATGGAAAGAGGGTCTGCCTACGAGAGCGCTCCAGAAAATTCAAGAGCTGGAAGGACAGCTGGACAAATTGAAGAAGGAAAGGCAGCAACGGCAGTTTCAGCTTGAGACTCTGGAGGCTGCACTGCAGAAGCAGAAACAGAAGGTATCAGTGAAACGCTGGTATTTAAACCTTGTCACGTATTTGAGCTTGGTCTGAAATTTCGAGAAAAACGATCATGCTGTCTTCAGGTGGTATTCCGCCCCTCTCCTTTTTTCAGTCATTTGTATTTTAATTGCCTCATTTTCTTCATCCTCTGTCCTCATTTCTGCTTACCTGCTAAGATTCAGAGCTGCTGAGTTCCATTTTAACTCCGTTTGGGACCACACATTGGAAATTACTTTTATACTCTGTACCCACATGGCCAAAATTCTCTAGCTCCGAATTTAGGGGCTAGTGTTAGAGCCCTTTGCAGTCCAAATGGATATCACTTTCTGACAGTGGGCTTTTCACTTGGTATTCCCAGTCCTCTTCTCTTCTGGGCTAGAAAATGAAAACTTAGAGGTGCCTGGGTGGCTCAGTCAGTTAAGCATTTCCGCTCAGGTCGTGATCTCATGGTTCATGGGATCGAGCCCCATGTAGGAGTTCGGAGCCTGCTTGGGATTTTCTCTCTCCCTCTCTCTCTGCCCTTCCCTCATGCTCTCTTTCTCTCAAAATAAGTAAATAAACTTAAAACAAAATAGAAAATGAAAATTTAAACAGTGCTTCTTCCTTACCTCTGCATGAGCCAACAAGGTAGTGGTATAGTCACTGCTTCTAAAACGTCTTCACTAGTGGGAGAATTTTTACAATAACTGAGTTTAGCAGCCAGACTTTGAAATGAATTGCTAAGGGAGGTTTATAGGGTTTAGTTTTGATTTTGTTATCTCGAAAGGACATTAAAGGCTCCCTTTCTAGGAAAGGTACGTGTGTAGCCCTGACCAAAGATAATGTAATCCATGACTTTGTAGAACTTTTCTGTCTATAGGCTACCAAGTGGGGTCATTTAAAATTTCTGTGTTCTTCGTGAAGCACTGACATGTGCATTATAGCAACCACATCTCAGAAACATTAGTTGTCAGTGTTGAGCTCAGATTTACAAAAAATGCTTGGTAGAGTCACAAAGTAAGAGACCCGTTTCTTTCTGCACAATCTCCATTAGGTTGAGCATGAAAAAACTGAGGGTGCAAACCTAAAAAGGGAGAACCAGAGCTTGATGGAAGTATGTGAGAATCTGGAGAAGACCAAGCAGAAAATTTCTCATGAACTTCAAGTCAAGGAGTCACAAGTGAATTTCCAAGAAGGACAACTGAACTCCAGCAAAAAACAAATAGAAAAACTGGAACAGGAACTGAAAAGGTAATTTTTTTGAATGGTATTTTTATGGATGTCATTTATACGTGTTCGTCAGATGCATTTTTATCTTTTCCTTTAATGATATAATTATGAATTGCAGTTTTTCCCCCAGTGGAATAAACAATGATTTGAGGAAAAGTAATTCTTCTGTACTTCCTGTCGTCACATGGCTTAGTACTATATAAATTCATTAAATGGCTTTTTGCTTATTTATTTCTTTGTTCAGGATATGTTTATTAAGCTGCCTCATGTGTAAGACACTGTGTTTGTTACTGGGTGGTATAATAAATAACGCCAAATCTCTCAACAGTGAGTATTGAAAAGGCGGAGGGGAGTGAAAGCATGGCTAATACTGATGGCTTCTGTTTCCTCTGAGTAGAAAAGCTGTTGCGAGAATAAGAGAAGTGGGGGGTTTTAGAAGGACCTGGGAACACTCAGGGTCTAGCTGAGATTGGGGTCTAGGAGTTGATAGTGGGACCCATCTATAGAGTTGTACACTTTTTATTTCCCCATCAGCATCTGCGATGTAAATGCTAAGAATGTGAATGGGACGTTTGACTTAGGGTTATTTTCAGCCAGGGTCATGGGATAGGAGACAATGGATAATTGAGGCTGCTGCGAAGAGAGTGGTTAAAATCCTGTGCCACAGAATCTAGGCTGCAGAGGGAAGGGAGCAAACTCAAGAAGAGCTTCCTACTGAGATCCCCGTCTTCCATCTGAAGCATTACATAACCAATTTGCCAGTTTCCGTGCCATGTTTAAGCACTAAAAAATGGTGCTTTTGACTTCTTTACCGTTAAAAATAAATCCTCAAACAACTTGAGACATCAGTCAAAATAAATCTAGTGGGACCTAAATGCTAGCTTATAAATGATACCTTTTTGTTTTAATAGTGGAATTTGGTCAAAATAGCAAGGAGTAATACAGACTGGAAGCAAAATGGACTTTAGTAGGTTGCCCCATTGTTGATTCTGCTAATACACACCCAGAAATTTTTTTAAAAATGTTTTTTTATTTGAAATAACTTTTTTTTTTAAAGTTTATTTATGTATTTTTGAGAGAGAGAGAGAGAGCCCGAGACAGTGTGCCCGCGGGGGAGGGGCAGAGAGAGAGGGAAACCAAGAATCCCAAGCAGGCTCCACGCTGTCAGGGCAGAGCCTACATGGGGCTCAGTCCCAGGAACCATGAGATCATGACCTGAGCCAAGATCAAGAGCTCAACTGACTAAGCCACCAGGTGCTCTTGAAATAACTTTAGGTTTACAGAAACAGTAGTTAACATCCAATATAACCAAAGCATAATGACCGAACCAGAAATCAACATTGGTTCAATGCTATTAACTAAACTATAGGCCTTATTAGCATTTCACTAGTTTTTCCGGTAATGTCCTTACCAGGATCTGATGCAGGATCCCACATTACATTTAGTTGATGTTGTCTTAGTCTCTTTCTAAGCTGTGACAGCTTCTTGCCTTTTGTGTCCTTGCAGCTGTTGACAGGTTAACTCGTCAGCTCTTTTGTCCAATAGTCCTCAATTTGGGTCTCTCTGTTGTTCTTCTCACTGATTATACCAGGGGTTTCAGCAATGCCATGGTTCATATTTTGCGCTAGATGGTTCTTTTAGACTAGATGTGGAAGGCTGTCCTGGGCACTGTAGTGTCCTTAATAGCATCCCTGGCCTCTACCTACTAGATTCCGGTAGCACCTATGCCATCTGTAAGTTTTGACAATCAGAAATGTCGTTAGGCATTGCTAAATGTCTTTTGGGAGGACAAAATCATTCTGGATTGAGAACCACTGGGTCCGATTCAGGTTATGAATTTTGGGTGAGAATACCACAGAAGTAATGATGTTTCTGTTTCAGTGTATACTGTCAGGGTAACATGATTTAACATGACTTTTACTCTGATTACCTGGCTAAGGTGGTGTCTGGGTTTCTGGGAACCCAGAATAGTAACTGGGAAGTTACTATTTTCCCCTTTGTAATTAATACATATCTTGATACCAAGGAATTTGTTTTTCCTGACATAACTGCAATAATCTTAATCCTACCTACCTCTCAAACATATTTTTGAAAGTTCAAACATTTTGCAATGACTCTGATTTGTCTTCCTGTGAAGAGAACTGAGGTGCATAGAAATCTTTTTATAATTTTGTTTCCTATCCATACCTAGAAGTTGCATGTTAGAATGATAAATCGTTTCTATTTCACTGAGTTTTTTGTTTTCTTGTTTGTTGTCTGCTGTACCAATCTCCATGAGAACAGGGACCTTGTTGATCTTATCACTGTGCCCCATGCACTTGGCAGTGGTAGGCCCTCAAATATTTGTCAAATGAATAAATGAATGAAAGATAGGCAGTTGCTTTTGAAAAACAGGTGCTAGAGAAGTCAGAAGTTGATTTCAGAAGGCCAGAATAGTTTTCTCTGAAAGCATGTTTTGGCTGCTGGTTTTAGAAATACTGGTTTTCATAATTTAGACAGAAATGTTTATATTTCTGGGGCGCCTGGGTGGCTCAGTTGGTTAAGCGTCCGACTTCAGCTCAGGTCACCATCTCGCGGTCCGCGAGTTCGAGCCCCGCATCGGGCTCTGGGCTGATGGCTCGGAGCCTGGAGCCTGCTTCCGATTCTGTGTCTCCCTCTCTCTCTGCCCCTCCCCCGTTCATGCTCTGTCTCTCTCTGTCTCAAAAATAAATAAACGTTAAATTAAAAAAAAAAAAAGTTTATATTTCTAATATTTTAGATAAACATACTTTTGTATACATTTCTCTATTTTATTGCAAAGTGACCTTTGATAGCGGTACTTGCAGATACAAAGTGCTCAGACTTGTGCGTGACACCTAGCACCCTGGTAAATGTCAACATTATCATTAGTTGTTACAGTCGCCATTGTCACCATTGTGGGATTAGGACAGCACATTTAGTTTAAGAGTGTTCTTATTATGGGATGCCTGGGTGGCTCAGTGGATTGAGTGTCTTGACTCTTGATTTCAGCTCAGGTCATGATCTAGCAGTTCATGAGTTCGTGCCCCGCATTGAGCTCTGTGCTGACAGCTCAGAGCCTGCTTGGGATTCTGTCTCTCCTCTCTCTGCCCCTCCTCGGCCTCTCTCTCTCTCTCTCTCTCTCTCTCTCTCTGTCTGTCTGTCTCAAAATAAATAAACTTTAAAAAAAAGTATTCTTATTATCTATGACATAGGTATAGATGTTTATAAATGTTTATAAACTAACCTTGAGACTATGAAAACTATGAAGAGTACAATTGTCTATAATGTGACAACTATAAACTACAAACTCTTGAATGTATTTTCAAATTCTCATCGGTAACCTTCAAGTACAGGACAGAAACTTATTTTTTCTATCAGTGGCCACTGATTAGGTTTCAGGAAGGTCTCAAACACGTTAGGTTTGAACCATTTGAAATGTTGGTCAAAAACTGTTGAGTATTGATGATCTCATACAGAAAATCGTTTAATTTAGTGCTTTTTTTTTGGCGGCAATTTGTGTTTTGTTTTTTTTTTTCCATAGGAAATAGGAGGAGTAAAGGTTTATAGAAATAGTAGAAGGGCATACTTTTATTTAGTATTTATAATAAATACACTCTTTTAAAAAATGAACATAGGGAAAGGTGGATGAAACGTGAATTTGAGGGGGAAAGAAACACCTGATTTTACAAGATTCTTTAAAATTCATCTCTGGGGTGCCTGGGTGGCTCAGTCAGTTACGTGTCGACTCTTGATTTAAGCTTGGGTCATGATCTCACTGTTTGTGGGTTCAAGGCCCACATCAGGCTCTGCACTGATGGTGCAGAGCTAGTTTGGGATTCCCTCTCTCTCTCTCTCTCTCTCTTTCTCAAAAAAATAAACTAAAAAATTTTTTTTCTTAAATTCATCTCTAGAATTGCCAAACTTGTTACACCTTTGGTAGTCTATAGATCTGGACTATTCCTTGTGGTAGTGGCTAGCTACAGGTGGCTATTAAGCACTTGAAATGTGACTATTACAAATTGAGTAGTGCTATAAGTATACAATGCACACTAAATTCTGAAGGTTTGGTACAAGGAAATGTAAAATAATAGTATTTTGTATTAGTCAATAATTAGTATTGACTACAAGTTGAAGTGATAGTATTTTGAAAATACTGAGTTAAATATAATACTAAGACTAAATTCATTTTTTCTTTTTACTCTTTTAATGTTAGTAGAACCTTTTCTATTGGATGGTGCTGTTACCTACCATAAGCTCAAATGTGATGATTTGATTTACTGAGTAGTCCTTTTCAGTCCAGACATTGTTTCTTCCTTCTCAGATTGAGTTTGGAACTGGGTGGAGCCAGGGCACTGGGGCACTTTCTTTACTGCTTTCTTCCCACCTTATATGTAGCCAACAGTCCACAAGAGACTGTCGCATGCACGTCAATAGCCATTCTATACTGTGTTCATTTCATTTCTTGTGTTGAGCTGAAATCACAAATGTTACAGATTTGCAAGATCTGAGTCTTCTATTCCCTTAGGCTGTCTGATCTGAAAGGCGTTCAGAACGGGATATACACTGTATAGCTTCCTATTTCTTTGTGACGGTTTCCAGCCCTGTCTTCTCTAGATGCACTACATTAACTGGATTTTTGTGTCTATGTTTTTAAAGTGTCATAAAATTCATGGCAGGTATTTGTAAGGTTTTTGTAATGATTTCACATCACAAGTGATGTCATTCGGTTTCATGATTTGAGCTCATGCTTCGGTGACACCAGTTTCTTTCGATGTTTCTGAAGTTCTGGGATGTTTGGGGGGTTTGTTTGTTTGGTTTAATATTCCTATGTCTTTCTTTGGCTTAGAATACAAAATTTGCTCAGAATATATCCCCAGCCACCCAACTCTGTTACCATAGTGGTTTTTACAGATCTTCATTATAGCCTTTATACCACTGGAATTCTTGGTTCATATTTCTGTTTCCTTGACCACACTGAGTGCCTTTGACGCCTGGGGCTGAGTCTGTCACATGAGTTAGTTCTTCTTAAATGTCTGTTGGGTACATGTAGTGCTGAAGAATTCTTAGACGGATGGGTTTTTTGTAAGTTTATCACTCTCTGGGAGCTTAGTGCTGGCATTCTGTAGCATTTGCTCTGATGTGGCATCCTCTTGGGTCCTTTTCAAACAGGTGTAAATCTGAACTTGAAAGAAGCCACCAAGCCGCACAGTCTGCAGATGCCTCTCTGCATCCGTGCACTACACCACAAAAAATTTTTGCAACTCCACTAACACCAAGTCAACATTACAGTGGTAAGGATTTTTTCCCTTCATAGCTCTTTTATTGGGATTTTAATTTGGGCAAAAAAATCAATTAATTCATCTTTGAATTCAACTTTAATATGAGCATTAAAAAAAAAAAACTTTTTAATTTGGGCATTGCATGGGCAATATATCCATTTGTGTATCTGTTGAGCCATACTGAGCCACCAGTTAAGCCTTCAAACTTTTCATTTTATTATCCTGCAGTGTGTTTTAAAAGTAATTCAGGTTGAGAATATTCAAAGCACCTATGTCTCTATAATTTGATACTTGAGTAATTTGATCAGCGTCTGTTGTCCAAACCCAAATGTTCTGTTTACTTCGTGTACCAAGCAAGATATTCACTTCTAGACTATTGTGATGATTGTTCATCTGTGAATTCCTTTATGAAATCAGTGGCCGAAGTCAAACTGTTTCTCATTGTCTTTGTTTAGGCTCCAAATACGAAGATCTAAAAGAAAAATATAATAAAGAAGTTGAAGAACGAAAAAGATTAGAGGCAGAGGTTAAAGCCTTGCAGGCTAAGGTAAGTTAATTATGGGCCTCACGATAGAGTATGTGGTTGAAGAAACAGTACTTTGATATACAGAAATACGAGGTTAGAGAAAAATCTGGTGTACGTAGAGCTTGACACATTTTTCTTACACTGAGAAGATAAAGTGCTGGCTCATTACGTTAGTTGTAATCACTGTTCGGTTTTAAAAACAAGTAGCAGTGAAAAAATAGAGTGGGGAGATCAGTTTATCCCTAGACATCAGATGTTCATCAAATTCTATAGAAACTGTAACCATATAATTATTTCCCTGTTAAGATCCAATGGTAAGGAGAGGTTAGGAGCAGAGTCATTCCAGACGCTCTGTCTGGCTTTATCACCCGGAGGCCATTGCTTCATATTCATTCCTTATGGAATGTGGGGATTGCCACGGGGGACATGGGGTTTGAAGGTCATTATTTATGAAGTGTTTATTTCGAGGAGAATGTTATTAAGGTAATCTCCCCATTCCTGTTAAATAAGTTGCTGACCAGGGTATTAAATTCCATTTTGGTAAATAAACAGGTGGGCAAAGAGATTTAATGTCAACAAAAGAAACAAAATACAGGTATTAGAAACCCCTGCTTTTAGCTTAGGGACTGACCCCCAAAATACTTGGTATCTGTAGAACTAACTTTACTGTCTCTGTTTGTGTGATGTTATTTGCTAAAAAAAAGAAAAAAAGAAAAACAACAACAACAAAATTCCAGTTTTGCACCTCATGTTGCAAACTTATGTTTCTGCTAAACATAAGAACTCCATGAGATGGGACAATTCAGCAAAGAGTTTAAGGGTGAATTTATAAGTAGATACCTTAAATGTTGAGGGCCAAAAGGTACCTATTAGAGCTTTAACAATTTTAATTATTTTCCTGCCTCTAAGCCTTTTTTGAAGGTCATTAGGATTCTGATATATAGCAAAGGTATTGCTTCTCAAGATGAATAAAAATTCAACAGTAATTTTCTGGTTTGTCTTAGAAATATCATGTGCTTTGTTATCCGGTCCAGTCCAGTCATTGGTACCCATTCTTCTGACATTGATGCCCAGAGTTTTTTTGATGGAAGAATTCGAGTCTCTACAAACAGGAAACCTCTCCCTGTGGCAAGAAAAGCTTTTGTTATAAAGAATTTAATGCAGCATCTATGGCCATGTCTTGATATTTGTCAGAACGGAGGCAGAGAGAAGAACAAAAGTAGATAAAGGGAATTAAGAGTACATTTATTTGAGGAACACTAAGGAATATATAGAATCGTTGAATCATTGTACACCTGAAACTAATAAAACACTGTATTCTTGAATTAAAAAAAATTCAAAGCAGTAGCAAATCCACAAATGTGTAATATATAATATAAAACACCTGATATGTCATTTTTTTGGAGTGGTATGGTAGAAAGTGAGATTCTTGAAAGAGTTCTTTAGATTAATATTTAATTTTGATTCTCTTTGTGCAAAGCTACAGGGGGAGGTGACCAAGGACAGGCATAGGAAAACCAAATTTCAGAATTCAAATGGTAGTGAATACTCACTTGTATTTAATGGAGTATTTGAGGGATGCAAAATAAATATAAAAGCGGAACCCATCTTAATAGATTGGAACTCAGATGGTAGTGGCTTAACCCTTTAATGCTAAAGTCTAACCATTAGAAAGTTCCTTCACTGGATATTGGCACTTAATTGTTCCCTTGACTCGATGAACATTCTTTGTTGGTACACGGTGGAAGTGTTGACTTCTTGGTATTTTGTCTTTATGTTCTATATGAAAATGAATAGCATTGAATATTGAGAAGTCTAAAGGGCTCTAAAGAGTTTCTATCTTTACAGAAGGTGAGTCAGGCTATTCCTCAAAGTACAATGAACCACCGGGACATTGCACGGCATCAGACTTCATCATCCGTGTTCTCATGGCAACAAGAAAAGACCCCTAGTCGGCTTCCGTCGGGTGCACTGAAAACTCCAATTAGGAGAGATTTCTCTGCATCTCCTTTTTTTGGGGAACAAGAGATGACTCCAAGTAGATCAACTTTGCAAACAGGGAAAAGAGATGCGAGTAACAGTTTCTGTGATAATTCTAGCAATTCTCATCTTTTGGATCAATTAAAAGCCCAGAATCAAGGTAACTTTTTCAGCTAAATTAAGTTGAAAGGAAATTTTCCTAAGATCATTTCAGAGGTGATTCCAGATGTTTCTTGTCCTAAGAAGTGCTCGTGTATTTCGTTGGACATGTTGGAAGTAAGCACCTCAGTCTGGTGATGGGAAATACTATTTTGGGTTAAAAGATACCACAATTTTCGAATATATTTTTATTTGTACTAAAAAGCTGGTGCCTTGAAGCCTTCAAAAGTAGGCTGAGTGGCTTTGTCTTTCCAGAAGTAGGGTCAGTAGGTTGATTTCAGTTGACCCTCCCCAGGCTTCTCATCTGACTTTCTTTTGTGGCCCCTGGAACAAGCCTGTGGTCGGCCCAGCTTTGGGCAGAGGTGAGGCGTGTGCTCTGCACTGCCAGGTAGTCCATATGGGAGCAAACCTGTAACCTTGGCCATGGCTCCACGCTACAGCTGACAGCCAAGGGTACCAGGTGGTGTTTTGGAGTCTACTCTGCAGACTCTGATAATTTCCAGTGCTATGATATATTGAAAATCACCGTCAATGTTCACTGGTGAGAATTGTCCCACTGCCAGTGTCTTTGGAGCCAATATTGTGTGTATGTAGGGAAAAAAATGAAAAAAAAAATTATTGTTAATTTTGGCAGTATAGGAGGTTCATACTGTCTTGATCTTCACTGGAGGTAAAGCTACCAGAGAATATGGGAGTGTGAATATTAGTTCGCCAGTATATAAAATCAAGTGGTAGTTTTAACGTAGGGTATTATATGGGATGCACTTTTTGCAGCCTCAGTTAGGTACTTTTCACGATTTTTAGAAAACCATTTTCTTTCCCAAGTTTCTCTGAAAACATCAGAAAATTTGTTTCCCCTGCTTCCTATGGGATATTAGAATACGAATGACAATAGAGACTAACCATTAAAATTAAATCCAATTAAAGTATCTTCCATGTGTAACGTGAATTGATTGATTTGTCCCACCAAAGGTTTCAGAGCAGAGTAATAACATAAATGACACCGTTGAATTTAGATGTAAATTTTTGGTGAAAAATACATATTAATTAAAGTGTGGACTTTGTTTGTGGTTTAAGAGCTAAGGAGCAAGATTAGTGATTTAGAACTACGTCTGCAAGGACAAGAAAAAGAAACGAAAGGCCACGCGAGTAAATGTCAAGAACTCCAACTCCAACTGGAGAAAGCAAAAGTGGAATTAATGGAAAAAGAGAAAGTTTTGAATAAAAATAGGGATGAACTCGTGAGAATGACAGCACAGTACGACCAGGCATCAACCAAGGTACTGGACTTTTCATGAGTTCTTGAAAACCTACACTTTGTCATATAATTCTTTGGAAATTTTTTTCATACACTTAAATTTCTGAAATAAATGTTAGTAACGAGCCTCATTAATACATACTAGGCAGTATTGGTGCAATTGAACTAGTAAGTTCTTTTTAGAGCTGGGTAAGTGTGGGGTCCAATCTAGATGCACGATCTCCCAGCAAAGTGGCTTGGGCTAGTTGCTGATTTCTTTTCCATCTCAGAGGGTGCAGGAGAATAAAGGTTATGTATATACAGCACCTGACACATACAAGAGGCAACTAAGTAATGGAGCTTTAAAGAGGTTTAGGAGGTACGATAGAATTTAATTGATCTGGGGCGCCCGCCTGGGTGGCTCAGTCAGTTAGCATCCAACTCTTGGTTTCGACTCAGGTCATGATCTTCTAGTTCGTGAGTTCAAGTACCACATTGGGCTCTGTGCTGACAGTGTGGAGCCTGCTTGGGATTCTCTCTCTCCCTCTCTCTCTGCCCCTTCTCTGCTTGCTCTCTCACTCTTTCTCTCAAAATAAACTTTTTTAAAAAATTTAAAAAAAAAGAATTTAATTGATATACTTTTTTTTTAAATGTTTATTTATTTTGAGAGAGAGAGAGAGAGAACGCGAGTAGGGGAGGGGCAGAGAAAGAGAGGGAGAGAGAGAATCCCAAGTAGGCTCTGCACCATCACCGTGCAGAGTCCAACCTTGAGATCATGACCTGAGCCGAAATCAAGAGCCAGATGCTTAACTGACTGAGCCACCTCGGTGCCCCTAATTGATCTACTTTTGGATCCAACATACATACTCCTGCAATTGAATCTCAAGGTTCCACTTAAGGCCAACTTTCTTAGCATGTTTGAGGGTGTTTTGTTGTTGTGGTTGTTGCTTTGTCCCCAATCTATCAATAGTGTTTTATTTATTTATTTATTTATTTATTTATTTATTTATTTTATTTTTTTAAATTCGTTCATTCACGGATTCATTTGATTTGTTGTTGACTGCTTGTTGTACGTCAGACACTGTTCTGGACCTGGGGATGAAGCAGTGAGAAAATAGAAAGCACTGCATTTGGGAAGCTTCATCCTAATGTTGGATGTAACATAAATATAGAGTCACATAGATAATATGGTGAATGGTGACAAGTGTAGAGAAAAATGAATTCTCTTCTAGGACCAACTGATTATTTGGCGCTTCCTGAACCCAGTCTTTATCTGGGTCCAGCATTTTGCTCACATTTGCCTCTCTGCCTGGCACACTCTCCTCTTGGAATACTCTTGACATGTTCCTCAGCCCGTATGCAACTTCCTTCATCTTTTAATGCAGTGAGATCTTTTCTCCTGGCATCCCCCTTAACACCCTTTTATTGTCGTTACCTGTGTCCTAGCCCTTTGGGTTCCCACACTTGGCTAATTGTCAGAATGACAGAGAAACTTGCAGAATTAATCCTGTTAGATAGACCCATGTCTGATGTGGGCCCAAAGAATTTACTTTTAATAAACTCTCTAGATATTTCTAAGGCAGTAGGTAAGAACCTCTGTTGTAGGTAGACTTACATCTTCTGTTGGTCTCCTGAAGGCAGGTTCATTCGTCTTTTCTTTTTCTTTTTCTTTTCTTTTCTTTTCTTTTCTCTTCTCTTCTCTTCTCTTCTCTTCTCTTCTCTTCTCTTCTCTTCTTTTCTCTTTCTTTTCTTTTCTTTTATTTCTTTCTTTCAAAATTATTTAAAGGTAATTATAGATTCACATGTACTCGTATAGAATAATAGCTTGTTAATAAGGCGAGTTACATTGATCACTTTTCAAATATTTGAACGAACCTTGTATCCTTGGAATAAACCCTACATAGCCATGGTGTATAATTCTTTTTATACATTTCTGGATTTTACTTGCTAATAATTTGTGAGAATTTTAGTATTTATATTCATGAGGGATATTGGTCAGCTGTTTTCTATTTTTGTTCTGTCTTTCTCTGGTATTTGTATCAGAGATCATACTAGCTTCATAAAATGAACTGGGAAGTGTTCCCTCCTATTTTTTGGAAGAGATTATGTAGAATCGGTGTTATTTCTCTCTCTTAAGATATCCATGACTTGCAAAAAAAAGAAAGAATTGGTGTTATTTCTTTCTTTATATGTTTGGTAGAATTCTCCATGAAACCATCTGGGCCTGGAGATTTTTGGGGAGGAGTTTTAAAATTACAAATTTAATTTTAAAAATAGTTATATAGCTATTAAAATTATTTATTTCATATTTGATGAGTTGGGGTAGTTTGTGTTTTTAGAGGAAATGGTCCATTTTATCCAAATTTTTAAACTTATAAATGTAGTTATTTGTAGTATTTTCTTATCCTTTTGATGTTGGTAGGTCAGGTGATATTCTCTGATTCTTTATTTTGTTCTTAATTTTTTTATTATTATTATGTTAATTTATTTTGAGAGAGAGAGACACACACACACAGAATGCAAGTGGGGGGTGGGGACAGAGAGGGAGACAGAATCTGAAGTAGGCTCCAGGCTCTGAGCCATCAGTGCAGAGCCTGCTACGGGGCTCAAACACACGAGTGTGAGATCGCAACCTGAGCAAAGTCGGACGCTCAACCAACTGAGCCACCCAGGCACCCCTGATGTTCTCTGTTTCTGATAGTGGTGTCTTCTCTTGTTTTCTCTTTGTCAGTTTTGCTAGAGATATGTCAATTCTGTCAGTAACAACAATAAAATTTGTCAATTTGTTGATCTTTTATTGATCTTTCCAAAGAATCAGCTCTTTGGTTCATTTATTTTCTCTATTATTTTTCTTTTTTCAACTGTATTCATTTGTACTCTGGTATTTCCCTCTGCTTGCTTTAGGTTTATTTTGCTCTTATTTTTCTAGGTTGTTGAAGTAAGGAGCTTAGATTATTGATTTGAGGCTTTTCTTTTCCAGTGCAGGCATTTAATGCTATAAATTTCCCTCCATACTACCTCAACTGTGTCCTACAAATTTTGAGGTATTGTATTTTAATTTGTATTTAATTACAACGTATTTTTATTTTGTATTTTTAAAAGTTTTTTAAAAGTGTTTTTATGTTTATTTTTTGAGGGGGGAGGGGCAGAGAGAGAGGGAGACACAGAATCCGAAGAAGGCTCCAGCTCCGAGCTGTCAGCACAGAGCCCAATGTGGAGCTCAAACCCATGAACCGTGAGATCCTGACCTGAGCTGAAGTCAGACGCTTAACTGACTGAGCCACCCAGGCGCCCCACAATTCAGCGTATTTTTAAAACATTTTCCTTGACACTTCCTCTTTGCTTCATGGATTACGTAGAAATACCTTGTTCAGCTTCCAAGTGGTTAGAGATTTTTTTTCTTTTTGTTATTGATTTCTAATTTGATTCCATTGTGTTCAGAGAAGATACTCTATGATTTCAGTTCTAAGTTTGTTGAGGCTTGTTTTATGGCCTAAGACAGTGGTCTATTTTGGTGTATGTTTCATGCAGTTGGGGGAAAAATATATATATTCTGTTGTTGGGTGGAGTGTTCTAAAATTATCCTTAGCCCCAAATCATCTGTTGGTTGATGGTGTTGTTGAATTCTTCCATATTTTTGTTGGTTTCCTGTCTATCAATTGTTGAAAGAAGGATGGTGAAAGTCTTCCGTAATTGTTGATTTATCTATTTCTCCTGTCAGTTCTATCAGTTTTTGCTTCACATATCTTATAGCTCTGTTGTTTGGCGCATGCACATTTAGGATTGCTGTGTCTTTGTGGACTGACCCTTACCAGTATAGAATAGCCCTCATTGTCTCTGGTAATTTTCTTTATTCTGAAGTCTACTCTTTCTGATATTAACGTAGCACTCTACCTTTCCTTTAATGTTTGCATGATGTATTTCTTTTTACTTTCAGCCTATCTTTTTATTATTACATTTGAGGTGAGTTTTGCAAAGACAGCGTATAGTTGGGTATATTTGTTTAAATCCACTCTTCCCACATCTGTGTTTTAATTAGCATATTTAAACCATTTACATTTAATGTAACCATTGATGTATCATGGCTTAAAACTGATATCTTATTTTTTGTTTTCTATTTCTTTTTCATTTTGTTGTTTCCTTTTTGCCTGTCTTCCTGTGGGTTACTTGAACATATTGTATAATTTCTGATACTTTTGGATGTATTTCTTTGTAGAGCTATAGTGACTTTTCCAGATATTACATTATATATACACACAATTTATCAGCCTATTGGTGTTGTCATTTAAGCAGCTCTAATGGATTACAGAAAATTTACTGCTCTTTTTATCCTTTTACCTTTGCCCATTTATAACACAATTTTCCTAAGTGTTTACCTACGTATAGAACCACATCAGACAGTGCTATATTTTTTGCTTTAACTGTCAAACATAACTTAGAAAACTGGAGAAGAGAAAGAAAGCCTACTATTTATACCAATGTTGTTGCTTACCTTGTTTTTCCTTCTTACTCAATTCCTTTCAAGTTTCCTTCTTTCATCATTTCCTTTTTGTTTAGAGAACTTCTTTTAACCATGCTTTTAGGCCACACGTTCTAGTTTTTCTTTTTGTTACTGCATCCTGGAAGTTATTTCTTCAGGATATACGGATTCTGGGGTTGACAGTTCTTTTCTTTCAGCACCATCATGTTTTTCCCTTGGGTCCTAAAGTCCCTAGTTGCACAATCTTCTCTCCTCTTAGAGCTTTCTTTCATTTGTCCAGGGTTTTGAATTGTTCTCAACAGGAGGAATAGGGAAATGTACCTTTATTTATTCTTACTGGAAGTGGTAGTCCAGGTTCATTTTTAGACATTCTCCTAGTGCAGTGCTTTGCAGAGATACTGTTGATAAATATTGATTCAGTGAGTGAGGATGCAGTGGAGGGTCAATGGGATCATGACCTACCTTGATCCATATATTTATTCACTTTGTGCAATCTGAGTTTATAGTCTTTGTCTCAAAGACTTGGATTTGAGCCCTGACTCTGCCACATCCCAGTTGTTTTGCTTTTGAGTTCTGAGCCTCCGCTGTCTAATCAATAAAATGGTGTTAATAATGCCTGTGTCATAGGATTGTTGTAAAGAATGAGATAATTCTTAGGGGAGCCTGGGTGGCTCAGTCAGTTAAGCCTCCGACTTAGGCTCAGATCATGGTCTCCCAGTTCATGGGTTCAAGCCGTGTGTCGGGCTCTGTGCTGACAGCTTGGAGCCTGGAGCCTACTTCAGATTCTGTGTCTCCCTGTCTCTCTGCCCCTCCCCTGCTCGTGCGCGCTCTCTCTCTCTCGCTCTCTCTCTCTCTCTCTTCTTCTCTCTCTCTCTCAAAAATAAATAAACATAAAAAAATTTTTAAAAAAAGAATGAGATAATTTTTATAAAGGCTTAGCCTAGTGTGTGGCACATGGTGAGTTTATAATAACATATTATTATTACATGGAGTTCCTTGTCAGTTAAGCTTCTTTTCAGTTGCCTATCTGCCAACTCAGGCTTTCCTACATATCAGAATTATACCTACCCTATTATACTTTGTCTTACTGGTTTTGGTATGACAGGATCACTGAATCTTTGTTCTATCTAACGTATTTGGTAGGGTTTCTTCTTACCGGATCGTGAATTAAAACTTTTGACTAGGGCAGTGCTCAGAACTTAGCTCTGGCTTTCTATTAGAAAATTTCCTCCAGGCTCTTAAGACCCATTCATTCAATGCTTTCTGGCTTCCTTTTTTTCCAGTGAGCTACAAATCCACCTAGCTGAAAATTGAGCGTACCTTTCTCCCTCTTGCCTATTAGCATTGTATAACCTAGTCAAATGTGTTGCTAGTCAAATTATGCTTGGTTTTTGCTCTTCCCTGGTCTACCATTAGAATTACCCAGTAAGTAAAATGGAGCTAATTCAATCAAAATCAATACCATGTTCTTTGAACCTATGCTGTGTCTAGTACACTCCTTTTCCAAGTATTTGCAATCTGTGTGGGGTACAAAGTTTGAGCTCAAGTAGAAATATTGAGGCTGGCAACAAACCTGGAGTTCAGCACTCACATTTCACAGATGAAAGCTGAGGCCCCGGGGTCTTAAATGAGTGCCCAAGGTCACACACTGCATATTTTCAAGGATTTCAACCCTGGGCACGATTTTAGAATATTACGGAACATTCGTGACACCTAGTGGTCAGCTACTATTACGTGGATTATGCGTCATCAATATCGGAATGTCATTAGAAAATTTTAAATAAGATCTAAGTATCTTCTAAACGCTCTTTTTTAACCTACTCCTGTAGTAAGAATTGTTGATTCTGAGAGGGTAGTGGGATGTGTTGCAGTTTGAAGGAGGGCCAGCAGAGGGCACCAAGGGTTCATTCATCTCTGTCTTGCATGGGTTTTTTTCCCTAGCCACTGTCAACCACCAACATTGGGACCATCATTTGGGCAATGATTTTTATTGGAGTTGTTTCCTGCTGCATCCCCAGTGCCTAGCAGGGTGCTTGACATATAGTAGGCTCTCAATAAATATTTGTTGGATTCATATTTATTATCATCATCATCATCATCATTTTTTTTTTTAAGTTTATTTGTTTTGAGAGAGACAGAGATAGTTTGAGCCAGGGAAGGGCAGAAAGAGAGAGAATGCCAAGCAGGCTTCGCGCTGCCAGCTCTGTGGCCCAATGCGGGGCTCAAACCCATGAACTGTGAGATCATGACCTTAGCTGAAATTAAGGCTCAGACGCTTTACCAACTAAGCCACCCAGGCACCCCCTTATTTATTATTTTTATAAATACTTTCTATAATCTTTTTCCTTGGGGATTTAAAGATTCAAGAACTGTAAAGATAGTGACAAAGGTGTCTTAATGTCTAAGGCAGTGGATTAATTTGTACCACTGGCTCAGTATTTTTCTTTTGAATTTGGTATATTTAAAGTTCTGATAGTTGCGGGGCGCCTGGGTGGCTCAGCCGGTTAAGCACCGACTTCGGCTCAGGTCATGATCTCACAGGTTCATGAGTTCGAGCCCCACATCCAGGCTCCGTGCTGACAGCTCAGAGCCTGGAGCCTGCTTCAGATTCTGGGTCACCCTCTCTCTCTGCCCCTCCCCTATGCGCTCTCTCTCTCAAAAATAAACATTAAAAAAAAAATTTTAAGTTCTGATAGTTGCAAAATCATTTAGTCATTAATGACCAGCTTTGGTCCTTTCATCTTTGGTTAGTTAATAATTGGTGTCTGACTGGTCTTCTGGCAAAGTATTATGTCATGCTTTCTTTTCCTCCAATTTCTCTGTTAAATTTCTAATATTTCTAATAGTTCTTTTTTTTTTTTTTTTTTTTTTTAAATTTCTGAGAGAGGAGGGGAGGGTGAGAGTGAGAGGGAGACACAGAATCCAAAGCAGGCTCCAGGCTCTGAGCTGTCAGCACAGAGCCTGATGTGGGGCTTGAACCCACGATTCGGGAGATCATGACCTGAGCCGAAGTCGGACGCTTAAGTGACTGAGTCACCCAGGCGCCCCATATATTTCTAATAGTTCTGGACGAGACTCTAATGAGTCTCAGAAAAATACTTTAGAAGAGATATTTGCCAAATACTGGCACGTTTCTTTTAGACCAGGGAGTTCTCCCCCACCCATATGAAGTGTTCTTATTCTTCCCTGGAAATTTGGAGTTGTTTTGTAGGGCATTTTAGGGATTTGAACACCATGGGGAAGATTCAGAGGAACAAAACTTGATGATTTAAGACCATTTTATTCCAGTTTAATTTTAGAAGGGCATCCGAAGTTTTGATTTAGCCATCCTAAATTGGCTATGTACAAAGGCAAAAAGAGTGTTCTTTGTGTTATTTATGGCAGCTTGGTTAAAAACAGTTGTGATATTCTCTGGAGTGCTGTGAACCTTCAGAATTTAAAATGGCACAGTGAGAGCATTGTGGAAAGAAGTATTTTAATATTTAAAGTTTTCCGCAAAATCTTATTATGCTTGAAACAGACTGTCATATGAAGGTGATGGGTACCCTCTGATTATTTTACAGCTTCTAAAAGACACAGGTCAACATCATTGCATTTGAACCTCTCATTTCCATGCAACAATGTTAGATGAATCTTTATTCAGACACACATATTTCTTCTTTCATAGTTCAAATTATGGGGTATTTATTTAAATGGTCTAATACTTTACATCCTCTCTAATATTTCCCAAATACAAGCATTATGTGTGCTAACATAAATATAGTGGTTTTCGTAATTGCTGATCATTTCATTATTTTTTAAATTATTTTTTTAATGTTTATTCATTTTTGAGAGACAAAGACAGAGTGTAAGTGGGGGTGGGGCAGAGAGAGAGGGAGACACGGAATCTGAAGCAGGCTCCAGGCTCTGAGCTGTCAGCACAGAGCCTGACATGGGACTTGAACCTGTGAACCACGAGATCATGACCTGAGCAGCAGTCGGACGCTTTACGAACCGAGCCACCCAGGCACCCCTTTGCTGATCATTTTAATCCCAACTTTTTATGACACAAAATCTCAAAACACAAAGATGAACTTGAACCAGATCTCAGGACTCACTTTTCTAAAATTCCAAATATTTGCTTCTTGCCTCGGATCCTTGTGTAGTGACCATTTTTATTTGTTGTCAGTGTGCTGCGTTGGAACAAAAACTGAGGAGATTGTCTGAAGATTTGAGCTGTCAGCGGCAAAATGCAGACAGTGCCAGGTGTTCTCTGGAACAAAAAATCAAGGAGAAAGAAAAGGAGTTTCAAGAGGTAAGTAAGGTAAATGGATTCACGAGGAGTTTGCCCGGAAGGCTCTTGTTGGGCATTTCACAGTTTCATCATCTGAAAAGAGGAGCTGTTTGTCGTCACTTGGGGTGTTCCGTGAGAGAGGAACGGCTTCGTGAGGAAATGGTTCCCATGTTTTCTTTCACACTTCCATCTTTCTGTTTTCAATGGGAGACTTGCTAACCAGCATGTTCCTTTTCATCCGTGTCCTCTGATTTGTTTGCGATTTAATACCAAATAGGAAAGGATCATCTCTCGTCTTTCAAACACCCTCAGTTGTGAAGGGAGTTGTATCCTATTCTCCACCTGTTTCTAAAGCCCATGGGTTGGCAAATATATGCGAAAGGTAGCTGATGTACTGGGGAAAGAAATTCCAGAAGTATTACTGCCAGGGGCAAGTGAGTTGGCCTGGCAGAGCGTTATCGTATGGACTGAGGCTCTCTAACCTTTCAGTAAGAGCGCCTGGAAATGGTAATCTGGTATCCTGACGCGGTTATCAGAGTTCACTGGTGGCATTTCCTTGCTGTCATTCTCAATTGCAAGTGATGCTGTGGTGTTTGAGAACTTAGGCCCCAGTTTTGAGCGCCTTAGATTTCCTAGCTGAGGCGTGACCGAGACAGCTCAGCTCTCCTCTCTTTTGCCCCCTGGGCTTGTGGAAACAGAGATGAGGAACGTAAGATTGGGGATGGGACGGAAGCCGGCTAGCTTCCACGCGGTCAGCTGGCGGAATTCTTCCCCTTCCCCCCGCCGAGGCCTGCGTCCCATCACCAGGACCCGCACTCGATGGGTTATGTTTATCATGAGGTGAGTGGTCAGCCTGGCTCCCTGTTGTGCGCTGCTCTTTCAGTGTGGCATGGCCTGCAGGAGGTTGGCGGCTCACCCCGGAGTCTCCTCGTTAACCGGCGTCCGTCCGACTGATGCGCATGTCTTTGGTGTTTCAGGAGCTCGGCCGTCAACAGCGCGCCTGCCAAGCGCTGGACCAGGAGTGCACGCAGATGAAAGCCAGACTCACACAGGAGTTACAGCAGGCCAAGAACACTCACAATATCCTGCAGGCTGACCTGGATAAAGTAGGCAGCTGGCTTACCTCTCTCCTCACTTGTTCCCCCTTTTCCTTGTTCGTGCGTTTTCTGTCTCACGGCTGACATTCTGATGCTTCCAAAGAAAAGCTGCCTTCCTTATCAAAGAAGAGAGCAAACTGAATCCTTCTGGGTCTGTGCTTCCTCATTTACAGAAGGAGGGGAGTGAGTGAGGATCTCAGATCTGAAGGTCTGGGGAGGGGTGTGATATTCCTATGGATTGGGGTCATATCACCAGGTGGGAGCCGCCCGGAGTAATTCACATCCTGCAAATAGTCAAAGCGCTGAAAGCTATAATCCATTGACTTATTTGTTTATTGTGGGGGGCGGGGGGGGGCGAGCTTGAGAGGAGGAGCAGAGAGAGAGAGAGAGAGAGAGAATCCCAAGCAGGCTCCTCACTGTTAGTACAGAGCCCAGTGCGGGGCTTGATCTCATGAACTGGGAGATCCTGACCTGACCTGAGCTGAGATCAAGAGTCGGATGTTTAACCAACTGCGCCGCCCCCCCCCCCCCCCCCCAACCCCGGGCACCCCAGCAGTGAGTGTTTTAAAGTGTAAGTCAGGTTATGGGACTCCCCTACTCACAGCTATAGCTACTTCCCGCCTCTCTTATAGTAGGAGCTCATCCTTCCAAGGGTCTGCAGGACCCTGGTGGCCCTTCCAGCACCTCGCTTATTGGCCTCCTTGCTATTGGTAGAACACGCTCAGCATCTTCAGGGAGGTGCTGTGTCCAGATGGATCTGTAGGGCACCTTCACTGGCTTGAGCTTTCTGCTCTCATGTCGCTTTATCCATGACATCTACCCTGGTCACTACATAGATCCCTATCCTCAAATACTTTCTGTTTCCTTTACCTTGCTTAAGTTTTCTCCATAGGGCATATCATATGTTGTACAATACAGCTATTTCATTTGTTTTTTTTTTAATGATTGTTTATTTGAGAGAGAGAGAGAGAGACAGAGAGACAGAGTGCAAGTGGGGGAGGGGCAGAGAGAGAAGGAGACACAGAATCCGAGCAGTGGGGCTCGAACTCACAAACCGCGAGATCATGACCTGAGCCGGAGTTGGACGTTTAACTGACTGAGCCACCCAAGAACCCCTCTTTGTTTCTTTTTATGCTGTGTTCCTTCTGTCACTCAAATCTTTCCATGAGGACAGGCTTTCGCCTGTTTAATTCCCTGCTCTCCCTGTAAACACAACCACTGAATCCCATAGCTTGAAAACAGCACAACAGATGGGTTATAGTCCTTCGCTCTTTTCTTGACTTGACCCATATAGCTTGACAGGGTGACACATTGTGGAGTTTACTGTGAATATGTCAGAGATTCATCTCTTTACTTTCTTAGTGCTTGCTTCTTTGTTTATTTTTAAAATTAAGGCTTTACCATTCAAGTAGAGTCTCATTTTATGGGAAATTTTATGGGAACTTGAGGTTAACTCTCAAGTTCAGGATATAACCAAGTGGGACGAGTTGCCCTCTCTTCGTAGAGGAGCCAGAGATGGGGAAGCAGCTGGAATGGGGAGAGGTAACCATCACTGTCATGTGTTATGTACTAATTAGGGGTTCTCTGATGTGCTCATAATCCTCTCTCTATCCAGCTATCCAAGGTTGGTAGAAAATAAAAATCCTCCTTTCCCAGGATAACTATTAAAGGGTTTCCTTCAAGACCCTTTAAAAAAAAGTCCTTTTGGAGCACCTGGGTGGCTTAGTCAGTTAAGTGTCTGACTCTTGATCTCAGCTCAGGTCTTGATCTCAGAGTCATGAGTTCAAGCCCCACATTGGGCTCCATGCTAGGCTTTTTATTTTTTATTATTTTTTTCTTTTTTGGGGTTTTTTGTTTTGTTTTGTTTTTTGAAAAGGTCTATGAGTCTATAAGAAAGGACCAGTTTTATTTTTGTTTCAAATGCAACATTCTGTTGGTAGTGTCTGAGCCTTGCTTTTATTGGATATTTTCTAGTTTAATTATTCTACAGGTGGATGTTTAGGTTGTCAACGTTACCTTGTTCGTTGTAGCCCTGGGGATGGCATTACTGGGTAACATGCATGTTTCTGTAGGACACCTTTCCACGTGTGAAATTGGTGGTCTCAAGGACAGATGTATTCTCCCTTGTAATTGATTCTGACAAATTGCTCTCCAAAACATTGTAATTTATCTTCTCACCCAGTGTGAGAGGTCCTATTTTTTCTCATCCTTGGAGATAATCCTGTTTTTAAAGATTTTGTCAACTAAGAAGTGAAAAAGTCATCTTAATCGTTGTTTCAATTCATTACTCCTTGATTACCACTGAGGATGTTTCTTTCAGAAGTTGATATATGTTTGTATTTTTTTGCATAAAGCTGTCTACTTCTATTATTCACTCCTTTAAAAAATTGGTTTACCTTTTTCTAAATGGAACCAAAGATGTGCTCCATTTGTTGTATTATGGAAATGCATTTTTTTAATGTTTATTTATTTTTTATTTTTGAGAGAGAAAGTGTGGGGGAGGAGCAGACAGAGAGGGAGACAGTATCTGAAGCAGGCTCTGTGCTGACAGCAGAGAGCCTGACAAGGGGCTCAAACTCATGAACTGTGATACCATGACCTGAGTTAAAGTTGGATGCTCAACCGACTAGGCCACCGAGGCATCCCTGGATATAGAATGTTAAATCTGTTATATAGCAAATACTTATTCCCAGTCTATTTCATAGCAAATACATTCTCCCAGTCTGTTTCTTTTCCTTTCTTTCTTTTTTTTTTTTAAGTTTTTATTTATTTTGAGAAAGAAAGAGAGAGAGAGAGAGAGAGAGAGAGAGAGAACAAACAAGCTGGGGAGGGGCACAGAGAGAGGGAGAAAAAGAATCCTAAGCAGACTCTGCACTAACAGCTCAGAGCCCCATGTGGGGCTCAAACTCACAAATGGTTAGATTATGACCTGAGCCGAAATCAAGAGTCTGATGCTTAACTGACTGAGCCACCCAGGCACCCACTTCCGGTCTGTTTCTTATCTCAACTTTTCTTTTTTTGGTTGTTTATTACTATTTCATTGTTTCTTTTTTTTTTTTTGTAGTTAAATTTTTTTTTTTCTCTTTTGCTTTCTCTCCAAACCCAGCCCTTTTTGATCTCCTCTATGCTGTCACCCACAGTGCTCTGATGGTATTTTAAGTTAAACTTCTAATGCTATATTTAGCTGTGACATATATTGTTTCTCACCCAAAATCGATGGCATCAGTTCTCATGTCCCATGACCATTTTACTTAAGAAGAAATAATTTAGGGGCCCCTGGGCGGCTCAGTTGGATAAGTGTCCAGCTTTGGCCAAGGTCATGATCTCAAGTTTTCGTGAGTTCAAGCCCCACATTGGGCTCGCTCCACTTCAGATGCCCTGTCCCCCTCCTTCTGCCCCTCTCCTGCTTGCACGTGCGTTCGCTCTCTCTCTCTCTCTCTCTCTCTCTCAAAAATAAATAAATGTTAAAAAAAGAAGAAGAAATAATATATTTAAAAAGTAAAGCACATAAAAATTAAACCTTACCTTGTCTTCTTTTTACAGGTCACATCAGTAAAGCACCAGCTAGAAAAAAATTTGGAAGAGTTCAAGCAAAAGTTCTGCAGAACCGAACAGGCATTGCAGGCGAGTCAGATGCAGGAAAATGAGCTGAGGAGAAGCAGTGAAGTAAGTGAGGCGTAGATGAGTATTTATCAACTTTTCTAAGTGGAAAGAAACAAAACTGGTGATGGGATGGATCATGTAGCTCCCCTTTCCAAGGGTTGGCTTTTGAGCCTCTTAAAAACTTTGTGGAAAGTCCTAGGTTAAACAAAAGCAACGACAGATGAGGGATTTCTAGATTTAAAATTCTTGCAAAAACAAGTAATCATCAGTTGTTGCCCCAACTTCCAGAGTCACGTTGGGCATGTGCAAGACTGTCAGTGTCTTTCTTGGGAAATTCATTCTTGTTACACGAAATGGTGGATGAAGTTTCTCCAGTGGTGTGGATACGAGGAGAGCATGCTGATGATGTGGGATTTTACTCGCACTGACTTTAATTTGGCTTTTCTATTTGGTGGTCTGGAGTTTATCTTAAAGGGTTCATTTGAGAACCATTTAGGGACAGTTAATAGATTGAAACAACTTGAATAGAGCAATAAATCAGCACAAAGAAGCATAGCAGAACAGAAGTTTCTTTTCTATCAAATAATGTCACAGGAAAGCATTTTTCCCACTTCTTTAAATCTTTTGCGATCACTTTTTAGACTAAAGATTTTTTTTAGAAAGAGTTTTTTTATTAATATTTTTGATGTTTACTTTTGACAGAGAGAGAGAGAGAGTAGGGGAGGGGCAGAGCGAGAGGGAGACATAGAATCTGAAACAGGCTCCAGGCTCTGAGCTGTCAGCAAAGAGCCTGACACAGGGCTCAAACTCGGGAACAGCGAGATCGTGACCCAAGCTGAAGTCGAACAAACGCTTGACCGACTGAGCCACCCAGGAGCCCCTTTTTCAGAAAGAATTCTGCATAAAGGATATTTATTTATGCAGATGAGGAAACTCTAAATGTATTCATCCCCACAGCTTGGAAGAGTGTATCATGGTTGTGAAATCAGAACATCTGTCCGTAGCAGAGAGGTGATTGTTAAAGCAGGCGGCCTCAGAGGGGTAATGCTGTTGGGGACAGGAGGCCCCGGCTCCAGCAGCCCAAGTGGAAGAAAACTTGATGTCAGATGATGCTTTCATCAGAGAACGATTTCAAGTGGAAGTGTTTGTTTCAGCAAAACAAATGTTTGCCTTTTGGCCAGTGGGGACCAACCAACAGATGCTTCTGCTAACATTTCCACAGGCAGACTGGCACCGAACCCTTCCCCCTGTGAGCTTTCCTTCCAGCCAGAAACTCTCCCGCGACTCCACTGGCTGCCTGGTGGAAACATTTTGTAAAAGCAATCGTCTGGTTAAGAGGGTCCAAACACTGTTCTCTTGGCCAAGGCGCGGTGGTGGGCTGGACATTGTCTTGCAGGTGTTTCAGAAGACACGTGGAGAGCCCCACAGCTGTAGAGCTGTCCACCGTGCACTCTGGCCTGTGCGGTTAAATGCATTTCACGTTGCACCTAAATTTCCTCGATTTTGGTTGTCCGGTGCAAATGCCTAGCACAGGGCTAGGGGATGCATGTAGTATTTGCCTTAATTTATGTTTGTGGGTATGTGTCTTCTTTTGAGGATGATATCAAGAATGCAAAGGGTTTAGCTATCTCTTGCACTTTGCTTTGGGATTGGCATTAGAAAAGTGACTTACCCAGTAAGTTATAGTCTGCACTATAACTTAGTAGCAGAACGATAGCTTTAGAGTCAGGAAGATCTGGGACTGCATCGTTTTCTGCCACTTCCCTGCTCTGTGACCTTAGGACAGCGACCTAGCCTTTCTGAGTCTGACTTTGCTCATCTGCATGTAGGGAGGACTAAATAATACCCTTTCCTTTTGCAAGCTGTATTAATGATTGAATTTTGGATGGAAAGTGCTTAGATGGTCAACGGCTGTGACCGTCTGATGTGCCCACTGTTTGCTCTCACCTGTAGGCACAGAAAGTGATGAGCAAGGGACAGTGCATTTGAGATTTCTCACATTAAACATATTGCCCGTCCTGTTCCTCTAGCACTCTGGTAGCTTTTTCGGTATCGAACTCTAAGTAAGTGCAAACACACCTCGCATGCTTAGAGGTTTTGGGTGCTGAGATAATGTGACAGTTGTACTGAAATTTTCCTTGTCTGCATTTAGTAAACAGACATGCTGCTCACAATGAGAAGATATCAGTAGAAAAATGTGATTAAATGGCCCGATCAATGGCCAAATTCAGATCTAGTGTCAATGTGAAAGGAGGCTTTGGGTAAGCTGCTCATCCCACACCCCAAGGCCAGCCTGCTAGCATTGGGGCGAGGCAATAAAATAGCATCGTTCGGTAACCAGGATGAGGGATCACTTGCCTAGGGACCTTCCTGAGCACGGGGATCTGTATGACATCGATTCTCGAAGGAGCTTGGTCTGGCAGACAAGAATGGTGAGGTGGGAAGGGCAAAGAACATCCTCTGCATCCATCCCCAGTTCATGGTATAGACTTCACCGCAGCAGGGGACATGTTAAGCTCCATTCATGGATGGGATCATGAAATGCCACACAGTAACTGAAATTTGTTTTGTCTGGCCCTGGGAAATGATGCTTCCCTTGCTGCTCCTAAAACTGAAGTTGATCTGGGTGGAATTGCTTGCTAAGCTCTAATGCTGGCTTGTGGTTGTAGGGATTTGTGTTGTGTTTTTCTAGACTAGTGCCCAATTTTGCAAATCATTTGAGGACATAAGAGATGCCTAGGAGAATACATCCTTGTATGCCGAACTCATTGTTGATAATGAGCTACCCAATCAATCTTAAGTGGCTGTGGCCTCACAGAAAACTAATTGCTGATGGATGGCAGCCTACAGAGCCATTTTCAGATGTTCATTTTCCAAATTTGGGCCTTTTGAAATTCTTGGGTTGGTCATAGCCATAGTATTATAAGCCTGCTGGGTCCCAGGATTGGCTGAACATTTTGTTAGAAACAAATATTTACGGAGCTAATGCCAGAAGAGAGAAAGACATGTTAATCTTTCCATTGAGCTTACTATTCATTTAAATGCCCCCAGTTATGGACAGAGATAGATAGAGACCAACAGATACATGAACATCCAGTTGCCCCCTTCCTTCTCTTTTCTCCTTCTATTTACCTTGCTTCCTTCTATTGGGGATGCCCCCAGCTTTGCACACAGCGTCTTCTCAGCTTTCTTGCCCCACCTCTAGGTGCGGATGCCATTCGACTTGATTACTTTTTTAGGGTAAGCAAATATTTCATAAGTTGCCCAATAAAAATGTGAAGTCAACCCAGGTGGTGAAACTCTAGTTACTCTTTTTTTTTTTTTTTAATTTTTTAAAGTTTGTTTATTTTTGAGAAAGAGACAGAGAGGGGGAGGGGCAGGGAAAGAGAGGGAGAGAGAGAGAATGTCAAGCAGGCTCCATGCTGTCAACACAGTGCCCAATGTGGGGCTCGAACTCACAAACCATGAGAACCTGACCTGAGCCAAAACCGAGTCAGACGCTTAACCGACTGAGCCACTCAGGCGCCCCAAAACTCTAGTTACTCTTTTACGTTGAACTGATTCAGCTAATCTTAGCATGGATCTTGCAGATCTAGCTGCTGTCAAATTTGGGGAAGAAATGCTAATAATAATGCTCCATTACCCTTGTTAAAGTGCTTTAAGGTAGTTTTCCTGTCACATCTGTGATCTCACTTGAGTGGTGATTATTCTGAGCCCGGAGAGCAAACAAGCGATGATAATTTCTGTAGTTTAACGATGCTCGTTCAAGTCCTCGACACCCGTGCACCTTCATGGTCACTCTTGACAGAATTTAACACTGACTGGTACAAGTGTTAGCCTCTCTGTCTTGAGATCAGTCGGAGCCTCCCATCAGCCCTGATTGATCTCTTAATTTGATAGAGCGTCCATTTAACTCATGGAAGGGAGGCAGGATTGGGGCAAGGGAGCCAGAGGAGCATAACTACAACAGGCTCTGTCTTGTTCTGAAGATGAAATGAACATATATGCACGAACACAGCAGCTGCCAGCAAGTTTTCAAGTACTCTCCACTAGCCAGATTCTCCCTCTTCTTGCATTTGGCTTTGCTGCCTAGGTACCCATCTGCTGGTAGTAACCAGACTGATAATTGAAGGCAACTTTCCAACACAGCCTTGCCAAGACCATCTGTTTTCTAACAGTGCTGTTGGGTTTTGGAAGATGGGTCTTAATTGTTTCTTTAAGATTCAAAAATTCCCCTTTCTTCTCAGAGGGGTATTTTTGAAGTGCAATTTAAAAAAAAAAAAAAAAGGTAGCCTTATGAAATGTTTTTCCCCCTAAGGATGTGAGGCACTTGATTCCGTCGGTTTTTAACAATCTATGCCGATTCCCTGCGGTCCAGAGGGTGGCATATAATACAGGTGGAGATACTTATCAGCGATGCAGTCACTGACAGTTGAAAAACAGATTGAAGAACATGAACAGAGGATTTATTATGTTGACGCACAAGTCTTACGTGGTTGATAAGCAGTAGCGGTTTTATTTGGCATATAAATAAATGATGCTTGTTTTTAAGATTCAAAAATAGGGGGCGCCTGGGTGGCTCAGTCTGGTAAGCATCCGACTTCGGTTTAGGTCATGATCTCACGGTCCGTGAGTTCGAGCCCCGCGTCGGGCTCTGTGCTGACCGCTCAGAGCCTGGAGCCTGTTTCAGATTCTGTGTCTCCCTCTCTCTCTGACCCTCCCCCGTTCATGCTCTGTCTCTCTCTCTCTCAAAAATAAATAAACGTTAAAAATATATATATTTAAAAAAAGATTCAAAAATAGGCCCAACTCCATGGAATGGACATGCATATGAGTCTCTGCTACTTTTTTGTATGGCTCCTTCACCTAATCAGGTACCCAGAGAACCAGATTCCCCCATCTAGAATTCATTCTTCCTTCCGTGTACCTGCCCTCTGATTTCCCATAGCATACTCCACCTCTTTATAGTACTTAGCGGATCCTGGTGTGAACTAAGTGATTGGTATCAAATCCTCCCCCACTGCCAGGGGAAGACCTACCCTGAGGGCCAAAGACTCTTCTCTTATTTATATTTGTGTCTTTGACGACACCCTTTCCAGCATCTTGCACACTGCTGATTTTCTTGGTAAACACTTAATACTCATAAAGACATCCTCCTTACGGTGAGCCTTAAGATGGTTTTCCAATGAAAAGTAAGAAATTTGTCATGTGAAGTTTTCGGTTCGTTAGCATATCAGATCTTTGCAAAGAGGTATTGGATCATTCAGGTGTGATAGGAACTTGGAGCTTGTGTCTTCGAGGATCTTCTAAGTAGGATTCTCCTTTTGAGGTCACTCTTGAGCCAGCATGGGGACATCCAGAAAGTTCAAAGAGGTCTATTTCTTTGAAGGAAAAAGATTATTGTCAGTTTTGGGTTTTGTGCTTTTGAGTTCTATTCATAAAATCATCTGATTGAAGTAAGAATGTCTAACTTCATTAGGTGCACAAAGGGAAAGTGAGATTCCTCCCCAGTGAGGTACACAAGTGGTCCCATTTGGGACCCATATATGGCAGAAGTCATAACTAGCTTGAGTGGTTTTGATTGTAACCAATTAAATGTGTGCTTTAGGAAGCGAAGAAGGAAAACAGCCTCCTTAAGAGTCAGTCTGAGCAAAGGGCCAGAGAAGCCTGCCACCTGGAGGAAGAACTGAGGAAGGCCAAACAGAGTTTGAGTCAGAGCCAGAACTTCGCAGAAGAAATGAGGGGTAAGTACACTTAGCGTTTGGAGTTCTATTTCCATTAAAAAAGTTTGTGTATTTATTTTGAGAGAGAGAGCGAGCACATGGGTGAGCCGGGGGAGGGGCAGAGAGAGGAGAGAGAGAATCCCAAGCAGGCTCCGCACTGTCAGCACAGAACCTGATGCAGCGCTTGATTTCGCAAACCAGGAGGTCATGACCTGAGCCGAAATCAAGAGCCAGATGCTTCATTGATTAAGCCACCCAGGGGCCCCTGGAGTTATTTTTCTAAGCTGACGTCCCATGAGGGAGGATGGATGGCTTTAGAAACGTTTTTCAGTTTTCCCGTATATCCTCCCAGAAAGATGTCTGTGGTTGATGTGGAGAAAGTTTTCTCCTACCTTTTGGTTTCAGAGTGATAGTTGGACATTGTTTTATTGGAACACATTGAGTCCCAAATTGCCTGGTTTCTCAGTACTTTGAAACCAGAAAGGTAAATATTCTCCACACAAAAGTAAATTGTCAGTGTTGTCTCTCACCCCAGAGTGCTATTCTTTGTGTCTCGAGTGTATTTATTCGTTTTATTCAGACAGCTCATCTTCTCGCTCGATATCATTTCCCAGATGATGGAAAAATTCAATATGTGTTTTCCCAGCTCTTAATGACCATTGTTTTTTGATGACTTACTTGACTGAGTGATTTTATTTCCTCACTTTCTGTATAGACACAGGATTATGCTGCACACACCACATGAATCCACCATTTCACATTTATTTGTACATACGTATGTCTTTTTACTTACATTAATTTTCTCAGCCGGGTATTTGCACCTCTAGGATTTCTTTCAACCTCCCCTGTGAAATATGTGTCACGCTCCTCTGTGACTATTTTCCCATTTATTTATTTATTTATTTATTTATTTATTTATTTATTTAAAATGTTTATTTAGGGGCACCTGGGTGGCTCAGCCAGTTGAGCGTCTGACTTTTGCTCAGGTCGTGATCTCGCGGTTTGTTGAGTACGAGCCCCACGTTGAGCTCAGTGTTGACAGCTCAGAGCCTGGAGCCGGTTTCGGATTCTGTATCTCCCTCTCTGTCTGCCCCTCCTCTGCTCTCTCTCTTGCTCTCTCTCTCTCTCTCAAAAATAAACATTAAAAAAAAATAGAAAAAAATGTTTACTTATTTTGAGAGAGGGAGGGAGGGAGGAAGAGAACCCCAAGAAGGTGCTGCATTGTCAGTGCAGAACCCAACACAGGGCTCCTCATCACGAACCATGAGATCATGACCTGAGACGACATCAAGAGTTGAATGCCCAACCGACTGAGCCACCCAGGCACCTTGACTGTTTTCTCTTTTAAATTCTGATCTCCCTCAGACAGCTTTCAGTTATTCCACAGCAGTGGGTAAAAATGTCAATCTTCATCTTTCTTGAAAGAAAACTGTAAGAAAAGGAAGGGCGAGGGCATTTTTCAGTGTTGGTCACCAGTATCCTTGTTTGAGGTCCTCACAAGTGAAGTGGAGTGAGAGCCTTTGTGGTGCTGTCTTCATGAGCCATCAACTCTCAGCAGGTAGACTGAGATTAAACACGTTAAAACTAGGAATTTTTTTCCCTTTAGTGTAACAACTGAGTTTATAATACATGCTAGCTTTATCATCTACCGTTGAGATTCTCACATTTATTCGCCCTCAGTGTACTTGAACGTTGCCATCACTTGGCATGAATGCTTTGCAATGAGTGCTTTGAATGAAACCACTACCATTGTTTCCAACTAGGAGGGGCCTGTGGGTAGATGTGAGTTACTAGGCAGAAAAGAAGGTGGCAATGGAGCCTGGAAAATCTTCCATTTGATTCTCCCACTCACAGACACTTAACTGTGAGGGGCTGGGATGTGGGTAACATTGTTTCTCAATAGTACTCACTCAGAGGCCTTGAGAAGTACTGGCGTATAGCATCATTTATTCTTTTGTACTAAGCCTATGGATTTTGGCTAAAATGGTGGAAGAGTTATTCACTTTTCTGGAAAATGAGAATTATTCTGTAGTGAAGTAGGCTATTTACATTTCAGTGCTGCTCTTCTCAGAGCTTTCTTTCTTTCAATAAGCATTTCAGAAGGGAAAAAATACACATACACATAAACACATACAAAGGAAAAAAAGTTTCAAGTACTTAAGGAAATAACCCCTGGGAATGCAAGCTGGTGCAGCCACTCTGGAAAACAGTATTGGAGGTTCCTCAAAAAACTAAAAATAGAACTACCCTCCCACCCAGCAATTGCACTACTAGGCCTTTATCCAAGGGATACAGGTGTGCTGTTTCAAAGGGACACATGCACCCCCATGTTTATAGCAGCACTATCAACGATAGCCAAAGTATGGAAAGAGCCCAGATTTCCATCGATGGATGAATGGATAAAGAAGATGTGGTGTGTATATATATATATATATATATATATATATATATATATATATATGTATATATGTATACACACACACACACACACACACACACACACAATGGAGTATTATTGAGCAATCAAAAAGAATGGAATCTTGCCATTTGCAACTACGTGGATGGAACTGGAGGGTGTTAATCAAGCTAAGCGAAATTAGTCAGAGAAAGACAAAAATCATATGACTTCACTCATATGAGGACTTTCAGAGACAAAACAGATGAACATAAGGGAAGGGAAACAAAAATAATATAAAAACAGGGAGAGGGACAAAAACATAAGAGACTGTTAAATATGGAGAACAAACAGAGGGTTACTGGAGGGGTTGTGGGAGGGGGGATGGGCTAAATGGGTAAGGGGCACTTAAGCATCTACTCCTGAAATCATTGTTGCACTATATGCTAACTAATTTGGATGTAAATTAAAAAAAAAATTAAATTAAAAAAATAACCCCTTGCTGTTTTATGCAACAACACTTTATTAAGCTGCTTAGAAAGAAGATGAACAACCGTATTACATCCTTATAAGGACCATTTTCTCACTGTCTTTATACAATCTCAGATAATGATCAGGTGATCTACTTTCCAAACAATAATGCCAGTTTTTACAGGGCTTGAGAAGCTGTCTGTTTGGATTTTTTTTTTTAAGTTTATTTATTTATTTTTGAGAGAGAAAGAGAATCCCAGTCAGGCTCCATGCTGTTAGTGCAGATTCCAATGCAGAGATCCATCTCATGAACGGTGAGATCATGACCTGAGCCAAAATCAAGAGTTGGACACTTAACCAACTGAGCACCCAGGCACCCCATGTTTGGATTTTTTTTAGTAGTTTGGAATTCTTGTAGAATATTCATTAAAAACATGACAACTTAGGGGCGCCTGGGTGGCGCAGTCGGTTAAGCGTCCGACTTCAGCCAGGTCACGATCTCGCGGTCCGTGAGTTCGAGCCCCGCGTCAGGCTCTGGGCTGATGGCTCAGAGCCTGGAGCCTGTTTCTGATTCTGTGTCTCCCTCTCTCTCTGCCCCTCCCCCGTTCATGCTCTGTCTCTCTCTGTCCCAAAAATAAATAAATGTTGGAAAAAAAAAAAATTAAAAAAAAAACATGACAACTTAAACTTTTTTTTTTTTTTTTTTTTTAATAGCTAAGAATGCCTCTCAGGAAACCATGTTAAGGGATCTTCAAGAAAAAATCAATCAGCAAGAGAATTCCTTGACTTTAGAGAAACTGAAGCTTGCCTTGGCTGATCTGGAAAAGCAACGAGATTGTTCTCAAGACCTTTTGAAGAAAAGGGAGCATCACATTGAACAACTGAATGATAAGTTAAGCAAAATGGAGAAAGAGTCTGAAGCTTTACTGATTGCTTTAGAGTTAAAAAAGAAAGAATATGAAGAATTGAAAGAAGAGGAAACTCTGTTTGCTCGTTGGAAAAGTGAAAAAGAACAGCTTCTAAGTCAGCTGGAGTCAGAGAAGGGAAGCTTGCAGAGTAAACTTCATCACTTGGAAACTTGTCTCAAGACACAACAAATAAAAAGCCACGAATACAATGAGAAAGTAAGAACACTGGAGATGGAAAGCGAAAATCTGAATGTTGAGATCAGAAACCTTCACAATGTGATAGACAGCAAGACTGTGGAGGTGGAGACACATAAACAAGCTTACGTAGAACTACAACAGAAAGCCAAGCTCTCGGACCAGAAACATAAGAAGGAAGTAGAAAACATGTGCTTGAAAATATCTCAGCTTACCAGGCAAGTTGAAGATCTAGAGCACAAACTTCAGTTAGTGTCGAGTGAAGTAACAGACAGAGACCAGCGTTACCAGGACTTGCGTGCTGAATATGAGAGCCTTCGGGATCTGCTAAAATCCAAAGATGCTTCTCTGGTGACCAATGAAGCTCACCAAGGAAGTCTTTTGGCCTTTGAACAGCAGTCTGCAATGAATAATTCCTTTGCAAATATTCTTGGAGAACAAAGAAGCACACCTTCAGGAAGGAGCAAATGCCAGTTAGAAGCAGACCATAGCCCCAAAAGTTCAGCCAGCTTACAAAATCGAGTCATTTCTCTTGAGTTTTCATTAGAGTCTCAAAAGCAGATGAACTCAGATCTACAAAAGCAGTGTGAAGAGTTGGTGCAAATCAGAGGAGAAATAGAAGACAATCTCATCAAAGCAGAGCAGATGCATCAAAGTTTTGTGGCTGAAACAAGTCAACGCATTAGTAAGTTACAAGAAGACACTTCTGTTCATCAGAACGTATTTGCTGAAACTTTAGTTGCCCTGGAGAACAAGGAAAGAGAGTTCCAACTTTTGAATGAAAAATTAGAAACTGAGCAAGCAGAGATTCAAGAATTAAAAAAGAGCAACCATTTACTTCAAGAATCTCTAAAGGAGCTACAGCTTTTGTCTGAAAGCCTGAGCTCAGAGAAGAAGGAAATGAGTGCTGCCATTTCTCTAAACAGAAAAGAAATTGAAGAGCTGACCCAAGAGAATGAGACCCTCAAGGAAATTAATGCAACCTTAAGTCAAGAGAAGATTAACTTACTCCAAAAAAGTGAGAGTTTTTTAAACTGTATAGACGAAAGAGACAAAAGCATTTCAGAGTTATCCAATCAGTACCAGCAAGAAAGACTTATTTTACTACAAAGATGTGAAGAAACAGGACGTGCACTTGAGGATCTTAGTGAAAAATATAAAGCAGCTCAAGAAAAGAACTCTGAGTTAGAATGCTTGCTAAGTGAATGCACCAGTGCTTGTGAAAATAGAGAACATGAACTGGAGCACCTAAAGGAAGCATTTGCAAGGGAACACCAAGCATTTGTAACAAAATTAGCATTAGCCGAAGAAAGAAACCAGAATCTAATACTAGAGTTGGGGGCAGTGCAGCAAGATCTGAGATTGGAGATTGTGGATATCCAAAACAATTCCAAGAGCGAGGCGGATGGTTTAAAGCAAGAAATCATGACCTTAAAGGAAGAACAGAGTAAGATGCAAAAGGAACTTAATGCCTTATTACAAGAGAAAGAGCACCTGCTGACGTTAACGGAGATGAAACAAGAGCATCAGATTCTAGAATCAGAACCAATTAGCGACTCTATGAAAGGAGAGAGTGACATAAATGAATGCCATGTTCAGCTTCCGATGGATCTCCAAGTTGAACATCCCCCTCTAGACTGTTATAATGCACAGTTGGTACAGTCAGGAGCTAAGATGAGAAGGAGGGAATTCAAACTTCAGGAAAGTGAGAAGGAGAAGGAATGCCTACAGACAATTAGAGTAGAATTAGACACGGGAAACGTGCAACGAGACACTCAGTCCCAAGAACTTAGTGGCCCCGAAGACTGCGTCGTAGACACAGAAGGAAAGTACGTTTCTGGGCTTCATGAGTTTTCAAGTCAGAATGACAATGCGCATCTGCAGTGCTCTCTACAAACAGCAATGAGCAAGCTGAGTGAGCTAGAGAAAATGTGCGAAACACTGCAGGTCGAAAAGCTTGAGCTAATATCTGAGCTGAAAGACTCAAGATCTGAATGTATCACAGCAGCTAGTAAAATGGCAGAAGAGGTGGAGAAACTAGTAAATGAAGTTAAAATACTAAATGATGAACACGGTCTTCTCCAAGGCGAGTTAGTGAAAGAAACGGCAGAAGGTGAACTTGGTGAACAACAAAATGAGCAGAAATGTGCGTCCTTAAATCCTTTGAATGACAGTAATTGCTATGAGCACTTGACGCTCTCAAACAAAGAAGTTCAAATGCACTTTGCTGAATTACAAGAGAAACTCTCATCTTTACAAAGCGAACACAAAATTTTACACGATCAGCACTGTCAAATGAGCTCTAAGATGTCAGACCTACAGTCTTATGTGGACACATTAAAGGCTGAAAATTCGGTCTTGTCCACAAGTCTGAGAAACTTCCAAGGTGACTTGGTAAAGGAAGAGATGCCAGGACCCCAGGAAGGGCATTTTTTGTCATTGTCTTTCTCTCGTATGACTGACAGCCCTGGTCTTACAAGTTTGGGAGAATCCTCTTTTTGCAAAGATCTTTTAGACCAGACAGGGGAAACATCTCTTTTGAATAATTTGGTCGGGAATCTTTCAGCCAACCAGTGTAATGTAGAAGAAGGATCTTGCTGCAGTCTGGAGGAGGAGAATCTGACCAAGAAAGAGATTCTGTCCACCCCAGTGAAGAGTGTCGAAGAACTTGAGATCCTCTGTCAGATGTACCTGCAATCCCTCAAAAAGCTAGAGGACAAAATTGAAAGTCAGGAGATGATGAAAAATAAGGAAATTGAAGAGCTCGAGCAGTTACTAAGTTCTGAAAGGAAAGAGCTCGACTGTCTTAAGAAGCAGTATTTGTCAGAAAATGAACAGTGGCAACAGAAGCTGACAAGTGTGACCGTGGAGATGGAGTCCAAGTTGGCAGCAGAAAAGAAACAGACCGAACACCTGTCACTTGAGCTCGAAGTCGCCCGGCTTCAGCTACAAGGTCTGGACTTAAGTTCTCGGTCCTTGCTCTGCACCGACATAGAAGATGTAAGTACATGGGATTTACATGCCCTTTCTTTAGCTACATGCCCAGTAGGCACTCAGTAAATGTTTGTGTAATTGAAATCTACACTAAATTGAACTTAAAATATCTTTAGAGCTCCAGGGTATAAAAACAAAATATACCAAAGTTTGTTTTTGTTTTTAAAAACATTTTTTAATGCTTACTAATTTTTGAGACAGAGACAGAGCATGAGTGAGGGAGGGGCAGGCAGAGAGAGAGAGAGAGAGAGAGAATCTGAAGCAGGCATCAGGTTCTGAGCTGTCAGCACAGAGCCTGACGCGGGGCTCAAACTCACCGTGAGATCGTGACCTGACCAGACGCGCAACTGACTGAGCCACCCAAGAGCTTCTTGTATTTGTTCTTTAAACAAAGCACAACTTTAGGAAAATGAGTAAACCTGATTGTGGGGCAATGGCGGTGGTGGGGGGGGGGAAGATGTAAATTTCTGTAGTGATTCCACTTAAACATATATATGGGAAATTAATAAAGTTGTTTTTAAAAGTCTTCTGGAGAAAATTAATATTATAGAGTCAGAAAGTCATCTTCAGAACTTGTATGTGTTTTCACTTTTTTGTGAGTAATAAACCACACTTAAATATTAAATTAGAGCTAATGGATGACAATATGATAGGAATTTTATATTTTCTTACCCTTTTCAGACTGTTTTAATGTTACAGAGTTAAAGTCATAAAACTAAATGCAGGAGTTTATTACACATTACTGAATAATTTTCTTAACAATTTTCTCTGATGCAAATCTATGATTTGTTATCAGTCATTTAAAGAGCCATCTCTTTTGTTTTGGAATATGAAATCATTTAGTCATAACTTCGTCCTTTCTGGTCTACCAGCTAGCCTAGTAATGCTGTACGGTTGACAAGGCTCACCTGATTCCCTCAGTAGGGTAGGGAGGGCAGGTGGTGTGGTGGCCACCATAGTGGTCCTAGCAGCAGATCCCCATTTTACAGATGAGAAGATGGTGAAGTCCAGACATGTGATTTATCCAAGAATATAGATAGTGAGTGCTGGCTCTGTGGTTACGTCCTTGGGATGGGGGGGAGCTGTTCATGAAACCTCTCAGTGAAGGGTGTTGTAAAATGCTGAAGATGGAAGCTGAACATTTTATGAGGAATTTGTTAGCTCGCTGGTAATCACAAAAATAAATTTTATATTTAGGCTACCAAGAATATTTCTAGCAAGAAAAAAATTATGAAATTTAATTATGTTGCAATTTAGACCAAATAACTGATCTGAAGGGCTTATCTTCATGATAAATACCTTACCCAGTGCCTTGCCTGTGGCTAAACTTACCAAATGTTAAATTGCGTTGGATATTTGGATGGAGAGAGGAGAATGGGATGGGAAATATGTCATTTGAAGAAATGTGTGTAGCAGAGGCTAGACGCCAGTTTCTATAATAATTAAGCCTCCTTATTGTATATTCCTCCTGAAAAATAAAATGAATTCTCATTGTATATTACAGCTACAGGCTCTCCGGGGTGGAAATGACAGCTGTGACATTAAAGAGTCGGAAGAATGTACTTTGGAAACTAAAGAGAGCACACCAAAGCTTGACATTCACAAGATGTGTGAGAACGGTGTTCAGCAGGACCTCAGTCTAGAGATGGAGAAAGTAGCCGAGACAGGTGCAGCCCAATTCACAGGAGAATGGTCTAGGGAACAGTCTACAGAAACCAGTTACGAGACCCCAGTAGAAGACAAAACCCCAGGCTGTTCAGAACGCATTTCTCAATTGTCATCTTCTGACCCTAACGCTCTAGTACCGATGGATTTTCTGGAGAATCAGGTCTCCATTCAGAATCTCCAGCTGCAGGTTAGAGAGACATCAAATGAGAATTTGAGGTTACTTCACGTCGTAGAGCAACGTGACAAAAAAGTTGAAAGTTTGCTAAATGAAATAAAAGAGTTAGACTCAAAACTCGATTTACAGGAAGCACAACTAACCACCAAGACGGAAGCATGTATAGAATTAGAGAAAATAGTTGAGGAACTTAAGAAAGAAAAATCAAATTTAAGTAAAAGACTGAGATCCTTTTCTTGTGACAACCAGGAGTTACACCAGAGAGCAGAGAGTTTGGAAGTCCTCAGTTCTAATTTAGACGTAGGCACAGATAAATTTTCACATGAAGTTATTGAAGATAATGTAGCCAAGGTGAACAACTGGAGAGAGCGATTTCTTGATGTGGAAAATGAGCTAAAGAGGATCGAATCTGAGAAAGGTAGCATCAAGCATCACGCCCTCTCTGTGGAAGCTGCCTTAGAGACAGTTCAAACAGAGAAGCTATATTTAGAACAAGACAGTGAAAATAAGCAGAAAGTTATAGCCCGTCTTGAAGAAGAACTCTCTGTGGTCACCAGTGAGAGAAACCAGCTTCGTGGAGAATTAGATACTTTGTCAAAAGAAAATAAAGAATTGGATCTGATGTCTGAAAAGATGAAGCAGAAAATACAAGAACTTGAATCTCATCAAGGTGAATGTCTACAGCCCCCTGACGTGGCTGGAGCTGAGGTGAAGGATCAAACACAGGTCCTTCAGACGTTGCCCTCCAACGTAAGTGAACTGTTGGTAGAGAACGCTCGTCTCCAGGAGCAGCTGCAGAGTTTGGAAAAGGACTCACAGGCCCTATCTTTGGTAAAAAGTGAGCTGGAAATCCAAATCGAACAACTGAATGAAGAGAAAGAATCACTTGTGAGGGAATCCGAGAGCCTGCAGACCAGACTGAATGAATCGGAGCACGAAAAGCTGGCTGTTGCCAAGTCCTTGGAGAATGCGCTGATGGAGAAGGGTGAGGTTGCGGTGAGGCTGAGCTCAACGCAGGAGGAAGTGCACCAGCTAAGAAAAGGCATCGAGAAACTGAGGGTTCGCATTGAAGCTGATGAAAAGAAGCAGCTTCACGTCCTGGAGAAACTGAGAGCGAGCGAGCGTAAGACTGACTCACTTCAGGATAAAGTCGAGAACCTCGAAAGAGAACTGCAGATGTCAGAGGAAAACCAAGAGCTGGTGATTCTTGATGCTGAGAATTCCAAAGCAGAGGTGGAGACCCTGAAGGCACAGATGGAATTGATGGCCAAAAGCCTGAAAGATTTGGAAGTAGACCTTGTCACGGTAAGGTTCGAGAAAGAAAATCTGATGAAACAACTACAAGAAGAACAGGGTCAGTTATCTGAATTAGACGCATTACTCTCTTCGTGCAAAGGTCTGTTGGAAGAAAAGGAGAAAGAAAAAATACAGGTGAAAGAAGAATCCACAGCTGCAATGGAGATGCTCCAAACACAACTGAAAGAGCTAAATGAGGAAGTCACAGTCTTGTGTAATGACCAAGAAATCCAGAAGGTCAAAGAACAGAGTCTGGACTCCTCGGCACAAGAAATCCATCGGCTAAGAAACAGCATTGAAAAGCTGAAAGTCTGCCTCGAAGCCAATAAAAAGGAGCAGCTCCAGGTCTTAGGAAAACTGAAGGAAAGTGCACATTACACCGACCTGCTTAAGAGTAGAGTGGAGAGCCTTGAAAGAGAACTAGAGGCATCAGGGCAAGACCAAGAGCGTGTGAGTCTGGAGGCTGAGAATTCCAAAGCAGAGGTAGAGGCCCTAAAAGCAAAAATAGAGGAGATGGCCCAAAACCTGAGAGATTTGGAATTAGATCTTGTCCATATGAGGTCAGAAAAAGAAAATGTGACCAAAGAATTACAGAAAGAGCAAGGACGGGTATCTGAATTAGAAATACTCAATTCTTCATTTGAAAATCTGTTGCAAGAAAAAGAGCAAGAAAAAGTACAGATGAGAGAAGACTCTAAGATTGTCGTGGAGACGCTTCAAACACAGTTAAAAGAGCTAACTGAGAAATTGGCAGCTTTGTGTTGTGACCAAGACACCTGGAAGGCCCAAGAGCAGAATCTGAGCCGTCAAATAGATGCTCTTGAACACGAGAAGGCTCAGTTGCTACAAGGCCTTGACGAGGTCAAGAGCAGTTATGTTAGTTTGCAGTCTTCCGCCAATGGCCTCATTCAACAGGTAGGAGATGGCAAACGGAAGCTAGAGAAGAAGGATGAAGAAATCAGCAACCTGAAAAATCAGATTCAGGACCGAGAGCAGCTCATCTCTAAACTCTCCCAGGTGGAAGGAGAACAGCAGCTTTGGAAGAAGCAAAAAGGAGAACTGGAAGATATGATGGTAGGCTTGGAGCAGAAGGTCCAGATGCTGCAATCCAAAAATGATACTTTGCAGGACACCCTGGAAACACTGCAGCATTCTTACAAGGCTCTGGAGAAAGAGCTTGAGCTGACAAAAATGGAAAACGTGTCCTTTGTTGAAAAAGTAAGTGGCTTAATCTGTCTACGTTCGAATATGTAGCCATGAGGGAGGGAAACCACTGCGTGGATCATGTTTCCTCCTGGACATGTTCACAGTATTGGACCAGACTCTGCAAGGGTTTTTATGTTTGCGGGGCCTTGAACTTCGGGGACACTCAGTTGGCTCCAGCTGTAGTCACTCTTTGTTTTGGCACACATTTACATGGGGCATGTCTGTGGATTAGCCCAGCTTTTCCGTGTGGCAGCTGGACATGGGAGAAGCTTGGGGTTAGGCATACTTCTGGTTCTAATCATAGTTCACTTTCTTAGAGTAAGTACATCAGAGTACTAGTTTCCCAGTACCCAGCTGGGAGCTACTACCAAGGAGACTATAACCGATACTAGTTAGGCCCCTGCTCTGCCTTTTTGCCTTTATGAGAAGGTACTATTAAAGGTACTGATAGAGGGGTGCCTGGGTGGCTCAGTCAGTTAAGCGTCTGCCTTCGGTTCAGGTCATGATCTCTTGGCTCATGAGTCTGAGTTCCACGTCAGGTTCTGTGCTGACAGCTCAGAGCCTGGAGCCTGCTTCAGATTCTGTGTGTCCCTCTTTCTCTGCCCCTCTCCTACTCATTGCTCCGTCTCTCTCTGTCAAGAATAAATAAACATTTAAAAAAATTTTTTAAAAAAAGGTACTGATAGAATTGTAATAAACAGAACCCTCATGCCTCCCAGGGTAGGTCTGGGGGATTTTATGCTTTCAGCCTTCTTATATCTTCTCTTTGTGCAGCCTACTGTTCTGTTAGCTGATGGCTAAGGGGCAAGTGTGCCATCAGGGGCCTCAATTATTAATGAAAAATTAAGGTTTTGCCCTCTAGGCTTACGTACTGATCTAGGAAAGTGGTTGCTTCAAATTCAATTTTTATTGGACAACTATTAAAAGCAAAGAGGAGTGTCCAGAAAACGGGATCAATCATGACTCTGTAATATTTTTCAGGAATTTTAAGTTTTGATACAACTTGCAAGAGATGGCAGTTATGATAGAGCTAACTTGGCAAATTCTGCCAGTCCGTTTCAACGCTGAGGGGCAAGTGCAAATGATGGGGCTTTAACTGGTTTTAACTAATCATAGGCATGTTTCTTGAAGATTAGTATGGCATCGGAGGATCAGTGGAGATCCCAGAACTGATAAAAACATAAGACGCTACCTCATACAGTGGTCTCTAATGTTGACGTTTCATACAAATTAATACCCTTACGAGGGATTGTGAGACTTAGTGATGTTATCTTTCCTTGTCATTGCTCTCCTTATTGCTGTCTTTTTATTAAACCTTGGCCGAGAAAAGGTAAGCTTGCCAGTAGGATTTAAGGATGGTGGTTGAGTGGATTAGTAAAGGGAGGATTAGCCAGGTTCCATTTTGTTATTGAAGGTGAAAGGGAATGTTATGATGTGTTGGATCAGAATGATTAATTTGAGCAAAACCGACGACCCAAAGCAGATCCTAACGAAAGATGAAATTTCAGGTAAACACAATGACCGGGAAGGAAACTGAGCTGCAGAGGGAAATGCACGAGATGGCCCAGAAAACAGCAGAGTTGAAAGAAGAATTTATCGGGGAGAAAAATAGGCTGACTAGAGAGTTAACTGTAATGTCAGAAGAAATAAAGAGCAGCCAGGTAAGTTTCTCTGTGACAGGACGCTCTGATCATTCGGTGTGCGCAGTCTCCTTGTTTGTTTTTGTAAGACCTGCAACGTACCCAGCTCTTTTAGCTTTAAAAAAAATCCAGGCCGGCACTGATGTCCTGATCAGTCTTGAAGTCTGTCATCTTCACCCTCCAGCCCTGTCAGGAGCCCAGAACGAGCCCTGGGAGGCCTCGGAACGCATGAAAATGCCCATCACGGAGCCCAAATGTTTTTTCATAGAAGGCGACCCTTGTAACTCCATTAACTCACATCAGAAATAGATTTCATGCAGCTTTCAGCAGGTTTATCTGCTTTTCCAGCCTGCCTCGGATTAGGAGCCAGAATGTTGCTAGAGACAGATGCACTGATCTGCTAAGAACTAAAAAGTAATGGAAAGTCACAGTGAAATGTAAAGCTGGAGCAGTCTTGGGATGTTATTTTAGGGGAGGGTTAATGTGACAGATTTATAGCATCTGGGTCGCCATTCCCCACTGCTGTTTCCGTGGCAGACATTGCTGATTCGGTGCCCTCCATTTCTCCTGAATCTCTTAACGCCGAGTCCTAGGTCGCAGCCACCGTGCACATAGTGCCAGCAGATGCAGTGTGACACCTGCCTGCCAAACCTAGTTAAACGGTAAACACTCGTATATCCGTGTCGTCCTCGTGCATATTCATCCCCAGGTAGTACTTAGAAAAGGGGAACAAAACAAAGTTACGATCATGACCCCGAACAATTAGAAAAGGTTGAAGGGATGTTTGTGATAGTCTGTATACAGAGTTGGAGAAATCCGTACTTTAAATATGACATTTAATCTAATGCAAATCAAAAAGTTTTGGCATTTAATCTCAGGAGTTGACTCATGGAACTTTCTGGCAGTGCTGCGTGGAAGGAGTTTGTACGAATGCTATTTGAGTGCTGCACCTGCTGGAATTTCTTTGGTACTGAAGCAGCTTGGGAGTATCCCAACTATAGTGTTATTTGAACCTAGTTTATAGGCTCTACTAAAAGGAAAAGCTAGGTGTTTAGCCTCAAGTCCGTACCTATGAATGTGTCCGTTTGCAGTGGCTTTATGCATTCTGTAGTTAGTAAGTGCTCCTAAAGTCAGAGGGTTGCATGTTGAATATAATGGCTGTGGTTCCTGCACTCACAGAGCTTACAGTCTAGACACACAATAAATCACTAAATAGGAGATGTATAAGGCAATCGTAATCTGTCAAGTGCTATAAAGGAATCAGACAAGATTCTTGACTGAAGAATAGTTGGGAAGTGGGGTGTGTGGGGCTAGAGATCAACCTAATTTAGGTAGGGAGGTCAGAGAACGTCACCTGCATGATGAGGAGTCAGCTGTGAGAGGAACAGCACAGAGGAAGGAACCTTCTAGGTCTAGTGAGCAGTGTGGCTACATTCTGAGATTAGAAAAAGCTTCGTATTTTTTAGAAATTGAAAGGAAGCCATTATGAAATAGAAAATGATATGAAAAAAGACCAGAGAGAAATCCCAATACATGAGGCTGGAGTTTAAAGGGAAGATGTAGGGTGGATACATTAATTTGGCTAGTTCAGAATATAGGTAGTATTGCCAAATTATGGGAATTGTAGAAAATACAGTTGGAGAAGAGAAGGCAGTTTGGGGCTGAGCCCAGAGACCTGGCCTCTCAAGGTAAGATGGAGGAGGAGGGGCCAGCAAAGAGATGAGGAGCCATGATGAGGCCAGGGGAGTGTCTGTCCTGCCAGTGAGGAGTGGATGCTGTCTCGGGAGCATCACATGCTGCCCAGAGGTCAGATGAGGTGAAGAGTGCTCCTTAGATCTGCAACATGGAGGTTGACAAGGCCATGAAAAGCGATTTGAAGAGGAGGTGGGATAAGCCCACCAACAAGGGCTTGAGGAGTAAATGGAGATGAAGAAATGGGCACGGCATGTGTAGAAACACATGTGCAAACAGTCATTTGGGATCAGGCATGGAGAACACAGGTTCCTCCAGTGCTAGAGTTTTGCGTGTCATACGGTGAAGGGACAGAGGGGCAAAAATAGGGAGGGCATCTGGAAGGAAGCTGAAAGAACACGGAATTGAAGCTGGTCAAGGAGGAACATGTAAGTTTGGGGGGGGGGGGTGGGCTCGAGTGTCAAGGTGGGAATGGTAGGGCTCTGGGGATGAGGTCAACGGCTTATTGCAATGGAAGCACTTAAGTAAGTGAGCCTGGAAACCTGAGAGGGTACCGACCAGGGTGCTTGAGCTAAAGTTGAGTTCTCAGGGATTCTGTATTCCCTGTGGATGTGACCCTGCACGTGGTTGGTCTGGAGCAGAAGAAACTGTCATTGCAAGTAAAGTCACAATTTAAAATGAATAGGTCATGAAGGGTTGTGGCACTATTCTATAAAGATTTTGTCTGAGCTGTAAACTTTTTTTTTTTTTTTTTTTAATTTTAGTACTCAGTATTTCCTAAAGATCTATATAAGATCCATATCCAGGTTCCTAATTGCTCTCCCATGATTTTATTACTTTTCTCATTAGGGTCAATTGAGGGAGCTCATGCTAGAAAACAGTGAATTGAAGAAGAATTTGGATTGCGCACATAAGGACCAGATGGAAAAAGAGGAGAAAACGAGAGAAGAAATAGCTGAGTATCAGCTACGGCTTCAGGAAGCTGAAAAGAAACACCAGGCTTTGCTTCTGGATACAAACAAACAGGTAAAAACGTGGGTTTGGTTCCTGGAGGAGCTGGGGAGTGGTGCGTTGGCCATAGTAATGAGGCATGTTTTGCAAGAAGGTCCATTGATGTGCATTATTACGCAAGACAATCTTATGAAAGGTCCCCATCATATTACCTTCACTGTCTTCTCCAGATACTGTCCAGATCTTATTTTACGATGTGAGTTTTTAAAATCTATTTCTGTCTTGGAATAGAATAATAGGAGAATCCCAAGGACTATTTGAAATGGCCCTTGCGACAGCAATTTTCTTTTTCGTTTGTTTTCCTTATAATTTTTTTAAGCTGAGCCTCCTGGCTAAGGTGACGTTTTTCTGCCCTAGTATGAGACGGAAATCCAGACTTACCGAGAGAAGCTGACTTCCAGTGAAGAATGTCTGTGCTCGCAGAAGGCAGAGATGGAACTCTTGAAGTCCAGTAAAGAAGAACTCAATAATTCTTTGAAAGCTGCTACTCAGATGTTAGAAGAATTGAAGAAAACCAAGGTATGTTCATTTCTCATTACTTCATAACTTAGAAGATACATGAGGATAATGGTTGTTTTCATTGCATGGAATTAATGCTTTCATCCTGTTATCAAAATTTTTGGGGGGGCCCTGGGTGGCTCAGTCCGGGGCGCCTGGGTGGCTCAGTCGGTTAAGCGTCCAACTTCGGCTCAGGTCACGATCTCGTGGTCCGTGAGTTCGAGCCCCGCGTCGGGCTCTGTGCTGACTGCTCAGAGCCTGGAGCTTGTTTCAGATTCTGTGTCTCCCTCTCTCTCTGCCCCACCCCCGTTCATGCTCTGTCTCTGTCTCAAAAATAAATAAACGTTAAAAAAAAAAAATTTGTTTTTAAAAAATTTTTTTGTAGTCAAAAATAAAAGCATCATTTTTCTGCTGAGTTATTTTTATTTTTTTTTTTAAAGTTTACTTATTTTGAGAGAGAAAGTACAAGTGGGGGAGGGACCGAGGGAGAGGGAGAGAGAGAATCCCAAGTAGGCTCCGTGCTATCAGTGCAGAGCCTGATGCAGGGCTTGAACCCACGAACTGTGAACACCTGAGCCAACCTCAAGAGTTGGATGCTTAACTGATTGAGCCACCCAGTCTCCCTGCTGAGTTATTTTTAAAAGGCAGTGGATGGTCTGCAGTCTCACAGCTTGGATATACTTTATACATCGCTCAGTGAATCCTCCCAAACTAGAGGATGGTAAAGACTTTCTCAAGATGGATATGAAGATCAAGGTGATAGCCAATTGGGACAGGCCTCTCCAGCTATAGATAATAATCTGGTGGGTAATTCCGAAGTCTTGCTTCACTGGTCTCCAAGTTCACTGCCGTCACCAGCCCACTTTTCCCGTGCCTCATGCGGAGATCAAGGTGTGCCAGAGCACTTGGCCATACACACATATGTGTCCTTTCTCCTCTTTATCTCCACGCAAGGTTCCTTTACGAAAAAAAGAGGTGAACCAGTAGTCTTGGGATTGTTCAATTATAGTTGGTGCTACAGTAATCCTACTTGGAAAGAGAGGCTGTTTGATTCTTACAGATATTTTTCATAAGATGAATACCATCCAGGATGTATAATAATGAACTTGGAAGATAAATATCTACAAAGGTCTTTACGTAAAGGTGGTTTAAATTGTAAAAATTATGATACTGTATATTGAATATAGTCAAATAGAAAAGTAGGTGTAAACTTCACATTTGTTGCTCTTAAACAGTTCTCAAGGTGAAGGAAATACTGACAAAATACAAACTATTAACAGTCACAGTAACATTAACGGTCAGTCGTGTTCTGCTACTACAAAATGAGACATATTTAGTAATAGAGCTTCAGATTTACTTTTTATTTATTCACTTCCTTTTTTATTTTTATTTATTATTTATTTATTTATTTAATATGAAATTTATTGTCAAATTGGTTTCCATACAATACCCAGTGCTCATCCCAACAGGTGCCTCAATGCCCATCACCCACTCTCCCCTCCCTCCCACCCCCCATCAACCCTCAGTTTATTCTCAGTTTTTAAGAGTCTCTTATGGTTTGGCTCTCTCTCTCTCTCTCTAACATTTTTTTTCCTTCCGTTCCCCCATGGTCTTCTGTTAAGTTTCTCAGGATCCACATAAGAGTTTCACTTCCTTTTTTTAAAAAAATGGAGGTAAAATTGATATATGATGAGTTATTAGTTTCAGGTGTGCTTTCTAAAGCTTGTCTAATCTTTGACCGTCCTGTGGAGAATGTCTCTGCATACACATCATGTACAAAATGGCTTCTTGTTAGATGAGCCTATTCAGATGCATATAATTTTAATGAGGTACCAGTTAATGAGCACTGTTGAATTGGAATTAAATGGATCTGTAATCCAGTGATGGTTGGAATCAGAAATAGAAAATTCTGGAAGTGCGGATTTACTGCAACACTGCTAATACATTATTTCAAGATGACATAATATACCAAGAATGAAATCTACATGCAACATGAAATTGATGCTCAGGTTTTTTTTTTTTTAAATAGTTTGGTCTGCCTTTGTATGATCATGATTTCTTATTGGAAACTCTTGGAGCTAGTTTGTTTTAGAAGTCTTGCATTTTTTAGATATTACATAATACAGTGCATGTTATGGAGTATCCCAGCAGGGTCTGGGGTAATCTATCATAATCAGATTCATATTTCTGCAACAAGATGCATGACTATTCTCACAAGGTGGGATAAATAAAGACTATATAGAAGTACCTCTGTATCTTAAAATTTTCCTCTAAATCATTGTCAGAGCTTTTTTTTTGGAATTTGCAGATGTGGTTAAGGAACAGTGTGAACTACACTCCTGAGAAGTGTGTGATGCCATCAGTCTCTTACCATCCTATTCGCTTTCTGTTCGAGCAGCCGTAGAATTTAAATTTGTATTATGAGCCATAATATTCTTTGGCTTTCACTTGGCGTCACCAAAACAAATGCCATCTTGGGTATTGAAATTGTCAACAGCACAGACTACAGATGGAAACACGAGTCTATCCTCAAGAATTTTTGACCCACCAAACATATGTCCATTATCTCCCACCCTAACCCCCCAGGTGTGATTCCCATTGGACAAACCCTGTCGTGGGCTCCTTCCTCGGGCACTGTCTTAGGAACCAAGATTTATGCTTGCTGATACTCAGAAAGTGACAAAACCACAGTGTCTACTGGGGAGACCTAGGAAACTGAGTAGGGAAGATGAATTGTTTTATGCATCTTTAGATGTTTTATTTTGAACATCATAATACTTAAATTTATAATATATGGTTCTTAATGATATCTCATGATTATTTTCCCATATGCTCATCCGAAGAAATTCAAAGTTTTAAATTCAAGGTGTTGTTTTGTAGGCGGACAGTGTAAAATATACAGATCAGTTGAAGAAGGAAAATGAACGTTCGCAGGGGAAAATCAAGTTGTTGATCAAATCCTGCAAACAGCTGGAAGAGGAAAAGGAGATGTTACAGAACGAGCTGTCTCACCTTGAAGGCACACAAGAGAAACAGAAAACAGGTAGGTGTTAACTAGGCACATCCATCAGCCAAAACTCTTCCACTCGTGAAGTCACACACATGTGGCGTGTCGGCATGCAAGCGTTTTCAGTGCTCTGTCCTGCACCGCGTGCTGATTCTCAGCAGCTGCCATTTTCCAGTTCTGAATTTTGTGCTTGGCTTGGGGTCATGGGGTTAATAGGATTCCGAACGAAGTCTGCATATTGAAATGGAATCATTGCATGTTCTGTTCTATAAAACACAAACTGGCAGCACTTTTTGCTAATGAGCTATTGCAAAAAGAGTTTTTCACGTGCATGTCCATTTATGTAGTTGCTACGTCAGAGGCAGATTGACATTCTGAGCTGGCATTGGTGATTTAGCAACAGCTGATTCTGGTTGTCCTTGGCCCATCCTCGTGGGTCAACTAAATGGAAGGCTTAGGGGCTGTATGTTTGGGTGTGGAGGTAAAATAAAAAAGAAATGGCAACTGTCCTTGTGACTTTTCTGCACTCCTGTCTTCAGAGCAGAATGCTCTTACTGTGTGGAAAGATAATGGCAAGCATAGTATAAGGTGAGGGGCCCTTCTGGACCATAGCTGCACAGGGTGGGTGGGTGACCTTCCCTGCTGAGAAGAGTACTTGAAGTATATTGTAGATCCAGAGAGTTTTTCCAGTGGATTCAGTGCTAATAACCATGGCAGCTACAAATTGACCAAGATTCCCACCTCTGAAGCACTTGTCCATCAGAACCTCCACTTGCCCATCAGAACCAAGCACTGGTCCATCAGAACCTCCACTGCTTTAAAAAAAAAAAAAAAAAAACAAAGCTGTTTTGGACTTGTCTTGTCACTGACCTGCTTCTGGTTCCCAAAGCCATTACAACAGACTTCATATTCTTTACCAATTTTTATTGTTTGTTCACTTATGATGGAAAGAATGGGCAGGTGAAAATCGGGGATGTGCTAGATTAACTCATCTGATCTCATATGAACTACAAGATGGGTTGGCTGGAATACACATTTGAGATTTTGATAGATTTTATTTAAGCTATCCTAAGGAATGTCCTATAATCTACTAGACTTGTACCTTGGTATGATCCCTCCCAACAAGAGTTGTTTGACCTATGAGAACATATAGATATGTCTTCCCCCACCTTCTCTAAAAGAAAACCAAATAACGACTCTGAGGTTGTCGGCTTTACGATGCCCAGTGTCAACTAGAGAAGTGTCACGTGATGTACAGTGTGTCCCTTTACTTCGGACAGGTGCTGTTGTGGATTCTAATGTAGAGGAATTAATGGCTGAGATAAAAGAATTGAAAGAAACTCTTGAAGAGAAAAGCCAGGAGGCCGATGAATACTTGGACAAGTATTGTTCCCTGCTCATAAGCCATGAGAAGTTAGAGAAAGCCAAAGAGATGTTGGAGACACAAGTTGCTCGTCTGTGTTCACAGTCTAAACTTAATCTCCAGAGTTCTCCTTTGCTAAATGCAGTTGTTCCAGAATCCTCTCCAGCCCCTTCTGCTACTGAAAAGAAGTTATCATCCAGCCAAAATAAAGCCCCAGGCAAAAGGCAAAGGTCCATTGGGATTCCAGAAGATGGAGGGGGCGCAGCGCCTTCTACCCCAGAGACGTTTTCTAAAAAGAGTAGGAAAGCCCGCAGAAGTGGTATTCACCCCTCCGAGGATGCCAAACACACTGAGTTTGAGCCAGAGGGACTTCCAGAAGTTGTAAAGAAAGGTATGCGTCATTTAAAAGCAAAATTATTTGTGTTCTTTTGAAATTCCAAATAAAAATTCACATACGAAAAGACAGAAGAAGCATTTATGTTTTAGTTTGTTGCATGACAATACTAATTGACCTTCAGAAGCAATAGTCCACCTTTAAATTGCTAAGGTATGTTTTGTTTTGTTTTGTTTTGTTTTGTTTGTTCGTTTTCCTGCATGAGGAAAGGACTAAGATCTAATTACTCATGTTACAGTACAAAATGTGCTAATAGATTTGAAGAATGACTATTCAAAGCTTGTTCGGGATTTGATATTCCTGGGCTGAAAATTCCCCAAATCAAGGGCACCCTTCAAGCCTTTTTTTTTTTTTTCCCCTGTTAGTCCTCGTCTCATCCAGGTAGGAGGTGAACTGGGGGATGTGCCTCTTGGCTGGAGCTGCTCAGCACTTGTTTTTTTGTTTGTTTGTTTGTTTAAACTCAGTGATCTTCAGAGTGTGGGCCAGGGACTGGGGCCAGTCTAGGAACTGTGTGTTACTGGTCCATGGCAAAAAAAAGTAATGTTCAGAAATCAATAGTAAGAGTTTAAAAATGTTCATAACAATTTGACATTGTTGCCACATGCAGGCATGTCGTGAATGTGAGTTCTCCCTTGGCTCATTCTTACTTGGTTATACAGGAGTATCATTCCACAGCAAGTTGGAAATTACCCCCATGCCTTTCCCTCAAAAAATTATCAACACTAATTCTTTGCCCTAGATGATTTGAGGGACACCGTTCTGAGTAACTCTGGCTCTCAGGAAATCTGGCCCCCAAATAATTCGTTATATCTTCCTCATTCCTGTTTTTTATTTGTAGTGAAAGGGTTAAAAACAAAAGCAAATAGTTGCTTTAGTCAGCCATTAATGCCGCTCTGGAGGGTGTGCGCCATGCCCATTGGGACTGAGTTTCTCTTCCTCACCTCAGGTCACGTCCATTGCCACTATGGAGGGAGACAATGTGAGCAGACTGCGAAATCACTCTTTGGGAGTCGGCTGTCTCCTCCCACCCAGTCTCTACATGGGAGTGGGCACCTGTGGAGCAGTGGCTCTTACCATTTGACCTTCTCTTGTTTTAAGCAAGAGTCGGCCTTTTTTTTTCCTTTCCTTTTCTTTCCATTTTACCCCCCTTTTTGTCTCCAATCCAAATGTTATGGAAAGGCTTGCTCGTGTGTTCTTCAGATCTTAGAGGAATGTGAGTTAAGACATCCACATGAGAAGAAGAGGAAGCAGGAAATACATTTTTTGTTTAATGTTATTTCCCCTTCTTTTTCCATTGTGTTTTCCTGTGTGTCTGGGAAGAGAACACCTGCCCACTACTTATTTGATTTGGGGGTTCCCAGGGCAGCTGTGAAGTTAATCCATTGTCCATTGTGGCTAGCAGAAAGTGTTTTTGGAGTTACTTTTATGTTTGTTGAAACTTTACTTGATACATATCGTTTCCCTTGTAGATAGAATTGGACCTAGCAGTGTTGACAGTCAGCATTTTTTGCCCGTAGGGTTCGCTGATATCCCAACGGGAAAGACAAGCCCGTATGTCCTTCGGAGAACAACCATGCCAACTCGGACCAGCCCCCGCCTCGCTGCCCAGAAGTTAACACCATCCCCACTAAGCCTCAACAAAGAAAATCATACCGAGACCTCCAAACCAACAGCTGGTGGCAGCAGATCACAAAAGGTAAACTCCGGCGAACACGTCTCCACCCTTCCAAATCCAGGAAGTTACAGTGTTTTCTGGGCAAGGGTCTGACACAGCACCCCCTGACCCAGGAGCTCTTTAAAGCCTGGCCTTCTTTCTCCACGTGCTAGAAGTAAGCCAGGCCTGAGGACGGTAGGGAGCGGACCAGGGGATAAACATTACATTATCCTGCGGCTGCAGTCTCATCCTTGATCCGACAGGCCCCTTACAGTTTGACGGAAAATGTTAAATAATGAGAAATTGTCGATCAGAACTCAAAGGATTTTGTAAGCAAGGTTCGAGCTGTACGTTAAAGGAATTGAAAGGTAGTCTTTCTTTTGACCACAGGCATTGGTCATTGCTTATTTCACACTTTTCCCTCTAATTCATTGCCCCATGCCCCGGCTGCCAATTCTTTTTTATTTTTCTTCTTTCTTTTTTACTCCTTTACTTTACAAAAAGCAAGTATTTCAGTAGACCTCTAAAGAAAGGGTCTCTGTTGACACATCTGTCTATTTTGATTGTTGAGGGTGGGACGACGATTTTAGTGACCTCTGTGCACCTGGCAAACGGCCCAGTAAATGTCATTTAAAGCATCGAGAATATTCACTTTGCAGATCTTTGTTCCATTATTCTATAAGGAATACTAGCACTTATGTACGCAAAGTATATGCATTTTATTGCACTCATAGTAAGTGGTATGATAGAAGAAAGAAGAAAGTAAGGTTCACAAAGATCTAACCTGCCCAGAGTTAATGCTTACTGTCTCTCACCTCCACGGTCTTGCTCTTTTCCCCAGCGTTACTCAAACAAGAGGTCGCAGGAACGTTGCTGGAATAGTTCTAAGAATTCTAAAATTTTGTGATTTTACTTGCTTGCTAGAGTTTGAGTAACTATGCAGTGTGATTACCTTGACCCAGCAAACAAAGCTTTGAAAGTGTAGGAACCCCTATCTGTGTAATGTAATAATTCTTTAAGTGACTAGGCCTGCTCCTCATCAGGATTTTAGATACCAAAATACAAAGACATTGGTGATTAGGTGCATCAAAACAAGAACATATTTGTAAATGTTACGTTGATATATAAGAGCTGTGAGCCTTAAGGAATGTATACCTGGTGTTAAGTTTTTTCATGACTTACATACTAAATAATTTTTATTATTAATTATTAATAATTTTATTATTAATTATTTATTAATAATTTTATTAATTCAGAGGTAAGGAAGAAAGGTCTAGCATTTTCTTTCACTCATCAAAATGAGCCCATCTGTTACCCGTATTAGAAATATTGACCATTTTGTGCAAATCCGCACCCCTCCGGCCCCCAGCCCCTGGCCCTTCTCTCTTTCTTTCTTTTTCTCACACATTCACTTTCGGATCTAGCTTTTGAATGCTGGGAACAACAAAACACTGATAAGTCTTGACTTTCCAGTGACCATAAGAACAGCTTCTTTTCCATAAAGTAACCAGTACCCATGGAAAGGGAAGTTTCCAAGCTTGACCAAAGCTTTCAACCACAAGACAAGTCCTGACCTGCGGTACAGGTTTAGGCTCTGGGGCGGGCTGTGCTACTTCCCTCACTGGGTGGCTGACTGGGAGCCCGTCCTCACTCCTCGTACATGCTAACGTCCATTCCTGCTTGTCTCACACCTTTGGTGATCAAGTGAAGTACTTAGCTGTCTGGCTCTCTCAAACCAGAAAATCTTTTTTTTTTTTTTTTTTTTTAATGTTTATTTAGTTTTGAGAGAGAGACAGAGTGTGAGCAGGGGAGGGGCAGAGAGGGAGGGAGACACAGAATCTGAAGCAGGTTCCGGGGCTCTGAGTTGTCAGCACAGAACCCAACACGGGGCTCGAATCCATGAACCGTGAGATCATGACCTGAGCGGAAGTCAGACGCTTAACTGACTGAGCCACCCAGACGCCCCCCTTAAAACAGAAAATCTTGACACATACGTAGCACCCTGTACTTTCACTGGTTTAAGGTGGCTCACTTTATCATAATTACTTGTTAAATATCTGCCTTCTGAGTTGCAGGAGGAGTACTGTGAGGTCCCTGATTATGACTATAGCTTACCTGTGTCCTCATGTCTAATACAATGTCTGACACTGAACAGATTATTTGTTGAATGACTGGGGCTGTTCGTCTTGTCCTGAAGCGATTACGATAATAGATGTTTAAACGTATGTTAGGAAACCATCTCATGAAATCACCACATGGGTCATTTTTTTCCTTCTTTTATGAGGAATTGATGGAAAAGCAGTTTACGTGGGGGGTTCAGACTTATTATCTAGGAACAAGAGCTCTGCACACTAGGGGGCCTGCTTTCCACACCACTGTTGAGTCTGCAGAGTACAGAGTAGTAACCATGGTTTCCTGCAGATTTGTGTTCGATGCATCGGCTACAGGCTGCAGTTGGCTCCAGCAGTTATGAATCGCTAAGCAATTTTGCCCACTTGTGCAAACGAATGGGGGTGGTTCCTCTTGAGAGGAGGTTATAGGAGACTTCGTGGTTAGATGCAAACTCTTCAAAACGCAGCCTATTGATTTTTAATTTAATTCAGCATTTTCTCAGTCGCCTTGTAAAAATGCTTGCCTCATCTGTTAAGGGTATTTCATCATTCAGTTTGAATGAATAGAGCCAAGGTATCCTTTCCTAAAGCTGTTGCTTAGAAACTCAGGATTATGAGCCCTTGCCTGAAGTGACTGGCTGAAGGTCTGAGACAGACAATTCCCTAGGTCATTCAGCAGGACCTTTAGTGACATCTGTCAGGACCTTTAGGGAAATCTGTCAGGTTTAGTGCAGAGTAGGTGAGGATCATTTTCTGTTATGTCTCTGGGTTGAACGAGCCCAGGAGCTCCTTGCTTGCTGGGGATAAGCGAGTCACAATTGTGGACTTGGTCTGAACCCGGGGTTGGTGGTCAGTTCCAGAGGACCTGCCCCTAAATTGTAGAGGGTGATGGTGATCAGTATAGTGGGGCCCTGCGTTCCTTCCTATGAATGAGGTTCACTTTCACTGCACCATCTGCATAGTCGCCCTCTGGCCACTGTGGCTGCAGACATAGTTTGTAAGACAGTCCAGGTTGGGGTGCACTTAATAGTTTAGACACTTGGTGAATTAGACCTCATCTACTTATATAGACAAGTCTGAGACCAACCCGCCAACATGAGGATCAACTTCACAGTTTAAACTGATCATAGACTATAATTTCCTCAGCTCAGTATCAGAGAAATTGAGTCTAGAGGGGGAACCCAAGGGATAGACTTGGGCTATTTAATTGGGATTAAAAAAGAGTTTTATTGGGTCCCTGGGTGGCTCAGTTGGTTAAGTGTCCAGCTTCGGCTCAGGTCATGATCTCATGGTTTGTGGGTTCGAGCCCTGCTTCGGGCTCTGTGTTGACAGCTCAGCGCCTGGAGCCTGTTTCAGATTCTGTGTCTCCCTCTCTCTCTGCCCCTCCCCCGTTCATGCTCGCTCACTCTCTCTCTCTCTCTCAAAAATAAATAAATATTTAAAAAAAGTTTTACTAACTCAAATATTCTTTTCCCAATGTGAGTGATCCCTCTCTGTCTCTTTTTGTTTTAAACAGTGAATCTGAAGAGCTGACTTTCCTGCGTCAGATGGGTTCAAGGGAAATGCCTGTCTTTTGTATCACTTTCTATTAAAAAAAAAAAGTACCAGTAAAACTCTGTTTTTTTCCTTCAACTTTCCATGGATGGTAATTTTCCACTAAGTCCTGCTCCTTAGAGGCTGCTCTTTTTTAAGTGTCCTGCATTTAATCTGAGAGGCAAGCTTTCCAGGGATTTGATCTGTTGGCCAGATTTACTATGTTTTCTGTAATGAAAAGTATTTAGCTGCCTTTTAAAACCACATACTTCCTATGGAAAGAATATAAATGGGGAAATAATTTCCACTCTTCTTTCTTTCTGCTTCAGAAGGAGCTCACTGGAGTCCATTGCCGTCTATCAATAGCTTCTCCCTGTGGAGAGCAAACATGAGTCGCCCTTGTCAAGAGCGCCCTTCCTCTTTTCCTTGTGAAGATCTTTCCACTTGGGTCCTCCACTCCTGCCTTTAACTTTGGTTAAATGAAGCTTTTCTATGCTCTATCCGTCCTGCTCCCCTTTCTCTTTTCTGACCCCATATCTTTAGTCACAACTGCATAAACCTCAAAAAATCTGAACTCTATCAGCTACCCTGCCCTCTTGTCTGTTTCTTAAAAGTCTCACATTTCCTGAGATCACTCTTTCTCTTAAAAGGCAGGACATCAGAAAGGGGAGTTACTCTTTCTGGACTTTATTATTTATTCTACTATAATCCAAATTCAATATGGACACAAAACAAAAACGTAAGGAGAATGTTAAAATGATGACATAGGAGGAACATGTTTTAGGTCCTTTAAATGTTGTAAATAGAGGTGCCTGGGTGGCTCAATCGGTTGAGTGTCTGAGTCTTGATTTCGGCTCAGGTCATGATCTCACGGTCGTGGGATCGAGCCCTGCACCAGGCGCTGAGTGTGGAGCTTGCTTAAGATTCTTTCTCTCCTTCTGCCCCTTCCTGGTTCGTGTGCATACGCGTGTGTGTGCGTGCACACATACTCTCTCTCTCTCTCTCTCACAAACACACACACACACACACACACACACACACGTTGTAAATAAAGCGTAATCCCTATGAAGGTAGTCTTACTCATTGGAATCACAGTCACTTGAATGATAGCAGGGGCTCAGGGTAAATGAAAGCTGATTTGTATCATCACTCAGGCATATATTGAATGTTTGACAGGTAGTCAAGCATATTCTGGGCACTAGGGTTACAATGGCAAGGAGGACAGGCTTGGCCTTCAAAAAGCTTGCCTTCTGATCTGAGAAGGTCATGCTAACTTTGGGAGTGAACCTTTGGCCATCAGAGGTGTCAAGGAAAGCTCCCAAGGTGACTTAACCAAGTTCATGTCCGATATCCTCCTTGTTTCTTCCCAGTGAGGAAGAAATACTAAAGCCGTGTATAACACCTACAGAAGAAGGATTGAATTTAAAATTTGGTGACATAAGCACTTTAATTTTCATGTTGTAGGATTGTGAATATGATTTAAATCTCTAACAAAGATGCTTTGTTTGTTATAGGTCAAGGTTGCTCAGCAAAGCCCAGTGGATTCAGGCTCCACCTTCCGAGAACCCACCACGAGATCACTCTCGGTCAGTAACCTTCCTGAGAGGAGTTCAGCTGACAGCCCCAGGGAGGGCCTGAGGGCCAAGCGAGGCCGGCTTGCCCCCAGCCCGGAAGCTATCCCCGAGTCCAAGAGCAGCGAGAACTGCAGGGTCCAGTAGAAGCGACCTTGTGTGTCAGGACCTTGGATGGTGGCAGTATTTGAGTAGAAGGCAGTGACCCTGCAGGGGCTTTTCTTTAGTTAGGGAGCACATTATCTGTGGGAAGAAAACATTTCCTTATGAATCGAAATATATTGTACTCTTTAGCTCTCCCGTGTAGAAGTATTGGAAATGTTTGGAAGCACTGATCACCAATTCATCATTGATACTCTTCTTCAGTAGTGTAAAGGGTGCTGGATAAAGCTCTTTGGTGCTGTTACGATTAGACGGCAAGCACCTTGTAACAACTTTTGTTTGCATGTGGATTTTACCCTAAGGGAATTCAAAATACAGCTTATACTTCCAACGAACAGCTCCCAGGGAAATGTAAACTTTTGCTTTGTGATATTTCCCATGTATAGAGTTAGGCAGGAAATAATTTTAGATCAAGAATTTCTTTTAGCCAAGTGAAATGAAGGAAAATCACGCACACATATACATATGTGGATGTACATAAGGTGGGTGTGTTCATGCTTAGCTTCCAGTGTGTTTTCTAAATGTTTGCCAATATAACCTGTACATACTTGTGTGTGGGGGTGACGGGGGTTGTGTGTTCATTTCCAGTTGGCCTGGTCGCAGGCTCCGAGATGCGGTATGTCAAAGTTTTCTGTCATTGTACTGTTTCTTTTTCAGACCAATTTGTTGCACTTCTTTAGTATACGTTCTCATCAATAGTGATCTTGTATTAAAATAGAGCATTTTTTGTCCTAATAAAAAAAATCACTCTTGGTTTCTGTAAAAATGATTTCTAAATAGAAATGCATTATGAACATTGGTGCTGTATCTTGCTGACTTCTGCAGCCTCTTATAAAAAGTAAAAGAGTCTTAACAAATGATAACTAGTACATTTAGCGAACATACTCAGTTATGTTAAAAGACATGATTTGGAATGTGGGTCATGAAGATTTACAGGATTTCTCTAGGAATAATGTGTCCAGCCAGTGCCTGGTACATTGTGTACCCATCAAACTGCATCAGCAAAGATATACAAATATGTGGTATTTTCCAGCTCCTTTATTGATGATAGCATTTGAAAATATGCAGGCATTATGAGCCATAGCAAATCCAAAAACTTTGGAACAAGTCCCTTTGTCTTTGAGTCAGGGTAAAAAAGTTTTCAAGGACATGAACTAGTAAAAGATAATTTGCTCTTGACTTTCAGTTCAAACTGATGTGTAAACCTTGACGAACACTATCATTTATATATTAAAACTGGCCTTTGGAAGGTGGCCTCTGTTATTGGATAATGCTTTGGTAATATTAAGCCACTTAGTATTCATCTACTGAAAGTGATATCCTGGCTTTCCTCCTGTTTCTTCAGCTGTTGCTTGGGGTTATGGTCTGGTGCAATATCCTTATCATAAATCGATTACCCAAGGGCTGTCATGTGTTCAAGGGCATGGCCCGGAGTAGACATCGCTGGGATCAGGCTGTCAGCTTTGTTGGCTGTCTCCAGTTGTTGGAAGATTCCACTCAGTAGGTCTGGCTGGGTGGTTGCATGGGTCCTTGAGATCGTCTTCCACCTTTTCCTAGGTGGACCATGGCTGCCTTGTTACAGGGGATATTTGGCATGCCTTCCGTTTTCATGATTGTAGAGAACTGTTCAGTCACTATAAATGGGCAGCTGAGACATAAAATATCCTTTTCCTCAGGCTAGCAATACTCTTTATACCATGAGTTGAGCTGCATATAGGATGAAAAGTAAATACACCATAGCCCCAACTTGATAAGCCAGTTGAGTCACAAGTAAGATCCCAGCTGACAAATCATCTGGAGAAACAGACCAACTCCAGAGATCCAGGAGTCAGATTCTCAATCTGCACAATGAGGGGCTTGGTAGAGATGATGCTTTCATCTTGAATATTCTGTAGGAACTCAGTTGGCCCTTTGTTTCATTGGGAGTAATCAAGAGTCCAAAGGGACTGCATCTTTAATAAAAAGGGACTAAAAGCCAACATTAAATTGTAGCCTGATTTCCTAAGAGTCACCCCTGCACCCCTGCATGCATATTAACTTTGAGGTTTATCCATGGTTTTTCTCATTTGTCCCCAGTCTGTTTTGTTGGGACTATGAACTTTTCACAGGTTTCTTTGAACTTGGAAAGAAGTCAAGACACTTCTTCCCAGCAGCCCCTAACTATTCCACTTCCCAACTGATTTGAGTCAGGGAAAAAATTTCTAAACAGTCTTAGGGTGGCTGAGCACATTGATCTTAGGATTTCCAAGTTAATGCTTCCAAAGTCATTTGGGTTATGGCAGTGCATCATGAAAGTAGCTTAAATGGGAAATAAGCTATGATCAACTCTTCGGATTCATCGGTTTAATACCTCACAGCCAGAAGTTGAACTAATCACTGGCATGTATTTCATATTTCTCTTTTGTGGTTGACAAAGGAATTACCTCTTTAGGAGGATTCTAAGTACCTGGAATTGGTAGTTGCCAACTGGTAGTTGAGTTGAATTCCCTTTAGAGGAAGGGGCTTTATGCTGGTTCACTGAGTAGAGAGAACACACAGAAGAAGAGAATTTGATGGGGCACCTGGGTGGTTCAGTCAGTTGAACATCAGACTCTTGATTTCACAGGGTCATGAGATCAAGCCCTGCATTGGGCTCCACGCTCCGCGTGGATTCTCTTTACTTTGGTGCACCTGGGTGGCTCAGTCGGTTGTGTCCAACTTCAGCTCAGGTCATGATCTCACAGTTCACGAGTTTGAGACCCTCATTGGGCTTGCTGCTGTCAGTACAGAGCCTGCTTGGGATCCTCTGTCCCCGTCTCTCTGCTCCTCCCCCTCCCACATTCTTGCTCTCAAAAATGAATAAACATTAAGAAAAAAAAAAAAAAAGATGGTCTCTCCCTCTCCCACTGCCCCTCTCCCCTGCTTTTGTGCTCTCTTTCTCTCTCTCAAATTAAAAAAGAGAATTTGGAGTGCTTCTCGGAAAAGCCTGAGGACCAAAACTAGTATCCCACCTTCAGGTGGCACCGTGTATCTAATGCCTACTCACCTGAGCTATGCCTCACCTGCTGAAAACACCATGTGGAAAATTAGATGCATTTTACAGTATTTTTACATGTTGGCTCAAACCTTAACACTTTTGTGAGGTAGACATCAGGATCCCCACTTTATAGGCTGAGATTAAGAGACACAGGTAGAACTCACATCCAAGTCTGAGGAGACCTTGTTTATAACAATAATGAGTCTTACAACAATCTTGCAAGAGTGGGGATTATCCTCATTGGATAAAAGACGAAATAGGCTTCGGGAGTTGAAGTATTTCAGCCCCAGTGTCGTCACCACAGAGCCCAATCTCTTGTGTATGTTGTGTATCTCTTGCCCTCTTCTATAGAGGCTGACTGGTCCAGAATAATTCTGATAGCACAAATATTCAAGAGATAGATGTAGTTTTTCTATCTTTTCTGTGCAGTGGAGAATGTCCTTAAGTCTAGGATGATGATATCTGATTTGTGTGACCTCATACTGCATTTTCAAAACTAAAATGAGACTAGAGATCCATTTCAACTTCAGAAAATTGTAACCACTAACTTAATGCATGAGCATTATTTAAAATTAAATGCTTTTAGAGAGTCTGTTTTGGAAAACCTTGAAAAATCTAGACATTTTTAAGGCTTTAAATACAAAAGTTTAGTATAATGCAAACATTAACAGTGAAAAGTATCAGAATGCCTGGGCACCCCATGTGACCTTGGGCAAATAACTCACTGTGCCTCAGTTTCCTCTGATAAAATTGGGAATAACAATAATACCTCTTGAAATTGCCATGATGATTAAGTCAGTCACTTTTTATATGTATGATTTTGCAAATAATAAAATGTTGGTTATTCTGCGTACATATAATTACACAGATAATTTTTTTTTAATATTGCAGCTTAAATTTGTTAGATAAATCTCTGTCCAACACTACACATTAATGTCAGTTAAAGTTTTCCCATACAAAATTCTCTCTCAATATCACTAATGCTTATTTTGCAAATGAGTGTAACCACTATAGATTTGTACATATCATTCAGTTACTGATCTTGCAAATTAATCATCCACTGGTTTTGATTTTTCTTTGGCTCATGAAAAATACCCAAAGAAAACAATTTACTGCAATTTTAATAAAAAATGAGTCGTGTTGAAGTTTATATGTAAATTCATTGTTTAGAACTCAAAATACATTTCCTTACAAAAACAGCATTGCAAAATGTGCCTGAATTCAAGCTCAGTCCATTTAGCTCATAGTATGTTAAAATGGCAATTATATTTGTTTCAACTGTGTAACCTCCACTCACAACTTTGTTTTTCTGGAAATATATATACTTTAAGCATCAGATTACCAGAAATTCGTTTTTCTACACCGCAGCCATTTTCCAGTGTGACCCACTCTTCTCTTCCCCCTGATTTTGTGCTAGACGGGAATTGTCCAGTGATCTTGGGAGAGAGTAATGGGTGTGTAGATTTCTGTCCACCACAGTTCTAACAGCCGCTGCTCCTGGTATGAAAGGGAAAGTGATTGATAGCTTTTAAGTCGGTTCTGACGCTGCAGGCAAGGTCTGTCCTGTGTAATGTTGGTGTATTTACGTGTGTAAATGTAAGTGATTTGTTCTATTGATGTTTTAGAAAATCACAAGGAAACACACATATCCCCAAACTTCATACATTTTTGTTAACTTGCAGCCCACAAAATTCTCGCTGGCTCCCTGCCTGCCCCCCTACATGCCGCCCCCCAAAGAACGTGGCTGATGAATAAGATTACTGTCCTTTGTTATTCCTCTCTTTTCTGGGGCACCTTGAGGGTAATGTTTATCTGCATAAAAATACTTTATTTGCCAAATTGAATCCTTGCAGTTCAAATGCCTTATCTCCTATGATATTTAATAATCCTGTGAAGTGGGTCCTATTTTACCACTCAAGAGACCTAAAGAGGTTATTAAGTTTGTGAGAAAACAAAACTAAGGCTCTGGTCTTGATCCCCAGTCCAAGATTGTCATAGATTATCACCCACCCCCAAGGAGAGAGTAAAAGGATTCTAGAGAGTAAAAGAAGCTAGACACTGGCCTGACAAGTTCTCTTCAGAATCCCACTGGAACCCCATAGGGAAGTTTCCCTCTCTTGTGGCCTAGGACAACTCAGCACCTAAGGAAAAGTGTGCTTATTTAACCTCATGTAACCCTTTGAGGTAGTCAGGGATTTGGCACTGGGGTTTCCAGCAAGACCTGCACTGTTACAAAAACCGCTTTGGTTTTTCTCCCCCAGGGGTGTATTTGCAAGGAGTCAGGAAAATGGCAGCTTTCCACAGTTACAGACTTTTTAGCGAAACACTGGGATATTCCTGAATTTTAAATGTGAACAGATCCTCTTGGTGTTGAAATCACAGCTGTGTTATCTAACTGAGCATTTGCTGGGCACATGCCCACTCCTTCCTGCTAGACCTTGGGCAGTCCGCACGAGGGTGTTATCTGTCCTGAATGCCAGCTGCTTGTTTAATGGCCATATTCTTGGACCTAGGCCAGCAGAGGGTCATGAGGGTGCCCTGTGCTAGCCCACAATGCTTTGTCCCCTGTGTGGTCAGCCTCTATTGTACGCCCACACAACAGACTGGTGGTCACTTTGCTTGGAATCCTACATATGTGGGGAAGGAACAAAGGGCCACCACTCTGATTTATAAACAGGTGTATTGAGTGTGGAGACAATTTTCCTTCTGAAACAGCCACAACTCAAAGCAGAGAGGGGAGTTTCATCTTGGCTCTGCCCAGCTAGTTTTTTCAGAGGCTGGGTATTCAATTTATGAGACAGTCAGGGTCTCCCTCCCTCCATGTGGAAATACCACACGAGCGTGGACTTGAATGTATCATAGTTTAATGGCATAGTTGAATTAATAAATGGAGGAAGCCCCTCATCGCTAGAATTTAAAGAATACGTATTCTTATTGAGAAGATTTACTGCAGATTCCACTTCCCAATCTGTTGTTATGAGAGCCAGAAGCCCAAATTAGCAACCTAAATCTTGTTCCAACATGTATCACAAAATTAGATTCTTCCCCCCTTGACGTGGTCACAAACTCTTTTAAGAAGAGAATATGTTGGTTCGGAGGAGTCTCACACTGATTTCCCAAATGTGGCATAGGTTGTAGTCAATGAAGAGTTATTTTTTAAACCAACGTCAGCCAATTTTTTTTTTTTTAATCCCCAGATAGAAAATTTCTGTAGCTGTGGCAGAGATAGTTGACTGCTTACCCAACTGTTACTTCTTTCTTTCTTGCCTGGAGAACCCCACTTCTGTTCAGATGCTGGGTAGCATTTGCTCAGGAAATATGGCCCCGCCCCCAGGGAAGGAATATAATTAGCATGAGTCAATCTGATGGTGCCCTTCTCTTTTGCCAGGGACTGTTACGATAAGCACTCTGCAGGGACCAATTCTGAGGCCGGAAATAAAGCACTTCCCAAACACAAGACTGTCAGATCAGAAAGATGGGTCCTCAATAACTTTGTTAAGCCTTCGAACGGAACTTGTCATATCAGAAAAAAACGAAAACAAACAAAAACACAAGATTCTTTTAAAGCAGCTTCCAGTAAGAAATTCTTTTACTTCACCCACAAGCAAGCTGGTATAATTGCAAAGTCGGTTTTCCAATTTTTTGTCAGTCAACGTCTACACTCGTTACCCTCTCTCTGAGTTTGGCCTGCTACCTGAGCAAGAGAGCCCTTGGAAATCCATTCACTTAACCGTCTTCTGTTCTACAGATCTGTCACAAAAAGCAATTCTGCTAAACTGGTCCAGAGCACCTGTCTAAAACCTAAGTTACGTGGGGAACGACATGAAAAAATTACATGGTTTTCTAATGCCTCTTGATGCAAATCTTTGAAGTCCTTCATTATTCTGCCTATGGTGAGTTCCCTAAACATCAGGTGATTTATAATAGCTGTAAGTACAAAATCAAATGACTTGTGGAGAATCCATGACTTCCGTTGTAACAACATGGTTTAATTATCTGGATTTTTGTAATCATCTTGAAGATGAAGAAATTGAGATCCTGGAGAAGAAACGGTTTGCTCTGCATCCCACGCTATGTCCTAAAACCTAGATTCCGGCTATTCAGAATGGTGCTTTCAAAAACTGAGCACGTGGCCAATTGAATAGTTAGTTACACTTTTTTTTTTTCTTTCTAGAAGTGATCATTCATGGCACTGAAAGGAATAGCAAGTTTGGATCACATCAAGAAAATTAGATCTTGTGTTCTGTGCAGACGGAATATTCCCCCACTTCTGCCTTGGCCTTAAAGACCAGGGGATGTTACTAGGAAGCCCAGTAGGGAAACTATGATTAGGTTGCCAGCTGCACAGAGATGTCTGTGTGTGCATGTTAATGGAATAGCCATGGGGACAGACACCCAGGGCACGAACACCCAGCGTTTGCAGGACCAAAGAGCCTTAACACCTCCCTCGCCAGGCTTTCTCTGCAAGCCAAAGCTCACTCAAAATGCTGCCTCTTTCTGTACCCTGGGGCTTTTCTTTTAGTAGCTCTCCAACACAACTGTGTATGCCTTTTACACAATTTGGTTTTTAAATGAAAAAAAATTGTTTTAGATACGACGTGTCCTCCTTTCTCCTCCCAGAATCCTACTTGAAGTCGTTTCCATTTGTGAACACCAGAACCAAATCAGAGGATTAATATCAGCCTTTGCAAATTATTTCCAGGCATTTCCTTTACATAACGGTGGATGGGAGCCCCGCCATGTTACCTGAGAGACAATCAACCACTTGACAGAGAGACTGAGTTTTGGAGAGAAATTTAACCATAAGCTTAGTCTGAGTGTCATACCCAATGAAGATCAGATAGAAATACAGAGGAAGAGTCTCGGGTCATTAGAAAAGCAAAATATCTTTCAGTCAATGTAATAATGACAGAGAATTTGGAAAATAGAAAGAAATTTTGTTTATAAACCCACCTTGGCTCAAAAATTATTTTTATCTGTAATAGTGATATGGAGAAAACATGGTTTTCTTATGTCACTTTTCATGACATCAGCAAAGAAGAGTTATCAGCCACATACTCATATACTCATCCTATTTAGGTGGTTATTTACTAGAGTCTTCTCTGGACTCTCCCCCCTCCCCTTTTTTGTTAATAAAGTAAAAAGATAAACATTTTTAAAAGGCTTTTGTTTTCTGGGATCACATATTAAATCCTCCCTCTACCTGGTTTCTGGTCTCCAAAATATTTTTTTAAATTGTTGAGGTAAATGCCGGGCTTTTTAATGTTTATTTATTTATTTTGAGAGAAGGAGAGGGAAAGAGAGAGAGAGTGTGTGTGAGCAGGAGTAAGGGAGAGGCAGAGAGAATCCCAAGTAGGTTCCACACCCAGCAAAGCCCCAAGCAGGCTCGATCTCATGACCTGAGCGGATATCAAGAGTTGGTGGCTTAGCTTAACTGGCTGAGCCACCCAGGCGCCCCACCCCTGGGGGTTTTAAGACTGGTTGGCTCAGACACCATCATCATCTCACAGTCATTGACAATGGGTGGATGGTGATGTGTCAGGAAATGCTGACAGACGGACAGTGAGGGAAGGCACAGTGATCAGATGGGAAGAGGCATGGGAGGGAGAGGATTTCAAGGTTGGGGTCTTGGCCCACAGGGGTCAGGCATTTCCTCTGTTGCAGTTTCAGCTCAAATGCAGGGAAGACCTGGTCCTGCCCCACAGCTATCCCTGCCGAGGTCCTTACAGCAGGACTGCAAACTCCGGGGCCCCTCCAGGGTTTCCCCGCTATTTCACCAACGCCCACCTATTGTCCAGGCATAGTCAAAAAGCCTCAACTTATTTAAAGAAGCTAGTAAAGAACTAGAAGTGGATTCCAACTCCAGCTCTGACTTCATTAACAATTTTAGCTTCTGCCACCACATTTTGGAGCAGGGATGCCTCCAGGATTGACCTGGACTGATGCACGTTCCACCACCCCAGTCCTACTTAATCTTTTAAAAGTTCTTCTATTACCCTCTTCAGTCTGTCTTTATTCTGTTCAACCTCCCATAGGCTGGGAGACCATTAGGAGGCAAATCATCAGACGCAGGAGACAGGTAACTGTTGTCACCTTAAAGTCAAATGTATCATTTCTCTCTTTCACCTCCAATGGATTTCTCTCTCGTGTTCCTATTTCCATCCATTTCATTGCTCCTCTGCTGCTTCTGTGGGCAGAACTCCTCTGAATCACCTTGGACTCCACTTTTTTTCCCTCCCTTCCTTCTTCATATAATACCTTGTTTACATGTTTAAGGAGATATTTTGTGTAAAAGCTTTTGTCAGTGACTATTGTTCCCAATGGTCATTCTTCATTCCTTCTTCTTTTGTATTACAGAACTCCAATTTTTGGCTGGGCACTTTATTGCCATTATCAAAAACGTTTTACCTTCATTTCAATCTATAAAACACAGCAGACATCACTGCTTGAATCCCTCATTTTCTGTTTATCAGACATTGCTTTAAATTTTTAAATTTTTACTGCGTATCTTTTTCATGTTCACTCTCTCCAAATACAGCTTGCCAGAAAATTCTGTGTAAACTTGGTAAATCTGGCAAAGTGCCCTGCATGGAGAAAGCTTCAGTAAGTAGTGGTTGATCAGCTTATAGCTGAATGATTAATTAAGATTAAAAGAAACCCTGAAATACAATTGCTCAGAATCTGAATATAGATTTTTTTTTTCCAATCAGAGAATCAAGAGTGTAATTGTGGTCTTTCGGATTTTTATAAAAAAGACGACTCCAGAGTTAAATGAGTTTGATTTTTAAGGCTGCAGTGGCCATGATCACCTCTCAAAACATTTTATTTCACTATACCTCAGAACAAACATTCACTCCAACCAAATTAGATGGCTGATGGTGTCCTAATTCACCCACTACTATTCTTGCTTCTAAACTATTTTTCACCATTCCTTGGGGTCATTCCCGATCCCTAGTTCTACCTAATCCTTCAAAACCAGGGTAAACACCATCTTTTCTGTGCAGGCTTCTCTGACCACACACCTTGAGTATCACCTTCTTCTGGGAGTGACAAAGTGGCCTGTCATTAGGTTACCACCTCAATCACAAAAATGTAACTTATGCTTATCTGACCATGTTCTGTTCTCATCTGAATTCTGTGACTCTTTGGGGACAGTAGAATATCCTATACCATTTTATACTCCCAGTTCAAACACAGGGCCCAGCCTATAAATACAAATACTTATTGATGATTATTGCCTTGATGACCATTGCCTTCTCTTTTTTATCAGGACACAGAAGGATGAGAAACTGACAGAGATGTATTGATTTCCCAGCCTTAGCCCTGGTTCATACTAAAAACCATCCTCTTGGTTTTGTTTTTGATAAAGCTAGACCAGAGTCTTCTTAGTAAGCAATCAGATGGGTTTGGTGAACATCTTACACAAAATTCCCATGTGATTAATGTCTGTCCCAGAATCCACAGAGCTATTCCCATTGTCCAAGAGAATGGGAAACAGGAACTTTGCTCCCACTAGTTTGTTAACTATTTACTCCTAGCACAGCTAACTGTCCATCTTTCTTTGAGAGGAATCAAAGCATATGGCTCAAGGATCCAATCACAGGGAAGTTAAGAAATTGAAGCCCAGGAGATTCGTATTCATTTCTCTTCTCTTTTAACAAGATTACCTTATATGACTCTGCAAAGTACAGTAGAACTGAACGTATCCATTCCTCATACGTCTGAGATTTGTGAAAATGTCTTACATGCTTTAGATGGCCATCTGCTTGCGTTATCCAAGAATAGGTTTCTCAAATGAACTCTGAAAGATCTATAAGGTCTCAGGAGAATAGTTAATCCATGTAAATGTTAAAGTTCCTTTTGTAACATTCCTTTTTTTTTTTTTCTTACAAAAAATGTCTTCCCTTTCATCAACGGTACTTTGTAGAAGTACCATTTATAGAGCAATTTTCCCTCCGCTTCAAACCTACCTTCTATATTCGCTTTGTGATGCTGCAAGCACTCTGGGACATATTTCTGCTTTGCCATCTGGCTCCCCGATAGGCCATCCCAGGAATGGGTGTAGGAGGGCACTGGGGAGTTGGAGGAAGAGGGGAACTAGCTTCTTCTCGCTTGCTTCCTCTCAGCACTACCCTTAGCCTCACTTCTTGAGTCTGGCAGTGACGGTTTATTTCAGTAGCAGCATCTGGATTCACTTTACAATTTCCCAAAGCGCCTCAGCCTCTTTGTGCTCCCTCAGAACCAGCACCAGTGAGGCCCTTCCCAGGTTTTTCCATTTAATAATTTTTACATCTTCCCTGTTTTCCTTCAGTTTAAGGAATGGTAACTGCTTCTTGCAATCGCGAGGTCTGTGAATCCTTTGTGTTTTTTGGTTTGTTTGTTTCCTCTTCAGTTCTGCAATACCTAGGTAACAATTCTTTATTAAATTCACTCTGTTTAAATAACTGGTGTCACTTCTGTCTCCTGATTGGACCCTGACTGACACAGATCATGTAGGTTGTCTTGTGTTTGGAGGTAATATTTTAAGTAAATTCTTCAATCCATATTTGTTTCATCTTTTAAGATTTCCACCAAAGGTGTCTGAATTAGTGACATGTTCTGGAAACCATATCTCCCCCCTATAATAATCTATTTACCAGTCTTGATGCTAATAGTTCAAGACTTAAAGAAAATTTTACAAATCCCCATTTTCAGCAAGCGTGAGTTGATATTGTTCTGGGTTGCCCTATCCTCCTGCATCCCAGAAAGAGGGGATAACCTGGAACTGGAGTGTCCACCAGCCCCACTCTCCTGACACCTTCCAGATCACAAAAGGGGGCAACACAAGACACCATAAGAATCATCATCCCCAGGAAACTGATGATCCTAGACTTTTCTTGCTCTTGGCTGGGGGGTGGGGGGAAGAAGCCCCAGTGGGAACAACCAGAATTGATTTAAATATTCTTTTCAACATTGCTCAGCATGAGTGCAATTGTGTTTTAGGGACAGATGCTTTGGCTTGCAGTTGGCTATTCTGAGGTCAGAGGAAAATTTTTCCCTGGAGAACTTCTACGCTCAGAGGTAGTGCTTGTTGTCATTACTCATTGAATAGTTACTTCTGCTTTTCTAGCCGATTTTTCTTTGTCATTACGGAAGAGAGCAGAAGTTTTTAATTTTACTAAAGTCTAATTTTACAATATTTTTAATTCCATGGATCACACTTTTGGTGTTGTATCTCAAAGCTCATCGCTAAACTCACTATGATTTTTTCCCCTATGCTTTCTTCTAGAAGTTTTATAGAATTGTGTTTTATCCTTAGGTCTGCGATCCATTTGGAGTCAATTTTTGAGAAAGGTGTAAGGTGTCTAGATTTGTTTTTTGTTTGTTTGGTTTGGTTTGGTTTGGTTTTGCATAGAAACATGCAATTGTTCCAGCCCCATTTGTTGAAAAGACTATCCTTTCTCTACTGAGTTACCTTTGCTCCTTTCTCAAATATTAGCTATGTTTGTATGGGTCTATTTCTGGGCACTTCATTCTGATCCAGGTTCATTCATTTGTCAGCTATTGTTTATTAAGCACCTTTTAGTGAGGGCATTCTGCTTATGCACAAAGAGGAAGACAAAGTCACCGCTCATAGGCAGCTCTCAGAGCTGCCTGATAATCAACACAATAGTTTCCAGTACAGCTTGTTAAATGACACAATGGAAGTACACACAGAGTGCTAAGAGATCCCAGAACACAAGCACATAAAGCATCCTAGCATTTCTTCCCACCACTATTATGATTGTTTCCACCAGGGTCCAAGACATGGTCATCTTTTACCTGGATTTTTTTTTAGTTTTTAATTGTTTTTTTACATTTACTTATTTTTGAGAGACAGAGAGGGACAGAGCACAAGTGGCGGAAAAAGAATGGGACACAGAATCCGAAGCAGCTCCAGGCTCCGAGCTGTCAGCACAGAGCCCAATGCAGGGCTCGAACTCACGAGCTCATGACCTGAGCAGAAGTCAGATGCTCAACCGACTGAGCCACGCAGGTGCCCCTTACCTGGATTTTTAAAGCCCTCTTCTAAGTTCTCTGATTCTGTGCTTGCCTTTCCTTTAAAAGAAAGAGGAATTGTGTCATTTCTCTGTTCAAAATCTCCAGTGAACTCCCTTCTACCTTAGAGTCAAAGTCACAGTCCTCACATAGCCCTCACGAGCTTTGCACCAAGTTCTCCTGACCTCATCTCCTATTCTCACCTCATCATTCTGTTCTGGCCTCTCCAGCCTCCTCACTGATCCTCAGAGGTGCCAGGCACTCATGTTTCAGGGCTTTGCATCTGCTTGGCTCTCTGCTAGGAATGATCTTGCCAGTTAGCTGCATTCCCCTCTCTTCCCAATTCCTTCAGAGTTGGATGCAATCTATACCCTCAGTGCTCATTACCTGCTCAATATTTGACTTCTTCTTTGTCGTCTTCGTCTTCTTCATCTTCTTCCTCTTCCTCTCCCTCCTCGTACTCCTCCTACTTCTTAAACTGCCTCTCCCAAGTAAATTCCATGAGATTATGGACTGTTGTCTCTCCTCTCCTTTCCTCCTCCTCTATGATCATAGAATAATGCTCGGAATATATATGAACTTGTCAAATATTTATAGAATGAAGGAACAAAACCATGGAAGAAATTGGGGACACTTTGGGGGTAATTCTGGTAAACTATCAGCTTCTCAAGGAAAGAGGACCTTATAAAGCCATCATTGATTCCCAGTGTCTGGGCATGAAATACATGCTTAATAAATAAGTAGATTAAAAAAAAATAACCCAATATGCTCAACTCCATAGTTGAGAACACTGAGGCACAAAACTTGAAATGATTCTGTAAGATCATGCACACTAGGAGAGGCACACACAGCACCCCAAGGCATTTGAGACTGTAGGGATGTGTATATTTTCCTTCCACCTTTATAAAACTGTAATCTCTAAAGCAAGATGAACTGATTGGGTAAAGAGGATTAATTAGAAGGCAGGAGGAGGCTTCATGGGTTAGAATATTTCTTAGGAGGATTTTGAAAAAAGGAAGCCTCAATTAAAGGGCAAAGTAAGGGGTGCCTGGGTGGCTCAGTTGGTTAAGTGTCAGATTCTTGGTTTCTGCTCGGGTCCTGATCTCATGCTTTGTGAGTTTGAGCCCTGCATCTGGCTCTGCACTGATGGCCCGGAGCCTGCCGGAGATTGTCCTTCTCCCTCTCTCTCTCTTCCCCTCCCCTTCTTGTGTTCTCTCTCTCTCTCTCAAAATTAAATAAATAAACTTAAAAAATAATAAACAAATAAAAGGCAAAGTAAGGGATGTCTGAGTGGCTCAGTCAATTAACTGCCCAACTCTTGATTTCCGCTCAGGTCATGATCTCACTGTCATGAGATCGAGCCCTGCGTGGGGCTCTGAGCTGACAGTGCAGAGCCTGCTTAGGATTCTCTTTGTCTCTCTCTTATCCTCCCCATCCCCCTCTCTATCACATGCACACACACACACACACACACAGGCAAAGTAATAATTCCTCTCTTTCCCAAATCCTGCATCTTGGCTGAGATGTCTGCTAATGCAGGAGTATGCACCTGAGGGTCCTGACAGCAGCTTTGACAAGTGGCTGTGGTGAACTTTGCTAGCACAGGCCATGGAGGGTAGGGGCTGAATGGATTCAACATCTTGGCAAGGACTTCTTTCATTTTCATCAACAGGATGATGTGCCTGATGTGCCTACGGTGAGGAAACAGTTTTCTCAGATGTGGGCTCTTCTCAGAAAGCATGAGAGATTACCTGGAGAAAGCGATCCTTCTCAGAATCCTTCTCAGAGGGTGTCTCTTGGCCTCCAGCCAAAGATCCCTATACCAGTACAGCTCATTCAGAAAAAAGTGGAAAAGGATGAGATGTAGCTGACTTGGTACTCCCTGCTGTCCAGTACAGGGGGGGTGTACTGGGCGTGGGAACTGTCTGTATCAATCCCTCTCCCTAGGTTCAAGAGCAAGTTGCCATTGAACTGCTCTAATTATGCCATTGATGCTCTCGCTGGTGTTTGTGCAGACAAATAGGTGTGGCCAAGTCCAACCTCTCCATCAAATGGAATTTATAGCTTTCCCTTGTTTCTATTAACTGTCTCGCTGCTAACTTATTCCATTAGAGAATAAATAATACTGACTTGCATTTCAAGATTTATGTAACTGGTTCCATATGCTTTGACAATTCTATCACATTTTTAGACAGTTACATAAGATTTTTTTTTCTCATGGAATGTCAGGATAGTAACTTGGAGAGTTAAGGGCTGTCTTGTGAGGAACGTAAAAAATTGGAAAGTCAAACAACTAACTTCAAATCTTCTTACCAAAACTGATCTAGGAAGAGATGAGAGAGATTCCTTATTGTGATGCCCTACAGAGTAAGAAATGCTGCTTTTTTTTGTTCAAGACTGATATAAAAACTTTTTCTTTGTTTATTGTCTATCAGTAAACCATTAATATGTCTTAAATATGTTCCGAGTTTTGTCTTAAAAATTTCCATGCTTATCACTTGACACAGTGCACTTCACCAAAAGTTTGACTTTGGAGTTTCAGAAGCTTGATGAACCGGATTCACCCTTCAGTAAAGTATAACCAAGAAACAATAGAACATTTTGAAAATTCATGTTGTGCTTTGTGTTTTTAGACTCTTATACACGTTACAAGAGGAAGAAATTTCTCCTTAGGAGAAGCATCACGACACCAAATCTCCTCAACCAGCATTTGCTTGTACTCTTAGGACCTCTTCAATAAGTCAACTGGTCTTTCAGAGTTTCATCACTTTCAATGTTATGTTATTGTTTATTCTGGTCTCCATTGTATTTATTTCTGATTGTTCTTTGTTGTTTCCTTCTTCTGTTAAATTTCAGCTAAGGATTTTCTTTTTCTAGCTCCCTGTGGTGTCATGTTGCTTATTTGAACTCTTTTCCTTAATACACGCAATTACAACATAAATTTCACTTGAACATCTGCTTTTGCTGCATCCCATAGGTTTCGGAATATTGCGTTTTCTTCCCCTTTTGTTTTGGGACATATTGGGATTCACTGATTTCTTGCTGGCCCATTGCTCGTGCAGCAGTGTGTTGTTTAGTATTTATGTGTTAAGTACTTAATAATATGCATTGTAGGTTTTCCAGATTTGTTCTATTGTTGATGTTCAGTTTTGTACCATTGTGGTTGGAAAATATACTTGGTATGACTTCAGTCTTCTTAAATTTGTAATATTTGTCATGTCTCTTTTTATGTGATTTATCCGGGGGATTCTTCTGTGTGTACTTGAAGAAAATGTGTATTCTATTTTTCTTGGATAGAATGTTTTTTACACATGTCTTTTAGAACCATGTGTTCTGAAGTATACTTCAAGTAAAGAATGTTCTTGTTGGGAAAAAAAATAGCTTTAACTGAGGGTACTCAGTTATGCTTTAACATAAAGCATATCAGAGGAGAGGTGGTTGGGGGGATGGGTAAATAGGTGAAGGGGATTAAAAGAACACTTATCATGATGAGCACCGAGTAATGTATAGAATTGTGGAATCATTATATTGCACACCTGAAACTAATATAACACTGTATGTTAAATATGCTGGAATTAAAATTAAAAAACTTAATTAAAAAAAGCGCAAGAAAGAACAATGAAAAAAAAAGTTTCAGAAATGGAAAGAGAGACTTAATTTTCACTCAACTGGGTCTGACTGACAACACTGGATTTTTCTTTGCACATGGATACATTTTCATGTACTCACCATGAGAAAACAATAAGGCTGGAACTCCTTTTATTCCCTCTGAGGTTTCCTCTCTCTCGTTTCCTCCTCCATTTGGCGAAAGGAGCCACGATGAATGTGAATGGTTATTAAATAATCACTTGTTACAAATAACTGATTAGGATTTGGACTATGCCAACAGTTGCTCCTTGCCAGCCTCTTGGCAGAGCTCTGATCATGTTAGGTTTGGGGTAATCAATTTATTCTAATACAAACCATATTGGGTGATTGAGGTTTTATGCCTTTTTATTTCTTTTAAACAGCCTTCTGAACCAAATGCTTATTATCTTGAAACACAGCCAAATTCTGGCCACCACAGGAGTCCAGTGTTAAGACGGAGCTCCTAGTACTTTAGATATTTTCTTGGCTTACATCTAAGAAACCCTTAGAAACTTGGACAGAAAAATTATGTCTGATTTTCTTTCTTATCTGCTGATTATTCAAGCTTCATTAGGAAAGTACCAATAACGTTTTAATCTATGGAACTTTTTCTGTCATAAAACCTTCCTCCTCTCGCTTTACTTTTGCCTCAATTTTAGTTAAACAAAGAGTACCCCAAATTTTAGTATTCAGGTTCAATAATAAACAGCCACCATGGGGTGGGCGGAGGCCCAGAGAAAGGAGCAAGTGAGAGGGGTTTCTGGGAAGACATCATGCAAATTGACAAGCAGCTGTGCAGAGGATTGAAAGGCGATTAAGCTGAGAGATCCAGCATAGACGCTGGTGGGAGTAGGGCTATACCAAAACCATATTCTAAAGGCTACTTGAGGGTAACGTCCATGAGTCATGTATTTTGAAATGCGTGGGGTTGGCAGAAGAAAAGCAGGCACTTCAGATGAGCGCCTATGGATGAGATGGAGAGGTGGCCGAGGCTTGAGCAGAGATGGCAAACTCAGATGCCTGTGGGGAGTGGGCAGGTGGCCCCCAGGCAGGAATGCTATTAGTAACATTTAACAATTGATATGGCACCAACCCCTCCCCCATCAGAACAGACACTGGCCATGGAGGTGGAGCAGGTCCAATTGCAGGGTCCTTTTGCCACTCGACACTTCCCCTGTATTTCCTGGACCCTGGGACATCTGTGACAGCTGGAGAGGCAGGGAGACGCTTGGAATCAACCAATAGAAAGTATTTCTTTTTAAAAAAGTTTTTTTTAAGTTTATTTTGGGGCGAGAGAGAGAGAGAGAGAGAGAGAGAGCAGGAGGAGGGTCAGAGACAGACACAGAATCCGAAGCAGGCTCCAGGCTCCAAGCTGCCAGCACAGAGCCCGACGCAGGGCTCGAACTCACGAGCTGTGAGATCATGACCTGAGCCGAAGTCAGACGCTTAACCGACTGAGCCCCCCGCCCCCAGCGCCCCAGAAAGTATTTTAATAGTCTAACTCATCTGACAAAACTGTACTAGCGGATTATCAGTCCTTCCCACATGGGTTAGGTGGACTCTGAAGAGACAACAGAGTGGAACAGAGTGTGGTAAGCCTGAACGGGCATCCAGGATTAGCTACAGTCCAGTGGATTTCATGTTTCTTGGAATCTCCTTTTTAAAAACTATTTTTTAATCCCGGGTGGCTGAAACAAAACACACCTGCAGGGTGATCACGGGCATTTGTCTTCATGGGCGACTTCGTATTCAGGTTTTTATCTTCATAGCGGACACATTATAACACCGATGTCCCAGCTGAGAAACCTCACTTGTTTTTGACCTCTTCATTCTTTCCTTTCTCCATTTATTCATGTGTTTATTCAACATTACCGAAGATCACTTTTGTTCTTTACATTTTGTTGCTTATTTCTTGATACCTTTCTTAGGCTATCCATCTCCCAACTAAGCTCCTGGAATAGTACCTGAGCCTGTCTGTCCTGCACGTCCAACATCATACAGGAAGCCCCAAATTCATTTGCTTTTTTGCTTATCTATTTAACATTTGTTGACAACTTCCATGTAGCAGGTACTATACCAGGTGCTGATATAAAAGACTTAGGAGACAGTCTTTTCTTGTTGCTCTTAATTAGCTTAGTGTCTAACTCAAACCAACCATCCACTGACAAAATATTATTGAGATTCTAGTTGACATCATCTTAGTCCTTAGAGATGCTGATTAAATGGTCTCTCTTTTTTATTTTCCCACCCCCCACCCCCCAGCTGCTCATGCTACTAGTGGTTTCCTCAGCATCTCACCCCAGGACCTATTTCTTGGTCTGCGTTCCCAGCACACCCTTCTCCCTTCCTTATGTGGCTTTTGGACTTGCAAATCCTCTCTTCTCTACTGACCCCTCCTGGCAGTCTCAGGTCTCCAGTGGCACCAGGAAGACTTTAAGCAGCCTAGTTCATCAAGGACCATGACCTTCTCTGAGCTGCTACCAAGATCATACTTGATCTGGGAGAGATTTGTGGCCTTTGCCCGTGGGCAGTACATAATGTTACCAAGTTTCCTAAAAGTTTGATGCAATGCAAAATATCACATGAAACGGTGGAAGGATACTGTTTGACAAAAAGAAGCAATAGACACATCAGACTGACTTAGAAGAGGGAATTGGTGGGGGATGGGAAGGAAAGAAGGACAAGTGTACTTTTTTTTTTTTTAAAGGAAAGATTTCCCTTATTTAAACTTATGGAGGCTGTGAATAGTGGTGAGTTCTGACAGTAGCATTGTGCAGGCCAGGCCATAGGGGCTGGTCTGGCTCGAAGGCTGGAGTTTTATTTAAAGTTGTTCTTCCTTCACTTCACTACCTAACCCATGCTGAGCTGAGCAGAGAAGACACAGGGGAAGATTAAACATGATGGGTAGATGAGGGGTGCCTGGGTGACTCAATCAGTTGAGTGTCTGACTATTGGTTTCAACACAGGTCATGATCTTGTGAGTTCAAGTACTACATCATCAGGCTTTGTGCTGACAGTGTGGAGCCTGCTTGGGATTCTCTCTCTCCCTCCTTCTCGGCCTCTCCCTTGCTCGTGCTCTTTCTCTCTCTCAAAACAAACAAACAAACAAACTTACAAAAATAAAAATTAAAAAAAAACATGAGTAGGTGAGATTTCTCAATATCTTCTGCTCAGAGTTGTATGGTCAAGGCTATTTATGTGGAAATGGGAGGCTGCCAGGACATCTGGCTTGGTCCCGCTGCCTTTCAAGGACTAGTGTGGGAGAAGGACCCTGTCAGCTTTCAGGGATCTGCCTACTTCCATACAACAACATTATTACTATGGCGAATGTTCTGTGTTGAATTGTGTCTCCCCCACAAAAAGGCATGTTGAAGTCCGAACTCCCAGTACCTCGAAATGTGACCTTATTTAGAGTCTTTACGGGGGTAATCAAGTTAAAATGAGGTCATTAGGGTCGCCCTAATCCAATGGGACTAATGTCCTTATAAAAAGGGGAAATTTGGACTTAGGGACAGATACGCAGAGGGAAAGCAGTGTGAAGATGCACAGGTAGAAGATAGCCCTAGAACTCAGGTGATGCATCTATATGCCAAGGAACACCAAGGGTTGCTGGCAAAAACCAGGAGCTAAAAGAAGCCAGAGAAGATTCTCCTTTAGAGCTGTCAGAGAGGGCATGGCCTTGCTAACACTGTGGTTTGGGATGTCTAGCCTCCAAAATGTGAGACCACACATTTCTATTGTTTCGGGCCAGCCAGTTTTGGGTATGGCAACACTCGGAAACTAATATTCCTTCTTAGTTCGTCAACAGTGCCATAGCACACCTCCCTATTACCGACCACATGCCGTATGAAAAAACAGTATGTTTCTTCTGCTTAGAGTGTGGAAAGCACCACTGTGTTTTGCAGACACATTTGCACACAAAGACAGTGTTTATCTATAGGCTAATAATACATAGTACCTTCTTTGCTGGTCTAGAACAGCACTGTTCAATAATGCAGCAGCCGCTAGTCACATGTGGCTCGTTAAAGTCAAATTTAATTGAATTAAGTAAATTATCAACTTAAAAATCCAGTTCCATAGCTACAAGTGCTCAGCGACTAGTCATGTAGCTAGTAACTATATATGCAGAATACAGATGCAGAACATGTTCATCACTGCGGAAAGTTCTACTGGACAGCATCGCTCAGTTGAATGTTCTGGTTCACAGAGAGATGCCACCTGCCTAAAATAAATAAATAAATAAAAAAGGAAAGAAAGAAATAGAGAAAAGGGAAAAAAAAAAGAAGCCAATACAGTTGACTTAATCCTGAGACTATACTCTGATAGTTCTGAAGTGATGGTATAATCTTGAAATATTTTAGAGGTGGGAATATGAGTTTCAACACTCACTGTATGGACAGAGGGCCAGAATGCTAGCAAAGTTGGGTTGATTGAATGTTAAATAAATCAGTGTTTGCTGTCTGACCTATGGCCCAAATACGAAGTTTAATCAAGTCTGGGGAATAACTTAGAAACATTGAAAGTCATTAAGATCATTAGATCTGACTTGAGCAAAAGGCAAAATAAACAACCTTCCCAGTCTGATTTGGAACCAGCTCTTCTATGCTTTCTAAATCAAAGCTAAATCCTCTGAGTTTAAATATATTACAAATATTTTTGTTTGGCTATGTTTGTCCTCACTTTTGTATTTTTCAGTGTTTGTTCCATTGTTTTCTGTACCTTAGTTACTCACTGTCTCAGAGCCATAGGACTGTTTGCTAAGGACAGAATAGTCTAGGTGGCCTCTGCCTCCAGTCCAGAAGTCAACAGAACAGACTGTCTATATCTTCTGTGTTCTAGGTCCCATCTTTCATGGGAACGTAATCAGCCCAGGAGGGTACTTAGCAGTTTGACATTACAACCATGGTTTCTTGTGCCCCTTCATTTTTCATAATAGAATTTTTACATTCTTTCCAAACCTTTGGGTCAGAGTGACATTTAAATTGCCCCTCTGAACTCTTAGCTGCAATTTTCTTTGGCATACTGGGAGAGAGACTAAAGTTCCCTCTTTAGTGTGGTTAGGAGTTTACCAGGAACAATGGCAAGAATGTGGCTCTGAATTCTTAAATTATGGATAACTAAATAATACTTTACAGAGAGGATTACAAAAAATTCTTAACTGACTGGTTGTCTTGAACCAATTAACACTTTTATAAAAAAAAATAATTTTGTCTGTATTTAAGAGATATGTGGTGCTCTATATTTGGAAATAAATTGCCAGAGAAGGACTTACCTTTCCAAGGCCAGCCATTGGAATACATGATTTTTATATTTTTATATCAACTAAGAGCAGAGATGAATAGATAAAACAATTGGTCTTAGGCCACCTAATTATTTTTTTCTTTTCTACCTAGGTTCTGGACACCTCATGATTCACTCATGCTGGTTTAAAACAGACTGCTTTTTCTCTTGTATCAAGGTCCTTATTACAAGTTAGAGATAATTCTCAAGTTTCTGCTCCCAAGGCTAGATCTCTGTCTTGGACCCCAGATCCACATACCCAATCATGTGGGCAGTTTCCCCATTTGATGGTCTCATGGACATCTCAGACTGAGTGCCCGAAACTGTCCTTCAACCCCAAATCTGTTCTACCGATAGTCTTCCCTCTGGTAGTTTCAAAATTCTATTTGCTTAGGCCAAAACCTTTGAAGTCAACCTTAATTCTTACTACATCAGGAAATTCTCTTCTAAAATATCTCTCACCATCCCCACTGCTGCCATGGGCCGCCACGATCTCCTCCTTTGATGACTGTAGTAGCCTCTGAGCAATTTCTCTGCTTCCATCCTTTCTATTTATAGTTTCCTGGCCAACAGGCCTGAGTGTAGGCCCCATTGCAGGGTTCTGAGCAGAGGAGTGGCAAGATCCGACTTATGTATTAAAACAATCTCCTTCCTTAAATATCACTTATTCAATAAGGCCTACAGTAAGCATCTGATTTAAAATTACAAGCTACCAACATTATCTTAAATAGCCAAGACATGGAAACAACCTAAGTGTTTGTTGACAGATGAATAAAGAAAATGTGGTGTGTATGTGTGTGTGTGTGTGTGTGTGTATATATATATATATATATATATGCAATGGCGTATTATGCAGTCTTAAAAAAGGAATAAATTCTGCCATTTGCAACAACTTGGGTAGATCTTGAGGACATTATGCTAAATGAGATGAGCCAAAGACAAATACTGTATGATTTCTTTTAAACTAAACATAAAAAAAAAAAAAAAAACCCGAACGCAGAAAAAGAGAGCCTATTTGTGGTTGCAGAATGGGGGTCAGGGAGGGGAAATTGGATGGAGTGGTCAAAAGGTACAAACTCCCAGTTATAGGATAAGTAAATACTAGGCATGTGATGTACAGCATTATGACCATAGCTGACACTGTTGTGTGATATATTTTTAAGAGAGTAGATCCCAGAAGTTCTCATCACAAGGAAAACACATTTTTCTTCTTTCCCTCTTTTTAGAATTAAAAATTTTATTTTTGTTTGTTTCATTTTCTTTTCCTTTTTTCTCAGTATCCGTATGAGATGATGGATGTTAACTAAACTTATGGTGATCACAGTATACGTATGTTAAATCATTATTTTGTACACCTTAAACATACAGTGCTATATATATATGTCAATTTTATTGAGGTATAAGATAGAATTACAAGCTACCCTTCCTTGGCATTCTTAATGACCTTAGCTCAATCAGTTCCTCATAGCACTAATTGCTTTTATCATAGTATATAATTTACCTGTTTATCACATTTATGGTTTGTCTCTCATCCAAACTGCCCCTCTCCCTGCCCCAGTAGAATGTAAGCTACCTGAAGACAGATACTTGGTTTGTTCACCAAAACATCCCAAGTATTGAAACTGTACATGGAGCATTGTAGGTACTCCATAAATACTTGCTGAATGGCTAAAGACAATTTTCTTTGTAACTCCCCCAGGATTCTTCAACCCTCTTCAGTGAGATCTACATCTTTTTCCTGCTCCTATATAAATTCTTGATTAGGTCCTATAGCTTCTCTAGTTTGAATTAGATCATGGAAAGGCTGTGGGACACTTTTTGTCATACAGACAGTCTTATTTCAGTGCTTTCAATGACCTGCTTCCATGTGATACATATAATTCAGACTTTCAGTCAAATATAAAGTGTTTCCTTTTCACCAGTTTGGGGATCCTGCAACAGGAAAGGGATCATGGTTGCTTCTGTTCCACATCTTTACCTTGTTCTACTTTTCCAAACCCTGCTCATTAGTGCAGACTTCTGACTCCTTCTGAAATAAGAAGAAAGAATTAAGGAAAGGCACAGTATTCAGAGATTGGCATTTTTACAATTTGTCCTTGGTGTTTATGAGGCTTGGAATCTTTGGGATACATTTGTGGTCTTTCCCTTGAGATACATTTTGGGGATTTCTAGGAAACTCCCTCATTGGGATCCTCCAATGACATGTCCTGTGATGCGGGATGCAGCTGGCCATTTACCAGCACAAATGCTCAGTCCCTGGGCATTGGGCCTTCAACCCCACAAGACTCCCTGGTAAACTTCTTGGGCAAGATCCTTTTGAAGATGTCTCCAGCCTGGTTCCCACGAGACCCATAAATGGTTCGTGTGAATCTCTCCTACATCCTTGCCTGCATAAAAGTGTAGTTTTCTTCCAATGCTGCCATTTCCTGCGAATGCTGCTCTTTGGCATGGCTTTAGACATTTCAGCTGAGTCAGACACTGGTCCATTGAATGGGTTCCGGAGCTCCCTCACTAGGTCTCAAAATGTGGGATAAAACACCACTTTTTCCTTCCTTTTGGTGTGAGGTACAAGGCAAGCAAAAGGATGCAAGGCAAAATGACAGCTTCTCCAGAGAAATTCTTATCCTCAACCTTTTCAACTCCAGCCCTGTGTTATCCTCAGAATTGGTGATAGATAAGGGATTGACAAATGGATATTCTAGGGACCTTCTTTGCAAAGTCTTGTGGGGGCATGTGGGATATACTATTTTGTTGTCAGTCTATGTGAGAACAAACAGAATAAGCCACAGTTTAGCATGTTCTCACAACTTTAAAATAATAATAACATGAATTGGTGTTATCAGGATGTCTCCTGATTCAGTCTTGCTCCCACACCTGCCTTCTTCCAAGCTTGGAGCTTTCCTGTGTCCAGTTTCTCCTCCATTTCAGGGTTCAGCTTAGCTGTGACTTCCCACAGGGTCCTGTCCAGCCTAAAGCAGGCTCCTGTTTTGTTCTCCCAGCTCCCTCTTTATTTCCTTAATGTATTTATTATAGTTTGTAATTGCATATGTATTGATGTGATTAATTTCTGTCTCCTATGCCAGACTATTAGCGCCAGAAGGTCAGTCTGCTTGGTTCATAGCAGCCTTGTTGGAGCCCAGGAGAATTGAGCATACAGCTCCTGCTCAGAAATGTTAGGGGACTCTACAGGGCAATTTAGTGCCACACAGCCTGGTGTGGAAGTTGGGTCCTGCTGCTTACCAGCCATGTGCTCTTAGGAAACCTCTTTTCCTTGTTGTAAGGCTGGGAAAACAATGGGACCAATCACTAGGGGATATTATATGAATTAGGATAAATACAGGGTTTAGAAGAGGGCCTGGCACATAGCAACTTGAGAAATGTTTGTGATTATTATTCACTGAATATAAATGAAACATTGTCTCAGTAGTAGGTGAAGTGTTTCTAGGGACCATTCAGTTAAGAGTTATCTTTCCGATACAAATCCCAATACAAATTCAGAGAAAACTCACCAATGTGACATGTTTCAGGGACTATGAAGGCATCCCTAGTGGTCTGGAGCTGAGAGGTGCTCTCTAGTTTCTGCATTACACAGACCTGGGCACAGAATTGAGAATAGCCACCTAGTTTAGTGGTTCAAGTTAGCTTTGGAGACAGAGAGTTCAGGATCTGATCTTGCTTCTTTCACTTATAACTCTTGATATGGGGAGGTTATTCAATTTCTCCAAGGTTCAATTTCTTTACATTTAAAAGAAACAACAACCCATAATAAGAGTATTATAATAGTGCTGGCCTCACAGGGCTGTTGTGAGGATGACATGATTTTGTATATCATAAATTCTCAAAAAAGGTGGCCATCACTAATATTGTTATTAGTAACAGTAACTAAAGCCATAGAGAAACAGTGGACTATGATTCTGTACGTGAGAGGTAAACTTATAGAAATTGCATGTAGAAAGTGTGTTTTTTGCAATAAGTGCTGTGACTAGCATGTTGCTGTTGGATAAAATCCAATATACATATGAGGAAATATATATATATATGCCAAATATATATGTATATATTTATGCCAAATATATATATATGAGGAAACCAAGCCAAAAAAAATCTCGGTATAAATTAATAAAAGGTATTTCTATTCCCTGCTTATTTCAGGTAACATTGACTGCAAATAATTTCTAGTTTATGACGTCAGTCAGATTGCAGGCATGACGAGCTGTTTGAATCCTGATAATCTCTGGATTTACAGGCTTGTGAAGCACCCTCCCCACAAAAGCACTTTGAATTGTTTGTACGTAGCAAATCATCTAAATTGAAGGTGCTGGTGTTATTTCAACCAAAATCAACATCTGGGTTATTCTCTCCTTACACAAATAAATCTTTTAGTTTTAAATCTGCAAAACGCATATAAGATCTGCAAAATCATATCAGATTCTCAATGTCTGATTTAGTGGTACAAATGTGTTTGGATTCAAAATAAATAAATCAACTTTTAAAAAATAAAGAGGGTGCCTGGGTAGCTCAGTTGGTTAAGTGACCAACTCTTAATTTCAGCTCAGGCCATATTCTCAAGGTTCGTGAGTTCAAGCCCCACATCAGGCTCTGCACTGACAGCATGGAACCTGCTTTGGATTCTCTCTCTCCCTCTCTCTCTCTCTGCCCCTCCCCAGCTCTCTCACTCTCTCTCTCTCTCTCTGTCAAAATAAATAAATAAACTTAAAAAATATATATGTTCGGTTTACTTCAGAAATGCAGAGTTCTTGATAGTTTTCGGCTAACCTGAATGAAAAAGTGAGATTTCTGTTCAGTGTTTCTTTTATTTACATTTATTTGTGTGTTTGTGTTTAAATTACATACCTGTTCATTTTCAACAGGAGCAAATAAAGTTGATAAAAGACATTCTACTCCAAGATTGTGTTTCTCTTCAGAACAGACTGGAAGGCTGCACCTTGGAGCCAGTGCTCCACAAGTTCCCGTCGTAATCAGTCTTCATGATTTAGCATTTTGAGGACACCCTCTTGGCTTATTTCTTTAGAGACAGTTATTCTCTTCGACTATGTATATTTGATATGATGTCATTTTCTTGTTTCCTCAGGAAAGCCAACAAAATTAAGCTAGAGTTTGGATTTTTTGGTCAGTGCTTATGGAAACCCAAGTAATACATTTAACAGGACTCCAGATCCGCGGTCACTAGTTTGCTCATGACAATCGCATGTTTCTGTGCTTCCCAGAAGTCTGGGGTTATTGCAATTTCTTTCTTTTTTTTTTTTTAATTTTTTTTTGACGTTTTATTTATTTTTGAGACGGGGAGAGACAGAGCATGAACAGGGGAGGGTCAGAGAGAGGGAGACACAGAACCTGAAACAGGCTCCAGGCTCTGAGCTGTCAGCACAGAGCCCGACGCGGGGCTCGAACCCACGGACCGCGATTCTTGACCTGAGCCGAGGTCGGCGGCTTAACCGCTTCACGGACTGAGCCACCCAGGCACCCCTGTTGCAATTTCTTTGATCTCCCCAGGCTGCACTGCTGCACTGTGGGCTGCAGAATGTCAGAAAAACTACGTTCCCAAAGTCAGGAAGCCCCATGGCCTCAGGCAGGGCAAGCCCTTGGGTTTTCTTTGTCCTGGGTCCATTTTCTCTGTGAAACTTCCTCTTTCTGCATTCGGCCATTGGGGTCCTACTCTAGATTCAGACAGCCACAGCTTGGGAGATGGGGGGATGTGGTCGGGAAAAGACCTTTCATTCTACCTCTCAGTACTGTAATACGTCTGGCCAGGATATCAGAGCTTTCTTTCTGTTGCAGAGTCGTGGTCTGTAGCACTTGAATGTTGCAAACTGGCAGAAAGGGAATGGACCCGGGGGTGACCTGGCTGCCACCTAAGTTAGTGCGGTCCGCAGTCCACGTTCACTGTGCTATCTGGATTTGTGCATACCTGCACCGCTGTATGAGGTGACCTTAACCAGGTATTACTGTGCAATAGAAATTTACCTGGAAAATGTACTGGTCTACTTTTAGTATTGACAGCTACCTAATTGTTTAGGTTTTGCTTATGAAAACACTTCTAGCACACTGGAAAAATGAAGTATTTTAACAGCAATTTCTTTTGAGAACTTGTAAAATCCAGCATGGCTGTCAAAAGCATGGTTTATGGAATCTAAGAGAGAATATATAATATATATGCCAATATCACCCCCTTGTATCCTTGAGAATGCAGATAAAGTGGTGGTGGTGTGAAAAGAGCATATGAGTGGGGCGCCTGGGTGGCTCAGTAGGTTGGGCATATGACTTTGGCTCAGGTCATGACCTCACAGTTCATGAGTTCAAGCCCTGCATCAGGCTCTGTGGTGACAACTCAGTCCCTGGAGCCTGCTTCGGATTCTGTGTCTCCCTCTCTCTCTGCCCCTCCCCTGCTCACACTCTGTCTCTCTCTGTCTCATAAGTAAATAAACATTAAAAAAGAAAAGAGCATATGAGCCTCCAGTATTTTATCAAGAAACCTGTGGTATGATTCAAAGTGAGGGATGTTGTGGCTTACCAGATTTTAAAACATCTGAACAGAGAAAAGCTCTGCATTAAAAAAAGAAAACTATTAAAGTATTATATGTAGGAGGGTACTTTTGTAATCTTGAAAAAGGGAGAGGCCTTTCCAAGAAGTTATAACACCAGAATTATAAAGAAAAACTTGGTGGAACTGACTTTAAAAACTAATTTCTCATTAGTTTTTTCTTGGTCAATAAACTTTTCATTTTGAGATAGCTGTAGATGCGATTGCAACAAACAATACAAAGAGAGCTGATGGACATTTTACCCAATTTTCTCCGACGTAACATCTTGCAAAACTATAGTACAATATCACAGTCAGGATAATGACATTCATGCAGTCAAAATATATAATATTTCCACCACCACAGAGAACTTCCAAATTATCTTTTAGAACAACACCCACTTTTCTCTGAGCCCATCCACTACTTAATATTTTGCAACCATACTCTGTTCTCCATTTCTGTATGTTTTTCATTTCAAGGATGTTATGCAAATGGAATCATATAGCATCTAACCTTTCGGGTTTGCTTTTTTCTTTTTTTTTAACTCAGCATAACTCTCTGGAGATTCATCTAAAGGTTGTTGTGTGCATTAACAGTTTATTCCTTTTTATTGCTGCACAGTAGTCTAGGGTACGGATGTACCAGTCTGCTTCAGCTTTTACTCCTGGAAGGACATCTGGGTTATTTCTAGGTTTTGGCGACGAGTAAAACTATTCGTAATAGATGAATATGTACATACAAATATACATATAATATTATATATATACATATAAACATAAACAAATATTAAATATAATATTTCCACATAGAGGCATTGGTGGATATGTCTTTGTGTGAACATAAATTTTCACTTCTCTGGGATAAATGCCCAAGAGTGCAATTGCTGAGTCATATGGTAGTTGCAGGTTTCATTTTTTAAGAAACGGCCATACTATTTTCCAAAGAGGCTGTAATATTTTACATTACCAGCAGCAATGTGTGAGTGATCCAGTTTCCCTGTATTCTTGTAACATTTGGCGTCTCCACGATTTTTCATGTTAACCAACCAGTGTGTACTGATACCTCACTGTGGTTTTAATTGGCATTTCCCTAGTGGCTAGTGATGTGGGCATCTGTTTGTGTGCTTATTTGTCATGTGTATATTTTCTTTGGTGAAGTGTCACCTCATGTCTTTTGCAATTCCTTTCAGCGGATTGTTTGCTTTCCACTTGTACTTGTACATTTGCTTACTGTGCTCTTTCTTCCTTTTTGACATCCCAACGTTCCTTCTTTAATTGTTTACTCTCTGTTTAGAGGACTTCGTTTAGCCATTTTTGAGGGTAGGTCTACAGATGACAAATTCTCTTAGTGTCTTTTTGTCCGGGAATGTCTTGGTTTCCCCTTCATTCTTGAAGAATATTTTCACTGGAGATAGGATTCTGGGAGGACAGAGTTTTGTTTTGTGTTGCTTTTTTTTTTCAGCACCTGCAAAATATGGTGCCCCTTCCTTATGATCTCCGTGCTTTCTGATAGAAAATCAGCTCTCTTTCTAATTCTTTTTTTTTTTTTTTTTTTTTCCTGTAGGTAGGCATTATTTTCTTTGGCTGCTTCCAAGATCTTCTCTTTGTCTTTTGTTTTCAGAATTTTTATTACAATGTGTTTTTTTAAATTTTTTTTTTACTTTTTAATTTATTTTGAGAGAAATGTTTATTTTTTTATTTTGAGAGAAAGAGAGAGAATTTAGTTATTTTGAGAGAGAGTGAGAGAGGGGCAGAGAGAGAGGGACAGAGAGAGAATCCCAGGCAGGCTCTGCACTGACAGGCGCAGGGCTTGAACTCACAAACTGTGAGATCATGACCAGAGCTGAAATCAAGAGTCGGATGTTTAACTGACTGAGTCACACAGGTGCCCCATATTACAGTGTGTTTTAGAATGCATTTTGTTTTGTTTTTACCTTGTTTGGGATTCATTTAGCTTTTTGGTTCTATAGGTTTATGTCTCTTGCTAAATGGAAAGTTTTCAGTCATTATTTATTTGAGGACTTTTTAGCCTCACCCTCTTTTTCTTCTCCATCTAAGACTACATTGATATGAATATTAGAACTTTTGTTAGAGTCTCACGGGTGCCTGAAGCACTATTCATTTATTAGTCTCTTTTCTCTTTGTTGTCCAGATTGAGTAATTTATATCGTTCTGTCTTCCAATTAGCTGTGTCTTTTCTCTGTCCTCTCCATTCTGCTGTTGATCTCATTCACTGAGCTTTTTATAATGGTTATAGTATTTTTCATTTCTTTTTTAAAATTTTATTTATTCATTTTGAAAGAGATGGAGACAGGATGAGTAGGGGAGGGGCAGAGAAAGAGAAAATCCCAAGCAGGCTCTGCACTGCCAGCACAGAGCCTGACATGGGACTTGAACCCATGAAACTGTGAGACCATGACCTGAGCTGAAACCAACAGTCCGATGCTTAGCTTACTGAGCCACCTAAGCACCCCAGTATTTTTCATTTCTAAAACTTCCACTTGGTTCTTCCTTGTATCATTTTTATTCCTTTGATGAGACTTTCTATTATTTTCTGAGCCTTTCTTCTTTCATTTGTTTCAAGCATGTTCCAAATTGCTCATCGTTATCAAAGTTGCTTTAAAGTCTTCGTCAGACACTTTTAACACCTTTGTCTTCTTGGTGTTGATGTCCGTTGATCTTTTTTTCTCATTCAGTTTGAGATATTCCTTAGTCATGATCTGACAAGTGATTTTCACAAGGAACTTAGATAATGTTGTATTATGTTATAAGACTCTGAATCGTATTTAAATCTTCTGTTTTAATTGGCTTTTCCTGACACTACTCTGGTACAGACAGGGAGCTCTGCCTTGTTATTACCAAGTGGAGGTAGAAGTCTAGTTTCCCTGCATGGCCTTCACTGACATGTGAGAACAGAGCCTCTTTGTTATTGCTGAGTGAGGGTGAAAATTCTTGCTCCCTGGATGGTTTCTACTGACACCACAGTGGGGTGATTTTACTACTGTTGGGTGACAGAGAAAATCCCGAGTCTCCCCTAGACCTCCGCTGATGCCACCCCAGTAGAAAAAAGTGTTTGGGTGCCTTGTTACAGTCTTACTAGAGCAGAAACCTGGCTCACTCACTCTTTGCTGGCATGGATAGGAATGCGGTTGCAGAGTTTTCTGCAGTGTTTGGTAGAGTAGAGTGATTACTGCCTAAAATAGTTCCACTTTGCTAGGCTCTCCCTCTCCTGGTTCTTTGACTAGAGATAGCAGACTTTTGTTGGGACTTCTTTTGTCTATTAGCATTTCTGGGTTGGCATTTCTGGGTTGGCAGTTACTTCAACTTGAAGTCTGAAATATCCGAGGCAAAAAGAAAACCCAGGAAACTCATCAATGTGCTGTTCTGTGCATCCCATGGTCCTTAGTCAATCTGCCTTTCTCTATCTTTTGGAGTCTTCTTGTGTTTGTTTTATATACAATGGTGAGTTTTTAGTTGTTCTTGGTGAGAGGAATAGGGAAAAGTAAATCTATTTCATCTTTCCAGGTGTGAAAGTATTCCTCATTGGTTTTTAAAGTTTCTTGTAATATCCGGATATGAATACTTTTTCTGTTACTTGTATTACAGGCAATTTCTTCCAGATGCAACTTGTCTTTTAATTTGGCTTTCTTTGTTTTTCTTTGTTTTTTAAAGTTTTTTATGTTATATTATGCTATGTTATGTTATGTTGAGGTTATTTTATTTTATTTTCTTTTATTTGAGAGAGACAGAGACAGTGCGACTAGGGGAGGGGCAGAGAGAGGGAGAGAGAGAGTCCCAAGCAGGCTCCGTGACACCAATGCAGAGCCCGATGTGGGGCTCAAACTCACGAAACCATGAGATCATGACCTGAGCTGAAACCAAGAGTTGGTAGCTTAACTCTTGGCCATCCAGGTGCCCCTTAATTTTGCTTTCAAAATCTTTCACCATTTCATTCACAGGAATTTTTCGGAAGACAAAAAATGTTAAAACCAGTTAAAAGAAAATCGGAAAATTAAAAAAGAAAGAAATATGACTGGCTAACAATTAGTATATGAAATGTGGTACCAACAAATTCATTTTGAAGGAAAATGGTGGAGAGGTGCTACAAATGAAAGGGTTTTTTTGTTTGTTTGTTTTTCAAATGAAAGCTTTTAAGGTTACATTTTAAGGTTCAAAATGTAAAAGCCATGATGAAAAAAACTTAGTGAAATATCAGTCAGTTCATGGTTTCCTGTACTTTTAAAGAACTTAAAAAACTGTTTAAATTTTTTCATACTACTACGATGTCACTAGCTGTTAAAAACACAAGAAATATTTATAAGTCAAATGAAGGCGTTCAATTTATAAGAAATACCATGGAGATGTTAACGATTCTCCTAAAACTAGAGGTGTAAAGAATCTATTTTATTCTACTTTGTTATTTTTGTGCAATTCATAAAAGAGATATAAAATTAAAGCATTGGAAGTATTCCTTTCAAAGGCATAGAATTCTTAGTGATCTAGGCAAGACGTATTGTCTCTATGAAGGCTGAATGATCTTCTAAGGGTATAATAGAACCATACTGTAATTTACTAAATGCCTCAAAGTACTAGGCCCCAATAAAGAAATAAATATTATCTCAATATAAGTTTCCTTTCAGTGTAATGGCCTCCTTTTCCTGTTTCCTAAGATACCTTCAGCCTCTTATGTGCTTTTTGTATATAGTATTAATTCTGCGAACATAATACTCTTGAGAATTCACAGCATATCTAGTTTCCTCTGAAAAGTATTTTAGTGGATTACTTTGCTTGGTTTTGTGTTACTGGCCTCACATAATCACATATCCTATATTTGACTGGATAAAAATTACCTTGGAAGGTTTGGGAAATTTTATGGATGCTAATGTAGATATCTATTTCACCATTATATCTGCAATTGGCATTCAATTTTTCTCCAAGGAAAGAGGACATTGGCACTGGATTAAGCTCTAAACCGCATTTCAGCCTTGTTCATAATAAAAAGTTACCTGAACTATAAACTACCAGGAAAATTAGTTTGATTTATACTTGCCATTTACTTGTCTATTTCCTGAGATACTTGCTAATGCAATATGCAAGATGGGTAGGAATAATAACAAAGAGAAGCAAATTAGCCACCGTTGGCTAGAAAATTCTCTCTTCAAAGTATAGTCTGAAATACCAATTAAATGTCTTCATGTCATGATGTAGGTACAAAATTAAAGAATGCTATGTGATTAATGAACTGTGGAAATGTAATGCTAATACAATATTCGATAGCCTGAAAAGGAACATTACTAAAACTAACAGTATATTTCACTGCCCTGGAAGGTAGTATTTGAATAGAGGTTTTAGGTTGGAACCACCTGGAATTGCCATTTTTGTAGGTCCAATATGGACAATTTCATAGGGCTCAATCTATAAAAATTGCCTAGACAGACCACACGTATTAGGCAAGACATTTTTAAATAGCAAAATCCTAGACTATTCTCATTATAGTGGGTGAGTGGGGATAAAGTTGAGGAGAGCAGGTGTAGCACGTTGGATCACATGACACAGGAAACAAGAAAACCAGCTCTTCGGCCCAGCAGGAGAGCAATTTTAAAAAGGTTGAACTTTACTGCCAGGCCAACTATCAAACCTTCACCACTGCTCCACATCCCCCCGTCCCCCCACCAACAAGTGCGTTGAGGTGTGAGAGTCTGGATCATTCCAGCGACAGAGGAACAAGCCATTCCCAGCATGACAGGGACCTGCAATTAATGCTGAAGAAGCAGGAAAAAATAACGTGGAAAATACAGAGAAAGGAATCGTGGAAAGATACAGAACTACAGAAAGAGGAGGAGAGCCTCACATCTATTTCTATCCTGGTGTGTGACCTATTCTATTTATTTGGTGCTTTATAGACGAATTCCCTGGAATGCTCTGGTTTTTTCCCTCATAGACAGATCTGTGTGCTGTGCTTGTATCGCTTGAGAAGTGGTCTGAATTTATGAACAAATATACTTCTGGGAGGAACAAAGCCGCAGTTCTCTATTGGAAACATAGTTGGGTTTCTAGAATTAGCTGTTCTAGTTGCTGGCACAAGTAGCCTGTGTACGTGTTAAAAATCCTACAACCTTTTGAATCTAAGTTTCTGACAGCCGTTCTCTGCCAAATACCATCTCCTTGGTGTATTATTAAGAAGTACATCACAGACTACAGAATGCTCCTGAATATGGAACACTGACTACACGCGATAGGCAGATAAAAGGAAAAGCAGCAGGAAACACGGTCATTTGTTTCTTGTACTGTGTGCAGTAATTGTCTCTGGGTCTGTTCACTCTAGTCGAAGAGGGGAAATATAAAAGATATGGAGCTCTACAGAGGTTTTAGAGTTATTCTCAGGAGTGGTCCTTGTTCACTTGGGAACATGCATGGACAATAACGACTGCAATAGTAAATAAAATAAAAACATACAGGTATAGATTCCAAAGAACGTGTGTCACAATGTGTTGGAGAGAGAGGTGGCATTTATACCTTTGGCTGACTACAAGTGACTATAAGGTAATGCTGAGAGCTGACTTTTAAGGGAACACTCAAATGGCAACAACTAGTTGGAAAATTAGCACTCGTATTGAAGAGAGGCTATTAAAAAGGAAAAACAATTGTGAAGTGAGTCCAAGAGGGGGGGACAGCATGGATCATTTCTTTCTATAAAGTTCCTCTTTGTCAAGAAGATTGACTGGTTTAAGATTTCAACTTATTTCTCCTTAAGTGACTATTCACTGCTTACTAACGTCATTCAAATTACAATGTAAGCAACCACTGAAAATATCGGTTCGATACTGATCAAGACCTCATAAAGAATCTAAGATACCTTTTTGCATTTAGTGCTCTCTCGAAGTGTGTAGACTGTGATTCAATTTTCCTACGTTGTGTACATTCCCACCTATCTATCATGTAAAAGAATATAAAACCAGCCATCAAGATGCTGACATTGTCTGTGTGTGAAAAGATAATGCCAAGGAAAGACAAGTTTTGGCAAATGTTCAAAACAGTAGAGTCAACCTGATGTCTCCACAATTTGAATACATTTAAAACCATATCACATTCATTTCAGGCATATCCTCTGCTTCTGCTTTGGTTACCAGAAAACAGTTAAACTCACATGAATATTATTAGGAAATCTTGAGGAAGTGATCACTACTAAGATGCAAATACATTATTTTAGATAAAATGAAATTGGCTGCAAACACATTTCCTTGAGGACAGATTTCTGGTTTGTATCTTAAAGGTCTCATCCCGGTGGTCAAAATAAGTGCAAACGTTTATCATCCTACTGCATTTTAGTTACTGACCACTCCTCTCCCGAGGCAATGCTAACTCAGTAAATAAAGCCAGCTTCTTCCACGTTGTCTGACGGGGCATGCAATCCTGCTGGCCAGATAGCCAATATGCCAACTGCAATACATATGTTGCACATTGAATAAAGGAAGTGATTGTTTGCAAGAACAGTTTAGCAAACTGCTGCATATTACCCACACGGTGGGATTTCAACCTGTCACTTAATATTTTTCTATATATAACATTCATTTTCAAATCTCTAAAACAGGGCTGATGAGACACTGTCGCTAATGAGATTTCAAGACTTTTCTACTTTTTAAGTGTTTTCAACTAATCTCTCCTCTTCTGTCTCTTGACAAATAACCTTGGCTTCAATATTATAGACAAGATTGAGCTCCGTATTACATGCATGTCTCAGTTTTCTTCCCTGCCACCTCCAAAACCCCCATGTATATTCATTAGACCCTCGTTCACTTCTTTTCTAGGTACAAATGTCCCTCGTCCTTGCTGAATCCAAAGCTGATTATCGGAGCTCATGATTCCATCCTGCTTATCCTCACGTGTGATCACACATCATGTGCAATGTCTCTTGCTCCACCTCCTGTGCCTCCAAACATAGCAGGTGCATGGGTTCAACATGCTTCTCCTCGATCATGCCAGTGTTTCAAGTTCTAAGTATCCCAGTATAGGCCAAGGGTTAAAATCTGGAATCTAGCTGGCCTGCCTGAGTTCAGTTTCAGCTCTGACTCTTTTTAGCTGTGCGATCTTGTGCAAGAGCCCCTCTTCTGTAAAATGGACATGATAATAACCGTGGTGTTCTGTTAAATCGGCTCTGGGGCAGGTGAGAGAGGAAGCCCAGATTTGTGTGTCTTGCAGGTTCTAGCTGGTTCTAGCTGGTTCCAGCACACATCTTTCGCAGGATTGTTGTGGCGATCAAGGTAATATAAGCAAAGCACTCAGAATGGGACCTGTCACATTGTAAGTACTCGGTAAGCTCTAGCTATTATTATTTCCTTACAGAGAGAATTTAAAAATTATTTTTAACCATTCATTAATTTCTTAAACCCTGGAGAGCTTTTTGGGCACAGAACGTGGATTTTGTAGTTAAAAAGACCTGGTTTGAATTCTTCACTGTGAGAGTTTATAACAGTTTTTTTTTCATGTATTTAGTTAACTTTTAAATTTTTTTATTATTTATTTATTTAAAAATTTACATTTATTTTGAGAGAGAGAAACAGTTGGGAAGGGGCAGAGAAAGGGGACCAGAGGATCCGAAGCAGGCTCAGTGCTGACAACAGAGAGACCAACATGAGGCTTGACCTCACAAACTGTGAGATTATGACCTGAGCCGAAGTCGACACTTAACCAACTGAGCCACCCAGATGCCCCATTAAAAAAAATTTTTTTTTAAATTTAAATCCAAGTTAGTTAATATATAGTGTAATAATGCTTTCAGGAGTAGAATTATAGTGATTCATCCCTTACATATAACACCCAGAGCTCATCCCAACAAGTGCCCTCCTTATTGCCCATCACCCCCTTAGTCCATCCCTCCAGCAACCCTCAGTTTGCCTCCCTCTCTGTTTTTATCTTATTTTACCTTCCCTTCCCTTATGTTCCTCTATTTGTTTCTTAATTCCACATATCAATGAAATCATATGGTATTTATCTTTCTCTGACTGACTTATTTCGCTTAACATAATACATTCTAGTTCTGTCCACATTTTTGCAAATGGAAAGATTTCATTCTTTTTGATCTCTGAGTAATATTCCATTGTGTGTGTGTGTGTGTGTGTATGTGTATACTCAATATACACTGTGTATAGCTCAACACACACACACACACACACACACACACACACACACACACCATATCTTCTTTGTCCATTTGGATGACAGTTTTTTCTTAATCTGTAAAATAGTGACAATAATGTCTACATTTTAGGGTAGAAAAATTCAATGAGATAATATATGTAAAATGCTTAGAAGAGAAAAATGTTCACTAAATGTTTCATTTCCTTATTCTCCCATCCTCTATTGAAATTGCCTTCAGATACTTAATACAATGCAAAACAAAAATATATAAACCCGATTGGAATTGCTTAATCTTTATCTCCTTGATTTGTCTTATTTTGTGTATCTGATTACCCTCTCTCTGAACTGCCACAATATTGAATCCTAATTTTCCTACATTTTTGCTTTTACTGTCTCCATTGATTTCTCTCCCCCATTCTGCCCTCTAAAGATATTCTCCATAGTTCTTTCTTTTCTCTTTTTGCTTACTCATCAGTTTTTGTTGTTATTGAAGTATAGTTGACACACACTCCTACATTAGTTCCTGATGAATAACATAGTGGTTGGACAACCCTATGTATTATGGTCACCACAACTATAGCTCTCATCTGTCACTACAGTGTGTCAATACAACACCATTACAATTCCATTGGCTATATTCCCTATGCTGTGCCTTCTTCCCCCTGTGACTTATTCCTTCCATAACTAGAAGTCTGTATCTCCCACTCCCCTTCACCCATTTTGGTCACTTTCCCACCTCTCCTTTCCTCTGGAAACCACCAGTTTGTTCTCTGTATTATGGGTCTGTTTCTGCTTTTGTTTGTTCATTGTTTTGTTTTTTAGATTCCACATATAAGTGAAATCATATGGTATTTGTCTTTCTCTGACTAACTTATTTCACTAGCATAATATCCTCGAGGTCCATCCATGTTGTCACGATGGGAAGATTTCATTCTTTTTTATGGCTGAATAATATTCCATTATACATACACACACACACACACACACACACATATATATATATATATATAATATAAAATATATATAATACCATGTCTTCTTTCTCTGTTCATCTAGATGGACACTTGGGTTGTTTCCATATTTTGGTTATTGTGAATAATGCTGCAATAAACATAGGGGTGCATATATCTTTTCAAGTTAGAGATTTCCTTTTCTTTCAGAACATCTTTTTGTTTCTGAACATACCAGCTATCACACTTTTGTTTTATCACCTCTACACCAGACCATAAGTTCCTGGCGGGAGACATTGTTTGATTTTTCTCATTGTAAATCATTAAAACACCAACTACAAATATCTATACCTCTATAAGTGCTTCAGTGCACTTCTGTGATAAAACTGATAATCTACAGTAGAAAATTACTAAATTGATGTTTACATAGCACTGTTGTCATGGCCAGTTATAATGACTGCATTTCTTTGTGCCAGACTGTAAAGAATTGTCCTCTTGGGAGAGTCATACCCTATACAATGTCCAGCTGAACAGGTCCATGGAGCAAGCAAGAAGCTTAAGAATTGCAAGTAAATGATTATATTCTTCCTTTTGATGCGGCTCATATGTTGACCTAGGTCATTGAGCAACTTTCCCTCTCTTTCTCTCCTTTCCCCCTTGAGCATGTAGATGCATGCTTCAAGCCTGTAAAACGGTAGAGAGCTAATGACAGTGCTTACTCCAACTCTGCATTTATTGGTTTGCCTAATCCTATGAAGCTAAATAACTTAGAAGGAACAAAATCACTACCACTTCTTATTTTTTATCCCATAGCTCTATGTGTATGTCTACTTCACTGTTTGCTGAAGACACTTAAAACTCCTCTCTCTTCACCTCAAATAGATTGTGATGTTTATCACCTTGCTAGAAATGATAAGTGAAGGGGTGCCTGGGTGGCTCAGTCAGTTAAGCACCCAACTCTTGATCTCAGCTTGGGTCTTGATCTCAGGGTCATGAGTTCAATCTCTGTGTTGGGCTCTGTGCTAGTCTAAGTGCCTACTAAAAAGGAAGAAAGAAAGAAAGAAAGAAAGAAAGAAAGAAAGAAAGAAAGAAAGAAAGAAAGAAAGAAAGAAAGAGTAAGAGTCATTATTTCTGGATCCCTGAATTCGTTAACATGTATAAATTTCCACTTTTAAAAATTCTTAGTTCACTTAAAAAATCAGAGGCTAGGATACGAATAAACAGGCATATCTTAAGTCACTCACTGGCACAGGACATTCATAGTTTGATCTAAGTCTTTCCATCGCTGCTTTGTCCTGATCCTAATTCTTATTTATCAATGACAGCCTAAAGAATGTATCTATTGGTCATAGTGAAGAAGTCACTATAGAAAGTGATCTCTTCTCCCTTCCCCTCCCCCACCCTCTTACCATTTACCGTTCAACAGCTTCTGGATGCATTCACAAACATTGCATGGGCAACGATAATTGTAGAAAAGATGACTTTAATTTTGAATGCAGATCAAAATTCCTTGGAGGAAACAAGTATCTTTGTTTGATGCATGGAGATTGTTTGGGAAAGAGACGTATCTTTGGACATATATTTGAAAAAGCCTCACCTAGTCCAAATCATATAGAGAACTCTCTCCACAGATAAGAAACATTTTTATATGTCATTTAAATATAGTTGTTTTAAACATTATGTTGGTGCTTTTTTTTCATTTCTTTAGGTATAAAATGTGTTTCCAGACATATCACACCTACAGGGAATAACAGCTCAGCTTACAACACCTGGACTTGTTGCTGTTGTCCAAGAAATCGATGAAGTAGGTTGGAGGTCATTTGCATCTGAATATCAGTGTTCATTTTTCTTGGTCCAGAGGCATACCTCATCACAAACAACGCCTTTTGTCCCATGAGCATTTTTAGTTCATGCATTTGCTCATTGATTCATTCAACAGAAGATGCCACTGCTCCCCTCATATTTCTACCAGAGGAGAGTGCTATGTCTTTTCCACTGGGTGAAACACTAGTGGAGTGAACCTTTCAGTTTCTTTCTCTTTTCACCTAATTAAATGGACTAACCAAGTTCAATGGTCAGCGCTGTTCCCTGACAATAGGAAATTTCTCTCTCAGGAAATGCCTATAGCCTATGCTCATGCAAGATGGGCCTGCATGACTATTCTCTACATCATAGACCCACTGGAAGGGGATTTTTAAGAGACTAGGGGTAGAGAAGGAAAAGTCTGACAGTTCAGTTTTGTTTTGCAGGCTCAGTAGTTTTCAAAGGCTCCCAGTTTGGCCTCACGTTCCATCTATATTCTTCGATCCAGCTTTATCAGTCTTGTCTCTTTTTTGTTGTCGTTATTAGATCGTGATTAACAAAACTAATTTTTAGATCTCTATACACTTCCACCATCTGCTTTTTACTGTGAAGGGCCTGGATGGAAGAAAAGGTGAGTGTCTGACACTCCAAATCTCTAATATTATGAGATATAAAACATGTAAGGCAGCAGCCCTCGGGGAGCTTATCCTGTAGTTGAGGAAGCCAGGAATGAACAAATAAATTCAATTAAAAATTTAAAGTATTGTAAGTTTCAATTTACTGATGCAGACAGGGACTCATAAAAGACCATAATCATTGAGTGTTGGACTGCTCAGAGTAGGATTTACAACAGAGAAAGTGAAACTCTGGAAGCAAGGTGGTTTCAAATAAGTAGAGAAGTATCCCAAAAGGCAGGAATAGAGCCAAAAGAGATTACCGGGGGCAGATTTGGGTCTAACATAAGGAAGCTCTTTCTAATATGGAAGAGCCATATTAGTTTAAGATTATTGATTCTGGGAAAGGACCAACTAAAGTAACACCACTTTGAACAGAAAATATACTAAATTAAAAAAAAAGAGGTTTGATTGAAATCTAATACTGAAACTGAAATTATGAAAATAAACTTATTTTATTTTAGAGTTGACAAAATTCTGGTTTTAAATGTACATAGGTACTAATTCTTAGGGTAAAAAATAAGTCAAATAATTTTTTAAAAAATATTTCTGATTACAATATGTGATGGCATGATCTGATAGTCTTTGCAAGAAGTTTGACTTTTGTAACCCGGTCAAAAAATTTAATGTTTGAAAAATTATTCTCTTCTTTTCTTTTTCTTTTCTGAATTTGGATGCCCCGTGTACAGTACTGATTTAGTCATTATCCTTACTCATTATATGTTTAGTTTAGTCATGGGCCTTTGGAGCTATTTATTTAATAATATAATGAATAACCCTTGAATCCATGACCCAATTCATGGGTCATAGTGCAAATTTCATTTCTGTGCCTCTCTCTATTCTCTCTGTTTGCCTCTACCCTTCCTGTTGTCACTGACTTGAATTTTATGCTAATCATTCTCTTGCCTTTTTTTTTAGTTTTTGTACTCACATTTGCCTCAGTGTTTAGTTTTATTTGCTTATGAACTTTAAAAACAAAAGTTTTATATGTAGTCTTTTAGGACTTGCTTATTTTTCTAAATGTACTATCACAAAAATTCAGCCATATTGCTGAATGTGGCTTTGATTCATTCATTTTATTGCAGCAGACCATTCCATTATATGACTTTACCAAACATGTATCTATCTGCACTTCAAAGTACCAAAGCTGTTTCCAGTTTTGTTATTAGCATTTCATGCTGCTACAAAAATTCTCTCTCTCTCTCTCCCTCTCTCTCTCTTTTAACACAGGTCTTGAACTCACAACCCTGAGATCAAGACGTGAGCTGAGATCAGGAGTCAGACACTCAACCTACTGAAGGACCCAGGTGCCCCACAAAAACTTCTCTTTAATATCCACATGTGCAAGGTTGTCTTTTGTTAAACTATGTGTCTCAGAATAGAATTGCTAGGATGAAAGGTATGCATACCCTCAATGTTATAAGATAAAGCTAAATTTTTTTTCTCAAAGTAGTTGTACCCATTTATAGTCCCACTGTTAATGTATAAGAGCTGTATTAATCCGACATCTGGATCAATCCAACATCTGCTGGAACACTTGATGTTGTCAGACTTCTTCATCTGTATCAGCCTATAGTTACAAAATGGAACCTCATTTGGCCTTGACTTGCATCTCCCTGATCTCTTGTGAAGCTGAGCTCTTCATATATGTAGGTCATACATGATTCATCCCTCTGAGATAGCTGTTCTGTTGTTCTCTGAGTCTTAATTTTTTCCTTTTCTTTTTTTTAATCTAGAAATTCAGATAACAATGCATATTTTATGGAATGTAGCCAGATACTCTATACAAAGCCTCTGGTTCAGTGTCTGTCATGTAGTAGATCTTTAATAGAAATTGTTTTTTCCCCCCTTTAATAGAAATTGATATTCTGTTCCTGACATTATTTTCTGGTCTTCTCACACATTTCTGGATACTTTCCTCCCTTCTTCTTTCCTTCCTTTTGTCACCCCACCTCAGAGCCCTTCTCTCATGTTTCAGCTCAGTATCTAAAGGTCTGTAACCTACATGGACCATCTGAGACGCCAAAAGGTGCTTACTACCTTTTCGGACTTCCAAGAAGTCTATCTGAATTGACCACTGCTGTCTTTCTCACATCCTTTGGGAAGGACTTCTACTCGGTCTTCAACCATACTTTATTGACAGTTTGCTCAGCTTATGACCGGAGACCTTTGTTCTGTTAGATTCTGTGCCTGCTCCTCAGACTGACTGTATCATATCAGCTGTGGGATCCATTTTCCCAAGGCCTTTAATTTTCAACCCTTCCTGTGATAGGTGATCACACTTGACCCCTGGGTCCCTAGATGTGATTCTGCTGTGAGCTTCAGAGTCATTTAAGTCTGGGCTTCGTGAACTTGACTGTGCATGTGAATCACCCGGTGGAGAGGGGGGAGGTTGCTTAAATGCAGATTTGGATTCAATACATCTGGGTGAGCTATGACATGCTGCATGTCTAACCAACTCTCAGGGGATACCAATGCGGTCAGTTTGTGATCCATAGGTCACAAAGGTCTAGGTGATTTTTGAAGGTTTCTTCCAGCTCCAGATTTTAATGATCTGTGAGTAGAAAACCATCATGTTCTATTTCTGGGAACATTTTGCTATCTTTTCTCTGTATCCTCTCAGTGATTTATCAGTGACTAATTCATTTATTTAACAAACGTTTTCTGAGCACCTACATTGTGGCTGGCATTAATAAAGTGGTAGAGCATACCAGTGAACAAAACAGACAAGTGGCCCTGTCTCTAAGGAACTACCATGCTTTAAATATAACTTCTAAGTACGGGGCACCTGGGTGGCTCGGTTGAGCATCTGACTTCAGTTCAGGCCATGATATCACAGTTCATGAGTTCGAGCCCTGTGTCGAGCTCTATGCTGATGGCTCAGAGGCTGGAGCCTGCTTCGGATTCTGTGTCTCCTTCTCTCTGTGTCCCCCCCACCTCTTGCACTCTGTGTCTCTCTCCTTCTGTCAAAAATAAATAAACATTAAAGGAAATTAAATATAACTTCTAAATATAAGCAAACGGTATTTACCTTTCATATCAACTTTTTTCTGTTCTTCACTAAGTAACACTTTAAATTATTTATACATGACAGAGACAAATAACACTACTCTTTTTTTTTACCCTTGGTTCTATGCATGGGTCTCCACCTAATACAATTTTAAAATTTATTAGGATTTTTAAAAATACTCAAACTGTTCACAATATAATTTTATTTAGAATGAACAACTTGTATCTTTCAGTTGAAAGTTATTCATAGAATAAACCATGAAAAAAAGCATGCTAAAACCTTTGCAAAGTAAACATTTAGGTGTTTTTTTTTTATAAGGGAAAATTTGATTTCCATATGTCTTCAAGTTTTCTTTCAGACGGACTTTCCCGCATTTATTATTTTGCTTTTATTTTTCACCACAGGAAGTAATTCTCAATAAACCTTAAAATTCAGGATGTCTTGGTGTACGTTTCTCTCCATAACACAGTTCAAGGCAAAGCTTTTGAAGTGGCATGAACTTCAAAGTTGGGCCATAAGCTTTGGAAGTGGATCTACCCTGAGACTGATTTTGAAACCAAGAGAATGATAATGCTCGTTCTTCCTTATGCTTCACACATGACAGAAGAAATTCGTGGTGACAAACAGCACCTCCACCAACGCCTGAAGTATTTAAACCGATAAGCACAATATCCACGTGCTGTAACTTAAGACTTTGGAGGCAGAAGTAAAAAACGTGTTGAAAAATAGGTAAGAGGAAGGTGGGAGGCTCTTTTTACTCTGCGCAATGCAGTGGATGAAAACAACTAATTTTCAAGCTTGGTTTGGAAGCTACACACATTTCTTTTTTAATATTTACTTAATTTTGAGAGTCAGAGAGACAGAACATGATGGGGGGAGGGACAGAAGAGAAGGAGACACAGAATCCGAACAGGCTCCAGGCTCTGAGCTGTCAGCACAGAGCTTGATGCGTGACTCAAACCCACAAACAGTGAAATCACGACCTGAGCTGAAGTTGGACACTCAATCAACTGAACCACCCAGGTGCTCCAGATATACACATTTCTGTGAGGTGACCACAAAAAAGCAAATTTAAGATATTTCAATTAACCCATCTCATCAAGCCCAGTTATTAATATTTGTTTGAAATGCCATCAAATGTCCTGTGAAATAGAATAAGCAATAGAGATTATCAGAAAAATAAAATAAAAAACAATATCTAGCTCCCTAAAAAAAGGACAATATTAATGGGATATTGGTTGTGACACAGTAGTTATAACAGGTACAAATTATAAGTGTATGTCAGGCTCCCCTGTTTTCTAAATAAAGTTCTAATATTTTAAAGCTTTCAAAATCTCTAAATACTTACATTAATCAATGACATGTCAGGCCAGAAAGTCTAGACCTCAATGTCTTTTCATTTCTTTTTGTTTTTAATTTTATTTTTTATAAATAAAAATTAATTAATTTTTAATTATAAATTAAAAATTTACATCCAAATTAGTTAGCATATAGTGCAACAATGATTTCGGGAGTAGATGCCTTAGTGTCCCTTACCCATTTAGCCCATCCCCCACCCCCCACAACCCCTCCAGTAACCCTGTTTGTTTTCCATTTTTATGAGTCTCTTATGTTTTGACCCCCTCCCTGTTTTAATATTATTTTTGTTTCCCTTCCCTTATGTTCATCTGTTTTGTCTCTTACAGTCCTCATCTGAGTGAAGTCATATGATATTTGTCTTTCTCTGACTGACTAATTTCACTTAGCATAATACCCTCCAGTTCCATCCACGTAGTTGCAAATGGCAAGATTTCATTCTTTTTGGTTGCTGAGTAATACTCCATTGTATATATTTCCCACATCTTCTTTATCCATTCATCCATCGATGGACATTGGGGCTCTTTCCATATTTTGGCTATTGTTGATAGTGCTGCTATAAACATAGGTGGGCATGTGTCCCTTCAAAACAGCACACCTGTATCCCGTGGATAAATGCCTAGTAGTGCAATTGCTAGGTCATAGGGTAGTTCTATATTTAGTTTTTTGAGGAACCTCCACACTGTTTTCCAGAGTGGCTGCACCAGCTTGCATTCTCACCAACAATGCAAAAGAGATCCTCTTTCTCCACATCCTCACCAACATGTGTTGTTGCCTGAGTTGTTCATGTTAGCCATTCTGACAGGTGTAAGGTGGTATCTCATTGTGGTTTTGATTTGTATTTCCCTGATGATGAGTGAAGTTGAGCATTTTTTCATGTGTCAGTTGGCCATCTGGATGTCTTCTTTGGAGAAGTGTCTATTCATGTCTTTTGCCCATTTCTTCACTGGGTTATTTGTTTTTTGGGTGTTGAGTTTGATAAGTTCTTTACAGATTTTGGATACTAACCCTTTACCTGATATATTGTTTGCAAATATCTTCTCCCATTCTGTTGGTTGCCTTTTAGTTTTGCTGATTGTTTCCTTCCCTGTGCAGAAGCTTTTTATTTTGATGAGGTCCCAGTAGTTCCTTTTTGCTTTTGTTCCCCTTGCCTCTGGAGACGTGTTGAGTAAGAAGCTGCTGCGGCCAAGATCAAAGAGGTTTATGCCTGCTTTCTCCTCGAGGATTTTGATGGCTTCCTGTCTTACATTTAGGTCTTTCATCCATTTTGAGTTTATTTTTGTGTATGGTGTAAGAAAGTGGTCCAGGTGCATTCTTTTGCATGTCACTGTCCAGATTTCCCAGCACGACTTGCTGAAGAGACTGTCTTTATTCCATTGAATATTCTTTCCTGCTTTGTCAAAGATTAGTTGGCCATACGTTTGTGGGTCCATTTCTGGGTTCTCTAGTCTGTCCCATTGATCTGTCTGTTCTTGTGCCAGTACCATACTGTCTTGATGATTACAGCTTTGTAGTATAGCTTGAAGTCTGGGATTGTGATGCCTCCTGCTTTGGTTTTCTTTTTCAAGATTGCTTTGGCTATTCGGGGTCTTTTCTGGTTCCATTCAAAGTTTAGGATTATTTGTTCTAGCTCTGTGAAGAATGCTTGTGTTATTTTAATAGGGATTGCATCAAATATGTAGATTGCTTTGCGTAGTATAGACATTTTAACAATATTTGTTCTTCCTATCCAGGAGCATGGAATCTTTTTCCATTTTTTTGTGTCTTCTTTGATTTCTTTCATAAGCTTTCTATAGTTTTCAGTGTATAGATTTTTCACCTCTTTGGTTAGATTTATTCCTAGGTATTTTATGGTTTTTTTGTGCAACTGTAAATGGGATCAATTCTTTGATTTCTCTTTCTGTCACTTCATTGTTGGTGTACAGGAATGCAACAGATTTCTGTGCATTGATTTTATATCCTGCAACTTTGCTGAATTTATGAATCAATTCTAGCAGTTTTTTGGTGGAATCTTTTGGGTTTTCCATATAGAGTATCATGTCATCTGCAAAGAGTGAAAGTTTGACCTCCTCCTGGGCGATTTGGATGCCTTTTATTTCTTTGTGTTGTCTGATTGCAGAGGCTAAGACTTCCAATACTATGTTGAATAACAGTGGCAAGAGCGAACATCCCTGTCTTGTTCCTGACCTTAGGGGGAAAGCTCTCAGTTTTTCCCCATTGAGGATGATATTAGCATTGGGTCGTTTATATATGGCTTTTATGATCTCAAAATATGTTTCTTCTATCCCTACTTTCTTTGGGGTCTTTATCAAGAAAGGATGCTGTATATTGTCAAATGCTTTCTGTGCATCTATTGAGAGGCTCATATGCTTCTTGTCCTTTCTTTTATTGATGTGATGAATCATGTTAATTATTTTGCAGATATTGAACCAGCCCTGCATCCCAGGTATAAATCCTGCTTGGTTGTGGTGAATAATTATTTTAATGTATTGTTGGATCCAGTTGGCTAATATCTTGTTGAGGATTTTTGCCTCCATATTCATCAGGGAAATTGGTCTCTAGTTCTCCTTTTTAGTGGGGTCTCTGTCTGGTTTTGGAATCAAGGTAATGCTGGCTTCATAGAAAGAGTTTGGAAGTTTTCCTTCCATTTCTATGTTTTGGAACAGTTTCAAGAGAATTAACTCTTCCTTAAATGTTTGGTAGAATTCCCCTAGAAAGCCATCTGGCGCTGGAGTCTTGTTTTTTATGAGATTTTTTGATTACTAATTTGATTTCCTTACTGGTTATGGGTCTGTTCAAATTTTCTATTTCTTCCTGTTTCAGTTTTGGTAGTGTATATGTTTCTAGGAATTTGTCCATTTCTTCCAGATTGCCCATTTTATCGGCATATAATTTTTCATAATATTCTCTTATTATTGTTTTTATTTCTGCTGTGTTGGTTGTGATCTCTCCTCTTTCATTCTTGATATATTTATTTGGGTCCTTTCCTTTTTCTTTTTGATCAAAGAAACAGCTTCTGGTTTCATTGATCTGTTCTACTGTTTTTTTTTGTTGTTGTTGTTGTTGTTGTTGTTTCAATAGCATTGATTTCTGCTCTATTTCCTGTATTTTGCTGGGTTTGGGTTTTATTTGCTGTTCTTTTCCAACTCTTTAAGGTGTAGGATTAGGTTGTGTATCTGAGATCTTTCTTCCTTCTTTAGGAAAGCTTGGGTTGCTATATACTTTCCTCTTATGACCCCCTTTGCTACATCCCAGAGGTTTGGGGTTGTGGTGTTATCATTTTCATTGGCTTCCATATACTTTTAATTTCTCTTTAACTTCTTGTTAAAGAAGTTAAAGAATACTTCTTCTGCCATTCATTCTTCAGTAGGATGTTCTTTAGTCTCCAAGTATTTGTTACCTTTCCAAACTTTTTGTTGTGATTGATTTCGAGTTTCATGGCATTGTGGTCTGAAAATATGCATGGTATGATCTCCATCTTTTTGTACTTGCTGAGGGCTGATTTGTGTCCCAGTATGTGGTCTATTATGGAGAGCGTTCCATGTGCACTAGAGAAGAATGTATATTCTGCTGCTTTAGGATGAAATGGTCTGAGTAAGTCCATCTGGTCCAGTGTGTCATCAAAGCCATTGTTTCCTTGTTGATTTTTTGATTAGATGACCTGTCCACTGCTGTGAATGGGGTGTTGAAGTCTCCTACTATTATGGTATTACTATCAATGAGTTTCTTTATGTTTGTGATTAATTGATTTATATATTTGGGTGCTGCTACATTTGGAGCATCAATGTTTACAACTGTTAGGTCTTCTTGGTGGATAGACCCCTTGACTGTGATATAATGTCCTTCTGCATCTCTTGATACAGTCTTTATTTTAAAGTCTAGATTGTCTGATATAAGTATGGCTACTCTGGCTTTCTTTTGTTGACCATTAGCATGATAGATGGTTCTCCATCTCCTTATTTTCAATCTGAAGGTGTCTTTAGGTCTAAAGTGGGCCTCTTGTAAACGGCATATAGAAGGATCTTGTTTTCTTATCCATTCTGTTACCCTATGTCTTTTGATTGGAGCATTGAGTCCATTGATGTTTAGAGTGAGTACTGAAAGATATGAATTTATTGCCATCATGATGGTTGTCGAGTTGGAGTTTCTGGTGGTGTTCTCTGGTCCTTTCTAATCTTTGTTGCTTTTGGTATGTATGTATGTATTTATTTATTTATATTTTCATCTTTTCTCCCCTCAGAGAGTCCCCTTAACGTTTCTTGCAAGGCTGGTGTAGTGGTCACAAACTCCTTTAATTTTTGTTTGTCTGGGAAACTTTTTAGCTCTCCTTCTATTTTGAAGGACAGCCTTGCTGGACAAAGAATTCTTGGCTGCATATTTTTCTGATTTAACACACTGAATATATCCCGCCACTCCTTCCTGGCCTGCCAAGTTTCTGTGGATAGGTCTGCTCCAAACCTGATCTGTCTTCCCTTGTAGGTTAGGGACTTTTTTTCCCTTGCTGCTTTCATGATTCTCTCCTTGCCTGAGTATTTTCTGAATTTGACTATGATATGCTTGTTGATGGTCAGTTTTTGTGGAATCTAATGGGGGTCCTCTGTGCTTCCTGGATTTTGATGTCTGTGTCTTTCCCCAGGTTAGGAAAGTTTTCCACTATGATTTGCTCACATAACCTTTCTCCCCCTATTTCTCTCTCTTCTTCTGGGACCCCTATGATTCTGATGTTGTTCCTTCTTAATGAGTCACTGATTTTTAAGTCACTAGTTCTTAAATTGTGCTCTTTTGCCTTAATCTCCTTCCTTTTTTCTGCTTCATTATTCTCCATAAGTTTGTCCTCTATATCGCTGATTCTCTGTTCTGCCTCATCTGTCCTTGGAGCCATGGCATCCATCCGTGATTGCAGCTCAGTTATAGCATTTTTTACTTCATCCTGACTTCTTTTATCTCTGCAGAAAGGGATTCTAATCTGTTTTCGTCTCCAGCTAGTATTCTTATTATCGTGATTCTAAATTCTGGTTTAGACATCTTGCTTGTATCTGTGTTGGTGAAATCCCTGGCTGTCGTTTCTTCGTGCTCTTTCTTTTGGGGGTGAATTCATTCGTTTCATCATTTTGAAGGGAGAAAATGAATTAATCAGGTAGAAAAATTAAAGTTAAAAAAATTAAAATTAAAAAATTAAAAAAATATTAAAACTAAAAAATTAAACACACACACACACAAAATCGAATAAATGATGCTAGATCCTAGATGTGTTTTGGTCTGAGTGTTGAAAGTTGTTTGACAGATTAGAGAAAGAAGGGAAAGGAAAGAAAAAAAAGGAAATCGTTTTAGAATTTGAAAAAATGAATACATGGAAGTAGACTAAAATGAAATGATGGAAGTAAAATAGAATTTGAAAAAATTTACACAGAAGTAAAGAATATAGTAGAAAAAATTAAGGAAAATATTTTTAATAAAAATTAAAAATAAAAATGAATTTTTTCTCTTTCTGTATTCAAGAAAAAGAAAAGAAATGAAAAAGAGAAAAAAGAAATAAAAAAAGGAAATCGTTTGAAAATTTGAAATAGTGAGTACACTGTAGTAGACTACAATAAAATGGAAGTAAAATGGAAGTAAAATATAATTTGAAAAAACACAAAAGCAAAAAAATTGTAAAAATATTTAAAGAAAAATATTTTCAATAGAAATTGAAAATAAAAATGAAGTTTTTCTCTTTCTGTATTCAAGAAAAAGAAAAGAAACAAAAAAGAGAAAAAAGAAAAAGAAAAAAAGGAAATCGTTTGAATATTTGAAAAGTGAATACACTGAAATAGACTAAAATAAAATGATGGAAGTAAAATAGAATTTGAAAAAATTTACACAAAAGTAAAAAATATAGTAACGACTTTTAAAGAAAAATATTTTTATAAAAGTTGAAAATAAAAATGAATTTTTTTCTCTTTCTGTATTCAACAAAAAAAAAGTGAAGAGAAAAAAAAGAAAGAAAATTGAATAGATGGACCTGCTAACAGATTGAAATAGGACTGAAATTACTTCAGTTTCCCCTAGAAGTCAGACTATGAAGTGCTTTTTGGTCCATAAACTAAGCCGGATGTGAGACTTATGTTCTTGCAGAGCGAGGTTGGCCCAGTTGGGCGGGGCTCAGTGTAATGGCTCCGTTCTCCACTAGATGGCGCTGCTAGCCTACTGGGGTGGAGTATTGTGGCGCTCGTAGGTGAGTATGCGCATGTGTGGGAGAGGTGAAAATGCGCCACTTAGCTACCCAGTCTGTTCTCCCAGATCAGCAATCGCGCACCGTTCCTCTGTCTTCAGCTCTTGTCCACTCCCCCTTCTTCACTCTCCGTGACCAGGCCCCAGGCAGCACCTCTCGCCTGACTTCTGTCTCAGGTGCGGCTGTTTTCCCCGGCCCCTTACTTCTGAAGGACTGCGGCTTTGACCCGTCCCGCCCCTCTGCGGGAGGGTCTCACGGAGCAATGGCGGAATGTCGGCTGCACTCAGGAACGCTTGCTGGACCCTGCTGCTGCCGGTGCCCCGAGACCGCGGCCAGGTGCCACCGCCCCAGAAAAAGTTCTCGAGATAGTGTAGCAGCAGCTTTTCAGGGATTATGGAAAAATCACAACACACATCTGGGACCAGACATCACCCTTAAGGACCTTGCCCCAGCACCAGCAAATGTGGCCGCCTTCCGGGGTCTGCTGGGACCAGGTGGCTTCAACAGTCTCTACCAAATGTCCTTCCAGCAGTGGAACCACTTTTCCCCGTGCGGCCCGAGAACCTCCCGGACCCCACTCTGCTCCTGGGGATTCGCCCTTCCCACCAGAGCACCGCCAGGTATGGAGCTGCGGAGTTGCAGCCTTTGCGCTCCCCTTGTTAACAGTCTTAATGGAATTGAAACCCTCTCCTTTCTCCTTTCTCCCTTTTTAGTTTAGTCCCTGTGGCCGTTCCCAAATTTCCACTTTCTCTCCGGCTGCTTTTGGGGAGGGGTGCTTTTCCCGTATTCTCCCCCCCTCCCTAGTCTCTGTACTCTCTCCACACACAAAATTGGTTCCCTATCCTCTGGGGTTTCTCACTCCCCAAATTCACCTCTCTGCGCCGCATATCTGCTGAATTCTGTGGTTCAGGTTCTGTAGATTGTTGTGTTAATCCTCCAATCAGTTTTCTAGGTGTGCAGGATGGTTTAGTGTTGGTCTGGCAGTATTTCATGGATGTGAGACACACACACACAAAAAACTTCCATGCTGTTCTGCCATCTTGGCTCCTCCAATGTCTTTTCATTTCTATTTTATGGTCCCCAACTAGGGCTAAAAGAATTTCATATAAAGGAAATGAAAGTATATACATATTACAATGCTATGTAATATGATAAGATATATTTATGAGAGATGACTATGTTGCTTTCATCTGAGCATTACCTTAGAGCAGAATTTTTTTTTTTTATGTTTATTTATTTTTGACAGAGAAACAGAGCATGAGCAGGGGAGGGGCAGAGAGAGAGAGAGGGAGGGAAACACAGAATCTGAAGCAGGCTCCAGGCTCTGAGCTGTCAGCACAGGCCCACCTCGGGGCTTGAACTCATGGATGGCGGGATCATGACCTGAGCCAAAGTCGGACGCTTAATCGACTGAGCCACCCAGACGCCCCAGAGCAGAATTTTTATACTGTCACTTCCAGTCATGTTTTTTGGTTTCATTCCTCTTACCTCTCACTCCTAAAACTTAGTAAAGAAAATATATTTTATTAAAGTAATTTGAATTCCTGTAGCTTGGTCGTGTTGATTTCTTAAAGAAAAACCTACATTTTGATTCATCACTACAATGTTTTGATGTATCAACCTCTTACACTTTTATTTATTAATATATTTTAATTTTTTTAATGTTTATTTTTGAGAGTGAAAGAGAAAGTGCAAGTTGGGGAGGGCCAGGGAGAAAGTAGATCAGAGGATTGGAAACAGGCTCTCCCCTGACAGCACAGAGCCTGATGCGGGGCTCTAACTCATGAACCCCGAGATCATGACCTAAGCCAAATTCGGACACTTAGCTGACTGAGCCACCCAGGGACCCCTCAACCTCTTATGCTTTTAGAAAGAATTTCACACTTGGTGTTCCATGGTCAAGTCTTTGTCACAGTCTCTATTTGATAATTATTGACTTTTTTGATTTCAGGGCTTACAATCTAAATTTTGTAGTTATCGAGATAACTGACTTATTTAACTCAGCATAGTACCTTCCATTCCATCCACATTATTGCAAATGGCATGATTTCATCCTTTCTCATTGCCAAGGAGTATTCCATTGTATATATAAACCACATCTTCTTTATCCATTCATGCTAAGTGAAATTAGTCAGAGAAGGACAGATATATGTTTTCACTCATATGTGGATCTTGAGAAACTTAACAGAAGACCATGGAGGAGGGGAAGGGGAAAGAATAGATACGAACAGAGAGGGAGGCAAACCACAAGAGCTCTTAAATACAGAGAACAAACTGAAGGGGCGGGGGAGAGGGGAAAGTGGGTGATGAGCATTGAGGAAGGCACTTGTTGGAATGAGCACTGGGTGTTGTATGTAAGCCAATTTGACAATAAATTATATTAAACATTTTTTGTAGCTATCTTACTAAAGGCAATTGTAGGGCAAATTAGATAATAACGTAAATAATCATAGATCCTATGCTTGATTAGACTGAATTTGTATTACCTGTTCAAGGCAACAGTTTACTCTCCCACTCAGTTCCTCCCTGTTAGCTGATAGGTGAGATCATATTAATTTGAATATTAACATAAGATATATACCCTTATGAAATTGACCCAACAGGCTGAATCCTGCACACTTTTCCCATTATTCCCTGGAAGAGTTTAGAGTCACATGAAGCCAGGGTCATAAATTCAACTGCTACATAAGTTGTTTAGCCTCTCTGTCTTCCCCAGCCCAGTTGCATCATCATCGTTTGATCACAGTAGAAACTAGGCAAAAGACTGGACGTAGATTAGCCCCTATCAGTGACACCAGATGGTGAAAAAATTGAGGACTTGTGAGCTGTTGATGAATCAGTGACAGGAAATTTCTAAAAGAAGAGTAGTTTTTGTATTGCAGTTACTGCTGAATAGCAAACAACGCCAAAGTTTATTAGCTTAAACAACCATTTTGCGTTGCTCGCAATTTTGTAAGTTAGGATTTTAGGATAGGCTCCTCTGGGCAATTCTTCTCCCATCCCTGTGGTGTTAACTGGGGAGGCTGGGGCTTAAAGGTCCGTTCCCGAAATGGGTTTTTCACTCACATGGCTTCTCAGCGCTCCTTGGTACTCTGTCTCTTTAGCTTCTCACCCTCCAGGGGCTCTCCAAGTTGCTCGGTATTATAACATCAGTGACGCCAAAGGAGTCAAACTTCTCACGTGGTAGCTGGTGTTCCACAGAGCCAGCGTTTTAAGAGAAGGCAAAAGTGTATCAAGCTGGAAGCTTCTAATTACTTAACTTCAAAGGTCCCAGAGTATCAGTCATCTGCATGCCATTTGTCCAGAGTCTCCTAGTTCAGTCTACTTTCAAGGGAAGGGTGAGAACAAATTTCACATTCTTTAAAAAAAATTGTTTTAATGCTTATTTATTTTTGAAGAGAGAGAGCATGAGTGGGGGAGGGGCAGAGAGAGAGGGAGACACAGAATCCAAAGCAGGCTCCAGGCTCAGAGGTGTCAGCACAGAGCCTGACGAAGGGCTCAGACTCACGAGCCATGAGATCATGACCTGAAACAAAGTCGGATGCTTAGCCAGCTGAGCCACCCAGGCGCCCACAGATTCCACTTTCTTATGGGTAATGACATCAAAAATAGATTTCATTGATGGGGAAATGGTACCAGGATGGTAGAAATTAATGTCAACTATCTGGAAACAAGCAATCACAAAGACTATTATTTGTATGGTATGTGAATTGACTGTTGCATGACTCTCGGGGCCAGAGTCTACACTGTGCATTAAAGAGTTTCCTGCTGGAGTTTGCATGCCTTCTTCATGGGTGAACTCCTTTGGGGAGAGTGCATCTGGGGGCTCAATTCCTTCCATTTGAAAACCATTAAAATTCACTTTGCAGAGTCGCAAAAATATTTCAAACAAATCACGTTAGCAACTTTAACATTATAATTGATTTTGGTTCATTACGCTTTTATTAACAAAATATGCTCTTGAAATTGTACAATCTGCTGGTAACCATTTCATTAAGGAAGCATAACTATAATTCTGAATTTAAACTTCTTATGAATACTATTAGTGTATGAACACAAACTGCCCTCACTGATACCTGCCCAATGTTTTTGAAGTTAAACACTAATATGACTTCCCTAACATTCTTCAGCCTGGTATCTATGTCATGAATAGTAAGTTATTCTATTTTTAAGAAACTAGCAGAGGGGAAAAGAGGAAGAAAAACTTAAATACCAACAAGGATTTCCCCCCACTTTTATTATTCTAGCATCAAAAGTTCTTGAAATATAATTCTGACTGAATCTAGATCTAAGAAGTCCTTAGTAAGTTTAAACAGTTTTAATTGCATTGGAAATGAGTACTTAATGGCTGAAGAAAGACCAGGCAGTACAGCCCTGGAGGAAGAGCTGGAGCCTGGAAGAACTCGAACTAGGGAGGGACCACAGTCCTAATGGAATGCCTTTCTAATTGCCACCTCTTTCCACCACACACAGAAGCCCATAAGAGTTCACCCTGCTCCCTGGTTTCTGATCTTGACATCACAGCATGCTGAAGTGTGCTCGTTCATCAACAAATGAAGTGTGCTCACTTATCAACAAATATTTGGTGCCTGGTGTTTTCCTAGAAGGTTAAAATATTTAGGGGAGTTGAAATATGGAAGATGCGTTCTCTCTGGTTCTTGTATCCAGAGATTAAAAAGAAATTGTGCCTCATGTTTGAAATAAACAGAATGCCTAAAGACTTAAGGGAGCAACTGACTCAACTTTCATTTTTATGTATTTTATTTTTTTAATTAATTATTATTATTATTATTATTATTATTATTATTTTTGAGAGAATGAGAACAGGGGAGAGGTGCAGAGGGGGAGAGAGAGAGAATCCCAAGAGAGACTGATGTGGGGCTTGATCCCACTACCCTGGGATTATGATCTGAGCCCAAATCAAGTGTCTGATGCTCAACTGACTAGGCACTCCTCATTTTTATTTTTAATTTTGATGTCAGGTCTGGCGTAGGTTGGAATCAAATTTCATGCAAGAACCATTGACTTGCAGTCAAATGAGACATGATCTAGTTAATTTTGTTGGCAAATTGCCTCCTTGACTAAGGAAAAGTCAAGGCCTCAGCATGTCTGTGGCCAGAATGATCCCTTTGTATCCTGGAGGACGCGGCCTTGCTTCCTTTAAAGCAAGTAACAAACTCATTCTGGAAAAGGACTTGAGGGGGAAGAGCTTTCTTTTTGCTTGTGGTGGTGCGGAAATTGATGCAGAAATAATAGGTCAACATGAAGAGGAAAAACACGCTTGGGAAGGGGTGGTATTATTTCTCAATCTTTCCCGACTTCTTTGATTTTTGAGATATACCTGTAATTTGTATTTATACGACTAAGACACATATGGCGATACTTAAATCTTCAGGCCCTTGTTACTTTTTGCAGCACCTGTTTCTTTTACAGTTGTGGTAGGATTCTGAGGTCGTGGGCTTGGGGTGGGGGTGTGGGTTGGGGTAGAAGGTCTGTCATTGATGTTTTATTAATGTTAGAGGTAAAAGCACATGTACACAATAGAAATGGTATTTTGGGGAAATGACGACATGAAAAATGCTCATGATACAAAAACACTGAAAACTCAGAAGACAATACCATACTATAGACTGAGACCACCAGACTAGAAAAAAAAAAGACTGGAAATACAATACAATAAATACAATATTAACTGTGTTATCTTTGGGTGGGGATGTTCACTGTGATTTTAACTTTTTCTTAGTGCTTGTCTGTGCTTCCAAACTCTCTGTGGTGACCATGTGTGATTAGTTTAATAGAGAAGAGATTCATCAGGAAAAGCAAAGTTGTTTCCTGGTTTTCAGGCTTGAACAGTGAGATTTCTATTACGTTCAGATCTAGTTAAAATGTGACCCCACAGCTGTTTTCCTTACTGGTTTGTTGTTCCTTTATCCCATTAGTGAAGTCTGTGTATTCATATGGTACTACCCATAGGAGACAGAAACTGATGAGACACTTCACATAACACCCCCAAAGAGAAAAGAGCAAAGGAAGTGAAGAACCCAGTGGTAAAAGCAGAGGAATAAGTGGGGCAAAGCTCAGGATTCTTGCCCTCCATTTAAGCACATACAACCCAAGAGATTTTCTCAAAGTCCTACACTCTACCTTCACTTGCCCCTTGCCTTTCGGTATTTCCCTTTCTCCTTCCTTTCTCATAAACTTCTTTTCTCTTTCAAACCTCTGTTTTCTGGATAATGCTAATAATTACAGCCAACCACGATGTGCATGACAAAATAAGTTTATGGGCAGGGCCAGGATTCAAATCTAAGGTCCTTCTGACTCTCAAATTCTACATCATATTGCTTCCATATGGATGTATCCATAACTTCTCCATTTATCTATGAGCCAAGGGGGAAGAAAATAGTGTTTGATTTTTTTTCTTGTTAAAAATAAAAGAAAATGCAGATTTCAAAAATGCTTGTGAGTTTTCCATGTCATTTTGGTTTGTGTTCAAACAAAAAGAAAACCAAGCCCAAAGTAAGCATATCCTCCAGCTTTTCCAAGTGTCAAATGGCAATTGGGATATGTGAAACAAAGATTCAGATGGAATCTTCATATCAGAATATAAATACAAGCTAGGGAAGCCAAACGCATAAGCTGTTGAAAACAAAGGATTGACCATAAGCCATAGGACATTTATATTCATGTTTCTAAATAGCTCCCATTCATTACACACTTATATATAATTCTCATCTTCAGCAGAGTTTAAAGTAGGAGAAATTTCCCTCTTGCTATGGTAGCAGTGTTGAATCAAAAAGCAATTTGTATTTTGTTAGAGGATAAAGGTGCTTCAAGGCTTCTCTGTACAAATGTGGTTTTAGCAACCAGAAACCCTCCCCCAACTCTCCTGATAATTTGTGTTTCTTCAGTAAACTGCAAACAAATTTGCAACTTTGCTTGTTATGTTAATATTTTAGCAATGATGAGTGTCATTTACTGTGGATCTAATCTTTTGGAAGTCTTTCTGGAGAAAATAAATTGTGTTAGTTATTACAAAGCTTAATTAGAGCTCAGCTAATTAACAATTCACATTTAAAGCTGGATTACATATGGCATCTATTGTTTTTGTCTATTAAATGTTTTTTCAAATAACAAATTAAAGTGAAATTCGCATAACAAAGCAAATCATTTGAAAGTGAACAATTTAATGGCATTTAGTGCATTCACGATGTCTGCAATCACCAGCCCTATCTAGTTCCAAAACATTTGTATCACTCAGAAGTTAAACTCCTATCCATGAAGCAGTTTCTTCAAATTCCTTCCACTGCCCAGCTCCTGGCAACCATCAGCTCCTGGCTTTATCTCTTCCGGATGGTTCATATAAATAGAATCATCCAATAGGTAACCTTTCGTGTCCAGCTTCTTTTGCTCAGCATAATGTACTTAAGTTTCCTCCACATTGTTGCATGTATCAGTACTTCATTCCCTCTTTTGTTCTGCTTTTTTTTTTTTTCCAGCCAAGGTATAAGGGATACACGAAATTGTAAAATGTTGAAGTGTACAATGTGGTGGGAGGGCACCTGGCCGGCTCAGTCGGTGGAACGTCCAACTCTTGATCTCAGGGTTGTGAGTTTGAGCTCCACACTGGATGTAGAAATTACTTAAAATCTCAAAACAAAAAGTGCACAATGTGATGGTTTCATATCCATACACATTGTGGAAGGATTTCCAGAATTGAGTCAACACATCAATCACCTCCATCACCTCATATGTTTACCTTTGTTGTTGCTGTTGGGTGACAACACTTAAGATCTATTGTCTTAGGAAATTTCAGGTATTCAATAATTTATCCACTCTAGTTACTGTGCTATACACTAGACCCACAGAACTTATTCATCTTATAACAGAAAGTTTGTACTCTGTTACCAACCTCTTTTCCTTCCTTCACCCCAAGACTCTGGCAACCATCATTCAACTCTATTCCTGTGAGTTCAATTATATTTTTAGATCACGCATACAAGGGGGATCATGCAGTGCTGGTCTGTCTCCATCTTATTTCACTTAGCATGATTCCCTCTTGATTCTTCCTGTTGCTGCAGATGACAAAATTTCCTTAATTTTTGAGACCGAACACTATTCCATTGTATATATATTACCTTCCCTTCACCATTTATCTGTCAACGGACACTTATGTTGTTGTTACATATCTTGACTATCTTGAATAAAGCTGTGAGGTACATGAGAGTACTGATAACCCCTCAAAATAATAATTTCATTTCCTTTGGATATACACCCAGAAGTGGATTGCTGGGTCATATGGTAGTTCAATTATTAATCTATTGAGGAAACTGGTTTCTGTAGTGGTGGTAACAGTTTACATTTCCATCAACAGTGAAGAAGGGTTCCCTTTTCTCCTCATCCTCACCGACGTTTGTTATTTCTTGTCTTTTTAATAATAGCCATTTTGACAGGGGTGAGGTGATCTCTCACTGATTTTGATTTGCATTTATCTGATGAATAGTGATATTGAACATCCTTTTATGTACCTGTTGGTCATTTGTTTGTCTTTTTTTTAAAGTTTATTTATTTTTGAGAGAGAAAGAGAGAGAGAGAGAAAGAGAGAGAGAAAATCCCAAGCAGGCTGTACTGTCTGTGTGGAGCCTGACACAGGGCTCAATCTCATGAACCATCAGATCATGACCTAGCCAAAATGCCAACCAACTGAGCCACCCAGGCCACCCCCCTCCCCCGTTTGTCTTCCTTGGGAAAAAAAATGTCTACTAGGGTCCTTTCTCCATTTTTTAATTGGATTATATGTTTTTTAATATTGAGTTGTAGGAATTCTTTATATATTTTGGATATAACTCCTGATCAAACTCCTGTCATTTGCAGATAACTTCTCCTATCCATAGGCTGCCTTTTCATTTTTTTATGGCTTCCATTGCTGTGCAGAAGCCTTTTAGTTTGATGTAGTTCCATTTGTTTATTTTTGCTTTTGATGTCAAATCCAAAGAAATCATTACCAAGACCAACAACAAGATTATCTTCTGTGTTTCCTTCTAGGTGTTTTACAGCTTTAGGTCTTACATTCAAGTCTTTAATCCATTTTTAATTGATTTTGGTGTATGGTGTAAGATAGGCATCGAGTTTCATTCTTTTGCATGTGGATATCTGGTTTCCCCAAGACCATTTATTGAAGAGACTATCCTTTCCTCATTGTATATTCTTGGTGACTTTGTCAAAATTAATTGACCATACACACATGGATTCATTTTTGGCCTCTCTATTCTGTTCCACTGATCCATGTATCTGTTTTATGCCAATACCATACTTTTCTGATTACTATAGCTTTGTAACATAGTTTGAAGTCAGAAACTGTGATGCTTCTAGCTTTGTTCTTCTTTCTCAAGATAGCTTTGGCCATTCAGGGCCTTATATGGTTCCATAACATTTATTTGTGTCTTCTTCAATTTCTTTCATCAATCTTTTATAGTTTTCAGTTTACAAGTATTTCACCTCCTTGGTGAAATTTAATCCTAAATATTTCATTCTTTTTGATGCTATTATAAATGACAATGTTTTCCTAATCTCTCTTTCCCATAGTTTGTTGTTAGTGTATAGAAATGCAACTGAGTTTTATATCTTGATTTTCTTTTCTGCAACTTTACTGAATTCTTTTTTTAGTTCAAACAGGGTTTTGTTTTGTTTTGTCTTTGTAGAGTATTTAGGGTTTTCTATATATGATATCATGTTATCTGCAAACAGAGACAATTTTTCTGCTCCCTTTCTGATTTGGATGCCTTCTATTTCTATTTCGTACCTAATTGCTCTTTTGGGCTCCTGATCCCAGGGGTCATGCTGGCTAATTAGAAGCAGACCTTCATGGAGTAGCTAGCAAGGTATATAGTCAAACCCCTTCCATGGTAAAACTGGCGACTGGAGTTTTTGTCTGCTTTCTCTGTGCTTAATGGGATAGCCACAGAGAATGCTGACATGTCCTTTTTAAAAACTGCTTCTTGGAGGCACCTGGATGGCTCAGTCAGTTAAGCATCTGACTCTTGATTTTGGCTCAGGTCATGATCTCACAGTGAGATAGAGTCCCACTTCTGGCTCTGTGCAGACAGTACAGAGCCTGCTTGGAATTCTCTCTCTCTCTACTCTTCCCATGCTTTCTTTCTTTCTCAAAATAAATGAAATGAACATTAAAAAAAACAACAACACTGTTTCTTTGTTGTAGTCCTGTTAGATTTGTGAATACAAGCTCCATTTGCTCTCAGAACTGATGATTATGGGGCTCTTGGGGTCAGCCTTGAAAGTTGGGGTGCTATATGTGTAGTCTAAGCCCTTAGCTTCTCAGAAAGAAGCTGAGATTTGGGGGTTTCCTCCTGATTGTAAGATACTGTACCACAGGTTGATGGTGAGAGTGTATCTCAGTCTTTCCCACCTGTTTGGATGTGGATATTTTCTCAGTCCCCTGGTATGTGAGGGTCAGTCAACTAGTTTCTGGATTTCTCTCAAAGGGAATTCCTCTGTATAGCTTCATAGCCCGTGCTTCTGTGGGAAGAAGGAAATTCACAATCCTTCTATGATGCCATTTTGGTGCTATCACTCAAAAATCATCCCTTCATTACTTTTATGGCTTAATGATACTCCATTTTATGGCTATACCATGGTTTGTTTCTCTATTCATTTGTTGATGGACTTTTGGAATATTCTACTTTTTGGCTATTGTGAATAGGGCTACTGTACTAAATGTTTTTAAGCTTTTTTTTTTTTTTAATCTAAGCCATGTAAGCACATAGTTTTGAGAATCAAATAATTCTACAAGCCCTCTTATGCAGAGCAGTCATTATGGAAACAACGCTCCTAACACTTTGCTGCTGAATTTCCCTGCTCCCTTAAAGTCGGTAGAATAGTAAAGATTTCTGAATCTTTATGATCTTTGGAAATTGATCTGATCCCTTCTTGATAGTTCTTTTCCTGGCCTTTCATACCTGTGCCATTAATTCTCAGCCTACAGGTTCCTGGGGCTCAGGTGCTCTCTCTCCATGTGGCTGGTCCTCTCCTGCAAATTCTAAGCATCTAACCATCCCCTCCCCCAACTCCATCTCCAACTCCTTGACTCAGGGATCTTCAGAGCATCCCCACCTCCCATTTCATTGCAACCTGAAAGTACTTCACTTGGGGCCAGCTGTAGGGCTCATTTGTCTCTCTTCTTTCAGAGACCACAGTCCTGTACTGCCTGTTGTCTGCCGAATACCATATTTTCCTATCTGTTTTTTCTCAGTATTTAATGCAAGAGTGTGAATATATCCAGTTGCCGCGACTCTATCATGATGGGGTTCAGAAGCTTCTTTCTGAGAATGTTGGTGATTGTTTTCTTCTTGAGTTTCTTTCTTCCAGGCCAGGCCTTTTGTTTTTGTTTTTCTAATTTCCCCCCCATGTTTATTTTGGTCTTTGTCTTTGGTTATAATCAAGGTTTTCTTCAAGCTCCTGGTGACTTTAGGCTCTTCATATGTAAGAGGAGGATACTAGAACTGATTGGAAACTCCATGTTTGTGGGTGGAGTTTGTTACCCAATGGGTTTTCCTGGAGAGCGATTTGATTTTAAAGCTGTTTAATAACTGAGATTGATCTTTGGTTAAGTGATAGCATACTTTGTTTAGAATTAGGAGCTGTGCTTATATCCTCGAACTTGTAGTGACTGAAGCAATGGCCAGTAGAACTTGTAAGGGGAAGCTAATGGGAACAAAGAGGCTTTCTTGTGTATGTTAAATTATAAGCTGACCACTCCTTATTCTGTGTAAGCATAAGAGTACTTTGTTTTAAGTAAACTCTTACTTTATTTTGAAAGGGTGATTGTATGCATCAGCTCAGGCTGCCCTAACAAAATGGCACAGGCTAGGCAGCTTAAACAGAAATTTCTCACAGAGCTGGAGGCTAAGAAACCCAAGATCAAGATGCTGGCCAATTTGTTTTTTGGTGAGAGCTTTCTTCTGGCTTGAAGAAAGCTGACTTTCCACTTTGTCCTCATACAGGGGAGAGAGGGAGAAGGAGAGGGAGAGGGAGGAGGAGAGGCAGAGGGAGAGGGAGGTAGAAAAGGGGAAGGGGAAGGGGAGGGAGGACACCCTGGTTCTCCTTTATAAGGGCACTAATCCTATCAGATCAAGGCTCCACCTATATGATCTCATTGAACTTTATTACTCCCTTAGTGGCCCTGTCTTCAAATGTAGGCATATTGGGGGTTAAAGATTCAGCATATGGATTTGGGGGGCACACAATTCACTCCATAACAATGATCAACCTTTTTTCTTGTCTAGAATATAAGCTCCTTTGAAGGCAGGAATCATTTTTGGTTTTTTTGTTTTTGTTTGCTTTTGCTTTGTTATGTTCTCTCTTCATTAACACCTCTTCGGCTGCCCAACCCCTAATCATGTCCATAATCACCTAATCAAAAATTAGATCATGTGACCAGGTTAGTTCCAGGTGTAGCCTCTTAGTTCATAATTCATGTTATAAGGTCCTTCAACTCTGTTTGTGGTGGTTCCCAGACACTGAATGCCTTACTCAGTTGTTACTAGATACTATGCAGAGTGATGAAAACAAATGCTCTTATATATAAAAATCTTTCCATATCTCCTGACATGTCAAATTATCATCTGGGAATAAAATGGAGAATTTGTGGCCCCATGAGTATACATTAAATGCCAATCTTTTTTTTTTTTTTTTTGATGTTTATTTCTGAGAGAGAGAGAGAGAGAGAGAGAGAGAGTGGAGGAAGGTCAGAGAGAGAGGGAGACACAGAATCTGAAGCAGGTTCCAGGTTCTGAGCTGTCAGCACAGAGTTGGACTCAGGGCTTGAACCCACAAACTGTGAGACCATGACCTGAAGGACGCTTAACTGACTGAGCCACCCAGGCTCCCCTAAATGTCAATCTTAAATGGAAGAGTTTTAAAGAAGCACCTCTTAGCATAATAAAGCCCCCTTTTAAATCATCGTACCCCATTCACGTGTATGTGTAAGAATTATCATAAGATAGAAAGGTACTGCACAAATCATTTTGCAACAATGCACTTCAGTCAATACTTTTTCTAATGAGACATTTTAAATTCTAGCTACCTGACCATCAAGTTAATCCATTGCTAACTGAGTAATTCTGAGGCTGTTTCACTTATAGGAGCATTATGAACTGTTGGGGGACATGATTTTTCATATCAATTTGTAACAACTCCACTTTTAGCTGACCTTTGACTATTTCTGGTCCCTGAATTAAACATACAGATAGACTTGTGACTCATCTGGATTTTAAATTTTGGATGTTACAAGGAGAAATTTTTTAAATAAACATTGCATTTTAATATGCTTATTTTTCCAAAGTGAGTGAATTGAACATTTCAGATTTTAGAACCCATAATGCATCTCTGTGTTTTTCAAACAGAAAAATGAGCTGAGGAAAAACCCATCTTTATTGTATTAGCTCTCTGTATTATCTGACTTTGTGTTCAGTGAGATCATTTTGAAAAGGTTAAGTGACTTGGAAATTTACAAGATGTACTTAGTTTTATGTCCTATTCAGTTCTTCTCCCAGGAGACGATGTTGAAGACACTGCCCATTTTAGCCATCAGTATTTCTGACGTGTGGATCCATTTGAGTAAAGCTGTATTGAAGAAAAGGAAAAAGAGTAATAGTGGAATATGTATCAAGAGCAATGGTGGACGTACAAAAAAAATATGGGCTTCCTGTACATATGGAATTTTTAGTAAGACACTGTAAGGTCATTAGACTGATGTAAAAATTAGGGAACATACAAGGTGGAATATAATTAAAAGCTCAATCCTGTGGTATAAATTGTAAATGCCAAAATGCATTTGGAGAAAGGAGATAACACTGTGGCTTTAGAGGAACTGAGGCAGCAGAATATTCTAGGAGTTTATTATTGAAGGGAAGGTAGAATTCTGTCAGAATCCAGGAGGAAGGATTTCAGGCTCTGTAGCTAGAGCAGGCAGTCAGCAAAGACAAGGAGGTAAAAAAAGAGTATTTTTGCCCAGTGGGAACCTGCTGGAGGAAGGTCTGATTGGAGATGGAAATCTATAACGTGGGGATAATATTGGAGAAGATGCCTTCATGATGTAGAACCAATAACACACACGAACAGCTGTATTTCCTGGAAATTATTTTTTTTTACCATGCAAATTTTGGAAAATACAACTGAGGTGGGGGTTGTGAACACATATTGCAGCAATGAGTCCTGGCTGGGGCTCTTGCTGGCTGTGTAACCTTGGGAAGCTTTCTTAATTTGTGTCATTTTGAGAGCCTCCATAGTCATGGCCTCTTTCTCCTTACCTTGTTTCACTTCCTCCTATCTTCCAACATGCACCTTTCACACGTATCAGGCTGATTTCTGTCTTAGCTCACAAACCGGCATCCCTTTTATCTAGGTTAAACTTTTTACTTTTTAAAAAAACATCCTCCCTAGTTACAACATCTTGGTGAAGGCCTGATACCTTCGTAGGTTATGTGGATCTTTGATCTCCCTCTTCTCTGGATTCCTATTACATTTGGAATCTGTAGCACACCCCCATTTAATCCTTACTCATAAATTCTCCATGTTATGTAAATTTTGCTTGTATAGCTCACACTTGGTTATGACGTTTTTATAGCCATGACCACAATAAATATTGAGCTCATGGTAGATTCTCACTGCGCACGTCAGTTGGTTGACATTTCTGAATTTTTGGTGTGCTTTTTGGTTACTTTTACATTCTTAAGAATTGTTTACGAAAGCATGCTTTTCGAAGTCAAGAGAGAAAGAAAGTTACCATATCCCCCTGTGTTTATTTCCATTTATTTTGAGATCTTTCACAGCAAAAACTGAAGTAGGAAGTAACAGACGAGTGTTTCTTATAAGGTTTCTCCATATGATAGTTACATTATTTTAGGTGAATACTCACACAACTGTGTTTCTTTCCCTAAGAAATTTTATATTTTCATTAGTAGATCCTCTGAACGTTATCTTAACAGAATTTATTATATTTTAATGTTTATTCTTTATATAGTGAGCTTTGAGAGTTATCACATATTAAAAGTAATTGCCATCGCATTTCCTAAAATTACATTATCTCTATAAATGCCTATTCTTAGGAATTTATATTAAGAAAATCAAACTTTGCTACTAACATTATCATCATTAGGTAGATGATTATGATAAACTCAGAAAATTGTTCACATCTGAATTGCTAAAACAGATTTACAGAAATTTTTATTTATGAATATAGATGCATCATACCCCAGTAAAGCATTTCTTAATTGGAAGATGGGTGGAATAATACATACTTTTCCTTTCATGCATATTTTCCAAAGACCTATAAGGTTTTTTTTTTAAAGCAACTAAATTAAAATAATTTTGCTCTTTGATGTGATTTGCTAAATTCTTCTTAAGAAGCTTATTAGAACAAATGTTACGAAATTATACTCTCATTGCTAATGTGACTTTAATAACAGAGCAAATGGATAGATTTTCCTTCATATAGCATTTTACTCTTCAAATTCTGTTTATATCAGTGTGTTATTTTCAGCAAACTCCAGTTGGCAAAGATAAACTTCTTTTGTTCAGAAAGGGCATGATACTCGTATTTTGGGGGAAAAAAAAAGCACTTTTCACATGTTTCTTCAAGTTGTACAAGTTACCAGGCTGATAGCGCAGTAAACCAGTGTATTTGTTTGAGCCATTGTGTATATTAGTTTAAAAACTTAATTATGTTTTGAATAATTAATACATATATATGGTGCATAATTTAAATGTTTCAAAAAGTGATACAATATAAAACAAATCTCCTACTTACCCTTGTCTACCAGCAATCCAATTTTCTGTCTGAGTAAACTGCAATCACTTTATGGTTCTTCTAGAGAGAGTCTATGCTTACAGACGTATGCATATATACATATTTTATTTTCACATCAATAGTATACAATACAGTTTTTCATCTTGTTCACTAAACAACATTTACTGGGGACTGTTCAGTCTCAAAATCTGTGGAGATGTACTTTTTAGCGCAGCTGATTATTAATCCATTACATGTCTATATCAAGATGTCTTCAACCAGTCTCCTATCAATGGGTTTTCTGTAGTTTGTTTCTTTTTTCTTTTTTTCATTTTTTTTAATGTTTATTTTTGAGAGAGAGAGAGACAGAGCACGAGCAGGGGAGGAGCAGAGAGGGAGGGAGTCACAGAATCTGAAGCAGGCTCCAGGCTCTGAGCTGTCAGCACAGGGTCCGACACAGGGCTTGAACCCACAGACCGTGAGATCATGACCTGAGCTGAAGTCAGACACCTAACTGACTGAGCCACCCAGGTGCCCCTGTAGTTTGTTTCTTAAACAATCTTTTGTTCATGCTCCATGAACAGCTTTGCACCTACAATGTTGGAGCATTTCTAAAGGACAAATTTGTAGACAGAGAGTTGTTAGGACAGGAACCATACATAAAATTTACCAGGGTTAGTTTCACACCAATGAAGAGGGTAAAGCCCTGTTTATCCCTACCCTCACTGAAAAAGCATCAAACCTTTAGATTTTTGCAATGCTGACTTCATAAGATAATAAATAAGATAGCAAATGGGATCTTACAGCTGTGTTTAGAAATTTTTTTTATTATGAGCGAAGTTCAGTATCTTTTAAATGTTTCAAGACCATTTCTATTGTATCATAAATCATCTGTTCATATCCTCAGTCCATTTTTTTCTGTTGGTCTGTTGGCCTTAGGAGGAAACCATTATAATTACAGGCTAATGACATATTGATGCAAATATTTATTCCTGTTTGGTTTCCGCCATGAAAAAAAATGGATTTTTTTGTACATATTTGATTTTGTTAATATTTTCTCTGTTGTCTCCTGGGTTTTGTGCCATACCTAGGCCTTTTCTACCTTAAGAGTAAAAAAAAAAAATAATTTTTCCCTCAGTGCTTGCTAATGGTTTGGTTTCGTTTTCTTTTCTGCTTCTTTTAAATAAATGTTTCATATCTTTGCTCCATCTGATATTTACTTGGATATGAAGAATAAAATAGGCATGAAGTAATTTTTCTTTATATGGCTACCCTATTGATACAGCATTATTTGTTAAATAATAACTTTATCCAGTAATCTGTCTTTATCTTCTGGAATGGAATGACATTTCATCATATTCTAAAGACCTCAATGTATTTGCTCCTATTTCTGGATTCTTTCTTTTAATCCATTGATAGTGTGTATTGACTACTTTAATACCATTATACTGTTTTGATTATTGTAACTTTAAAATAGATTTTAATATCTGACGGGCCTAGTCATTATTTCTCTCTCTTTTTTTTCAGGGTTTTCCTATGTATTTTTTCATAGGAACTTTAGAATCAGCTTTCCTATTTAAAAAGAAACTCTTATTTTTATTTTAATCACAATGACAACAAACATTTATTTAGGGAGAACTGGCATCTTTGCAACATTAAATTTTCCTATCCAATAATAGTATATATTTTCCCATTTATTAAGGTCTAATAGTATATCTCTCCGTAGTGTTTAAAATATTTCTGCATATAGAGTTTTTACGTTTCGAGTTAAGTTTATTTCTAGACTTTTCAATACTATTCTGAGTTCCCCACTAGTTTGTCTTCTAACTTGTTTCGACAATTTTTATTTAATGTTTTTTACCTATTTTTAAGACAGAGAGACAGAGTGTGAGTTGGCAGAGGGCAGGGAGAGAGAGAGAAGGAGACAGAGTGTGAGTGAGTGCGGGCCAGAGAGCGAGGGAGACACAGAATCCGAAGCAGGCTCCAGGCTCTGAGCTGTCAGCACAGAGCCCTGCACAGGACTTAAACCTGCAAACCCCTTGATCATGACCTGAGCCCAAGTTGGATGCTCAGTGGATTGAGCCTCCCAGGCACCCCATTGGCTATTTTCTGAATTAATTTTGAACTGAGTCATTTTTCTGAATTCTCACATTTTTTGTAGAATAGTAGTTTCTAGGGGATTCTCTTGGATTTTACAGGTTATAAGCCTCTAATCTTCAAGAAATGTAAACATGACCTCCTTTCTGCTGTTCACACCTCTTTCTTTCATTTAATTGCTTTGTCTAGTCAGTTGAGAACATTGTTAAATAGTTGTAATAGTGAACAGCCTAGTCTTGTCCTTGACTTAATGGAAATAATTTTACTGCTCTTTGACTTTTCTAGAAAGCAATTTATTTCATCTATGTTTTCATACTTACTTGCACATAACTGAGAAGTCTGTTTTGATTTGTGGTTTTATTCCCACACCTGTGATTTCTTTCTCTTATCTTTATTAATTTACTATTTATATGCAAAGAGTCACCTAATAAAACTTAGGTTCAGGTTTACTGGAGATAGTCTGCCCCTGGGTTTGGCTTTCATATTCATGGTTTTACTTGATTTTTGGCATCTAGAGATTTGTCTTCCTGACAAGCTCAGCAATGCATTTAAATGTGTTTAAATTATTTTATTTAGCATTTCCAAGTGTTTTATGGCCCCGAAATCCCATATGTCTTCTTGAAGTTTACCAATCTTTTTAGAAAGTGCTACTTTCACCCTTTTGTCTCCAAATATAGTTCTCTTTCCCATTTTTCTTCCTCTTCATTATTACTTTCATTTCGTAAATGTTGGCTTCTGTTTGGTAAATATCATTTACTGAACTTACTGGATTTGAAACATAATAGAAAAGAAGAGAAAGCACAATGCTTCATTGGCTGCATATTGTGAATGAATTGAAGCTGTTTTTTGAAAGAGTTCAAAAGAAACTGTCAGTGGCACCACCAGGTTCTAAGATGCCAAGAAATGTAGATGTAGAATTCAGCTTATTGGAAGGAAACTCTTCTAACAATCAGAACTTTCACAAACTCTAAAAAGTCCATGGTCTCCCCCACCTGCACTTTTCAGCAAGACTGCATCGTTGGGTATATTATACAGGGACAGGGGTATTGAGTAGGGGGTTGTAGTAGATGGTCTCTCTAGTTCCTCTGAGCTCTGACACAAGCAAATGCCCCAGAATACTAGCCCAGCTTTGGCTGTTGCCCTAACTGGCCCTTGGATAACATTGTAATAAACAACTCTACTTTACTGAGTTGGCCTGCCTTGCATTGGGTCTGAATATAATCAGGACTCATTATTCATCAAACCAGCCTGCACACACTGTGGCTCATCTTGTGGGGCCCCTGGGAAACATTTCTGGAGTTAAGTGAGGATTCAGAGTAAAGCTAAAGCATTTCTTTGGTAGGCTTTTAAATGCTGAGATCAGTTTTTATTTTTTCTGCTGTTTTATCTGTTATATAGGAAAGTAATTACACACACACACACACACACACACACACACACAAACTGGTGCATGGTAGTTCCTGTGTGATTTCAAAAGTGATGCTTTTCATTTTTTCATAGGTCACAGTTGAAGCTTGAGTCATTTTAAACCAAGTGGTGTTTGGGGCAGTGTTGTGGGCATGCTGAGAAATTATAGCAAGTAAGCCTGATTAATGAGAATCTGTGGCCCATGTGAATGGGAGGAAGAGAAAAGAGGCTTAGAACTTTCACTGAAGACCATCCATGACAGATTTCTTGGCATAACATGATAGAAAGGCACTGGGCTATTTGTAGTCTGACCTCTTGTACAAGATGTATTTTTAATACAACAGTAGTCATTTATTATGTACCTGCTAATATGTAGGGTATTTTACATTAGTTTAAGCCACTTAATAACTTCCAGAGTAACAAAACTTATACCCCTCTTCCTCCCACTGTTACAGATAAGAACAATGAGACTTAGAGGGGTTAATAATTGCCCATTTTGTTATTCTTAGAGGTGATGTTCAAAATATTTAACAACTTGGCATTCCATCAAATGCACTCAGCATGCACTGAGTCTAGTCCACTGGACAAGGTACAATATTGCCATGAGGCCCTATAGATCTTAGTTGCCTCCTGTTATCTTTCCTCTAGTTTTGAAGATCATGACCACTGCTCTCGCCGCTTTCCTGTTCATCTCACACCCAGACAGCTTTTGTGTCTGGTGTGGTCAAGCACATGGCTCCATCTTTCCTCACTCCAATCTGTTCTAGCCTCACTGCTCATTAATCTTCTCAGGTCACTCATTGGTCACATCCTGTGGGTCCTGAGGAAATTCCTATGACTCTTCACTTCTGTTGACTGCTAATCTCTGCTATTTATGGAGCACACACTATGCTCCAGTCATGATGTTAAGCCATTCCCATACATTTTCTGGTTTTAATATCACAGAAATTCTAATTAAGTAGATACTGTTTGTATTTCACAGATAAAAAAAATGAAACTGAGAGAATCCTTTGCTTACCTTCATGCGCCTTCTATATGGTGGAACCAAGAATGAGAATTTGCCTTGTTGTCTAAACATTTTGTTTGGTTTAAACAGGTCCTCTACAATAGGTTCAAATGCAACTTTGTGCCTGGCACATAATAGTTACTCAATAAATATTTGGTTGTGAGTAAATAAATGTTTTGATATCTTTATCTCTTTACTCTAGCAACATAGGCCAATTCATTGTTTTCCAAATGTGTATTACGTATAAATATCTAGAGGTTCTTATCCGTATGGTTAATTTTGATTCTGACATTCATGTACCTCCTCTTGATACTACTTATATATTTAATTTATTATTATTTTATACTGTGTACTATTATTTAATTTCTCATTTTCAAAAAAATGACTCAATTAGATAGTAAGTTTTTTAGAGAATGCATAGTCTCTGTAATTCCTTGAATCACTAACACTGTGCTTTGCTCATATTCATGATTATTTGACTAATGTTGATCTTACCTTTCGGTACCTGTTCTTCAAGATGGCAACAATCTTGTTCATTTTTGCTGAATATTGAATCCTTACGCTGAACACAGGAGGCAAAATCCATAAGAAATGCCCAAAATTATGGCTATTCATATTCATTCTACATTCTAGGGTATTAAAAAATGCATCGACTTTTGAAACAGATTTTGGTTCTGCCCCTTAATAGCCACATGATCTTATACAAGTTAATTAATCTCTCTGAACCTAGTTTCCTCATTTGTAAAATGAAATAATAATAGTGCTGCCCACACAGATTGTTATAAACACGTTGCACTTAGGATGAGCATAATAAATGGTTTGGTTGAAGTAGATGTAGAATACAATTAACTGTTACTGAGATTTATTTCATGATCTAGAAAGTTCATTGCAGAATAACATAAAAGTGCGCTCCTTCTTGAGAGTCCTAGAACACCATAAATCAAAGGATCCTAGGTTACGTTCTAGGAGGACTCTGAAATATCATCCATATATATAACTCTCTGCCTTACTGTTCCCTAATCCAACATTTCCCAATCGACAGGCCAAAAATAATGGATGTTCAGGATGTTTATAGAGGTTCTGTGTGAAAAGGGTTTTGTAGCAAAGAAAAAATTTATAAGAGCTAGATTAAAAACGGAATATGGCATAACTTGCAGCATTTTCCACTCTTTTTTGACCACTAGATACTTTTTCCCCCCTTGCATACTGTGTGATGGACTAGTAAGTATTTCTTAGACTACCCCGGAGAAAATTTAGGATGGCTAGTTTCTACTCTTGTGTCCAAGTGCTGTTCATTCCAGTGAACAAAATGTTCTTTAGAATATAGAAGAAGGGATTAGAATAGATTTACAGATAAATGTGATAAATATTCCTAAAATCAGCACTCTATAAGAACAATGGTTACTAAAGTAGTGACTAACCAATGTGGTGCTTAGGTTAAAAGGCAAATAGAGCCAAATTTTAAAATTTTGTCTTAAACTTCCTTAAGTGGCCACCTCCCTCTAAGTGTGGAAGTTTCATCTGGTATACTGGGGAGAAACTGAAAGCTTGTTTTCATTCTGAATGCATGCCTCTTTGAAGAAAAATTAAAACGTAACAGGAGTAGAACCCTTCAGGTGGAACGAGACATAAATAAACCAGAACATATCAGCCTTTATTGCATAGTCATTTTATTTTTGACTCTTTCCAGGGGTCAGAAAATGACAAAACTTCTTATTTTTAAATTTTTTGATGTTTATTTATTTTTTGAGAGAGAGAGAGAGAGAGCGCGAGCATAAGCAGGGGAGGGGTAGGGAGAGAGGGAGACACAGAGACTGAAGCAGGCTCCAGGCTCTGAGCTGTCAGCACAGAGCCCGACACGAGGTTCGAACTCACGGACCATGAGATCATGACCTGAGCCAAAGTCAGACACTGAAACTGACTGAACCACCCAGGTGCCCTTAGAAAATCACAAAACTTTTATTCATGGAAGATAATATGTTGCAAGTTGACAGCTGGCTGCCATTTTCAAGTTTTGAGATTCTTTTATGATCTGAGAAATTGCTTTGGTTTTCACATGGCTGTGAATATAGATTGGAAGCATTAAATAACACTTTGTAGAGATTGTCCTAAATAAACATCCTTTATTATTGTAGTTTCCTTTTTAATGATTTCCAAGAGCTGATGTTGAGCTAGCCCCCAAATGTTTTGCTTGGATTCTCCAAGCAAACAATAATCTGAGATGGGGGGAGGGGGCACTGATTCCAATGATGGTACTTACTTTTCCTTTATATTTTCTCTTTCATTTTCTTTTTTTTTTTTAAGCAAAATTTACTCAACTTTGCAATGGACTTTCCCCTCCTTAGGCAGAAACCATTAAATTTTCTTTTTTATTAAATAGGCCTTGGGAAGCAAGAGTTCAGAATCGTCTGTGACAATGTCTACACATATTTTTCAATTACATATGTGCCTTAGAAAGGCAATATTCTATGTCATAAGAAGGTCTGCAAGATCTTTTTTTTCAACAGTCACATTTATTTATAAAGTAGGCAAGGCAAAATGAGGGAAAAATTTTTCCCCAAGACCTAATTTTTCTATCATAAAAGCAGGTATTGAGGGATGACTATATGTCAGACTTTAAAATAATGATCGAATCATGACAGCACACCCTTTTTACAGATTAAAAAAAAAAAAAAAAAAAGTAAGAGCCAGGATATTACCCAGGCAGTAGCTTGCACAGCCTGACTCCTAATAGCTTCCTTCTAAAGACTGTGTAAGGTGCTCCAGTGGAGTCAGTCCAAGAAAACCATTGGGGGAACAGAAGGTATACCTTCTACTCCATACCCCCGCTCTCTCCTCCACCCTTTCCTTGACCCTCAGCTTCGGTTTGTGAAGTAAAAGTATACCCCTATTAGTGTTGCAATAAATACTTGAGTGGGTATAAGGTGTAGAGTTGAGGACGGGCACAGAAGTGATGCCTGTTGTATTCAGCAAGCATATTTGGAGCCCAGCTCAGCCAGCCATAAATGCCTGGTTAATGGTGTAACCCAGATTAGCATCTGGCCCTGCCTCTCAAGGGACTTGGCCGGTGTCCTAGAGGGAGGGACTGAATAAGAAGTTAACAGTAAATAAAGTAAAATGAAAGAAAGTAAAATATGCACCATTATTTCTCTAAGAAATTGAGAGAATATGCAGAGTTGGCAATATGATGCAGTACAAGTGGATTTCTTCCAGTGTGGCCAGTATGGGCGAGGATGGAAGGGTTATGAGTGGGGCCACTCTCTGGGGACCCTGGGAATCTCTTGAAAACAGGAGTAGCAGAGGAAAGGTGTGTCAGTCACGGCTATGTGTGTGCCTATGAGAAGAGTGATGTCTTTAAAGGTCCGGGACCTGGAGTAGGTGGGTCTGGTGCCCAGATTACAGTGAACCTGGTGGTAGGTCTTGTCAGCTATAATTGTGACCTTTTTGTATCCCCCAGACCCATTTGTTTCAGGGAGATTTGGTCACACAGTCTGGTATTTATACTTCTGTTTGTGATAAATTTATGATAAGGTGTTCTATCCTCTCAATATGCCAATGCTGTGTTTATGGAGCTGTTTAAGCTAACAGGGAGACTTCCTTTACTTAGGAATTCCTGACTGATGGGATTCTGTTGTTCACTTTCATACTCTTGTTTCTACTTTCAGTGTATACTTCCATTTTTTTATATTCTACACTCTCTTCAGGTGATCTTTATATTTCCTATGAAAAGACTCACAATATTCGATTTGAACAATAGTTAGGAGGGTCAATGTCTGTATCCACATACACGACCCAGAATGAAGACACAAAATATTTTTAAAAAATTCTGTTTTCTGAGCTAGAAATTCCTTCTTAGCTGAAATTCTCTATTATTATCATATTATGCCTCAAAACTCTCAACCAGGAGAGCAAATGTTCTCTTTCTACCAGGAAATGAATTAACTATCATCATTTTTTAAAGCCAACTTCATGGAGTCCCTGATGGGCATGTGAAAAATAGTTCCCTTTTACTACTGAGGAAAGTTATGCCTGCCTGGAGTATATCCAGTGACTATTACATGGGTTAGTATAAACTTGATTTCTTAATCTGTCCCTATCTGCACCAAGACACTTCAATTATTCTGGTTCAGTTGCTGACATTTGCGGGTACATAAAGAAAATATACATCTTTTTAAACATATGCCCATGTTTTCAGGATTGAATAAGAGAGAAAGAGTTATAGAAATAAATCTCGGTTAACTAAGCTGGACTTAGGTGAATATTTATGAATAGTTTGCATTCCGTTTTCTCCATCAAGTGCATTTCCTCAATTGAAATATGTGTATGTCACTAACTTTCTCAGTTTTAAATTCTGCGTTAGAGGTGAGTTTTTTCCAACATCGCTACGTGGCAATCAGAAAAAGTCAATATGAATCCTCGCTCCTCAACAAATACTGTCTGTTACCATCAGGTGGGTCTTCCTGCCTGTTTCTTAGCCCTGCTGTGTTCAGCCAAACTTGAGGCTTTAACAAATGTATCTACATAATCTGGAAGGCCTTCGCCAGTCCTATTTTGCCTTTTGCCTACATCCTGTGAGGCCTTGTTCAGGATATCTATGTACTTGGATAATTTTCTTTTTCAAATTCTTCCAAGTTTGTCTGTACTACTCAATCAGAATGTTAATACCTACCAACCTACTCTCTAGATGTCTCTACCGTATACTTCTACCCAAGCGGTGGTGGATATAGGTTTCATTCCTGACTTACTTCATTGCATGTATCTTACTTCTTCAATTATATCACAAGATTCTAGAGAGCAAACTCTATATAGCAGTTTAATTGTTTTGTATTCCTTCACACTTAGAGGGAGGCTAGTATCTGTGAGAGGAGGGTAATAATTTCTTGAGCATTGGTTGCAGTTTGATATTTTCCCTGAATAGCTTTTAATTAATCTGTGGGCAGGTTAATTCACAGGCTAACGTAAGTAATTGAATTAGCTTGCAAGTTAATGCAACTTAGTAAGTCATTAGCAAGACATTTCTCAGTTAAATATAAAAGACCATGGTTTTCAAGAATTTTATTCTGAATATTTTTTACTCCAGCTCCAAGAACTACCGTACGTAAGGAATTCTTTCTGTGTTCAGATTGAGAGAGTGCATGTAGTGGAGATTGTTTTTTTTAAACCATGTTTTAAATTCAGCTTCATTGGTTAAGATATAAGATGTATGATTGTTAGTATTATAAAAAAACTTTGCAATTCTCTAAACATTTTTTTATTATAAGTTTCTTTAAAAATTTTTTTAATTATTTATTTTTGAGAGAGAGAGAGAGAGAGGGGGAGAAAGAAAGAGAGAGGGAGGGAGGGGCAGAGAGAGAGGGAGACACAGAATCCGAAGCAGGCTTCAGGGTCTGAGCTGTCAATACAGAGCCCTACGTGGGCTTTGAACTCACGAACTGTGAGGTCATGACCTGAGCCAAAGTCAGACACTCAGTCGACTGAGCCACCCAGGTACCCCCATTATAAGTTTCTTTTTAAATTGTGAGGTAATACATGCGTGGTATTGAAAACTCAGAAAAAGTGGGAAAGCAGAACAAACCAAAAACAAGGCAAAATAGGAATCTCCCATAATTCCACTGATTTCCTTGTCACTAATATCCTGGTGTTTTTTGATCATTACAGTGCCCTTTCTGGCTCAAGAAAGAATCTAGAACTTTTTTGAGGCCCAAACATTTACATTTACATTTTCTCTTTCAGGAAAAAGTAAACAAAATTATAAATAAAAAGTCAAGTTCAAATGTGACTACATAGAAAGTAAAGGAAATCACAGAAATCGCAAAATTTATAAAGTAGGAAACTACCATAAATGTCAGAAATATAACAAATTACTGTTTTTAATGTTTTATTGTTTGATACTCCTCCCTTCTACACTTGGGGTTGAATATTCACTGACTGCTTCTTTGTAGGACAGCGATTTTGCTATACTGTTTTCAATAGAGAAGCTAAAAAGATAATTTATTCTTCCTTCTCACATAGTTGATCGAAATTCGTCTATTACTGATAATTCAAATTTTTTAAATGTTTATTTTTCAGAGAGAGAGAGAGAGAGAAACAGACACAGAGAGCGAGTGGGGGAGGGGCAGAGAGAGAGAGGGAGACACAGAATCCGAAGCAGGCTCCAGGCTCTGAGCTCTCAGCACAGAGCCTGACGTGGGGCTCAAACCCACAAGCTGCGAGATCGTGACCTGAGCCAAAGTCGGATGCTTAACTGACTGAGCCACCCAGGCGCCCCTATTATTGATAACTTAGAGGAATTTTTTTAGCTTCACACTTATCGGTATTGCCTCATCTGTAACTTCTCTGTTGCAGATGGAAGGAAGGGATGGGTATTTCCGATGAGGGGCAAGTCTCTGCTCCCACAAAGCCTGTCTAGTCTGGAGGAGGTGGAGGTGTCCATCAGACCAGGGCCAAGATGGCCTTCTGATCTGAGAACTGGGCAATGCCTCATACAGATCTTTCTCTTTGGGGACAAAGATATGACTTGAGTGTTATAGAAGATTCTTCAAGGTGTGTTCTTGCCGGACCTGGTAGATATGGAGATAGGTCTGGTAGCCTACAGGCCCTTGAGCCCCCAGAAGTCCACTGGGGTAGACAGGGTGACCTCCAGCCTGGGGAAATGGCTCAAGTAGCTCTTTTCTTCTTGAAAGAGGACATGCCCGATTTTAGAAAGGCTTGTGCAAATCAGGAGCCCAGAGCAGAAGTGTGGTGACTTTGTAGTCAATCCACCCCTTTTCTTGATACATATTTAAACCAAATAGTGTCTGAGTGAGCTGATTTTTTTTTAATTTAGCAATACCATGTATTGTGACTTTTTTTCCATGCTAACAGATATTTTTCTAGAGTATGATATTGAAAAGATGCTCAGTAACCATCACATAATAAAATTTACCACCCTTTTCTTAGCCAATATTTTATTGTTAGACATTTAGGTTCTGTCTAATTTTTTAATACTGTAAACAATGTTGCATCTAACATCAGTATACGTGAATCTGATGCCATATTTCAGGCTAATTTTTTCTTAGGCTAAATTTCTAGAAGTGACAATTTTGGGTAAAACAATATGCAGAATTTTTAAAAGTCTTCTATATATATATACATTAAGACTTGACACTTTGTCAAGCTATCCTATAGAGATAATGTAACAATATATCCTCCCAATAATAGTTTATGAGAGTAAAGTACTTTGTATTTCTTAAATGGGAAACACTATAAATTGAGACTATTTCTCAGCAACCTGGAGAGAGCCATTAAGGAACTGTAGACTGTTTTGAGAAAGACATACACAGGGCATGCCTGCCTGACATATTTGTCAGAACAAGACCACATAACACCTTGCACAAAAAAACTTTCCACTGACATCAAAAGCCTGTGACCTGTCGTTGAATTATGCTACTTAGGTAGGTATGTATGACGTGTGATCTGATTGCGAAAGAAATTTAAGGTGGAATCTTGAAGGTTTGGGTGTCTTTTAGGAAGCTGGTAGAATCTGGTGCAATATGAGTTCAAACCCCCTGCATATCTAGTGTCTGCAATGAAATATTAATGTCCTTTGGCTTTGAAAGATGGTAACAGCCAGTATTTTCTAGTCAGGCATGAATGCATTACTATAGTTTTATGTAAGTAAATCTGATGGCATGATTACTTTCTATCCTATTACATTTACTATGAAATATGAAGAAGCAAGGGCATGTAGCATAATAAAAACTACAGAACATTATTAAACCAGGAAAGAAAAAGAACAAAAGAGCTGTTACACATTGCTAAACAATTAAAGCAATTAATGTTTAAAATGATGAGAATTTCTACATGTTACATAGAAAGAATTTAATTTATAAAAAATTTAATTGTTTTGGATATGTACAGTCTCTTAAGAAGCCCACAATTTAAAATTCATTAAAGTCTTACTGTCTAGGGACAGTACTTTAGTGTGGCATGTTATAAATAAGTCAAAGAAATTTAATCAAAAGTTGCATTTCAGATTCCATGAAAACAAGCAGTGATTCCTCTTAATAACTGTCTCGTGCGTCTTTTCTAGGAAATGCAAACTAAAAAAAACCTATAGACATAATGTACCAGCCTAAGGTAGACATTATAAAATTGAAATGGAAGAAAGAAAGGGGACCTTCAAAAGGCACATGGCGCTTGCCGCATTGGGGGTCTTACAGTATCTGGCAGACACAGGATATTGGTAGAGGCAGGCAAACGTGTCTCGCCCAAACGTGGTGCCCACGCAAGGCACCGTCTCCGCTGTTCGTGTCCACTTCCGACTGCGGTGTGGTTGTGTTTGCTTTCTTGGCATCCAAGTCATGTGAGGCTTGCTAGCTATAATGGAATCTGGAAAGTACAAAAACTCTGGTTGTCTTTTTGTCCCCAGGTGCCAGTTTTCCAGCCTGTCTGGTACAAGAAGCCACACTAGAAGGCAGTTGGAGTTGTTTTCGAGTAAGCACATTTGTCAAATGGGGCGCAGTTGATTTAACTTCTCTTGTTCACACAGAACACATACCACTTCATGATGCTTTTGTGTGCAGAATTCATCGAATGATCTAATTCAATCACATTTTGGGAGGTACCTACAGGTGCTTTAGGATCCACAAAGAAAAATGATTAAATGACTTCTATTACAAAATGAGAAGAAAAATCCACAAAAAACTATAGCAAAGAATGCTAGGACTGATTGATACAAGGGAAGAAACAGGAACTCTGAAAAATTCAAAAGGAGGAGAGACTCCACATTTTGGGGGGAGGTGGAGATTTGAAAGACATCATGTAGGAGGTAGCATTTGAAATGTGCCTTAGATGGATAGAATTTTGACAGATGAGCATGCAACATTATAGGTGGAGAGAACAGGATGAGAAGAGGTACAGTACCATAAAAACATGGCTTGGGTTGGGAAAACAGAAAGTCACAAGGTTCTATAGCAACAGAGAGGTAGTGAGCACGATGCCAGAAAATTCACGCATGATGAGAGGACATCACTTCATTCAGTAGATGCATGGTAGCAGAAGTGAGGAGTGCCAGGAGATGGTGACTAAGATTTTGAGCAGTGAAATGACATGATCAGAGTCTCAATTTAATCAGAAGACTCTGGTTCAAATGTGCTGGATTGCTTAGAATAGAGACAGGCTGAAGGCAGGAGACAAGAATGGAGACTACAGCCATAATCTGGTAGACTGACCAGAAGGACATGAGCAAGGGGGGTGGGGGTGGTGTCAGTGTGCACCCATTCCAGACCCCAGTTATGAGCAATAGAAACATCTTGGGCTAACCTAGGCTAAAAGGCAATGTATTGGAGAGATCCATAGGATGGCTGGAGAAACAAGCACAGAAAACAGAATCCAGAGGAGAGAAGGGAGCTGGACCAATGCCAAGATGAACTCAAATGAGTAGCCTGGTTAGATAGGCTTCTGTTCTGGCTCTTATTGGCAGATACACCACTGGTCTATTGATGATTTTGCTGTTGTGTTGACTTCCTGAAGTGTTCCATCACTTCTTTAAGTTTCACAGGTCCAGTTAGGATAATCTGATTGGCTAAGTTTTTGTTCCTCAGTGCCAGGGACTGGAAGAGAGAGGCTTCTGTACGTTGGCTTCCAGAATGGGAGGTGGGATCCTGTACCTTCCCAACCCTACACACAGTGAAGGAGAGGGTCTGGTTGCTAGAAAGCCCAAAAGAAAAAAGGTCAATGTTCACTGGTTCTTGCCTCTCTGGCTGGTTAAGAAATGTACCTTTTATCTACACTTACACTGAAAAAGAAAAATAAATAATATTGCTCAAACAGCCAAGAAGCTACTCACTCCCTCTTTAGTGGGAAATACTCAAAGCCTGGTCATATTTTGTATCTGGTTCAATATCTCTGAAAAATGCCCATTTTTCTTCTACACGTGTTTTTATTCCCTTTGATATTCTGCCATCTCTGAGCTAATTGTTTAAGTTGACAGTCATCAATTAAACTGAAAGGCAATAAGTTTGTGCCAATAATGGCACAAAGGGAGAGAAAGAGAGAAACATTTATGCAACTGAATGAGAGGCTGTATTCAGAATTGATCATTTGTGTCCTCCACAGCCCTTTTGATAATCCCTTGCCTCAGGTGTTTAGAGGTCAGGGTGATCCTAATCTTATCTGTTTTTTAATTTCTATGTTCTAAAGGCCTATTGTCTTCCCTGGCACAGAGTAGATTCATTAATTAACTTTTCCCCTGGACATGATTGTACAAGGGGAAGTCCACAAATGATGAGTGGGCTTTCAGCCATACTCTTCCTGTACCCCAGGAAGTAGCTGTCGCTCTGTTCTTTTTGCCAGTCAGAAGTAATCTCTAGTACCATGACATCAGTTCCCTCATTTTTACCCATTGTCAGGAGATGCCTACAATTGTCAGCTTCCAATTCAGTGGAATCATTAGTATAATAGAAGCAAATCTGCTTCTATTTCAGAGAGCATTTACTGCCTTATAGGACAGCACTCCCACTTTGCAAATGTTGAGTCCTTTTGGGCACTGTAACTACATCTCTAATAGACTGATTGTATAATGTCTGCTGCATGTGGATGTTGTGGAATATGAAAATACCAGTGAATCTCCTAGGTACCAACTTACTGACTCATTTGTCTTACCATGAAGTGGGGAAGAAATGTTGTTTGGTATACTCTTACCATGATGGTTGGAAAGAACTCGTCAAGTAGCAGGAGTAGGCAGACTGGGAGGTAGAAGCATCCCCCCGACCAAAGCAGCTTCCTGTCTCCAGCACCTGCTGGACCCCAGCTCCCTGTGTATCTTTTGCACTTGAAGATGGAGATGCTAGAATTTATGCAACCCAGGTCACAGATGTAGCTCACGTCCCATGGTTACCTGTGTGTTATTTATTATAAATCATTTATTCTGAACCTGGGTTCAATAGCAAGCCATGAGCTTCTAAATTTCTTTTCAATGTTTATTTTTGAGAGAGAGAGAGAGAGCATGAGTTGGGGAGGGGCAGAGAGAGAAAGGGAGACATTGAATCTGAAGCAGGCTCCAGGCTCTGAGCTATCAGCACAGAACCTGATACGGGGCTCAAACCCACGGACCCCAAGATCATAACCTGAGTCAAAGTTGGATGCTTAACCGACTGAGCCACCCAGGCGCCCCTTTGCCATGAGCTACTAAAGAGGGCCTTCCTTTAGAACCTAGGGGGCTTCCTCTCTGATTCCCATTAGAGGAGTTTGTTACAGTCCCCAAACAACATCCTGATCTACTTGAGACCCTTTAAGTTCCCCCACATATTTGGGTTATAGGTTGATGGAAAAATTCCTGGTTCTATTGACTGGCTCTACTCTCTGCCCAGCCAGAAAGCATTATCTTGCTGTTGGTCTCGCTCAAGGCCAGCGGCTAGCAGGCCACTTGGTAAATGTATCCGAACGTCTCCCCCAAATATGACTTATTTTGCCTTCCATATTTGAAGAGACACACGATAGATTGTGCCTCTTGTTGGTGGGGTGACGGATTTATCTTTTTCTTTAGAAGGGATATCCAACATACCTGATACCACTGAACCCTGACTTGTCTTCTTGACTAAATTGTTAGGCCTCTTTATTCCTATAGGATCTATCCCCTGCTCTCTAGCACTGATGTCTCTTTCTAAGAGTACCTGTTAGTTCCTGCCATGCAGGTCCTGCCAGCATGAGATATCAACAGGGTAGTGGCCCAGCATGATGGTTAGAAGTTCAATGTTCTGTAGGCTCAGTCAGGGCATGGGGCTGAGAGCTGATGTAACCCTGAGGCAAGAATGTTAAGTTGTATTGCTTTCTTGTCAAGTGACAGGAATTGATTTCTGTCGTTGTTTCTATATTGAGATACAACAGAACCATTTGCCAGGATAAGAGCAGCATTCTAGGTGCCAGACTTATATTTGTTTTGCTCCTGTAAGGAGACAGCTTCCAAAATCTTGTTTGTCACCTGATTCAGGTTATCAGAATCCAGGTCTGTTTCCAAGGCCTATTTTCTGTAGTGGCCAAAGTGAAAAAGCTAAATGGAGGTCATAGGGTCCCCGCCCCTGCATCTTTTAAATCTTTGATGACAACATTAATGTCTGCAATTTCCATGAGGGAAGTGGTTAGCTCTTGTTTTTTGAAGTTTTGGATTTACTGTTTTGGTGAGGAAGAGGAGGAACAGACTTCTAGTTGGTTCTTGCTTCTATCTTATCCCTATTGCCCTGAGCTCGTGAGCCCACATGGAGAACTTTCTAGTTTCTGAAGATACCCATTTCAGCTATTGGCTCTGAATCTGGAGAAATAACTTCAAACTGTGTTGGGGGATTCCCTGAGGTCACCAGGTCTGAACTCCATTTATTCTTTGATTCTCACATCAGGCCTCTGTTTAGTAAGTATGGACCATTTTTTATTTAAAAAATAAGATCAGACCTCAGTGAGTTGCTCATATATTCTGTCCCTAGAAACCTTGGTCACTGTCAAAGATCTGGACCATTTTGATTGCTTGCCTTGATGTCTATTAAAAAATCCCCCCTACTAAAGTAGCTGCTGCAGATTAAGGCTTTTGCTGGCCCAGGATCCTTCAAATTCAGTAGAAATCTGAAAGCCCATTTCAGTATAGTATCTTGCAAAGGAATCCTTAGTTTATACAGAGTCGGGACTACAGAGATTTTCATAGATATTGGTGTTGTCCTTAAAGGACTTAGCCAAAGAAGTGCCTGCCTGATCACTCTGGGGCACAGAGTCTGAGAGTGAGTGGGCATGGGTCATATGATCAATACACCTCAACATTCTTATCTTCCAGAGTCTTCGGAGTCCGTTCACTATATTCCACTGAGGAATTTCTGGCATTTCTGGCATTTGCTTAGAGTGGTCCAACACTGAGTCAAGATTTCTGAGAACCAGCTGAGCACACAACCAGAACCACCCCTCCCAGCTATTGAGCAGGGCATTAAATCCAGAATTTCTGCTTAGTGTGCTCATGTTGATACATTTAGCCCTAACATAAAACTACATTCCTTTCTTCCTAGGTCGAATGCCTTAAAACATAATCTTATACATATTCCTTAGTGTTTTGCCAACATAAGCAAGCAAAGTTCTGAATTGGTATTGGTGTATAATTCTTTATCCTTGAATTTGACTTTTTTTGTTGGCCCCCTGGGGCATGTTTGGATCTAGCTATAGTTGTAGGACTGGTGACAAGGAGTGTGTGTGTGTGTGTGTGTGTGTGTGTGTGTGTGTGCGCCTGCCTGCCTCTGTGTGCATGTGCCCACATGCCTGCCTGTACCTACATGAATGCTGGGTGTGGAACATGAGATTTAGCCTCATTTTTATAAAGTAACTCTCTGAGGCAAGGAAGATTTTTAAAATTTTCTTTCACATATGAAGACCCAATTTGAGTTTGTAGATCAATTCTGTAAAGTGCAGAAACATAAAATAATGACCATTCAAAAAATATTGCCAAATTGTTGAAGTCTGATTTCCCAAGGGATTCATTATCCTAAAATCTCTTTTCCAGATAAGGAAGATTTCCCTGGATCAAAGAGGTTAGGTTTGGCTGGGTTAGAATTGGTCTCTTATTTTCTGAATCAAAATCAAGACCCAAATAATTCCACTGAGACCTTGCCTTGAATCCGATAGTCCTTGTGATCAAAGATTCCCTTCTGCTCTCTATAACCTCGTTTTTTTCTTTTTCTCTTACATTGAAGTATCTTCCCTGAGATCAGATGAACTTGTTTATCAGAGATAGTAACATATTAAGCTTAAAAAAGAACTTGGGTTTTTATACTTACTTGGATTTGCAAGCCTATAACTGCAAATCTAAATCAAAAAGGAATTTAATGAGGGGCCCCTGGGTGGCTCAGTTTGTTGAGCATCAGACTTCAGCTCAGGTCATGATCTCCTGGTCCCTGGGTTTGAGCCTCATGTTGGGCTCTGTGCTGACAGCTCAGAGCGGGGAGCCTGCTTCAGATTCTGTGTGTGTGTCTCTCTCTGCCCCTCCCCTGCTCGTGCTCTCTCTCTCTGTCTCTCAAAAATAAACATTAAAAAAAAATGAATTTAATGAGCACGTTTAAAAATAGAAACAGAAGCCCTATACATCATTTATTACAGTGCTTATTTTTGCACAAAAATAATCAGCTGAACTATAAAAGAGTACAACAGATCTGACAAATCCCTCCTATAGCAAATATAACAACTAAAAAATTCAGACGTTAATACAGCCTATTCAAATTTTACCAAATAGAGTTTATTTTGCCTGAATATAATCTGTATTCACTTGCCTGGGGGATCTGTGGACATTTGCACCCAGCCAAGTCCTTTTGATTCCTGTTGAGATTCTCATGATGCCAAGTTACTTCTCACATCCCTGACCTTGGGCTCATGGTGCTTGGGAGAATACTGTTTACTTAAGAAAGAACAAAGTAGCCACCGGAGCTTAAGTTTTTATCTATTATTTCTTTGTTTTTGTAAGGACATTATTAAAACAACTATAAGACATTGTGGAAGGAAATAAAATTCTAATTTCACCTCTAATTTTAACTCCCTGCCAGAGAAAATATTTTCATTCTCTCTTGTGCTTCCTTCATGTCTGAACCAGGCAGGAAGGGCTCCGGACTTCATGGACAGCTCAAGCTTTCCGTGTGTTTCTTCCCAACCAATTTCATGTATCAATAACCATACTACAGTCCCTTTCTGTATTTTTATACAAGACTTGACTTCTTTTGTGCATATCATATATATACACATGTATATATTTATACATATACATATTTATATACATACACATATATACATATTTATATATATTTATACATATATACATATTTATATACATATATATTTATATTTTTATATATAGTGTGTGTGTATATATTTTTGTGTGTATTTCTTTTGTGTGTGTGTGTGTGTGTGTATATATATATATATGTGTGTGTATATATATATATTTGTTTGTTTGTTTGTTTGCCTTCTGATTCCAATGTTTCTCTGTCTTGACTAAATTACTAAGTTGCAAAATTTTATTTCTTTTACTGCTGCATGTCCAAAGAGGTCTGCAGTGGGATCTGCCTGAACTCTCATTTGTCTCTGTCTTGTTTTTAGCCCTTTTGTCCCACTGAAAGCTGTCAGCACACCAGACCCTGAGCTGTCACTACTCCCAGGTATTCCAATCCATCTGGAGATTTTAGATATGGGTAGGATCCTTTTGACTTGATCCTTGCTTCAAGGCTGGGATGTAAATAGCCTTATTGTGCAAAACAGATTTAAATTGTACATCTTACTGTTTGGGGTTGAGAAGTAGTTGCTTTTTCCCTCCCTGCAACTCTCTGAATTCATGGGGTCTGTTACCTTTCTTACCCGCTTTTAAGGGGTGCCACCTAGTTTCTCAACTCACCTCCCCCTCATAAGCTTTGCCAAATGCAACAATGGCACACGTACAAAGGATTAACAGCTCGCTTCTTCACTGCTTCCCCTAGACTTACAGGTTCACAGGGTGTGTGGTCTGTTTCCCAAGTTTGCACAGGTGACAGTGTTTTTCTAGTGTGTTGCCACGTGTAAATCGGCTGGCCACCTTTCCAACCTCTATTTACAGTTTTCTGGCTACCTGCCAAGTAACCGCTAAGCCAATGCCAGAGTTCAGGCTTGTACCATGGTAGCGCTCAACTTTTAGGTACCAATTTTTAGATCTTGGTTATGGTACAGTAACAAACAACTCTAAGATATCAACGACATAACACATGACGTAATGACATATGGGAGAATCTATTTCTTGTTCATGATGTCCAAAGAGGGTTGGCTAAGCAGAATGACTCAGGGCCTCTGACTGCTGGAGAATCCCTGTGAAGCACATCCATTGATGGTTGCTGAGACAGGAAAAAGGGGATGTGCATGACCATGTGCTGAAATGACACACATTGGTTCTGTTCCTATTTCATTGGTCATGATGAGTCACGCAATCAGGCCTAGCTTCAAAGTGCAGCCCTAACTGTTGTGGGGTGAGTTGTACCACCCCCCTGCCTCAACAGATGAAGTCCTAATACCCAGGACCTATGAATGTGACCGTATTTGGAAATAGGGCCTTTACAAAGGTGATCAGGTAAAAAAGGCCATTAGGGTGGGCTCTAATCCAATATGACTAGTGTCCTGATAACAGGGAGAAATTGGGTCAGAGACAAACCTGCATAGAGGGAAGGCAACAGGAAAACACAGGGAGAACATGATGTATAAGCCTGCCGTTACCAGAAGCCAGGACAGAGGCATGGAACAGAACCCCACAGCTTTCAGAAGGAGCCACCCATGCTGACACCTTGATTTTGGACTTCTGGCATCTAGAATTGTAAGACAATACATATCTGTTGTTTTAAGCCACTCACTTTGTGGTACGTTATTATGACAATCCCTAGAAATGAATAGAACCTTCTATGTAGACAGAAGTTGGAGGAAGTTGAAATATTTGTGAACAGCATTAGCAACCATCACAATGCCTATATTCATGTAAAATATCCATAATGTTGCTAGTTTCAGTCCAGGTTTATAGAAAAACTTGTTGAATGTTCTTCACTTAACATTATTTAATTAACACGCCTTGGCATTTTATGCTGACATTTTCATCATGAAATTGCTGCATTACACTTTATCATATAGCCTAAAATTTTTATTTTACAATCTCCATGCTGTGAGAAAGTACTATGAATTGCAAAACCAAATATTATTTCTTTATTATTATTTTTAAAGGTTTATTTATTTTTGAGAGAAAGAGAGAGACAGAGCATGAGCAGGGGAGGGGGCAGGCAGAGAGAGGGAGACACAGAATCCGAAGCAGGCTCCAGGCTCTGAGCTTTCAAGCACAGAGACCGACATGGGGCTGGAACTCACAAACCGTGAGATCATGACTTGAGCCAAAGTCAGCACTTAACCGACTGAGCCACCCAGGCACCCCAAACAAAACCAAATACTTTTTTAAAAGTAAATACAATTCTCAGCATCAATTTCCAATAAAGCAATTAATATGAGGTGCCAAGAGTGCAAACACATTATATGGTGGTGCAATAAATGTACCTAATGCTAACTCTTAGAAAGTCAGAGATTATTGCTACAATACAGTTGAGTTTATTATTATACAGATAACATGTACGAGTCTGTTCTGTTACTAGGCTTTCTCAGAGCTGAAGCATATATATATCTTGTATCTGTAAATATTCCAAGAAATATTTTAATTTCATCCTTTCATTTGGAGATCAATAAAGTAAGGCCTGCTTTCTAGGGAATAGTCGATGGTAAAAATCTGAATTAGATTTGTTCTTATTCTCCATATCTGGTGTTGCTCAAGAAGAAAATCCTTTGATCTTCCATTCCTATTCAGATATATACCCTTGTAAGGGATGTTGTACTACATGCTGGAACACATTCTTCCTTCTTTCCCTTTCCAGAATTAAATTATGTATGAATCCCTGGTGTATATAAATATTTCCTTCTAGTTGGAATCTCACTTGCAGATGGTAGAATGTCATAAATATAAGTAAAAAACCAATAACCGGCTGAGAGCACTCAAGGTCTATCAATGTCACACATGTATGAAAAATGCATGAGATTCTTGGAGCGATGATACCATTTTTATTTCTTATCTATATTTAACCCTGAGAAAAGTGAATGAAACCACAGAATGAAATGAAATATTTTCTTTGGGCTACATTTCATGGTCTCAGGGTTGAATGAAAGAAATCTTTATGGAGCCCTGAAATTTGTATAGTGCACTGAGACCATTTTAGTACCAAACCCAGTTCAATAAACTTAAGAGAATTTTCAGCACGCTGTGTGGGAGATAAGGTTCTCAATTCTTGTTCTTGCAATGTGTGTGCAATTTTTACTATGTTTCATAAAGCTCCAGACATGGGAAAAGTCAGAGTTGGGGTTATCTGAGGATGTCTAGGGAAGTGGCATGTAAAATCCATTTCATAAGACGATAGATTTTGGCTTAGAGAATTGGAGTCACTTGTGCAAGTTCAGAGGAAATAAATTTGGTTTTAGACCCAAGACTCCAAAGCCCAGCTCCCACATCTGCCCACTAGATAATGTTGTATGCCCCAGGACTCGGGGTAGGGTCCTTCCCTTGTTGACTGACATTTAAGATTTAAAAAATGGGCCATTTCTAAATGCTATTGAAAGTCTTGGTTAATCTTTTAAATCATGAGATTTACCTCTTTGTCATGTGTCTTTGTTTATAGTTCCCTAGATATAATTAGGTAAAAAAGATCGTCCTGCCTTATATCTATCAACAGTGAGTCCCCCAGAGGGCAGCTACTGCCCAGAGCAGCATCAAATGTGCATTTGTGATTATTGGTCATCTAATATGTGTCAAACATTGTACTAAATGGCAGCACAGTGTACTGAAGATTTAGTTGGGGGCGTGGGGAGAAAGCCCTATAAATAGAAAATGGGTTGCTGCGTATCATATTATCACAAAGGATGACCCCATGAACTCTGCTTGAGGGTACCATGAAAGACTTCCCAAAGAGGTGACATTTGAGCTGGCTTTTGAAGTGTGAATAGGAGGTTGACAACCTATGTAGGTACATGTGCATCAGGATAATCTGAGCTCTAGCCATGTGGTGAGGTGAGATCATGATACAGGGGAAACAACTCTGGGCAGGAAATCAAGAAACACACGTTCCTGTCCTGATTTGTATGCTTTAACTTCTGGATAAGTCATTGGACATCTCTATCCTGCAGACTGTTTTATGAAAGGGTTTCGAAAAAGAAAAAAAACCTCGATAGGTGAAAGGAAATTATTCACTCTCAGCAATCGGCTTCTCTGCCCTCAGTTCTTTCACACAAGATTTTATGCCCATGTCTGTTTGAAGTTCACCTTTTCTCCCTTCTTCCTGTTCCCAATATTATGTGACATTGAAAGTCATCTCTTTTCTCTTAATGAAGCATTTCAAAGTTGTTTCTCACTCAATACCATGTGCTTACTGAGGAGAAAAAATTTTAATTCAAGTTTTAAAATTTAAATACATATTTGAGTTCCCATGTTGAGTTGTGCAACATTGTGCTATGTGCTGTGGGTACATAAAGATCACCTCGGGGAGTCTGTGATCTAGTAGTGGAGGGAAAGATCCGCTGTGAGGAGTAACTCTCTCATAAAAGTCAAACTTGAAATCAAAGGCAGGGACAGATCCCCATAAAGTGCAGCAATACTGTAAAGTCTATAGAGAGTCACTCTATTTACACCTCACTTTCTTTTACATTATCTCATTTGATCCTTACAACGAGCCTGGGATGTAGGAAGGTAACATTTTATTATTATTTTTTAATGTGCGGGAAATTCAAACTCAGGGAAATTGACTCACCTCTGCAAAGTTTACAGTAGTGAGTACGAGAACTGAGATTGATTTCTACATTCAGCAATTTGTGCATGACACCCATTGGCTGGCACAGATTTTGGAGGTCAAAAGTGGGAAAGAACAAGCCTGAGAGACAAGCTTTTGGTATGGCTTCTCTTTCTAAAGAATTCTTGGTTGATTAATGTGTGGTGTAGGGGTGTGGGGGGAATATACCTGCATCACCAGTTTCATGGATTAACCAATAGGTGGCACCAGGCCCCAATGCAAATGTTTTCTCCCTGAAGTTCCAGTAGGGACCATCTACTTTCCCTGGACTTATCAATTATATCAGGCAGATTAACGTAGGGTTCCTAACTGTGCTTCCTGAGATAGTCAGTTATTTACACACCTCAGATCAATAATCGAGGAATATAAAGCAGGCGCGAGGAAGTGGAAGGCCTGAAGACTTTGGAACATACTGGCTTTAGAATATTCCTTCTGCCATTTGGACAAGCAACGAAGTCCCTCTCAACTCTGGCACCTACCTTTTAAGTGAAGTGACCAGTGCCTACCTTTCACAATGGCTTTTGAGAAGATTCACCATAATGTATACACATAATAGCTATTCAGCAAATGGTAGTTATATTTATTTATATCTAAAAAGGAGGTAAGGAAAGCATGAGTAAACCTTCATATAACTCCTCTCCCATTTGATTTAGAAAGACATGTCCAAGTTGTTAGTCTAGTGTCTACTACTGGTGAGGTATTATTCTTGTAATTGGCCTAGCTAGAAGAGGACTCTTACGAAGATCAGGCAAAGTGAAGAGTATTCAGTGGTAGAAAGAAAAGGAAAGATGGTCTTTGATTTTGCTATGTGGGTTTTGATCATTTTTCTCATAAACAACATTATTTTGTCAACGGTCCCAAAGGTCGTGGACCAATGCATACTTATTAAATATATAACTAAGTACTCTACATTATTGAAATAGAAGTTATAGATTTTCAAAATTTATAATTTATAAGGGAGAGAGGACTAATTCCCATGAAGCAATGGAAAATTCTAGGTTGTAATTATGCACAAAGTTAATTGCTAAACGGTATGTTTGTGTAGGATTAAGGGAAATTTTTGATTTCCTGTTCGTAATCAGACTTTGCTCATTTCTGTGATGTTTGGAATGTGGTTTCATGTTTGGAGAGTAATTTCTGGGGAATCATAGCCAACTTCTCAATGTACAACCTAAAGGACAACAATAAATAAATCCAGAGGGGTCAAAAGTCAAGAGTCCCCTTACAGCATATCTGTTTTCATTCAACAGGGCAGATCCCCCTCAGTAAGTCAGCAGAGTCGTGTGAACCTACTAGTTGAACTCTTTCAGGTTGCTAATAAGAGAGATGTCACGTTACCTAAGGAGAGAAAAACTTATTATAAGAAGGCAAAGAACAGGGAATACACAATGGGAAACTCTCTTAGAAAGCCTCATGCAGCCTGGAAGCTTGTTCAAGTACAACATGATTCGTACAATCTTGTTCCTTTTGTGCCTCCTCAACAACAGAAGGTTTTTGTTTCCTTCTCCTGTTGCCCAGGTGTGGACACTCTGCTTTCACTGCTCCTATTATCCAATAACTGCCTGTGTTCCCCTACTTTTTTAATACCAGAGTTTCTAAATTGTGGTTTATACACATGCTTTCTGATATCTTTTGAATAGCTTCTTTTCACCACTTTTCTCTGTGTGTCTCCTTCCTTCTCTCCAACAACCATATAACTGTTGACTCTTGGTGTTGAATAGAGGATTTGATTGTGTTGCCCATGCACCATGGACTAAACATGCTCCTGGTCACCCAGTAAGCTTCTGGTGAATTATTTTGGTTGCCTTAGGTCAAGTGCCCTTTCCTGGTTCATTCAGTCCTGCCCAAGGTATTAGGGCGACATGGTTCAAAGCATGGAGACCCATATGTCAGGAAACTTGCAGTAATGGCAGCCATGTTGAGGATTCTCAGCAGGAGTAACATAACTGTAGCCTCATTTCATGGAGCTCCCAATGGGCCATATGGATAACTACTGCACAAGAAGTAAGAAATTAATGTTTTGACGCAGGTTTCCCACCCAAGCTATGGGAACTGTACCCATGTGTATTAGTTTTCTAACTCTGCTGTAACAAATTACCACAAACTTAGTGGCTTAAAGCAGCACAAATGTATTATTTCACAGTTCTGTAAGTCAGAAGTTTTGTAAAGGTATCATTGGACTAAAATATGGATGTTGGCTGGGCTGTGTTCCTTTCTGGAACACCATGGGAGATTCTGTTTTCAGGATCATTTAGGTTTTTGGAAGAATTCAGTTCCTTGTAATTGTAGGATTAAGGATTCTTATTTTTTATTTTTTTATTTTTTGCTGGCTGTCAGCTTCTAGAGCCTGCCTACATTCCTTGGTTTGTGGCCCCTCCTCCATCTTCAGAACCGACAATAGGAGGTCAAATCCTTCTCAAGCCTGAAAGCTTTTCTGCTGCTTCTTCTGTCTTTCCAACTTCTTGATAGATCCTCCTGCCTTCCTTTTCTACTTGTAGTGATCCATGTGATTAGATTGGGTAAGAATAATCTAGGATAATTCCCCCTTCTGACAGCCTGTAACATTAATCACAGCTGCAGAGTCCCTTTTGCTGGATCAGGTAACATGTTCACAGGCTCCAGAGTTGGAGCATGGACATCTTTGGGGGGCTGTTATTCTGTCTACCATAGTTCTTGACTTATCTTGTCCAGGACAGATCTAAATCCTTCAGAATCTGTCTCATTTTTTTATGTTCTCCTGGAGACTTCAATTATTCTTGGCAATCCTGATTTTTTTTCTCTTCCTTTGACTTTCTACAGCACTTTTGGGTTCTTTCATATTTTGTCCTATGATCTTGTAGTACCCTTGGTGGTCCTTGCTAATCTGTGTGTGTGTATTTTGTGTTTCCTCAGTTAGATTATGAATTCTTGGGGGGAAATTCATGCATCTTTTGTATTCCTCACAGCATTCACTTAGTCCTGGACAGATACAAGCTGTTCAATAAATATTTAAAATATTATATAAGTAGCAGACTTTGGGAGAAGGAAACCTAGTGGAGGATCTGTCCCTGGGATGATAATCACTTAATTGATCTACCTATCACTAAAGTGGGATGCCAAAGGATTCCTTTAATATGCTTTCTAATTCCCCTCTCTTACTCTGGCAGCCAGAGTTGATTATAATTTAAGTCATTCCAGCAAGACCTTTCAAAAAATATAGTAGAGACTCTGCCCTTGGATTTTATTGCTCTTTTCATGAAAGAGAGCTTCAGTTGACAATCCAGGCATGGTTAGAATTTAGGAACCCTTTGTGGGCAAAGATCACAACATAATATAATTACACTAAATTTAAGTCTCCTATAAAGATAAGAGAATAGAATGGTACAAAGTTCAGAGTCAGGTTTGATGCCTAGATTCTATCATTTCTCTTATCTTCTAAAGTCCAAAGAGTGTGTCCATAGAGACAAAACCAGAGATACAAGTATTTATGTTATCAGAGGACCAGACAACAGTTCATTAATCTGTTTCTAAAAATAGTGCTTTTTAGTAAGGGCCAAACTGGAAATGCCCATTGAGAAATCATCTGGGGACCCATGCTAGGCTAGCTTACCTACTTCCCTACAGACAGAAGGCTGAGGAAGGGCAGGCATGCTGAGGCAGGTTTTTCTTTGCTTAGGGCATGAAGGAGGAAGCCTGGTTTGTTGTTGTTGTTGTTGTTGTTGTTGTTGTTGTTGTTTCTTAACAGATATCTGAGGCAGGCAGCCCACAGTGAGTGAGAAATGAAGAGGCCCATCCTGATTTTGAAAAACTCACTGCTTATATGGCCTGGTTTCATTAGTCACTCTGTGATTTCAACACTCAGAGAAGATATTCGTCCTCCTAAGGAAAAGGGGGGAAATGAGGAGAGACTGGAAATTTTATTCCCACTGCTCCTTCTTGGGAAGTGGAACAAAAGTCCAGGTCTTCCGTGGACCTGTAAGGGCAGGGGATAAACACCAACCCATCTCCTCCCTTCCAGAAACTAATCTTCATCATCAGTCACCACATTGAACTCTTTGGTACACATTTCCTCATGAATCCCCACCTTGATCTTGGGAGTGGACATTAACAGCATGTGCTTTGATCATTGGAGGCTGTTACTTCTCTCCTCCCTCAAGGGAGAACCTCTGATAAGTGTTGTAGATGCAAGTGGGGTACTGGTTAGGGGTGGGAGTTTTTCTGAGCGAATAATAAGGGTTAAATTATCTTCCGTGTAGTTCTATTTTGCTTTTGTAGTTGTTTTTGCTTTGCTCTTTTGGAACCTCTCTATCTGTAGAATACTTTCTCTTTTGAGTCCTGTGTCTCAATGTATCAGGATATGAGGACACCTGGGTGGCTCAGTTGTTAAGCATCTGACTTCAGCTCAGGTCATGATCTCACCGTTTGTGAGTTCGAGTCCCACATCTGCTGAACACCAGCCCTGCTTGGGTAAAACATGAGCCCCACTTTGGGTAAGCCCCAGTTCTCTCTCTCTCTCTTTCTCCTTCTCTCTTTCTCTGCCCCCTTCTCTGCCCCTTGCTCACTTGTACCATCTCCCTCTCAAAAAAAAATATACAGGATATGATAAGAGATGCTTCTCCCTCCCCAATGTCTTTCTTTGAAAACTTACAGATTCTAGATTTACAGAAAAGTTGCAAAAGCATCACTAATTTGCATGTACCTTTTACCAAGTTTCCTCCTGATAACTTATATAAACATAGTACAGTGACCAAAACCAATGACCAAAACTAGGAAATGAACATTGGTACAATTCTATTCACTCAACTACAAAGTTGTAGCTTAAGTTTCACCAGGTCTCTCCCCCTGGAAGTTCCTGTTCCTGGTTGGGATCTTACCAGTACCTTATTTGCACGTGGTTAATCTGTCTCTTTAGTCTCCTCCACTCTGTGACAGCTCAACACTATTTCTTTTTTTTTTTTTTTAATTTTTTTTTAACATTTATTTATTTTTGAGACAGAGAGAGACAGAGCATGAACGGGGGAGGGGCAGAGAGAGAGGGAGACACAGAATCGGAAGCAGGCTCCAGGCTCTGGGCCATCAGCCCAGAGCCTGACACGGGGCTCGAACTCACGGACCGCGAGACCGTGACCTGAGCTGAAGTTGGACACTCAACCGACTGAGCCACCCAGGCGCCCCTCTTTTTTTTTTTTTAAATGTTTATTTAATTTGAGAGAGAGAGAGAGAGCGCAAGAGAGAGAGAGCGTGTAGGGGAGGGACAGAGAGAGAATCCCAAGTAGGCTCTGTGCCATCAATACAGAGACCGATGTGGGGCTCGATCACACTAACCGTGAGATCATGACCTGAGCCAATATTAAGAGTCAGCCACTTAACTCACTGAGCCACCCAGGCGCCCCAGCTCAACACTATTTCTAAATCTTTCATGACTTGGCATTTTGGATGTGTATCAGTCGATTATTTTGCAAAATGTCTCTCACTTTGGGTTTGTCTGATCTTCTTTCATGACTAGACTGAGGCTATTTATTTTTGACAAAAATACCACAGATAACAGTTGCAATCCTTCTCAGTGCACGTATCAGGGGGCAGATGTGTTCTATGGCTGGTGATGTTAATTTCCATCATTTGGTCAAGGTGGTGTCTGCTCAGTTTTCACTGTAAAGTCGTTATGTTTACATTTGAAATTATATTTATATTTGTAAATATAGTAGGGGAGGAACTTTGAGAATATAGTAATATTCTCTTTTCCCCCAAACTTTTGCCCACTAATATTAGCATCCATCAGTGGATCTTGTTTGTAACAGATATTACTGTGGTGTTGGCCTAATGGTGATTTTCTCAGTGGCTCTTTACATTTATATTTATTAATTGGAATTCTTCTGTAAAGAGGAAATGTTTTGTATCCCAGATTTGCTTATTTATTCAAGTACTTATATCCACAAGAATTCATGGATATTTATTTTTTTTTCTATGGCTTACAATTCATTATTATTATTGTTGTTATGATTTTGCCCAGTGGGTCTAGCTTTGGCTATTAAGAGCTCCTTCCAATTGTATCACTTTGGCATACCTCACTCTTTTTCACGCAATTGCTTATTTTCTATCATCACAAGATGTCCCAGGCTTATCTTTCTCTGCTCCAGTCTTGCTATTAGCCAGTTCTCCAAAGAGCTGGGTTTCTTTTGTGGAGAATGGTAGTTAGAAGATAAAAATTTGGGTACTGGGTGTGCTCATTGTTACTGTAGTATCATTGCTCCCAGGCCCTCTCAGAAGGTAGAATATGTACTAACTCACATATATACCCATACATTTATATTTATTTCTATATTCTTATATCTGCATGTATATTAAAACTATCAGTTCATACTGATATCTCTGATTCCAGCCCAACACCACAAGATCTGTTTAGCCTTCCCCTTTCCTTATTTGTAACATCTTTCTCCCACAGCGAGAAAGCTAGATCTCATTATATAATAGTATCTTTACTTATTTGTTCAATCCTAGAATACACATAAAAGATTATAGAATTGTGGGGTGCCTGGGTGGCTCAGTCAGTTAATGTCTGACTCTTCATTTTAGCTCAGATCATGATCTCACCATGCGTGAGTTCAAGCCCTGCATAGGGCTCTGTGCTGACAGTGTGGAGCCTGCTTGGGATTCTCTCTCTCTCCCTGTCTCTCTGCCCCTACTGCACTCACACTTTCTCTCCCTTTCTCTCAAAAAAAATTAAAAGAAAAAGATTATAGAATTGTTATCCCATAGCCCTGTGAGAAACAGATTTACTAACTAGAGTGTAATATTTTTGTGTATGGTGTGAGATATGAATCTAACTTTATCTTTTCCAAATGACTTGTTGGCATCATTGAGTTGTCCCAACACCATTGATTAAAAAGTCAATTTTTATCCCAAAGACTTAAGATGTCACCTTTGTCATATACTAAATGCTTATATATACTTGCATTTATTTCTGGACTTTTTAATCCAATCTACTGATCTATTTGTCTATTCATGTGCCAATGCCAGACTTTTTTTTTTTTTTTTTTGCTTTTTTTTTTTAAAGTAGGCTCCACACCCAGCATGAAGCCCAAAGCCAGGCTTGAACTCACCACCCTGAGGTAAAGACCTGAGCTGAGATCAAGAGTCAGACACTTGACCAATAGAGCCACCCAGGAGCTCCTCAGTGCCACATTAAAAAAACATTAATGTTTATTTTTGAGAGAGAGAGAGAGGAGGGGGGCAGAGACAGAGGGAGGCACAGAATCCAAAGAAAGCTCCAGGCTCTGAGCTGTCAGCACAGAGCCTGACACAAGGCTTGAACTCGTGAACCATGCGATCATGACCTGAATGCCACACTTTTAATTACAGAAGTTTCATAGTATATTTCAATGTCTGGTAGGGCTAGTACCTTCCTGCAGTCTTCCTTTTTCAGTGTTTTTCTGACTATTTTGACATATTTGTTTTTCCATGAAAATTTTAGTTAACTTGTCTAACTCTGTTAAACAACTTCTTGATAATTTTATTGGGATTGCATTGTTTATAAATTAATTTAGAGTAAGCTTTCATGTTTAATGCCAAGTCCCCTATCCAAAAACAAGGAATGCCTCACCACTGGTTAATGTCTACTTATGCTTTTTCAGGAGGTCTGATATGTTTATAATAATTTTCCCCACACTCTTGGTTGTTTACCTGCCTCATCTGCTCTCCACACATGTCCTGAGCAATGCTTTTGAAGATCTTTCTCTCTCTCTGGCTTCCTCATAGCACCTAATACATATTAGAAAAGAAGGGGAAGGAGGAGGAGAAGGAGGAGGAGGAGGAGGAGGAGGAGGAGGAGGAGAAGGAGGAGGAAGAGGGGAAGGGGAAGGAAGGAAGGAAAGGGGAAAGAAAGATAAAAGGGAAAGAAAAGAAAATGAAAGAAAAAATAAGAGAAAAGAAAAGGAAAGAAAAAAAGAAAAGAAAAGGAAAAGAAAAGAAAAGGAAAAGAAAAGAAAAGGAAAGAACTTGTTATGGGGTCAACAGTGTCCCCCCACAGAAAAATTCACATTGATATCCTAATGCCCAGTATATCAGAATGTGACTGTATTTAGAAAAAGAGACTTTACAGGGACAATTAAGTTAAAATGAGGTCATTAGGGTGGTCCTAATCAATATGACTAGTGTCCCTACAAAAAGGGGAAATTTGGACACAGATGCACACTAAGGGAAGAGCATGTGAAGACACAGGGAGAGGACAGCCATCTAGAAGCCAATGAGAGAGGCATCAGGAGAAACCAACCATACTAAAACCTTGATCTTGAACTTCTGGCCTCCAGAACTGTGAGAAAATAAACTAAGCCACCCAATGTGTAGTATTTGTTATGGCAGCTTTAGCGAACTAATATGCATGTCTAAAATTTTTTTACTTGTATCAAGAGACTAGCCCTACCGATTAATGAATAGTCATTGTTTCTTTGCAAATTCCACTCTGGAGACAGGTTTTTTAGAACGGTTTGAATGTGCTCTGGAGCCTCGAGATTGCTGTCACTGAGTCAACCAATATGCAAGTGGCACAACCAATATTTTCAAGTGGTGTTCTCAGGGGTGCTGGAAATGTGACTGTATCTTTGCATAACTCATCCTTATCTCTCTCTTGAGCCTCATTTCTGCCTGATGGCAGAAAATTTACCTGGGTTATTCCAGTTTTAAGTATGTCAGATTAGGGGCATTTTTTTTTCCTTTTTTTCCCCAAAAGACTTCTCAGAGATTGGTTTGGAAAAATACAGTCATGTTTTGCAGTGCCCAAGTTGATAATACCTCCTCTCATTATCTCCTTCCCTGTTCCCCTCTCCTTATCTCTCACTCCTGCCTCTTTGTACTACCTGAAAAGTAGCAGCAAATAGAGCTTCTTAAGACTCTATGGGTTTGGTTTTTGTTTGTTTGATTGGTTGGTTGTTTTTGCAGGCTAAGATAAAGCCTTTGCTTGTAATCATGGGCCCCACTTGTTAATGAGCCCAATCATTCCTTGCTCTGTAAATGCCAAAATTTTTCTTTTCCCTCTTTTTTCAGATCAAAGATCTGATCCTAAGCAGGAGCTGTAGGGTTTAGAGTCCCTTCTTTAAAGATGAAGATTCCCACCCCGGCCCCAAGATCATTACATAGGGAACCTCCTAATTCTTTCTGATATCACATTCTTCTCCATGTATATTGCAAAATTTCTATACATGGTGTCTCAGTGACAGCTATCCTTTGCTATTGCAAACAATTTGATTGTGAATATCCTTGTACATTTGTGCATTTGGTGGACATTTCCAAACTGATGTCCAGGTTGTCCATACTGTCTCTCATTGTCTCTGTATCCCCATCAGCAATGTGTGAGGGTGCCTCATTTCCCTACAGTTTCACCACCACTGAGGCCTATCACACTTTGACATCTGACAGTCTGCAAGATAAAAAATTGCACCTAATTTCGGTTGAAACATTTATTTCTCTTTTACTGAGATTGGACATCATCTTTTCATGTATTTAAGGGCCGTTTTAGTAGCTTATATATAGTTTTAGTAGCTTATATGTTTCTGCCCATTTTCCATTCTTCTATTGGTTTGTTGGTGTTACTGATTTTTCAGAGGTCATTATAAAGAAAATTCTCTCTTTGCCTATACGAGTTTCAAATACATTTTCCCTTGATGTGTCATTTGTATTTTGACTTTGTTTATGGTGAGTTTTGCCATGCATAATTTTTTATTTTATTATCACCTTATGAGTTGTTTCCTTTGACATGTATGCATATATAAAACTAGGAATAGTAGCAAAAGAAGTTATTTTCTTCTTTCCTTCCTGCCAGAACAGGAGGCAGGAGGCAGTATCACTGGGTCTTTCAGACTCTATCTTAAATAGCTCCTCTGTAGAACTACATCAGAGTGGATTTGAAGTGTCGTCTACCCAGTTTTCACAAAAGAAAAACTCTGTGATTTGTCCCAATTTGCAGACCTACTAGTGTCTTGTACAGTCCTTCAAAACTGTGGACAAGTTTTTCTGAAAAAGGAAATAAAACAAAATTAATGGTGCAGAGTGGGTCCTTAATGAGATGCCATGTACGAGGAAACAAGCGGGTTTTGGTTGTTAACGATTCCACTACTGAAAACTACTAGACTCTACTCGATTGCCCAAGGTAGTAGATAAGAATAATACAGAGAAAAAGAGAAAGTTGTGCTTTTTGCTTTCACTCCTTGACAGACTTCAGTGAAATAGAAAAGAATACCTTCTAGAACATGTTTCAACATTTATAACTTTTTCAAAGTGTCACTTGTAACACTTGCCCCATACTTCTAGTATGACAAATGCTGCTGGATGAGAGGAGAGGTAAGAATGGGCTTCTAACAAAAGGAATTTCACTTCTGAATGTTGCAGAACTGGAGTTTGTCATTTGCTCTCTTCTTATTAGCATAACTTTAAATCATCTGGCAAGACTATTCAATTAATTAGATGCTTCAAGTAACCTGTTCCACGTTGCCAGTATGGTTTATTATTAGGAACAAAGGATGGCCATAAGACACAACCGAGCCTGTGGGCTCACCTTGCCAGTAACAAGGGCTTAACATCAGCTAACTACAGCTGAAATTACAGTCTTGGTAGAAATTTCTCTACATTTCAATGTAGTGCACCCCTACAAACACCTCTCAAAAGAATACAGCAAAATAAAAACAAACAAACAAAAAACGTTAGGCAGTGCAACTAATTCATTAGGAGATTGTAACAAATTTTCTTTTACAGCATTTAAAGCCACACATTGACTTGTATTTACTATTTGTTAGAGACTCTGAACCGCTTCTGAAGATCACATGATTTCCTAATGAAGGTATAGGGACTGCCTGACTTAAAGGTCAGGAGAAGGGATAAGTCAGAACTGCCAGTTTATTTTATTTTCCCTTACAAATACTTGGCTCCCACATACAATTTTGTTTTCTGTTCTCTAATAGCATTTGACAATTACTGTTAAACGACATGGAGGTATAGAGTTGTGACTAAATATCCGAGTGTTTAAGCAGATTTAATGATTTCTTTCTTTTTCAAAAAAGTAAAATCTTGGGACACCTGGGTGGCTTAGTTGGTTAAGCCTCCCACTCTTGATCTCAGCTCAGGTCTTGATCTCAGGGTCATGAGTTCAAGCCCTATGTTGCCCTCTGCACTGGGCAAGAAGCCTACTTTAAAAAAAAAGTAAAATCTTAGTCATCCTATTGTAGTGTTTCATTTACAGAGGAAGAAAACACAGAGGCACTTAACTTAAAAAAAATTTATTACAAAATTTTCAAAATTTGGGCACCTGGGTTGCTCAGTCAGTTAAGGTTCCTACTCTTGATTTTCTCCCTCCCTCCCTCTCTCTCTCCCTCAAAATAAATAAATAAACATTAAAATTTTTTTAATTTAAAAAATTTGAAGTTGAGGCTTAATTTACATATAATAAAATGCACAGATTTTAAGAGTTCAGTTTGATGAGTTTTGGTAAATGTGTACACCTGTGTAACCTCCACCCACAAAAATCACATAGAACATTTCTATTATGTCCTTTGTATCTCATTTTTGTCATCACATTCCCCCTTCAACAACTGGCCACCTGTTGATGGACATTTGGATCGTTTCCAGATTTTTAATATAATGAATAAGTTTGCTAAGAACATTATTGAAAATATCTCTTTGTGGACGTGTGCTTTCAATTATCTTAGATAAATGCCTAGAAGTGTAATTTCCGGCCAAGGGTCAGATATATGTTTATATGAAACTGCCTAAGCATTCTCCCAAGGGTTATAACATTTTACATTCTCATCAGGATAGTGGGAGAGTTCCAGTTTTCCATATCACCAACATTCGGTGCTGTCAGTTTTTGACATTGACTATTCTAGTGAATATGAAATGGTACTCCATTTTAATTTTACTTTGAGTTTCCCTTTGGAACAATAATGAGTTTTTTAAAAATATCTTATTGGGGTGCGTGGGTGGCTCTGTTGGTTAAGTGTGCAACTTCAGCTCAGGTCATGATCTCGTGGTCCATGACTTCGAGCCCTACATCGGGCTCTGTGCTGACAACTCGGAGCCTGGAGCCTGATTTGGATTCTGTGTCTCCCTCTCTCTCTGCCTCTCCCCCACTTGCACTCTGTCTCTCTCTCTCTCTCTCTCAAAAATAAATAAACATTAAAAAAAATTTTTTTAAGTATCTTATTGGTCACTTGTTTATAAATTTTTTTGGTGAAGGATTTATTCAAATATTTTGTGCATTTAAAGAGTAGGCTTAAAAAAACCTGTTGATTTTTATTTGTAGGAGTTTATATGTCCTCGATACCAGATTTTTCAAAATGGATGTTTAGCAATTTTTTTTTCCTGAGTCTACACTATGCCTATTAATTTTTTAAGTCATAGTTCTTCAATGTGGAGAAAATTTTAACTTTAATGGGTCTAATCTATTGATATTTCCTTCTATGGTCAGTGCTTTTGTGATCTAAGAAATCTTTATCCACCCTAGAGCCTTATGACTTCATATTCAAGCTTAGATCTATAACCCACTTCAAATTAACTTTTCTGTATGAAGTGAAATAGCAGTTGAGGTTGATTTATTTATTTTGTGTATGTGGATTCCAGTTATTTTAATTCCATTTGTATGAAAGACTTTCCCCCATTGAATTTCCTTGACATTTTTTGGGAAAACCAACTGACTATATGTGTGTGGATGTATTCTTGAAGTCTCTATTTTGTTTCATTGATCAATTTATTTATCTTTGTAGCAGTAGCACACTGTCTTAATTAATATTACTTTATGGTAAGTTTTGAAATACAGCAGTATCTATCTTCAACTTTATTCTTTCCTAGAGTAAAAGCTATTTCAGATTCTTTTCATTTCCACATACATTTTATTTTTTAATGCTTGTTTATTTTGACTGAGAGCGCACACGAGGCAGGGAAGGGCAGAGAGAGAGGAAAAGAAAGAATCCCAAGCAGGTTCTGCATTGTCAGCACAGAGACCGATGTGGGGCTCGACCCCAGGAACTGTGAGATTATGATCTGAGTTGAAATCAAGAGTTGGACATTCAACCGACTGAGCCACCCAGGCACCCCCCACATGCATTTTAGAATCAGCTTGTCTCTTACTTCTTCAAAAGTGGCTTCTGGGATTTGGGGATTATATTAAAGAGACCAATTTGGGTAAAATGGACAACTTAATAACATTGAGTCCTTCAGTCTAGGAACACAGTATATCTTTCTATTTATTTTAGTCTTCTTTAATTTCTCTTAGAAATTTTTGTAGTTTTTAGTGTAGAGATCTTGTGCCTCCTTTGTTAGAATTATTCCTGGGTGTTTGACATTGTGTTCCTGTTGTAAATGGTAGTGTTTCAAGATTGCACTTTATCATTGTTAGTATGCACAAATACAATTAATTTCTGTGCTTTACCCTAACATTCTCCAACCTTACCAAATTCACTTGTCAGTTCTAATAGGATTTGTTTTTGTAGGTTCCACAGGGATTTCTGGGTATGTGATCACATCGTCTGACAGTTTTATTTCTTTCTATCAAAACTATATGCCTTGTTTTTCTTTTCTCTTGCCTTATGAGCCTACTGCTTTCAGGACAATATTAATACTGTACTAGAATAGCACAATGAATAGAAATGGTGAGAGTGAACGTACTTGCCTTGTTCCCAATCATAGGGAGAAAGCTTTCAATGCTTTACACTATAAGCATTATATTAGCTGTTAGTCTGTATTATAGTCCGTTCATTAAACTGAGATTTCCTTCTATTCCTTATTTGCCAGGTGGGCTTTGTAAAATCATGAATATGTGCTGAATTTTGTCAAAGGCTAGTTTTGTCGTCTCTTGAAATGATTTTATAATTTTTCTTCTCCATTCTGTTCATGTGCCAAATAACACTGATCAATTTTCATATGTCAAACTAAATTTGTGTTCCTGGTATAAATCCTTCTTGATCATAATATATCATGCTTCTTATATATTGATGCATTTGATTTATTAATTTTTTAAGAAGTTTTGTGTCTATGTTCATAAAATATATTGGTTTACAATTTCCTTTTTCTTTTTCTTTTTTTGTTATTAGGTTTTGGTATTAGGCTTATACTGACATCAAATTCAGTTGGGAAATACTTCCTCCTTGATTTTTCTGCAAGATTTGTATAAATCTTACTATTATTTTTTAAATCAACTTTGCAGAATAGCAACACTTTAGGCATGATGAATTAATGGCAGTTCAGCAATTTCCAAATTTTGTTTTTGAAGTATATTTTAAAGGAAGTAACGGAGACATATTAATGATCAATCCCTCTATTTTCTTAAATTATCCTAATTTCTGAGTTACATGATCAGAACTCAGTTTGTATGGACTGTAATTCCTTGAATTTACATTTTTATTTTTATGTAATACCACACTTTGTATATAAGGATAATACTAAAGTGATCATATATAGTCGGTATTATTTGCAAAATTATGATAGTAAGCATTTTCTACTTTCATCCAAAGTCCCTGAAATGAAAATTAATGCAGTAAATATTTTGTAGGTCTATATCAGAAAAAAATATCTTTATCCAAACAAATGTATAGGCCTTTTAAAAATGTGGGCTTTTTAAACTTAGTTACTATGAAACTCAACATTAAATTTAGCATTCAGTTACAATATTTATAATACCTAACTTATACCACTTTTTATAGATAACTTTTCTGAATTGGCTTAGAAGGATTAGGAAGAAACATTTTTGCTGATGCCCACCCACTGCACAATTTCATTGAATACACAACACCAAATTTTTAAATTGGAGGAAGTGGTATAATTTACTTGTTGAACACCATGGTTCCAAAGTAGAACAGTCTTAGCCCAGGATTTTTTTGTGTGTGTGCTTAGCAATGAATGGGTGGGGAAGGAACCCCTCTAGCATCATGCATGGAGTCCGTTTCTTGTGAAAAGCAGAAATCATAAAAGATAAGTCAGACCTCAAAGCAATATCTGAAGAAGACTAAGGAAAACAGCAGCACAGTAGTCCCAGTCTCCTGGGGACTGTGCCGCATTGGGTTCATTCTGAATCTGTCTCTCTGAACTGATCTCAGTTGGGGTTTGGTCATCATCACAGATCCCCCTGTGTTTATCACTGGTCTATCTCCTTCAATGCTTTTAAATCAGAAGAGAGGTTTTAGACTTGTTGATATATTACTTCCAGGGTCACTGGCCAAGGATCCCTGCATAGGCATTATGACTTAGTTATTAAACCTTTATGGAAGACAATATTTAATTAATACTAGCGATCAAAACAGTTTTGTGCTTAGGCCCCAGGGGTCAACACAAACTTTTCATTCGTTGATTCAAAGTGTTTTTCCAAAAGTGAGAATTTAATATAAAGAATTTAAAAGAAATTTTCCATGGAGACTGTACTTACTCTCCTTTCTTCCTCCCACAAAATGTGACCATCATAAAAGAACTTACAGAAATCTCCTACTCGCAGGTGCTAGGTTTACTTAATTAACTTCTCTAATTGCCATTTTTACATTTTTAAATTGTAATTTTCCTATTTTATGTCCTATAACGTTGTGAACTGCTTAACATTTTTAATAGAAAGGTTATAAAAATAAATATATAACAATCTGAAACATTGAACAGATTGTGGTAAGTCGTTTTTTCATAGTTCTTCCCATAAGAGGGGTGTAGAACTGTCACAAGTTGGAGGCAGGGTCACCCTCCTTACATTGTCACATTATGTAATATTTCTGCAGGGAAACAAGAAGTGTTGTGGAGAGGCGTAAGGAATGCATAGGCATGAGATGCCATGTCTGTTCCAACAACTTCTAAATTCGTCTCTCCTGCCCAGACTTCTCCCTAACTCCATCTTGTGTATCCAACTGCCTGGTTGATGTTCTCACATATATCTACATGGCATATCTCAAATGGATTCCTGATATTCCTCACCATGTCTCATCCTCCCACTGCCTTTTCCTCTCAATAAATGACAAGTCCCTTTCTCCAACTCCTCTGGCAAAGCACTTTGGACCAGTGTTAGATTCACCTTTTCTACTCGTGCCCCACATCTCATCCACAGTAGGTATCATCAGCCATGCCTGCAAAATATTCCCTGGAACTGACCCTGTGCAATCAGTTTCACCACCTCCATCACCACCACGGTCCAAGTCATTGTCATTTCCTACCTGGATTATTGAACTAGTTTTCTAACTGGTCTACCTGCTTTTGTCCTGTTCTTTTCAGAATAATCCCAATAATTGAAAGATGCTGTTAAAATTTAGGGTGAATCTTGTCACTCCTCTGCTCCACTTCCCTGTTCTAAACTCTCCAAGAGCTTCCTTTCTGTGTGATTCAGAGTAAATGCCAGAGACTTTACAACAGGCCACAGCATTTGTATGATCTGGCCACCCATCACCTCTCTAAGCAACTTTCCTGCTCTTCCTCTCTTTGTCTTTTGTTCCACTCCAGCCACACTGGCCTACTTGCTGTTCTCTAACAGGGCCTTTGCACATGTTCTTCCTCCTATCTAGAACACTTTCGCCAGGTAGCATTCTGTATCCTCAATCTGTTCAGGTTTTACTCAAATTACGTTCCCATTGAGGATTTCGCTCTCAATGTAACGCTGCAGTCTCTCCCAGGACTTTTTATCCTGCCTCACTGTTTTATTTCGTTCTCTTTAGCCCTTCTCATCAAATCATCAAATCATCACTCACAAATCATGCTAGTTTCCTTGGGCTGCTGTAACGAAGAACCACAAACCAGCTATCTCAAGACAACAGATATTGATTCTCCCACAGGTCTGGGGGCTAGAAGTCCAAACTCAAGGTGCCAGCAAGCTTGGTTCCCTCTGGAGGCCCTGAAGGAAAATCTGTGCATGCCTCTCTCCTAACTTATGGGGGTTACTGGCAATCCTTGGTGTCCTCTAGCTTGAAGATGCATCACTCTGGTCTCTGCTTCTGTCATCACATGGTGGTCTGCCTGTATGTCTCCATGTCCAAACTTTCCTCTTCCTAGAAGGACACCAGTCATATGGATTTAAGACCCACCCTAGTCTAGTATGATCTCATCGTACCTTGATTACACCCATAAATATGATTATACCATATTTCTGAAGGAGGTCATATTCACAGGTTTCAGGAAGACATATATTTTAGGGGGAGAGACTCTATTCAACTCAGTACACTAATATGTTTATCTTGTTTGTTATCTATTTCCCACTGCAAGAGGTAACTCCATGACAATTTTGCTCATCACTGCACCCATCACACACAGAATAATGTGAGGCATAGAGTAGGGCTTAGTCATATTTGTTAAATAAATAATACCCTTAGTTGGCCAAGTTGGATTTCATTTAGATGGTAGATGCTGAGATACCTTGCATCTGGTGACTTGCCCCTATTCACAGGGCTTGGACTTGCTTCCAATCACCTTTGAAACTATAAAATAAAAAATAATTCCTGTTGTAAAATCCTCTGAGATCCTGAATAAAAGTCCTACATCCACGCAAGGACCATTCTTTTAAGACCGTTCTGATGTGACTTGATGGCAGAGGACACTAAAGAAACTTTTGCTGTGCCTCTGCCTTCTCCAAACTCCCTGGGTCAGAGAAAACCAAATGGGGCTGTCCAAGAAAAATATTTCCAAACAAAGCAAATAAAAGCCCTTGCATACTGTTGACGTCAAAGCAAAGCTCTACTCACATTTAATCTTAGTGTGTAAACTCTTGGGTTCAGATGAGTCAACAAGCAGCTAAGTTAACAGATAAAATATGAAGCCTCAGAGCTCAGTATGAGCCTTCAAAACCCACTCAAAGAACCCAACTCCAAGACAGACATTTTTTTTTCTCTCAACGAATGGAAGTTACATTGGATTTGCAAATGCTGAAATTCCTGATTTTTAAAAATGTATGTATATAATTGCTTTTTATTTAAAAAAAAAAGACCTCAATTTTATTACTTGGCATTATGATTAGACTAGGATAAGAGGAACACGTTGTTACTGTTGTCAATCTCACTCCATAGTGGGTTAATTATTTAGTTACTGAGGTTGTTGTTCCTCCCCCTGAGTGAGGTTTCTTGCCAGGCTTTACATATATATGTTTTTTTGTTTTTGTTTTTGTTTTTGTTTTTGTTTTTGTTTTTTAAATCATAGTCATAGTTGGAGTGGGATGGTAGCCTGCCAATGGGGTGCCCTGTTACAGATTAAACTTTTATTTTTCTCTTTGCTGAAATCTGTTATGGATTGAGCTATGTCTGCCCCCTCTCCCAAAATCTATATGCTGGAGTCCAACCCTCTGTAACCCCAGACTGTGACTTCATTTGGAAATAGTGTCTTTGCAATGTAGTTAGTTAAGATGAGTTCATTGGGCTGAGCCCTAAATCCAGTATGACAGGTGTCCTTATAAAAAGGGGAGATTTGGACACAAAGACATGCACACAGGAAGAAGGCCCTGTGAAGATGAAGGCAGAGATGAGGGTGAGGCTTCTACAAACCAAGAAACACCAAAGATTACCAGCAAATTAGCAGAATCTAGAAGAGATTCACGAAACAGATTCTTTCTCGCAGTGCTCAAGAGGAACGAATCCTGATGACATCTTGATTTAGGACTTCTGTCCTCCAGAACTGAGAGATAATACATGTTTACAGTTTAAGCCATCCAGTCTTTTATGGAAGGCCTAGCAAACTAATACAGAGAATTTTCCAGCTGCGTCCTGGGTAGGTGGTGATAGAACATCATTTTGGAATTGCGGGACATGGCCTCCTTTTGTAGGGTGTCTATAGGACATATAACCCTGATTGTCCTGGGAGAAGTGTGCACAAGACCTTTTGTACTTTGAATTTAGAAATAAAAGCCTGCCCCATCCCTAGGACACTGGTCCGATGGGGAGAGTTCTCTGGGGTTCTGGGTTTTGTGATGTTGGGTGCTGGAATTAATTCTGACCTTGCACTTTGGGGCCTGGCACCAAAGTACCTTAAAACCAGCAGGTACACAAGTCTTGAGAGTGTGCCCCTGGACAATGAACTTTCTTGGCAGAATTGCTGTGAAAAGACTGGGAAATGAAAGATTCCTTCCCAGGTACTGTGCTAGGGACTTGGTTTCTGAGGACAGTTTTGACAGTACAGGCAATGCTTCCCCTTCCAGAAGGCCATGGGTTTTTCATGACAGTCTGAGTTGACACTCCCCCAAAGCAGCCTCATGTCTCCTGCTGACAAAACCCCATGGTCTTCACATCTTTGACCTGCCTTGCTCCCCAGCAGCCCAGGTCCACAGCAGGCCAAATTCAGAAATCAAACTTTCATCTCTCACCCAATTTAACCTTTTTTTCCTCCCCCAGCTTGGGTGTGACTCACAAGTCTGCACCCTGCAGTGGGAAAGAGTCTAGTGGTTTGCTCTCTGACTCTCCTCCCTCCACCTTCTTCTTCACTGTACAGGGTCAGTGTTTGGAGGGAGAGGAAACAGAAGCAAAAGGAATAAAGGTCTTTTCTTTAGATTCTCTTGTTTTTGTTTCTGGTAGTTTCTTGGCTATTAAATGTCAGGGGTCCATCTGTAAATTCTTTCCTCACGAAGCTCTTCTTGTGGGTTCTTCAAGATCTCCCTGCAAGAACCTATGCACTGTACCATTCCCTGGCCTTGGTGATGTTCTTTCCTGCAGGCCTTAACATGTCCCAGATCTTATGCTCTGGGAAGACATACTACACAGGTTCTTTCTGCTGAGAATTCCTAGCCTTTTGTTATGGGCTGAACTGTGTCTTCCCAAACTTCATGTGTTAAAGGTCAAACATCCAGGACCTGAGAATGTGACTGTATTCAGAAATTGGATCTTTTAGGAGGTAATTAGGTTAAAATGAGGTCATTAGGGTGGGCCCCAATCCAGTATGACTGGTGTCCCTTTAAGAAGAGGAAATTAGGATACAAGTATGTGCAGAAGAAAAATGATGTAAAGACACAGAGAGAAGATGCTTAGCTACAAGCCAAGGAGACAGGCCTCAGGAGAAACCAAACCCATCAACACCTTGACCTTGGACTTCCAGCTTCCAGAATTGTGAGAAAAAATATTTCTACTTATTAAGTCACCCAGTCATGGTACTTTGTTAGGATGGCCCTAGCAAACTAATACACTCTGGAAAGGACTTGGGTGGTTTTGAGAGAGAGAGAGACAGGGAGGGAGGGGGAGAGAGAGAGAGAGAGAGAGACAGAGAGAGAGAGAGAGAGAGAGAGAGAGAGAGAGAGAGCGGGCATGGGTACAAGTGGGGGAGGGGCAGAGAGAGAGGGAGAGTGAGAATCCCAAGCAGGCTCTGCACTACCAGCACAGAGTGCGATACGGGGCTCGAACTCATGAACCGCAAGATCATGACCTGAACTGAAGTCAAACGCTTATCTGACTGAGCCACCCAGGCACCCCTGGTGGGACTCTTTCAATATGGCCCAGCCTGGCTGCCTTTGTAGTGTGCACTTGGCAGACAGGAACAATTATGCCTCCCTTTTCCTTCCAAATTCCCAATCCCTTCCTCTATTTCCATGCTCTGCAATGTCAGAAAACTACATGTGACTCCTCGCCTCAGAATTCTTTAGTTCAGGGGCACCTGGATGGCTCAGTTGGTTAAGCATCTGACTCTTGATTTTGGCTCAGGTCATGATCTCCCGATTTGAGAGTTTGAGCCCTGCATCAGGCTCTGTGCCAACAGCATGGAGCCTGCTTGGATTCTCTCTCTCTCTCTCTCTCTCTTTCTTCCCCTCCCCACATCAAAATAAATACATAACCTTAAAGAAAAAAAGAATTCTTTAGTACAGTAAACTTGCAGCCAGGGGTGTGAAGTCAGGATCTCTTTTTACCAAACCCCAAGCTCTCTTGAGGTCCTCCTCACCCAACTGAGAAATGGTGACAAAAGGATCTACAGTAGGGGGAGAGAAAATACCACAGCACTGTCTCTTCTATGAGCACTCTGCAAGTCCATTCAGTCACTGGCATTCCGTCATCCTCCTCCCTTCATTCATTCCATTGGCAAATATTTGTTGAGTGTCAGGTCCTCTTCTAGACATAGAAGTGAACAAAACAAGGTTCCTGATCTCTTGTATTCCAGACACGAAGAGATTTCCCATTAACAACTAAGCAGAACATATGACATGTCAGATGGCATTAGGCACTAAGGACAATAAAACAATATGAGGAGAGTTGGTAGTTCTGTTTTATATAAGATGATTTTATAAGAGGAAATGCCTCTCTGACACGAGAACACTTATGTGCAAACTTGTGGGAATTGGGAGTAACGTAGTGATGTTATTTGCAGGGAGAACTATCCAGGCAGAAGGAGTAGTAAATGCAAAGATTTGGAAGTGAGAGCACGTGGGGTTTGTTCACAGAAGAGGAAGAAGGGCAGTATGGCCGCTGCACAGTGATCAAGGAGAGAACTGGTGGCAGAGGGATTCCAAAAGGTGGGGTGGTTGCAGGTGAGGAAAGGGCTTATGAACAATTGAAAGGACTTTTGATTTTACTCTGAGACGGATGGGAAGCACTGGATTATTTGGAGTACGGGAGTGATAAGATCTGATGAATCTTAGTGAGGATCACTCTGGCCTCAGGTGAAGAAGAGACTGTATAGAGGCGTGAGAGGGAATAAGGGAAATTGGTGTGATAACCCAAGGTCCACTCTTTCCTTTCTTACTTAGAAACCCTGATTTCACTGTGGTGCAATATGCTCATATTTAAAACGAAAATCAGGGGGGCGCCTGGGTGGCTCAGTCAGTTGAGCGACCGACTTTGGCTCAGGTCATGATCTTGAGGTCTGTGAGTTCAAGCCCCGTGTCGGGCTCTGTGCTGACGGCTCAGAGCCTGGAGCCTACTTCGGATTCTGTGGTTCCCTCTCTCTCTGCCCCTCCCCCATCCGTGCTCTGTCTCTGTCTCAGAAATAAATAAACATTAAAAAAAATTTTTTTAAACACAGAAAACAGGGGTGCCTGGGTGACTCATTCGGTTGAGCATCGGACTCCTGATTTTGGTTCAGGTCGTGATTCCAGGGTTGTGGGATGGAGCCCCCAGTCAGGCTCTATGCTGAGCACAGAGCCTGCCTGGGATTTTCTCTGTTTCTCTCTCTTGCTCTCGGTCGCTCTCTCTTCCCTTCCCCCAGATACTGCTCTCTTTCTCCCTGTCTCTCTCTCTCTCTCAAAAAATATAAAGAACAATATAAAACAAAAAACGACATTTCTTAATCTTTCTTGCACACGGAGGGGCCAACGATAGGCAATTAGAAGGGGCTTCGGGAGTGCCACTTAAATAGGGGGCCGCCTCTGCCGGCATGTGCTTTTTGTCTGTTGTCTTTCCATGCTTCTTGCCTAATGTATGGATATGATGGTTGGAACTGAAGGAGCCATCATTGGAGAAATACGATTTAAAAGCACAATGAGAAGGCTCCTCACACCTATCAGCATGGCTAAAATTTAAGATAAAGGATAATACTCAGTGCTGCTGAGGATGTGAAGAAGCTGGAACTCTCATACATTACAGATGGGAATGTAAAATACACAACTCCATTGAAAACCTTAAAGGTTTTCTTCGAAATTAAGGTACCTTTACTGTATCATCTAGCTGTCTCATTCCTAGGCATTTACCCAAAAGTTATAGAAAATTAAGTTTATATAAAATCTGCACGCAAATGTTTATAGAAAGCTTATATGTAATTTCTAAAATCTGGAGACCACCCAAATGTCCTTCTGTGGACAAATGGGTAAACAAATTGTGGTATGCCCATATAATGCAGTTCTGCTGAACAACAAAGAAGAATGAACTATTGATACATGCAACAACTTGAATGAATTTCAAATGGATTTTGCCAAGCAAACAAAGCCAAACCCAAAAGACTATATAGTGCATGATTTCTAAAAAAAAAAAAAAAAAAAAAAAAAGAAGCAAAACAGTAGGGAGGGAAAAGAGAAGGGTGGGGATGACAGTGAGGGATGGGTCAATTACAAAAGGGCAGTGTGAAAAAATTGGGGGGAAAGGCCCAGAACTGGTGTGTGTCACAATTGTGGCGGACACACACCTCCATGCATTTGTCAGAACCCATAGAATGAATTGTACATCACAAGGAGTAAATTTTACAGTATGCATATTAGGAAATACAATTTTTTTTAATGGGGGCGGGGAGGAAGATTGAGAAACTGGCCAGTATCAATCTATTCCTTCTATTAGGAAAATAGCCCAAACTGGGAAAATAAAATCATCTTGATTCCCAAAACTCAGTGCTATGGTTCAGGTAAAAGATGACTTAATTCCCCTCCATGGATACATAGTCTGGTTCCTATTTTTTTAAAGAAGTACTTGTGTTTGGAAGGTAACACAGCTGACAGAATAGCCTGAGCAATTGAGTTCAGGTGGGTTTTCTCCATCTTAGTATCTATCCCTCAAAACATTTGGAGAGGGTCGGAACTGATGAAAAGATAAGCTATATGTTAAGCTTCTTTTCTTTCTGGTACATAAATGTTAATATACCAGATGAATTTCACCATAACAGCTGTTGTGGGGATCACATAGGACTAAAAAAACCCATAATGCCCCCCTCCTCAAAATATCTCTCAACTGAGATACACACTTTAAAAAGTTTTTACATGTAAATGATTCAGAAATACTGGGTTATTTTTGCTATTAGAAATGAAATGATTTGGAAAGAATATCTGGTGCCGGGGAGCAGTCTAACAAGACAGCTGAAATCTTACAAAAGGATGAAGAACCACAGCATCGGAACTAAATAAAGCTGCCGTCTGCTTCATCACCAGATGGAGGGCCCTGTGAGTCTCTTTCTCTGTCACCAGTCACTCCCCGTCAGTTTTCTTTCCAGGGACGCGCTAAGAGAGTTCTACCCTTGAAGACACATACAGAGAATCCTCACATAATTCCCTGCCTTGCTCTAAGCTGCCCCGGGTCACTTTCCAAGAGAGAGATGCCACCAGCTCTGGTTCACCCAGCAGGGAGTACCAAAAGTGAACAACATCCAGCCTGCTTGGTGCTCCCAATGGGTGCAGATTTTATGGGGAAAAGGGAGATCTATTTGGGGAGGAGGATGAAAGGAGGCTCAATCATTGTGTGTTTACTGAGTTTTCTTAGTCACAGGCTAATAGAGACCCTGTGTTTGATCCACTTAGATGAGCTTATAAAATTTGTGACAATGCTCTCGTGCAGGAATGACTCCATGGCATCCAAAGTTAGCATGCAGAAGGCATCGCTGGGCTACTTGTCCTGACCTTGAGATTAAGGATGAAGAGGGGAAGTAAATGTGGAGGAGGGGCCCCCAAGCCCCTCTTGGTTATTCTCAAGGCAGCGGGAGCCCCTGTCTCATGGCATCTGGACTTTTTACTGGGCTACTAATTGGTTCAATATTCTATTTTTAAAGCCATTCCTTGGCCTGAGGGGCAGTAGAGACATCCTGGTCCCCAACGTCATCTTTTCCAGCTGTGCAAGTCAGTGCTTTCCAACAGGGTGGGGTTGAGGGAAAAAGAAGGTAAGAGGAGCCAAGCAATGAAAACCCTCCCCTCCAGTGTTTATGGCCAGTACGGAATCCTTCCTCAGTGACCTGAAATACACCTGACACATAGGCCAGGGCACGAACACTAGACTCAAGCAGAACTAATCCTGCGATGTTGGCTAAGTTGTCATTCCACAAAGGAATAGTTTCCACACGTCGTTAGTAGACACTAAATGGGAGGTTTGCACAGAAAGCAAAAGAGGAAGCATGTGCCTTGCACAGAGAGATCCTGTCTTGCCCCCAGCACCCACCCCCATGCTCCAGCCCTTCCTTGAATCTGCTGCCTTTTTTCCATCTCCGTTGTGTCATGGACCCATTTTGCATTTCTCATGGAGACTTCTGCAGTCCTGGTCGACCATAGTCTCCTGCTTCTCCTCCAGTTTATTTCCATGGTGCGACCAGAGTGACCTTACAACTAATACACCAGATTTTGTCACTCCTTGCTGAAGACATTCAGGGCTTTCCTTTGCACTTAGAATAAGCCCCAACATTCTTATCATGGCTGATGAGGCCTTGAACTCACAGGGCTCCTGCCCACACCTCCGCACTCAAAGTATTTTATATAAATACACCCCCATGTGTTTTCTTTATAGGACTTCCCAGAATGGCTACTTATTTATTTAGTGTCTTCTCCATAAGAATGCACCACACGCTATGAGGGCAGATAACTTGTCTTGCTGACCGCTCCCTCCAGTGCCTAACACAGGCTAGACCATTGAAAGGACCTTTTAAAGTATTTATTGAATGACTGAATAAATATTAGTGGAATGAACAAATGAATGCCTAGAAAGAACTTCTGGTCTCCTGATCTTTTGTTTGTCATCTCAGAAACTTACTGTTGGGGGCTTAACCACAATTCTCAGTTAACTTTTCTGGGTCATTACCTGAAAAATGAAAAAAAAAAATTTCCAGGGTGGAATTAGGAAATTGAAAACACTGAAGTGTCTTGGGTCCGATGCAGTTAACAATTTTAACTAGTGGAGAATATCTCTCCAGGGAGGTGAAGCTCTTCACCAGTACCAACTCATTAACTTCCAACTGCCCAAGGTGTCAGGTTAAAGACAGAGTCATAGGTCAAAGGAAAGCAGGGAGCCCCTCACAGAACTGAGGCACAAGCTATCAGTCCTCTCTGTGACAGAGCTTGGGCGGTGTGGGGCCGGGCAGCAAATACAAAAGCAAAAACCTGAACGATAGGGCAGAAGGCAGCTTGGGGCTCATTTTGCTTCTAGCATCCTCCTTCTGGATCTGATGCTTCTTTTTAGAACCTTCTGGGCCCTGCTGCCTGCATACAGGGTGAACTTGTGATGACGGCTGTCCAACCGGCTCTTCAAACCTGTCCTCTCAGCAACCTGTAGCTGAAGCAGGAAACCTAGACTTCATCCTTAGCTCCTTCTTTGACTTTCGCTCAAGCCCAATCTAATCAGTGCCATGATATGTGTGTGTGTGTGTGTGTGTGTGTGTGTGTGTGTGTGTGTGTGTGTGTTTAAATTCAAGTTATTTAACATGCAGTGTAGTCTTGGCTTCAGATGTAGAACCCAGTGATTCGTCTCTTACATATAACAGCCAGTGCTCATCCCGAAAAGTGCCCTCTTTGATACTTATGGCCCATTTAGCCCATCCCCCCACCCACCACCCCTCCAGCAACCCTCAGTTTGTTCTCTATATTTAAGAGTCTCTTATGGTTTGCCTCCCTCTCTGTTTTTATCTTATTTTTCCTTCCCTTCCTCTATGTTCATCTGCAAATTCCACATATGAGTGAAATCATATGACATCAGCACCATGATGTGTTAAGCCCACCTCCTAAGTGGCTCTCAACCCTTCCACTATCACCACTCTCATCTGGCATCACCAGCGTGGCTGTCTGGACTACTTCAGCAGCATCCTAAAGCCATGAAGCCTTGCATTAAGTTTCCCTCAAATTCATCCTTCATATCAAAGCCAGTGACGTTCAAAGATGCAAATCAGACCACATTTCTCCTCTGCTTAGATTCCTTAATAACGTCTCTTGGTACTTAGGTAAGTCTTAACCTGACTTACAAAACCTGTAAGAATTTGCTCCCCCGCTTTTTTTTTTTACTCCTTTCAAATCACTTCACCTTATTCTCAGCCCACATATTCTAAATTCTAAGACAGTGGTGTTCTTTCACTTCATCAGACACCATGGACTCCTTTTCCTTAGGACCCTAAGATGCCTCTCAGCTTGGGATACTCTTTCTCCGCCTCCTCTTCTTGCCAGCTCCCATTTATACCTCAGGTTGACCAAAGTGGCATTGATTCCAGGAAGTCTTCCCTATTCTCCTAGCCTAGATTAAGAGCTCCTGCTAGATCCTGCTAAGGCACATCTCACTTTCTCTGTCACAGGTCTCATCCCTACTGGTTGCAAGGTCTCTCCAGTTGGTTCACCATTGCTAAAACCTGCCACAGTGCCTGGCACATAAGTGCTTAATAAAAATGTGTTGACAAATGAATATCCCTCTCATACAGTCCAGTGGTGGTTGTTGGGAGACCCTGCTTTTCTGTGCTGTCCAACCTGATGCCTCCTCTTTGTCTTTATTCAGACTGTGCCCATTGCTTTTACCTCCAAAGCCCCCGGACTATGGGTCCTCTGGCATCTGCCCCATCTCGGTAGCCAGGTTCAGTTTTAGGTCAGCTTTTCTCAGTGTGCCCTGTTTCATTCATCCCAGTTTAGTTCTGACATTAGATATGGCAACAATGGAGGAGAAAATGGGCATTTTTTGATACCTGTCATTGGTTATAAGAAAGCTGGACCACAAAGATGAAGTGATTGCCTCAGGTAGCCATTTTTATGATGAAGAGGTCTTAGGCTGTGGGTAATCCATGTGTCATGAACTTTTCCAAATTCCTAATTTCCAAAGACAATAACTTCACTACAAATTAAACAACAGATAATTAAATTATCTGGGATAAAGTGTGATGTTCAGGGACTTGGCAGATTCCCACTGGCTCTTGCCCACACTTGAAAGATGTGTCTCAGAAGGTAACTAGAATGCTCTGTCACCCATTTTTCTCTGGAAGGCTTGGAGTTTGGGTGCGAGGTTTGCCTCACTTTGGGGATGGGACAGAAAACTCCTGAAGGTCCTCTATCACTTAGATCTCAGCAGCCTGATACCATCATGAGAACCTTCCTCCCACTCCCTCCTCTCAGACATTCTTTTCTGTGAAACATCAAGAAAAGTCACTAAATTGGATGTTTTTAGTCAAAATGTCTGAAATAAAAAGATATGGAGAGAAAGTAGACTACAGTAGTAATCTTGACCCCTTTCTCACCTCCTCTGGCTCTTTGTCATTCCCTCCTCAACATTGCCATAGCAAACACTGACTCCTTTCTTGTCAGAGTGATGATACCTTTTCAGATTTTGACAGCTGGAAGGTACGAGTGAAAGTAACCCAGAATCTTTGATTCCAACTTCCCCTCCCACATTGGTACTGTTTATGCAAATTGGAGAAAATGGGCTTTGTTATGTTTTATTTTGTATTCTGCTAACAAATACAGTGCATCTGTTAAGTGCATGTGTGAGGGAAGGAACACTGGTTACCCAGACATATGGGGAAGCATCAGATTTTCTTGGTTTTATGATATTACTTTAACTATCTACTTGACAGAAACAGTAATCATTACAGATTGGAAATACCTTTGTCAGACAGCAATTTCCTGTGATGGGCAGCCTCACAATCCTGCATGATATATTTGGTTGACAGCTTGCAGGGAGATCCAGGGGGAAAAAATAGCTGTGAAAGGGAAAAGCTTATTTTAGCCAACAGACTTGGAAATTTCACAGACGTTATAGGATTCTTTTAAAGCTACGCATGATTTCTCCTCATCAGCTGCTAATTAAGGACGTTAATTTATCTATTTGTTTGATACTGGAAACATAAGGCTTAGTTCAGCAACAGTTATAATTTATCACAATTTTAGTATCTTTTGAGTAATTCAAAATTATGCCTTGCAATAAGTGATTTATGAGGAGTTTATAAGTATTCTTATTAAATCAGCATTTTTTATGTATTATTTTCTGGCATTACGTACCTCTGGAGACTATTAAAGTTTATTACTCAGTGTTCATTTTAATAAGAACCTTCTGACATTCCCCAAGGGCCTGAGAAAAACTGTCCACGGGTTTCTGCCCAATATTGAGCATGGCTCGGATTGGAAGGCAGTCCTCTTCATCAATACCTTTAAAGGAGAAATCAGTGGATGGTCCAAATTTCGGCTTTTATGTAAATGGCTGATGTCGGAACTTCCTAGTCATTTTGACTTCATGACTCATTTGCAAACTTCCACATTTGCAGCAGCAACCCTGGCCTGCAGTGAATGGGTGCACATCTGGAAAACAGCAGTGCTGATAGCTGCTGGGAAGGCTTACCCCAGATGCCATATATCCCATGTACCTGACGCTGCCCGGGTCCTGAGTTCTGACTCTGGGAGGAAAAAGGAGGAATGTGGATTTGTGGGGACATGGAAGGAGGGTACTAGATTGTTGGACCTGCATTGTTCTGGAAGCATTTTGATTGAAAAAAAAAAATTGTCTGAGCTTTAGACAAACTGTCAAGCTTGCTTCCCAGACAAAGACAGACAGACAGACAGACAGACAGACAACCCCTCCCCAAGCCTTCCCACCTTACACACATATGAAACCATCGTATACACCAGTTGAAACATAGGGGACTTGACTTTGGAGAACAGACATATAGGCAGGCCTTTCTTCTCTTCTGTTTAGTATGTGAACTCTTTCTGATACCCTATACACCCTATACCCAAACTGCCTTTTTACGCTGACTTTGGTATGCCGTCTAGGCTATTGCTCTTGCCAGCTCAGTGTCGACTGTACTTCTGCGATTATTTAAATAAATATCTTATGACATCTCATTCCTAATATTTGAACATGGATGGGAAACAGGAAAACCAAGTGTTTGACGCTATTGATGAAGTGTTGACACTAGTGACAAAACTATCAAGATGAAGATTGTGGCCCCCAGAGCGTTTCCTTTTTTTTTTTTTTTTTTTTTTTTTTTTTTTAATAGCTTCTCTTGGACACTCATCAGACCTAAGAGTTGACTGTGGTGTTCAGTGCTAAAGGAAGATAGAAAAACAAGGAATAAGTTGGTAATGTGTCAGTGAAGTTGATCTAAAAAACAAGGTGTAATTAGGAATTTATTTTTTAGCTTTGTTTTGGAATACGCCTCCCCCTTGTAATATGTAAGGCTATCGTTCAACTTTTCTATATTTGATTTTAGTGTGTGTTCTTTGGAATTCAGCATGTGTAAAAGTAGAAACTCGTCTCTGTACCCTATTACTTTATTGCCTTTCCACAAATGGGTACTGTAGACAGACTCAGAAGGCATCTTTGTCTCCTAATATACTAATATTGCTACTTATCATTGTAAGTGTCAAAATCCATGTGTTAATGTTTTTAATTTTCAAAACACTTATTTTAAACATTTTATTTACCACGAATATTATATTTATTCCTTATTGCGTGTCTACCTTTAAATAGATAGGGAAATTCTTCCCTGGGAGGCAACCTATCAGAATTATTTCAGTACTGCTATAAACTGCTCTGAGACTTAAAGAAATAAAATAAAACAATAAATCCACTGGATATTACTAACATTATTCTAAAAAATATTCGCTTTGATGACTTTGAAAGGCATAGGCAGGAAGTGAAAATAGGTGGTTAGGGGTTGATTACTCCTATAGGACTATGTCCTTAGAAGTAAACGGGAATTAAATTGCTATTAGCTTTCTTTTTAAAAAAGGGAATGTTCTGCATTTCACTGGGAATTCTGAGAAACAGGGTACAGGTGTATATTTGCCACGAGTAAAATACACACTTGAAGAAATCATGCGACTTTGGTGATTCCAAACACTTCACCTGGTGGCTTCCAACACATGTTTCCAAGCAGAAGACAGCATGGAATAACACAGGTTAGGGATGCAGATAGATCTGGGTTTGAATTGAGGCCCTTCCTCATTTTGTTAACGGGGACATTCTGAGCATTATTCGTCTCATCTAAAAAAGTGGGGCATTGCCTAAGTGTTAGCACTAGTCATATATTGGATAACGTTTGTAAAGTGTCCAGTATAGGGCTTGACACATGGAAGAAGCTCAGTGATTGTATTCTGGCAATCATTCACTGTCCTTGGATTGGGAAGCCTGACTGTGGAAAGCTGAATAATGCCCTCCCCCCACCCTCTGACCCCCCAGATATCTACATCTGAATTCCTGAAAACTGGGACTATGTTATGCAACAGGGACTTGGCAGAGGTAGTTAAGTTAAGGATCTAGAGGTGGGGAGATTACCTTAGACGAACCGGGTGGGTGCAATAAGTTCACAAGAGTTCTTTTTCATTATTGTTATTTTTGTTTTTTAAAGGTTTTTAAAAATGTTTTTTATTTACTGATTTTGAGACAGAGAAAGAGCATGAATAGGGGAGGGGCAGAGAGAGGGAGAGAGAGAATCCCAGGCAGCCTCCATGCTGTCAGCACAGAGCCCAACAGGGGGCTCAATTTCACAAACCGTGAAATCATGACCTGAGCTGAAATCAAGAGTTGGATGCCTAACCAACTGAGCCACCCAGGCGCCCCACAAGAGTTCTTCGAAGAGGAATGTGGGAGGGTTAGATTCAGAAAAGTCAATGTGACAAAGGAAACACAAACACAGAGATTGGATGATGGTATTGCTGGCTTCAAAGATGGAGGATGGGAATGTAAACAAGGAATGCAGGAGGGCTCTAGAACCTGGAAAAGATGAGGGAACAGATTCTTTCCTAGAGCCTCCAGAGGGTGTAGCCCTGCCCACATCTTGATTTCAGCCCATTGAAACCCATTTTAGACTTCTGTCTCTCAAATGGTAAGGTAATAAATTTGTGTTGTTTTATAGCACTAAATTTGTGGTAATTTGTTACGGCAGCAATAGGAGATGAATACGCTGATTATTATTACTTTGGTAGCACATAAAAAGGAAAGACGACCTTCACCTCTGCTGTCCTATGGAATGAACAATATTTGGTGTAAACCAGGGCATGGTAATTCTACTGCCTTTTGATGCTAGTGGCTTAACAGTGAGCATGTGACCCAGTTCCATTCAATGAGTCATAAAGGGAAGACTGCTGGGTGGGGAGACTTTCTGGGAAGGCTTTTGCTCCCTAATAAAAAGAGCTGTTGAGATGAGAAATCTTGCCTCTCCCTGCCTGCCTTGAAGAAAGTTAAGGGGCGATATAATGCTTGGAGACTCTCTGAAAGATTGTTAATCATGACGGTCAAATCTGTGATAATAAGAGACGAAGGACTGAGCCGATAACAGCTAATGGCTGCTTGAGGTGAAGAGAAGCATCAGTGAAGGATCAAAAAAGAGCAAGGAGTTTGCAGTTCAGGCAAATTTAGTTTTCTGTAGGGAGTTTGTGGTTGATTCAGGAACATAAGATCATGAACTCAAGATGTTCTGTCAGAAAACAAGCATCAAACAGTACACTGGTACGACTGTTCCAATGTAGGGCTGAAAATCACACAAAACCTTTTTTTTTTTTTTGAATCTATTTCTTCTAGTGAGCTTTTCATAAAAGGACAAACTAATCAAATCCCTTGTACTGAATTTGACCAAGGCGGATTTACTATAGAGAAGCATTCCATATAAGATGAGTGTTTCTGGAAACTTCTATAATGAATTTTTCTCTTTGAAGAAGCTCCTTCTGTTTGTCCTGTCATGGTGAATGGAAATCACCATAGGTCTGAAATCTGGGCCTTTGCCTTTTTTTCCACTCACTTCTTTCATTGCACATTTTCTTGCTGCCTTTGCTGTTTCCTGCACCCACGTCCTTCTCTGTTTCTGTCTTTGTTTGACCTCCCCTCATCACTTGCCGGGTTACTGCAACAATCTTCCAACATGTCTCCTTGTTTCCTATGTCTCTTTCTCTAACCAATCTAGGCCCCAAACTTCAGACAAATGATCTTTTCAAAATACAAAACTGATCACACCAACTCCTGCCTCCGACCAGCCAATGCCTCCCTATCACTGATGGGGTGAAGTCCAAACCTCTTAGAATCCCTACTAAATAAATACTTCCAAAGTGTGGCTCCTAATTGGGGTCTCTGGCTATGACTTTCCTTCCTAGCATCTTCCTGTCTAGTCCGTTAGGATTACCTCCAGATCCATGGGGGGGCCAGGCCCTTCCCTGACTCCTACCTTTCATCACATTACCTCCTGTGCAGGGATAGAAATCTTTCGCTTCTCTGTACACTCAGGTCAAGCATCACCACTTCTGTAATGCTATCCTGGCCCTCTTCTCAGGACTCAGAGGGGATTGTCCATTTCCTCCTTGGTGCATACACTCTGCCCCCAGTCTCATTTTTATCTGTGTCTGTGTTGCCTTCTTACTGTGTGTTATGTCCTTTACGGGCTTAGAAATTGTTCTCCCCTGTTAGGTAGCGAACTTCTGGAGATAGGAACCATTCCTAAGTTGTCACTCTTTCCCTGGAGCTTAATACAGTGTCTGGGACATGCAGAATACACAATTGCAGAGATAGATAGATAGATAGATAGATAGATAGATAGATAGATAAAGATAGATAACAGATAAGTGTTGGTGAGATGTTAGAAAGTTAGATGCTTCATAATTGAGCAAAAGGAAACTTGCATATTTCCTTATTTAATGACACCCTTTCATGTTATAGTTCTAGACTGCACTGTCCAAATCATCTATTAAATACTTGAAATGTAACTTTTCTAAATTCAGATGTACTGTAAATGTAAAATATATATCAGATTAAAAAAAGAATGTATATCTCATTAATAATTTTTATATTGATTACATTTTTATAACAATAATATTTTTAAATATATTGTAGTAAAAAAATCGACTACTGAAATGAATTTCACCTATTGTTTTTACTTTTTAAATAAACAGCTACTAGAAGTTTTAAATTATTTATACAGTTCATCTTTAAAGGTCACCTTTTATTTGTGTTAGGCAGTTTCCAGTTTCCAAACTGGAGTTGGAGAATGAAGGCATGTGGGTCACATCTGACCAACCACCTGTTTTTTGATGACTATTAACTAAGAATGTTTTCATTATTGTTGTTGTTTTACATCTAAATGGTTACATTTTACATGCTTTTGTAATTACCTGCATAATAGGCTTGATTTTGCCTCTGGGTCCACAGAACCTAAAATATTTAGTATCTGGATCTTTAAGAAAAGTTTGTTGACCCAGTTGTAGAAGATAAGGCCCAGTGTGATGAAATCAAAGTAATAAGGATAGCCACAAATAGAGGCTCTTGCCTTAATAGCAGCTCACACATCAAGTATTCCAGGTGGCATGATCTGTTCTAAGTTCTTTATGAGTAGTAACTCATTCCATCTTCACACCTTATTGAGATAGTTACTATTATTATCTCTGTATTTTGGATAAGGAAATCAAGACACAAGGAAGGGAAAGAACCCGCCTAAGCATGCACAGCTGGTAAGTGTAGAAATGGGATTTTAACTTGGGTGTCTTTTTTGAGGTCACATATCAAAATGTATGGGAAGATTTTTGAACCCAGCCTGTGGACTTCAAGTCCAACAGAGCTAGAGAGGTGGGTTGCTACAGGGTTACAAACCCGGAGGTGAGGAGAGTCAGGGTGCCCATCTTGGGTGAGGGACAGTCTGTAATGAGGCATCTGGGGTAGAGTGGGGAATCCCATGAAGTTCAGAGGATCAAGCTAAGGGAAATCAGCGAATCAGCACTTAGTAAAGCAAACCAGGTCAAAGTCAGCTAGACCATCCAAGTGAAAGGTCAACTCAGAGAGGAGGAATTGAATTCCAGGAAATAGAACCAAACAGAGAGGCCTAGGAGAGTTCATGAAGAAGCTTAGGAGGCAAAATATGGGGAGATTCACGGGGCTAGATAGAGCATTGCTTTTTATCTCTTTGTAGGTGGGATGGAAGTTACTTTTCTTTGTTATTTACAAATATTATACATTACTGTAAAAAGTTTTTTATGTTTTTCAGAAAGAGAGACAGACAGAATGTGAGTGGGGGAGGGGCAGAGAGAAAGGGACACACAGAATCTGATTGATTGATTGATTGATTTTACATCCAAGTTAGTTAGCATACAGTGCAACAATGATTTCAGGAGTAGATTCCTTAATGCCTCTTACTCATTTAGCCACCCCCCCCCCCACAACCCCTCTAGCAACCCTCTGTTCTCTATATTTAAGAGTCTCTTATGTTTTATCTCCTCCCTGTTTTTATATTATTTTTGCTTCCCTTCCCTATGTTCATCTGTTTTATATCTTTAAAAAAATTTTTTTTAATGTTTATTTATTTATGACAAAGAGAGAGACAGAGCATGAGCAGGGTAGGGGCAGAGAGAGAAGGAGACACAGAATCTGAAGCAGGCTCCAGGCTCTGAGCTGTCAGCACAGAGCCCGATGTGGGGCCCGAACTCACAGACCGCGAGATCATGACCTGAGCTGAAGTTGGACACTTAACCGACTGAGCCACCCAGGCACCCCAATCTGTTTTATATCTTAAATTCCTCTTATGAGTGAAGTCATATGATATTGGTCTTTCTCTGACTAATTTCACTTAGCATAATACCCTCTAGTTCCATCCACATAGTGGCAAACGGCAAGATTTCATTCTTTATGATTGCCAAGTCATACTCCATTGTATATATATACCACATCTTCTTTATGCATTCATCCATCGACGGCCATTTGGGCTCTTTCCATATTTTGGCTATCGTTATTTCCATATTTGACTATACTATTGTATAGTGCTGCTATAAACATTGGGGTGCATGTGCCCCTTCGAAATAGCATACCTGTATCCCTTGGATAAATACCTAGTAGTGCAATTGCTGGGTCATAGGGTAGTTCTATTTTTAATTTTTTGAGGAACCTCTGTACTGTTCTCCAGAGTAGCTGCACCAGTTTGCATTCCCACCAACAATGCAAAAGAGATCTTCTTTCTCCACATCCTGGCCAACATCTGTTGTTGCCTGAGTTGTTGATGTTTGCCATTCTGACAGGTGTGAGGTGGTATCTCATTGTGGTTTTGATTTGTATTTCCCTGATGATGAGTGATGTTGAGCGTTTTTTCGTGTGTCGGTTGGCCATCTGGATGTCTTCTTTGGAGAAGTGTCTATTCATGTCTTTTGCCCATTTCTTCACTGGAGTATTTGTTTTTTGGGTGTTGAGTTTGATAAGTTCTTTATAGATTTTGGATACTAATTCTTTATACGATATGTCAGTTGCAAATATCTTCTCCCATTCTGTCAGTTGCCTTTTAGTTTTGCTGATTGTTTTCTTCGCTGTGCAGAAGCTTATTATTTTGATGGGGTCCCAGTAGTTCATTTTGCTTTTGTTTCCTTTGCCTCTGGAGATGTGTGGGAGACACAGAATCTGAAGCAGGTTCTGGGCTCTGAACTGTCAGCACAGAGCCTGACACAGGGCTCAAACTCACCAACCATGAGATCATGACCTTAGCTGAAGTTGGACGCCTAAGCCTAACCAACTGAGCCACCCAGGTGCCCCTCTACGTTACTTTTTGAATAGGTAATTTATATATTTGCATAAAATTTAAATGGTACACAATAGTGTACCATTTAAGGAATTTGTTTGCTATCTACCCTGTCTGCCAACTACCCAGAACCTTACTCCAGAAGCACTGCCACTTGCTTATTACACACACTTCTTTTGTTGTTTTTTTTTCCAGCTTTACTGACATATAATTGGCATATAACGTTAAGTTGAAGGTGTACAATGAGTTAATTTGATACGCATATATTGCAAAATGATTACCACCATAGCGTTTGCTACACTTCTTTATATTTATACTTTCATTATTCTTTTCTCAGAGGCAGGGAGTTTTTGAGGAGTCTAGGCAGTTCAGATAAGAACATTAACTTTGATATTAGCCATGGTTATGCATGGAAGGCTGTGTGTGTTAGTGTTTCCAAACTCTATGCTGTAAGTGGAATTTATTGCACAAAACACAAATTATACCTGTATTGAAAATAAAGGAAGTTGATTTTTGACATGTCTATGTTTAGAGCTCCACCCAATGAATAGTTTAATTTTTTGATTTGCATTTTTTTAAGTTTAATTATTTATTTATTTTGGGGGGGGGTGTGGTGGAGGGAGGGAGGGAGAGAGAGAGAGAGAGAGAGAGAATCCCAAGCAGGTTTCACACTGTCAGCAGGGAGCCTGATGCAGGGCTTGAATCCATCAACTGTGAGAATATGACCTGTCCTGAAATCAAGAGTAAGGCACCCAACTGACTGAGCCACCCAGGCACCCCTTTAATTTGCATCTTTGATTTCTAAGTATAGACACCAAAGGAAAGGCTCATATGCAATCATTATGGCCTAGAAGATTCACAGAGTGTTTGGGGTGAATACTGGTTATTGTGAACTTTGTATCTCAATACCTATCAATCTCTTTAATTTAATAATTACTTTTTCATTTAATAATAATTCATTTCATCTAATAATTATTTTTGATAAAATAAGAGAAGAATAAAAATAACTCTAATCCACAATTGAAAAATCTTCTACACAGTGAAGGAAACAATCAGCAAAACTAAAAGGCAACCAACAGAATGGGAGAAGATATTTGCAACTGACGTATCATATAAAGAATTAGTATCCAAAATCTATGAAGAATTTATCAAACTCAACACCCAAAAAACAAATAACCCAGTGAAGAAATGGGCAAAAGACACGAATAGACACTTCTCCAAAGAAGACTTTGGGATGGCCAACCAACACATGAAAAAATGCTCAACATCACTCATCATCAGGGAAATACAAATCAAAACCACAATGAGATACCACCTTACACCTGTCAGAATGGCTCACATGAACAACTTGGGCAACAACAGATGTTGGCGAGGATGCAGAGAAAGAGGATCTCTTTTTCACTGCTGATGGGAATGCAAACTGGTGCAGCTACTCTGGAAAACAGTATGGATTTTATAGATACAAGATTTGAAAAAAATGTCTACGTCAAACATTTTTTTCCTCCTAATTAAGGCAGAAAAGTAAATCCTCAATTTAGAAATTTGCAGCCTCATCAGGATACAGACTAAAATGACTTATGGGTGTCAGCCAAACATGTGTTCCAGAGATGGCTTTCCATCAGGATTTTTATTTAGGAAAGGAAAATCTTGTATTTTTTTCAACATTAATATAAATCATGCAACCTAATTTGTAGAAGTTTCCTAGGACATTGTGGCAGATATTTGGCTGAAGCGTCTGAATATTCATTTTTTAAAGCAGCTATTTATTGAGTTCTTTCTACTTGCCTGTCACTGAGATGAAAGGCATTTAATGTTTATAGTAAACAAAAGAGTAATTATTATTTGCATGCTACAGATGAGGAAACTGAAGGTTATTCAGTTTTACTAATTTGCTCAGCTTCAAATTAGACCTGCTTGACTTCAGAGTTCATACCTTTAACTGTCATGCACTACTGCCTCTCTAATGACTTACATATTTTAAATTGTTACAAATCACGGATACTTTTAAAGAACTGAGAAGTTTCCTACTCAAAGAAACCTTATGGCTTGTCTTTTCATAAATCATCTGAACATGGAAGAACAACCCTTTAAATTCAATCTTTGAAAAATGACACACTTATTTATTAGTGAGTGATTTAGACAGGAAGACAAACAGATTGGCAGGTTTTTAAAATTGCAACTCATCTTATCTCAGGAAGGACTAAAAACTTCAGTGAGTCCCTGTGAAAAATTATCAGTGTAAAATTCCATAATTAGCTAGAGTAACAATGAGTTTTTTGGTTCTTCCTAGTCTAGCTTCTGGTATCTTTATAGCTCCTGAGGAGAAAGCATCTGAGCCACCATATTGGTTCATGTCCTCCATTGAATTAATAATACAAGTCAAGACCACAGTCCTCTCACTTATTCTAAGCCATTTTTAGGTCTTCATCTGTTGGGATCTGTAGCAATTGACAAGTATTTATGTAAATATTTACTGACAGCCCACTTTGTGAGTAGGCATTCAACACACAATGTTGAACAAAATGGCTATGGTCTCCTTTCTGATGGATCTTAAAATCTTGTAAGGGAGATATATCTTAAACAAAGAAATAAAACTCACAGAACCTGAGAGGAAGAACAACCTGAATTAGCAAGAATTACTGGAATAATAACTTTTAGGTAATGCCATAAATTTAATGTTCTTAAAGTATTGGAATGGAGATCTACCTAAGCTTTATTGATAAAACAGTTTATACTTAGTATTCATGGAAATGGTGCCTAAAATTTCCTGAGAATTTTCTCTCTCAAGTTAAAGATGGTTTCTAATATTGTATTCATTTTTTCATTTCTTGATTAGTCACTTAATTCTTTCAATCAAGCATTGATAGAACTTGTATCAAGGGCCAGTTGTGCAAGAGGTATACATGGTCCTGGCCCTTAGGAAGTTCAGAGTCCAGTGGCAGGCAGTGGGGGTGGAGGTGGGGGTAGATTATCATATGAACAAGTAAAGACAAAGACAAATAATTAATGCTTGAATATAAACATCACCAGTATGTTGTGCGAACCTGGAGTGGGGGCAGCCTCTGTCTGGAGGTTGGGAACAAATTTTCAGAGGAGATGATATTACTGCAGGGTGCTGAAGAATGAATAGAACTTTGCCTTGAATAAAAGAGGGATACGTTCCAGGAAGAAGGAGTGGCATGTAGAGGTTGTGGAGGTCTTATGTTTTGAGGGGACAGGAAGAAATTCCACTTGGGAGAGTGTAGGTGTGTGGGGTGAAAGGGAAGGGGTGTGAAATGAATTTGAGGGAAGGAGACCCTGGGACATGGTCACGGAGCACCTGTGTGTCCTGAAGAAAAGGCTGAACTTTTGTCATTGGTGATTTTTAAAAACCTCTGAATTTTGTTATTTATTTATTTAACAACATAATCTGAATTTTTCAAAAAATTTTTTTCAGTGAGAGATACGTTGGAGTGGGGGGCAATGTGTGGCTTAGAAGCCAGTGATGAGCTGTCGAAACACTGCAAGCAACAATGAGAAACCAAAGTCAGGGCATAGTAAGGAGGATGGAGAAGGAGAGTAGATTTGAAACACATTTTAAAAGTAAAATTAATTGATTTTGTTGTTTCTGTTGAATAGTTTAGTATACATGTGAAGGAAAGGGAAAAGCCAAGATGGCCACCACATTCCTGTGTTGAGAACCACTGGAGTGTGACACCATTAATTTAGAGAGAAAACAGGAAAAGGAGCAAATGTGAATGGGGGTTGATAGTAAACTGCATTTGGGACAGTTCCAGGCTCAGCCTTCCCTGAGTGGGGAACATGGATATAGAGGCACTGCGAGGGGAAAAGGATACAGAAGTGAGTGAAATATATTTACCGCCTTGAGGAGGGGTGTAATCTAGAGACAGTGGCAGGATATAAGCAAATTCTTTTTTTTCAAGTTTATTTATTTATTTTTGAGAGAGAGACTGAGAGAGAGAGAGAGAGAGAGAGAGAGTGCAAGCAGGGAGGGGCAGAGAGAGAGAGAGAGAGAGAGAGAGAGAGAATCCCAAGCAGGCTCTGCACTGTCAACACAGAGCCCGATGTAGGGCTCAAAGCCACCAACTGTGAGATCGTGATCTGAGCCCAAATCAAGAGTCAGAAGCTTAACTGACTGAGCCACCCAGGTGCCCTGTGAATTATTTCAATAGAGCAAGTGTCTTAGTGCATTTGTGTTGCTATAACAAAATATCATAGACTGGGTAGCTAATAAATGACGGGAATTATTTCTCACAGTTCTGGAGTCTGGATGTCTGAGGTCAGGGTCCCAGCATGGCCTGGTGAGGACCCTCTTCTGGGTCGCAGACTTTTCATTGTATCCTCTTATGGCAGGAAGGGGCTAGGGAACTCTGTGCACTCTCTTTTTTTAATTTTTAAAACATTATAATTTATATTTAAGAATATAAATATATCATAATCACATCAGAATATTCTTTTCATGTTGATATATATAGGGGAAGGGTGGGGGACACTGTTCTCCTTTTTTGCATATTCCTTTCACAGCAAATAGAGGAAGGAACTTCTCTGTCTTAAAGAATGTTGGAGGGACTACATCTTTCTGTTTTTGTTTTTTGTTTTCTTTTTTCTCTATGCTTACCCACTCATGTAGGCAGAAATAGCTCTTTTGGTGAAATACTGGGCCATATTTTGCTAGTGGGCAGGGTTCAAAGTTTTAGAAGTTCAGCTCTTAAGTCTTAGAAGTTCAGTTCAAGTGCGGTGGGCTCAACCTCTTCTTAACTTCCTGTCTCCACGTGGTAAACTCTCCCAGGACAAGGTCTAGTACCTGCTTCTCTTATTCTCTCCCTTCTGCAGTAATTAGTCAAGGGAGACAGGTCAGTAGTCCAGGTAGCCAGCTGGGGGACTGGACTAGAAGTCAATCTGTGGGTCCAGTTCTCCCATAATCAAGTCCTTAGGTCTCTATCCAGGGGAAAAGGAAGCTCTGCCTTGCATCAACTCCAAGCTTGTTCTCCCAGCAAGCTGATACAAGAAATCCCCACAAGGAGGGGTGATTGGTGCTTGCCTGGTTAGTAATAAAGCTATTATTTTGATATCCATTTGCTTAATGATTTTCCATTGGCCAGAATCCTAAGGAAAGAGGGGTGAGGTTTGTGTACCCAACCTCACATCCAAACCCCCAGAAATATACTTTATATCATCTTTTTTTTTATTAATTCCAGCATAGTTAACATTCAGTGTTATATTAGTTTTGGGTCTGCAATATAGTGATTCAACAGTTTCATGTATTATTCAGTGCTCATCAAGATAAGTATATTCTTAATCTCCTTCACCTATTTCACCCATCCCCCTACCCTCTGGTAACCATCTGTTCTCTACAGTTGAGGGTCTGTGTTTTTGGTTTGTCTTTCTCTCTCTTCTTTTTTCTTTGTTCATTTGTTTTGTTTCTTAAATTACACATATGAGTGAAATCATATGGTATTTGTTTTTCTCTGACTGGCTTGTTTCCTTTAACATTATACTCTCTAGATCCATCCATGTTGTTGCAAATGACAAAATTTCATTCTTTTTTATGGCTGAATAATATTCCATCGTTTATATACACCACACCTTTTTTTTTTTAATTTACATCCAAATTAGTTAGCATATAGTGCAACAATGATTTCAGGAGTAGGTTCCTTAGTGACCCTTACCCATTTAGCCCACCCCCCCCACAACCCCTCCAGTAACCCTCAGTTTGTTCTCCATATTTACAAGTCTCTTCTGTTTTGTCCCCCTCCCTATTTTTATATTATTTTTGTTTCCCTTCCCTTATGTTCATCTGTTTTTTCTCTTAAAAGTCCTCATATGAGTGAAGTCATATGATTTTTGTCTTTCTCTGACTAATTTAATTTAGCATGATACCCTCCAGTTCCATCCACATAGTTGCAAATGGCAAGATTTCATTCTTTTTGATTGCCGAGTAATACTCCATGGGGTATATATTACCACATCTTCTTTATCCATTCATCCATCGATGGACATTTGGGCTCTTTCCATACTTGGCTATTATTGATAGTGCTACTATAAACATGGGGGTACATGTATCCCTCCAAAACAGCACACCTGTATCCCGTGGATAAATGCCTAGTAGTGCAATTGCTGGGTCGTAGGGTAGTTCTATTTTTAATTTTTTTAGGAACCTCCACACTGTTTTCCAGAGTAGCTGCACCAGCTTGCATTCCCACCAGCAATGAAAAAGAGATCCTCTTTCTCTGCATCCTGGCCAACATCTGTTGTTGCCTGAGTTGTTCATGTTAGCCATTCTGATAGGTGTAAGGTGGTATCTCATTGTGGTTTTGATTTGTATTTCCCTGATGATGAGTGAAGTTGAGCATTTTTTCATGTGTCGGTTTGCCATCTGGATGTCTTCTTTGGAGAAGAGTCTATTCATGTCTTTTGCCCATTTCTTCACTGGAGTATTTGTGTGTTGGGTGTTGAGTTTGATAAATTCTTTATAGATTTTGGATACTAACCCTTTATCTGATATATTGTTTCCAAATATCTTCTCCCATTCTGTCGGTTGCCTTTTAGTTTTGCTGATTGTTTCCTTCACGGTGCAGAAGATTTTTATTTTGATGAGGTCCCAGTAGTTCCTTTTTGCTTTTGTTTCCCTTGCCTCTGGAAACGTGTTGAGTAAGAAGTTGCTGCGGCCAAGATCAAAGAGGCTTTTGCCTGCTTTCTTCTCGAGGATTTTGATGGCTTCCTGTCTTACATTGAGGTCTTTCATCCATTTTGAGTTTATTTTTGTGTATGATGTAAGAAAGCGGTCCAGGTGCATTCTTCTGCATGTCACTGTCCAGATTTCCCAGCACCACTTGCTGAAGAGACTGTCTTTGTTCCATTGGATATTCTTTCCTGCTTTGTCAAAGATTAGTTGGCCATACGTTTGTGGGTCCATGTCTGGGTTCTCTATTCTGTTCCATTGATCTGAGTGTCTGTTCTTGTGCCAGTACCATACTGTCTTGATGATTACAGGTTTGTAGTATAACTTGAAGTCTGGGATTGTGATGCCTCCTGCTTTGGTTTTCTTTTTCAAGATTGCTTTGGCTATTCGGGGTCTTTTCTGGTTCCATACAAATTTTAGGATTATTTGTTCTAGCTCTGTGAAGAACGCTGGTGTTACTTTGATAGGGATTGCATTGAATATGTAGATTGCTTTGGGTAGTATTGACATTTTAACAACATTTGTTTTTCCTATCCAGGATCATGGAACCTTTTCCCATTTTTTTGTGTCTTCTTTGATTTCTTTCATAAGCTTTCTATAGTTTTCAGCGTATAGACTTTTCACCTCTTTGGTTAGATTTATTCCTAGGTATTTTATGGTTTTTCGTGCAACTGTAAATGGGATCGATTCCTTGATTTCTCTTTCTGTTCCTTCATTGTTAGTGTATAGGAATGCAACTGATTTCTGTGCATCAATTTATATCCTGCAACTTTGCTGAATTCATGAATCAATTCTAACAGTTTTTTGGTGGAATCTTTTGGGTTTTCCATACAGAGTATCATGTCATCTGCGAAGAGTGAAAGTTTGACCTCCTCCTGACCGATTTGGATGCCTTTTATTTCTTTGTGTTGTCTGATTTCAGAGGCTAAGACTTCCAATACTATGTTGAATAACAGTGGCTAGAGTGGACATCCCTGTCTTGTTCTTGACCTTAGAGGGAAAGCTCTCAGGTTTTCCCCATTGAGGATGATATTAGTGTTGGGTCATTCATATATGGCTTTTATGATCTCGAGGTATGCTCCTTCTATCCCTAATTTCTTGAGGGTTTTTATCAAGAAAGGATACTGTATTTGGTCAAATGCTTTCTCTGCATCTATTGAGAGGATCATATGGTTCTTGTTATACACACCACATCTTCTTTATTCACTCATCTATCAATGGACACTCGGCTGATTCCATAGTTTGGCTATTGCAAATAATGCTGCAATAAACCTAGGGGTGCATGTCTCCCTTCAAATTCGTGTTTTCATATTGTTTGGGTAAATACTCAGTAGTTCAATTACTGTATCAAAGTGTAGTTCTATTTTTAATTTCTTGAAGAACCTCTATACTGTCTTCCACAGTGACTGCACCAGTTTGCATTCTTAGCAACAAGGCACGAGGGTTCTTTTTCCTCCACATCCTTGCCAACACTTGTTGTTTTTTATTTTAGCCATTCTGACAGTTGTGAGATGATATCTCATAGTTTTGATTTGTATTTCCCTGATGAAAAGTGACATTGAGCATCTTTTCATGTGTCGGTTGGCCATGTGGATGTCTTCTTTGGAGAAATGTCTGTTCATGTCTTCTGCCCATTTTTAAATTGGATCGTTTGTGTTTTTGGTCTTGAATTATATGAGTTCTTTCTATATTTTGGATACTCACCCTTTATTGTATATGTCGTTTGAAAATATCTTTTCCCATTCAGTATACTGTCTCTGAGTTTTGTTGGTTGTTTCTTTGCTGTGCAGAAGCTTTTTTATTTTGATGTAGTCCCAATAGCTTATTTTTGCTTTTGTTTCCCTTGCCTCAGGAGGCATATCTAGAAAAAAGTTGTTACAACCAATGTCAGAGACATTACTGCCTATGCTCTCTTCTAGGATTTTTATGGTTTTAGGCTTCACATTTAGATCCTTAATTGTGGGGTCTCTTTTATAATGCAATAATTCCATCATATGGGCTCCACCCTTAGGACCTAAGTACCACCCAAAGCCCCATCTCCTAACACCATCAATTTAAACATATGAATTTGAGGGAGACACAGATATTACAGTAGCATGGTTAAAGCTAAAGTACAAAGCACCATTAAATCTTAACAGTTCTTATCATACATAGAGAAGATAAAAACAAATGTTAGCTTCCCAGTTATGTCTATTTAATGAACTATTACAATAAAGGTAATGAGTTTCTACACATTAGCACTCTTGGGTCTTTGATTTATTTTCCTGGGCAAGAATTTTGTCTGGTTCTATGGTTTCTAAAGCACTTTAATATTTCTAACAAACAAATAGTTATTAAATAATAATGAAAATAGTATTTGCTTTATTTTGAAATCTTGCTTCCATTTCCACTCTCCTCTCACAGCTGTTCTTTTCTGGCTGGAGTTTTAATTGTTTCCTTTCTTACATCTTTTTCCTCTGTACGTTTTCTTTTGTTTTTTTTTTTTTTGTTTTTTTTTTTTACTATAGCATCATCAGAGTTTTTGCCATTACGAACATTATTATTCTCCACTATCATTTACAACACCCTAAACTAATGTATCCTTGGGAAAAGAGTAGAAAAAAAATCTGATTTTGATATTCAGAATAGATTAATCCCACAAAGCTTTGGCCAGTTTCTACAATAACTCTTATTCAGAATTTCCCACTGGGTTTTTTTTTTTGTTTTTTTTTTTTTTAGAGAGTGGCTACAGAAGATATTATTTTAGAGATTTATCCAATTCAAAATGATTCTTCTAAGGATAATTTTGGTGTGACAGTTACAGATAGTATAAAAAGCAAGGTATTCTAATTAAATAATGTTTTCATCATCCAATAGCAATATGAATTGCATTAATTTCTAATAAACCATTGATGTTATAAAAAGTATTAACTTACTCATTATTTCTGGGGAGTTCTTCCTTCTATTAACTAACACCGAAAAAGTCCATTCTAGGGGAGTATTGTAGATTCAGGGTTGCCATAGTGAAACCCTTGTTGGCAAGTTTCCCAAGTGGTTCCCTCTGTCAGTGAAGATGAGTGGTTGGATGGGGATAGGAATTGGATTTGTTTTGCACTGTCCTTCTTTTCTCTTTCATCTTTTCATCAGAAGAGAGATTTGCTTCTGTCCCTAACTTTCATCGCCTTAGCAGGCCTTCCATAAACTGAAGTAGAATGCCACAACTCCTTCAGCAATATCTTCTGTTACTTTTACTTTAATTTTTTTTTTATTATAGAGAGAGGGCATGAGTGGGAGAGAGAGGGGCACAGGAAGAGACAGAAAGAGAGAGAAAGAAAGAATCTTAAACAGGCTCCATGCACAATGCAGAGCCGGATGCAAGGCTTGATTCTATGACCCTGGGATCATGACTTGAGCTCAAATCAAGAGTCAGATGCTCAACTGACTTAGCCACCCAGGCACCTGGCAATATCTCCTTTTAAAGTCTGCTTCTGAGACAGAATTTGGAGTGGCAAAATCTGTTTAAATCAGAAATGGTTTCCTAAAGGGTGCAATATTCTTTCAATGTTAAGTTATTTTAACCAACAGTTACAAAGAAATGAACACAGAGCCACAAAGTGGGTTCTCCCTGAACCTGCAATCAGTTTCAAGATAGAACAAACAAATGCAAGTCTGTCATTCTACATTTTCAATTGAGATGTGGCAAATATTGGTTAAGGATGCTTTTTTCTGGGCTGTCAAAAAATATCTGCTCCTTGAACACCTTAACTATGAAATGGAAGATAATAATATCTTATTCACAGCATTGTGAACAGCATCAAATATAATGGCATGTGAAAAACAATTTAGGAATATAAGGTGCTATATGAGTGTAAGCCAATGTTTCCATTGTTTCTGGTAGTGGTAATTGTAGTTGTGGATGATGTAGGAATCGAAGCCATGTTAATACCCTCTCCTTCTCAGTCCAGGGTACTGCATGGTGGACTGGCTGAATGCCTTACAGGTAATATCAGTGGAGAGGAAATTAAAAAACAGAAAGAAAGACAGTGGAAGAGAAAAGAATGTCTGAGGCAGAGTGGGAGGATTTAAAAAGAGCAACAAAAAGGCTAGGATATCATTTCCGTAACAAATGGTGTAATCTTAATTTAATCAAAGTGGGAAAGAAGCCAACATTTAAGGAGCACTTACAATGTCCTAGGTGCTGAAAGGTGTTGAATCTTCACAACTATTCCCTGAGGTAAGTTTTATTAGACCCATCTTTCAGATGTGGAAACTGATGATCATAGTGGTCATGCATCATCCTGAAAGTCATCACACACCTTGTAAATATCAGAAGCAAAGATCAGAAACCCAAGAAAGTGGAAATTCACTGGGGAAGAAAATAAAATCAGTGGTAAATGGAGTACGAAGTGGAAAATATGTCTTGCCTGAAGGCAATTTAATTCACTCCCTCACCCCCAAACACTGTCCTAGCTTACCAAGAATGCAATTTTGGCCATATTTGACTACACACACACACACACACACACACACACACAAATATATATATATATATATATATATATATATATATATATATATATATATATATAGTTTTTACAACTGGATATCTGTAGGTTCTGGTTGATATTTGGGGGCTGGATCTGCACATGAAAGGGCTAAGTACAGTTTAGTGTTTGGCAAAGGAATCCCTGTCTCCATTTTAGTGCTTGTATTATAGATATTTCTCCTTAAACATATAAACACATACATTCAAAGTGCTAGAAATACTGAGAAAATTGCAGAAGTCCTGAGGGTAAGCACATTGTGTGTCCAGGGAAAAGCACACCAGAGGAAAATAATTTGAATTCATTCAGTGTTTCCAGAGTACCAGGCACTGCGGTAAGCGCTTTATATGCAATAACTCATTCACCCTCCCCACAACCCTATGAGGTTGTCGCTATTATTTTTCCCATTTTACAGAAAAGGAAAGTGAGGTATATGGGAATTACATACCCTGTCCAAGACTGCACTGCATGTAACTGGAGGAGTTGAGATTTGAACCCAAGTTTTCCGGCTATATGGGCAAGACCTAGATTCCCTTGGGGCTTGTGTGATAAGGAATATGTTATTTCCTTTTCGTATGTCCAAACAAAACAGATCATTGCAATTCAAAATAATGAAACAGTCGTCAACAAGTTAATGGTATTAAAAAAAAGCAAGAAAACTATTACGATATTTTTGAGACAATGGATAAAGTTAGAATATGGACTTAGTGAAATTAAAGGATAATAGTTATTTTGTTAAGTGTTTTAATGTATTGTTGTTATGTAAGAAGAAATTCACACCTGGAGTATTCCAGAGTGAAATGTAGTCGTATCTTGGATTTGCTTTTAAATATTTCATAAGGAGGAAAAGCAAGAGAGAGAGAGAAAGAGAGAGAGAGAGAAAGAGTATAAATAAAGATGGCAAAATGCTGATAATCACTGAACCTGGATGATGGATATATGGTGATTTATTGTGCTGTTCTCTCTACCTGGTGTATATTTAAACTTTTTGTTACAAAAATGTAAAAGAAAAGAAACAGTTCACTTAAGTTCACAGAAGCCCACTGCTGATGCCAACATCAATATGTGACAAATGAATGTGGTAAATACAGAGGAACAGCTTATTAGCACCAAGCAATTTACATGGAAGTGTCATTTTAAGCCACAAAATTGCACTATTTACTTTTCATGTGTTAGTGCTTTTTGGGAAAAAAAAAAAGGAGAAAGGCAATAATATCATCTAAGTCAGTTTGTTTACTAGGAATAATGTTTATATAATTGTTTTAATGTGTTGTAGCTCCAAATTTATTTTTAGCATTCTTTGTTTTATTGGTTAATTCAAAACACAAACACTTCCTGGCTTGAGCAAAATCAGCATGTCCCTTCCACACCCGAGGAAGGTCATAATCACTTGTTCTGTCTCATTTGAACTTTGTGAAAAGACAAATTTTCACTTTTCAAAAGCTCACAAGTAGGAGGCAAATATATTTGCAAAGATTTTTCCCATTTAATTGCTCTCCAAACTACCAGGACATTTTTTAATCTTTTTTTTTCCACATTCACAGGCCAAGTTTGATGAGAAAGAGGTAAATGAAAACCAGACACTTGATAAAAGTTCTTTCTGTTTTAAAAAGTATACATTTTTTAACGTTTATTTCATTTTACTTATTTATTTATTTATTTATTTATTTATTTATTTATTTATTTATTTTTCAATATATGAAATTTATTGTCAAATTGGTTTCCATACAACACCCAGTGCTCATCCCAAAAGGTGCCCTCCTCACTACCCATCACCCACCCTCCCCTTCCTCCCAACCCCCATCAACCCTCAGTTTGTTCTCAGTTTTTAAGAGTCTCTTATGCTTTGGCTCTCTTCCACTCTAACCTCTTTTTTTTTTTTTCCTTCCCCTCCCCCATGGGTTTCTGTTAAGTTTCTCAGGATCCACATAAGAGTGAAACCATATGGTATCTGTCTTTCTCTGTATGGCTTATTTCACTTAGCATCACACTCTCCAGTTCCATCCACGTTGCTACAAAGGGCCATATTTCGTTCTTTCTCATTGCCCTGTAGTACTCCATTGTGTATATAAACCACAATTTCTTTATCCATTCATCAGTTGATGGACATTTAGGCTCTTTCCATAATTTGGCTATTGTTGAGAGTGCTGCTATAAACATTGGGGTACAAGTGCCCCTATGCATCAGTACTCCTGTATCCCTTGGATAAATTCCTAGCAGTGCTATTGCTGGGTCATAGGGTAGGTCTATTTTTAATTTTGTGAGGAACCTCCACACTGTTTTTCAGAGTGGCTGCACCAGTTTGCATTCCCACCAACAGTGCAAGAGGGTTCCCGTTTCTCCACATCCTTGCCAGCATCTATAGTCTCCTGATTTGTTCATTTTGGCCACTCTGACTGGCGTGAAGTGATATCTGAGTGTGGTTTTGATTTGTATTTCCCTGATGAGGAGCGACGTTGAGCATCTTTTCATGTGCCTGTTGGCCATCCGGATGTCTTCTTTAGAGAAGTGTCTATTCATGTTTTCTGCCCATTTCTTCACTGGGTTATTTGCTTTTCGGGTGTGGAGTTTGGTGAGGTCTTTATAGATTTTGGATACTAGCCCTTTGTCTGATATGTCATTTGCAAATATCTTTTCCCATTCCGTTGGTTGCCTGTTAGTTTTGTTGGTTGTTTCCTTTGCTGTGCAGAAGCTTTTTATCTTCATAAGGTCCCAGTAATTCATTTTTGCTTTTAATTCCCTTGATGAGAAAGAGGTAAATGAAAACCAGACACTTGATAAAAGTTCTTTCTGTTTTAAAAAGTATACATTTAGCTATATTACATAGGTCAGTATAGATTTTTTCCAATCCTTTTTATTTTCTTTATAAATATTTGTCTTCCCAAGTTTGTACCAGAGAGCTTTGAAATATTAAAAATTTTTTTTTAATGTTTATTTATTTTTGAAAGAGAGAGACAGAGTGTGAATGAGGAAGGGACAGAGAGAGAGGGAGACAGAATTTGAAGCAGGCTCCAGGCTCTTAGCTGTTAGCACAGAGCCCAATGCCAGGCTTGAACCCATGGACTGGACCGCAAGATCATGACCTGAGCTAAAGTCGGATGCTTAACCGATTGAGCCACCCAGGCGCCCCTGAAATATTTAAATTTTTTTAATGTTTGTTTATTTTTGAGAGAGAGAAAGAGAGAGAGAAAGAGAGCAGAGGAGGGGCGGAGAGAGAGGGAGACACAGAATCTGAATCAGGCTCCAGGCTCTAAGCTGTCAGCACAGAGCCGGATGCAGGGCTGGAACTCACAGACAGGGTAATCATGACCTGAGCCAAAACTCACAGAGCCACAAAGTGGCCCCTGAAATAATTTGAAAATGATTAATATTTGAATATACAAGGTCCATGATCTTTTCTCTAAAGTTTTTGCAGTCAGGTATTTTTTGGAATTTAGAATACTTCCGGTTACAAGCAAGTAATACTTTACATATACTATATACTGCATAATACCCCCAGTGGCATCTAGGAGAGCAGCTTGTAGTCAAATGGCTGCAACGGAAAGTATAAATATTCATACTAAATGGGCTAAAGATTCTGAGAAACTCCATACCAGTTTAGGTCAGATTTGGTTACCAGAGGAAAATAACCTGAGTCTAGCATAATGACTTTGGATTTTCAGTGCCATTGGACTTCAGAACTGCAGACAAGGGACCGTGGAGCTGTATACTGTGGGTAGGAATTCCAGCTTTGGAGTCAGACAGGCTCTGGTCTAAGTCTTAGCTGTGGCCCTTAGTAGCTTACTCCCTGGACCTCATTTTCCTCATTTATGACATGGAAATAATACCAACTTCATAGGATTCTTTTAAAGACAATTTACACAAAGTATTAGCAGAATGCCTGGCCCAGCGTAAGAGGTCAAAAAAAAATAGTAGCTATTATAATACTACATATGTCGTTAAGTAGGCCAAAGGTGTGAAAAGCATTTTTTTATTCTTTTAAGTCATCCTCCAGGTATTTTTATCTGTGTGTTTATTGCTGGGTGGGGTGTGCATCTGGGTCCAAGCTATTAGAGAAATTAAGCCCTAAGATAATAAATGTGGAGCTCTGACTTTGATGCATTTTGCCCAAACTAAGGTTAGCATCAACTAAATGATTTTATACCTCTACGTTGGGTTGAATTTGAGAGATTCTCTAGCCTCTCCTTACCCCTGCCCTCACCCCTGCAACTGGAGTGGTCCATTAATTAATTAATTAATTAATTAAATTAGAGAGCATGAGCGGGGGAGGGCAGAGAGCAAGGGAGAGAGAGAACCCCAAGCAGGCTCTGTACTGCCAGCATGAAGCCCACCGCGGGGCTCAATCTCAAGAACTGTGAGATCATGACCTGAACTGAAATCAAGAGTCGGACACTTAACCGGCTGAGCCACCCAGGCGCCCCATGGTATGGTCCATTCTTTTAAAACTTCTGCAAGTGATAGTGGCAGCTCCTTGCAACACGTTAATTTCCTGCTGCATTACTTCCCATCCCTAGTTTCAGTTGTCAGAGACAACCTTTAACATTGTTTCCACTTCGGGAATTTAAGAAACAAAACACTTGAGGAAAGGGAAAAAGAGTGAGAAAGGAAGATACAGACTTTTTTGTGTGTGTTGTTTATTTATTTTGATAGAGAGTGAGCGAGCAAGAGAAGGGGAGGGACAGAGAGAGAGGAGAGGGAAGGTATCCCAAGCAGGCTCTGCGCGTGTTTTCAGCGCAGAGCCCAATGCAGGGCTCGAACCCACAAACTGTGGGATCATGACCTGAGTGGAAATCAAGAGCCGGATGCTTAACTGAGTGAGCTACCCAGGCATGCTGAGATAGAATCTTAACTATAGTGAACAAAGTGATGGATACACAGGGGAGGTGGGGGGAGTGGGTGAAATTGGTGGCAGAGTCTAAGGAGTAAACTTGTGCCATGAGCTCTGGGTATTGTATGGAATTGTTGACTTGCTACATTGTACACCCTAAACTAAAATAATACTGTTAACTTCCTGGAATTAAAATAAAACCTATAAAAAATAAATCACATTGTTTCAACTTTTGTTTCTTCTGATGGTCACCTTCATAGCTCCGGATAATTTGCCTTTATCTCCATTTCTGACTCCTCAATATGAAAAATAACTAAAGAATTTGTACTTCTTTCCCTTTCTCTTATGCCCTCCTTCTAAAGTATCATCATTTTGAGTTCTTCTTTTGATTGTCTTTACAATCCTACACACAATATACATAAATATTTGTTCATTGTTTAGTGAATTTTCATTATAAGATGACAATATTAGCATCCACATATTTTTCTTACCCTTTTCTGTTCCTTGCTGTGCCTTCTGTCAGATACTTTTTTATTGAGAAGGTGTAAGCATTAGTATTTTGTGTTACAACCACAACAGAGTTTTTTGTGCTTCATCTGGAGTTGCGTGTGAAAGCGAAAAACCAATTAACAGAACTTCTATTATCCTTAGTATAGAAAAATATTCACTTCTGGGCCAAGGAATGGTCGGATGCCACCATCAAAGGGCCATTCAGAGAAGAATGTTTTGAGCTTCAAGTTTAAATAAAGTCTCTCTTGTTAACTCTACCCTTCCCTAAAATCACACCATGTTTGATTTTCTTCTTATGGGCTAATGACATTCTTGCATATTTCTTTGCTTGCTGGTTCCCAAAGATTTTGACTGCCTTTTTCCCCCGTGTCATATGCTCATGCTCATAGCTATTGTATCTAAGGAGTCTTTCTGATTTCCCAAATTAAATTACACATAAAACACACAAATAAACTGTTTGTAATCTTGGAACATTACATAAAATGGTGAAACTCTTTTAACCATTGACCCAATCTGAGACTACACACCACGTGTGTATAACTTGAAAACTTTCTAAATATAAAATGCCTTTCCCGTATTGAATTGAAATTCTCTCGCTGCCTAAAATTTGTCAATGTTTACTGCTTAACATACTGGCCTCTGTATATGTTAATACCTTTCATGATGATTTCTGTTCCTGATCTCCAGACTCACACTGCCTACTAGAAATCTCCCATTGGAGTTAGCCAAAGCAATCTCAAATATAACATGACTGAATTAAAAGAGAAACTTTCATAAGAATATATAACTTATAGTTCTACCTATATAAGCTTCAAAAATGGGCAAAATAAATTACAACATTGTTAAGGGAAATATATGAAGGGTAAAAGTATTTTAAAAAACAAGAATTTGATTATCTCAATAGTCTGTTACTGTTTACCGTTCATGGAGAGAAGTGGGTGTGATCAAGGAGGGGCATTGGGATGGGAAGGGATTCAAAGATGTTGATCATGCTTTATTTTTTAGACTGAGTACAAGGGTGTTTGCTTTTAACAATTCACATTTGTTAGATACCCTACTCTAAACGTGTGTGGCACATTTTGCAATTGAAAAATAGAGACAAAAGACTCTCTCTCTCATTCATTTTACTTCTTTTCCTTCAAGCTCATTTCTCAAAACACCCCATTTTGGTTTGTGATTCTCACTACCTTCTGAGAACTGTTGCCATCGGGGTGACTGATAACTTTCTAATCAATGCAGAGACAAGTGTATGTCATTTCACTGAGAACCGTTTCCTTTCTCGCAATGTTCTTCTCTATTGGTTTCTCTGGAAAGGCATTTTATTTCTTGTCTGCATTTAAAGCCAAGAGGTGAAACAAAAAACAAATATCAATGCATATTAGACTTTCATCTTTCTGACATTTAAAAGTAATTCCCCCCTTTCCTCAATCTCCTGCAAACAAAGTGGCTCCACTTTTTTTTAAGTGTTCTTTCATTTTTTTAACATTTATTTATTTATTTTGAGAGAGAGAGTGTGTGTGCACAAGTAGGAGAGGGGCAGAGAGAGCAGGGAAGAGAGAATCCCAAGCAGGCTCTGCACCGGGCAATGCAGAGCCTGACGCAGGGCTTGAACCCACGGAGCTGTGAGATCATGATCTGAGCTGAAGTCGGCCATTTAACTAACTGAGCCACCCAGGTCCCCGGTTCTATTTCTATTAACCAGAATATCAAACTAACCCGATAGTCACCTGCAAAAACGGATGAGCTGACTTCTCAGCTAACCCAAACACTTCCCCCCAATGTTTTTACACTTTACTTACAAAATTCAAGATTTCCTTTTTTTTTTTAAATTTTTTTTAACATTTATTTATTTTTGAGACAGAGAGAGACAGAGCATGAACAGGGGGAGGGCCAGAGAGAGAGGGAGACACAGAATCTGAAGCAGGCTCCAGGCTCTGAGCTGTCAGCACAGAGCCTGATGCGGGGCTCGAACTCACAGACCGTGAAATCGTGACCTGAGCGAAGTCGGACGCTCAACTGACTGAGCCACCCAGGCGCCCCAAAGATTTCCTTTTTAAATAGACTTTATTTTTTAGAGAAGATTTAGGTTCATAGCAAAATTGAGCAGGAATTATAAAGAGAGCTCATATCCTCTCTGCCCCTAAGCATTCACAGCTTCTACAACTATGAATATTCCATACCTGAGAGGTACATTTGTCACAATTCATGAACCTACACTGACCTATCGTCAACAAACGTCTAGAGTCTATTTAGAGTCTATTTAGACTTTAGAGGTCATGGTGTGTTGTACAAATGTCTAATGGCATGTATCCACCATTATGGTATTATACAGAATAATTACACTGCCCTAAAAATCTTCTGTGCTTGGCCTGTTTAGCTCCCTGCCCCCAACTCCCCACAACTACTGATCTTTTTACCATCTCCATAGCCTTTCTAAGAATATCATACTGTTGGGATCACACTATATGTAAGCTTTGCAGATTGGCTTCTTTTTTTTTTAATGTTTTTAATGTTTATTTATTTATTCTTGAGAGAGAGATAGCACAAGCAGGGGAGGGGCAGAGAGAGAGGGAGATGCAGAATCCGAAGCAGGCTCCAGGCTCTGAGCTGCCAGCACAGAGCCTGATGTGGGGCTTGAAACCCACTGAACCATGAAATCATGACCTGAGCCAAAGTTGGACACTGAAACTGGCTGAGCCACCCAGGTGCCCCAGATTGGCTTTGTTTACTTAGGAATATTTATTCATTTAAGATTGTCCCCATGTCTTTTATGGCCTGATAGCTCGCTTCTTTTTGGTGCTGAACAGTAGTCTGTTGTCTGGATGTATCACAGTTGATTTATCCATTCACCTGCTTGAAGGACATCTTAGGTGCTTCCAAGTTTTGGCCATTGTGAAAACAGCTGCTATAAACACCATGTCTAGGTTTATGTGTAGACATGTTCTTGACTCTTTTTGGGTAAATACCAAAGAGCACGATTGCTGGATCATATGGTAAGAATATGTTTAGTTTTGGAGGAAACTACCAAACTGTCCTCCAAAGTGGCTGCACCATTTTGCATTCTCTAATAGCTGCTTGGGTAGAGATTGTTATCCCTGGTAATCATTTTTAGCCACTGGACAATTTGTAGTAAGGAGGAAATCCAGGAAGGGTTAGTGTGAGAAATGCTCAAAAGGTTTGACTGTCATAATATTCCTAAATAATTGCTTTGTTTACAGGGAAAATGTTTATAGGCAACTTAATGACCGAGGAAGATGTCTTTTTAAATTTCCAAAGTAGATTGTTGTGATGATATGGTAAAAAGTCACTTCTGCAGGTCAAATTAACTTTAAGCTCTAAAAAAAAGTTATCTACCATATTTTGCAGATTTTATTTGATAAGTAAGCATTTATTGAGCACACTGCATGTAGAGAGTTGAAAATTCAGGAAACGATCTCTACTCTCCGTTCTGTTCCTTGATGCATCATGTATCATTCAGCCAATATTCGTAATAATATTATAAAGTTATATTGAATATGCCACTTTCAACATGAAAATTACTATTGTGCTTGCATAAGACAACTTTTTCTAAATTTCAAATTAGCAAGCATTCAAAATCAGGATTTTCTCCAAATGGGTGAAAATGTGATCTCTTTTTTGAGGCCTGCTATATTTATATTTTGGTTTTTATAAATATGTATAGTAGGTTTATATTAAAGATTTCACAATTGTTGATCATTTCATGTAATTAAACGTTTGAAAGAATGCATTTTTTCCACATTCATAAGTGATCATACGGATTTCCTCAAATTTTCCAGAGGAGAAAAAATAACTATAGTTGGGTGGAGACAGAGCATGGGATGGAAAGTTTCAGCCCCAAAGACATTTTTTTCATTGAGTTATGAACATGTGAACATGGAATTATAATTGAAACCATTTTGTATACTTCACCATCAAATTTACACTGAAATGAATGTTTTCCGAATTTAAACAACAGAGAGAGAAACTCTCGCTGGCCCATAAGATTTGTTAAACAGCCACTAGAGCACCACTGCAGTGACTATGGTGGAATTGAGAAGCAAATGCTAAGCTAGTCACGAGGTTAGACACATCTAAAACAGCTCAATAAAACCTATGCGTACGTCTGCCTATGTTTTATACTGAACCCAAATGTTGTTCAGTTGGTTTTAATGCAAGACAATTAAGTTTAGCCAGTATTATCTCCTCCAGTCGATAAATTTAAACAAAATTTGTCGACTTTTGTGTTTGTTCTTGTTGTTGTTGTTGTTCACCCTCTAATGATCTACATGAGCAGCAGGAGACCAATAATAGGGGTATGGCTAGATGGCTATGATCTAGGAATCCCTAGATCATAGGGATATGATCTAAAACAAACATCAGAAGAGCATGTCAGAGCAGAAGGACCTGACAGGTAGTGAATTTAACCTAAAACACCTTGGTTTACACTAAGTATAAACTGAGGCCCAAAGAAACTGAAATACGCACAAACCATACAAGTCATTAAAAGAAGGGCAATTCTAACCTCCCGGTGTCTGAAAGGCTAGGTCAGTGCCTCTTTCCTCCTGAATCCTGTCCAGCTATAGGATCTTCTATGTGGTAGATGCTCACATGTATTTGCTAAATGAGTGAGTCATTGAGAATTGATTTTACATTTGTATAAGGAGCATTTAGATGACTGGAAATATAAAAGAGAAGTAAATGGACTGTGATATAGGTTTTTATACACACACTTTAACATTTTTCTTTACTAGGATTAACAATTTTAGCTACATTTCGTTATTGGTCTTTCACAAGTTTAATAAGATTCGCCATCTTTGGATAAAGTCTCCTTTCAGGAGACGCCGTCCACATACATCACTCTCCACCCCCATCTGGTCTGTCATCCATTTGTGTTACTGGCCACACACCCCAAAAACATCTTTGAATTTGATACTTGACACAGGTACACAAAGTCTCGCATCATCCTGGGTAGTGCTCAGGCAGATGACCTTTCCAATTGAGTCCTTAACTTAATGCCATGGCTGCCATCTACACTGGTCTTCAATCCTCTTGTCATCATCCAGAGCTGCCCTGACCCTAACAACTCAAGTCCCCATTTGTTTTCTGTCCACAACCTCTTACCCTTCCAGGTTTGTCTGTCCCTTACTGACCTCATCAAGTCCTCCGGTCTCTATATCCCTCCTTTAACTCCCAAACCATCAGCTCCATTCTTGCCTTCCCTTCCTTCTTTTCAGAAAGAGCCCATTGTCTGTCACCACACAGTTTTGCATAGATCTGTGACTCCCTTACCACACACACGCCTGTGTCACACCTACTCTACAAACCTTTCCACTCTGATGAAATTAATCATCATTGTATTACTGGAATTTTCTACTAAAATTGTCCTCACGTTGAGGCTGGGTGCCCCTCTCAACTCAAAGCTCCCAGTCTCACCGTTGAGTCCTTTGCCACCCAGAGGCAAATTCACATGACTTTCCTTTGTGACTTCTTATTTTAGTTCCCTTCAGACACAGAACTAAACTTTCCCCTTTTAAGCTCTCTTAGTTAGTTAGGGCTCTGATGGACCCTCAAAAGTAGCTGCCTGAATCTCTATTTCAACTCCTTCCTCTCTTGCCTGACCCTACTATACAGGCAATAAAAGGTTTCAAAACTGATCTTTTTAGCCTCCTTTATAGCTAGAGTTGGCCAAATGATACAACTTTTTTCCAACTAAGCAAAGCTGAAGTGTTGGCACTCCTCTTCCTCTTTTACCCCATCCTACCTGGACCATGAATGTGAAATCTAGGGCTGCAGCAGCTGTGTTATAACCATGACTTATAAGGCAACATTCAAAGGAGAAGGCAGCAGAAAGCCAGATGGGCTCTGAGATGATTTTGTGGAGCCACGGTGCCAGCAAGCTACCTCTGTAGCATCCTAATCTTTCAAGTTTAGCAAAAGAGTGGTTTACATTTGTCATGCCTACTTCCTGTCTTCTTACTGACTTCTCAAACCACAGTACCAAAATTGTTCTTGAAAAGATTACTCCTAACTTCATTTTAAGTTTCCAGTTAACCTAATTGAGTTTCCTGTAGCATTTGCATTATTGAGCAGAGCCTCCTAGAAATTCTCTCTGCCTCTGGCTTCTCCTGATTTTCTTTTTTTACCTCTAAGACCAATCCTTCCCAGCAACTTCTCACTTCCTCATCTTACCTTTCCTACCCTTCCCATTTCCAATTCTGCCCTTTCCTACGTGTTCCCCAAATGATGGTGTCCCGAGGCTCCCTCCATAGCCCCCTGATGGTTTTATGATTTATAGTCTCTGTGATTAATCGTCTTTGGTTTAAACACCAGCAATATCCTGGATAATGCCAAATGTGAATCTCCTGTTTAAATCTCTCTTTAAAGTTACAACCATGGCTCCTTAAGATGCACCTGCACTTGAATGTCGTATGGGTGAGGGTCCACTTAGGAGACAGAAAACACACAAGGAATTTAAATAGAGAACATTTAATACGAAGGAGTGTTAACTAGGAAAAGGTGACGAAACTAGGAAAAGTGGCAATAGAAGAAGACTCTAAGGGTATGAAAATGGTAAATCCAGAAAAGGAACTGCTGCCTGTAGGGCTGTGGAGGAGTGACAATGTAAGAACTGAAGAATTGTGAAGAGCTGCCCTCTGTGGGGAAGATTACCAGGGGGCACAGGGCTGGAGCTGGTCTGAGAGGGTTTCTGAGACGAGTGGCCCTGGGTCTCCTACCTGCTCATCTGTTGGCTGCCATATTCAAATAAAAGCCCACGGGAAACAGGAAGGGAGCCCCTTCCTTCCGCCTTGCAGCATCTTTCCAGTGCTTTCTATTAGGAAAGCCTAACATCGAACCAGCTGGCAAAGGAGCAATGTCTACAAGGTCAGGCTGTAGGACACAAGCAAAGGAGGGTGGACCTGGGAGCTCAGAGACAATAAATAGATAACTAACACAATTGGTACATTTGCACCTCCCAGTCAGTCTGCCAAAAATAGAACTAATCACATTTCCCTCTGATTTCTCTTACTAAATGGTATTGCCATCTGCCCAGTCATACACAATGGAAGCCTGTAAGGCATCCTGGAGTCTTTCCTTTTTCTTTTTTCTTTAAATTTTTAAAAATATTTATTTATTTTTGAGAGAGAGAGAGAGAGAGAGAGAGAGAGTGAGAGTGGGGGAGGGGCAGAGAGAGAGGGAGACAGAGAATCTGAAGAGGCTCCTGGCTCTGAGCTGGCAACACAGAGCCCGACGTGGGGCTCGAACCCATGAACCACAAGATCATGACCTGAGCTGAAGTCGGATGCTTAACTGACTGAGCCACCCAGGCGTCCCAGAGTCTTTCCTTTTTCTAATTCTCACATTTAATCACCAAATTCTAGTGATTTTATTTCCTAGATGTTTGTTCATTTAATAAATATCTATGGAGTGCCTACTACGCATCAGTTACCATTCTAGGCACTGGAGATATACAGTCACAACCCAAACCAGCTAAAAATCCCTACCCATGGAAGCCTACAGTCCAGGACTGAGGGGTGGGGCATAGATGAAAAGCAAGCAAACAAGCGAGTATATTATACAACATACCAGTAGGCAATAAGAGCCATAAATAAAATTAAAAAGGGAAAGAAAATACGGAATGTTGAGGTTTCAGTTTTTTATAGGGTGCTCAGAAGGTGGTATTTGAGTAAAGATTTGAAGAACGTGAGGGAAGAAATATTTTGGGAAAGAACGGTCCAGGCAAAGGTACCAACAAGGGAAAAATCTTGAGCGTGCCTGGTGTGTTTACAGGCAAGTCATAGGAAAAGATGTCATGGAGGTGATGGGAGACAAGGCTGTGTGGCCCTGTGGGCCATTGCAAGGGCTTTGGTTTGTGTGACTGGAAACCGTCGAATGATTTGAACACGGTAGTTACATCATCACATCTAAGTTCTAGCAGAATCGTTCTGGTTACAGAGTGAGAGTGGTCTGAAAGGGAGGTGAAGGCGGGGCTGGGGGGGGCGGGAACAGGGAGACAGTGGGAGGCTTTTGTGCGAATCCAGTCGAGAGATTGCAAGGCTACTAGGCGGTAGCAGTGGAGGGGGCGAGAAATAGTTCTAGCCCAGATATACATTGAAGTCTCTCTGTCATCTCTGCCTGTACTGTCATTATCTCAGACTTGGCTCTTTATCTCCCTCCTTGCCTCCTACTCCAGCTCCCTGCTTGCAGCCCCAGCTGTCTTTTTGTCCCTTCCTCACATGGATCTTCACTGGTCCTTGTGCAATTCTGATTTTCTTCACTACTTGATTCCCTGTTTCCAATAGGATAAAGCCCCAGTTCTTAGTATGGCACATAAAGGCTTTTCCTGCTCTAAATCTTTCCCTCCTAGCAGCGTGCCACATGCTCTGGGCAACCCAAATTGCACTCACATCCCCACACTGGCCATAACCTCCTCTCTGCCTTTTCACATTCTGTCCTTTCTCTCTAGGATTTTGTAGAACTTTAGTTTTGAACACTTCAATAGTTCCAGAATTCTTCTCTGACCCCTCTCCACCCAGGTTTTTTGCCCCTCCTCTGACTAATTATTGCACACATTGTTCTCTTAGACACACATATACCCACACATACACCATATTGTTTAAAACATGTCTCCCCCTCCCACCCCCCACCGCTAGACTGAGAACTCTTTGAAAACAGTATAATGTGGTTTTCATCTCTAGATTCACACTTAAAGTACTTAAACATTATGGAGTGAATAAACTAAAGTAGTAAATGAGAGTTAAAGGTTATTCCCTCTAAGACTGATGCCCCACACACAGGCTTCTAGAAAGTGACTGTGCCCCAGCGAAGTTCCGTGGAAGTCATGTAAGGGCCAGAGCTAAATCAAGGTGGGTCAGCTCCAAGACCTAGATCTCTGCATGAGGATTCAAGCAAGAAAAAATGAGGGAGAAGAGTGGTTTCCTGGAAATGACAAATTCTGCCAACAGCTTGGTACATTGTATGGCTGTAACCTAGAGGTTTGTACCCCAGACTCTTGATCAAGACAGAAGTGAGATTTGTTCTCCCCCTACAAGAAAGTGCTAAGCTAGCAGATGAGACAGGAGCCGATGCTATATTATATGCCATGATATATTGTCATTTTATCCCAGCCCCGGGCATATCAGAGGAGGGGGGCTGGTGCTTCGCTATTCGTGTAGTATGAGGGCCTCACTCACCCAAGCTGAGCTCCTTTCCCAGACTCTGAGGTCACACACATATACCTTCTAGATCTCTTCTGGATCTAACCCTTCTAGATCTCTTGCACTGATATGGAAAGCAGCGGATCGTGGGGCCACCCTCTTATCAGCTGCAGCTCCCATCTCCACTGGTCTTGGAGGAAGACTGCTGGGTAATGTGTCCCTTTTTGCATGATATTAAGTTCGTTAACAAACAGAAATCATCTAAACTTCTGATTTAATTTGAATAAGATAAACAAAAATTTCCAGTTGCTTTCTGTTGTGGAGATCAGACTATTCTTCCTTGCATGTCATTTAATTTTATTTGAGACTTATTGAGATAGGTATGCCAGGACACCAGATGCGTTATAAAGACCCCAGGGAAAGCCTTTAATCCATTATGGAGGAGTTATTACGCAAAATTTTAGTTATTCCTAAAAAGCTCAATTTGAGCCATGAATATGCTGCTAAACATTTGGTTGGAGTTCCCTAACATGACTATTTCTCCCCTTTAAGTCTTAGATTACCCACACAGATTTTGACTTATGGCTTTACACGGTCGCCTTCCTTAGCATTCAGTCTCCCATTAGTGTTGGAAACTGCAGGCCAAAGTGGTGGGAGCATGTGACAGAGCACCAGATTCCATCCGTAGCTCAATGTGGGAGCCCAGGTAGACAGCAAGGTTCGCAAATGGAGTCTGCATGAGGCTAAGCCACATGTTATTCCAGTAGGAATACCCAGGACAGGGGTGAAACTGGTTTGGGATGAGAAATTTGAGTTGACCCTGCCAGCTTCTTATAAAATGCCTTGTTGCTATTGAAGCTGCCTTTCCAATGGCTCAGGGTTGTAAGGCTGTGGTAGCTCTAGCCCTGGGAGTATCTTCTTCTGAAATAATTTAAATTAAAAAAATGTTTTTAAAAATGTTTATTTATTTTTGAGAGAGGGAGTCAGAGCACGAGCAGGGGAGGGGCAGAGGGAGAGGGAGACACAGAATCTGAAGCAGGCTCCAGGCTCTAAGCTGCCAGCACAGAGCCCGATGTGGGGCTCAAACACAGGAACGGTGAGATCATGACCTGAGCTGAAGTCAGATGCTTAACTGACTGAGCCACCCAGGTGCCCCTGAAATAATTTAAATTTTGATCCAAGAAATACAAAAAAGAATCAGATACTGGACGAGCTAGAAGGTTTATGAACGTAGTAATCTTTACCCTTAGCTCCTCACCTCTGGTCTACTCTCCAAAGGCAAATTCCTTATGGTTGTTTAGTAGCTTCCTCTTGCATTTTTCTTCATATTTTGTATACTATGTATTGATTTGCCAATTTTAGACATTGTTTTATAAATTTTAACTAAGGAATATTAGGATTTAGACCTTTATGTGGATCTGCCAGCCAGCCTTCACACTCTCTACTTATGCTGAGACTCTACTATATCACAACTTGGGGTAATCAAGGTTCAGAGTTTACATTTTTATGACTATAAAAATTGTTCAAGTAGCATAGTATAATTTCATTTCTTTGCTTGAACAAATGTTTGTTTTCCTGGAGTTAATCATTGCCTTGTTTTTTCATTTGTTAAATTTTTCTTTGCACCTATTGCTGAGTAGTTTCATAATCTTCCACAGCCTCTCACTGCAGTTTTCCATGTTTCAAATGAATCAGGTCACTCATCAAATTCCTGTTTTCCCTTAAAGATGTCCCTGTTGGAGCCTTTCTACTTTTTGCTTCAGTCTAGATGGTGTTCCTAGTCTGCTTCATAGCTGGTATCCTGGGATTTATCTTTGAGTGTTTTCATTGGATTCCTGCTTCCCATATCTTCTATCTTTTCCTTTCTTCATTTTTTTTTCACTTATTTCAGTAAAGCCCTATCCTTCAGTGTTTTTGAGAGAAGTATGTGGGAAATAAATTTATGAGATATTGCATGTGTGAAAGTGTGTTTATGTTCACATCTAATTTTTAATTTAATTAAATTTACCCCTAATTTCATTAGGGGTAAATTTTAGGATTTAAAATAACTTTCTTTCAGATATTTGAAGAATTTATTCCATTGCTTTCTTCAAATATTGTTAACAGTTGGTCACTCTTTCTCTGTTTTTTTTGTATGTGATTTATTTTTTTCTCTCTGGAAACTTTTATGATTTCATTATTTCACATTTCAAAATGATGTGCCTTGGTGTTGGGCCATTTTTTATTCAATGAGCTAGATAGTGGGTGGGTCCTTTAAATTTGCACACTTCTGTATTTAGTTAAGTGAAAATTTCTGGTAGTTGTTCTTTGACCTGATTTTGCCCAGCATTTAGTCCTCTCACTTCATTCTATGAAATCTGTTGGCTTTATCTTCAAACTATTCCACTGAGTTATTCTAACTGTTGTATTTTTAATCTCAAGAATGTTTCTTTCCTTTGTAATTGTTCTTTTTCTATCTCTAACTTATTCTGGGATGAGGAAGGGAGATGGTCCAACCGTTCCTTAGACGATTCTCAACTGCTTTCTGAATTTTCACCACAACACGTCACAACTTCTTTGAGTTGTACCTGACGCTCACTTATCCAGGCTCTCTGTGGGTGAACAGCACTGTTTACTATTAGGGCTACAAATCTGTGGTCACTCATGTTCCACTCTCTTTTACCCTCAGCTATTTGCCACTCATCTCCGTTTGCTTTTGATTTTCAATTTATTGTGGTTTAGCTATCTCCTGGTTTTACCAAAGATGAAGGTTGTGTTTTGACTCTTACTGCTTTATGCTATAATTTCTCAGAGAAGAAGGGGCCTGAACTATCTATTTTGCCATCATATAACCAAAAATCCTTGCAATATATATTAAAGGCATGATACCCTTTTTTACCTAGCAAATATCAGACTGAAGAAACTGCCCGTGACTCCATTTGTTTGTTGAGTCTAATATAGAACTACTAACTTTCTGTTTATTTCTTTTTATAAAGAAGCATCAGCTTTATTATTTCTAAGATTGCATTAGAGAAATGGTTGATTCTGTTGGGTCTAGGGGAAAAAATATACAAGATGAGCTCAGAATATCTTGTCATACTAAACAGCAAGACCATTTTGGCCACTCTGCCCTACCAACTCATCACTTTTCAGTACCAAGTAATATGTCTGAAATTCAAAATGAGCAACAAAGTGGAAGGAAATCTTTCCAACATACATAATATGCAAAGAATTTATAGCAATAGAATAGGAAGAGTTTCTAAAAATCAGTAAGAAGAACATAAGCAGCCCAATAGAAAAAGAAGAGATGATAAAAGAAAGAATTCAATGAACTGTCTATAAATATAAATATATGGAAATAAATACATGGAAAGATGTTTAACTTTGCTAAGTATCAGAAGATTCCAAGCTAAATACAAATTACAACAAAAATAAGATTGACTTTTTAATCCCCAAATTTAAAAGATTGGTAATATTTAGTATGGGCAGGAGTGTGAGCAAATGGGTACTATCATATCCAGTGGTGGAGATGCAAATTACTGTAGCCTTTTTGGAGGGTCATAAGACAGTATCCTCTAAAATTTTAAAGGTGCTACCATTTGACCATTTCAAATGAAGTGCCACTTCAAGGTATCCATTCTTTTTTAAAATTTTTAATTAATTAATTAATTTTATTCCATTTATTTTTTTATTAATTTATTTTTAATTTACTTCCAAGTTAGTATATAGTGCAACAATGATTTCAGGAGTAGATTCCTTAATGCCCCTTGCCCGTTTAGCCCACCCCCTCTCCCCCAATCCCTCCAGCAACCTTCTGTTCTCTATATTTAAGAGTCTCTTATGTTTTGTCTCCCTCCCTGTTTTTATATTATTTTTGCTTCCCTTCCCTTGTGTTCATCTGTTCTGTGTCTTAAAGTCCTCATATAAGTGAAGTCATTTGGTACTTGTCTTTCTCTGACTGACTTATTTTGCGTAGCATAATGCCCTCTAGTTCCATCCACATAGTTGCAAATGGCAAGATTTCATTCTTTTTGATTGCTGAGTAATACTCCATTGTGTGTGTGTGTGTGTGTGTGTGTGTGTGTGTGTGTGTGTGTGTGTCATCCATCGATGGACATTTGGGCTCATTCCATACTTTGACCATTGTTGATAGCACTGCAATAAACATTGGGATGCATGTGCCACTTCGAAACAACACACATGTATCCCTTGGATAAATGCCTAGTAGTGCAACTGCCGGGTCATAGGGTAGTCCTATTTTTAGTTTTTTGAGGAACCTCCATACTGTTTTCCAGAGTGGCTGCACCAGCTTGCATTCCCACCAACAATGCGAAAGAGATCCTCTTTCTCTGCATCCTCGCCAACATCTATTGTTGCCTGAGTTGTTAACTTTTTCCTTATATGTGTGTAGCCTGATATTTATTTATACAATAAGAAAAACTGTAGCAACACAAGCTTGCCTCAACTTAAGGGATGAAATTGCAGCTTGTTAAATCAAGATATCTGCTTATCTGAATCTACCCATTTCTGCAAAATTGGATAAGCTTTGTTCTTATCTTGTACCTAAGCTTATAGGCTCTTGACCAGGCGCTTTCCACAGCAAGAGACTAATAATTGGACACTGGACAAGAACTTCTCTGTTTACTCACTATTGCTTCATGTCATGTGCAATCTAAGCCTTTTCTTTTTCTTCTTCTTCTTTTTTAAATATAAGCACACTAGGGGTGCCTGGGTGGCTCAGTCAGTTGAGTGACTGACTTTGGCTCAGGTCATGATCTCACTGCTCGAGCCCCGTGTCCGGCTCTGTGCTGACAGCTCAGAGCCTGGAGCCTACTTTGGATTCTGGGTCTCCCCCTCTCTTTCTGTCCCTCCCCAACTCATGATCTGTCTCTCTCTGACTGTCAAAAATGAATAAATGTTTAAAAACCTTTTTAAAAAAAGAAATCTTTTGATAAAATGCAATGGGAACTAGGGCCGGATGAGGTAATACTTTGCCATGAGTTCTTATGAGAAAACTTAATTCAACATGTATTTTCAGTTTCTTTTTGCTCAGACAATCCTTTATGTTTTCTGAAGAGCAACAAAATACTGACTTCAAGTATAAACAATTTCTTGCTGCTTTGTAGATGCAGTTCAGGAGGTGAAGAGGGTCCTCTAGTCTCCAAACAAATGGTGAGCACTAAGGAATTGCAATCTACTGCTTGTGCCAGAGGAGGTACAAACTACCTGATTATTTTATGCCAGCCAGTGACTCAACCCTGTCACCAAGACTTTGTCTCTGCTGTGAAATTGAGCCATTGCCTGTGATTCCCACCTTTTGCTCTGCAGTTCTGAGCCTTGAGGAAAATCCCTCACTTTTTTTGCTCCTTGGGACTCCTTGGAGGTAGCCAGTCAGAACTGATTATAAGGGGTACATATTTGGGGCGCCTGGGTGGCTCAGTCAGTTAAGCATTTGACTTCAGCTCAGGTCATGATCTCACAGTTTGTGGGTTCAAACCCCGCACTGGGCTCTGTGCAAAGAGCTCAGAGCTCAGAGCCTGGAGTCTGCTTCGGATTCTGTGTCTCCCTTGCTCTCTGTCCCTCCCCTGCTCACACTCTGTCTCCCTCTCTCTCAAAAATAAACATAAAAAAATTTTTTTTAATTAAAAAAAATAAGCAGTATGTATTTTCTTTAGTTCTGTATAACCCAGGGTAAAAGTATCTGAACACAGCAACCCAGGAATGCAGCGAACATTCTGATGACTTTTGCATTGCATTTGTAGCTTATTTTAAAGCCAGTGGTCTCTAAAATTTTCTGATTGCTTCTTAAACATGTATCTTCAATATGTGTATAGTATTATGTATAAACTTTATGGATTTGCTTTTTACAATGCATTATATGTATATATATATAATGTATACAAAAAGAATTAAAAAACAGGTTACATTAAAATTAATATAAATAGAAATTTTAGCCTTTTCTTCTTCCCTGATGGATTGTCTTATGTGTCACTTGGGAGCTATGCATCCAGCTTTGGAGATGGCTGTGCTCATCTACATGTGGACAGGGGAAACAGGAAATGAGAGGTCTGAACATCTCTCAAGGAAACATCCTAGTTTCAAAAGGGTGACTGGTTTGGATATGCTTCATTCAACAAGGATAAGTTTTTTGACCTTGTACTTGCCTTACCATATTTACCATACGCATCTTACATGGGTTCCTCCTATTACGAGGGAAGTGGAACAGCAGAATGGAAAAAGAGTTGATAAGGCTTTTGAAATTACAGCTTTGCCATTAATTAACCTGGAGATTTTGTACAAATAACCTGACCTATTTTAGCCTCGGTTTTCTCTGATGAAGAGGGCTCAAGCCGGAAGAATCTATGATGGGTTCATGAAACACCTTCTTTTCCTGACAGTGTACAGTACTGTCAGATCTCTGATGAGAAGTTGGTGGATAAAGAGAGATATTCCTTGGTTGGGAAGAAGGTAGTGTTGGAACGAGGAGACTCCACTGAGCTGCAGACACCTGTGAGTGACTCTTCTGCACAAGTCACTATATCGATGCCAGAATATCATCTACTACATTCCTGACAGAGGGTCATCTAACTTCCAGCCCTTGCTATGGAAAACTCATTTGTTCTTAGAGGTAGACCATTCATTCAATTAAGAAAGATTTGAACTGAGACTACATATTTAATGCTTGAAAACCATGAAGCCATACGTAAATGTAGCCTAAAATAATTTATGTTTATAGATGCACAAGGCAACCCTCCAAAACATCCAAAGACACCTGCTATACTCCTCTTAGTCTCTTTACCCTTAAGATATACATGCTTGATTATTGAACAAGTCCTTACATGCAATGATTTGTAGACCCTTTGTTATCCTCTACTACTCTGGGAATGCTCTGGAATAGGTTTGGGGGTTACGGATGCTCAAAAAGTAACTCCCGGAGTTGGTTTTTCTGAGCATGCACAGGCTCCTGGAGAGCACTGATTTAGGGTGGGAAGCATCCATTCCTACTCCTTCCAAACTACTCACTCCAAGGAGTCTGTTTGAAAGCAGGCAAGGCTTTGAGCCTTTGGAATGGAACCTCATTCTTCACTTGTTTCTAGATGGCTGTCTTGAAGACTAAAATCGTAGTACTGGATATATCTTTAGATTTAACTCCCACTGTGTTTTCTGCCTGACTGGGATCTCTAAAAGCCATATCTTGTCAGTTCTCTTGGATACTGAAAATCATGTTATTCAGTTAACCTGGATTCTGACCTCATCTTTGCCCTCAGGACACCCAAGAACATTCTTCTCCGTGTGCCCAAATTCCAGGCCAAGTTTCTTAGAATTGCTTGTCTTATGGTCATGTCAGGACTGGAAACAGGCTCTCCTTCTTCCCACTCCCTCCACCTCTAAATGGCTGCACAATTGATTTCACATTTAAAATACACAGGCTTGAGGGGCAACTGGGTGGCTCAGTCGGTTACACGTCTGATTTTGGCTCAGGTCATGATCTCACTGTTCGTGGGTTCAAGCCCCGCATTGGGCTCTGTGCTGACAGCTCAAAGCCTGGAGCCTGTTTCAGATTCTGTGTTACCCTCTCTCTCTGCCACTCTCCGGCTTGTGCTCTGTCTCTGTTTCTCTCTCAAAAATAAATAAACCTATAAAAAAAATAAAATAAAACATACAGGCTTGAATTGTCAGTTTCCCTTATAAGCACACACCTTATTTACTCGCTTGGATGATATATATATTCTGTAGGTAGGAACTAGAGTTTTTTGCATCTTGCTATTGTATATAATGCCTAGTGCAAATCCTTGAACATATTATATGCTTACAGTTATTTGTTGAGCTAAAACAATGGCAAGGTACTACTTCTACTTCAAGGGACTTTGGAAAATTATTCGATTTGTTGGATCCATCGCTATATTTATACCTTGAAGAATTTGCATGTTTCCTCTTTGCTGACTCTGTAAGTTGTATGACAGGTTAGGTATCCCTTTTAGTTTTGGCTGTCAAGAAAATTATAGCTAAGTTCACTTACCATGTTGGCTCCCTGATCTATTTATCCTCCTCAATGCTAATTTCCCATTTCTGTTTCTATACTACTTTTGTCTTATGCTTTTCTCTCTTACTTTTTAGTATAACATCTTAAATCCTTTTTTGAGCAGGAAGAATATTATAAATACATTTGTATAAAGCTATTTTTAATAGAAATCAAATTATTTATATTTCTTTTCCATTTTGACATTCAGAACGTATTAAATGAAGTGAACTGAAGTTATAAGAGGCAGAGAAGGTCTAGATGCCTACCCACTAAAGAAATATCCATCTTTTCTACAAAACAAGCTAATTGTCACGCTTTTTTTCTTTTGAAAAGCCGTGTAATCTAAGATGAACTGAATAACTGGAACTGAAAGTGGGAAAGAGACTTAAAGATTCGTGTATTTCAAAAAACACTACCATTTTTTCAGAATAGAGCCGTCTGGACAAAGTCCGTGTTAATATATGAAAGAAAGACAAGTAATTTCCTTGAAGCATACCCGCATGAAATACCTTCCAAAACAGAGAAAATAGGAATTTGGTGACCAATGAGAAATACTGAACTTAATGTTAAATGACTCTAAGGAACATGGAGTAACTATAAAATAATCAGAAGTTCGGAGAGCTGTGTTTGAAGTTGTTCTCATTGGAGTCCCGTCTCCCTATTACTGTAATGCCACGACAAGGTGAAAATGGCAAGCTACATATAATCAGTGCCAGAAAGGAGAATATATTTCTTACCCAGGTTTCATAGGAGTTTATCTTAAACTACTTATTCGGGGACTTTAGTCTGACATTGTTCTCTAATTGACTCAACGGCATGTTTACATACAGGAGACACAAGTGGGAAAGACCTAGTCATTACCCTGTAATAGGGGAGCTCATGGCCTGGAACCAATCTAATTATACTAGTTGTATTCCCCTCACCTATTCAAATGTCTGATGTGCAGCCCGAGAGAAGTATGGTCATGAGCTATGAACCATCATCACAGATCCCAGCAGATCCGACATTTCGGTTGCCATTCCAGTCTTGGTGCCTGTTGCAATAACTATATTCATCTTGCTTCTGACAGTTAAGTGCTGCCGTTTCCCCCCTGCATTCCAGGATCCCACCATCCCCACTGACATAGGGAATCCAAATCCACGTAGCATCCATACCCTCATCTCCAGACTACAGAAGTCATCTAGAACAGGATTTCTCAAAGATGCAGCTGCCCTTTTCAAATGATTATAGTAACCATCGTTGTGAAGAGAATGTCCTACAGGCCCTGTCCTGGAAAAGATCTAGATGGAGGCCCTTAAACCATATACAATAATTCCATGGTAACATTTTTACCTCCCTGAGCTCTTTTCTTCAATACCATGCCAAAGATGTCCTATCACTCTTATTTCATTTACTGTAGGCCATAATTAAGTGTGCACTTCAAAGAACTTCCCTATGAAACCATGTAGAACTCTTCCATATGTTCTTGCCAAAATATTGAATCTTGAGTCAAGGGTTAGTGGTCCCTCGTTAGTAAATTCTCCCCTATCTAGTCCTATATTCTGTGCCCCCATCCCACTCCTCATTGTTGAAATCCGCTTCTACACATGTTCCCCTAATTTCTGCCAGGAAATATTTGTGGGTTCTGCAATTCCTTTGATGTACAGGCTATTTTCTTTGGAGCTTACACTTCTCTGCTCAAGCTATGTTAAGACCTGACTCAGCTTGTAGCCAGGAGGCGATGAGGAAGAGGCAAATTTTGTGGAGAACCAGATAAATTTCTGCTGTCATGCTGTTTCGCTTATTCCCTAGTAAAAAGTTCACTTACTTAATATACACTCACAACATGCTCATATTTTATGTCAAATTGTAAAGATATCAACTTAGTAATATTTCAGATATATACTTTTGGCCATGAGAAATTTTTTTGCGGTGGTAATTGTGGAAAATTGATCGCAAAACATATGATTCCTAAATAGTAATCTCTTCCAGGAAGTTAAACTAATGATTATTTAGTAAAAGAATATACTGACAAAACAAAATGATATTATCACTTTCCTAGTCTTTTCAGTGCAATTTTATTCAGAGACTATATTCCTATTGATCAAACGGAAGAAGAAGACAAAGATACTCATTTGGGATTGTTTTCAGCTGTGTTTCCCCAGAGGGGGACCCTAACAGAAGGAATGAAGTAAAACTGGCTTGTTTGGGACCTGTGTTCAGAAACACAGACTATAAGTGAGACTGGCAAGGGAAAAATGCTGATTCAGAGGTACATTGATGAGCAGTAGCCCGGGGCAGGGGGGGGGGGGTGGCAACTGGCACCTAATCCCTGTGCGATCTCTGAGAGATGATGTGCATATGGAACCCCTCAGAATGACCTAACCCAAGGAGCAAGGGAGTTGAGGCACTATTCTGCAATTCTCAACTGTCACTGAAGGCTGCCTCTAAGGGCCTTGAGTCCCTAGCACTTCAGGCCATCCCAGGTCACCTTCAAAATGTCCTTAGGTGGAGAGTTAGTTACAAGTGCCTACAGTTCGGCACTGTTGCCTGGATGAAAACGAGTACCAGGGGTTTGAGGCAAGATCTCAATAAATTTCACTTGGACAAATAAGTGATTCCCACATTGTTTAGCATTTAGCTCTCAAAATCACAATTTAACGATATTGGTTGCTCTTTTATCAGTGAAGCACAGAGAAGTGAATAGAAGGATACTTTAATACTGACGTGCAAACTCTTCCCCTACCAGATTACAAGTACCAAGAGAGAAAGGAATTTGTTTCCTTTGGTCACTGTGATAGTCCCAGGAGTCAGTAGAACACCCAATTAATATTTTTGACAGCATTCTAATGTCCACTAACATTACTGAAATGGAAAGTTTCTCTCTCTTTTTTTAATTTTCAAAATTATGGTTTAATATTTAAATAAATACTTTCTACAAAGTATTAAGCAGCTAACCAGAGCTTGGTAAAAAGTAAGCACCTAGTAAATGTTAGTAAAATGAATACATGGACCAAAAGATGTCATTTTTAGTTCTGCTATATTTATTTTAATTAATTCTAATATTTAGCAATTAGAAATATTATTATATTAAATTTTAATGGGAACTGGGGTACTTGATCTGCTGATAAATACCAGCAGATACAATTCTTTTATAAATGATACATGAGTATTTAATCTGCATATACTTTCTATTATTTTTAGTATATTTAGAATTTCAGATTATCCAGGTTCGGTCTACACTACTGAGTATTTTGGCTTCAGAAATGCAAATACACACACACGCACACGCACACACACACACACACGCATGCACGCACGCACACACACACACACCCTTAGCCATTTTCCTTTATTCTCTCCATAGAGATGTAGAAAATTCTGAGTTCAGAATAATTTATGTTTGTCACTGAATTGTATTAAATAATTTTTTCTTGCAAAACTTTTTCTTAAAGCTTTTCCCCGTAGGTTCTGCAAGTTGGCTTGTATGTAGTGAACATGTATCAGTTGAAAGTGGAGGGGAGTCTAACCCAGAAAAATTTGGAGTAGAGAGGAGAAGTCAACCTGAAATTAAACATGGACTTCACATGATCCACAAAATACAGATCCACGAAAGCTATATTTTCTTTGTTTTGCACCTATTTTAGAGCTTCTGGTATCTTCTTCATCTTAGTTCCTCCCCCCACCCTTTGGCCAAGACTATATCTGTCTATACACAGTTTTATTGGCCTGTGACGTGGCTAATTCCCCTGATTCTTTCCAAATAGGAAAGTAATGAAGCTAATTTGATGTCTGTTACCCTATTGAAAGGGGGTTCTCTGCGGGATAAGGGTACATAGATTTTTCTCTACTGTTCCCCCCCCCCCAAGTATCTAAAAATAATTAGTAGATTTAACACTGGCACCTTGAGCTCAAGATTGTTTCCAATTACAAATTAGCTACCTAAAATTATTGATAAATAACACTTCTAGTGGCACATTTATTGCAAATGTTTGTGGCTGTATTATGCAAAATATATATATATATATATAGCTTTATAACAAGTTGTTATGTGAAAAATAACTATAATTTCAACACAGGATGAATCTCTGTTTCGTGGAGCCCAAAGATTATAATTTTGAGTGCCCTCCCCCGCTCTGTTAGAATACACTGTTATAAATACAAAATTAGGTACAAAAGCAAGTATTTATTTAGAATGAGAAATTACAATGTATTATAAATTTATCAAAAGTAAAAAATCCTACCTAACCACAAAATTGGAGAAATAGCATAACCTGTTACTATTAACTACTTGACACATATGTATACTATTTTTTCCTACATTTTTGACTACACACTTTTGCAAGTCTCATCTCACTATAGCTGTATGATTTAATTTTTAAATTCCTTATTCCTTGGCTGTATTATCAGTTACCTTTATATTTCTTCAAACCATAATATTGATAGTTACTTGATATTCTGTTCTCATCACCCCAATACCTGAATTTTTTGCAGCATGATTCTGTTCACTATCGATTTTGTTGCTTTCTGTATGGTGCCATATCACTTGTGTGTTTTGGTTTTGACTATAAGCTTGCATTTTCTAGAACTTTATCTACGGGAATATTTTAAGACCTCCACTGAAGGTGCATAGATTCAGAGAAAAATTTTGTTTGCTTCTGCATAGTCATCAGAAAACTTAGGACTACTGTAAATTTAATTCTCAGTTCAAGGTTTGATTATTTTTATTTTTACTTTCTTTTTCTCACAAGTAATGTGAGTTTGCATGGATGGCAGCTTGTGTTTCTGACTTCTTAGGGAGGAATTCCCCCCTTGACTTAGCACTAAAGTTAGGACAAGTATGTTATCCCGAGATCCCCTTCAGCATGTGGGCTCCTTTCTAGTTCTCTCTCATATTAAAGGTGAATCTCATTGACATCCTATGTTGTGGGGGCTCCTTATTGGACTCCGCATCTTGCATTGGCCCAGCACTGGGTCTTCTTTGCCTCATTCCCAGGGCTGTCAAAACTCAAGCTCAAGTTCACCAGGGCTCAGCTGATACTGTCAGCATGAAGTGTGTCAGTGGTCTGCTTGCCCTTCTCAAATTTCCCTTTCACTGGTTTTCTACCCTCTGAGCATCACTTATTTAGTTTCCAGAACCTCAATACTTTAAACATGGTGTTAAAAATGTCCAGTGTATTTATTGTTCTCAGCTAGAGACAGTTTTTCAGTACTGTGTAAACAGCCATCTCTTTGTGTTTAAAATATGAAGGCTGTGGAAATAGGATGGGTTTTGGGTTCCCCCAGCCCTGTGTTTGGGTCCCAATTTCACTAGTTACTTTGCACCAGTCACATCTCCTCTGAATCTGTGTCCTCAAGTTTGAACCAGAGACAGTAATATCATCTATTCCACCTGATTGTTATAATCCTTATTGATAATGTAAAGTACCTAACTCAGTGTCTGACATATTGAAGATATTCAACAAATGGTAGCTATCACCCTCATCATCCTGATATTACTATGTACGTAATTCCTTACAAGACTCACTGTTACGATCTTATTGTGTGTTTGTACATACAGAAAACATTTTAACATTTTATTGTAAAAATAATATCCGTACTATTTTATATAGTTTATATATAATATATAATGTATGTAATCTCCATACAAGCATGCATACTGACATACAATCATAGACAATAAATCTGTAAAACAACACTTCCCCAAGTAATATTCCACTACCATTGCCCTAGTCCAAGCCACCTTCAGCCCTCTTCTTTATTATTACTACAGCCTCTTACATCACTGTTTCTACACCCACTCTTGGCCACTCTCAATCCATGTTGTATACCTCAATGATAATTACCCTTCTGAAATGTAAGCCTGTTCATTTGACCCCTCTGCTTAATGGCTGTCACTGCCCTTGGGACAACATTAAATTCCTTTACGTGGCTGATGAGGCCCTTTGAGATGTGCCCCCACTCCTCCTCTCCAGGCTCCCCTGGTGCCCTGTTTCACCTTCGATGCTTCAACCACGGTGAAGTCTTTCTGGTCCTCAGGCTTCCTTTCACTTACTTCCAGGTCTTGGCACAAGGTTTACTTCTCTTGTCTGGAATATCCTTCCCCCTCATTCGCTTTATGTGGATAATTCCTATTCATTGTATAGGTATCCCCTTAAAGGTTCCATTCTCCAAGAAGCGTTCCCTGAATTCTTGTCCACTGAGTTAAAATTGGGTGCTCCTGCTTCCTATTTCCACGAAACTCCACTTTTCTCATCCCATGACATTGTGTGAGCTTCGTGGGAGCAGAGCCATGTGTATTTTGTGGAACACCAACGCTAGCAAAGAGCCTTCCGCAGTGTGGGTGCTCAAAATCTCAAAATGCATGAAGCACTGAAGCAAAAATCATCACGGCTCTCTGCCTCCAGCCTCATTTCCCACCCCTTCCCACCTCCCGCTGCTCTCCCAAACTACACATAGGTTCGTTCCTCAATGGGGCCATGTGCTCTTTCTCTCCCAGGCTTGGCACAGGCTGTTCCCCGGGACAACACTCTTCTTCTTCCTCCTTACCTTGCTAAGTCCCCCTCAGCCTGCAGCTGTGGGCTTACACGCCCCCTCCTCCGGGACGCCTCGCTCGCCCTCTGCTGCTCTTTGGTTGGATGTTGTGCTTTTGCCTCCTAACACTACCCACAGGTTTATCAACACTTGTTGAGATACTTCTTCCTGTTCCCTCTTGTACCTCTACTGCGCATCCCTGTGACTGCCACAGACTCTGTGCACCGTCAATTTTGGTGGAATGAATAAATGAGCGAGTGACTCAGTCTTCTCCTAAACACTTTGTGGAAGAAAACCCTTTAGAAATAGTGGCCTCGGGGTATTTATTTCCTGCGTTTTGAATTCGTGGGCAAACAAAACCATAAACAAAACCTATTTATTTCCTGCATTTTGAATTCGTGGGCAAACAAAACCTAAAAGGAATTTAAATTTGATTTACAGGACATAATATTTCATTCGGAGTGTGAAGTAGTAAATCATAAAAAGATTCCTAAAAACTTTGGATTGGGTATCTTGCTTGTAAAACAATTTTGAGCATGTGTCATATTTTTATATGCATGTGTTTATACAAAAACAGGCATTTAAAAATTATTTATTTATTTTGAGAGAGACAGAGACAGTGTAAGTGGGGAATGGACAGAGAGAGAATCCCAAGCTGGCTCCGTGCTGTCAGCACAGAGCCCAAAGCAGAGCTCGAACTCATGAAACTGTGAGATCATGACCTACCAAACCCAAGAGTCAGACACAACCTACTGAGCCACCCAGGCGCCCCCAAACACAGGCATTTTTATATACATATGCATACAATATAAAACACAAAAACAAGAATAGGATAAACTATTAAGATAAATACAAATAGAAGTTATCATTTTCCCCCGCACTCCATCTCGAATACAGGCTAGAGATGAACTTAAGGATACTAATGAGACCTTGGCTCTATCAGTAGGTACATAATTCACAAATTCACAAGAAGAATGACTTAGGTCAGAAACTCTAGGCCTCAATTCAGTATGTGTAAAATCGGAATAATAGCTATTATGTGTGGGTTTTCAGTGATTAAAGAAGGTATTGTATGAGAACATGTTTGGTAGCATGCTAGGCACACAGCAAGTGCTAAACGTTATCTGACTTAAAATATTCCTTCTGACAAATTATTGTTAGATAATTTCAGGTATTCTCGACTTACTTCAGAGGTAACGTGTGTCCATGTACTGCAATGCTCATTTTCAGTTAGTGAAATATTATATCATGAAGTGGAAATACAACTATTTCATTAACCAATCTTATTATGCTATCAGGAAATAATTGGAATAGTGCAATAATCTTAATTGCGTGACATGAAACATTTTAATTCTTTTGATATGAACTACAAAAATAGAGTACAATGTATGCATTTCCTAAACATATAGATATGAAAATACAGAACTATATTTTATTAGTATATGCAAATATCTGCCTTTTTAAAAAGAATATGGCAATGGAAAAGTTCTTTGGTAAAACTATAACAATATTTTATTTTTAGTCAAAGGATGATCTACAAAACTCCTTCTGAGCTAATGGAAAATTAAACTACATTGCAGGCTTATCTATAGATTTTAATATTCCATGGAAAAACCTGTGTAAATAAAATAGAATTTTTAATGCCATCAATTTTTCATTTAGATATAATTTGGTCATGTGGAAGTTTTTTGGAAACACAGCAAAAATATCTGTGTGTATGCAGAAGATACAGGACTTGATTACTCGATTAAAGAGAAAATTTTAATTTGGACATCATGACAACATTGCCTAGTGTTTTATGGTCATCATACTTCTGTATATTAGTCAAGAAAAATTTAAATTGCATTAAAAATGGAAACCTCTCTACAAAAGGTTGCAGGAAAATTTACAGACATGTGGAACAGAATGTGTGACATAAACCCTTATTTATTTAGCATTTTTTAATTCAAAAGACTTTTTGTGAGTATCAGTGGGTCCCAGGCACTGTTCTAGGCCCTGGTGGTACAGCAATGACCATAGAAAATCATAGAGCTCACATGAGGAGGCAACTGGTTTCAAACGGTTAACAACACTGAGACAAACATACCATAGCGTCATATAGTGAAATATACTTTGCAGAAAACCGTATCCGGTAAATGGATAGAGAATCAGGGGTGATGGAGGAAGCTGTTATTACAGGCAGGTTGGTCAGAGAATACTTCTTTGACGAGGAGAAATTTGAGCTGAGACCTATAGGAAGTGAAGGAACAAGCCATGCAATAACCCAGGCAATGGGGAGAGCAAATGCAAATGTACCTGAGGTGTGAAAGCTCACCTGATAATGTTGAAGGAATAGTAGAGAAATCAGAGTAGCTGGAAGTGAATAAGTGAGTGAAGACTGGTACATGATTTTGCAGAGGTATCTAGGGACTAAATTATGTCAGGCCTTGTAGTCCATGGCTAAGCACTTTACACCTTACTTTAAATGTGATGGGAGATCACCCTTAGGTGATTTTGAGTAAGGGCAGGAAGAAATAAGATGCAGGCTTTAAAAGGATTTCTCTAGGTGTTGCTTGGCCAATATACCAGGGAGGGGGAGGGGAGGAGTAGAGGCAGGGAGACAACAAGCAGGGAGACACCATAAGGATTCAGGTAGGAGATATGGTGGCTTGGATTGGGAGGGTGGGGCTGCAGTGGTGGGAAATCTCCGCAGCCACGTCTATGCGTCCAATGCGTGGGTGTCTTTTAGTGGCACAGCCATCAGAATTTGCTTTTGGATTGAACACGAAGTGCAGGAGAAAGGGAAGTCAGACATGTCTCCAATATTCTTGGCCTAAGCGACTGAGTGAATGGCGGGATCATTTGCTGAAATAGCACTGTGAGATTAAAAATTTGGTTTTGGGTATTTTAATATGAGACGTTTCTTAGGCAAAAAAGTGGATAGGTCAGTAAGACAGTTGGATACATGTGTCACGGAATTTCAGAGCCATCCATGACTCGTTAGTGTTAAAAAACTGGAGACTGAGAGATATCACAAGACTTCCTTTTCTATCACATTCTGCTTGTAAACACTAAGTAATAATTCACATGATGTGAAAACATATGAAGAGGAAACTTGTACCACTTCTACCATAGAAGAGATAATCACCATTAAAATGTTGATGTTTTTATTTCAAGGCTTTTTTTTTTTCTGTGCATGCACATGAAAACACACATACACATACACACACAAACTTTTTTTTTAATGTTTATTTATTTTTGAGAAGGACAGAGACAGAATGCAAGTGGGTTAGGGGCAGAGAGAGAGGGAGACACAGATTCCGAAGCAGGCTCCAGGCTCTGCGCTGTCAGCACAGAGCCTGACTTGGGGCTCTAACTCACAAGCTGTGAGATCATGACCTGAGCTGAAGTCTGATGCTCAACTGACTGAGCCACTTAGGTGCCCCAATACACACACAAACTTTAAAAAAAAAAAGACAAATATAGAAACATGACAGAATGGCAAAGCCATAGTATGCAACAGACATTTAAACATAGGGACTAATAAGTAGAGATCGATATTTTTTGCATTAACTGCTAACTATTACATTGGTAGGAAAATCATCACTTACTTAGCAAATCTCCAATTGGTGGATATTTCAATGATTTCATTTTCTTCCATTAGAATCAGACGTATAAAAGGATACTATATACATTAAAAATTTTGATGTCAAGTGACAAATTGTCTTCTGCACACTGTGCCAGTATATATATATTCTTATTGGTCTTATTGGTAGAATATAAAAGTGCCCATTTCCTCCAATACTTTCCAGCATCGTGTTTTATGATTTCTGTCCATTTTACTCAATGAAAAAATACCATTTCCATATCTTTGGTTACATACGATTTTTCATTTGAGCCTGGCAAATTAGAAGTTATTCCTTTGTTAATTTGTAGACTTTGTCCTCATTTCCATGTGACATTTACTTCTTTAGTTTGTTTGCATATCTATGAGAATTTTACACAGTAAAGATACCAATCTTTGGTTGTCATAGATTATAACTATCCTCCCCACCCCCTCCATCCTTTGTCTTTTATTTTGTACATGGTGTTTTGGTCCGTCAAAGTTTTGTTTGATTGTTTGTTTTTTGTTTTGTTTTGTAATGTTTTTGCTTTTCCTGCTGACAATTTTCTTTTTAAAAAGTTTTTTTATTTTTAAGTAATCTCTGCACCCAATATAGGGCTTCAGCTTACAACCCCGAGATCAAGAGTTGCATGCTCTACCAAGGGAGCCAGCCAGGTGCCCCAATGGCCCATCAAAGTTTTATTGTTTGGTGTACCTCAATCTCTCTTTCATACATTTTTTGATTTGATACTGTATTACTTACTGTTTCATTTTTAGTCTTTGGTGTCAAGATTTAGCACTTTCATTAAGCAATATAGTAATACCCTGTGGGTCTTTTTTAAAAATTTTTTTTTACGTTTATTTATTTTTTGAGAGACATAGAGAGACAGAGCACAAGTCGGGGAGGGGCAGAGAAAGAAGGAGACACAGAATCCGAAGCAGGCTCCAGGCTCTGAGCTGTCAGCACAGAGCCCAACGCAGGGTTTGAACTCACAAACTGTGAGATCATGACCTGAGCCGAAGTCGGACACTTAACTGACTGAGCCACCCAGGCACCCCTCTTTCATGTTTTCAGAAGTGCTTTCTTATATAGCATCTCATTTCATCTTTACAATAACTCAGAGAAGTAGGAAGAATAGGCATTATTTTCTCGTTCTATTGACGAGGAAGTTGAGACACAGAAAGGGAAGAAACAAACATGTGTTAACACAGCTAGTAAGTGTTCAGACTAGAAAAAGTACATCGACTTCAACTCCTATGTTCTCTCCTGAAAGTCTTGTTCAATAACTATGTGTGCAAGACTTCCAGTCTGTGTCCATGTCTTCTAGTCCTATTTTGTCCTTTTAGCACTTAGCAGCAATTGGAGGTACACAGTAGGTACTCACTAAATGCTTCATGGTGGATGCTCTTCATCAGTGAGGACAGCGGTTTCACGCTGAGTGACTATCACACCAATTGGTAATGGCTGCCTCGAAGGCCATGAGAACCATTCTGAAGTTACATCTGGGCTCAGCTAGAAAAGTGTGTTGACTGATGAGTGACATCTGTAGTTGTGTAGTGGAAGGCCACGTATTCATGCTATTGAAGAGAATAATGATGTGTGCAATTTATGTTTTGCTCTGGAATCCCTTATCTGATTTTTAAAGCAGTCTTTCTTCCTAGTGCTTCTTAATTTATGGCATAAATTTATTCAACTCTAAAAAACTTAGAAGAGATCCACAGTTGTTTCAAAACAATAATTGTGTAAGTTATGCATACTCTGTGTGTATGTGTGTGTGCTATATAATTGAATTCCCTGAGGAAAGGTTCTTGGCTTTCTTGTTCACTACTACATCCCCAGAACCTGCATACATTAGGTGCTCAATCAATACTTATTAAATGAATGCATGAAAATCTAATGATTTCCATTTTTCAAAAAAAGCCATGGTTTCTTTATGTGCTGCTTTTCACTGATCGGTACGCTCAATCTATCCTTGCCTAGGAATTAGATGGGCTCTGAAACTATGAGAATAAAATGAGTGAAACAGGACATTTAACTTTAGTGAATTTCCAGAGTTGTCTTATAGAGCCCTGTGATTACATGGATCACAATTTTAAAACTAGTTCCTGACCTATTGATTAAATTAATGCATATGTAGTAGACTCACGTAGTTTAGTTTAGCCTTGGAAGGAGCCTGATAGTTGATTCATTTGCCATTCTCTTCATAAGGATGAGCTGTTTGAGGGTTGTAATACTGTTCTTATATCACTGGCATATGGCCTGGTACCTCTTTAGGAGAGAAATTCTGTAGTTTATCTTCCTTCAAAAGTGGAAGAAGAATTAGTAAATCAATTGGTTAGAGCCACATGTTATTACATGGTTGGATTAAAGGACATTAAAACCCAGCACTGAACTCATACCCTATGTTATTCGTATGTCTATATCCACATCTACACCTACACCTACATCTCGATCTGTATTACATCTGCATCTACGTCATCTATATGTATTTTCTTCCTGTCTCTTTCTTAGGAAAGTCAAGGCCATAAGGTGAATGTTTTTCATTTTCTTTTCTCTTGTTCATTGCAATGAAGTAGTTAGATGGATTCAAGGCCATCCTGTGGCCTGATCATCTCTCTTTCTCTGAAGGCAACTAATACACACCAGACCCCAAATTTAGATTAGAGATAATGGTAGTAATGGAAAATAAAGTGTCCCAATTGGGTCTCCAAATTAAGCGTTTGATGAAAGAGTATTGATAATAAATTGACATTTTGCTTTCTGTTCTGCTACTACCCAAACTATTCTGCTATTGATGAGCGTAGGGTGGTTGATCTAAAATCCTTTAGGGAGGAAAGATGAGTAACAGGGAGTTATTGGGGGCATTCCAATACCGTTGGTTTTCCTTCTTTTTGGCAGCAATGAAACTAGCCTCATCATCTATTATAGCTCACCGTATTCACTACATAAATGTTTGTTGAGGGGTGCCTGGGTGGCTCAGTTGGTTAAGCGTCGGACTTCAGCTCAGCTCATGATCTCATGGTCTGTGAGTTTGAGCCCTGCGTTGGGCTCCGTGCTGACAGCTCAGAGCCTGGAGTCTGCTTCGGATTCTGTGTCTCCCTCTCTCTGCCCCTCCCCCCGTCCCCACACACTCTGTCTCTTTGTCTCTGAGCAAAGAATAAACCTTAAAAATAAAATTAAAAAATTAAAAAAATGTTTGTTGAATGAATCAATAGCTCATATCCAGCTTATAACCTGACACTTTCTCCCTTCAAGAATATCTCTCCCAAATGATTGGCCTCTGCTTGAATGGTAAAATATCACCTACGTTAATAAGACTGAAATTTTAAGTTAGAAAGTAAGCGTTCTGTACTCTTTATTTTAGGGGAAAAAATGATCATTGTAGAGCCAGATGGTAGAATTCTCACCTTTAAAAAAAACACAAACAGGAGTTTTAAGAGCCTAGTGAGAAAAATCACATAAGAATAAAAATTAAGGAAGGAAAGTTGTAACCTAAGGGATTATTTTTATGCACTTTAGATATTTCCAATTCTCTAAATGATGATTGAATTTATCAGTCTTCAGTTGCAAGTACATAAATTTTGTAAAGGGACAATCAGATAATCTCTAAATTATCAAAGAAGGAAAAAAACCCATCCAGCTGCTGAAAGCACCCCAGCCCACGTGGAAAAAATGAAAATAAACATGAGCAAATGAAATGAAAATCACTGGATTAAAGATATGCTTTATTACACTCCATGAGGAAAAATGTAAATGTCTGATACAATTGAAAATAACGTCTATTGACATTGCAGCAGATATTTTATAAGAAAAAAAAGGACTACAATAAAAATCAAGGTATAAGCAAAGCAGGAATTTTCACATTTTATTTTACCTTACAGTTCCATCTTTCTTCCCCTCTCGCCACCCACCCCCAGTTTGAACACTGTAATTTGGTGATTGCTGTAATTCTTATGACCCATTGAATCACTCTACCAAAAATGTTTAGAGACTTCCATCCATTTGGAATGAAGACAGTGATGATGTGATTTCTATTGTTGGAGAAACGGGGGAAAGGAAGCAAATGAGAAGACACTGGGGAGGAGCCAGGGAGAGGGTATCATGTCCTGGAAGAGAGGCACTTATCAGAAATGGATGAAGGCAAGAGACCATGAACACAAACAGGTGTTTCTTTTCGGCCTCCTTGCCCTGAACTTCCCTCAAAAGAGTTTCCTTCTAAGTAGGATGACTATATAATTTACTGTCAAAACAGAGATACTTTTCTGAATGAGAAGGAGTGCTACATTAATAATTATGCCTGGACAATGGTGTAAATCCAACCTTGCTACACAAACAGGAATGAATGTCCACTCCACACCAGGTTTCCTGTGGCGTGATCTCCACCTCCTGTGATTACTACCCTCATCCTCTCTTGTAGTCATTATTAGAGTTTGATCAGTGTTCTCAATCACACAGGCTCCCGAAGGGTGGATGCTCTGCCTTTGTTACCTTTGTTCTTCTCATAGCACACAGCCTAATGGGACTGGAATATAAGATGCCACCTTTCCAGAGAAACACCCAAAATCTTATACTTTGGCTTCTTCTTTGCATTTTTATGACTCTTTCAATGCTCTGTGTTACTGGAGCAAGCCACTCAAAGGAGGGGCTCTCCCACCCGTGGGCTGAGAGCTATCTCTGCAAACTATTCTGCTATTGATGGTATGTTTGCTCTGGACAGGGCTTTCTTCACCAGAAGTCCAAGAGGCAGTTGTGAGCTTATGAAAGACACTAAACCCATTTCGTCTGCCATTGCTTTAGGTAGTTGGGCTCATGTAAGCCTCAGCAAAAATAATGCACCCGATGGGTGAGTCTAGTTTATTAGGATCCTGCACTGAGATTTGAGATCAAAATTCCAGCTGGTAATAAATTATTCCTTTACCTAACTTCTATATAAAATAGATCAATATATAGCGAGTCTTTTCGCTTTAGCTTCCTTTCAGTTTCCATTTTAACTATCCTGGTGCTCATAGTGTGATCTTCTGGAATATTCTGCTTTTACCTGCCTAGAATCTTCAGGCAATATCAAAAGTTTCTGAAGGTGTTTTAACTGGTCTGTATCACTTTCTCAGAAGCCTGTAATTCTCCAGCTGGGGGCTATTCACAAATATTTCAGAGACAAGGGTAATTCTTTTTATTTACTTCCAGACATCAACTTTTTCTGCTCAGCCATATATCTTTGGTTGTATTTCTTTACTGGTAGATTGAACATTGTTTCCAGCTCTTTGGGGATGCCTTTTCTTTCCATTCTGTTTATTCCATATGCATCTCTCCAATACATGCCATTGATTTTGCTGTTTGTTTGTTTTTTAATATTTTTATCTTTACTTTTTAAAATATGAAATATACTTCTATAAGGATGTGTGAGCACATATGTACCTTTTAAAGAATAAGAATAATAAGTCAAATAATGGGTACCCACTCCAAAGTTCATTGGCTTAAAATAATATTTGCTCATAATTTTTAAGTCAATAAAAATAGGTTATTTAATTGGGGGACATTATGCTCTGATTTTTTTCTGTATAAAACACAATCTTTCTTAAAAGATAAAATATAGTCTTTCTATCTGCGATTCCTCTGGACATTATTCTCAAATACTTTTATTATAATATAAAATACTATTGATGAATGATGTGAATTTTTTTCACAGATGAAAAATTGACATCATAATACCATGGTCTTGCAATAAAACCAAGCCAAAAAAAACCAATAAAAACAATGACAGAGTGAATACAAATTGCTTTTGGTATGATACGTTTAAGCTTTTTTCTTCACTTAAGTTTTCAAAGACAACAGTATATACTCTGATGTGATCTTAAGGCTAAAAAACCAAAAACATTTTTGTACACTTTGAAATAATACTGTATAATATTCATGTGCTATTGCCTCATTGGATCTTTCACATTCCCCAACTTTCTTTGTTTTTTTTTTTTTATTTTTTTAACGTTTATTTATTTTTGAGAGAGAGAGAGACAGAGCATGAACAGGGGAAGGGCAGAGAGAGAGGGAGACACAGAATCTGAAACAGGCTCCAGGCTTTGAGCTGTCAGCACAGAGCCCAACGCAGGGCTCGAACTCACGGACCGTGAGATCATGACCTGAGCCGAAGTCGGACGCTTAACCAACCAAGCCACCCAGGCGCCCCACCCCAACTTTCTTTGAATAAGCTCTTAAAAATTGCATTTAACAGTAGAAAAGTTGAAGTCTTTTAAAAGAGTTGTTTTTTTTTTAATTTGAGTGTAGTTGACACACAATATTACATTCGTTTCAGGAGTACAACATAGTCAACATAGTGATTCAACTTCTTCATGTGTTATGCTGTGCCCACCACAAGTATAGCTACCATCTGTCACCATGAAACGCTATTACAGTATCATTGACTATGTTCCTTATGCTGTACCTTTTATTCCTGTGACTTATTCATTCCATAACTGGAGGCCTGTAACTCTCCCTCCTCTTCACCCATTTTGCTTATCTTCCCACCCCCTTTCCCTCTGACCACCAGCTTGTTCTCTGATTCTGCTTTTGGTTTGTTTGTTTCTTCATTTGTTTTATTTTGGATTCCTTATATGAGGGAAATCACATAGTATTTGTCTTTCTCGGTCTGACTTATTTCACTTAGCATAATACCCTCTAGGTCCATCGATGTTGTCACAAATGGCAAGATCTCATCCTTTTAAGGTGGTAAAAATTCCTCTGTGTGTGTGTGTGTGTGTGTGTCTTGGCTATTGTAAATAATGCTGCACTAAACATAGGGGTGCATATATCTTTCTGAATTACTGTTTTTGTTTTCTTTGGGTAAATGCCCAGTAGTGGAATTATTGAATTATATGGGATATGCATTTTTACTTTTTTTGAGGAAACTTCATACTGTTTTCCACAGTGGCTGTACCAGTTTACATTCCCACCAACAGTGCACAAGGGTTCCTTTTTCTCCACATCCTTATCAACACTTGTTATTTCTTGTCCTTTTGAATTTAGCCATTCTGAAAAGTGTAAGGTAATATCTCAATGTGGTTTTGATTTGCATTTTCCTGATGAGTAGTGATGTTGAGCATTTTTTTCATGTGTCTGTTGACCATCTGTAGGTCTTCTTTGGAAAAATGTCTAGTTAGGTCCTCTGCCCATTTTTTTAATCAGATTTTTTTTGGTATTGAGTTGTATAAATTCTTTATACATTTTGGATATTAACCCCTTATCAAATACATTATTTGCAAATATCTTCTCCCATTGCATTTTTGTTTACACATTTTGGATATTAACCCTTTATCTAATATATCATTTGCAAATTGCCTTTTTGTTTTGCTGATGTTTTCCTCCACTGTGCAAAATATTCTTATTTTGATGTAGTCCCAATAGCTTGTTTTTGCTTTTGTTTCTCTTGCCTTAGAAGACATATCTAGACAAATGTTGCTACAGCTGATGTTAAGGAAATTACTGCCTGTGTTCTCATGAAAGTTGAAAACTATAAGAGCAAAATCGAATAAGACAAAAGCTGCTTAAAGTCTTATTGTCGATGTTCCAAACATCACTTTTTTGCCCTCAGTCCAAGAGTGAATGTTCCATTCTGAAGTTTTTATAATGCACATGTTTTCTGCTTCTCTCTAGCTCTCGCTTAAACACACACACACACACACCGAAAACACTAATGGATTCCACGTAGGAGAAATGGTTTAATTGTTTTTTAATAATAGGATAAAATTAAGAAGATACAAAAGCAGCTTACGTTTTATATATAAGATCCCAAGAGAAATTAAATGGATCCATAATGAGCTGATCACAGGAATTGCCTTCCACACATTAGAGGCTAAGCATCGATAGCTCTCTAGAGTTTTTGAACATAATTAACTAATCCGAATAGAATAGTTGAACTATAATTTTAGGTAATGGTATCTAAACTGAATAAAATATAAATTACATTTCTCTTTAGTCATATTAATGTTGATTAAGAAAATATAGATTTGCTAAACAGTTGTGTAACCTGTGAGGGCTCCCATTACAAAAAGAGTGACATCATTTTGCAGAATTATTAATTGCTTCCCTTGATGCATGTAAGTCTTGGCTAACAAGTCATTAACCACTTTGCAAAAACAAGGACAGGGAAAAACAGCAAGCCTGAATACTACACATTTAGTGCCATTGCTAAGAAAATAATTCAGCAATGGAGCTAAAGCATGCCTGAAACTATAAGGCAATAAAAAATACATTTTCAGCAACAAAATTGACTTCACACCACATCTTCAGAAATATAGCATTCAACAAATCCTTTTTCAACTTTCCTATTCTGTTCTATGTTTTAAGGGGTCTTTCTCTCCTCTTGTTCGAGGGTAGTTATATGATACTGTCGTGAAAACCTCCTGCTTGGGTCCCTACCTGGGACCTAAGATCCATTTTTCTTCTTATGAGAAACCAATGAACAAGTGGGTGGTGACTATAGCATATTGTTATTCGAAAAGGAGTAAAAGGAAGGAGACCACATACCATCTGATAATCTGTTGTTCAACGTTCTCTTTGTTTGGAGACAATCCTTATTTTCTTTTTATACTTTTTTGGAAAAATAAGATAAAATTTGCCCATCAGTGTCCTAACGTGACGTGAAGTACAGTGGAACATCTGAAACCTGGACTATTACAAAGGGCCATACTTTTTTTCAGTGAAGATAATAATACACTCATACTCTGTACGATGGTCACCCTGGCTTTACTGCACAAAGCCGTCGTTGCTTCTGTTGTCTGAACCCACTATTCGAAGAGCATCCTGCTGTGGATTCTAAGACTCCTCAAATAGTTGACATGATCCTCCTCTCAACGGAGGGCAGAAGCTGTGTGAGTTTTAATGATCGGGGTACTACCTGTACTGCACGTGGTAGGAACCGAAAGGAGCATAAAGACTTTGGGCCACTCTTTATCTCTTAGTCTCCTCAGATTTTTCTCCCAGTGTTAATTAAAGGACTCAAAGTACTCTCCTGTCCCAGTTTGGGGAGGCATCTTAAATGTGATAGTTATTAAGGCAAGTATACACTGAATTCTTATCTGGTAAATAGGAAGAAGAATGTAGTATACCACAACGGAATAAAATGATCCGAAACCGATTGTATGTGCGATTGTATTTTGCCTTGAATGCACAATGATTTTGTCCCCATTTCTGTAAATGGCATAATAACACAAAAGTTCTTGGGATAGGTGTTCAAAGGGAGAAATTATCTAAACCAGAATTATGGGCATATCCTCTCTACGAGGCTCTACGTCTTATGTATGGTGGTGATAGAAAAACAATGAAAGCATTGGATGCATCTTACTCTGTAAGAGGCAACTGTTTATATTTTTTATCATTATTATTTTACATTTTCTAGCTTTCAGCCTTCCATATTTCAAAAAAGTAAATTTTTTTTCCTGAGGAGCAGCTAATGGATGTCTTAGAGTACTTATTGGGAGAGAGAAAAAATATTCACCTTGAAAGTTGCAATATTCACTTGAAATTTGCTTCATTACTATGCATAGTACTCTTCATATATTCCTTTTCTTAGATAGGAATGGTTACATAAGACTGGATATATACTATGAGGTGAAAGCCAAATAAGAAACATTTCTCTATGAGAAAAGTAAAATTACTTTTTGGTTTTTTTATAAGGCATAAATAGATGTATATATCTAATGTATAGGCTTACAAAATAAGCTAGTGATGGAAACAGTTGGAATAGCAAAATCTGAAAATATGTATATGTAATTCATATAAACATGTAAAATATTCCAGTATTTATCATGTTCATACCTTGTTTTCTTCTTGAGCATTAAATGACTTGATCTCAGTTTAGAGGAACAGTTTCTTGTCCTGACTCCCAGGATCCTTATATCTTAGAAAAAAATTACAAACCATATGAAACAAGATAACCTGATTTGAGAAATCAACTGTCTTATTATCCAGACTGAAAGCCTGTTGTAGATTCATCATGAAAGGCTGAGAGGCATTTTTGCATTCTTGTCCGTCTTGCAGGGTCAGCCAAGCATTTGTATTTGTAGGACCTAGGCCCATGTTTCTCCAAGTGTGGTCCGGGAACCACCTGTTTCCACTTCTTGCAAATTTCTGGGATCCACTCAAAACTGACTAAGACATACTTGCTAAAAGATACTTCAAGTGATTCTAATGCACAGTATGTTTTGAGAATGATTTATCTCTTTCCTTTTGCACATCATTTCAGCTTCAGCCATATAGCTTTTGTTGGGGAAGTCAGGCTCAACAGGAGATGGAGTGAAGTTGCCCAGAAGAGAGTTGATGAGGGGAGAGAGGCTGATACTTGGAAAGAAGAGAGTGGCCAGAGGAGAGATTCACCAAACCAGGTTAAGTTGATAGGGAATAGATTCTGTGGACAAAGATTTGCATAGCTCCTCAGGAGGTAGTGGGCTGCTGATGGCAATGACTCCTGGATGCTGGAAGATTGACGCCTATGGCCAGGCTGGTGCTCTGTGAAGGCAAATGCTGGGAGGGCGCCTTTCTAGCTTGCTCTGAGAAGCAGTATCATCAGGGACTTGATGGTGCCATCAATTATAGCAGAAAGAAAGACAATAAATATGGAAACCACCATCGATGAACGATCAGGTAAACCTTCAATTTCCTGACATTGCATAAGGATTCGGTGAATGGTGGGGGATTGAGAACAAACATTAAAACTCAGTTACACTCTTGAGTTTAAAATGTTCCAAAGACACTCCCAAGAAGACCAACTAACAACTCTCCATAGACAAGACACCACTGTGAAAATCCCAGAACCCAGGGGTGTGGCTGAAGCACTCACTCAGATGACAGACACCAAGAAGGACTGATTTAGAAAGGTAGGAGGAACAGTTTCTCTTTAACTACATTGCCCCTCCCCCAGGCTGGCACAGCACTGCACCAAGAGCCCCCCCTCCCCCAAGGCCTGCAATTTCTTCAGTGGGAAAACAGAGCTCAATGTGGACACCCAGCTTCCCAGGCATTGCAGGACACTGCCCAGGAGGCCCACTCAGGTCTCACTTCATGGGGATGACTGGGGGAATCTTCAGGGTTTGACCACTAAGGATAAGATAGAGATGAAGAAAGTGGGGCTTAGCGCAACCAGGGTTCAGATCTCAGTGGACCACATTCCTGCTTGCAGCAGTGCCTGTGCATATATCTCAGCCAGTAGGACCCCATTCTGGCCAGATGGGCAGATCAAGGCAGTGGACCCATTTGGCCAGGGAGCTTGGTTGGCAGTTCTACCTGATTTGAGTGCCTAGCCAATGAGCCCTACCACCACAGAGTCTATTCTATGGTTGCACTTGGGCAGGGAAACCAGTTCACAAATCCACCCAACTGCTGAGCACAGCTTCCAGTCCTTTCCAACCAGGGACCCTGGTCAAGGAATCCAGGTAGCCGAAGAACCCATCATACATTCCCACTTGGGCAAGGAGCCAAGCCAACAATCTTGCCTGACTGTTGAGAATAACGTTTGGCTCTGTACAATCAGAGAGCATCAACATTGACCCTGGGAAGCCTTGAAGCTCAGCCTACAGGTCTACCCAATTGCTGAACACAGCCTGTGGCCTTGCCCAGGTAGGGAGCCCAGCCAGTGACCTCACCCAATTATGAAGCATCGCCTGCTGCCCCATCTGACCAGGGAACCTGGACAGTGACCCTCCCAAGTATGGAGCACAGCCTCCAGTGTCATCCAACTGTGAAATATAGCTAGAGGCCCTGCCTAATCACAGTACCTGGCCAGCAACCTTAACCAACAGAACAGCACAGCCAGTAGCCAGTAGCCAGTAGTCTACCTGTGTGCAAGGCCCAACCTGTGGCTGTGACAAACTTTGGGATACAGCCTATGAGCCCCACCCGATCACAGAACACAGACTGTACCCTGTCCATGAGGAAGGCCTGCTCACATCCCACTTGAACTAGAAGTCCAGCAAGCAGCACCATCCAATTGAGGCCCCACCAGTTTAGGAGCAACTGTGGAGCCCAGCCTGCAGCCCTGCCCAATTGCAGAATTCAACCAGTGGTACCACCCTGCCAGGGAACACAGCTTGATGCTCCACCTGACCACAGGTGATTGCAGAGCCCAGTCAGAGGCCTCACTTGAGTGTGGAGCACAACCAGAAGTCACTCTCAACCAGGGAGCTCATCTTGTAGTCTTGCTTCAACAAAGAGACCAGCCAGCAGGCTCACTTAACTATGGAGCTCAGCCAGAGGGGCGTGCTCCCTCCCCTCCCCAAGTGCAGAGCATAGGCAGTGGCCTCACCCAAATAGAGACCCTGATAGCAAGCCCTGTCTGCCCATGGGCTCTAACAGTTAACCCACCCAGTACCCCAAGCTGAACTGACTAATGAAGGGCTTTCCTGACAATGTGGGCCTGTAAAGTCTGGAAGAGGAGACAACTTACATGAATGTGCAGATACCAATGCAAGGATATAAGGATCACAAAGAATTAGGTAGACATGACACCACCAAAGTAAACTACTAAACCTCCAAGTACTGATGCTAAAAAAAAAAAAAAAAATGGAGATCTATGAACTGTCTGATGAAGTATTCAGAATAATCCTTGTAAAGAAGTTCAACAAACTATAAGGACACACAGAGAAACCATTTAACAGAATTTAAAAAACAATGCATGAACAAAACCAGAAGTTCAACAAAGGAATAGAAACCATTAACCAAAACCAAACAGAGATTTTTCCAGAAGATAGCAAAGTGGGAGGATCCTGAGCCCACCTCCTCCCACAGACACACTGATGCTACAACTACATATAATGCAATCCACTCTAAAGATGACCTGAAGACTTACAGAATGGCTTTTTCCAAAGAAAAAGTCATATCAAGAAGGGTAGGAGGGACAGAGATGCAACCAGGAACAAAAACCCCCACATGGCAACTCGCAAGAGGGAGAGATATTACAGGCACGGAGGGCCTTCCCGGGGAGTGAGGAAATCAAAGCATACCCAGCCCTGGGGACCTGCACCAGGAAGATGAGCTCCTATAAGGTCTGGCCTTGAAAATCAGTAGGGCTCACCTCTGGGAGAGCTGGAGGTCTATAGGAAACCAAGACTCCACTCTGAAAGGGCCAATGCACTATTATCACTCAATCCGAGACCTAGCATGGATCAGCAATTTGAAAATTGGGCTACATGTGAAAGAGCAAAATTGTCTAATTTTAGAGCATGTGCCAGAGGGGCAGGGATCTATAGGAGCGTTCTCCAAGATTGGAAGCATTGGTGGGTGCCATTTTTCTTGCCCTCCTTCAGCCAAACTAGCTGGATAGTTCTCACACTCTTCCATGTACCTTGCTAGCGCTGCTTGCCCTGCCCTGGTGGAGCTCTGTAGAATCACCTCATCCAACACACCTGCCCTCCCCAAAATAGCTCCTGCCCCACCATGCCCAGCGGGCAGCCTTGACCTGGACTGGCATCCCACAAAGTGACTCCTGTCCCAGGGCGTTGGGAAGGTTGCCCTGCCCGCCAGCACACCTGCAGCAGTTGCAACCAGGCCTCTCATCCAGCTGCATCAGGTGTAGACACCTACTAGTGTGTCCACAGCTGCTATGGCCAGGCATCTTAGCCAGCTGAGCCAGGGGCCAACCCCTGCCCACTAGTGCGCCCACAACAAACAGTATCAACAATGGTCATTGCAGCTAGCCACAACGAACATGCTACTAAACAACCAATGGGTCAATGAAGAAATCAAAGAGGAAATTAAAAATACTGTGAGGCAAATGAAAATGGAAAACAATGGTCCAAAATCTTTGGGATGAAGCAAAAGCGGTTCAACAGGGAAGTTTACAGCCTCAAATAAACAATGTAACCTTACAGTCTCAAATCTTACACCTAAAGGAACTGAAAGAAGAACCAACAAAACCCCAAGTTAGTAGAAGGAAGGAAATAACAAGGATCAGAGCAGAAATAAATGAAATAAAGACTAAAAGAAAAAAAGAAACAATAGAAAAGATCAACGAAACTAAGAACTGGTTCTTCGAATTTCAGTAATATTTCAATATCTTTGGAAAAAGCATCATGTTATCTCTTAGGGATTTATCTCTCTCTCTCTCTCTCTCTCTCTCTCTCTCTCTCTCTCTCTCTCTCTGTCTCTCATTTAAGTAGGCTTCACACCTAGCGCATAGCCCAACATGGGACTGGAACTCAGGATCCTGAGATCAAGACCTGAGCTGAGATCAAGAGTTGGACGCTTAACCAACTGAGACACCCCAGTGGCCCTACCTATCTCTTAGGCTATTGATTCAAGAACCTATATTTCTAAAACTAAATAGTATAAGCATACAATGAGGTAACTAAAATACTCTTTAGATTTCATTTTCCTCAGTTCTTATATAATAGGATGGAAACTGAGTTATTTTGATTATACTAATAAAATCATTAAACACTTTCCCTCTATTATCTGGACAGTTGGAAATTATTCTGAAAGGCTTTATCTTGAACTCTAAATAACTATAAATTCTCTGGTTTGTGTCTGAAATATGGCCCAAATGTTCTGACCAAGGTTTATGCCTGATTTTTTTTTTCTCTTTTATGAGAAAGGCAATCTGAATCATGGCATTCTAGGCTATTCTAAGCTTCCCACACACACACCTTTTTTTGTGTGTGAGTATTATGGAAAGCTTCAATTAATTCCTTGAGTATGAATGGAAGCCTTTGATTTGAAAAAAAACAAATGTTTCTAGATGGTTAGGATGTCATCCTAGAAAGAGTAGCACATGATGAGTAAGAGAGCCAGGCTGTTTGTCCCAGCACCGACACCCATTAACTTTGTAGCTTTGAAGTAAGTCACATCATGTCTCTGTGACTTAGTTTTTCCATCTACACAACAGAGACCATACCTTTTTTATGCTAATATGCAGGATTATGGTAAGTGTAATGATTATTGTTAAGTTAAGCTTCTCTCCAAGGGTCAAGGACTTCCTGAGATAAAGACAACATGGATATCAGCAGTGGAGAGAGGAAAAATTAATGAATGGACCTAGGATCCACAGGGACTCCAACAGGCACCAAGAGATGAAGAGTCAGGACACGCTGAAGGCATGGATTCAAATCATACAGAACTTGCGAAAGAAAGAGAATGCAAAGTCAACAGCAGCAGGAGCTAGGACCCCAGACAATGGGAGTTGGGGTCTCTGGAGCCTCAAATATTCTTTCCTTGGGTTTAGCCGAGGACATCGTCAGTGGCAAGTATCAACTCCAAATGGGAGTTTTCAAGGATCGAATGACAAGAAGGAACTGAGAAGTCGGAGGTGAAGAATAAGAAGTAAAGGCAAAAGGAAGAAAGATACTTCTGGTTGTTCCCATTTCGTCTTCTGTTAGGGCTCCAGGATGAGAGAAGGAGGGGAAAAACAGAGGAAGTGAGACATACGTGGCTTCTCTGAGGGAACAGAAGTAGGGAGACCCTTCCAGGGAAAGATATATTTAGGTTTTAAGGAGTGGAGTAGCAAGAGGATGTGTAGTGGAGAACTGACTATATATTCAATCTGAATGAGCACAAGAAGCATATTTGCTATAATCCTAATTCTGGAAATGGGAACAAATACATTTTCAATCATCAGAGAAGCTAGTTCTAATTTGAACATCAATTTAAGAGAGACAGGACTAGAATCCAGAGATCTTGGTGTAAGACTTCATCATCGGTCAACCTAGACTGACTAGCGTAATGGTCTCTATTTTTTAGTTCCTATTGCTAGTCACCTCTTGTTATTTATTCTAGGCATTACTGTCAGAGTGATCTTTAAAACACACACACACACACACACACACACGCAAACACACATCTGATCATTGCTTAAAAGTATTTATTACCTGTAGAATAAAGTCCAGATACTTCAGTGTGACATTGGTAGTTTGGGTCATACTCCATCCAGCCTTCCTTTCCAAACCCCTTGATCACAGCAAGTTCAGTCTATTACCAATCTTCTCACCCCACAAAGCTACTGGAAACTGCGAGAGCAGATCTACTCTGGGTGTCTTTTGCAGACCCAGCACCATCCAGCTCCAGACTTCTGGTCTCTATGCTGCCTGTTTAGTCCACATAAGATCACTTTCTATCATCTCTAGAACAGTTTTACTCGGATTGTAGCTGATGTTAAGTGTGCAGCTGTGAAGAGTCTGAAACGTGACCCTACTTACAAGCTAACAAGTTCACCTGCCATAGTTTTACATCTCTATCTCTATCTCAGTCAGCCTGTCTCCTCCACGTCCATGGTTATCATCTCTGTCTCTACCCATAAACATGACATCTCAGGGTCAGGGAACAGACCTTTCTTATAGAACAGCTTGCATTGGGTCCCCAAGCCCTAATTCTTCGTGGGGTGGCACAGTGAACGCTCTCAGTACCTGCTCCTGTGGGATTTTGCATACGGGGGACGAACCTCCAAATTATGAAACTTGGAGTTTATATCAGAGTTGTTGGCACATCTGCCCATCTCCACCACACCCCTCCCCCGCCCCAGGAGGGGGCTTGGAGGGACATGGGTGACAAGGGTGACAAGGGACATGGGTGACAAGGAAAGGAGAGAAAGAGAGAGAGAGAGGCAGAGAGAAAAGGTAAAGGAGAGGGGATTTTGTTTTGGAATGTAAACAAATCCTCTCTGGAGACAGGAGGGAAAGGTGTCTCCACCACTCTGCAGTGTAAACACATGGGTCCCGGGAGATAAATCTCTCTGTCTCTCCAGATGTTTCTAATTTTAGTTGCTCTTCATTCATCCTTTAACATAGGTACCAACACTCTTTTCTCAGAAAGCCCTGACTGGAGAAACAGGAAAATATTTATGGAGACTTGTCTCCCAGCAGCTGCCCTGCCTTGTACGATTTCATCTCATTACTTTTTTGTATCTTGTCTTATTTCTGTTGGTGAAAGATGAGGCAAGTCTATAAAACTCAGCACGATTTTAATGGAGGCTTGGGGATGATGGGAGGGAAGCACGACGCCAAGAGTAATTTATGATTGGTTCTGAATGTGGTCACTTTCAGAATCCAGACCCTGAATCAGGCCCATCCTCCAGGAATGCCTTTCAGATGATTTGCTGCCTACATCACAGGAACCAGGTGCCTGGGACCATCCCACCTTCTGCAGGTAAGACCGCTATTGTGCTTGTCTCTCACCAATAACACAGAGACGGTCAAACAGTGCAGTGGGCATAACAAAGCATGTCTCAATTTCAGCTTCATATATGATAAAGCCCACGCTGCAGGTCAGTGAGGGAGAGACATGTGATTTAATAAATGGCTTTGGAACAGTTTTTCATATGGAAGGAAATTAAAATATATGCCACTTCACACCATAGGCAAAATTTAATTTCAGGTAGGTTAATTAGGTGCGAAAGGTAAACATATTCTTTTTTTGGTAACTATTAACAAATCTGTCTCAATACCAGACTGTTTTCTGTCACATAGTATGTGCTTATTATACGCTGTTTGAAAATATGTTTTGAGATTCAGGAAGATGTCTCTATGTCTCTAGAGCTCTTTGACTATATATATATATATATATATATATATATATATATATATATACACACACACATACATGTGTGTATATATATATACATATATATGTGTGTATATATATACATATATATGTGTGTATATATATACATATATATGTGTGTATATATATATATATAGTTTGATATTTCTCTATTGCCTTCATTTTTAAATTGGTGATATTTTCAATATGATCCATAAGAATTGAAGATGAACAAATATCATAGATATAAAAAAACTTGGAAAAGAAGGTAAATACAAAAAAATTCAGGGGCGCCTGGGTGCCTCAGTCAGTTGAGTATTCAACTCTTGATTTTGGCTCAGGTCGTGATCTCACAGTTCGTGAGATCAAGCCCCAGGTCAAGCCCCAGCACAGAGCCTGCTTGGGATTCTCTCTACCCCTCTCTCCTTGCTCCTCCCCACACTCTCTCTCTCAAAATAAATAAATGAAGCTTAAAAAAAAATCATAGGTATAGTAGAATTGTAAAACTGTATTTTTTCTAAATTTTTTTCTTTAATAAGTAATTTTAGGATGTTTAATAAAATCTTTATGTAAGGCATTCTACATTGCTTTTCAGCTCTCCTAATTCTATATTAGTACTAAATACCACGAGTTAAGGTTTTCACTTATAAGTACTTACTGAGTGGATTGAATTCATGAATTTAAAGACATTTTTCATGACAATGAAATTTAATTTAAATTTAAATTTAATTCATCAGATTTAAATTTCTATTCATCAGACAATTAAATTGCTGTATCTCTTGGTTCCCTGGTAGAAAATGAAGGTGATGGGAACAAGACTAACATTTCATTGTCTTATAAGACATCACCATATTCAGGGGCGCCTGGGGAGCTCAGTTGGTTGAGCCTCTGACTCTTGATTTCAGCTCAGGTCATGATTCCAGGGTTGTGGGATCAAACCCTGTACCAGGTTCCATGCTGAGCATCAAACCAGCTTGGGATTCTCTGCCCCTCTCCCCCAGTCATGTTCTCTCTCTCTCTCTCTCTCTCTCTCTCTCTCTCTCTCAAGAGAAAAAAAAAGACACAACCATATTTAAAATGATGTTAGAATGTGCAGTGGGGATTTGTCATTGTTTAGTCTATCCAAATTCCTTCTCAAGTTTGGGGGTTCCCCCCCCTCAGCGGGAGTGGGTTGGTGAAGAGGGACTGTGGGCTAAGACCTTCTCCCTCTAAAGGAGCTGTAAGTGCTCCCCACTGGCTTGTTGGGTCTGCCTCGCAATTAGACTGCAGACAGATTACCCAAGGTCTGCCCCTCAGAAACCCTCACATCCGATGTCTCAGGAGCCAGTGACGTGAGGGGGGAGGGTCGGCAGCTCTCTCTGTGGACACAGTAGAGGCAGTATAACTACAAGTTTGGGCTCCTGACTGTGGAAGTGCGTCTGGTGGTGAAAATGGCTGCAGCAAAAAGAAGTGATTGATGACCTGGTGCTGGTAGGACACTCCCTCTCCTGAGGGGAGCCTCCTCACGACTCCGTCCCCACCTCCACCCCATCACAGTCTTGTCCTGGGGCCTCCAAAGATAATCACACCCCAACAGTGTCAAATAATAAGTATACTTTCCACATTCTGTGTTATTCCCTTCTGAGCAATGCCATGTATAGAGCATTATATTTCCAGTTTCTTTTTACAGTCTCTTGTCTGCCCATAGTAAATATCATATTTCTTTAATTTTTAGAGCCTTTGCTCCCAAATTGCCTCTGAGAAAGTGCTTGAACTTGAGTACACACACACATACACACACACACACACACACACACACACACACACACACACCTCCCAAACAATAATACAACGACATAGGGCAGTTTCTATCCTTTCAGAAAAGAAGAAATATTTATCTCCACAAGCCAACTAAATCTTCAGAGACATAACTCTACTAGAAACATCTGTACTCAGGATGGATGCTTGAATAGAGGTGGGCTTTTTCCATGAAAATGAAGGAGAGATTTGCCTCAAAGTTTAATTCAATTCTTCATCGGTCAGGAGACAGAAGTACTTGCAGTTTCAAATGGCATTTTTTCCAGTTTCTAGCCACAAGATTAAAAGGAAAAAAAAAGCAGGCTAAGCACCGCTTATAAAAAAGGAAGTAGAAAAGTAAGATTAATAGGACTTAAGGGGCAAGAAAGAACATGGTGTTAATATAATGGATATATGCTTCTTTGGGCCAGGCAGGCAGCCCAACACCCAACCAGTTTGATTTTTAAGTGATCTCATTACGTGGGTCTCAGTGGGAAACAGATCCATCCATACCTTTCACTACGGAAATTGAAAAAAGCCAGAAAAAATTCCCTGACCCTATCTCTGGCAGCCAGAACATGCACACCTGATTTCAGCTCCACCATTAGGTTATTCCTGCCTCGGAACCTGACCCTTGAGAAAAAACTGTGGAGCCGTGAGCTTTGAGCCAGGCATGGTCAAGGTTGCAGCCTGCTGTTGGCTTCCAGACCCCCTTACCTCCTGTTTACATTTCAAACTTACTCCTCTATTTGTACACCTGTACGATTTTATTAATCTCACCTATGCACTACCGAGCCAGAGTTCCTTTCTACTGCTTGCAACCAAGAATGTAGACCAGAGAAAACGATAATAACTTTTTTGAGCCCTGAAATTGAAAACTGTATGACATGGTCATTGTTGGGATAAGAGGGGATAATAAAATGGCACCTCTGTGTTCCTTGCCCGAGTTCTTGACCAACAAACTTTTATTTGTTTATCTTGTTCATCTCCCCCAAGCTTCATGTTAGCACCATAGATCAACGAACACAGTTTTGTTTTGTTTTGTTTTGTTTTGTTGTCTATTTTGTTCATGGCTGTATCCCCAGCATGTTAGATAGGACGCGATCTAGAACAGGCTTTCAATCGTTACAGGTTGAATTTATTTATACAGCTTTATTACAGACATAAGATTATATCAGAGAATTGGGCAGATGTATACTCTTAGGTGCAGACCTTTCACCACTGGCAGATAGAAGAGCAAGACATAGGTTCTCCACAGGCAGACCAGCTGCCAGAAAGAACAAGGAGGAGCAGTGCCAACTATGCCAACTTATCACTCCTAAATCTGCTTGCTGACAGTTGGGGAAGGGTGGCCAGGGGGTGGACAAAAGCCACGAGCGTTATAAAAGGGAAGCTCCTACCACAAGAAAAAAAAAAAACCAGGGCTGGGAAGCACTGCTCTCTGATAATTAGCGGTGATGTCCAGATTTACTGCTGTCCAGGCGGTGTTGAATGGGGTTACAAGGATGGGTCTATTTACATTTAGAATTTGATTTAAGTTTGGACCCTAAGTAGGGAGGAACTTTTCCCACTAACATGGCTTTAAAAGCTCCCTTTCCCCAAAGCTATGAGCAATAAAAGAAAAAACAGATTAAAACTTCATCAAAATGAAAACTTTTATGCATCAAAAGACATTATCAAGAAAGTGAAAAAAACAACCTACAGAATGGAAGAAAGTATTTGCAGGTAATATATCTGATAAGGAAGGGCGTAGTATTCAGAATGTGTAAAGAACTCTTTCTATTCAACAATAAAAAGACAAAAACCCAATTAAAAAGGGAGCAAAGGACTTGGATAGACACCTCTCCAAAGATATGCGAATGGCCAATGAGCACATGAAGAGATGCTCAACATCGTTGATCAGTCATCAGTCACCACAATGAAATGCTTCACACCTTGTGGGATGCTATAATAAAAATTTAAAAGTGGAAACTAACAAGTGTTGACAGGATGTGGAGAAATTGGAACCCTGGCACATTGCTGGTAGAAATGTAAAATGTGGAAAACAGTTTGGTGGTTTCTCAAAAAGTTAAGCATAGAATTACCATATGGCCCAGCAACTCTACTCCTAGGTATATACCCAAAAGAAATGAAAACACCCAAGAATTGTAGCACCCAAGCAGCTACATGTATACACATGTTCCTAGCAGCTCTTCATAACAGCTAAAAGGTAGAAAAAGCCCAAATGACCATCAATGGCTAAAGGATAAACAAAGTATAATATATAAATGAAATATTATTCAGCCGTAAAAGAAATGAAGTGCTGATACATGCAAAAATGTGGCATGTATCAAAAACATTATACTAAGTGAAAGAAACCCACGTAAAATGCCAGGTATTGTACACTTCCATTTATATAAAATATCCAGAATAGGTAAACCCACAGAGAAAGAATGAAGATTGGTGGTTGCCAGGGGCTGGGAGCAGGGGGGAATAGAAAGGGATACCTTAATGGGTATGAGCTTTTCTTTTGGTGTGAGGAAAATATTTTGGATCTAGATAGAGGTGGTGGCTATACAACATTGTGAATGTACTAACTGCCACTGAATTGTTCACTTTGGAATGGCTCATTTTATGTTATATGACTCTCACCTCAGTAAAAATGACAACAAAAAAATCCTACGTTTGGCAGAATACACAAAAATCTTAATCTCCTGGGAGTAGTCACCAAGGAAGATAGAACAAGGAACAGAGTGTCCAGGTTAGAGAGACAGAACTACCAAAGCCAAATATTCAATGGATATTTATTGAGCACCTTCCATGCTCCAGGTTCTATTTTATGTACTTGGGATACATTATTGAAAAAAAAATCAAACAAAGCCCCTCCTTTCATGGAATATCTTATAATTGGGGGAGATGCATAATAAATGAGATAATTTATGTAGGATAGTCAAAGAAGAGAAGTGCTATGAAAAATAAAAAACCCATATATGGTAGAGCACATGAGATCAAGAGTACTAAGTGAGGTTTTCAATTTCAAATAGGTGATCAGGGTAAGTCCCATTGAGCAGGTGACATTTGAGCAGATTCGAAAGAGGTGAGGGAGTTAGTTATATGGATATCTGGGGAAAAAGTGTTTCAAACAGAAAGAAAATGCTTGGGATCTTCTAAGAACAGCAAGGATCCTGGAATGCAGTGAGACTAGGAGATTGAACAGTGGGAAGGTCAAAGCCTATAGTGTTCTGGAGATGGCTATACGATTTGGACTTTTACTACATATTGCACGAGAAGTGTTTTGAGCATAGGAATGGATAACCTGACTTTATGTTTTATGAAGATGACTCTGGCTGCTGAACTGAGAACAGACTAAAGGGAGGCAATGATGGAAACAGGGAGACATGTTAGGTATCACTTGCAGTTGCCCCGGTGAGAGGTGAGAGTGGGTAGGACCAGGATGTTAGCAATGCAGTGGGGATAAGCAGTCAGATTCTGGATATATGTTGACATGGTGTTGACAGGATTGGCTTGCTGAATTGGTTATTCTTTGTGAGAGAAAGAAAAAGTCAAGGACCACTTGAAGTTTGACCTAAAGACTGGAAAGATATGGAGTGACCTTGAATTAATGTGGGAAGACCATGGATGGAGTCGTTTGGGGAAGGAAGATCAGGGGTAGAGTTTTGGACATGTTCGATGTAAGGCATCCTTTAGCAACAGGAGTTGTCATATAGGCTGTTGGGTATCTCAGGATGGAGCTTGGGAGAGAAATCCAAGCTTGGATGTATAAATTGGGAGTTGTTGGAATGTAAGTGGTATTTAAAGTCAGAAGGTCACAAGACTGGATGAGATCACCAAAGAGCCTGAGTGTAGACAAAGAAGTGAGGAGGACTAGGTCATGGCTTTGAGAGAGCTCCCACGTTAAGAGGCCCGAGAGATAAAGAGGCACAAGCACAGTAGATGAGGAGGAGCAACCAGTGAGGTGGGAGGAAAGGCAGGAAAGTGTGGTGTCCTGGAAATTCCAAAGGAAATCACAGATGTATAGTCACAGATGATATAGTGATCCAGTCTGTCAAACACTGCTATCTATTCAGTCAGGCATGGACTGAGAATTGACCATTGGATTTGTCAATGTGATGGTAATTTGGGACTTTTACAAGAGAAGTTTCAGTGTAGCAATGGGGGAAAACCCTGCTCAGGTGGGCTTAGGAGATAATAGCAGAAGAGGGATTGCAGACAATGAGGGCAGATGATTTTCTGGATAAATTTTTCTACAAAGCAGGGCATCAGTTGGCAAAGGAAGTGGTTTCAAGAGAAATTACCTGAAGATGGGAAAAATAAGAGCATTCTATAAGACACATTGAGGAAAAGCAAAAATAAACCAGGAAAGATTGCTGTCTTAAAGACTATAGTGGTTCATTAAGTAAAGATTAAGATCAGAATTAATCAATTAATGATTCAGAATTAATATCCAAAATAGAAAGAACTTGTGCAACTCAACACCAAAAAAATAATAATAATCTGATTTAAAAATGGGTAGAAGGCCTGAATACACATTTTTTCCTAAGAAGATAAACAAATGGCCAACAGACACATGAAAAGATGCTCAACATCACTATCAGGAAAATGCAAATCAAAACCACAGTGAAATATCCTACCTTACACCTGTCAGAATGGCTAAATTCAAAAAAGACAAGAAATAACAAGTATTGGTGAAGATGTGGAGAAAAGGAAACCCTCATGCACTGATGGTGGGAATGTAAACTGGCACAGCCACTGTGGAAAACACTAGGTTCCTCAAAAAATTAAAAATAGAAATACCATATGATTTGATAATTCCACCACTAGGTATTTATCCAAAGGAAACAAAAACACTCATTCAAAAAGATATAGGCACCCCTATGTTTACGGCAACATTATTTACAATAGCCAAGATATGGAAGCAGCCCAAGAGTCCATTGATAGATGAATGGATAAAGATGTAGTATACATATATACAATGGAATATTGCTCAATCTTAAAAAGGCTGATATCTTGCCATTTGTGACAACATGAACAGACCTAGAGGGTATTACACTAAGTGAAATAATTCAGACAGAGAAAGACAAATGCCATATAGTTTCGCTTCTAGGTGGACTCTAAAAAAACAAAACAAATGAACAAACAAACAAAAACCTGAAATAGACCCATAATACAGAGAAGAAACTGACGGCTGCCAGGGGCAGGGGGTGGGAGACGGGCAAAACAGATGAAGGGGATTGAAAGATACAGACCTCCGATTGTGGAATGAATAAATCAAAAGGATAAAAGGTACAACACAGAGAATATGGTTAGCAATACTGTAGCCGTGTTGTAGAGTGAGAGATGGTAGGAACACACCTGGTGAGCAGGGCGTAATGTATAGGCTTGTCGAATCACCATGGCATAGACTTGAAACTAATGTAACATTGTGTGTCAACTATACTTCAGTTTTAAAATAAATGGCTGAGGATTAATAAGGAGGGCTTGAAGAAAGAACTGATCTTCGTACTGATTAGATCACATGGGACATGAACAAGTTGGAGATACTATGGAGAGACTCACGGAGCCCATTCTACTGTCCTAACCACATAAACATGGAGACCTGGGAAATTCTCATCAGAATCTGCTGCCTAATAAGTTGTGTATTCTCATTTCAGTTGGTAGAGATGCATTTCTGGCAACATCACTTATTATCTCTACGTTTTGGCTTCTTCAGCTATAAAATAGAGATAATAATAGGGCACACCTCATAGGCACACTGTATGTTCCTTTCTCATCTTTATAAAATCCTAAAATAAGAAATTTCTCTAATTTCTGTATGATGTATGTAGGACCAACACTCAAAGTAACTGCTGATTCATCACCTACTGATCAGTGCGGCCACCAGCTGTGCTGCTGGAGCAGGATTCTGGGGTTCCCTGTGGTGTGAGGCATTACCCCTTTAGTGGATGAACTGTGCAGAGGTCAGTGTATAGATGGAATCAGGGTGGGGGAACTTGTGGGGATCAACAGACATTTATAAACACGATGGGTATTTCACTGTTATAACAGTCTGGTGACTATAGTGTCCCCAGCTGAATATTACCCCAGTGGATTCTATCTGAGTCAGGGAAAAAAAATTCTGACTTCCGGAGTGGGAAAAATCAGGTAAATAGCACCCCTTACAGAAATGTGTGGTAAGAGAGCTTATTTCTGTCTGGCTAGCCTAACTTTTCAGAGGCAGGGAAAGTTAGCAGAAGTAAAAACTTCAGGAGAATACAAAATTGCCTCCACATGGGGAGGGGGGAGCGGTGCGCATGAGCGCGCGCTGGTACGCACATCTGGGGGCTGTGGTTCCTTGCCAGCCCTTTCTGCCTACTCTCTTTCTTGCTCCTGTCTAGAACATTCTAAGGATTGCTTCTGGTAATGCTGAGATCACGCTGTGTAAAAGTTTGTGCATTTACCTGTGCGTCGTTTCTATTCCAGCTTCCATCGGGTAAACATATGCATGAGGTCATCTGTCTTTCTCCTTTTTTTTTTTTTCTCTTGGCTTTTGGGCCTCAATGCACTAGTCATTCTTTAGAATTGGGTGATAATAAGAGCTGGGGTTGCATTGTGATGAGATTTTTAGTCTAGATCAAGTTGTTCTGCTTCTGCCTTTGCCTGATTTGGAATAGTATCTTGTACACTGTGTTGTTTAATTCTTTGAATTTTTGTTTTTTATGGGGGAATCCATGGGCCTAGAGTGATTGACTGACTAGACATAATTAAGGCACTTCTAGTTTCTCTAATTAACACCACTAAAATTTCATTCTAACTGCTAACAAATAGCACAACCTTTAAAATATAAGAAGGTTGATAAAAGGAAGACTTGGTCCTTTTAAAAAAAGTGACAGAACTGTCAGGGGATATATTTAAAAACCGAGGAGTAAATCAAGGTGAAGAAAAAAATCACAGATACTTTAAGGAACACAGTAGATATTTGTATAAGCTAATGCAATCAGTGGAGATTATAGATGGATATAAAAGGCTAAAATAATCGTATATAGGGAACATCTGAATATAAAGAAGGTAATAAAGTTAATAAAAGGAAGACAGAAATAGTCAACAACAACACAATGAACAACAAAGTGCACAACAGGTGTCCTAAAATTTTCAAGAAGAAGGGAAGATGAATGGTTAAATTAAGAGATAAGAAACACTGGTCAATAAGGCATTTGCAAAGAAACGATGGAGAACACACTCCTTATTAACTAAACTATTAGTGCACACAATGTGGATGATTGAAAGTTACAAATATGTATTATAATCACTTTGTCCTTTTCCACTTTAAAGGTTTAGAAGTCGATATTTATAATACTAAATGCTTTCAGAGCTTGGCAATCTCCTAATCTAGAGTGTCTACAAAAACACATAATACCAGAGGGGCATCTGGATGGCTCAGTCAGTTGAGTCTCCAACTGCGGCTCAGGTCATGATCTCACAATTGGTGGGTTCAAGCCCCTCACTGGGCTCTGTGCTGACAGCTCAGAGCCTGGAGCCTGCTTCTAATTCTGTGTCTCCCTCTCTCTCTGCCCCTCCCCTGCTCTCGCTCTGTCTCCTGTTTAAAAAAATGGTTCTTAAACGTGTAATACCAGTTATCTCAGATGATGTTCCCTGGAGACCAGACATGGAGATACTGAGAATGTGCGTGCAGGGAGTTTAGTGGGGGTGCTCTTGGGACTGACACCATTGAGGGAGTGAGGGAAGCAGATGTGGGCAAAGGAAGAAGTGGAACTGTGGTATAGTTTCCACAGAGGCCTCCACTGGAGCTGAAGAAGTGTGGAATCTGCGTGGCCCTGTAGAGTTGTCCAGATTCAGGGCAGGAGCAAAGCAAGGAGTCTGACTTTCTCTCCATATCTGCCAGTCACTGCATGCGGCTTGTCCTCGAGAATGGTGCATACACTTGGATGAGGCAGTGTTTCTGGCCCAGGGAGGGTCTCAGCTGCCATTGGTCAACACCAGCTCCCCCGCAGCTCATAGAATGGGTACCCTGAGCTTGAAGGGGGGATCTGGGTCGCACAGCACAGTACTCATGGTGTCAGTTTTTATGAAATTCTCTTGGGGAGGAGAATACTTCTTGATACTATCCTTCTCTCCTAAAGAATAGTATCTGTTAACATTAGGCAGCCAGGCAGATTATATTGAAGGAGATCTTGTTATGACTGTCTGAATAATGTATAAAGGAAGAAAATAAGATTTAAAAAATCGAATTACTGCTGTCCTAGGGCATATTCTCCTAATAGATACATTTCTGGACATTCAGTAATCTGTGTTTATTCTCTTATACCATTTACTACAACATCTGACCCAGTGACCTGAAAGATTGAATACAGTGACTAAATATGCCTAATTTTCACCAGGCAATGGCTGAAGCTTTATCATTGCCATGCTAATGTTATGCTATGCTAATGTTGGTTTTACTTGTGACTTTCAGCTTTATCAATTAAAACAGAGGTGATGTATGGCCCCTATGAATGTCATTATTCCATAGCTGTGAAAACAAGAAAGTCATATTCTGGAACATTTGGAATATATTTACCTGTTCGTGATGAAAATTGGGCTGAAGAGAAATAAATTATTAGAGCTGAGAAGAAATTAAAACAGCTGCTTAACTCAAATCTTCCATATCTCACACTGGTTTTCTTCCCTTAGTAAACCAGGAGAAAATCCACCAGAGGATTTTGGTCCCATATAACTAGACTTCTGTTGAATATTAACGCTGGGATCCATCTCTCTCTTTCTGGAGATTTTCTTCCCTTGCCTTTCAAGACATTAGTTTCTTCCTGATTATTACAGCATACCACTCCATTCTGGCGGCTCTTCTCAGCTCTGTGAGGTCCTCTTTCTTTCTCCACTATTTACATGTAGATGTTTTCCCAGTTTCCTTGTCACTTTTCTTCTTCATTCACCAAATACTGGCCCACATTGATGTGATCTATTGTACGGTTCAAATCTACTGCAATTATGGCGATATTTAAATACCTTTCTCCAAAGTTCCAGACCAGTAAATCCAATGACCTGCTAGACAACTTCATTGCATGTTCCACAGACATCTTGACTCAATGCATATAAAATAACATACCAGCTAATAACAATCCTCCGGTATTCTCTACCTTGGTCAATACCTTCATCACTCACTGCCCTAGTAAGAAAATAAAATTATTTTTGACCCCATCACTCCTTCCCCAAAGCTGGTACCCAATCCATCTTCAACTACTGTTAATTCTGGCTTATTATCTCTTGAAACAATCTTTTTATCTGCACTGCTATTGTGTTAGCCTTTTTAAAATTTTTCCCTTGTATTTCTGCACCAACTATTTCTTTTTTCCATTGCAACTTTGCCTCCTTTCAATCATTTTTATAACGATGAAAAAGATCTAACTCTCCTAACAATTGTTGTGAGAGTTTCTTCTGAGAAAGAAATACTCTTTATGAGAATATGCTTTGCCATGGGGTCAGCTGAATCACCCCAAGACAGAGATGTCTGCAGGATTCAGACAACAAAACAGAGGGCACACTGGTCAAATAGAGGGAAGGTCATTCCTAGTTCCTGGAATATTCCAAAAAGAAGTGTGGAAATCACAGTGGTCCAATAATGAAAAGCAGAGATGCATGCTCAAGGCAACCCGGTAAAGCTCCAGGGCAGTGGAAATCTAAGGGTGTTTTGACAATAAGGCCTCTTTTTCCCATCAGTTTTGCATCACTGACATGTAAACCTTTCTGTGTCTTCCCTAAGAAATCTTCAGGGCAGTATTCAAAACCAAATCAAACCCTCAAAACTAAAAAACAATAGCAACAAAAATCCCAAAGACTGTGTAAATGAAGTGAAACTGTTGTTTTATTGTGTGTTTGAAACTGAGGGAGAGAACTGGATGTCCGATTAGGATTGATGTTGAAAGAGAAGAGAGGCCTGAGGGACTGGGGAGGCCAAACAGGAACTCCCTGGGAAACAGCATGGATCTATGAGAGAACCGGAGATTTGGGGCGACCCAAAGGCATTTCCATTGTGTCACTAGTCAGGGTCAATGCTGTTGACATCTGGGTTAAACACAGGTCACTGTGGTCAGAGCCATTATGCTTTCTTTTTTTTTTTTTAATGTTTATTTTATTTTTGAGAGAGAGGGAGAGTGTGCGCGCACAGAAGTGGGGAAGGGGCAGAGAGAGAGAGGGAGATGCAGAATCTCAAGCAGGCTCCAGGCTCTGAGCCGTCAGCACAGAGCTCAATGCAGGGCTTGAACCCATGAACCGCGAGATCATGACCTGAGCTGAGGTCGGATGCTTAACCAACTGAGCCACCCAGACACCTCCCGTTATGCTTTCTAAAACACAAATACATCTTTTCCAAAATTCTATGACTCTGTAGCTTCCAGATAGAACCTAAATTTCTTACTAGGGAACACATGATCTTCAACCTGCACCATCATCTCCTGTCATTTCCTCCTCAGCTTCTAAACTCTAGTTAGGTACAACTGGTGAACATGTTCTCTGGGCATTGATGTCCACCTTCTCTTCTATGTATAGCTAAGCTCATATTTTGATAAATTTAAACATATTTCCCTGTCCTTCCCCTCTTCTTTTACCCTTCCTCCTTGTTTCATTCATTCGGCATGTGAATCATCTGCTTCTGCCTATTTGTCAAGGTGGGAGTTAGAGAAAGGGTATTTTCATTTCTTTGAATGCATACGTACCAAAATATTTGAATAGACATGTAGCAAAACAGATAATGGTGACATCAGATGGAGAAAATAACATCCATTGGAAATGTTTTGTAGGAAACCTCGTATTTAGAAGAAACTTAGTAGGTATACTCATATAATTAGAGATGGTAGCTAAGAAGTCAAAAGCTAGTTATGTATATGTAAAAAGACAATTACAGTGGCTCTCTCCCTCCCAGGCTGTACAAAGAATAGGTCATATGAGTACCCAGCCCCAAGGGGGCCATCTGTAAAAGCTCTCACTGGAACCAAAAAAGCTTCCGCCTTGTTTTTGGACTCCTCAGCCTCCAGAACTGTTAAGTAATAAATGCCTGTTGCTAAAGCAAAAAATAAAAAACAAAAAACGATAACTACAACGCAACATGGAAAATGTGATGGAAAGAGCCTGCAGAAAGTCCTAAAGGATTAGGTAAAAAGGGCACCTGATCCAGTTTCATGGACCAGCAAACTCCATTGTTTCGGAACCTTAGGTGCCCAGATCTACAGGACAACTGGAAGCTATTTTCGGTATTTCAGCATAAAAAGCCAGGAGAAATGACTCATTTACTATGGCGAAGTTGCGCATGCTAATTAAGAGGTCAACTTTCTTTGCTTTAGCCTGGAATTATAATTACCACACTGTGGCTATATTAGTTATCCCAAGCTCATTAGAGGCTTTGATGGGCAGTTATATCTTTGATGAGTAAAAAACTCAGCAAATAAACTGATTTACTTAATAAATGAAGTTTGGTAGATAAAGATCTTTCAAAACAAGGGTCTCATTGTAACTATAAGGAAAGAGGTCCTTATAAAATTTTATGTCAACTATATTTCAGTTAAAGAAGAAAGAAGAGAGCTCCTTGTTGGTAGACAAACTGGAAAAAAATGCACTTACACCACCATTTTTGTACCTTGGAAGCCAGAAAAATGGCATTTGTTGATGTAACAGTAGTTTGTACATATCAGCTGGACTTCGCCTCTCCCAGAGTGGGTTTGGTTCTTCTTTTACATTTGGATCCCTCCTGAGCAGTGACACAAAGCTGCCCAAGCAAATCCTCCACTGACCTAAATGTCCACTGTCTCACTTCAAACCCACACTCTAACCCTGTTTCCATCCCTCTGAGCAGCGGTGTGGAGCTGGGGGTGGGGCCCTGTCCTATTACCAGGCATTTTGCAGTTGATTAACTTGACCGTGTGTTCACCCTGTAGGAAACTACAAAAAGAAGAGACTTAACTGCTTGGTTTAACATGCTTGAGAGTCACCTCTCTTGAGATAGACAAGAGTCAACGGTCCCCGGGTGGGTGACTGTATCTTCAGCACCTGAGCCAGGAGTTATGGCTGCACTAACACTGACACTCACTCGTGTGCACCACAGGACACTTTTCTACCCCTGCCCCCATCCTCCACAGCTATCAAAATGGAGATTTCAGTGATGAATATAGGAATGGGGAGAAGAAGGATTTGAGGAATCACTAAGTGTTTTTAGGGTAGCGTTGAAGAGTCTGTTTCTACTTACTCCCTATGTTACTGGAGTAATTCATCTCTCCTAGGCTTCACTTTCTTCTATGAAGCGGGGATTCTAATATCTATGTTGCTCGGTTATTTTAAATCAATGTAGGTAGAGTCCCTTATAGATAGTTGGACTTTTTCTTAATGTTCTATCATGTGCGTCTACCCTCACCAAGCTCATTTGCCATGTTATCCCCCGTTATTAAGTCCGACCCTCCCCTCTCTTGGCTGCATTCTATCCCTAGTTCTTTTCCTCCTGCACAAATTCTGTCCATTTCTCTAAAGACCGTGCCTACTTCTTAGACTTCTATTTTAACTGCTGTGATAAGGTAGAATTTCAAACTGATACTTCTCTTTTCCCAGTTCTCTGATTTAGCAAAACCTATCTGTTTCATTACCCTCCTGTTGAGTTCTATTTGCCTCTCTATAGATCACAGGTGCAACTTCCATTTGTGACAATGGGAGTGTTCTTCCTGGGGAAATCAATTCAAAGGAACCCTGGCTGGGGAAGAAAAGAGTCTCAGGGAAAAATAACAACAGCAGAGACATTTGCTTTTTAAGGATTTTCTAGGCCTTTTGATGTTTCCTTGGGAGCTATTTTGGGTGGAGGTGCCCTCAGAGGGGACCAAAGTGGGAAATGACGGGGATCTTGTGTTTTTAAGACATTTAGAACTAGTTTGCTATGATTTTCATCTAATAATACATTTCCAGGCATGCAGTAAAATGTTTTAAAGTGGTTTCGCATCTTATTTGATTCTCCCAGCAGCCCTTTCCAAGAGCTGTGAAATTCTGGGGCTGAGAGGTAGCTTGAGGTCATTTAGGTAAATGTGTTCCTCTTACAGCAAAGGAAGCCCATTCTAGAGACATTAAGTAATGAAAATCTAGGACAAGAACCATTGCTGACAGCTCTAGGGCCGTGTCCTTTATTGGAAAACCTGCTTGTATCTTCCTCAAGCTGATCATCAAAGTCTCACATCCCTCCATCCCTCCCACTTCCCATTATGGAAGAGCACACTCTGGGTTCTAGGTTGGTTCTAGATTTTTTGCTGGAAGTGGAACCAAAGGCTTTACATTTCTTCTACTAAAAAAAGGTTTTGATTAAGTATTCTTGCTCCAGGACGTGTTCAGTGCTTTGCATTTTTTAATTTTTTTAAAGTTTATTTATTTTTGAGACAGAGAGAGACGGAGCATGAACGGGGGAGGGGCAGAGAGAGAGGGAGACACAGAATCGGAAGCAGGCTCCAGGCTCCGAGCCATCAGCCCAGAGCCCAACGCGGGGCTTGAACTCACGGACCGCGAGATCATGACTTGAGCTGAAGTTGGACGCTTAACTGACTGAGCCACCCGGGCGCCCCAGTGCTTTGCATTTTAACCGTGTGCCAGTGATACCTTACCTAACCCAGCTATAATTTGGTTCCCTCATTTGACTCCTGGAGAGAGAAAGTCATTTACTGTTAGGGAAATAGAAGGAAGGTAGGTTTGGTAATCTGCCACTCATTCTAATTCCCAAAGGAGTTTCTAATCAAGATACTTACTTGATTAGGAAAATACCCAAAATGGGAACTAAGGAGCCACTTTATAAATATCTGGAAGAGTTCCCAGTAACCTACATCCTGGATGCCGGTAAAATCTCAGATGAAAATGTGACATGGTCCAGGGAGCGTACGTGAGGCCTTTTATTCCTTGGCTTTTCAATGAATTAGCTGGACTAGCCACCCTGTCTTGTCATGGAGGAGGTGAAAGAGAAAAAAATGGCTGGTGATCTGACTCAGGAGACAGACTTTGTCCAGGTCACTTTACCACAAGAAGTCTCATGGGGGTCCCATGGTAACTTTAAAGAAGTGTAATCTTATCTACTGTAAACAAAGCCCTGTGCCTCTGGTTCTGAACTCAGACCAGCAACTCCTCCAGCACAGGAGAGGGGTTGGTTAGACCAGGGTGGGGTTAGGAGGGGAGCAGTGGGGCAAAGTAGCTCCCCACCCACCATCAAGTCTGACCTCAGCAGTTGTGAGACTTGAAAGCGTTAATGCAAGCCAACTCTTTAAGACATAAGAAAGGCCCACCACGGTTTAGTTACTATCATTTCTGGGCGCTCCTTATCCTCTAGGGGAATGTGAGAACACCACGATTACTCCCAGCGCGCAGGAAATGCAAACATGTGAACTACACTAGGGAAGTGAGTCCACAGATAAGATGAAATCTTTATACTTACTATTACGGAGGATTCTAGTTTTGATGAGCAGTGATAAATGAAGCTGCAAGGATCTTTTCATTTTTACAGATTGATGTAATGAGAAGTCATCTACCATTTTCTACAGTTTTAGCAGGTTTTTGTCCAGTTAGAGACTACATGTTTACCCCAGAAATCCTTTTAAAGGGCTTATCTCCTGTTCTTCTTGATGCTTTTGCACTAAAATATTTATTTTGTATGTCTCTGAATCATTCTAAGTTGATAGAAAACTCTCCCTCCTATTAATACCCCTGAAGAGTCTCTTCTAATAATGCCTTCTCCTATTAATATCCTCTCTAAGCTATTAATATCCCCTTGCTTTAGGGTATACAAGTGCTCTATTAAGTTCTGGACATTTATTAAAAATTCAGGGGTTCATGACTCCAAATGTGTTCTAGATCTTGCCATAAACCATCATAAAAAGGAATCTAAAAGCACATACACAGAGCCAGGCAGCTGGAGTTCACTCCAAGCTCTACTATTTACTTGCTCTGGGTCCCAGGGCAAGTTACAAAGTCTCTGTTTGTGTTAGTTTCCACATGTGCAAAATGGAGGTAATAATAGCACAGTCTAAAAGGATTAAAAGAGTTAATTAATATAAGCATGCCTAATGCTTATAGTAAACATTACCATTACTCTTATTTCATAACTAAAAATAATACTAAGATCCCTTTCTCTGATTCCTTATAAGAACCATGTAATTTATGAAATATACTGTGACCTTACTTCCTTGCCCTTTAGCAACATCCACTCTGGGTTTTTGGTTACTTTATTGATGAAAGGTTGCCACTAAGTACAAGGAAATAGCAAGCAGTTTTGGAAACAAACAGTATAAATAAACAAGAAAAAGGGGCACCTGGGTGGCTCAGTTGGTTAAGCATCCAACTCCAGCTCAGGTCATGATCTCGCCAGTTTGTGGGTTCAAGGCCTGCGTTAGGCTCTGTGCTGACAGCTCAGAGCCTGATGCCTGCTTCAGGTTCTGTGTTGCCCTCTCTCTCTGCCCCTCCCATGCTCATGCTCTGTCTCTCTCTGTCTCTCAGTAATAAATAAATGTTAAAAAAAAAATTTTTTTTTAAAGAATAAGAGAAAGAATATAGTGGCAAAGTCAAGGAAAGCCTGAGACCTGAAACATATTACATGTCTGTCCTAGCGTGTTCCATGTATGCAGGGTAACAGAGGAGCCTGACATGACAGACTAAACTCTGAGACTAGGAAAATCCTGAGATGTTTAGACATCTGTGTCCAATTGGACTGTACTTAAATCATCCACGTCGAATCCAATCTATGTCCATTTTCAGAGCAATAATCTGTCTATTCTTGTGGTGTATAAGGTTTTACCAACCTCTAGTGAGTTTCCGTGTAATGTTCCCTTAAGTGCTTCTTGTTAGTTTTATCCCACTAGCACCTTGAGTGGTCGTCTATGAAAAGATAGAGGTCCTGGTCAGCACCAATCACACATTTTTTAAAATATATATTTCACTTATCTCTTGACTAAGAGCTTTTACTCTGACACAATCTTAGTTTTAAACTAATACTGCCGTTAGCCCTCAAGAGGTTATTAAGTTTAGTTTGGATCCCAATCTGGCAAGAAATGGGAAAATCGAATGCTGAAAACATTGGCAATATAAAATGTCACTAATCAGGGGCCATTTACGTAATTATCTAGAGCCAGGCCTGGCGGTTGAGTAGTTGGTCTTGGGAGTCAAATGTATGAGTTTCAAACCCACCAGCTAAGTGAGGCTGAATAATTTTTTGTGGCTCTGTTTTCTCTTATCTCAGTAGTGATGAGACCACCTACTGGGGTAAGAAGGAGCGGTCCTAGTACAGCGTTTGGCACAAAGGGAGCTCCGCTCATCAGCAGGCATGCTGAACCAGACTCTATCCCGCTCCTGCCGAGTCCACCGTCAGTGGCTTCCCAATGGTCTTGGAATTACATCCAAATGCCTACTGTGGCCCACATGTCCATGTGATCTGCCTCCTGCCCACGCCTCACTCTCATCCTGCCCCTCCGTGCTTCATGGATGACTTTGTATTGATCAAACAGCCACGTTCTTTCCTGCCTTAGGAATTTGGCATGTTCCGTACTTGGAAAGCCTTTACCCATGCTCTTTAAACAACAGGCTCTTTCTCATCTTCAGGTGTAAGTTCAACTATCTCCTCTGGGAAGCCTTCCTTGACTTCTCTGCTGAAGATGGTTCCCCTGTTCCATCACCCATGTTACTTCTCATGTCTCCTGTTTGTTTCCTTCTGTGCATGCATTACAATCTGTTATCCATATTAATTGTTTGTCATTTCTTCTACTTGCTTATTGTTGTCCTCCAGCTTCTAAGGAGGTAATCCATAAAGCCAGGGATCTTGTCTTCTTTATTCACTGCTGTATGTGCAGCACTAAGAAGTGTCTGAAACATAAAAGGGGCTCAATAAATAATCTTAAATTAATATTTTTGCTAAATATTACATTATAATTTCTTACATTAAAATGTCATCCTTCATAATAATGTTATATTACTATCCAAATAATGGTTAAGGGCGCCTGGGTGGCTCACTCGGTTGAGCGTCTGACTTCGGTTCAGGTCATGATCTCACAGCTCGTGAGAGTTCGAGCCCCGCGTTGGGCTCTGTGCTGACAGCTCAGAGCCTGGAGTCTGCCTCGGATTCTGTGTGTGTGTGTGTGTGTGTCTCTCTCTGCCTCTAACCCACTCGCATTCTGTCTCTGTCTCTCTCAAAAATAAACATTTTTAAAAATGTAAATAACAGTTAAAAACTAATAAAATACTTTTAAGCTGTTGTAACAACTAACAGTTAAACTTATTTTCAGGGCTTATGAAGGAAACTTATTTCCCAGAAGGAAAGCCAAAAATGCCAACACTTGGCTGGGTAAGCCAGTTGAACCAGTCATTGTTGCAGTGAAATCAGAGGGTTGTTAACTAGTGGATTGGGTGAGGGAAACAGGATACTTGGGAATATTACAATTAGAATAACAATAGGTAACCCTATTATTGTTGGGGTACTGAGAGAGGCAAATAGATTTTCATTCGTTTTTCTTCCCAGGGATTAGGTTGTTTTAGCGTTATTGCAGATTTACGTTCTGGATTTCATGGATATGAATGGTTTGACATTTTTTGGTTGAAATATAATGAGCAGTGTTATAATTATTGATATAATAGTGATAAATCAGGTTGGTGTATCTAGTTGTGACATGTCATTAAGAGGAGCTTAGACTCCCCATCTTTAACTTAGAAGGTTAATGCTTATTTAGCTTCTTAATGATTTTACCGTATAGATGCTGATCATTTTTCGAAATATGGTAGTGGAACCAATTCAAGGACAACAGGTATAAAACTGTGGTTTGAGCCGCAGATTTCTGAGCATTGGCCATAATATAACCCAGGCCGTGTGCCCATTAGGGTTGTTTGGTTTCGTCTGCCTGGGATGGCATCAGTTTTTAGGCCTAGGGATGGAACAGCCCATGAGTTCTGGACATCTTCCGATGAGATTAGTATGCGGACAGTCATTTCTACTGGCGGTGCTACTCAATTATCGACTTCTAGTAGTCGGAGTTCTCCGGGTTTTAATTCTTGAATGGGAATTATGTAAGGAGTCAAAGTTTAAGTCTTCATAATCAGTATATTCATAGTTTCAGTATCACTGATGTCCTATAGTTTTCACAGTTAGGGAAGTGTTGTTCATCTCATCTATCATATATAGGATTTGTAGACAAGGTAGGGCAATAAGAATTAAAATGATGGCTGGCAGAATAGTTCAGATAGTTTCTACTTCTTGAGCATCTATTGTGCTTGTATGTATAAGCCTAGTTGTCAGTATTAGTGAAATAGAGAACTAAGGAGCTGATTAGGAATGCAGTTATTAATGTATGGTCATGAAAGTGAGGAAGTTCTTCTATAATAGGGGATGTAGCATCTTGAAAACCTAGTTGATATGCCATAGAGATACAAAGGATTTAAACCTATAATTTAACTTTGACCAAGTTATGTAATTTTTTTACTAATACCTCTTTATTGAGAAAGACATAGTGGTTATGGTATTGGCTTGGAACCAGCTTAAAAGGGTTCGATTCCTTCCTTTCTTATTTTAAGGGCACATAAGGTTGGCTCCTCAAATGTGTGATATGGAGGAGGACATCCATGCAATCATTCGAGATTAGTTGTAGTTAATTCTACTATTGCTACTTCTTGTTTAGATGCGAAGGCTTCTCAGACTATGAAGATTATTAACATTACTGCTGTTAATGAGCTGAAAAAGAACCTATTGAGGACATTGCATTTCAAGTTGTGTATGCATCTGGGTAATCGGAATAATGTCGAGGTATTCCAGACAATCCTAGGAAATGTTGAGGGAAAAAAATGTTATGTTGACACCTACGAACAAAATCATGAGGTGGATTTTTGCCCAGGTGTTGCCGAGGATATACCCTGAAAACAGGGGGAATCAGTGAACAACACCTCCTATAATAGCGAATACTGCTCCTATTGACAATACATAGTGGAAGTGGGCTACTACATAATATGTATCGTGAAGAACAATATCTAATGAGGAGTTTGCTAGTACAATGCCCGTTAGGCCCCCTACAGCAAATAGGAAAATAAAGCCCAGGGCTCATAAGATAGCAGAAGACCATTTAATATTTCCTCTGTGAAGGGTAGCGAGTCAGCTGAATACTTTTTACTCCAGTAGGAATAGCAATAATTATAGTGGCTGATGTGAAGTATGCTCATCTATCAACGTCCATTCCTACAGTGAACGTGTGGTGAGCTCATACAATGAAACCTAAGAAGCCAATAGATATTATTGCTTAAACTATTCCTATATAGCCAAAGGGCTCTTTCTTACCTGAGTAGTTGGTGACAATATGTGAGATCATTCCGAATCCCGGTAAACCAAGTTAGACTGAAATAATTGTCATTCCCGAAGCATATGAGTAAATCTAGTCAGATGAATTGCAAACTGATATTTACAACAATATCCAGAACAATGTAATGCCACAATATTTCTAATAACATCTGGAACCAGGTAATGCTGATATATGGGCATGCATAAATAGAACCATTAGATAAATGTTTGAGAGGCTGATTTCATGCCTATTTTTAGCAAGTGTAAGAAGCAAGTAAATTTTTATATTGTACTTAAGGTTTAACTTGATGACTAAATGTCAGATTAAAAAAAATTTTTTAATATTTATTTATTTGGAGAGAGAGAGAGAGACAGAGAGGCAGAGTGTTAGTGGGGGAGGGACAGAGAAAGAAGGAGACACAGAATCCTGAGCAGGCTCCAGGCTTTGAGCTGTCAGCGCAGAGCCTGATGCGGGGCTTGAACTCATGAGCTGTGAAATCATGACTTGAGCCAAAGTCAGGCATTCAACCGACTGAGCCACCCAGGCGCCTCTCAGATAGTTTTTTAAGATATACAGAGGCAAGAGAAGGACATAGAGCCTTAGATTCAAAAGAGCAGTGATTTATTTCTGGTATCGTTTTTCCCAAGATGCACGGACCAAGGTAAATGACTTCATCTCTTAAAGTCCGAGTTTTCTCATCTAGGATGAATATCATAGAATTATTATAAGAATTAAATCAGACAATGGATAGGAATTTTCTTGGTCCATAGTAGTTTTCTTCTAATGAGGTGATAAAGGAAAAATGATGTATTTGACTCTTTAATATACATTTCTTATTAATAATTTTTCTTCTTTCATTGTAATATTTCACATGTCATTTTCTATTTGACTACAAAATAGCCCTTGGCCAAGAAACCAAAAGCAAAGCAAAGTTCAAATGTCATATGAAAACAAAAATAATTCAGTAGTTTTTATTACACCAACAATTGTTACCTGTGAAAACTGAACAAAGTTCATTTAACTTAAGAACTGATAGAATTCTTCCAACAACAAACCTATTAATAAATATTAGTGCTATAGAGATTTTCTAGTAAAAGAAAATAGAGTAAGCTCTCAGGCTCTCATTCATGCAGTGATTTCAGTGTGTTTTTTAAAATTTGTTCAATGTTTATTTATTTTTGAGAGAGAGAGACAGAGCGTGATCTGAGGAGGGGCAGAGAGAGAGGGAGACACAGAATCTGAAGCAGCACAGAGCCCAATGTGGGGCTCAAACCCATGAACCATGAGATTGTGACCTGAGCCAAAGTCTCAAAGTCAGATGCTTAACTGACTGAGCCACCCTGGCACCCTTCAGTGTTGTTTTAAAAACCAAATGCTTTGAATGCTGGGTATTTCTCTATAGACTTAAACTTTTTCCACCCTTCAGCCTACCTCAGTGATTCTCTCTCTCTTTCTCTCTCTCTCTCTTTTTTATTTTTAAATGTTTATTTATTTTGAGAGAGAAATAGAGGAAGAGCATGCACGCATGAGCCCACGGGGGACTCGATCCCACCAACCATGAGATCATGACCTGAGCCAAAATCAAGGGTCAAGCACTTAACTATCTAGGCCACCCAGGGGCCCCAGTGATTCTCTCTTTTAGTGTGCATAAAATTACTGTGCAGAATTCTATATATAAACCATGTATACTGTGCTTTGGGTAAATTTAAGGGATTTTTCAAAGGTAGTTTTAATTATATACAATTATGACTTTACCTGCTGAGAGGCAAGAATTAACTTGCCCAACACTGATCCTTTACAGGCTGGTTTCACAGTAAAAAAAAAAAAGATTTTCCTTGAAGCTCCCTTCAAACTAGCTTTGTATCAGTGCTTAAGATAATCAGTCCTAGTCAACTGCAAGTTTGGACACCAGCTTTCTCTTCCCAGACCATCATGGCCAGGAGAGACTGGAGTTACCCTCAACAGTGAATGCTTAAGATGGCAAGATAGGGTGGGAGCCAAGGTTCTGTCAACTAATATTGTTATTGTATCTTGGCCCTTGAACAACAAGGGGAGGAGCCATGCTTCCCTAATCATGCAATATAAAGCCATCGAGCCCAAGGGTTGGAGTCTCTTTCTTAGAATCTGCAATCCAGGCCTGCTAGACTTCTATGCACAGCCCTAGCAGGTCTGGTATATGGAATGATAGGCTATTTGCATTGATTTCCATGACACCCATTGACTTAGGGTCTCCTTCTTCCTTTATAAGATACTACTCTACTGTACTAACTTCTTACCACCTGTTCACCCCCTTCCCACTAAAATAATAGATGGAACAGTAAGTATAAACAAATTGTAAGCATTTACAAACTTTACTTTTTAAATCTTGGAGACAAAAATTTCTCCAATTCTTTATCTCTTTTGCAACAGAGTTAGAAAGTAGTTAAGGAATATTTGAGACTAAAACCCTAAACCTCAGTTTTTCAGCCTCCAGTACTCTTCTGCCTATATTGCTATGCTACTGAAATCCAGCTCTGGCACGTGATTAGATTCTATTGGATCAGAGCAGCAGTAACAACAACAATAACAACAATAATGTAGACATCATTTTCAAAAGTGCTTTTGACAAGAGCTTCAAAATATTATCTTATTTAATTTTCATGAGTACCCTCCAAAGAAGCTATTATCTTTGTGTTTTACAAGTGAGTGAATTGAAGCTCAGAGAACATAAGGAACTTGTCTGTGCATACATAACAAAAAGATGATCAATCTCTAAATCAAACCCAAATCTAACCTCGGATTCCAAGCATTAAAAAAAGATTTTCTACCACCTTTACACTCTGGAGGTGAGAGGGATATCCGGATCTGCCATGTTACCCCAGTCTCTATTTATGTCCTCAATATGTTGTGAAACCTACTTTATATTAAGAAGCTTATGCTTTATTTTTCTTTAAATATTTGAGGCATTGCCTATGTAGTTACTGGCCAAATTTTTTATAGAAATATTATTTCTTAATACTTCAGCCATACAAAAAAACCATTTTCAGCAATAAATGTATTTGAAGTTCATTTACAAAAAGACCAGTCTCAGAAGCATTGATTGAATATATCTACACCTCTCGAGTATGACCAGTTATCTGATTTCTAAGTTCACTATACTTTTGAAGCATCAAACAGCATAATAGCAGAGCTCATTGATGGAGGCTAGTGGTGGTAGATGACCACTCTTTTATCCTAGTAAAACTATCATTTTATTTTGTTTTTTAGGTTGTCTTGACAGATGAGGGAAGTGACAGAAAAATAACAAGAGCTGATAGGAAAACTTAAATTTGAGATACGGGTAAATACTTCTACTACCCTCCAGAGACTCTATTGTTGTAAATTATATTGTTGTACATCATAATAGCTAATGTTTATGTTGATGAGTTGGAGCCATTACATTCTATATAAATGCTCTCTTAAAAATGGTAAGAACACTTTAAATATACTTTAGAAAATTTTAGTTACAGGTTAAATTGAATAGTAAACATTTTTATAATTATGAGGGCAAACCCTAAATTAGAAATCCATGATTCAGAGACACAAATTTTCTAGGGATCTCTACTTCTGTAGTAGAGTGCACCAAACCCCATAAAGAACTGAGGCTACCATTTAATTTATTCCCAAAGTATTTTGGAGACATTTGGTGGACCTAACTTCAATCTTCTCTCCTTAGGTAGTTTGACTGTCTGTTCCTCCCTTTCTTCTTTAGGGTAGGAGGGAATGGGATTTGGAGTCAGTTCAGGTGACAATGAATCCCAGCAAATGTAGTCTTAGGCAAGATTTTCACTTCCCTTTACAAGAATGTGGTAACTACAGAGTTTGCTTGTTCGTTTGTCGCCAAACAATGGCGAAATGATTTCCTTTTCCACTTGTTATAGTCACTGAACTCTTCTGTGGGGGCCTTCTTCATATGATCAGACCACAACCTCTCACCACAGAAGTGGACGACATGACCCAGGCCTGGCCAGAGCACATTGTTCAAGTGATTGGTTCAGATATGAGGATGTGATCCAAGCCAAAACAATTCATCTTCTTCAGGGCTTTTTTTTCTAGAGTTTTCAGAAAAAAAGGCACTCTTTCTCCCTGTTGGAATTACTAGCTATGGGGGTAATGTCAGCCTGGAACTTCAGTGTTCATCTTTGATACACTGGAAAGAGCCTATCTGAAAATAAAGCCAACTCAGAGGGAAACAGAGCTGAGACACAAAGATGAAGTGCCAGAAAAATGATGATAACCTTCGACCCTGTGGACTCAGCCAGGCCTGAAGGCAATATCATAGGTTTTCCAGTTATTTGAGCCAACTAAATTCTCTTTTACTTAAAATAGCTGGCATTGGATTTCTGGCAATGTCATCTAAAGAATCCTTATTCATATATTCCCTAAATGTCATTTTCTAATTTATAAAATGGTGATGAAATTCACTATGTCATCGAGTAAGATTTAAATAAAATGGTGAATGCCAATGACAGAGCACACATTGCATCCTCAATAAATGAACTCTGAATTCAACAATGAAATGCATTTTCTCTACAACAGGAACTTTCACTGTGATTTCATTCTGCCCACTTCCCAGCTGATAGACGTTCTCGCCTCCTGTGGATGGGCCACTAGATGTTGGGCCTGCCTTTTCCATGGCCAAGTTGGTCAGGATGCTTCATACTGCTCTTGGCAGGCAGATGTTCTTAGAAGAAAAGGTCTCCGTCCTGCTGTGCCCTGGAACTATGAGACATCTCACCTAGGGAAGATAGAGATTTCCCAAGAAGACCACATTTAAAGCACAGATGAGCTGATTTTGGTCCTGATTCAGGAACATCTGGAGGAACAGCTGTGGATGACAAGAACATGTTTATCTCTTTTGAAAAGAAAAGTAGTGAAAAGGCAGGGAGTACACCGGGACAAAATAAGAGATCTCTTTCCATCATCCAAACTTGGAGTGGGAAATGATGAGTAAAAACACAGCTTATTTTAATTTTTTAATTCGACGATAGTAGACACACAGTGTTACATTAGTTTCAGGTAAATCTACACCTGTGATTCCACAAGTCTATGCATTATGCTATGCTCTCAAGTGTGGCCACCATCTATCTCATATGTAGATGACAAACTGATGGTTGTCAGAGGGGAAGGGAGGGGGGAAGATGGGCAAAATGGGTGAGAGGGAGAAAGAGATAAAAGCTTCCAGTTATAGTAGAGCTTGTTTTTAAATCAGATATTTTAATGAGTTGAGAAGGTAGAAAAGAGAACTAAAGTCTTAAAGCCATTAGCCTTTGTGCCTCCCACCCACAGCTAATATTAGTTATAAGGGTCTAGAAAGTATATCAGTATTTGATCTCCAAATATTTCCAACTGGCAAAACCTAAACTTCTTTCTTTTTTTTTAAGTTTTTTTTTTGTTTTATGTTTATTTATTTTTGAGACAGAGAGAAAGAGACAGAGCACAAGCCGGGGAGGGGCAGAGAGAGAGGGAGACATAGAATCTGAAGAAGGCTCCAGGCTCTGAGCTGTCAGCACAGAGCTCGATGCAGGGCTCGAACCCATGAACCGTGGGATCATGACCTAAGCTAAAGTCGGACACTTAACCAACTGAGCCACACAGGTGCCCCCCTAAACTTCTTTCTTATTGTTAGAAGGCTAACTCCCTTAGGATTACATTTGGGCGATTATGTCCTAAAAAAGTCCCTAAAATGTACTATACTTTCGTAAGTCAGTAGTTTTTCCTTTCTTTTGGCAAGATTAAAAAGACCATATACTATGACTTTTTCACAAATAAATTCAGTAGTTTGGGCTCAACTTCACAAACTTATGATCATGGCTTTTAAAAGAACTTTTTTTTAAGTGCCTGGCTCTATGGAGAGAACCCAAATGTCCATTGAGTGATGAATGGATAGAGAAGATGTGATATACACACACACACACACACACACACACACACACACACACACATATACATACAATGGAATATTACCCAGCCATCAAAAAGAATGAAATCTTGCCATTTGCAACAACGTGGATGGAGCTAGAGTGTATTATGCTAAGTGAAATAAGTCAGAGAAAGACAAATCCCATGATTTCACTCATATGTGGAATTTAAGAAACAAAATAGGTGAACATATGGGAAGAGGGGAAAAAAGAGAGAGGGAAACAAACCATAAGAGACTCTTAACAAGAGACAGCAAACTGAGGGTTGATGGAAGGAGGTGAGTGGGGAATGGGCTAGACGGGTGATGAGCATTAAGGATGACGAGCACTGGGTGTTGTGTGTAAGTGATGAATCATTGAATCTACTCCTGAAACCAATATTGCACTGTATGTTAACTAGCTAGAATTTCAATAAAAATTTAAAAAGAAAAGAAACGTGATAAAAAAAATAAATTAGAAGTGCCTGCCTCATATTTACCCAAACTAGGAAAAATAAAATTTAAACCTCCCCTGGGGGAAAAAAAGAGACTAGTTGCAGTTTTATGGTCTAAACTCTATGTATTTTTTTTTACTGCAGCCAAGTTACTGAGGTGTTTTTCTCACAGAAAAGTTAGAACCTGATCATAAACAAACTGTAAAGGCATGTTAGATTAGTTGTTATTATGCATTTTCTAATCCTCCTTCGCGTGGAGACTTTCTAGAAGACAGTTCTAGAATACTCATCCATGCTAGTGAAAAGGAGGAATTCAGGTTTCTTTTCAAGAGGGAGTAAAAGCCTTGCAAAACATATGGGTTTAGCTTTATTGCAAACAGTTTCTAGACAAACATAGATGAGCGATTTCACAGCAGCAGGGCACCCATGTAAGTAAATACTGAACTGTGGGACTCAAAAAAACAAATTCAAAGGAAAACATTAATCAGCTTGAGTTTCTCCCCCCACCCTACAACATTCTAAAAGAATAAACAGATCAACATTAAGGAATGCTTTCAACAAGAACAACAAGCAAAGCACAGTTTCGTGTTGCCCTTGATAAAAATTTTCAGCTATTTAGAGACTTTCTCTTAGCTATTGTTCATTTTGGGTCATCATGTATGTGAAATAGTCAAACATCAAAATACTGTAATGTCCTAATTACTTTGCCTTGGAAATATTGCCTATTCAACTTCTGGTTGACCCAGAAAATATGCTGCACCCCTTATTGGATGAAAGTAGGTACTAAGTGTATACCTGACTCAGAGAGTAGCTTACATACCAATATTCAGAGTTCCTTACTGAGAAGTACTTTTTTTATAGAAAGACATGATAAAGAGTCTCAGCTTGAGATCTTACAGTAACTAAATATACAATGTAAAGCAGAGACTTAAAATATTCTGAGTAACCTAGGTTTGAAACATTTTCATCTAAAATAATCAGGTAATGGGCAAGGAATAATTTTTGTTTCTTGGTTTATCACTGTAATTTTCTTCACTGTCTGCTTAGTGTAGCCAAAAATCTGTGCAAATGTAGCTGTTCTGAGAACCACACACCCGGACTCCAGGCACCCATTAGACAATGTTCAGCAACTCTCGTCTTACCAAGCAGAAGACAGGGTCACTGGCTCAGTTCCTCTGCGGCCAATCGTTTCCATACTTTTCTTCTTGAGATAATTTTGCTTACATGCAAAGACATTCATTGCAGGGTTAAAATGGGGAGCAACTTTCTGACATAAAAGCAAAACTGTATATGTTCCTAAAATAGCATTATTGACAATGAGGCTAATGCATTTAGATTATTGAGTGGCCCATGTTAATTTGAGTCTGTATTTGAATGTCGTTTTATACATGTCTTGTTTTGGGCTAAAGGTTGTATGTAATGGTAATTGTTAATGCCAGCGATGCTTTTATTTTATTCTCATGAATAAGTATAAACACATACGAAAAGTTCAGTAAATTGTAATAGGTAAATAATTTTTCAAACACATTTTATCGGCATTTATGAAAACCTAACCCCTGTTCAAAAAGTTTTCTCACTAAAAAGATTGCATAAAAAAAATAACTTCTCAACAAGACTACCATTTTCAGTGTTGAGATTAGAGATCTATCTGGTAGGTAGATATAATTTTCTAGATCAAAGGCTTGTATAACTTAATATTACTGAAAACTGATCATCTTAAATGTGTGTGTGTGTTGGTAAACCCAACTTTAGAAAAAATAAGCATTCTTATTGGCTTAGTTTTATATTTTTATGATTACTTTTATACTGAATCTTTACAACACTTAATAAGCAATCATTTTTTTACCATTAAGGATTCCTAGTAATAAGCATTTTCAACTATTTGAGAATATGTTACAAATGAGATTTTGTAAACTATTACAGAGTAATCCTTTGGAGAATGGTATTAGTTACCTAGTTTTTGCTTGTATGACAAAAAACAATTAGCAACTTTCCACAGTCATATAGCTAGTTTTTGAAAAGTATTTTAGTAGTTATGATCATGTGTACAGTTTAAAATGCCATTTAAACAATATTACAACAGTGAAAAATATTTTAAATCATTTTACCTGCAATATTCTCTTTTCAACAAATCAAGCTATTTTAATTTTTCTGACCTTTCTTCTAATTCTCTACCTGCTTACAACATTTCAAGTAGATTTATTTACAAACCATGCTTTTGTGAGGAATCTGTATATACCATAAGGCATATTTAAATGTCTCCTATTATTATCTATGCTGTTTGCTATTGTGTTTCTGTGTTCTTGGAGGGCTCTGTATGTATTTGGGAGAAAATAGATTCAAATATGGCTCACTTTTCTCTGTGTAGGTGATCTAGAGGTTTATGAGATGAAAGAGAAGATAACATTGATGCTACTCTTTTCATGTCACTGCCCAGTATTATAGCTGCATGTTTAGCCTTTGTTATAAATGATGCAGCTAGCTCAATATAGTGAAGGTCCCAGAGCCTGTGTTACATGACATGTCTAATACTAGGAGTCCGGAAGGTCAAGGAAGGTCACCATTCTTCCCAGAGTGAGTGGATAGTAGTCAAATCATCATACATAGCTACCCTAGAGTCTAGAGCAATTTAAAGAAATATTTTCAGCTCAGCCTCTTAGGGAGTCAGTGAAGAAGAAAAGCAACAATTCATCTGTAACTACTTAGAATCCTGGAGTATGTTAATAACTATTCCTATGGAAAGGCATTTTACGAAAGAGTTTACTATCTATGAATACACTTCTTTTTAAGTAAGGACTAGAATTGGCAAAGTTTGTCTTTGTCTGGAAAGTTTGTCTTTGGTGGCTAAAAGACAGGTGCCAATACAGTTCTGTGAAGGCTCTTGAACTCTCTGAGGATGACAAAAAAAAAAAAATCAACTAGAAAAGCTATCAAAATTATGAGTTAGCTAGAAGTCATTCAAGAAATAACTAAGTGAAAGCTTTTTTAAGATGTATTTACAGATAGAAGTAGAATAAATTTAACTAGAAATTAAAATACAGATTTCTTAAAAATATCTTCATGATGTTCTGCATTTATGTATTGTTAATATCCACTTTGATTAATTTCTCTACTTGGTTCTGTTTACATAATTTTAAAATGTATCTAACTAAAGGGATCATAATAATTACTCCAGAACCGTCAGCCCCTTTGTGTCTCCAGCAGCAAAGAATGGTATGCTTTAGTATTTTAAGTTATTTAATTTCTAACTAACAAAATATTTTAAAACTAATATAGATTTTATAGTCTATTTTATAGTCCAAATAACATTATATTTAATCATGGAACACATTTTTTTCAATAATTTCTTCTGAATATGAACACTCTGAGTAAAAGACAATCAGATAAAGGCATTAAATTTTTGTGAAGAGATTTCACTAGGAAACCATCTAAGAATTTATTGTGTGACTCATTAAGGATTTATTCAATATTTACAATGAATTGTCCATTTGATTTACTATCTAGAGGGAAAATGGCACTGGATTACATGATGGAAGTTTAGGGGCCCATAAAAATTAAGATTTCAAGAAATACTGTATTTGCTTTCAAATAGCTTATCATTTTAGATCAGTGAATTAAAATCTCAGTGAAACACAATATGCTGTTATATATAAAGAGCTGATATCATAAACTATTAGTGTGGCATGCGTTGCACAGTGGTCTTGATTTACTTTGTCAAGAATCTAATCTTCAGTATCTTTAACAACTGGTAGCAGGGAGGTGTGAAACCACATACAGGTAAGGTAATAAGTTCTCTCCCTAAAGTCTTAGCTTTAGAAGTTTCTTGAACTGGGTTAGGTTGAGTGGGAAGTGATAAAATAGGTAAGGAAGTAGTTTAATTTACTAGATATTCTGATTGAAACAAAGACTACTTCTCTCTCTCTCTTTCTCTCTCCCTTTTATTTTTCTCCCAATCACTGTTATTGAGTAATGCATATTTTGTAATATGGAAAGATGTGTGGCCATATCTGTGTGGATTCAATACAGACATGTTCACTGTCAACATTTCATTTCTCTCTATATTCTTTCTAATTTAGACCTAAAACTGGCTTAGCATAGGATGCTGAGGTTGCCTATAAGAAAGAAAAAAAATTTCCTCTTCTTTCCATGTCTATGTTTGAAAATAATAAATCTATTGTATAACGTAGTAAAAAATAAATTAGACTGGGAATCGATTGAGTATGGATTTAATTTCAGGTCTACTTATAAGTAGCCAATAATTAGCAGGGTGACTATGAGCAAGTTATTTCACCACTCTTCGTCTGGGTTTCCCTATTTGTTGAAGAGATTGGATGGAGAAACTTCTAAGACTTCTGTCACTGCTGTGATTCTCTGACTCTAAGAATTTACTGAGTTAGCCCTCTGTAAGCATTGTGGACAATACAGAAATAGTATTAGATATTATCTCTGCCCTCAAGGCCTTTGGAATCTAATCATGATTGAACAGTAAGACTAATATGACAAGTTGCTGGGAAAAAATACAAATCTAATAGATACAGCTGTATGCTTTGTCTCCTAAGAGCTTTGTAAAGAGCTCTCTCTTTTCTGAAACACCCCTCATTCCAAGATACCCCACTCTCCCGGTTTTCCTCCTACTTCACCAACTGCTCCCTCTCATTCACTTTGCTGACACCTTTTTTCCTCACTAAGTATTTCTGTTCCTTGTGTGAGACCTCTTCCATCTTTGCATACTTTCTCCATATATGATCTTATTGATACTCTTGCCTTTAAATGCTATCTATATTCCGCTGATTCCCACATCTATGTTTAGCCTCGATTTTTTCCTTTGAGCTTCTGGCTCATGTTTTAAACTACCTACTTGATCTCTTCATGTGGTTGGTTTATAGAAGCTTTGATTTTAACACATCTTATACCGAATTCTTGCTTTCTCTCCTCTCTCAGTCCTCTTAGTAAATATCAAGTCCATCCATCTTACCATTGTTGTTCAAGCCAGAAATCTTAGACCCATTCTTGATTTCTTCCTTTCTTTCTTCCTTTCATGGCCAAGCTATCAGTATATCCTGTTTCTTCCTCTGAGGTTTATTGTGCCCCTATTCACTTCTCTTCATCACCACCCTGCCATCTTGGTCCAGACAATTACTCTTTCTCATTTGGACCATCACAGAACACTAATTGACATTTCACATCCACTCTTGTCATTTACAGTTTTTTCCCAAACAGCAGTTGGAGTAATCTTCTTAATACAGAAATCAGATTATATCAAACATCACAGCACAGTCTGCACATCACTCTTGAAAATAAAGCATTTTGCCATGGCCAGTAAAGCCTTGAATAATGAAGTCTTGGACCAGCTCTATGGTTTCATGTTGCAGCTCCTTCCCAGGGCCCTTTTCTCACACTCAAGCTCCACTAGCTTTTCTTCATTCTGTGAACAACCCAGGTTCTTTTCTGCCTTAAAGCCTTTGCATTTTTTTTTTCTTCCTTCTGCCTGGATTACTTTTCCTTCTATCATATGCAAGACTGACTCTTTCTCATCTTTCCATCAACTTTGTCACCTCTTTAAGAGGTTTTCTGGGGCCTCCTGTCTAATATAGTTCCATTCCCTATTAGTCTTAACAACATTTGCTACCCTTTTCCACTGCACTCATTACAACTTTTATTTATTTGTTTGTTTGTTTGTTTGTTTATTTTTGTAGATAGTCCTCCTGAGGCTGCCACTATTAGATAACTACCCAATATTCAGCCCTACTTCTTATTAAGAAACACTTAATAGTCTTTGGGTGACCACTGCACCCAGATAAACAAAATTACCCACTCTCCTAAGCTCTCTTGCTGTGAGGGGTGGCAATGTGATACAGGTCTGGTCACTGAGTCATCAGCTGATGACTTCAGAGGAAGGTCTTGCTTACCTGTACTTCTGGGGAGTTCTTGCTTACAAATATCCTCCTCCTTCTAGAACTCCTTGCTCATTCCTACATGAAGTATAGACTTGATGTCTGGATATTCAATAGCAATTGTGCAATCATGAGTATGAAAGTCATGAACTAAACTTGATGGAACAGAAAGAGAAGAGTCTGGGTCTTTGACAACAAAAGCTCAGTTATATTAGGCCTGGACCAACTTACTTTGAATCTTTTGTTAAACTTATACCCCAAGCGCTTACAGCATTGATTTCTAGTTTTTTTGTTATTTGACCATCTATGCATTCTTAACAGCTGTATTTCTTTCTCGAATGCAACTGTACAAGAACAGCAACCATAACATCTTATAGCCCCAGCATGCTGGCAAATGCCTGATGTACAGTAAGCTCTTAATTAATATTTGTTAATCTGGGTGCCTGGGTGGCTCAGTCGGGTAAGAGTCTGACTTTGGTTCAGGTCATGATCTCACAGTTTGTGGGTTTGAACACTGCGTGGGGCTCTGTGTTGACAGCTCAGAGCTGGAATCTGTTTCCGATTTTGTGTCTCTGTCTCTCTCTGCTCCCCCCCCCCCTTGTTCTCTGTCTCTCTGTCTCTCTGTCTGTCTCTCTCTCTCAAGAAAAAAGAAAAAAAAACATTAAAAAAATTTTTAAGTTAAAAAAATATTTGTTAATTTAAGTCTACAATTTGAAACATAAAAACAACTACAAAAAAAAAAGCCAAAGCACACCTTAGGGGAGAATATTTTCAGCATATATGACAGAAATGGTTTAATATTTTTAAAATATGAAGATTTTATAAAGCAGTAGGAAGACCATTATGATTACAGCAGATAAATGAGCAAAATATACAAAAACACCATTCACTTGAGGTAATAAGATTAATAAATGAAATAAAGAAAGAATATTATGAATAATGAAAATAATAAGGATTAAAAATAATAAACTGGCATATTTAGCAAAATATTTGAAAGAACTGAATGTTGTAAAATGCAAAGTGAAACTGATAATTTTAATTCACACTGTTTATAGTATAAGCTGGTTCAACATATTTGGAAAGAATTTTAGTGTTACACACCAAAAACCCTAAAAGTTATTTCCCTTTGATCCAGTAATCCATTTCCTTAGAAGGAAACTATGAAAATAGACAATGTTTTACACAAGAAAATCATGACCGCATAATTATTTATCAATGGAAAGAGAGGAAGCAGTTTAAATATCACTCTAGGGTTGCCTGGGTGGCTTATTCAGCTGAGCATCTGACTTTGGCTCAGGTCATGACCTCACAGTTTGTGAGTTTGAGCCCCACATCGGGCTCTGAGCTGACAGCTTGGAGCCTGGACCCTGCTTTGGATTCTGTGTCTCCCTCTCTCTCTCTACCCCTCCCCTACTTGCACTCTGTCTGGCTGGCTCTCTCTCTCTCTCAAAAATAAACATTTTTAAAAAAAAATTCAAAAATATATCAAACTCTAGAAGAACGGTTGTCCCTCGGCTTCCCTAACATATTATGTGGCCGTTAGATTTCACTATGAAGACTTTGTAGAAATATAAGAATGATTCTTCCAGGTACTGGCACAACCGAAGAAGTGGGCATCAGAGTCTTCTCTTTGGCAGGTCATGGATGACCGTGGTAAGGCCTTCTTTATGGGTACCATAGGTGGTGCCATCATTTAAGCAGTCAAAGGTTTTAAGAATTGTCCAGTAAGTCATAGAATATGGGGGATTTGATTATATTGCAACCTGAGCACCACAGTTAAGAAGTAACTTAAAATGTGAGAAGACCTAAAGTGTGCTCAACATCTTAACAGTAGCCTTACAAGCAGTGAAACATGGAGCTAGGCAGGGTTGGGTCAGTAGTGGTGGGCAACACTCTCTCAGTTTATCACAAAGAACTGGAATCGTGTTGATGATTCCTTCCTCTGCCCAATATTCCAATGGTGTTCAGCTTGCTGGAGATCTTTCCCCATTGCCTCTAGCCCAGTTATGCCCTTGCCACTCATACACTTCAGGAAATCTAATAATTAATAACCCTGAGGTCCCAAGGTTGACATGCATAATATCATATAAATTGTCTTCTAAATAACTAACGCACGTGGATTTGAAATAAGCATCTGTTTTCTCCATCCTAAGAGTTTTGTGATCAATTAGGAAATAGCTATTTCCTAATTAAGCATTTGAGCAAGTATTTTGGCATTGGCTTAGGTAGGCACTGTAAGCTGGCAATCTGGATAATTCAAAATTCAGTCCTTATTTCAAACTATCCTAACTCAAAATCACTTACATAGCATCAGAAAATGTTTCTTACGATGTTGATTGGCTCTGATGAAAACATACCTATGAAGTTGGAAAATATAGGAAGGAATGGAAGAAAAGAAAGTGGCTAAGTGGAATGGGTGAATTGCTGATTCTGTGATGTATGAATGAAACAAATAATTATCCAAATGACTCTTTGTAGGATTCAATTCAGAGAGTAATCAGCTCAATTGTATTTCCTTCCTCTGAATAGTTTTTCCTGCTTTATGCACGATCTGGTTCAGTTGAGAATAAGGTAATTCTAACTTATTTTATTATTTTATTTTATTTTATTTTATATTTTATCACTTGGGCTCCTGTTTTTTGTCTACACAAGTCAAATTAAATGGTGAATTCTGTCCGTGAAACAATTTAATAAAAAGAGCTGCCATTTACTGAAGGTCTATTAGGTACCCATCTTTTCCTGTGGATTATCTCAATTAACCCTCACAGTAGTTCTGAAAGCTAGATGTTATATTATTATTGCGTATTTCATAAGTAAAGAATCAGAGGCTCAAAAAGTTAAATTGTGACTTCTGACAAGGGACTCTGGTTTATCTGGTTCTAAAGACCATGCTGTTTGAATCCCATATGCAGCCTTTAAAAGAATTTTTTTTTCTTTTCTTTTTTTTTTTTTTTTGAGACTTAGCTTTGCCTGTGAAGATGCAATTTTAGCTTTTTATTAAAGACAAGGGTGAAGAAGAGTTATTACACATGTATGGCATTTGCAGATCTTAGTATCTCTGGTTTAGGAAAGAATTGTAATCTTGCCACTCAAGATTCCACCTACCTCTGGTAAAAGGAAGATTAGAAGATTGGAAAATTTGACATGACTTTGATGTGTTAAATGCTAAATAGTGCTGCACAGGATGAAAATTCTTTGGAAGAAGACCACGGGTATAACTATTTTTGCAGGTGTTTTAGAGCAAAAATCTGTTCACTCAGTAATTCCACATTTTTGGGAAGGACATAACTAGGAAAAAGTTTAGTTTTTTTTTTTTCCAAGGAAGCATCATGAAAATGCCAGAAATATAGAGGTAATTATTTTGATCAAGCTTTTCTGTTACTCATTATGATGGCAAAATCAGTTTGTACCATAGAGAATTATTTGTCAAAAAGCTTGGAAATATGGCACATTGCTAATTGTAGCAAAAGCAATTACATTTGCTTTCTTGATTGAGAAGAAAGAAAATGAGTATTACCCATTAATTAATAAAATTACAAAGAGTCTCAATTCAAATACACATTTATTTTCTTGGTAAATACAAGGTGATTTGACATTTGTAAAATCCTGTGGCAATCTGGGTAGAGAAGTCCAGACTTTCTCAATGTCAAGGGAAAATAAATTTAAAGTTTATTAGTGACTCATTCAATGTAATGCATAGAAAAAAAAAATTAGAGCTTTCAAGAAGGAAAACATTAATCTACCAGGACAAATGGAATTATAGAGGAGAAAGGACCCTCGTTAGAAATCTTTAACATAGTCTTGGAACATAGCTTTGTATGTTAGCTATAATCCAAATTACAGATCTGTGTTTAACCAGATGACAACTAAGGTCATGATCTGAATTGTCCAAACAGATTGATCTAGACCTTTGATGAGGCCCTGTTAGCCTTGGGACTTCCCTAAGCCTCTGAGTTGACACACAGAGTTGACACACAGAGAAGCACTGAATATCCTGCATGGGCAAGTCTGCTCCCAAATCAAGCTCGTTTCTTTTAAAACCAAGGAATAATTTCCATTAAGCATGTGAGAGTTCTTTTAGAAACTTTTTGTGTGGGCTGTAGCTCATTTTCATTCCAGGGTTTTTTTTTTTTTTCCATCACTCAGGACAATTCATTAGAAAATCCACCAAATTTATTTGAAGTAACCAATTAATCCTTTGAGAAGCAACAATTAATATGCAAATTGCACCACATTAAGAGTCTCAGGAGGAATGGATTAAACTGAAAATATACAGCCCTTCAGAAATTAAAAAAGACATGGTTTTACTGTCACAGCTTTTCAAAATCCTTGTGATTTTTTTTTCCTATGGTTCATTTTATTACCTCCTTGCCTAGAAATACCAAAACAAATGACCATGCCTGTCTTAAATGCATTACATCAGGAGACTAATAGAAGGATATTAAACATGATAGTCATATTGACGAAAGACCTGATGAAGCAAATAACAATATACATAAATAAATATGAATTCATAACAGAGTAATTACATCAAAAAGTAAATAATTATCATTGCCATTTCCTTCTCAGAAGTGCTTACAGAGAGATAAAGGACCGAGGTCATTTTGAGAACATCACCAACCAAGCAACATCTTTACTCGTGTGTGCAAATTCTGTGGTACAATCAGTTTTTAAATGTTTGTGGCTTTTTTTTTTCCTGACAACCAGATAATGTGAGGGAGATACTAATATTATCAACAAAACACTTTCAAAGTGGTATCCAATACTCACTGTGTGCTTTCTATATACAATTTACTGCTCAGTGATTGGCCTGTCATCACCACCTCACAGCAGCTGTGTGAAATAGGAATTGTCATTCTTGGCAAAGTGATGGACCTGGGGCCGCCCAGGTAGCAGAGTCAAGATCTGAGCCCAAAGACTGAACACCGGAGACCAAGTTTCTCACGACTGTGTTACTTCTAAGAAAGGTGCCGGAAAATATCACAGGCATTTTTTTCTGAGATTAAGCAGTAAGCTGTTAGAAGCCTGGAAAGATGAATATTGCTGTTTAGATCATTGCCATCATGGTTACTTCTTGCCATTATTATTCTAAATATGCAATAAGAAATGCGCCATAAGGATGAACACACAAGCGCTTTCTTTCCCACTGAGCTCAAGGAGTTTGAAATATCATCATCTCATGATCTTACCTTACATTTTCTCAGTAAGAGATTGAAAGAAGCCACATTCTTCCTCAGAGTGTGAATAAAAATATTGAGTTGTCTATGGAGATATCGGTAGCTGATATTTGCAAAAGAATTCCATTAATTATCAACATTACTCTGGAAAATAGTTATTTTCCACAGAACTACCCAGTACTAGATTCTCTTTCTTTGTTTTTTGTATACCTACCATGATTTCCTTATCATTAACATTACTGTCATTATCATCATCATCATCATCATCATCATCATTTTCATCTTTTCCCCCAAAATTTGAGACAACTGCTTGGACTCTATCCTTCAGGCACAGACAATTTTGGCATAAAGTATTAATTAATTCAATTGACAAGCAACTGTTAAGCATGTATCCCATGCAAAATACATTAGATGCTTTGTAAGAATAATTTTAAAATTCTCTTTCGAGGCTGCAATTTCATTGGGTCAACAAATCATATCCACCATTATAATACAAGGATTTTTCAGATGAGTACTTCTAAAAGTTACAGAATTATATAGGAGTTCATAGGTCATTTCCAAGCAGGAATTAGGGATAGCTAGGAGGGAAACTTGAGAGTAGTCGTTGAGAAGGGGGCTTTTAAATTGATTTGAATTTGAATTGAATTGTGAGAAGAGTAAGTTGTGTGTGTGTGTTTATGTAAATCTGTTTTTTATGTAATAGCTTTGCTAATTTTTCCCTTAAAGTTGGACGAGTCTTTTATAAAAAAAAAAAAAAAATACTGTGCTAGGCAGCCAGTCTAGCACAGCTTAAACCATAGCTCTGTTGCTTAGTCACTGTGTGATCTCAGGCAAATTATTATGTTCTGTTTCCTCATCTGTAAAATGAAGATGATGGTAATATCTATATCTCATAGGGTTCTTCTGATAATTAAATGAATTAATGTGAGTAAAGCAACAATCACAATGCTTGGCACTATGTAAAAGTTAACTACTAGAATTATTATTTAAGTAGGGGTGGCAAATTCTAATCAGTGGTAGGCATTTAAGATGTATAGGTATAAGGCAAGAATTGTTTTGTATGTTTTAGCAATAGGAAGGAGGGCACTGTGAACTTAAGAAATGGCAAAAGCACAGATATGGAGAAATTGGGCTCATTTAATGCAACATTTCCATTTTGTTTTGTCTGGAGGAAAGTTTGTGTTTACTTTGGACTTTAAATCATGTTATATCCTATTTATCATGAGATATATTTATAGGTCAAACAAAGATAAAGTTTTTGAGGACTCATAAACATTAAATGTTGAGTCCTATTCTTTGCCTTAGAAAGTCTTACCATCAACAAAACTAAAAGGCAACCGATGGAATGGGAGAAGATATTTGCAAATGACATATCAAATAAAGGGTTAGTATCCAAAATCTATAAGGAACTTATCAAACTCAACACCCAGAAAACAAATACTGCAGTGAAGAAATGGGCAGAAGACATGAACAGACACTTTCCAAAGAAGACATCCAGATGGCTAAAAGATTCATGAAAAGATGCTCAACATCACTTCATCATCAGGGAAATACAAATCAAAACCACAATGAGATACCACCTCACACCTGTCAGAATGGCTAAAAATTAACAACTCTGGAAACAACAGTTGTTGGTGAGGATGTGAAGAAAGGGGAACCCTTTTGCATTGCTGGTGGGAATGAAAACTGGTGCAACCACTCCAGAATACATTATGGAGTTTCCTAAAACATTTAAAAATAGAACTACCCTATGACCCCAGTAATTGCACTACTAGGTATGGATCCAAAGGATACAAAAATGCTGACTAGAAGGGGCGCATGTACCCCAATGTTTATAGCAGTGCTATCAACAATAGCCAAGAGCCCAAATGTCCATCAACCGATGAATGGATAAAGAAGATGTGGTATATATATATACAATGGAATACTATTTGGTGATGAAGAAGAATGAAATATTGCCATTTGCAACAACATGGATGGAACTAGATGGTATTTTGCTAAGCGAAATAAGTCAGAGAAATATAGATATCATATGATTTCATTCATATGTGGAATTTGAGAAATACAACAGCTGAACAGAGGTAAAAGGAAGAAAAAATAAGATAAAAGAAGAGAGGGAGGCAAACCGTAAGAGACTCTTTTTTTTTTTTTAATGCTTATTCATTTTTGAGAGAAAGAGACAGAGCTTGAGTGGGGGAGGGGCAGAGAGAGAGGGAGACACAGAATCCAAAGCAGGCTCCAGGCTCTGAGCTGACAGCCCAGAGCCCAATGTGGGGCTCGGACTCACAAACTGTGAGATCATGACCTGAGCTGAAGTCGGATGCTTAACCGACTGAGCCACCCAGGCACTCCCATAAGAGACTCTTAAATACAGAGAACAAACTGAGGGTTGCTGGAGGGGAGTTGGGTGAGGGGATGGGTTAAATGGGTGATGGGCATTGAGAGGGGGCACTTGTTGGGATGAGTACTGCGTGTCATATGTAAGAGATGAATCACTGGGTTCTACTCCTGAAGCCAAGACAACACTGTATGTTAACTAACTTCAATTTAAATTTAAGTTAAAAAAAAATAATAATAAGGGGTGCCTGGGTGGCTCAGTCAGTTAAGAGTCTGACTTTGACTCAGGTCACAATCCCATGGTTCATGGGTTCGAGCCCCTCATTGGGCTCTGTGCTTATAGCTGAGAGCCTGGAGACTGTTTCAGATTCTGTGTCTCTCTGTCTCTCTGTCTCTCTCTCTCTGCCCCTCCCCTGCTTGTGCTCTGTGTGTCTCTCTCTCAAAAATAAATAAACATTAAAAACATTTTTTAAATAAATAAAAAAAGTAAAAATAATAAAAATAAAAAAGAAGTCTTACGTTTTTGATGAGACAGTAAGAGCAAACAGAGTCCCCACTATTGCCTACATGAAGTGGATAAAGAACTAGAGATAAAACAGGGTCGAACCCACTGAAAATTAATTGTTCCTTTAAGAGGATTGAAAACAATTATTTCTACTGTTCCACATGTTTATGTAACAAAAAGGAATTCTTATCCTTGTTCTTTCCAGAGAATAAAAACTGTTCTTCAATGCTACAGAACTGTATGTCTGATTCCTAACAGAAATTTTTCCTCTTTAGCAAGTATCCATCACTCTGATCACTTCGTGCATTTAATACTGTCAACCTAGGGGAAAGTGAAAGTCTGTTTCCAATCTTGTATTCTCAAAGCTTGTTGATTTATTTTTATAAGACTGCTCAGATTTTTATAGTAAAAAGCCACTTGAAAATCTTGTCTAAATACATTCAGGTGCATGCTAATTAATTTTTCTCCTGAAATTTGCACAACAAGAGAAACAGCTGGAGACACTTTATTAACTAATTGAAAATCTTGAGCTGGCGAGATACTTGGAAAAGAACAGAGGGGGAAACTAGCATGGTATGAAGGGAGACAAGTGTTCTTCCTGACAATGAGATCTAGTATTTATCCATTTGTCCATTGACTACTTCCTCTGCAAAGCTTCTGGCTCAGAAATAGACTGGAAATTAAATTAAATTGGTCTCTTGCATGATGCTCCAGAATGATAAATGTATGCACTTTTTGGTATTTGATATTTGATGGTTGATGCTGCTGTACTATGCATTTCAGGTCACTTTGTTTCAAAAGACGTGCAACTAAAAGTAGTTTAAACAAAGAAGGGAATTTATTGTCTCATTTAACTGGGAATTTCAAGGGTTGTTCTGATTTCTGGCATGGCAGGAACTCAGGTCATGTAGTATGGGTTCTATCTTGCTATATCTCATAACCCTCCTTTGTTATCTGGCCCGGGTACACTTTCTGGCTGGTTTTCTTTCTGTGGCGGGGAAGACAGCCCTCACAACCTCCAACTTAAATCTTTATGGCCTGAGATCTAAAAGGAAAAGGAAGCCCCTTTCTCTAAAATACATATGTCAATTCAGACAGAAGACCCTGAAGGCTTGCTTACCTCAAAGTTCCTCTCACCTATGGTAAAAATCTTCTCAAACTTTAACATATATACACATCACTTGATGAACTTGTTAAAATGCAGGCTCTAATTAAGCTTACTTTTATATCTGTTATATGGACAACTTAATTCCCAAGGCTAGGAATTAATAAAACGTGATTCATACTAAGGAAGGAGATGAATAATAATCAATGGAATAAATAGAAATTAAGAAACTGAATGAGGCTGTCACTTGAAAAGAGAAAAAGATTTATAAAAATTAAATAATTGAGACACCTGAGTAATAAATTGAAGTCTTGTGTAAACAGCAATGATTTTCTTTTCTCTTTGGGATCAAACAAGAGGAAAACTGGGCATCTCAGTTTCATTATTTAGTTTTATCCAAATGATAACTATAATTTCCATTATGAGATTACACACACTCCCATTATATTTTCATAACAATTCTGACCAGACACTTGTTTGTAATTCTGTACTATCCAATGCATATGAGTCCCCTTACTCTGAGCAACAGCCTTGCTCTGAGGACCAGTAATATGGCAAGTCAGGTCCCTAACTTACTCCTGTCTAGTGAGAGAAGCTCGGAGCTTCCGCTGGTTTAATACTTGGTTGTTAAAATGGCTTTCATTTTGATTCCCTGTGTCTCACCTGTCTCCATTTTTTGACCTTTTTTTTTTTTTACTGGCTTTGGATTTCAGAGATCAGATATTTTGGTTCTGACACTGGCCAGAAATCTAGGCCTGTGTCCTGTGCTATTGGTTTTATGTGATGAAGTTTCCATCTTCTGAGTCTGGATCTGATGGTATCTGGAAAATAATTATTTGAATCAGCTTTGTCTCGGTTGCTTCTTCCGGTTCATTTCTAAATTTTTTAAAAAATATGTTAGTCCTGATGCTGGTTGCACTGGTTTTGATTCCGGATCCAACATATCCATGATTCATAATAATTAATATTATGTTAATAAATATTAATATTAATAATGATAATACTGATGAAAATGATAACAAAAACTTTTATTTAAATATATTAACAGAGTTAATTTTCTTAATAACCTTAAATATGCAATAATTTTCTTTTCATTTACAGATGGGGAAATCAAGGCACAAAGAAATGAATTGATTTGTCCAAGTTCACAGTGGTAGAAAGTAGTAGGGCCAGAATTTGAAGCAAGTGGTTTGGTTATAGAGCTTCCTAATATCAAGGAGAAAAATATGCTATATAGTATTTTAATATTAATGACAATAATGCTAATCATTTATTATGTGTCATAGTGCCTTTCCATAATGATGATGATGGTGATGATAAGAAACGATATATAGAACTATCTAGTTTACAAGATCATTTTTTTAAATTTTTAAAAAAAATTTTTTTAACGTTTATTTATTTTTGAGACAGAGAGAGACAGAGCATGAACAGGGGAGGGTCAGAGAGAGGGAGACACAGAATCTGAAACAGGCTCCAGGCTCCGAGCTGTCAGCACAGAGCCCGACGCGGGGCTCGAACTCACAGACCGCAAAATCATGACCTGAGCCGAAGTTGGCCGCTTAACCAACTGAGCCACCCAGGCGCCCCTACAAGATCATTTTTGTATGCCTTATTTCTACAGCAGTGTCTCTCACCTGCAGTATGGATACAGTTGGGGGTTGGCATGGTGGGCGTCAGAATCAAAAGACACGTGTAGACTTGAGACCAACTGCCTAACAGGGGTCACTATTTGGAGGAGACACTGAACACCCTGTGGGAGAAGATCAGAGACGGGGGCATCAGTTTTGTCTTGGAACTGGCAGACCGTGCTCTCAGCAAAAGGAAGTTGTTGGGTAAACATGCCCTTTTTAAGGGAATAGTTGTTGGGGTGCCTGGGTGGCTCAGTTAGTTGGTTAAGCGACCGATGCGGCTCAGGTCATGATCTCGCTGTTCCTGAGTTTGAGCCCCAGATAGGGCTCTGTGCTGACAGGTCAGAGCCTGGAGCCTGCCTGGGGTTCTGTGTCTCCCTCTTTCTCTCTCAAAAATAAATAAGAACATTAAGAACAAAATTTTTATAGTGAACATTTGTTGTCATTCAAGCAATTTATCAACATTTGTCCTTTCAATCGTAAAGAATATCGTCACCAAGGGAAGTTCTAATGTGTGCAATTTCCTTGTTGTTTTTGTTGTTGTTGTTGTTGTTGCACACGCAGGGGAGTCTCAGGACCCCGTGCTGACTGGCACCCGCCCACGGCCACTGTCCTGCTGGCTTGTTGCTTCATCCAGTTCTGTCCAGGCTGCTTTCCAGAACTATTTCATTAGAATTTCCAGAGGTGGTTCCAGGCATAGGTATGCTTCAGAAGCTGCCCGAATCATTCTGATGAGCAGCCCTGGTTAAGAATCCCCACGATAGAATCACAGAACCAACCAGAAGGACTTGGGCAAAGTAAGTGAGCCGAACCTCGGAGAGATGGAGGGACCGGCCATTCACAGTGGCTGGCAGAGCTGGTGACAGGGCTCACGGCTTTCCTCACTGCCTTCATCTTCTGTTTGATTCTATGGGTATTCCCAGCAACAAGTGAGAGTACAGCCCTCCCCCCATTCCTCCTCTCCCGCTTTGCCCTGGGAGTGACCTGGAAAGGGCAGAGCTGACCTTTGACCCAATGTCCCCGCGACCAGGAACAGCACTCTCCTTCGGCTTCCTTTCCGCGCAGATTCTGGTTCCAGTCTCAAGTATTGATCATCCGGCTGTGATTGTCCAACCGCTACCCTAGCCAGTTCTCCCTCTATTCCCGTTTACCTTCTTGGAATGTGATTCTCTTCCCCCATCATTTTGGTTAAATATCTCATGTTTTTCAACATAAAATTTAGACCCCAAGGTAGGAGGAAGTCTGTCCTGAGTTGTTCTCTCTAGTTCTGAAAACCTTGTGGTCTGCTCAGAATCTGTAGTGGTTGCACCATGTTATACACAGCATTTCTCATGCTAGATGGATCATTTCAGTGAGTTTTTCTTTTATTTTTACCTGAATATAAATTAAAAGGAAAGTGGAGACGTGCTTTCTCATATATTTTTTACTTCTACATACCAGGTATTAACATAATAGTTTGACAAGGAAGATCTGCCATGGGCAAAGAAAGAGAGAACCTGAACCTTTGAAATATATAATCTGTTTCAGCTCTAAAATCATGTTAACTCTCCATTTTTGCCTTCACCCAAGGCTCATTGAAAGCCAAAACCTTGCAAAACTCAATTGGCCCCAGAGCTGAAGGGACAGCATACCCTAGCATTTGTTAGTATCAGGTGTATAGACTTACATCTCTTATGTAGGTTTGCTCTGGCCCATAGTTGATTATCCATAAACCCTTGGAAATAGTTTATCCAGACCCCAACATTTAAGTAACAAAGAAAAGAGAACATCTTCTCTGATTCAATATAGCACTGGAACAGAGTAAAGATGGGTGAGATGGATAAAAATCCAATACTTTTACGTAAGGTTTCATATTAAGACATAGAAATTAGCATATAGGTTGCTGAAGATATTTTTAAGTTGTATTATTAAAAAAAAGAGGGGCATCTGGGTGGCTCGGTCAGTTAAGCGTCTGACTTTGGCTCATGTCGTGACCTTGCAGTTTGTGGGTTTGAGCCCCGCATCGGGCTCTGCACTGGTAGCTCAAGAGCCTGGAGTCTGCTTTGGACTCTTGTTTCCCTCTCTCTCTCTCTCCCCCTCCTCCACTCATGTGCTCACTCTCTCTCTCTCTCTCTCTCTCAAAAGTAAATAAACTTAAAAAAATTTTTAATTAAAATTTAAAAAAAGAAAAAGAATAAATGGGGGGGAAGGTTTTTTTCTAGCAGTATTACCTGAATAAGCATATCACTGAAAACAATTAGATATGAAGGTTGAAACATTTCACGTGCACTGCTGAATCATAAGGTGTCTCTGGTGAGGCAGTCAGAAATCCTTAGAAGCCAGAAAATCAGTGAATGCCGAAACCCGTAAGGTAAGCACACTTTTGAGCCACTATTCTCTTGAGAACACACAAACCATGGTGACTTTGTACTGACAATTCAATGGTCACATAAGATGCAGAATATACTCCAAAGCCTAGTTCTAAACTATACCTAACTGGAGATTCTGAAGTCTGATGCCAGGGAAATAATAAGAAAGAGAAATATTAAAGACAGTTGCTGAGAATTTTCCATTCCAAATGAGGCTTTTAAATCTTATAAATGTAGGCCCTTAAACATCTAGGCCCTCAAGTGGTTTCACATCCTTAGTGTAAGCACAAACTAGAAATAAATTTATTCCTCAGAAGGGAACAGTAATGCGTCTTGCCTATCTTAACCTTGCAGGTAACCAGTGGGGGAAAAGCAAACCCTTGAAAATCGGTAACTATAATCCAACCCTCATACAGGTATATGGTCTAGATTTATCCCATTCGTGTGGCAAACAAAGAAATGAAAAACCTTAACTTGAAATTTTAGTGAAAATGGTCCTGGGGTTGTAATGCCTCCAGAGAGTCCCCGGCAGAAGCAAACACAATCTGTCTCAGCAGAATCTTTGTTTTAGGCCTCGAAATTCACACAGGTCAAGATTAGTGATACAAATATACAAATATGACAAAATACACAAGGACATACAGTACCATACGTTAGAACCAGTAGAAAAACAAACAGACCTGAAGAGACTTTAAATATCAACACAGAATGTTGAAGAGGGAGTTGAAAGTATAACAGGAGAAGAAGAGACTATTAAAATGTTCTTTGTAGGTAGAAAAAGAAAAAAAAACAGAGCACCAAGAAGTGAAAAACAAAATAATTAAAATTTAAAGATGTATAAATGAATTCAACAGTGGATTTGACACAGCTTAAGAGAAAATTAGCAGAGTAGAAGACAGATATGAAGAAAAAATCTCCCTGGGATTCAGGAAAATGAAAGAAATATGGTTAAGATACATATAGGATATTAAAAAAGAAAAAGTATGATATAATCTAGTTATGGGCCCAGAAATTGATAGCAGAAAGATGATAGGGAGTTGTGGAAAATTACAAATAATGGCTGAGAATTTTCCAGAGTTGATCAGAGGTACCAATCCTTCTATTCAGGAAGCTCATTAAATCTCCAACCATGGTAAATTAAAAGAAATGCAAAACTAGACCCATTACATAAAACTGTAAATTGGGGGTGGGGTGGAGAGAAAAGGGGTAGGGAGGGCGATATTTTTAAAAGCAGAAGAAAGTAAAGAAAATTAAAAATGTAATTCAACTGGCATCTAACTTTCTACTAGCCAGATACGCAGAATCAAAATAATTGTCAAATTAGAGGGGTGCCTGGGTGGCTCAGTCGGTTAAGTGGCCAACTTCGGCTCAGGTCATGATCTAACGGTCCGTGAGTTCGAGCCCTGCATCAGGCTCTGTGCTGACAGCTCAGAGCCTGGAGCCTGTTTCAGATTCTGTGTCTTCCTCTCTCTGACCCTCCCCCATTCATGCTCTGTCTCTCTCTGTCTCAAAAATAAATAAACATTTAAAAAAAATTTTTTTTAATAATTTTCAAATTAGAAGGCACTGAAACTCTCACAAATGAAAGCAACATAAGGATAGTTTTAGGTAAACAAAAACTGTCAGAATTTGCCTCTAGTAGAGCCTCTCGAAAGGAGGTCATTTGGGCAAAAGAAAAATGTTCCTAAAGATCTAAAATGTAAGAAGGAATGGAGAACAAAAAGAAATTGGTGGGTAACTCTAAAAGAATATTGAAAGTCTAAAACAAAAATAATGTTTAATTTTTTAGATTAAAAAATAGTGTTGAAGTTAGGAACATTATGAAAATAATCCAAGGATGCTTAGAGCCTATATTTTGTTAAAATAAGTGTGCATATTAAGTTGTGGGGGAATGCTAGAAGATAGGAACATAGCGCGTAGCTTCCAAGCTGGAAAGGGATGAAAAGGAATATATAAATCTTATTCACTTGAAAAGAGTTCAAGAGGGGCACCTGGGTGGCTCAGTCAGTTAAGCATCTGACTTTGGCTCGGGTCCTGATCTCTCAGTTCGAGCCCCCTGTTGGGCTCTGTGCTGACAGCTCAGAGCCTGGAACCTGCTTCAGATTCTGCGTCTCCCACCCTCTGCCCCTCCCACACTCACGGTCTGTCTTTCTGTCTCTCTCACTCAAAAATAAATAAACATTTAAAAAATTTTAAAAAATAAAAAAGAATTCAAGAAAGGAGAGAGACAAAAGCAAACAGTTTACATGTAAACACAAAATAATATTGGAGAAACAAGTCTACATATGTCAGTCATAGTAAATATAAATGGGCTAACTCTCCATTTAAGAGAGAAAAATTGTCAGGTTTTATTGAAAGAAAGAAGGAAAGAGAAAGAAAGAAAGAAAGAAAGAAAGAAAGAAAGAAAGAAAGAAAGAAAGAAAGAAAGAAAGAAAGAAAGAAAGAGAAAGAAGAAGAAAGGAAGGAAAAAGAAGAAAGAAAGAAAGAAAGAAAGAAAGAAAGAAAGAAAGAAAGAAAGAAAGAAAGGAAAAAGAAGAAAGAAAGAAAGAAAGAAAGAAAGAAAGAAAGAAAGAAAGAAAGAAAGAAAGAAAGAAGACAGAGGGAGGAAGGAAGGAAGGGAGGAAGAAGGAAAGAAAGAAAGAAATTCATCTATTTGTTAAGAAATAATCCTAAATCATCTCAGGTCACAGGAAAGATGAAAGACTAGAAAAAGACCCAATTATTAAGACTTGAAAGTTATAGTAATTAAGACAATTTGGTAAAGGTGTAGGGACAGTCAAATAGGCTTGTCTCCCATGCTCTGCCAGTCAGTGGCACTCTTGCCAGACTAGAACTCTGGAACTAGGGACCAAAAAGGCAGAAAGGAACGGTATCCAGGGATGGAGGTGGTTGTGGCAACACCAAGTTCAAGAATAGCAAATTCACTGCTTGGCTGCAGCAACAGTAATTTCTTCATCAGACTAGTTCTGCAATGTGATTTTGGATGTTTTTCCTGGAACATTACCTGAAGCTAGGAATTCTGTGAGCTACCCTACGTCCTTTAACAAACAAATGCCCTCCTGCCGTGATTTTTCAGAGTCAGCTTCTATTACTAGTAACTAAGAATCCTGACCCATAGCAAAGGTGCTTTCCCAAAAGGAAGAAGAGAAAACTCTCTCCCTTTTTGTTGAAATACAGCTGATAGATATATTGTATTCGTTTCAGGTGATTCAACACTTATGTATATTACAACATGCTCACCATAGTAAATGTAGCTACCATCTGTCACCATACAAAGTTACTACAATAGGATTGATTATACTCTCCATGCTGTGCCTTACACCCCCATGACTTATTTTATAACTGGAAGTTTTTGAGAAAAGGAAACCCTCATGCACCATTGGTAGGGATGCCAATTGGTGCAACCATGTGGAAAACGATATGGGGTTTCCTCCAAAAATTTAAAGAAAGAAAGAAAGAAAGGAAGGAAGGAAGGAAGGAAGGAAGGAAGGAAGGAAGGAAGGAAGGAAGGAAGGAAGGAAGGAAGGAAGGAATACAATTCAGCAATTCTGCTTCAGCAATTTTTGTTATTGAAGAAAACAAAAGAGAAAATCTCCCCTAGGCGCTTGCCCCAAGGATTATAAACTAAGACGCTGTCATTTTGATCTTTCCTGCAAAATGGGAACAGGTTTCTGAATTCTTCCACTTTGCCATGATTTTAACTCCTCCATTTTCCAGCAAAATGTGAAAGATCAGGATCTATGCTCAGAATCTATCAAAGGTAGAAATAAGCAGAGGCAAGGAATGCTTGTTTCATGTAAGGCAGACCACTTTTCAGAAGTACCTGTAGATGGTTTAAAAAGAAATTTCAGCCAAGGAGGGCTGATAAAGGAGATGAACTGCCTTTGTATTTCAAAAGCGATATTCAATTTGTTTGGAGATTTTCTTTTCTTGAATTTTTTCAGTGAAAAAAATTCACCTGAATTTTTTTTCTGAAGTTGAGTCCTATGTTTGTACCTTGACCCAGTATTAGTTTTCTTAAATAATTATTCATGTAATTCTTTGTTTAATGCCTGCCTCCCTGGGACCCTCTATAAACATCATGAAAGCAGGCAAAGTGCTTATCTTGCTCATTTGAATGGTCCTGATGCCCAGCACGTAATAAGTGATTGATAAAAACATTCTAATTTAAATGATAGTGAACGAATGGAATCTGGTAGAAGCAAAAATTAAGAAAGAGATTTTTGCTATTAACTCCTTTTTTCTTTCTTCATCCCCCCCCCCCACGCCACCCCCCCCCCATCCCGTTTTCCATCAAATGACAAAATCAAAGAACAACTAAATCCTTTGGAGTAAAGACATTTGTAGTACTGGTTCTGATCAGTATAAGAAACATCCAAAAAACTTGTCAGTAAAGTAATAACTTTAGTCTGAATGGTTTTAAATATAATGCCATAAAAAAGCACTTTAAAACATGAACATATATTTGACATGATTGATTAGGAGCGAAGAAGTACATATTGTGTTTTCCTATCTCCAAACCAACAAAATGATTTAAGGTTGAAGATTCTCGTTCAAAATTCAACAATTTTCATAAAAACATTTTTAATTAAGTGGACTTAAAATGTGAAGATTTTACATCTCAAATAGACCCTCTCTCAGGATTTTCTTCAGGATGTCCATTAGACCTTCCATATTTGAACAGCAGATTAACATCCAGAGCTTTCTTCTATATTCCTGTGTAGCCGTATCTGCTCTAACGAACTTGCCTTTCTATAGGAATTATTCTTTTTCAGTCTTTAAATGAAATTTCCACTTCTTTCCAAGACTTTCTTAATTAAACAATTCATCTGCCCCAACAGTGCCCATTTCTTCCTCTTGGAGACTAATAGCCCTTTGGAACTTTTACTTCAAAATCTTTCTTGATGTTTACTCTAGAAATGAAATGTTAAGTCAAACCTGCAGTGGACTTCCATGACTGACATTGTAATGCATGTAAGTGATGGTGGGCATGGTGGGAGAGGGGAGGGTGAAACTTTGTTGAACATCTCGGCAGAGGGACTGCCTTCCATGCGGCTCCCCTAGATCCAGGCTCCTCCTTCCAGGCCCCTTCTCCAGAGCTCCAATCCGTTCTTTCATTCTTCCAGCCTGCCTGAATGAATGACCCTGGGCCAGTCTTCTGTGGAACCAGAGCCATCTGGAGTTTTCTCCATTCTTCCTGATCTGTTTTGATGGTATAAACTTGATGTATTTGTTTGGTGGGACTGCTATTAACAAAGTACCATGGACTGGGCTGCTTAAATAATGGAAATGTATTGTCCCATAAGTCTGGAGGCTAGCAGTCTGAGGTCAAGGTGTTAGCAGGGTTGATTCCTTCTGAGGCCTCTCTCCTCGGCTTGCAGGTGGCTATCTTTCTGTCTCTTCATGTAGTCTTTACTCTGTGCTTGTCCATGTCCTAAACTCATCTTCTTATAAGAACACCATTCATAACGGATTAAGGCCCACCCGAATGGCATCATTTAATCTTAATTACCTCTTTGAAGATCGTATCTCCAAGTACAGTCACATTCTGAGGTACTAGGAGGTTAGGAGTTCAACATAGGAATTTTCGGGCAACACAACTCAGCCCATAACACTTCTGTCTATATCTTGCTTCTCTGGGATTCAAGAGCCTATTTGTGAATTGTAAAAACAAAAAACAAAAAACAAAAAAGCCCAGAACATTTGCTGTTTCTTCTGTCTTTGCCTTCATTGTAGAACAATTCTAATTTTCTTTGAGAAAATGAGCAATACAATTATGCATAAAGAAAAGCATACGGGTTACTATTTCAAGACACTATTTCACTGCTTCCTAAAATTAATGACCTCAATCACACAGGTGCTGATGGTGTCAGTTTGTGCAAGAGGAAGCCGACCTACAGAGAGTTTGAGTTAGGTCACGTGCATAAGGTTCGTGGCAGGATTTTAAGGGAAGAATGTCTGTCTCTAAACTCAAGCTCCAATTATAGAAGTGACTGTTCTCAGTTTCAATTGGACAAAATGTTTCAGTATATTTATATGCTATTACAGTCTCATACTGCTTACAGTTAATGGAAGAATAATATCAACTGAGTAAGATGGGCTTTCTGTAAAATTAGCATAATAACAATTACTCTGGCTATGGTAGGGTCCTCTTATAACCATAGGGTACTCAGTGAGGAATTAATGAACCTCATGTTGCTGCCCTGTGGTTCTAAAGCCTTCAATAGAACAGGACAGAACAAGGTAGGAAAGTGTTTCCCCTTCACTGATTGGAGCAGAGCCCAGGCCACTCAGATTCCTAGGCTTTAGCCCACTCCTGGGAGAGAATTACCAGCCACTTTATACCCAATATCTCTTGCCACATTTTTCTACTCCTTACAAAACAATACCAAGAAGTGACAGAGGCGATAGGTGTAGAAGCTGTTGGGATAGAAAACAATTTCAATAGATGTAGAATTTTTTTCCACATTCAGAGAATGTTTTCCTTTGCAGTAAGGGAAAGGAAAATGACCAATCTAATAATTTTGATGATGATAATCATAATGACAATGAAACGGTGGAAATTATTACCATGTGCTATGTTTTGGGCTGTGCATATAATTCTATTAGTGAGTAAAAAAATGATCTTGACAGACCCATTGAAATGGAATAAATAACAAAATTAATTAAATCTATTTGTCGTTATCCCCAGCAGATTTTATTTTTAGATTTTATTGGTAACAAAATAAATAAGTTTATTCATAACAAAGCAAGTTATGCGAACTATTTATGTGAACTCTAAGTCACATAAATTAACTTGTGTCTTTCTTTTAGAACAATGAAGAAAATATCTGCTGCTACTTTATGATTACCCTCTTAATAATTAAATTTTAACCAAGAAGTTGGAAAGAACACTTTAATGCAATGATTTATTTGCTAGACCAAAGGCTACAGGGAGAAGAGTGTAAAATGAGGGTGAAAGGGAGAATGTGGTAATGAGTCCGGGGATTCTGAACCAAGAGCTTGAGGTTCTGTGACTTTTAAGGAGGGGATGGAAGTTTGGACTCACTTACATAGCAACAGGAGAGGAAAGGGGTGTATAAAAAGGCTCACCATCTCTAACACAGATGAATTAGAGTTAGGTTTAAATTGCAGGTTTTAATTTGTTTTAAAGAATTTTTCCAACATTAAACTTGCAAAATTCAGATAAAAGTTAATACAGGGGAATAATTCATTAATTCATCCAGCCAATGTTTGTTGAGTGTCCCTTTTGTATGAGCCCAATGCATGCATCAATAGATAAGAGACAGGGTTGCCTGAATGGCTCAGTCAGTTAAGCGTCTGACTTGAGCTCAGGTCATGATCTCGAGGTTCGTGGATTCAAACCCCCGCATCAGGCTCTGTGCTAATTAGCACAGAGCCTGGAGCCTGCTTCAGATTCTGTGTCTCCTCTCTCTCTGCCCCTCCCCCGCTCATGCATTGTCTCTCTCTCTCTCTCTCTCTCTCTCTCTCTCTCAAAAATGAAAAACCATTACAATTTTTTTCAAAAAAATAGATAAGGGAGAGACAGTCATTGGCCTTATTGCATCTAAGAGTCTTGCAGAAGAAGCTAGGTAATCTTCCTGGATGCCCTAATGAATAGGGCAGAGTTCTTCAATGAGATTTTTACACTGGAATTTTTACTTTTGAATTAAATCAGGAGGGGAACTTGCCCTGTTCTCTGAGGTTTGCTGCTATTTTTGAGGTGGAAGAGGAGAACCATTTTCTCTAACCCCACCAGGACTGCGGACAATAGTCCCATTTATACTGCCCCAAATTGCAGGAAGCCTTTAAAAAGAGCTCCTTTGGGGCACAGAACATCAGAGTCAGGACAAATACCTTGCTTTTTGGTGAGGTGCATTTCTTATGCACCAGCGGGCCAGTAAGCTGAAAAAAAGGAACAGAAGACTGACAAAGGGGGCATAGAAGAAACCCTACTTGTGATGGGGTCCTGGTCCCCACACTTGTTTAGTACCTCCCTGCCTTGGATCCTGCTTGCTCCTGGGACTCTTCCTTTCCTCCTCCCTCCCTAGAACCAGTCCCCATGACTGGCCATTGTTTCCTTCCCCCAGGTCCCTCTGATGCCACTGCATCTCTGCTGTCGGTTTGCTGGCTGCTGGCACAGCCCGTGACCCCTTACTCAGTCTCACTGATGTTACACTTGCTGCCCTTGTTTGGTAAAGAAGGATTCAGAGAATAAGTCTTAACTCATCAGAGCCCCTCCCCCTTTCCACCCAGTTTGTAAACATGCGGATTCTTGTTCAACGGGATTGTGAAGATGGTAACTGTGATCAGCGAGGACTGTGTGGGCAAACTATGAAGTTAGACGCAATTTGTATTGGCTGGGCAATAAATTCACCCCATTTCCCTCTTAGAACTCTGTAAGATCATGAGAGGCAAGAACGCTAGCTGAGATGTCAAGCAGAAATGGCGAGACGACAAAGTATCTGTCATCAGAAGAACCACCCATCACGGCAGGTAAACCGAAGAGGTAGCCGGGTGCAGTGGGCACGTGGGTTGATGAAGACCATCTGACGCTCACCCTGGACACAGGGTCTGAATGCCTGACCCACAGACCAACTTGGTGGGTCGTAGAAGAATGAGTAAATATTGTGAGGAAATATTGGAGAAAATCTTTTTGGGTGGAGCAGCTGCAAGGTCTGCTCCCTGTCAGCATTCTGTGAGGAGCCAAGTCTTCCCTTCCCTGTCCGCTGGAGCCCGGACACTCTGCTCTGCTGGGACCTGTCCCGCCAACCTTGGGGGTCTCTAGCCTTTCACAATCCTAAAGTCCAAGCCTCATCTTGTGCCCTGGTTAATTAGAGGTGGAAGAAAGAAGGCGGAGACTTCAGCTTTTCCTGCTCTGCTCCTCTAAGCCTTGGGGCCAAACTCTCCCGTTTGGAAGAAAGAGAAAAGAGCTTTAATTAGAGTTTTGAAATGCAAATCCAATTCACTCTGCCTGCTGTGATCCTGTCTTAAAGCTTTGAGCTTCCAGTCCCAACACCACCCCTGAACTTCAGGCAATTTTCCTGCTTGTACTTTGGACGCAAAGGTCTCAGAGTAGTTATTATGCTTGATTCATTAATTCATTCGATTCAAAAACAAAAATATTTTTTAAGCAGCTATATTAGTTGAATAGTTAAGTGAGTACATTCCCTGATTTTAAAGAAGAAAACTAACAGATGAACCCGTAAGTGACATAAAGTGATATGGAGGTCATAATGAGAAAAGAAAGTCGGTATAGGATAAAACAGAGGTAAAAGGAATAAGGGTTAAACCTCTTGGTTAAACCTCTGGGTGAGGTTTGAAGTCCCCTAAGTCAACCTCACTGTCCATTGAGTCCTGGCTTTAATACTGGGGTAAGACCAGGTCAAGCTTGCTTCCCATACAAAGTTCCTTTGGCCTCTGGGGCTAATTTTTCTTGTCCACAGACTACAAGGAAATATCACTCTGAAGTGTTTGGTTATCTTCAGTTTGAGGCTTTAATTAATCAGGTTTTTGCCAATTTATCATAATCTCAAGCAAGTGCCAGAAAAAAATCATAGTAGAATGGAAAGGCAAATTTCTTTTCTCGGAATCCATGGAAGATTGAAAGCAATAAAGAGGCAGCTTAGAACTGGGTTTTGCTATGTAGTTAGGCTTCATCAATTTGCGAATAAGGACGCCTCACTGCTATTAAATGCATAAACAAAAGTCTCATGTGCTAATTGCATTTTAAGAAACCGGCATTCAGAAGTTTGCGGGGAATGGACATTGGGTTTCATTTTTAGCATTTCAGTCCCTGTGCCTCTAAGGGTCCTCTGGTGATGAAACAGTCGTGGTGGCTTTATTGAAATAGTTTTTCAATCAGGTAGTGACTACCAATATTACAGGATATATGATGTTATTGGTTATAGGAAAGAAAATCATCATATCCTGAGACTGGAAAGTAGGTCATATTTTTCAAACATCTGCTCCATGTGGCCTCAGCATTTTCCCTGAGCTTGGCAAAGCTTTTAGAAAGACAAAACCAAGGTTGTCCATAAATAGACAAATGGCTGTCAGTGACCCAACAATAAAGAGTTTTAGGTCAAGAACAAACTGATCTTGAAAATTTTTCCCAGTGCTCCTCAACAGCTAAATTGCCCAAAGAGAGACACTGTTGGGCAATTTTAAAAGTTGTTTGGGAGAGAAATCTTACTACTGTTATTCAAATACCATCATCTCATTTCACTCTCATGTGAACTATATGGTACGGACTGTATACAACTTATCTCTGTTTAATGAATGATGAATTCAAGAGCAAATGAAATTGGTGGCTTGTCCAGTCTCAGGTGGCATGGGGCCGACCTGGGATTGGAATATACCGAATCTACATGATTTCCATGATACCACTCTGCAGCTGTTTGGTGCATATTGTAGGGTCCTTGAAAACAAAGGATTAGTTTTAGCATTCTTCTTCCTCATTCTACCAAATATCACTCTGGGAGTGGATGGTTTGATTTCATTTACGGCACTATTTTCCCAGAGATATGTAGGTAACTATACCAGACAAAAGCCAAAAAGTGAAACTATAAAATCCCAATGACTAACATTTTATGACTGTAGAATAAAGTATTCTCAACAACAGTGAAGGATTGGATTTTTACCCTACTTGCAAGTTATGAAGTTAGCCCTCCACAGTTCCATAGAGGCTGGTGGAGGACACAGATTCCTCAAAGCAATAGCAGTAGCCAGAGCAACGGCATTTTTTCGTGTCATTTCCCCCAGACCTCAATTCCTACTGGGTGATTCCAAGAAGGCTGGATAACACCTGTGAAGGCAGTGGGTCACATTGCTGGAGGGAACCTTAAGCATAGAAAACCCAAATCTTCTGCAGTGGATGGTAAGCATGCCTGCCCTTTGCCATCCCCAGAGGGAGATACTATTTCTATTTTCCCAAACTATTCATGACTCAAATATCCTTGAAAAGGTAGTCCCTAGTGAAGGACAGGTAAACAGCCTGCAAGACGGTAAACAAGGAGAGAATTCTCTCCTCCTTTGTATGTTATGAGGGTTCTGCATTCAATTCCGATGTGCGGGAGAGGAGGTTCCCCCCTCAAGGAAGTCTCCGACACCAGCTGATTGTCCTCCACTTCAACTCAATTCTCTCACCATCTATGGGGAGGTAGCATCACATTTCACATGTTGAGGGGCTAGTCTCTCAAGACTGCCTTCCACATGTTAAGGCGCTAGGCGCTCAAGACTGCCCCTGCTTCAGATGCCAGTCGCAAGTCCGGGTCATAGCCTGTGCCTCTAACTGGCTGGCTATAAATCAGGGGTTCCGATAACTGCCTTCTTGGGTTAATTTGCTAGAAAGGCTCACGGAAGTCGGGAAACCCATTTAATCACTAAATGACCAGTTTATTACAAAGGATATTAAAGGTTACAAATCAACAGCCAAATGGAAGAGACGCATAAGGCAATCGTACGTGCGAAGGGCACGGAATTGGTTGCCCTCCCCAGCTGCTCGCGGCACCTCCACATGCTCACCAGCTCAGAAGCTCTCTCAACCCCCTCCTTTGGGATTTTTGTGGAGGCCTCTTTACATAGGCACGACTGATTCAGTCACTGGTGATTGATTCAACCTCCGGTTGCTTCTCCCTCCCTGGATAGATGTAGACTCGGACTGAAAGTTCCAACCCTCTAATCACAGGGTTGGTTCTCCTGGCAACCAGCCCCCAACCTTAGGTGCTTTCCAAAAGTCACCTCATTAACATAACAAAACACACCTTTGTTGCTCTCATCACTTGGGAAATTCCAAGAGATTTTGGAGCTCTGTGCCAGAAATAAGACAAAGACCAAATAAATATTTCTCATTATAAATCACAGTATCACATATGTTTATATGATCAAACCCCTCCTTACCTCTACGGCGTCATGTAGAGATCCTTCCAACCTCACTTGCTATGCTCCAGACATTCCAGACCTCTTTCAGCTCCTGAGTCTGCCATGCTTCTTTCTTTCAGAGTCTTGCTACATGGCTTCCCTCTGCCCAGAAATAACCAATCCCCACTATCAACTCCTCATTCTTCAGGTCAAACCTTCCTTCTTCAAGGAAACTTCCTCTGACTTCCTACCAATTCCCCCAATGCCTTGAATGGTCTGGAATTCTTCCTTATGTGTAAGTTCACATGTTATCAGGCCTCAGTAACACAGATGCTGGCGGAAGACGGAGACTCCTGGATCAGAGACAAAGGTCTGTATTGCCACAGCCCAGCAGGTGTCAGATGTATACATGTTCCTAACATCTCCCGGGGATGGTGCAGAACAGTGTAAGTCAACGCTGCACACACAGTGGGGTTGCCTCACAGCTGAGGAACCTGACGCTGAAGAAGCCTCAGGCTTCTAAAGGGGACTCAGCCAACCTGCCTGTCCTCTGTTATGGAGGGAGCCATTGTCTTTAATGTCTTTGTAGGAATAGGAAGCAAATCTTCCCTACACCCCAGAGGGAGGCACCGTCTTTATCTGCTGAGACTGCTTATTATACAAATATCCTTGAAAAGAAAATATGGAACAAAAACTAAGACAAGGTGTACATAAACATGAGAGACCATGGAGATAGGTCTCCCAACGCCTCCTCACTACCTCATCTAGATTATGCTAGATTTCCCCTGTTATAAACTCTTCTAAAACCCTGTTTTCTTCTCAATAATGCTTATTCCAATTACATTTAATAAAGTATTAGCATAACTATTTGTTTCATTTATGTCTTTCTCACTAGATTCTAAGGTCCATGTGGGTAGAGACTTTATTTCTTTTGTATCCTAAATACCTAACTCTTAGCAAAGCCTAGAATGATGAAGGAAAACGGTTGGGGCCTCCCTAATGGCTCAGAACCTCTTACAAGAAGACTTCCCAGATTCCCCGGATATTGGTTTGGTGTCCTGTGAGCTCTGTCAGACCCTGTGTGTGTCCCTATCATAGCACTCCATGCATAATTGAAATGATACTTTTATTTCTCTCACTCATTTACTAGACTTTCAGCTTCTCCCCAGCACTTCTTCCCCAGTGGTGAGAGCAATGTCTTCATAGAGTAACAGTTTAATAAATATATACTTTTATGTATACAGATATAAGGCCCCACCTTCACAGTTGTATACATACATTAAACTGCTTTTTCTGCTCATTTCCTAATATCCTGTAAAAAAAGGGGGGATACATAAGTTACAAATATAAAAGGCACCATTTTGATTCAACGTGTCATCCATACTTTACCCAAAGAGGAAAAAAGTAGGTAGCTTCTTCGAACAGTAGCAATTATTTGGTTTGGGATTCTCAAAACTCAACTGAACACAATCGCCAGCTTAAGATGTTTTGCTTCTATGTCTGACATCTTTTAGTTAAAAATGATCACTGTGCTGCTTATAAAATTGAATTTGAACTATTCTTATTTTACTAAAACAAGGTGACAGCATAGCTTACTTGAAAGTGCATGGGCTTTTGAGTACAAACACCAGGGACCCAATCCTGGTTTAGTTATTACGAATTTAGGGAAGTTACTATCATTCTCTTGTTTTCTCAATTCAAAAATAGAGCTTGTTATTTTTTTGTGCCAAGAAATTGACATTATATTTTTCTCACGTCTCTGCATCCTCCCTTTTAACATTCGGGAACTCTTTCCCTTGTGAGTTTGGGCAGGTGGCCTTATAAATCTGGAGATGACCTCTGTACTTCACCACAGGCATGGGGCAGGACACCTGCCAGTCAGATTCCCCGCTCCAGTGTTTGACTCTGCAGCTAGTGACATAACAGAGGCGCTCACCCTCTGTCCCGCTTTCCGTCAACACGCGCAGTAGCCATGATGGTGAGGCTTAGTTCTTGGCACAGGAATGACAACTCAGTGCCTAGTGCTCGATGGTGGCAGTAACCTTTTCTCCATCACATCAGTTCTGCGGCACAGCTTTGGGCATCGTTCCTGGAAGCTCAGCCTCAAGTCTGCTTCCCTAGCACTCTGGGATTCTGGAAACTACCTGATATAGCCCTCATCTCATTTTCTGCCTACTCAGTCAGAGTCAGCTTCTGTTGCTTGAATCTAAAAACCTCAAGTGGATGCGGCGCTCAGCAGACGTGATGACCTCAGCCCGTGTAGATCCAGTGGGTTTGGCACGTGAGAGTGGAGTTAATAAGCTCAGGTCAAGGCTGGGTTGAGAGGCTTCCCACAAACCCAGAGTTTAGGGCCTTACACGCCTGATGCTCTGAGCATTGCACACAATTATTTGGGTTCAGAAAGGTGAAAATGAGGCAATCGCTGATGATTCAAGCAAACACATAGGTTCTTTCCTTTGACTTTTGTTTCTTCGGGCATTTGGTCTGACTTCATGCTCTGAATAAATTCTGTTTCGTTCACTTGCCAAGGCAGCACAGTCAGGGGTGTTCAGTAAGCATGAAATGCTATTCATCCGAAAAAGCAAGGGGTATGGGGGCACCTGGGTGCCTCAGTTGGTTAAGTGTCCAACTTTGGCTCAGGTTATGATCTCACAGCTAGTGAGCTCGAGCCCGGCATTGGACTCTGTGCTGACAGCTCAGAGCCTGGAGCCTATTTTGGGTTCTGTGTCTCCCTCACTCTCTGCCCCTCCCTCCCCCGTCCCCTCTCTTTCTCAAAGATAAAGAAACATTAAAAAAAATTAAAAAAAAAATTAAAAAGCCAGGGGTATTAAATACATAAATAAATAGCAAGGAACCCCCATTTTGGGGGACACACCAGCCACTCAAGGAACCCCCATTTTGGGGGACACACCAGCCACTCAATTGAAATGAAAGCATTAGGGGTGCCTGGGTGCATTGGTTGAATGTCTGACTCTTGATTTCGGCTCAGGTCATGATCTCACAGTTTGTGAGTTTGAGCCCTGCATCTGGCTCTGTGCTGGCAGTGTGGAGCCTAATTGGGATTCTCTCTTTCTTCCACCGCCCCCACCCCCATCTTTCTTTCTGACCCTCTCCCACTTACGTGCGTGCCTTTCTCTCTCAAGAATAAATAGATAATTTTTTTTTTTAATTTAAAAATAAATAAAAAGTAAAGAAATGGCATTTACAAAAGTCCTCACATTTACACAAGTTTGACCCCAAAGTAAGGTGTTATTTTATCATAATTTGTTTTTTTGGTGGAAGTGTCTAGGTTCTCTGATCATAAGTATTAAAACTTTCTGTGCAGGGTTAGCCTTTAATTTGGCTTTCATGACTTTCTAAATTCCCTAAAGTTATAAAGAATAATAAGCTATAAAGAAAAAAGTCCTGTACAGCTTGGGCTTAGAGAAAAACAAGGGATAATCATGAGCCCTGGGCTTAGATTCGTGAGGGTCTGATTTCTACTCCCCAATTTGCTCAGTCCCCAGCTATAGGATAGCTGGATGCTTATACCATCCTTGCCTCAGTTTCCCTCTTTGTAAAAGTGGGTCATAAGAACTGCTTCGCAGGGCTGTTTTCAGGACAGAATACTTGAGATCATATACATTGAATCCCCTTCCTGGAGACTGACACAGGAGGTGCTCAAAGAAGGTGAATCGATTTTAGTTCTGAAATTATTCTGACATGGTTGAAGGTGATTTTATATGGTGAAGGGGAGAAATGCTAGGTTCTTCTACATTGCAGTTAATTTTTTAAAAATTTTAAGTTTACTGATTTATTTTAAGAGCGAGAGAGACAAAGCACGAGCAGGGGAGGGGCAGAGAGGGAGGGAGAGAAAGGATCCCCAGCAGGCTCTACGCCTACATAGGGCTCAATCCCGCAAACTGTGAGATCATGACCTGAGCCAACACCAAGGATCCCACGCTCAACCAACTGAGCCACCCAGGTTCCCCTTCTATATTGCGATTAATGTAGATTTTTCAGGAAATTGCTTTTTTTGTCACCGATTATTTTCTCATAATCTTACAAAATAGGCCCAAAGTGATTACTCCAAATCCTTATTATGGAGAAGAATCTTTTCTGGTTTTCTTTTTTCTTTTCCTTCCTTCCTTCCTTCCTTCCTAACAGGAGTGGTAGAAACGGGGATAAAGGGACTGAAGATTCAGATTATGACAAATTGGGGCTACAGAGACCTAAGTTTGTTGCTTTGGGGCAGAGGGAAGAAGGCCAGGGAAACGTGGGCGGCCCAGGGCAGCCAGGAAAGAGGGGCAGTCCTTTATTCCATCTGCGTTTCCTGCTCCCACACATGCCGTGTGTATCTGCACGCCTTCTCCATCTCCTCTCCCACGCACGCACGGGAATGATTTGCTACCTTCCTACAGCCTGCAATTACTGAGAATCCAAACCTACATACACGTAAAGAAGGAGTGACCTTCCAAGTGGAATGCAGGCATCGAAGAGCTGATCCTCTTGAAAACCCCACCCCCTTTGAGTTTGAAGGGCTGAGAGACCTGAGTGTTACACAGAATGCCTTGGAGAGTGGGGTTTGTTTGTGCTTTGATGTGTGGCCAGAGCCCTTTGTAGAGCTTATCACTCGTGCTGTTGGCCTGAAGCCTTTGCTTGACAAGGGCCCCTTCCCAGCTCCTCCTGCCACACTGCTGGGGTTGTTAAGCACCGTCTCCCGACTTCTGAGACAGCTTTGTTAAAGCAGTGCCTCTATGCACCCTGAAGTCATTCCTTTTGCCTGCCATGCTTCTGCTCAAGCTGTTTCAACTCTCCTGACAGTCTCTTGTCAGAAATTCTCTCGGGGAATGAAGTTCTTCATCTCCTGCTCCTTTGGAATTCGAATTCTGAAAAGCAAAAGTTATTAAAGAACATCAAGGGAGGTCTCGAACCATAGAATCTGAGGCCAACCTTCAGGTATATATTTAGCACCTTGGGTGGAAACGTTACAAAAGTGTGTTTGCCATTTACTGTGCCCTGGCTTGGCAAACTTGTGTCTTGCTTATGACAGAGATGGCTTCTCTGGGAGTCCCTCACCAATGTCTGGCACCTTCCTGTTTTCAGGCCTCTACTGGCTTGGTTCAGATACTTCTAATTCCCCGGATGTTCAATCATAGCCAACAGAGCTACCGGAAGAGCTCATTCAAGGAGGAAAGACGCTCCTTTTTTTATGGCTGTACCATTAAACCCACGTTCTCTGTCTTTTCTGGACAGTTTGTATTTGATTAATTTTGCTAAGCCTCCGTTTTCCCATCTCAAAACCTAGGAATAATATTTTTACTGTTGCCAAGATTGTTCTGAGGATTAATAAAATAACGGTTGGAAACCACCTGACATGTCATAGGCCTGGAGTTTCCTTCTCTTCATGTTTATCACGATTGCCACAATTTGTCATCCTTGGGGATAATTCCACCATCTGCTTTCTGTATGGGTCATGCCACAAAAAAATGGTGCTAAATTTTATATAGAAGAATGACACTGAGTACTGCCCAGGAAAAAGCTAATGAGACCTGTTAATTAACTAGAGGTTTTTCAACCCTGTGCTTTTGCAGGACAAGATAAATGACAGAAATTAGGGCATGATTGTCATATCAGCTGAAATAAAAAGGGAATTTAACAGTACATTATTGTTCTGGGGTCACCAGTGAAATGTCTTGCATATTGACTCTGAACACATCCAGACCCTTAATTACCAAAGAAATATTACATTCATTATTAGCGCTCATGTTTGAGTGGCCTAGAAGATTCTGATGATCAAAGGATTTCCAACTCTTGAACGTTCCATTAATCAAAATTTTCTTAAATAAAAATTCAGTCAGTAGTAACCACTGCTTCATTTAGAACATGGAGATCAGTTGCCAGAGATGGATCCTGACTCTGATAATTATGTTTAAGACTACAATAGAAAACATCCAGAAGCTCCTAGGCAGAAAAATAATTCCTAATGACAGCCAAGGTCCCATTAGAAATTTTAACGTCATTGTACATCAAATGATATATCTTTGTGATTTAAAATAAGAATAGTAAAGATTTGCTTATAATTTATGGTAATGTGGGGAAGAAAAAGGTAATTGATGACGAGACAAAATTATCTGCACGACTACTGATGCATGGGTACATTCTCATTTCTGATTCAGAAGAGCCACGTTAGTGATATAATCACAAGTTTTATATTTTCTTAGATAGCAGGATTTCATTGCAGTGTGTCTGCAGTGTTTTCCGATGGATTGGCAAATTCGTTAATAAGTAACCAAACCTCTGCCTCAAGATTTAGCATATTTAGGAGGAATTAGACTGGTATATGGAGTCTCAGCAGAAAACATCCATTCCTGATACACCGTGATTCTCTTATTAGGCTGGTTCTAGGAGATGATACTTAATTCTCTATCCTGCCACGTTTATCCTCATAAGGGTGATTCACTTACAGCTCATTCTTGATTATCCATAGGCAAGCACTATACTATACTATACTACACTATACTATACTAGCTTTAGTAAATAAAATCTACAGGTGACATCAAACCATATTTTGGTTAGCTGAAAACTTGTCTAGTTTTCTTTGTGTTTTCACAGTACCTTGTGCTAGATCTTGGTGCAGGGAAAACAGACTTGAATATGTGAAGACAAGAATTGGTAATAAGGAATACTAGTCTGTTGGTATAGGACTCAGAAACATAGTAGAAAATCAATGATGAGTACTTTTACTATGTTTCATGTCTCATCTCCATCACTTAGTTGAGATAAGAATGTCTATGTATCAGGTCAAGGAAGAAGAAGAAGAAGAAATGACCAGGGCTGTATGATTATTGAACAATCAATATTAAAGGGTGGAGTATTAACTAGGATATGCAGTTTGGCTCCCCACGCTAAACCTTGCCAGGGAGATTCTATCAGTCTTTCACAGAAAGATATTTCCGCTGCTAACCCTCAAATACTATAAAAGCCATTTGGGCCTAGGGTGTCTTGGAAATTATTGGTGACAGAGACTAGATGTAGATGCCTGAATTAATGCTGCCTGAAAACAATCCTGTGACCTGTTTATTATACATTTATATAAAAGCAGGGATCTGGAAGTTCTAGACTCACTGCTCTTGGTGTTGCAATAAACTCTAGTGAATTAGTTCAATCAAATGTTTCAGACTTCTAGCCCATTTTGACTCTTAAACACCCAACTAGGGTCTTATTTCTGTTGCAGTCTCATCCCAAATTAAGGCAAGCAATGAGTAACCAAAAACAGGTTCTTAATAAAGAAGCCAAATCTGAAAAGCTTCCATTTTGAAATGTAGCAAATTAAATCTGAGTTAAGCAATAGAAAGCAAAAAATGTCCATGTCAATTTAACTGTAATGAGATAATCATAATGTCATGATTATGTAAGTAAAGTATCCCTTTCTGTGGGATATGTAACACTGGCAAGTTTTGAGCATCTCAGATAAATTGGAAAGAACTTGGACATGAGTAATAAAAATGAAGGAGCTGGAAGAACTGATTTATGGGTGAAGATGAAAAGAATTTAACATGGATAGCTTGGCTAAGTGAAGAAGAGATCCTCTGATTAATAACTATGCATTCTTGAAGTGCATAACCACTAAGAAAAAATCAGTAAGTTTCTGGGTGTGGAAAACATGAATAATGGAATCAATTAACTACAGGAAAATAGGCTGAATATAAAATGTAAAACATCTATTTCTGGATTTTTCAGACGTGCCTCTTGAGGTACTCTCAATGTTAAATATTTTCTAGTAAAATGGATAAGTTCTTAATATTTTCCATCCTTTTTTTTTAAACAAAAGGAGCAAAATCTCCCAAGAGTTTGAAAGGATACATTTTGTTCGCAGTGGCATAGTGGTTCGATTCCAGGATCTTCAGGATAACATCTCATAAATCTAATGTAGTTGGTCCTGAAGCCTCAGAAGGGATTCTAGCTTTTCTCTGGGGAATTTCTCTCAGGAGTCTGAGAATTGCCAAGGCTTTGGCACCCATTGGTGCATGATGGTCTGAATGCACATTGTCACCTCTTAAGAGGCATCTGGTTCCATTCAGAAATTGGATAAACCTGGAGTTAAAATTTATTAATGAAATATGTTAGCATGGTTAATGGATGGGGGTTTGATTTCTGAGACATAAGCTACAAATGCACCTTGAGGTGGTGGGGAATGAATTCTGGGATTCCAGCAAAGCTGGTGCAGTTGTTTAACAACCTACCTGGGTATCAATCAACCCGACAAATCTTGAAGTGCACTTACTAACCTTTAATCTTGAGCAAATGCCTAACCTTTCTACGTCTTACTCAGTTTCCTCTTCTGTGAAGCATGGCAGTTCCAAGAGTTGTTGTGAGAATTATGTCAAAGATTATATTTATAGAGCTCATCGTAGTGCCCGATTCTTAGTAAGTGTTCAGTAAGTCTTACCAATTATTCTTGTTGTTACTAACCCTGCTTTCCACCTTGATTATATCCTCCATCCGTGATTACACCTCTCCTTCCAAAGATGAAGGCCAGTGGTGGGCCATTCTAGGAGGAGCTGGGAGACGGAAGGTAGTGTTCTCATTCCATGAGAAAGCATGGAGGTACTTCACATCAATATATATGCTGGTAAACCCTCCATGGTTTAAACTAAAGTCTGAATAGTCTGACATGTCAAAATTATAATATTCTGGTAGGAATTCAGTTTTATTGTATTTCATTATGAATAAAATCACTTTGCTTATTTCTCTTCTTTTTCCCAAGTCTTAGTTTGCTAGTTTTATTGGCATTCTTTGTTACTAATTTTTTAAATTCGAATTTATATTTTCCTTTAATATAATGGTTCCTGGTTTTATTATATATAAGCCACCCCAAATCCTTTGTGTAGAAAGTAAGACTATAAATAAATAAATGAAATATACATAGTTGAGATACTTATAAAACCAAGTTGTATATATATAGTTTAGGAATACATGCTCATGGTTGTAAAGGATAAAAGAAATTCATGTCAATGAAAAATAACAAATTAAGGATGCTGATTCACTCTGGGGGAAAGGAAGAGGAACTTGGGAAAGAGAATCCAAAGGGCTGTAGCTATCCTGGAAACATTTGGAACAGGCACAGGAAGATAAGTAGAGTGCAGGCTTCCATACGATGAAATAATTTTCACTCTGAGTGATCCTGCGAAAGTTGGCATAAAGACAGACTACTAAAACGAATGAGATCAATCCAAAGGTGATGAGAACACTACGGCACAGTTGGCTTCTGCATGTGTCGCTCGTGACTTGGTTCTCTGTGCCTCAGCTTGTACCTTCTGACAGTGCTAATGTTCCTTGCTGGTATGAATATTTTCTGTCCTTATTATTTGATTTTTCTGGGAACTTGTTGTACATACAAGGGTTCTATTAACAGCTTTGACATATAAAGTTTTTAACACCAAATGCTTTACAAGCATCGTCTAATCCAGTCACTTCTTAAATTTCTTCATCCTCTTCTATTAAAATGTTTGTGATTCTATACTCAGAATCAGCAGAATAGACTAAATGGAAAGACCATCTTCTCTAGGAAGGCTACCCCAACAATGATGTCAGAGACTGGGTTTTCAGGTACAGGGTGTAGCTGAATGGTCTTGCCTGGGTTCATCGTTGGAAGGGCATGGTTCTGGGTTAGGAAGACCTAGAAAAGGCACGATTGGAAATTAGAGCCTAGATCTGGAAAACAACGATCTTGGGTGAAGAGATATAGAACAGGAAAAGAGATCAGGAACACAAGATGGGATCTTTTTGCTGAGCCCACTCAGATCCATGTGCAAAGGATTAAACTTGGTAATGAATAAACATCAGAAATCGGAGTCAGATGAGGATATCAGCAGTAGTTACATGCTCACAGCCACATAGCTGGTAATTGGGAGAGCTGGCTTCAAATCTGGGTCTAGAGTTCTTGTGCTTTACCTCTATGTTATAAACTTGTGTACACATTTTATAGTTACTTTTGCTCAGGTCAGCAAATGTGTGAATTCCTTCACTTGCCTGTAAAAACCTAATTTCTAGCTCAAGCTTCCACTGTTTCAGATGCAAACATTTTAATATAGGCATTACCAGGGAAACTCAGTTATGTTAAGTTCCTATCTATCATTTCAGGTTTGAGATTATTCAACTAAACTCCTCTTGTTCCTGGAGCTAATGCTATGCTTTGAAGGACACGCAAATGGCAGAGACAGGTTTGTTTCATGACTTGGGTTTGTCTTGGTGGCCTGCCATCGTGCATTCATTTGATTCTCTGGCTTATCTGCACCACAAAGGCATCTTAACAGCATTCTCAGCTGAACCATACTGGACAGGCCACTGTAATTCCTCTGTAACCTATCAACACTGTCTTTAGGCCAACTGTTGCACCCATTCTGGGGGACCACAACAGCCTTTGGATGCACTTTCACTGATTCCAGGGCCTAAGGAATTTCCTGGGTTGTCCCGAGCCCTCTCCCTTTATCGTCTGTGATGCCACACCACACTGGCATAGTCAGCTGCTTTCCAAGGACTTCACTTGAAAAGTGAGACCCAGGTTCTCTTAACTTTGAATCCAACAACTTAAATGGAGGGCTGAAAGTATTTTTGGCTCCCCATGGAGGCTGAGCTAGAAGAAAGGAGGGGTTAGGATACAGTCTCCCCCCCTCTCTCATTAATGGTTAACACCCATGATATGTCTCTATTCTGTCTCTATTATCTTTTTCTCTCCAGCCTACAGCATTCTCTATCTAGACTGATGTGGGGGTGAGAATTGAGTTGGGCTGACAACATCTACTTCCTAATCCTTCGGTCTTAATTCATAGATCTGAAATGTCTGAGTTTACCTGTTCAATTTTTCCTTTTGAAATTCTTCCTTAGAACAAAAGATCCTCTGGGCTCCCAGGCTGTGAGGGTGGGTCACTTCTGTAGGGGACTGAGACAGAACAACACTCCAGTTCATGCTTGCGTATCATTTTCTAACTTGGATGAAAAACTATACCTTGTAAGAGGCATCTTTTTTAGGGGAGACCCAAGGATTCATAATATTATTTTGTAAATTTGCTGATGTTGAAAGTTTGCCCAAATAGTTAGGACTTCATAAGTTCAGTACAAGTTACTTAATTTGCTGCTCTGCTGTTACTTCAAGAACCTTGACATTTAAGACACTTATAAAAGGGAAAATTATGTAAGTTATAAAATTAACAAGTACTGTGGCAGTTCATGAAATACCTGAACCAAGTCTATCATAGTGCTAGTGTTGTTTCAAAGGTGAGAAAAATGTGGCATTGACAAGGGATGCCCGATTATGTGGGCTTGTGCTACTTACACTATCAGTCACCCCTGTGTGCACAAGAAAGAGCCCTGTTACAATCATCTTTAAGGGATGCTGTAAATTCTTTCATTCACTCAAAATTGTTTTATCCTGGACTTTTCCTTCATCTCCATATCCAAGCAGAAACCAAATTCTATTTGCAAATATTTGTCCTGGCTTCTTTACCCCCATTATTAGTGCCTCAGTTCAGACCCTTATCACCTCTTGTTCAGAATATTATGGGGGGTGCCTGGGTGGCTCAGTCGGTTAAGCGTCTGACTTTTGATTTTGGCTCAAGTCATGATCTCACAGCTCATCCGTTCAAGCCCTGCATCGGGCTCTGTGCTGACAGCATGGACCCTGCTTGGGATCCTCTCTCTCCCTCTCTCTCTGCCCCTCCCCTGCTCTCTCTATCTCAAAAAAAAAAAAAAATATTATAACAGCCTCTAGATCCTTCCTGCCTCAACCAGTGCATACTCTGCTTGCACACAAATATTCTTTATGAAATACAAACCTTATCTTGACTCTCTCCTTTGAAAACCATGATGCCTATCTACTGCTTATAGAATAAAATACCAACCCTGAGCAAGTTGTATAAGGGACTTTACTGCCTGTATCCAACCTATGTCAGCAGGCATGCATTCATTCATTCACCCATTCAATAGATTTTTATTGAATGCTTTATGGAAAAAAATATAAATGGACATAGTTTCTGTCCAGGTAAGAGTGTGAGTGTGAATGAGGAGTAGGTAGAAAGGAGAAACATAAGGAGAGAAACCCTTTACATGGGAATATGCAAAAGATTTACTTCTTGGCCAAATCCCTCCAGGAAAATTGGGGAAGTTCTCATCTTCCACTCTACTGACATATCTTTTCCAACACATCTTCAATTCAGTGGTTCTGGCAGCATAATCTTTCACCTCTGCTAGATTATGACTTTCCTGAGAAGCAGATTCTTCCTTCTCTTTGTCTTCCCTGAGTTGTCTAACACAGTTACTTGACACACCGTGGCAGCTAGTAACCCATGGTTGAATTAAGACATTGTTCTGAATTTCACCTGAAATAAGCTGAGGTTTGGAACTATATTTGCTATGGAATGATGTTCATTTTAATGACAGTTATTTATGAAGAACAGCGTATTTATTATTTCTCCTTAGTACACCCTTAGATTTTTGCCTTAGTATCGCTTTTCTTTTTGAACTGTAGGTGAAAGTCATGTATAATTTACTCATTTGCTTTCAACACCTAGACTCTGGATTTAACATTTTCAAGGGACGGGTTTCTGATACTCCTAGAAGGAGAAGCTTCCTGATTAAAAGAACAAACTAAAGATGATAGAGGAAACGCTGTGACAAAAGTACTGAGTAGCTGAGAAAGAAGTCAGATGGACCATAGAAAGCTTCATGGAGAAGGTGAATTCTAGCTTGATTTTGAGAGAAGGGACTGGTGAAGATGGGTAGCAGCAAGGAGAAAGAACATTCCAGAGAAATCAAACTTTATGTAAAGATGAGTAAAGTGTACAGGGCACGAGATGCAGATTGGTTGGACTATATATAGTGAGGAGAACACTTAGCATTACAATAAAGTGTGTGGTGTGCTTGTTTATTTATTTATTTAAAATTTTTTAATGTTTTATTTATATTTGAGAGTGAGACAGAGCACGAGGGGGGAAGGGGCAGACAGAGATGGAGAATCTGAAGCAGGCTTCATGCTCTGAGCTGTCAGCACAGATTCCGACACGGGGCTTGAACTCACAAACCGCAAGATCATGACCTGAGCTGAAGTCGGATGCTTAACAGACTGAGCCACCCAGGCGCCCCTATTTATTTTTTTAAAGATTCTATTTTGTACTTATAAGGCACTTAGCAATTTATTGATTGCCTGCATTGATAGGAAAGGGCTTAAAAAAAGCAAGAAAATTGAAATCCAGGTAAAATCTCCTAGAAAGTACATTACATTAATTTTAAATGCATAATATTCCTTTTTTTAATTAAAGTTTCAGAATACAGTGGTACAGAGCACCATTATTTATTTTTTTTTCATTTTTAAAATTTTGTTTTTATTTATTTTTTGAGAGAGAGGCAGAGAGCAAGCTGGGGAGGGACAGAGAGAGAGAGGGAGAGACACAGAATCTGAAGCAGGCTCCAGGCTCCAGGCTCCAGGCTCCAAGCTGTTAGCACAGAGCCTGATGCATGGCTCGAATTCACAAACTGTGAGATCATAACCTGAGCCGAAGGCGGACATTTAACTGACTGAGCCACCCAGGCGCCCCCAGAGCACCATTGTTTATACCCACTCAATTGCCTTCCCTACTTCTGGAATTATATTCCCTTTCCTTTTGGAAACTTCCTGGTGAAAGTTTTGCATCAGAGTAACCCACCTGCTGGGTGTAGGGGGTAGGCATGGGACTCAAGCTGAGCCAGTCCATTCCAGGATCTCCCTTTTGTGATGAGGGAAGCTGAGAGATATGAAGTGAGGAGCAGTAAATGGTTATGCTCTGACTCTCTAACTAAAGCCGGTCTGAAGGAAGGAAGTTGCAACTCAAGAGAGAAACTAACTTGACAGATTGGAGAACTTCCTGGTTATTCTAGGCCCCACCCCAATTTTCTCTAAGGCCAACTGCAGCCTGGAGCTATTTGCAGCTGACTCCCTGTCCAAAAAAAAAAAAAAAAAAAAAAAAAAATTCCCCCTTTTGTCATGCAAATTTAAGTTATGTTTCTAGCATTTGCAGCCAAAGCTGATCTAGTGAGTTTAGTGACTTAAGATCTACAGAATCATAAAAGGAATGTTATGTTATTGTGAGGAGAAGCTCGAGAGCAAACCAATTTTCATTTTCTACTATAATCAATACTCTGATTCAAAAGAAGCCCGATTATTTTTAGGATAGTCTAGATGAGAACATCACTCTCTCAACTTCTAGAAGAGGAGGGTCATTAAGCATCATCTTCTCCCATCTGGGTCTGAATATCATGATGCCAGTTTTCTCAGTGTGGTAAAAAGGCATTAGAGCACAGAAAAAAGAATCTGTTTCCTGGCAACACAGAGTCCAATAGGCTCTTGTTGCTTTAGGTGCATCTGACATTCTACTGGACACAAATGGGCCCCTGCAGTGGCCAGATTGTTTTCATGTTTTATCTGTTTTCTTTTGAAAAAGGTTGCGCTCTCTACTTTGTTTTGTGATGTCTAGGGGTACTGTGTTTATGTGGTTTTTGGCAAGTTAGCTTGACCCTGGATTCCTCAAAGTGTCGTTCTCTGAGACAATAGAATGTGCATTAAAGGCTCTTTTAAAAATACAAAAGGCTTTTTTTTCGGGGGGGGGGGGGGGCGGTGGTGGTGTCCCTGATTGGTTAAGGTATAATTATTTGTCAGAATGAATGCAGTATTACTAGAACATTTTGAAGCAGAAGTAAAACGCTAAAAAAATTCAGCAATAATAACTGCATGTAAGAAAACTAAGGGAGGTGTCTTCTGATCTCTTTAAGATTCATATCACCATCACCATCTTTGCATTAGATGTTTATTTAGCAGGATCTAATGGAGAACATCTTGCCAAGATTTGGAGACACCAAAATGAATATGTTTTCTGACATCTACAGAATTTCAATCTTGCATAGAGGTCATGGCACACATTGGTATAACCAGAGTGTGCCTGGGCCACACAGAAAAAAAATTAGTGAAAAACAAACACCAAACCCAGCAATACATCTCAGACTCATCTTCTAGGCAGTCTGGCCTACCATTCCGAATTTCTCTCCATTGGTTCAGGAAGCTCTGAGGGAGTGTCTCACTTGTGTTCATCAACATAGATTCCTTATCTAGGTAGAGTCTGGGAGTTCTTCATCACGCAGTGCTGGGGCTGTTCTGTTGGCCACCTGGGGAGACTACCATGTTCTCTCTCCTGCTTTTGGCTCTTCAGGGATATCTCTTCAGGGATAAATCTAGTGATTTGTAATGGTGCCTTCTCAACTACTTTCCATGTGTAGGTCTGTTTAGCTTCCTAACCAGGCTTCTGTGGTCTTCTTCCTTCTCACATCTCGTGGATCTCTGCCTCCAGGGTGACCGCCCTGTTCAAGAGAGGAGAACGTTTATCTGTGCCCACTTGTTGCTATGGTCTATTGCCTGGGCTAAAGAGAAGCAGCACATTGTGTGTCTTGGGGCCTTATAGAGATCTTCATAAGGTAGTATTTTTATTTACTTACTTTATAAACTCTAAGTCCCAAGTATTTTAGCTGAGTTCTGCTAGGGTTATTGGGTAGCATGGTGACTGATGGGCAGGGGAACAATGGGAGCAGCATATATCAGATGGCACTTAAAACCACCCCACCTCTCCTACCCTGACCTACGGGGCTGGGATTAATCTTTGTTGACAACAAATTACTTTCACAAGATGCTTCTTTGGTTTTTAGACATGTAGATCTTATCTTTCTCAACCTCAACATCCCTTTACATACGTATTCATTTGATAAAAATACATTGAGTACTCACTAGGTGTCAGTTACTCTGCTATGTCTTAGGGTTATGGTGTGTGATGAAACAGGCCCAGTTTCTGTCATTGAGCTTCTTAGCAGGAAAAATTACAGCCACAAACCATCTGAATATTCAGTGGATAAAACAGTTTATATTGGCCTCTAACCCTTGCTGCCCAACCAATAAACAACAGTAGGTTGCATTTGTGAAATGCCAAGGAAAGAAGCACCATAGGATTTCAGAGGAGCGATTGATTCTTGGAAAGGCTGGACTAAGGTCTGTGGAAGAAATGGGAAATTAGTTGGGACTTGAAAGATTAGAGTGACATGATGAATGGAAATGCAAAGGAATGACATTCCATAAGGAATGCATATGGTGGGTCCAAGAAGAGATAGGCAGCACAGATTTGTACAGATGCATGCCAGGAGGAACACTCAGGACAGTATGGAGTCACATGGACCTTGATTCAAATCACAGATTGATCACTTAGTATGCATGTGTGTGAAATTAGGTTAATTAAATTCTCTGAGCCTCAGTTTCCTAATCTGTAAAATGAGGATATCAAGATCTACTTCATAGGTTATCCTATGGATTATAAGAGCTCAAAGTATATAAATGTAGATAAAGCACTAAGAATCGTGTCTGGCAAAGAGTGTGTGCTCAATAACTTATAGGTCTTGCCAGTTTGGTTGGAGCAGATGATACGTGTAGGGTAAAGGCAGTACTCATTTTGATATTTCACTTCAGAGTTTACCCATTGCTGTTGAGTGGGAGAAAAATGCCTGAGGAACATTCTCTGCCTGGTTACCCACAAGGGAAGGAAAAAAAATCAGATGGAAAAATAAATTGGAGAAATAGACTGGTTTCTTATACTTCTTCCAACCTCTTATATGATATATGGAGCATCTCAATGACCCAGCATGATTCTGTCTGTGCACCGGACACGCATGCACCAACTGGGGACTGGGGAAGGACATTCCTTTACTGCCATTTTCCTTTCCTTGCTGTGCAAAGCAGGGGAAGACTTGTGTACAAGACGACCTGACCATATCACTATTATGTCATCAGATCAAGTTGAGTTATTTTAATTTAAAAAGTTATTAATAAACAGGGTTCAAGTGTTTCTCCTTCCTCTCATAAAACATCAGCTTTATGTGCTCCAATTTTGTCTTGTCCTTTGTAGCAAAATATACTTCACTGACTGATTCCACTGGCTCAGTCCTACTGTTGGCTTCTAATCTGTCTCCTTTACAGTCAATTGAAACTCAAAATCAACTGAGGGCTGTATAAACAGGGGCTTCAAAGTGAAGATGCCATTTTACCTGAAAGGGCAAAATAGATCAGCTTCTTTAATTTAGAGTCTGCATACACAAGTCCTTGTTGAAATCACCAGAGTTGCTGCTGCAGCCACAGTAAGGTAAACTTAGTGGCATCAGAAATAATATGTCTGGCTCTGTTTGGTTCTCAATGTTTCTTTGCTAAAAGAATGCAAACTCATCCTAGAAAATCTGGGAGAAAAGCAGAGAATTACCAGTGGGAGTGGAACACTTAATAGTTGCAATAAAAACAACCAGGGGTGCCTGGGTGGCTCAGTTGGTTCAGTGTCTGCCTTCCGCTCACGTCATGATCTCATGATTTGTGGGTTCGAGCCCCACATTGGGTTCTGTGCTGACAGCTCAGAGCCTGGAGCCTGCTTTGGGTTCTGTGTCTCCTCTCTCTCTCTCTCTCTTTCTCTACCCATCCCCCGCTCATGCTCTGTCTCTCTCTCTCTCAAAAATGAATAAACGTTAAAAAAAATTTTTTTTAAAGTTGCAGTAAAAACAACTAAAACAGGAAGAAATTGAGAACATTTGGATAACACAAAAGAAGAAAAAACAAGTAGGAAAAAGAATTATTCAGGACAAGGGCACCTAGCTGGCTCAGTCAGTAGAGCTTACAACTCATGATCACAGTGCTATAAATTTGAGCTCCACGTTGGATGTAGAGATTACTTAAAAATTAAATCTTTATATAAAAAAATAATTTTTCAGGATAGGTTAACAGTTTGCAAATGAGGCAAACCATGAAGAATTGTTGAAAGAAGGGGATGTGCATATTGGGTGGGGATCCAAACAGTTGTCTTCATTGAATGAGAGCAAAACAATGGAACTCAAGGGGTTGATTATAGAAAGATGAATCAAATAGGATTAAAATCCCATTCCACTGTGTTTCCTTTATTTTGAATTCACAGCAGATAGAATATCTCCTATCGTGATTCAATTAACCATGGCATCCCTAAATGTGTATTCCTTGCTCTTTTGTTCCTAATAGAGCTTCTTGGCCTTTCTTCTGGTGTTGAACACCTGAACACCCTTGTGTTTTAATGAACTGATTAAGTATCTCAATGGAGCATGCCAGTGAGAACCATGAGGGCATGCAGCCCGTTGTGTCTGCCACTGGGTTTCCTGTGCCAGGCCCAAGACTGGGCACACATCAGGTGTTCCGTGAATGCTGTGACAGGAAGGAACAAGTGCCCCTTTTGTTTGGCCGAGCCAGCTTTCAGCCCATGTTTTGAGTATTCTTTAGATGGATTGCTTACCCCTTCACTTCCTCTAAAGCAATGCATTACCTCTGACATCCAAGAAATGTTTAAAAAAAAAGGGGGGGGGGAACCACAAAGCCACAGGTCTTTGTTCCCAAAAGGGTTTCCCTGCTAACACAAAGTATTTCATGTGTCTGATGAAAGAACTAAAATCAGTCTGGCACCATCGTGACAGTAACTAACAGGCCGACAAGCTGTGCTTTGCCTGTTAAATCTCAGAGGACTGGGTGTGTTTTTCATACACTGCCAGTTTTAAGCTTCTACCTGACAGATGTCTGTCAGGCTGCGCGAGAAGAACGAGCCTCAGGGAAGCCCAGTGATGCTGCTTGCGTGCACGGCTGACTGTGGAAATGGGGCTCACTTTCACTGCTAGGTGACCTCTTCCCTGGGCCTGGAACTGGAGATATTTTCATTACCCTAACTCTGGAAATTAGAGTCGCGTTTAGTTACAGGAACTTGATTGTTCTTATTCTTTGAGTATGGGGACAGCCTAGTAAAAGATACAGACTTGAGAGTCAGAGACCCTTCCGAGGTATGTGAAAGTCAGCAAAAATCAATGAGTCTGTCTTCCTGATCAATGAGAAGTGTGTCTACTAGTTTCATAGAATTGCTGTGAGGAGGCAGAGAATGTGCTTGGAGTTTTTGAAATGGAACCTGCTGGAGACTGAATGCTTGTGTCTCCCCAAATTCATGTGTTGAAACCAAATTTCCAGGGTGACGGAATTAAGAGGTGGGGGCTTTGGGAGGTAATTAGGTCATGAGGGCAAAGGTCCCAGGGTCAGGATTTGTGCCCTTATAAAAGACACCCAGGAACTCGCTCTTTCCCCTTCCACCAAGTAAGGACATGGCAAAAAAAGTCAGTGCACCAGGAAGGAGGCCCCCACCAGACACACAATCTACTGGTGCCTTAAACTTGGACTTCACCGTCTCTAAAATGGTGAGGAATACATGTTTATTGTTTAACCCACCCAATCTATGGTATTTAGAACCTGGTTCTAAAGAACCTGTGGAGTAGTGGTTCTTACCTGGAACAATTTTGTCTTCCCCTACCTCGGGGGGCATTTGGCAACGTCTAGAAACATTTTCGGTTGTCACGACTGGGGGCAGGTGCTACCGGCATCTAATGGAAAAGGCCAGGGGTGCTGTTCAACATCCTACAATGCGTAGGACAGTCCCCCACCACACCGGGAATTGTTCAGCTCAAAATATCAGCCGTGCCAAGGCCGAGATACTCTGCTGGGGGGCATGAATGCTCTAGCTCTGTGCAGAACCTTATGGGTTTAATTTCTAGAAGGATCGCTGCCTCATTCTACTTAAACAAACTCCCACTCAGAAACCCACCAGTTGACACTTGCTCCCATTTGAAAAGCATTTGGCCTTTACTCTGTTAAAAGTAGGTTAAACGAATATGTTCTGCAGCAAATATATTTTAGAGACTTGAAGAACCACGGTATTCTTCAGGTCCGAAGGCTGTGACACCCTGCCCCAGTCTCACAACGTCTTCCAGAATATTTCCCGGTGCCCTCTCATCCTCGGACACACTCTATGTAGTGATGTGTAAGGTGTCTGCTTGTTGGATGTGCTTTCTGGCTCCTGACTTGCTGAGATTTCCAAGTCACTACGTTGGCAGAGTAGGCTCCTCACCTCTGAATGATGTCCCTTTGCAACCGCTAGATTCATACAGTGAGGTCCTAAGCCCTAAGACCTCAGAACATGACTGTATCTGGAGATAGGCATTGAAAGAGGTGATTTAGTTAACAAGAGGCCATTTGAGTGAGCCCTAGTCCACTACGACCAGTGTCCTTATAAGAGGGGATTAGGACATAGACAAGTACAGAGGGAAGACCAGCGGCATTAGGATCTCCTGGGAACTTGTTAGAAATTTACATTTTTGGCCCCATCCTAGACTTGCTGAATCAGAAACTCTAGGGGTGAGGCCCACCCAGCAATTGGTGTTTTTATCAAGTCCCACGAGGGGTTCTGATGCTCACTCAACTTTGAATCTCTGGCCAGTGTTTTCAGTTCCCTGAGAATTCTCTTTTTTGTTATCGGCACAGTTACCTCTGCCTGCAAGGACTCTCTGGTACCCGAATCCCTCCCTAGAGTGACATACTATCCTTTCATTAAAACACCCTTCAACTGCTTTACTATGGGGAAATCAACAGCGAGTTCACAGGTTCAATGGTGCAATGTTTGGTCCTCTAATCATCCTTCCATTAAAATGAGAGCACTCGATATTTCTTCCCCTGAAAGTTACTTTTCCCAGACCAGGGTTAGAACTGCAGTGTTAAGTGTTCTTTTGTGATATCACTAGGCTATAAGTTCCAAATTTATGTAGTTGAAGAGGAAAGGAGGAGGGGAGGGGATCTTCTTAGTGGTTTTAGATTAATAGTAATGCTAGTAACTTAAATTTGTAAAGCACTTTTCAATGTAGAAACTCTTTTTACATCCTGAGACATTAGTTTCCTCACCTGTAGAGTAGGGATACTTATACTTAGCTAATCGGTCTTTTGAAACAAGCCCATGAGCTTGGTTTCCCACTTCCCAGATGGGGAAATCAGGCACAAGAGGTCAGTCCTTCAAAGAGATAGCATGGGCCTGGTTCTAACTGATACCATCACTGAAAACTAAGAAAAACCCCATCTGTTCCCACAGTATACTTTTCAGTACTGAGCAGGAATGGACCAGGCATCCAGGGCTCTTGTTGCTATGTGCTTGGGAAAAAAATGATGCTTCTTTCCTCTTCTGATTGTGGATCCTTGGCCTCACTATAAATAACTAAAACATACAGCCCAGGGGGCCCTACTTTCAATTCTATTCTGTAAACTTACAGAGGAGAGAAGACAGAATTCTCACTCTGGCTAATTAGGGCTAAAGATGATTTTTAAAATGCATTGTGACAAAAGCAAACCATCAGTGGCACAGAACTGTCAGCAGTGGGACACCTTTGGTGATACTCAGCTGCAGGATGCCCTGGAAATCAAGGTGACTCTTCTCGTGATCTCCGACGCCTGCACAAAGGATCCTGAGGACTATCAGGGAAAGGCAGGCTCTGTCCACAAGCTGGACAGCTATTTCTATATTTGACTCAGAAGCTCTGGGTGATGCTACAGATAATTGACACATAATTACCAGGAAAGCATCCAGATAATTCATGTAGGAGACTCTGCAGGAAACTAGAATATTCTGCTGAATCCTTGGTGGAGCAGCAGAATGACAACGTGCCTGTGTACGTGTGTGTTTATGTGTGTGTGCAAGTGCATGTGTGTGTCTGTGTGTGTGTGTGTACGTGTGTGCTTAATATATGTTTGTGTGTCCTTTACAATCCCCACAAATGTTTAAGGGAAAGAACTTTGAATGATGTGTAAGCATGTTACGTTGTCTCTGAGGAAACATAAATTTCTGGGAGCCATGGAAATTGAGATGGAATTTTCCTAGGTTTTCTTAAGGAGAAATGAGTGCCAAGATTTAGGGTATAATTAGAATTTGTTAAAGTGTATTCTTGGCAACCTCCTACTTAATAGGTATTTTATGTCTTTTTTTCCCCCCTTTCTTTCAAGGTGAGAGTCAATTGTCTGCCATCCCTTAGCGTGCTGGCAGAGTCTTGCTCTGGCCTCTGAAAACTGCCACCTGGCCCTGTTGTTTTTGGTTCTGAATGCATAAGTTATTATTATTGCCTTTTGCAGCATGATGATATAACTAATGTCCCAAATAGCTCACAATGATAATACAAGAGTTAACATTTACTGTCTCCTCTGCACTGGATGTTGTTCTAAGATTCCATAGGCAGTGTAGGATTTAACTCCTCCAATGTGGAGGCAGACTGAACACCTGTATTTATTTTCCTTGTTTTCTGTGAGCTCACTATAATGGGAGCAAAGAAGTAATTTTTTTTTCAAAAAAAGGTATAAATCAGAGATTGAAAACTGGCAAACCATGGGCTGGGTCTTGCCAGGGGACATATTTTGGTTGGCCTCTAGAATGTTTAGAAAAATATCATTTTCTGACATTTAAAAACTATTTCTCATAAAAGTTAATGTCTCTGTCAAATCTGAAAACTCAAAGATTTGACAGCACTTGTATTTTCTTCTCACAGGTCAACCGTAGGCTGAGGGATAGATAATGGCCGCCATTTCAAATGAATGACGTGGTGCTGCCCAGACTTGTTTTCTCCCCCTGGCCCTGGCTATCATTTGATTTGATAATTCCTTATTTAAAAAATTCCATGACAGCAAAGGGAGCAGGGGAGGGCATCAATGAGTGTGAAATTTCAACATAGTTCTAGAAGATTGAAAATGAATAGGAGGTTTTGATTTGGAAGTCACAGCTTAAAATACTCACATACTGAACTAGCAGAACCCTGGTGAGGCTGCACAGTCTGGGTTAGTAGGTAAGCGGAAAGGTGGAAGGAGACAGAGGGCAGAAAATGAAGGATGTATCTGATGATATGTGTGGGACTCCCAGTCTCTCCCCCTGTGCCATTCCAACATGTAGATATCTTCGCTCAGGTCAGAAACTTGGCTTTCCTTTCCTTTCCTTTCCTTTCCTTTCCTTTCCTTTCCTTTCCTTTCCTTTCCTTTCCTTTCCTTTCCTTTCCTTTTTTTTTTTTCTTTTCTTTTCTTTTCTTTTCTCTTCTTTCTTTTCTTGGTTTATTCTCTCTCTGTGTGTCTCTCTCATTGTTTTTATTGAGGTATCATTGACAAATAAAACCATAAGATATTTAAAGGGTACATCATGGGGATCTGTATACATATACATAGTCAAAAGATTTGGGCACAGATTTCCCCTGCTATCCAAAAGTAGAGCATTCCCATGAAAACTTTCATAGGCCCAAATGGCATAAAGTAAAGAAGCAATTACTGTTTTGTGCAAGTGAAAATCCTCTTTTGGTGAGCAAAAACAGGGACTAACTTAGGTCTTTTAGAAAAGCAAAGTGCTGTAAAGCAAATTTTCAGAGAGCAGGGGGAGGCTGTATATGTGTATATATACATTGTGAAGAGATTCCTGACATCTAACTAATTAACACATCCATCACCTCACATTTGTACCTTTGTCCTTGCTGTTTGGTAAGAACATATAACTTCTCTCTTAGCAAACTTCAGACTTTCTTCATCTTACAGCTGAAACTTGGTACCTTTCTACCAACCTCTCCCTACTCCCTGTGCCTCTCTCCAGGCTCCAACAAACACTTTACTACTGTTTCTATGAATTTGACTTTGCTTTTAGATTCCACATATAAGTGATATCGTGTAGTATTTATTTTTCTTTGTCTGGCTTATTTCACTTAGCATCATGCCATCCAGGTCCACCCATGTAATCACAGATGGCAGGATTTCCTTCTTTCTCATGGTTGAATAATATTCCATTGTGTGTGTATGTATGCATATGCACACATATAATGTATACATATATACACATGTATATACACACATATATACATATATTGTATATACATGTATATGTGTATACATATATGTGTACACATATACATGTATATATACGTATATATACATATACACACAAACACATATATGCACACACACATATAAACATGTTCTCTATACATTCATCCACTGATAGACATTTATGTTGTTTTCCTATTTGACTATTGTGAATAAATGCTGCAGGGAACATGAGAGTGCAGATATCTTGACATCCTGTTTTCATTTTCTTTCAGTATATACCCAGATTATATAGATTATATGGTAGTTCTAGTGTTAATTTTTTTAGAAAACTTCATACTGTTTTCCATGGTGGCTATACCAATTTACATTCCCACCCATGGAGCACAAGTTTTCCCTTGTCTTCACATCCCCATTAACACCCATTATCTCTTGTCTTTTTGATATAGCCATTCTAATGGGTGGGAGGGGATATCTCATTGAGGTTTTGATTTGCCTTTGTTAAGCACCTTTCCATGTACCTGCTGGTCATCTGTGTGTTTTCTTTAGAAAAGTGTATATTCAGTTCTTCTGCCCGTTTTTTAATTGGATTGTTTGGGGTTTCTGCTGTTGAGTTGTATGAGTTCTCAACATATTTTGCATGTTAACACCTTATCATAAATATGATATGCAAATGTTTTCTTCCATCCAGGATGTTGCCTTTTCATTTTGTTGATGGTTTCCTCTGCTGTGCAGAAGCTTTTTAATTTAGTGTAGTCCCAATTGTTTATTTTTGTTTTTGTTGCCTTTCTTTTTAGTGTCAAATCCAAAAAATCATTGCGGAGACTGATGTCAAGGAGCTTCTATGCTGTCTTCTAGGAGTTTTATGGTTTCAGATCTTTTTTTTCCCCCTTAGAAAAGAAGTAAAACTATTTTAGGGAGAATTGGAGCAGCTTCAGCAAAGCTTTCCTCATTTTGGCATAAGGAGCCAGAATGCCCAGCCTAAGAACCAGCTCTGCCTTTCTCCTGCCCACGGTCATTGAACTTCAAGTCAGCTACTTTGTTTTCCCATTCTTAAATGTCAATCAACAGCCAAAGATTACCACTCACTTTTGAAAATATTGCAAAATGAAAAAGAGGCACCAAAATAAATATGTATGGAACCTAGTCTGGGAGTAAATAGATAATTCATACACAAGAGATAAAGTAAAAAATTAAATTAAGTTAAAAAAAATACTTTGTATCACAAAAGAGATCCAAGGTTAATGCATCCACAAAATAACAACAGAATTCTATTAGTAAGGGAAAGTCCAAAAACAAGAAAAACCACTTAAAAATTAAGCATGTGACTTATATGAAATTTAAAATCAGTGTTGGTAGATAGATCTCTCAAAGATCACCCAGAAAGTAAAAAGTATAGAAATATAGAAAATATATATTATAAAAAGAAATATGAGTTATAGAGATCAGTAGTGAGCCTCAATATCCAATCCATAGAAATTCCAGAAAAATGGAACAGAGAAAAGTAAAGGGACAAAATTATCAAAGAAATAAGAGAATTTTGTCAGGACTCAAGAATCAGTTTTTAATATGTTGTACACCTGAAACTAATATAAGATTGTTTATCAATGATACTTCAATAATAAAAAAAGAATTACATGTACAGTGAAAGGGGACCACTGAAGCTGTGTCGAATGGACAGACACACCCAGACACATCAACAAGAATAAAATAAGTGACAAAAATCTTTCAGAGTGTAAAAGGCAACATAAATTAAAACAAAACAAAATAAAAAGCAAGCTGTCCTTCTCACCAGTGACAACAGGTCTCCGGGTTCTGAAGGATGATTTGAAATTTAGCACCTGATTACCGATAAAAAATGATAAATCTGGTATGTCAAATTAATGATCAGGTGTTCTTTTCAAACATGTTAAGTACTCAGAAAGTTTACCCCCTAGAAAGTTCTCCAGAAAAATCAATAAAATTAACTAAAAAAAAATTTTTTTTAAGTAGGAACATGAATTAGTGGAACTAACCCAAGGATCCAATGAAAATAAAGTATAATCCCATGACAATGAGATTGGAGACTGGCTTAAGGACCTCCACTCAAATTCAGGCAGGTTGTGTTTCTTTGTTGTGGAGAAGGGGAAGCAAGAGGAAGTGAGAGACTTAATTTTTCAGGATTTCCTCAGTTCCGTTAGTCAGTTTTGTACCTAGATATTGCACTATCTCAACTCTTGTTCATTTTGTGAAAGTATATACTGATTGTTTTTTCATTTATCATGCAATAACATGTTGTGTGTGATTGCATTTTTTTGCACTTTTGTTATTGAGATGTGGTGTATTTTCCTGTGCATCCCAGAAAAAAAAACATGTACACAATGTGCCTAGAAAGCAAAAAGTTCAAGTTAGTACAAATGCATATTACCTTCTTCTTACAGAGTTTTGACTTTGCTTCAAAAGCACCACACTCCCTTAATTTTCCTACCTCATGGCTACTCCTTGGTTATCTTTGATGGTTCCTCCTTCTCACTCCATCCTCTAAAATGCTGCAGCACCCAGGGCTCCATTGTCAGATCACTTCCTTTCTCTATCCACACTCATCACCTACCCAGGTGATTTCATCTAATCCCATGGCTTTTAATACCATCTCAATAGAGATGAATTCAAGATTCATGTATTTATTCCACAATACTCCACTTTTCAGTAAATGGCAACTCCAGTCACCAAGGGTTTAAAACATACAGTCATCCTTGGGGCACCTGGGTGGCTGTCGGTTGAGCGTCCAGCTCCTGATTTTGGCTCAGGTCATGATCTCACAGTTTGTGAGATTGAGCCACACACGAGGCTCTGCACTGACAGCATGGAGCCTGCTTGGGTTTCTCCCTCTCTCTCTCTCTCTCTCTCTCTCTCTCTCTGCCCCTCCCCTGCTCACTCTCTCTCTCTCTCTCTCTCTCTCAAAATAAATAACAAATAAACATTTAAAAAATAAAATAAGATGTACAGTCATCCTTGACTCTTCTTTCTACCTCACATCAGATCCCTCAGCAAATCTTGTTGGCCCTGCCTTCAAAAATCTCCAGGTTCCCAGTGTTTCTTAACACCCGCACTGCTGTCACCCCCCAAGCACCTGTTATCCCCTGCCTGACTTATCACGATGGTCTCCTCCTTAGGATCACCCTGCCCCCTGTACACTAGTCAGAAGACAAATGCCAGAGGGATCCCTTTAAAATGCAAGCCACGTCATGCCTTGTCACTGCTTTAAACCCTCCCTGGCTTCCACCTCACACAGAAAAAAGCCAAAGCTATCTCACGGGCCCACAAGTCTTTCTGCGAGCCCTTGTCCCAGCCTTCTACATTGTCTCTCTGGGCTCCTCTGCCCCTCACCCTCTCGCCTGTCCGTGCCGCTCCAGCGTGGACTGTGGGTCTTTGCGTTTCTTTAAACTTGATAACTAAGCTCCTATCTTGGAACCTTTTCATTTCTTGTCTGGAATATTCCTCCCCTGGTATCCCATGTCCCTACTTCCTTCATGTTCTTGCCAAAATGTCACCACATTGGTGAGAATTTCCCTGACTACCTACCTTATCTTTCATTGCAACCCAATCCCCCGTTCCTGCTCTATTTTTGACATTTGTAAAAAAAATTATCATTGCCTGAATTCTTATATGCATTTATGTATTCATTGTCTCTTTCTCTTTGTTTGTTTTCTTTCTTTTCTTTTTCTGATTTTTTTAATTTACATCCAAATTAGTTAGCATATAGTGCAACAATGATTTCAGGAGTAGATTCCTTAGTGCCCCTTACCCATTTAGCCCATCCCCCCTCCCACAATCTCTGCAGTAACCCTCTGTTTGTTCTCCATATTTAAGTCTCTTATGTTTTGTCCCCCTCCCTGTTTTTATATTATTTTTGCTTCCCTTCCCTCATGTTCATTTGTTCTGTCTTAAAGTCCTCATATAAGTGAAGTCATATGATATTTTGTCTTTGTCTGACTAATTTCGCTTAGCATAATACCCTTCAGTTCCATCCACGTACTTGCAAATGGCAAGATTTCATTCTTTTTGATTGCCGATTAATGCTTCATTGTGTGTGTGTGTGTGTGTATATATATATATATATATATATATACCACATCTTCTTTATCCATTCATCCATCGATGGACATTTGGGGTCTTTCCATATTTTGGCTATTGTTGATAGCGCTGCTATAAACATGGGGGTGCATGTGTCCCTTCGAAATAGCACATCTGTATCCCTTGGATAAATGCCTAGTAGTGCAATTGCTAGGTTGTAGGGTAGTTCTATTTTTAGCTTTTTGAGGAACCTCCATACTGTTTTCCAGCGTGGTTGCACCAGCTTGCATTCCCACCAACAATCCTCTTTCAAAAGAGATCCTCTTTCTCTGCATCCTTGCCAATATCTGTTGTTGCCCGAGTTGTTAATGTTAGCCATCCTGACAGGTGTGAGGTGGTATCTCGTTGTGGTTTTGATTTGTATTTCCCTGATGATGAGTGATGTGGAGCATTTTTTCACATGTCGGTTGGCCATCTGGATGTCTTCTTTGGAGAAGGGTCTATTCATGTCTTTTGCCCATTTCTTCACTGGAGTATTTGGTTTTTGGTGTTGAATTTGATAAGTTCTTTATAGATTTTGGATACCAACCCTTTATCTAATATGTCATTTGCAAATATCTTCTCCCATTGGCAGTTGCCTTTTAGTTTCACTGATTGTTTCCTTCACTGTGCAGAAGCTTTTTATTTTGATGGGGTCCCAATAGTTCATTTTTGCTTTTGTTTCCCTTGCCTCTGGAGATGTGTTGAGTAAGAAGTTGCTGTGGCCAAGATCAAAGAGGCGTTTGCCTGCTTTCTCCTCGAGGATTTTGATGGCTTCCTGTTTTACATTTAGGTCTTTCATCCATTTTGAGTTCATGTTTGTGTGTGGTGTAAGAAAGTGGTCCAGGTTCATTCTTCTGCATGTCAGTGTCCAGTTTTCCCAGCACCATTTGCTGAAAGGACTGTCTTTATTCCATTGGATATTCTTTCCTGCTTTGTCAAAGATTAGTTGGCCATACGTTTGTGGGTCCATTTCTGGGTTCTCTATTCTGTTCCATTGATCTGAGTGTCTGTTTTTGTGCCATGTCTCTTTCTCTTTGAACTGGAATGTAGCTTTCCAAAGACCAGGGTGTTCTGTTCATTGCTGCAGTCCGAGTGTTACAGGGATGCCTGATAGTACATGCTCAGTAAGTATCTGTTGAATACATGAATGAATTAATAATAAGTAGGCTCCAAGTAAAATGTTTTCAAGATGGATGGAATAGATTCAAAGGAAGAGATGAAAGGGGGCTAAAAAATGCTAGAAATATAATTAAGATTATATTTCTCAACCTGCAATAATGTAATTACATCTATACTATTTGAAATGGACATTCTAATAAATAATAGAAAGGAACATGGAAAATAGAATTGTGTTTAGTAATGAATTTGTAAAAATTGTTTTAAAAATCAGGGGAAATTGGAGTTAATTTCACATGGACCAAGCTGTAGCTGCTTTCAAATTTTAAAAGCCACTGAGTTAAAGAGCCTCTTCTGTCAACATTACTTTCACTTTCCTGGGCTAAGTCAGTGGACTGGGTCTCCCAGGAAGAGTAGACTCAGCATCACCTGGAACCTGTTAAAAATGCCAATTCTCAGACACCGCCCCCCTCCCCCATCTGCCAAATCAGAAACTCTTTGGGTAGAGCTCTGAAATTTGTGCTTTAACAAGTCTTCCAGATGATTTGGATGTGTGCTAAGGTTTGAGACGGCTGGCTCTGACCTAATCTGGCTCCCCAGAGGGCAATGCTCCTTTGTGCCCTCCCAAGTGGAAGCTGTTCTCCTGTTGCATTCCTTGGACGGCTGGCTTGGAGTAACCATGGACTGTTTTCTTCCTGATTCCTCTTTGCCTCCCATAGGCCACTTTTTCTCCCTCCTCTCACAACACACGGGTATACGCGCGCGTGTGCACACACACACGCACATGCACGGCTCATCAGACCAGACTTACTACCATTACACTTTCTTATTTGCCATTAACCTTTGTCTTCTGCCTCATGTACAAACAAGATCATATTTTATTTTATTTTATTTTATTTTATTTTATTTTATTTTTAATGTTTTTATTTATTTTTGAAACAGAGAAAGACAGAGTGCGAGTGGGGGAGGGGCAGAGAGAGGGGGAGACACAGAATCCGAAACAGGCTCCAGGCTCTGAGCTGTCAGCACAGAGCCCAACGTGGGGCTCAAACTCTCACGAGCTGTAAGATCATGACCTGAGCCGAAGTGAGACACTCAACCGACTGAGCCACCCAGGCTCCCCTAAGATCATATTTTAAAACACAAAATGAAACCAAAAAAACCCACTCTTGAACCTCCTCTCCCTTCTAGTCATTGCCCCACGTCTCACCTTCCTTTTACAGCAGAACTCAAAATAATTCTCTAAAAAGTCTCCTTTGTTTTTCTTTCAAACTCACTAAGTCAGGCTTTTACTGACACTGCTCAACTAAAAGTGCTCCTATCAAGGTCACTTTGCCTTGCTAACTAACTCCAGGGAACAGTGTTTAATCCTCATTTTATTGACCTGTCAGCAGTTTCCAATGGTCTGTCACACCTGCTTCCTCAGACTACTCTCTTCCCTTGAAGTCAAGCCACCACACTCTCTTGATTGCCTCCAGCTCTGTCTCCTTTGCTAGTACCTTCTCCTATACCTGAGTACTAGGTCAATACCCCGAATTCTAGAGTTCAAACCCATACGCCAGTGTCTACTCACCATACCCATTAAAGCTAACATGTGCAAAACTGAGCTCCTACATACACCCTCCCAGGCCTACTTCTTTACAGTCTTCACTTTTTCAGCTGATGGTAACCCCATTCTTCCAGTTGCTTAGGCCAAAAATCTCAAGTGATCCTTGCCTCCTCCTTCTCCCTTGTGCCACATCCAAGTCAACAACAGCAAAACCTGTTGGGTCTACTTCCAAAATACATCCAGAATTCGACTGCCTAACGTCCTCTCCACTGCTGCCATCCTGCTTCAAGCCGCCATCATGTGTCACCTGGGTTGTGTAGTAGGCTCCCAGCTGGTTCCATTTCCTCTCTGGTTCTCTGCGAGTCCATCCTCAGCACAGCCCTGGACTGATCCTGCCAAACCTGAGTCAGACCTCACCACTCCTTTACTCGAATGCCTTCGGTGATTTCCCCTCTAAGTCAGAGTGCAAAAGAAAGTGCTTGCGATGATGTAAAAGGTCCTCCATAATCAGTCCTCCATTACCTTCTTGATCTAAATTCCTGCTCAGTCTCTCCTTCCAACGCCATCCTCTTTACTATTTTCTTCAGGCACGCTTCCACTTCAGGGTCTCTGCCCTGCACTAGCCACTCTCTTCGTCCGGACTGTTTTCCTCCAGGTATCTGCCTCACTCCCTCTCTCTCTCACTGCCCCCTCCACCCCCCCTGCACCCCCATTACTCAAAGGTCACAATTCTGGTGATTCTCATCTAACATTAAATCATCTTTCCATTTTCTTTCTCCCTTTCATTTTTCTCTCTCTTTATAACTCAGCACTATATAACATATAGTCTATTTTACTCATCTGTGTTGTTCATTGTCTCTCTTCCACACTCTGATATAAACTCCATGAGGTAGAAATTTGTGTTTCTTTTGCTCTGTCCTAGATCCCAGAGCCGTGCCTGGCACATGGTAGGCAGTTCATACCCATCTGTTGAAAAATGAATGACTGAAAATTTGAGTTCTTCATTTCAAAAATGTATTGACATTCAGCCACAGGCCTAAGGGATAATATAAAACTCTTGCATTTTTAATGGAAAGAATTTACATACTTTTGTGATAACTTTGTTAAGATCTATCCCTCCTCCCGCTTAATTGTTAGCCCCATAAGGACTGGAACTGAGTGTTTTGCTCACAATTGTCCAGGACCAGGACGAGGTGAGGTAAGTGAGGCATGTGCTTTGAGCATAAAATTGAACTGGGGAAGGGTAACTCAAGTAATCAAGATAAATAAGATTTTACCAGTGATCAAGATAATATTTTAATGCAATAGTTTTTAAACGTTAAAATTAATGTAAAAATCTGTGATGAACAACATATCAACGTTTTACATAAAGATAGGATTAGTATTACTGACTTCCTTTAGCCCCAGTTACCAATATGACTCCACTTTGGCGCTGATTTCATCTTTTGGTAGCCGATAACCTTTTGCTGAATGAATGAATAAATGAAGGCCAGCAAGAGGTTCTATACGAAGAGGAATCTATCTCTTGGAGGGAGACCTTTCTTTGTGCCTTGACTATAATAACTAAAGAGACAAACACTTATTACACGTCAAGGATTGACCAAAGGGCTTTATAAATATAAATATAGAATAATTTAGTTAAGCTTCCCCCAAACCCTATAAATAGTTATTATTATTATCATCCCCATTTTACAGATGTGGAAACTGAGGTCCAGAGAAATGAAATGATTTCTGTGAGTTCATAGTGGCAGAGTTAGCTTGATAGTGGCTGGGTCACTATCTCCTTGGATAGGAAGTCTGATGGGTCTGCAAGGCACCAGGAGACATTCTAGGAAAAGGGCATCTAAGCAAATTCCTTTTGCTGTTATAGAGCAAGTTCACATGGACACCAAAATAAATCATGAAAACATAGGAAAAAACAGATGTCACGATCCAAACACTAGGCTAGGGAAACTAATGTGGAATTATTTTATGAAGCATGTCAAACATATGGAACAAGTTACAAAGCAGGGCCCTTATAGTCTTTGTTTTTAAAGTACCGTTGGGTTTGGAAACCAGAGTGTAGTATAGAAAAGAGAATGAGAGAAGGAGAGAAATTATCCCATCCTCTACAGTAGCAGACACACGTTGCTCTGCTCTGATAGATTTCTCACCATTATCACACTTTAAAACATGACCTTTTCCTATGAGAAATAACTTGTGGTATTGTCATGGGAAGGCAAGCAATCTAGTAAATTCTAAATGGTTTTGTATATAAAGGGTAGGATCACAGGTGGGGATCACTTGCTCCAGACTATTTGCATGTCTATTCAAAGCAAATGCCATTGACCTTAACCACATTAACTTGGAATTTATGGTGCAAGGGCTCTTTTGAGGTTTGTCCTCAAGAAGAAGATTTGCCATTTAAAATGTGTAAGCAAGTTTTCAGAGAATAACTAACACATTTAATCAAATATAATCTCTATACCCTTTATAGGAGCGTGATCTTCCCTTACTTTGTGCGAGGTAGTGAAGTTTTATTGCATGTCGTGAATGTTGGCAATAATATATATAAAAGTCTTTGGGAAATACATGAAGGGCAAAAAAATGTGAGAGGGCTTTCGTATTTGCAGTCTCTATCTTAAAATAAATTGTGTAATACTTGGATAATGACATAGATTTGACTTATAGCCTCTCGGCTGACAACTTCTGACTTCCCTCTCCTCTTCTCAAACCTTGCCTGCAGAAGCAGACTCCACATGGGCCCTGGAGCTGCAGGCTTTCCCTCTTTGAGCTCCTAAGCTACCCACCCTGGCAACTCCACCTATATATTTAGACTAGAAAACAATACGAAAATAAATGTGTCTATCCCCAGGCTCCAAGGAGAAATTTATATTTCAATCCAACTTCTTTTAAGATGTGTTGAAACAAGGTAAGATGTTTTTTGCTCTCCTTTTGCTTTTACATGAATTTCTGGGGCTCTTTGAAGTCCCAGAGGGGGCTGACAGCCCTAAGGAGTTGTTTTTACCAGACCTGAAGAGTGCTTGTCCACCTGCACCAGTTTGTTCCATGTGTTCTTGAGAAGTGGAAACTCAGCTATTGGTGGGTGTTGGTGTATCTGAAGAGTGACTCTCAATCACTAAAAGCTCCAGTGGAAATATCAGAGGCTTTTTAAAGTACCGAGTTCTAAAAGCAGGGGTGGGAGGGATAGGCCCCAAATACCATTTTTCAGCATAAGACATAAACTCATTGGTTATCTCCCAACAGGAAAATAAGAGTCAGGGAATCCTCCTTCCTCTGAGCTGTCTGTGCAGGTGGACAGACTAGGCATCGTGGCCTCCCCTACTAGGCATCGTGGCCGCCCCCAGACCTCCGGTGAAGCCCAAGGTCATTAAAAAGAGGACCAAGAAGTTCATGCCGCACCAGTCCGATCGATATGTCAAAATTAAGTGCAACTGGCAGAAACCCAGAAGCAGTGACTATTCAGAGTGTCCGGAAGATTCAAGGGCCAGATCTTGATGCCCAGCACTGGTTACAGGAGCAACAGAGAAACAAAGCACAGCTGCCCGGTGGCTTCCGGAACTTCCTAGCCCTCAACGTCAAGGAGCTTGAAGTGCTGCTGATGTGCAATAAACCTTACTGTGCAGATTGCTCACAGCGTCTCCTCCGAGAACCGCAAAGCCACTGTGGAAAGAGCAGCCCCGCGGGCCCTCAGAGTCAGCAATCCCAGGCCGCACAGCAAAGAAAATGAATAGACAGCTTATGTGCACGTCATATTTGTGTTCATAAAACCATAAAACTACCAAAAAAAAATCAGGGAATCCTGAGGCCAGATTTCTTTGATATTTCCTCAAACACATAAGTCTGAGAGAAAACACTAGATTTATAATAGTGCTTCCATTAGGCAACGTGACAATGAATTTACAGTCTAAAATTGCAAGGAGGCTGAGGGACAGGAATGACAAACTTGTTAAAACACTGCTATCAATTAGTTGTGTGAACTTGGGCAAGACATTGCACTTCTGGACCTTTGGTTTTTGTTTTTCTCTGTAATCTCTCTTCCACGTATGCAAGATGAAAGTGAGAAGTCTGCAGATATAATTGCATTCATTCACTCATTGAACAAATGAGTTGATCATCTGCTTTTGTGCCAGGTGAAGTACCAGGTACTGATGATTCAGTACCACGCAAGACTAGACTTGGTTGCTATGCTCTTGGAGTTTACATCCTAGAGGGAAGAGCCACACACTAATCAAATATCATAAAAATAAAGGGGAAAATATAAATATAACAACTTTAAAGGGGAAAAAATTACTTTGAGTTATGTAAGCATTTAAAAGGGGCAATCGAGCTAGTCCACCATGGATACTACATTTGGTGCAAGGGATAGTTCAGGAAAAATAAAATATTTATGACCACATTTTTTTCTCATAGTTTTATTGAGTTCACATAGTTCAAAAAATTGTATATTCTTATTTAATGATTTGAAGGAAAAAATTAGTAGCTTATATGAAAACTCTACAGGTACAGGGTCAATTTTTTTAGGAAAAGCGAAGCTTCTAAGAACTAAGTACGGATGGACCTCTTCTGTGTGAGAGAGAAAATGAGATGCATTTGTGAGCTGGCTTCAAGGAATGGAATGAGAGGGAACGTGTGGAGCCTAGTGGGCAAGATGGCAGTCTGTGGGGCAATGTGACCTATGCCTCTCTCCTGATCCCTTAAGGCTTAAATCTACTCAACTCACATAGTGCTTCAGTGGAAACTGGTGTCAAGGTTGGTCTTTGCAATTCTAGGCAGTCGGCCAAGAAACAGAGATACTTAAGGATGTCAACTGTCAGGAATCTGCAGAAGGCTAAGCCAGATGGTCTTTGGGCTTTTGCAAAGGTATGGCATTAGATTTAAGGTTAACTTCAATAAGATTTGTTAGGAAAGTGGGTCCAGCAAACATTGGAGCTATACTAAAATTTAAATTATATACTATATTAAATAGAAGAATGCTGAAAACTGGCCCTGCTTTTTAACAACTAAAATGGCATCTCTGATGCCTGTATTCATGTCCTTTTTTAGCTTCACGTCCATGTGGGTTTCAGGTAATCTCATGACAACAGCATCTTCTTTTTCTACAGCCAGTGGTGGAAGCCTGCTCTCATCCAACTTTATACTTTATATTAACTTTATACCTGGAAGTGAGGGGGTTGATGCCTCTGGGGACATTGTCTTTATTTAGAATACGCATGCCTTTGTTTAGAATTGAGCGATCAGAAGGATGAAAGCAAAATCATTTAAAAAGTCTGTATTGTTTCATTATGTTGTGAAAACCTACTACAAATGGCATTACAAGTTAACCTTATCATCCACCCAAGACGACATAAACTAGCACACATGTAAGGAACCACCGTGTGGACATTTATTTTAAAATATGTTTCTGCTATTAGCTGAGGGACTAAAGCAGAGCTTCGGTTTTAGGCCTCACAACATTTAAGAGAAAAAATATTTGAAGCCTAAAGTCTTCAAGGTGCTCATCTCATTTACATATGATTTCCAGAGTCTCAAACCCTACTTTCCTGAAGGTTCAGTGTTGTTACTAATCATTTCCCAAAGTTTATGGCTGACACCTTACAAAGTTCATGTATATTACTTTGTGTAAAGCTTTTTTCCACTAGCAAAAAAAAATAAAAATTTGTTTTAAAATTAAAAAAAAACAGAACAAAACCATAAAGAAACCCCTGGGATTCATAAATTCTTTATATTAATACCTCGTGTCATAATGTCATCATATAGTTCTTAAGGAGTTTATGTGGTATGGCATTTTCTATGGAGTAGTAAAGGTAAATAAATGATTATACATATGATAAATCATATATAGCTCTATATAACTACATATAACTATATATGAACTGCATTTGTATTAATATATATAATTATACACACATACACATACACAGATGTCTCACCCTGGGTTCCCTTGAAAATTAAGCTTGACACAAGCTTTACAGGCTAATACTTCATTGGGAAGAGAGTCCCAGGGTAACCAGAGTGAGAAAAAAGAAGTATGGCAGAGAATAGTGGGAAGCAAATGCAAGAAGATGGTTAGCATGCTGACCACTGCTTCACAAAGAGCCACAAAGAGACAGTCATCCCATCAGCTGTGCACCTGCTTGACCACATGTGGCATTGTTTGGAAAGACAGCATGGCAAAATCCCGCATCTAAAAGCCCATCCGGGGGAAGAAGTGCGATGACATTTATCTGCCAGCTCTCTTTCATCTTCTGCTTCTAATTGGTCACAGTTTGTTTCATGGGAGTTGACTCATCAATACTTAAGAAGTTCTATCGCCTGGTCCCTTTGGCAGCTTTGGGGAAGCCAGATCCCTCTCCATGAGACACGTACTTCTGAATTCTCAGCCTGGAAATAGTGGGAGGAACCAGGGACTCCGGACGTGTTGCTTGTTTGGCCTCAGATATGAAATCATGCTTCAGACTCCTAGATTCATCAGCAGCTGAGATGGAGGAAGTTGCTGAGGGTCTGGGAAACAGGTAGGGCCAAGAGAATATAGATAGGAGCATAAGATGTATATAATGCAACACAAATTTTGTATCCAGACACAGTAATAGTATCAACATAATATACAGTATAATGCATTCTCAGATTTCTGCATTGAAGGAGGGGAAAAAAGATATATATAAGCTTAAATGGAATAGAATTTAGAAATATGGTGAGCTTTGGAATGGGTGTTTGTATTTGCTAAAATCCAAGTAAGTCTGAAAAGGGAGTAATGAAGATGTATTTAGGAGACTTGGCTCAGGAAGCTAAAGAAAACCACTTTTATCTCTACTCCCCTCTTCTGCCCTTGGCAAATCTTGCCGTCAAATCGTGTTCCACTTGCAGTCAAATCATGTTTATCTGGAAATAGACAAGATAGTCCTCCAAAAGTGTCCAAGAATCAGATGCCTAGGAAGAGATGTCTTCCCAAGCAAAAGAAATAGTTAGGTCTTTGGATTTCAAATATCTTCACTCCAGGCTGACTATAGAAGTAAACAAAAAGAGGTAAGAAGCCAACAATGCACGTGGAGAAGCTGAATCAATAAACTTGAATTCCAGAAAACTGCAGTGTGGATAATCATCTTCCAAGTAAATAAAACTGAGTATTGTAAGTGCTCAATTGTAAATCTATTTTCTAGATGCCATAGAAAGAGATCTGTATATGAAAAAGTGCATTCCAGAAATCAACAATGTGGGGGATCAAAATAAAATTATTAGACCAATACACTTATAACAGAAAGTTATTATGTAAGGAAGTGTCATGGATAAGTTGATTTAAAAAAATTTTTTAATGTTTATTTATTTTTGAGAGAGACAGAGACAGAATGCAAGTGCATTAGGGGCAGAGAGAGAGGGAGACACAGAAGCAGAAGCAGGCTCCAGGCTCCGAGCTGTCAGCACAGAGCCCGACCCGGGGCTTAAACTCACGAGGTGCGAGATCATGACCTGAGCTGAAGTCAGATGCTCAACTGACTGAGCCACCCAGGTGCCCCTGGATACGTTGATTTTAAAAATAAGGGGCAAATGGGGCACCTGGGTGGCTCAGTCAGTTAAGCCTCTGACTTCAGCTCGGGTCATGATCTTGCACTCTGTGAGTTCGAGCCCCATGTTGGGCTCTGTGCTGACAGCTCAGAGCCTGGAGCCTGCTTCAGATTCTGTGTCTCCTTCTCTCTCTGCCCCTCTGCCTCTCGTTCTCTCTCGCTCTCTCTCAAAAATAAATAAACCTTAAAAAAAATTTTTTTTAAATAAATAAAAATAAAAATAAGGGGCAATTAACTTTGGAGTGGGATTCTGGAAGTACCCATTAGACTTCCATACAGAATATGGATGAATACAAACTCTTGAAACACAAGCTTTCAGGAGATAAAAATATCTTTGGGAGCCCTTTAACTGTGTGTTTGTTACTCTAGAATGATTCGGTCATTTATGTGTTAGTTATTTATACTCTAATTGCAAGTCATTTGTTCTAATTTGTTAATGTAGGCCCTGAATACATGAATTTGGAGAGGCTCTTTAAGATAGATAAAGATTGCCCCATGGAAATAAAACCTCTACATCTAGAATTGCAAACTAGTGGCCTGTGGGGGTAAATCATGCCTGAAGATATTTTTCAAAAGGCTTTAAAAATCAGGACATTTGCATAACATTTTAATATATGGCCACACTAGGTGTTCAGTCTTGCAAGGCTAAAAGTGTTGGCCGAGAAGTGTCTACTGGCTGGAAGGGTCCTCACCTTGATGCAAGTGTACCCTCGATGCTGGGTACTCTCCCGTTTCCTCACTCCCACTATGTCCATGCTAATCATTCTTGTCTTCTGTAGGCAACTGCATTTGTAACTCCTCTCCTACTCAAATAGCTGTCTTCAAGAAAATTACTCCAGAGAGATGTCACCCAAGTGTTCAGCTTTCAACTTGTTATTAGTGTTTGCTGACTTTGGTTTCACCATGCTTGGTGGTTTTATTTGGCTTTTCTGTGCTCCTCATTGCTGTCTCTGGCCATACCTCCAACTCTTCCTCTGATACAGGTGCCATTTTGATGTGTTGCCTTTTCTTTCTTGGGACACTTTACACCTACTCTAATTGGTTTGGTTTCCTTCCTCTTCCTTGGTACTGAAAGTGAACTCTACAACTCCTACAGGTTGAGGCACCCTGATATCCATCCAAGTGACTAAGTATGACTGACTTGTTACTTTCAGTGTGCCTGTGATAGATGGATTGCACAGATGGCCCCAATTTTCAATGCGTCCCTGTACCCACATCCTTTGGCAGTGGATGTCCCCCAACACCAAGTCCAGGCTTGCCTTGTATCTTGCTTTGGCCAATGTGACCTTAAGAAGGTGACCTAAACAGAGCCTTTAAAAATGTACTTGTACATTTCCACTTCCTTTCTTGCCTCCGATTGCCTTGAAAACATACTCAAGTTGGCCTGAGAACATATCTAGGCTAGCCTCATAGGGGGACACAAAATATATGTACAAGTGAGGGCATGAGGAGATCTCACTTGTCCCAGCTGAAGCTGAAGCTATTCCATATCAGCCTGCAGTCAACTGGCCCTAAAACACATTAAAGAACCCAGCCAAGATCACAGAGCCACTTACCTGACTTGACTTGCAGGTGATGCACGAATGAACCCAGATGAGACCAACATTGTCATGCTCAACTATACAATAGTTAACAATAATAAATGCCTAGTGTTTTAAGCCACCGAGTTGTGGAGTAGGTGTGGTACACAGCAATGGCTAACTGATACAGTGTCCCAGTCGGTGAGATTTGTGCTGAATTTACGATGTAGTCTTCTCATGAAGAATGAGCCTATGAGGTGCCTGGGTGGTTCAGTTGGTTGAGTGTCCAACAGCATGGAGTCCACTTCAGATCCTCTGGACGCCTGCCCCTCCCCTTCTCATGCTTTCTCTCTCAAAAATAAATAAAATGTTTTTAAAAATGAGCCTATGGGAAGAGCTTGAGTAGTTACACACTTAATAATATGCTAAGAAAAAAATATTCTTACTATATTTTGAAGTTGCTCAGAAACAAAAAAAAAAAATAGAAAATAGTTGAAGGGTTGCTTTGGGATCGGCTGTTTTGATTCGGGAAAATGTAAACATGTCTCATCTAAAAGTTGAACACGTTCTGGAGACATTCAAACCCAATGTTTGTGTTGTAAATGGCATTCCAAACCCATTTCTACATAGGTAGGGGAACTTGGGCTGACATACAGAAGAAATTTCCCAACAAACCATTGCATTCACTGTAACTTTGAGGTCTCTATGCAGAAATGTGAGCAGAAATAAGTGCATTGGGGACCGCAGAAGGTTTGGCAGTGTATTTTAGATGCTTATCTGAGCCACACAAGTTAGGAATCTGGGATGGAAATCTCCTAAGAATAACCATTCTCACGAAATTTCCAATCCCTCTTGTTTTTGGCAGAATTTTAAATTCCGTGGAAGTGGCTCATGTCGCAAGACTTCTGTGTGGTGCTGGCCAGCACCAGGAAGAAGAACGGCCCAGGAAAGGAAAACCAAACCAATGCGGCTGCATGTTTTCACGCCTTTGAAAAGGTTTGGGTTTGGCTCGAACCAAGAAAGAGCACTTGGGGTTTTTATTTTCTGCCAACTCCTTCAAATACCATTCACCTGACTCATGAAGCTTTGAACATCAGGAAGAAACAAGGGACTGAATAAATTCTCAATGTTCCTCGTGTTCAAACATACTTTGAATGAGACTTCTTACTGGGAGAAGAGACAGAGTACAGAATACCAGTGGGGCAAGATGTACTCATACCATAAAGTCTTTGCTGGCGTGGAGTGGTAAAGCAATTTGTTCATCAGTCAGTTCATTATGTGACAGGAATGTAGGTGATACCATAGTGCACAAGACGTAGTTTCTCCCTTGAGATAGCTCACGTGGTCACATAAGGGGGGACAAACCTGGACCAAAATCATCTTGTCCATTCTGAGATTTCACTGGAATGTTAAAATCTGGTAATGCACATCATTTGTGTTTTTGACAATAATTTTGCTATTTTACTATTGCACATGCTGATTCCACTGTCTGGAACGTCCTACCACCTGTTGCCTGCTTAGCAAATTCCAATCATCTCCCAAACGCAGCTCAGACATCAACCTTTATCTTGCCAAACATAATTAACAACTCCCTCATCTTTGCTACCTCTCTGCTTTGTACAAATTTCTATTAATGCATTTAACATACAAACTTGTGTTCTTAGCACGGTGCCTGGGGGCAGAGTAGGTGTTTGATAAACGGAAATGGGTTGCACAATACGCCACTATACAAGCTTTCTTTTCCAAAATACAAAAGCCCTCAATCAACATTGGCCTCTTCCTTATCTCCTAACCCCATGCTCATCAACCATTCATCATTCCCAACTTCACTTTGATCACTGCAGCTTCCACACACCTTCTCTGACCTCCAGGTCACTGTGTCAACCTTCTCACATGCAAACATAAAAGATCGGCAGATGCTCATGCCTTAGTACTTTTCCACCAATGGGTCTAATTCTAAGGTGCTGATTTAAGGGGATCTTAACTTCTGGACTCTGGCAACATTTAGGGCACTGAATTATTGGACATCTAATAACAGGGTAATATTTGGATTTGAAACATAGAAAGTCTTTCCTGCGAAGTTAAAACAGGATAAGGATAATCTGATTTCATTTATTTTTCAAGTTGCCAGTGGCTGGGTACTTCATCAGATTATAGCATGAGACGGCACTTATGAAGCAAAGGTCAGAGTTCATATCTCTGCCTGGTTCGGTTAGCGTTGTTATTTTTCACATTTCCCTTCCATTCTCAGCCAAGTCTCCAGCAAATTAAAGCAACTGTGCAATGGGGTTCTGGAAAAGAGCGGCCAGGAGGGGCAGAAACCCACTTTTATTTCTGGAAAGTCAACTGAAAGTGTACATGCTATTCATGCGTGTGCGTGTGTGTGTTTGTGCCCAGGAGGGGCATCTGGGGGCTATGCACAAATCTAAGTGTCTGCCTATCTAATATCTCTCTCTCAAACGATTTGAAAATCATTCATTGTTTTAGTCAGATGCAAGGATTATGTTACTCGAATACTGGTATTTAATGTACATTATCACATTTGTTATCATATCAAAACCAGATGTTGAAAATTTGGGCTAGAAATTCCATGATACGGATTGCATTACCTCAGGGTCACCCTACCACCTAATGTTCACTGCTCAGCTGTATTTTGTTATGGCTTTAATAGAGCAATAATGTGTTTCCACAAGTCTTAGTCTGGTATTAGATGACATGCGGGCTAATTTTGGTGGGTTGAGCAGACTGGTAGGGGGTTATACAAACCAGAGCAATTTGCTTTCCCAACAATAAGAAAATACATGAAGAATTGTTGCTAATAGTTAAGGCATCTCTCTCTCTCTCTCTCTCTCTCTCTCTCTCTCTCTCTCTCTCTCTCCTTACCTCCCCTCTTCTCTCTCTTACCATTTCATTATTTATCTTTGGCTCCTTTATCTAAAAAAAAAAAAGCTCTTGTCATTTTTGCTGTCTCCAAATGTCCCTCAAACTTCTTCCAGAAGCAGAATCTACCTCCAATTACTAACTTTCTTATCTCAGCAAAAGCTATTTGAAAACTTCCTCTTAATTGCCTTTCTCACATTGCTTCTGTAACTGATAAAATTAAAGCAAGCAAGCTCAGAAAACTGATAGCATTCTCAATTTTAAAAAATTATAATCAATGCAATTTAGATAAGGTTAAAAAGAAAGGAAGAAAGAAAAGCCTACGTGGAAGCAAGCCAACGATTCATCTGTTTGCATTAATAAGTTCCAGCAATGGTACCACAGGCACGGAAAGCCTGTTTGCCACTGCACTTAGCAAGCACATGAGCTTAAAAATAAACTTTGACAATGTAGATCTCTTTGTCCTTTCAGGAATGGAAAACATTATGTACTTCAAAGCATACTAAGCCTGATTTTAAAATATAGTTGGGATATTGTTACCGTGGCAATTGGGAGGGTCTGTAGGCTGCACACAGTACATGGATGCTTCGTGTGCAATAGTCCTCAAGCCACAGACTAGTGAGAATACACAACGCTGGCAATTTTAATATGCTCCTTCATAGGGCAGAAACATCTGTCTTCTAAGCTCCCTGGAACAACTGGGATATAGTTCCTCATTTCAATCAGGGAATTTCTTCCTGAACCAAACTGCAAAAACAGAGTATTTGAGTAGCACGTTTCACTTGCAGCGTTTGTTCATTTTGGAGTGTTTTTGGACAGGAAATTGATCTACAGGGTAACATTCACACAAGAAAGGAAACAGTATGGGACGATGGCTTGTTAGTACAAGTGACTCTGTTTTGGAAATTACGGATGAGAAACCTTGGTGGAAGAACGGCATTAAAGATCAAAAGCATGATGACTCCTGATGAGAACATCCCCAAATGATGAACCCGCAAGCAAAAAGGAACTTCTACTGTAAGTATCTCAGCAATAATCAAGTATCTCGTTTGTTTTTAAATTTTCTAGAGTATGTGGAGTAGATTTCCAAGCAAGTGTTTGATGTAGGGAGTCTTCATAGACAAGTCTATAATTAAACTCATTGGGTGGTTCCAACAGAGGGTTAGTTACTGGAATTTTTTCCATGACCTTGCAACACTGAAATAAACTGCATGCTCATGTGGACATGTTTTACATAATAGGCATGTTATATCAGGCTTTTATTGTGTGATGTATTAACTCTGGCAATGCAAAGTTGATGAACATAAGCACCTACACATTCCATTACGTTTGGACTCTGGTCGTTTAAACTGTCTTTGCTTAGGTTTCATGTTATGGCTAATCCTGTAATCAATATTTCCATATATAGATTGACACATGTTATATACAATTTACCTGGAATATTAGTTATTTTCTCAGTGAATCTTATTTGTTTACTAGGGAAGAGGTTTACTAGGGAAATGGGGAGGAAAAACTATGATAGTTTACACTCAAACTTGGGAACTAAGACACTTTTTTCTTCTTACATTTCCATATTTATTCAGTTCGAAGTTTTGTGTGAATAGCGTTTAGATGTCTCTATATAAGATTTCTCACTCCATGGGAACAGTGTTGTGGTCTCGGAAATGTGAAGCAAGTTCATCGACACCATAACCCTGTGTAAATATAAATACAGCTAAGTCGTTCTTCAGTGCCTAGCAGAGCACATACTTAACAGTTTTTGAATGTGCAATATATGCTGGTGTTGGGTAATAGGACAAATGTCTTGATTGTAATCATTTCATATCAGGATTCCAATTTATTAACTTATCCATGAATATGATTGAATTCTGTTTAACAAGGAACTGCATAATAATGAGGTTACATTGCATTACCGTTTTCACTAAGGAATTTCTTTAAAAATCAAATTTCTAATTGGTTGCTATTCTTGGTTGTTTCTCTTTTGAATACAATGAGTTTGTTCAGCTCATTGTTTATTTGAAGACATAGAAAGTTTTTGGAGCAACTCACTATACAAAATATCAGCTAATTTCCAATCAGTACGTAATTTCCAGGTGTTACTTTGTAGCATGGGAACTTGTAATTAGCTATTTCGGAGCCCCCTCTGCTGAAGATTGGTGGGTAAGCTAAACCACTGGCCAAGCCCCCAAATGGGGGAGTCATTTTTTTAGGTGTAAGGATCATGAAAATAAACTGAGAAGCAAGTGGATGAAGAGACTCTTGGAGTCAAACCGAGTGTTCCTGGAGTGACAGGAGAGAAGCAAAAATACAGAGAAAGGCACTGGGCGGGAGAGAGCCGGAGAGGTAAGGCAGATTTATTAGAGGTGCTGCCTCTATCTCCTCTGAGGCCAGAAAACGCTGTTCTCGTACTCAAATTCTGTTCTAGATCACCTGCCATAGATACTTGTGAAACTGAACACATGTCCTTCTGCTCGTACATGTAACAGGAATGCTGTACGGGTGACGTTACCACATCTCACTAGAAGTGGTGGGATGATTTGGGTGGGAACTGACAGGAACCGTAACTTAGCAAGAGTTACCATCAAGGTAAATTCTTGGGATAATCGTATGTAACATTTGGATAAGCTTAAATTATCCCATTAACAGTTCAGTTCTGTCTCCTACTTAAAGGCGTATCTTACATGTAATTTATACATGCAGATCTATCAGAATATAATTCTAATTAGAATAAGATATTCTACAGGAATCATTTGGAAGTTCTCTTACACTTTTCTCAGGGTAAAATCATCTGGATTGATTATGTAGAATTCTGGGACCTCAATCAAGAAATGATGCAACATTAGAGAAGTCCTAAGGGATTTGGTTATTTAACGAAAGCCAAGTCCATAATGTATGGTAGAATGATTAAGATTTTGAGGAGTACCTTCAAAAGGAAAATGTAGGTTTAGAGCCCCTCCACCCTCCAGCAAGCTCAGAATATAGTTACGGATGACAAATGATAACTTGAATTTTCATGGCACATTAATTTTTTTCTAGTTAGTTATTTGACATCAGAAAGATTTACAGCCAGAACTGTTCAAGATTTGCTGTATCAAGAGAAATGACCTCCCTGTCACTGGTGATATGATATAGACAAGGAGATTCAAAATGGAGGGGGGATGCAAGTATTTTGAGTCAGACAAATGTTTATTAGAATTCCAGATCCACTACTTATAAACTGTGTGACCTTGAGAAATTTACTTAAACTCCAAGTTTCTGATTCCTTATATATAATATGGAGTTAATTCTTCCCTCTTAGAATTACTACTATAAAGATTAAATGAGATAATCTGTGCCCATGGCTTGGCCTATAGCAAGTGTACAAAAAAATGGCTAAGCTGTATGAACTTTGGGGACCTTTCTGCTTATGTAGTTCTAGTAATTCTAGCTGTTTAAAATAATCTAAATTCCTTAGTTGTGCTAAATGCTACCCAAAGATGTGACTCAATAGAAATATCTGTTCTTCACTTCACGGGGTCCTAATATAAGAAAAATTATTAAACAGAGCTACTACAAGTGCGGTGAAAGAATGAGTAAGGCAATCAGAATCTATGAATTGAAAATTATTAATTTTTTTTAGATGTTTTAGATGTATTAGGTGGCAAAAATCAACTTGACCATTCTACTGTCTCAATGATTAATACAGTGGAAACACTGGATTGGCCATCACTATTCATTTCCTCTTCCATCTGTGTCTAATCATCTTAGGAAACCCACTAGAATCAGCAAATTATTCTCAGCAGAAATGGTTTTCTGAGAGTTTAAGGACTGAAAATTTTTTCATCTTCAAGATATTTTCTATCACATCTCTATAGTTCCTGCAAAAGCCAAATTTTTATGTGGACGGTGTATTTTGATAATTTAATTTATTGTGTTTATTTGTTACATGCGCACAGCACTTCCCAGGACCATCATTCTTATACTACTGCTTAAACTGGCTTAAGCAATGTTTTACACATCACAGATATGCAATAACAATCTAGCTGTCAGATTTACTATATGGAAACTTACTATGTATCTGGGAGAGTATCAGCAGTGGCTATCAAGAAAAATATTATCTTGTATCTATATAGTGTCATTGTCCTCTCAAGACATTTCCACATATATTATTTTATTTGTTCTCACCCTTGAAATAGAAAGGGATGCTACATTTACTTCATCTGCTGTATAATACGAACAAAAAGCAGAATTAAGCAAAATAGTCTATGGGGAATGTTGAAGATGCAGCAATGAGACTCCGCGTCTAGCATAATTTGTCTAATGGTTTTATGACAATCTGATTTTTATCCAGAAATATGTGATTCACCTGCTTCCTTCATGCTGTAATAGGAGCCTTAAACTTGAGCAATAATTAACACTTACCTTGTATTGTGCCTTCCCAGACATCAACCAACCAGGAACACACACAAAACAGATACAGTGCAACTAGGTTCAACCTCAGTCAGGTGTGCAGAAAAGCCTGAATGTCTAGAATTCTCTGTCTTGCCCACTACTAATATATCTTAGGTATTTCAAGAGAGTGAAGGTATTTATATTTACCCATTTAAACTTTCTATTTTACAAAGGAGTCAAGGCCACAGCTGTGCTCTTGGCAACCTTCCTTGGCTGAAATGATATGGATCTGGACAATTGTATTGTATATATTATTGGAAGTTCTCTTAAGAATTAGAGGGTTTTTTGATATCATGTGCATGAACGCTTTTTCAGGGTAGAATCGTCTGGATTTATTATGTAGAATTCTGAGGCCTCAATCAAGAATTGATGCAACATTAGAGAAGTCCTAAGACATTTGATTATTTAAAGATATTGGTATATATCATTATATACCATTATAATTGGTTTAACCAATTAACGAAGTGACATCAGGTAAAGCTCTGCTCCATGGTTCCTCAAAGGCTGGTAAACTACATCTTATAGGTATAGATTTCAAGACTCTGGGCATAGTTACATCTGTTGATTTGAGCCTAGTAATCAGATGGCTTCCCGGGTATAACTGAAGACTTTAGCCAACAGGAGCCACCATTTATAGGTACAAGAGAAAAACAGAAAACTATATAGCAGCGGGGTCCAACTATCTCACACAGGTTAACCACTAGGTGTTTCTGAAATGCAACATGTTGGGTTTTTTTTTCACATTCGTAGCTTCATCTGTTGCAATACTCTTCCAGCCTGGCTCCTAATTTCTTTTCACTTAAAAGGTTAACATTGCCACAAGTTCTGCACAGTACTTTTGGTTGGTGCTATGTCATGAAAATGTAGGCTTAAAGAAGAAATTGTAGAGTAGAGAGCTTTGACGCACTTGAATTGAATGGAACGGAGCTTAGAGAAGCCCTTGTTCTGGGTGAGCGTTGCTCAGACACTATTATCCTGATTATTCCTTCCTCCTGTGAGAGAGACGTCCTCTAAGTTAGATTAAGTGCAGCAGACCTAATAGAGGTGTGATTACGGGTCATTACATGGTATGATGCCAAAGGTTTTTGTTTCCATCGTGCTGTTTTCCTCCTTTGGAAACCCGAGGTGAGGAGGGGCCAAGATGGCAGAACAGCATGGAAGTTTTTTTATTGCGTCTCTCCTCCCTGAAACCTGAGGTGAGAGGTCAAGATGAATCAAAAAGACAGTCGTGTGCAAAAGCCACCAGTTTCTTTTCACGCCTTGACAATTTCGAGTTCTGAGTAGTGTAGTCCTGAAAAAGTTCTTGCTTCTTTCCCTTCCTGTTTTTAAGATTTGTTTTATTTTTGAGAAAGGATTCTCACTCCTTCAGGATGAGACAGCCTGCTCTCTGAACACAGATTTGGGGGTTGTACATATTTTTGAAATTATTTAAAAATCCATGTAAAGTAAAATTCACTAATTTTTGTGTGTGTGGTTCTGTGAGTTTTGACAAATGTATAGTCATGTAACCACCACCAGAATCAAGATAAAGAACAGCTCTTTCACCCCCAAAATATTCTCTTATACTCCCTCCACGTCTAGGTCCTGGGACCACTTATTTGTTGTCTCTATAGTGTTGCCTTTTCCAGAATGTGATATAAGTGAAATTATATAGCTTGCAACCTTTTGAGTCTGGTGTCTTTCACTTAGCAGAATACATTTGTGATGCATCTGTGTTGTAGTGTTTACCGATATTTTTTTTTCTCTTTATTGCTGAGCAGCATTTTATTGTAGCAGTTTGTTGATTTATTCAACCATGAAGAACACTCAAGCGGTTTCCAGTTTTGGGTGATTATGAGCAATGTTGCTCTACATGTAATATGTTTGAAGCACAGGTTTTGTGTGCATGTAAGTTTCCATTTCTCTAGGGTAAATGAATAACTAGGTGTGGGGTTGCAGAGCATATGGTAAATGTACATTTAACTAGAAGAAACTCCTAAACTGTTTTCCAGAGTGACTTTACCATTTTGCATTCCTTCTAGCAACATATGAGATTCATAGTTACTCTGCCTCCTTGTCAGCACTTGGTATTGTCAGCTTGTTTGTTTGTGTTCATTTGTTAGCCATTCTAATAAATGTGTAATGGCATCTCCTTGTGTTTTAGGACATTGAGTATCTTTTCATATGCTTGTGATCTGAATGTCCTGCTTGGTGACAAGCATTCAAATCTTTTGTCCATTTTTTACTGGACATTTGTTTTCTTATTTTCGGGTTTGAGACTTCTTTTTAAATTATGGGTATATGGGGCGCCTGGGTGGTGCAGTCGGTTAAGCGTCCGACTTCAGCCAGGTCACAATCTCGCGGTCCGTGAGTTCGAGCCCCGCGTCGGGCTCTGGGCTGATGGCTCAGAGCAGGGAGACTGTTTCTGATTCTGCGTCTCCCTCTCTCTCTGCCCCTCCCCCGTTCATGCTCTGTCTCTCTCTGTCCCAAAAATACATAAACGTTGAAAAATAAATAAATAAATAAATAAATAAATTATGGGTATAAATTCTTTGTTCGATTTATGATTTGAAGATATTTTCCACACTCTGCCTTTCATTTTCTTAACCATTTCTTATAGAGAAAAAGGTTTTAGTTATGACAAGGTCAACTGATTCATTTTTTTTTTTCTCTTACGGGTCAAGTCCTTAGTGTTGTATCTAATGATTCTTTTTCTAAAGTAATTCATGAATATTTTCTCTTGTGTTTTCTTTTTTCATAAGATGGTAATTTTATGTTTTACATTTAGGCCCTGGGTCCACTTTCAGTTAATATTTTTTATAAAGTAAGAGGTGTGGATGGAGGCATGTATGTGTATTTTGCATGCAAATGTCCAATTGTTTCAGCGCTATTCATGGAAAAGACTATCTTTTATTCATAGAATTGTATTTGTACTTGTGTGTTAAAAGTCAGTTCAGTAGGAGCACCTGGTTGGCTCAGTGGCCACGTGTCTGACTCTTGATTTCAGCTCAGGTCATGATCTCATGGTTTGTGAGGTTGAGCCCCGCGTCAGCCTCTGTGCTGACAGCAGGGAAACTGCTTGGGATTCTCTGTCTCCATCTCTTTCTGCCCGTCCTCCACTCATGTGCGCTCACTCTCTCTCTGTCTCTCTCTCTCAAAATAAAGAAATAAACTTAAAAAAAAATAATAAAGTAGATTTTAAAAACTGCTCAGGGGCGCCTGGGTGGCTCAGTCGGTTAAGCATCTGACTTAGGCTTAGGTCATGATCTTGCAGTCTGTGAGTTCGAGTTCGAGCCCCTTGTCAGGCTCTGTGCTGACAGCCCAGAGCCTGGAGGCTGCTTCAGATTCTGGGTCTCCCTCTCTGTGCCCCTCCCCCGCTCATGCCTCTCTCTCTCTCTCTCTCTCTCTCTCTCTCTCTCTCTCTCTCTCTCTCTCAAAAGTAAATAAACATTTTTTTTTTAAAGTCAATCCACTATATTTTTGTAAGCTTATTTCTGGACTCTCTATTTTGTCCCATTAGTTTATGTATGCATACTTTCACTAATACCATACTTCACAGTACGTTATGAAATTATGTAGTGTGAGTTCCTCTAAATCTGTCCTTTCTCAGCGTTTTTCTACAGCCTTTGCTCTTCAATATACAACTTAAAATCAGCTTGGAGCGCCCGGGTGGCTGGTTAAGCATCCAACTCTTGATTTCGTCTCAGGTCACGATCTCACAGTTGTGGGATCAAACCTGGCATTGGGCTCCATGTTGGGCCCTGAGCTGGGTGTGGAGCCTGCTTAAGATTCTCTCCCTCTCCCTTTGACCCTCCCCTGTCCACATGTGCTCTGTCGCTCAAGAATAAAATAAAATCATAAGTAAATAAGTAAACAAACAAACGAATAAATAAATAAATAATCAGCTTGGCAATATCTACAAAAACCCTGCTGGGATTTCGATTGGGCTAAGTGTTAAACCTACAGATAAATTTGGGTAAAGTTGATATCTTCCTACTATTTGAGCCATATATTTATGCTTGGCTTCGTTTCTATCCTCCGTATTATAGTTTGTGTCATATAGATTCTGCACAATTTTGTTAGATTCATACTTGGGCATTTCGTTTTTTGGAGCTATTGTAAATGATACTTCAAAAAATTTGTTTCTAATTTTCATTGCTAGTATATAGATATATGTTATATCATGGACAAAGAGATTGTATATGCGTATGAAGATATTTGTAGAGAAGGCCTACAAACCAACATGAATATGCCTAACAACCAAGTAGAGAAAAGCCTAACACACACACAGGAAAGAAAGTATAAAGTAAATACAAGTGACTCTTTTTTTTTTTTAATGTTTATTTTTGTGAGTGATAGATAAAGAGAGACAGAGCACAATTGGTGCAAAGAGAGAGAGAGAGACACAGATGAAGAAGCAGGCTCCACACTCCGGGTTGTCCGAATAGAGCCCGATGTGGGGCTTGAACTCACAAACTTGTGAGATCGTGACCTGAGCCGAAACCAAGGTTCGGACACTTAACCAACTGAGCCACCCTTGTGCCCCAACACAAACCACTATTAAATATAAAATGAAGCTCAATTTCACATGCACAAAGAGAAAGGGAAAACATTTGGGAAATCATATGGGAAATATTTTGATATGTATGTTATCAAAGGTGTAAGAAAATAGATGCTTTTATAAATTACTGGTGACTGTTAAAATTGATATAACCTTTATGGAAAACACTTTTTAATGTTTATGAATATTACTGATGTACATAATCCCAGACCTAGCAATTCTGCTCCTAGTTCATTCTACACATGTGTCGATGGATAATGTCATATGTCTAAGGGTATTTACTGCAGTGTTTCTTTATAGCAAAACAGGGTAATGTAAATGTCCATTATCATGGATGTGGTGAAAGCAATTATTGTGTGCACACATTGTTGTATAGTTGTGGGGAAAATAATAAAACAGTGTAATACACACTCATGTAGAGTGTCTCAATAATATCATAATGTAAACTTCTCATTAGAATATAACCTTCATAACTAACCTGAATGCTCCATGGGTGCAGAATTTTTTCCCCTTTAACTCACTGCTGTACCTAGAACAATACCGTACATAGTAGAACTCAACAAAGGAGGTGAAAGATGTCTATTAAGTCATTGGACATATGACTCTTGAGTTGGAGATAAAAATTCAGAATTGTTAGCTAAATCCATAGATGAAGCTGAGAAAGTTGTGGTAAGGTAATGTGTTGAGAAGGGGCTGAGCATTTGTTACTGGCAGGATCAATTTGTAAGGGGTAGATGGAGAAAGAAGAGACAAAAAGGAAGCTGAGAATGAGCCACACCATAGGTGGTGATCTAGGGGAAAATGGTATTTGGAGCCAAAAGAAGGACTTTTAAGAGAGCAGTCAATGCGTTTATACCTTTAAAAATAAAAACAAGGGGCGCCTGGGTGGCTCAGTAGGTTAAGCATCTGACTTCAGCTCAGGTCATGATCTCACGGTCTGTGAGTTTGAGCCCCGCGTTGGGCTCTGTGCTGACAGCTCAGAGCCTGGAGCCTGCTTTGGATTCTGTGTCTTCCCCTCTCTGTCTGCTCCTGCCCCCACTCACACTCTGTCTCTCTCTCTTTATTTTTTTAAATAAAAATTAAAAAAAAAAGAAATGTAAAAGATAAACGTGAAACATTTTATACAGTGAAGAAGCTCTCAGGACTCATAGGGCTATGTCTTTGGTTCATGATATAGAACCAATCTTAAAAGGCTACTATTAGCTAAAAAAATGGGGTGATTTGAGCAGGATACTAATTGCAATGAACTGAAATCCATCAAATGTTTAAATCCAGGAGATCATAATGATAAGAAAACAATTAACTGGAGATACAGGGAAGGCCTATTTAAAAGTGGCAGGTAAGCTGAAATTGAGGGCTAAGTAGGAAATAAGTGGTGAAGGTAACAGGAAACATGTATGCACCCAGCCAGAGGATGAGAAGAACTCAGTCCTGTGTGGCTGGAAGCCCATGAGTGAAAGGGAGAGAGGTTCAAAATGAGGTTGGAAAAATATTCAGGGCCGGTCACTCAGGAACATATAGTCATGCTGAGGGCTTGATCTTGCATTAGAAATGAGGTAGAAAGTTCTTGAAAAGTTTTATGCAGGGGAGGGACATGATCAAAGTTGCAGCTTTTCTTTTTTACTTTTTTAAATGTTTATTTATTTTTGAGGTAGAGACAGAGTGTGAGCCGGGAAGGGACAGAGAGAGAGAGAGAGAGAATCCAAAGCAGGCTCCAGGATCTGTGCTGTCAGCTCAGTTGAAGTTTTAAAAGATCACTTTGACTGCTACAGGGCCCGTGAATTGGAGGAGGTCAGAACAAAATCAGAGAGAGAGGGAGAGTTAGGGGCCCCTGCTCTCCTGCTCACACTCTCTCAAAAATAATAAACATTAAAATTGCTTACTTTCAGTTTGTTTTTACTTTTTTTTTTTTGAAACAAAGTATAGACTGTCCAAAAGATGGGTTGCAAGACTGTGTTTCTTACTGTGCTCTTATAGAGACCAAAAAAAAAAAAAAAAAAAAAAGCCCCATTTCTATGTAAAAAGGAGCTATTTCTCCCCTTGAGAAACATCCACGTGCAGGGCTGATACTGAGTTGAGATGCCCAGTTGTTAATGGCTAGTGCTCATATGTTGGTGCATCTGTCCTGATTGGTCGGTGCTGATGAACTCATGTTTGTCAAATACTAAAAACTCACTCTGCTCGGGTCATAAAATTATATTTCCAATTGTCTTTTGGAACATTTCAATTTGCCTATATGGTTGGGATTAGAAGTTGACAACAGGCAGCATTTAGACATGCCACATACAGTCCTACAGTCCTTTTGAGGAGCAGGGAAGGAAGATTGTTAAAGAAATTTCTCTTAGAGACGTTGCAGGTCATCTCTTGTAGTCTCTGTTTCTCAGTACGCTTGAATATTCTGCATGGAGAACACAGCAGCTGATTTGCCTCTTTTATGCTTTTCTTCTTTGATACATTATTGCTTTGTTTTAAAAAGGAGACCACAATTTCTTACCATACTTTATTAAGAAAAAAATCCAGGAGAATTTTATTCAACATGAGTTATCATAGATCTATTGGTTAAATTTCATGGTATTAACTGTCTTTTTCTCCCTTGTTGAATGAGTGTGCATTTTCTATCATTTCCTACCATTTCCATCATTGGTACTTTATTAGATGCCCTTCGGAAGTGTGATGTTTGGGATATGTTCAGTGGGGGCATTCTATAAGGACGGTTTTCTGCTAAGAACTGTTAACGTTTGAGACCCGATTTATTGAATAAGTGTATCAAACTTAGAAAAATTATTAATAATCAGAGATAAAGTGTGACTTACAAGGATTCTCAGGCTGCTTTTCTTAAGTGGCTTGTAAATTGGTGAAAACCTAGTGACAACACTTATTTTCCTGTGGGGGCTCTTATATCATCTCAGAAGCCAACTTCAAAAGAGGGATTCCAAAACTATTTTCAGCATTAATACCTTTAGATCGCAATGATTTTCCAATGTGATTATTTCAGGCTGGAACTCATTTGGATGTGTGAATTCTAAAAAAAAAAAAAAAAGTGCTTTATGCTTTATTGTTTGATCCCACTACATACACTCACACAAACTATTGGAATTAATGAATCTCCAATTACAGGCGCCTGGATAGCTCAGTTGGTAGAGTGTGATCTTGAGATTGTTCAAGACCCACATTGGGCATAGGGCTTACTTAGGAAAAAAAAAAAAAAGAATCTCCAATTAAACTGTCATTCATAGAGTATACCTTTTAATTTCCTTTTAGAATTCTTCTGGCCCGCCTAACTCTAACTTTCTAGTATAAACAAACACATTTCAATAGTGATGACGAGACTGAATCATTTTGTTAGTTTTAAGTGACCCAAATTTATTTTTAAAATCACAGAATGTATATTTTCGTTGGTAGATGATAGCTAGATATTGGCTATCAAGAACATATTTTGTAACTTTGCAGTAACTGCCATCTGTGTTTGGACAGTGAAACACTTATGCTCCAGAGAGTTATACGAAGTGAGTATGATTCTCAGCCTATTCTCAACCTGAATGTTTAAGAAATATCATTTAATTTTCCTACAAAGGGAATTTCACTTTTATTTCAAGTTCTCCATTTTACTTGGTAGAAATTTCATCCTGGGTGAACCTGGGGCTTCTTCCTCAGAGTCTCTTCCGTCCACTCAGGATCTTTCCCAATCCCAGGTTTGTTTCTAGGTTTGGGTGCTTTCAGAGATCCAAGTACTTGACATGGATATTTTGACATCTGTGTTGGTATACCACACAGCATTTGCTGTACCACAAGTGGTTACTGAGTCCTCACAGGCTGTGTCTTCCTTGTCCTAAACATCAGGCCTTGTCAAGTGTGTTTGGCAATTTTTGAACCCCTCTTAGGAGACGTGAAAAATGTGTCTGCTCCCTTGCACCACTCTGGGGCGGCAGGGAATCAGATGTCGTCTCAGTCCCTTTCAGGCTGACGCCTTTTGCAGCCATTGCCACTCAAATGCTACCACGGTGAGTAGGGTGTAGTGTACTTTAAAGACACCTACAACCTGACTGAGGTCTGCCTGAAACCTGAGCAGGTTTCAGGTCACAGGCTCTTCTTGTGTACCCAAACCTGTCTGCGGATGTGCATCCCCCACAGCCTGACCTGGCGGAAGTAAGATCAAGGGGATGTGCCAGGCCCTTCCCAAGGACTTAGGACTATTTAATCTCTCGTCCTCTCTTTGATTTTTTCTCTTGTTCCAGCCCCAAGAATCTTTATGTTCTCTGAAACAGAAAAACAAAACAAAACAAAACAAACCTTGCATTTCATACGTCACGAGTTTTCCAACTTTATGTTTATAGAAGGACTTTGGCTTTTGCCACCCAGAAGTCAGTGAGTGACTTCTTTGTTCTTCTTTCCTTCCCAGAGGCTGTAAGTCTAGAAGTGGCTTTATCAATGGGGTAAAGTCACATGAGTATAAAAGAATTACTAAGAATGAAGGAAAAGAGCTCAGTTATATAATATCCAAGTATGAACAGTATGGTTGTTTACACATGGCTTTCCACAGCCTACAGATTTTTAAACCGAAGGAAGTGACCTAAAATGTGAGCAGTCCGTTTTAATGGAGCTCTCGTGACTGTGACACAGCTGTGTAAGTCCCTTTCACGTTGCCAATCTTGCATTTCAGGAGCTTTCTCTAAGGCTTAGTTTGTTTTTTGTTGTTGCATTTTTTTTCCTGTTCAGTTAAATTAGGAAAGAAATTTACTCTTAGAAATACATGGACTCTCTGGGCTCCAGCCAGCCCTGTATTACAAAGACATCTTTCTGGGCACCCCTATTTGACAAAGAGAATTCCTGCGATATTACCCAGCTGTGCATAACTGAACGTGTCAGTTCAGTGACCCTTTAATGAATCACCTTTTAATATCTGCCCCCTGGCCGTAAGAATGTCACTTCAATATTATTTTATAGTTTGAACTGAGTTACACTGAAGCATTTTGAGAGTGGAAAGACACGACAGTATTTTACTTTAAATGACTCCACAGCAATTGTGGACAATAGTTGAGTGCCCTAGTTAGTGAGCCTGGGCATGTCATAAACAGATGGGGCATCTAAGTATATATATTACAGCTAAAGTCCAGCAATCAGCAAATGTCCCTTAGTAAACACCCAAATCCTAGATTTGTATTGACCTCTAGAGTGGCACAAAACAATTTCAGATCTCCAAAAACAATTTTTCGTCTGCAAGACACTTTTTCTGTTGATAAAACGTAGATGAGAGAGGTTGCTCGAAGCCACCACAGTTGGTCACTGTAGCAGTTATGCCGGAACCCAGAGAGGTCCCCTTAAATTTTACACTATGTCCTGTTGTGCTGTCACCCACCCTCTACACGCTACAGCCCTTGAGTTCTTGTCAGTAAGACACAGAAGAGAAGCATCAAGTCTGCATACCCGGCTCCAGGGATTTCCCTAGCCAGTGCCAGGAAAATCCACCTGGGGGCGAAGTAAAGTTGTTGCCAAGAAGCGAGCAGGAGAAAGGCAACAGTGGCTCCTTTGTGGATGGAGACATTTATCTTCTTTCTGGCAAAGTAGCAGTGACATGAGGTACCCGAGGAAGGTGTAGGGACGTGATGGGGCAGGTGCTTCCTCCAGGCACAGCCCGGTCTGGACACCCTGTGCGCTCTGTGGATCAGAGGTGACAAGTCGCAGGGACTAAAACGATCCCCGATGGGGCCAGTATTTGGTAGAGGACTCCCTGGCTGGAGCCAAGGTTGGGGCTGTATCTGGTGTCCACACAGCATCCGTGTCAGCTTCTCACAGCGTCTGTTCATAACGTTAAGAGGTCCAGGGTTGCAGATGCCCAGTCCACGGGCACAGAGAATAATTTGTTCCTGATCCTGGCATTCAAGACTATATAAACGTATGTGGTCTTCCAGGTTTATTAACACTACCTTCATACAAAAATGCTTGTGCTAGCTGAGGTTCCTAAGCAATCTGTTTTGAAGATGACTTGTGGTTTTTCTGCCCTAAGCTTTTTCCGTAATATTCCTCTGACCTCTCAAAATCTTACCTGTGTGCTAAGTACCTCCTCCTTCATTAAAGCTTTTCCTGTCTGAAAACTCCCACTGAACAAATAAATGTTACTTAAAAATCAAAGAGCCCTAAATGAGAAAAAGAAAATACCCCAGCTATTCTTTAATTTTTTTTTTCACTAGGAGACTATCTGACTGCTTGTCGTATGTTTCAGTGATAATATAAAAGCAAAGTTAATTGTCCCTCCATTGTCTTTTTATCCATCCCTACCTACCAAAGCTAATAAACAGTGTACAGATTAGACCCCTACAACTTTCTTCTTGCTCAAACAACCAGGTATCTATAGGAGTCTATTCTTTTCCCCAAATCAAATCATATTATACACATTACATTGCAATTGTGTGTTTAGCTTAGCGATACGTCCTGGACACTCAAGCCAATACATCTAGTGGTCAAGAGCCAAGGCTTCAGGGTCACAGTGCCTGGTTTTAAGTCCAAGCCAGGAGCTACATATTCCTATAACTTTGGGAACGTTTTCTAACCTCTTAGTTTCCTCCTTTGTTAAATGAGGATAATAAGAATTTGAACCTCATGGGGTTGTTATGAAGGTTAAATTAGTACATATAAAGTACTTTTACAAGCACATGCAATACACTGTCTACATAGATCAGAAAACATGCATATACACACAAACATAATTTTATGTAAATCAGGTTATCATAAGGCTTTCATTTCAGTATAATATTTGCTCTTTTGGTTCTTCTTTTGGTCCCTACTCTCTCCTTCCTTCCACATTTGCCTCTCCTACTCCAAACACTTGAATTAGTATAAACATTAGCAAGTATAAACCGACCCTTAACTAGTGAGTGTAGTCTTACACGCTGTCTTCTGTAAAGCTCCTAATGATTGTCAAATCTGATCTCAAATGTATATATGTATACCTGTAATATACACATGTATATACATATACACATGTGTGCATGCTTTTGTTATTGTTTACTCTACAAAAGTGAAATCATATTACATATAAGGGTTTTTTGGCATCTTTTCTCACATAGTAAGATTCAGAAATCCCTCTCGGTTAGCAGATATGAACAATAATATTATGTTCTACTGGTTACCATAATCTATCTCTTCGTGTACACGTTTTTGCTACTCCAAAGAGTGCTGTAAATAAACATCTGGGCTCACATATCTTTAATTTTTGGTGTTTATATTTCCATGGGATATATATCCAGGAGAGAGATTGCAGGGTCAAAAGGTTTATGCATCTTTAATTTTAACAAATGTTCCCAGGTTGCTTTCTAATGGAGCTGTACCCATTTACATTTCCACTAGCAACGTAGGAAATACTTTTTCCACATAACCCCACTGACAATGTTACCGCTGCTTGAATTTTTTGTCAGTCTGATAAGTTTAAAGTGTCGTTGTCTTGTTAGCTCACTTTCTATTTCCTTATTAGTGAAATTTTTTTCATTACATATATCTTCTGGCCATTTAGATTTGCTCATCTGTGAATTGCCTATTTATATCTGTTGCTCATTTTTCTTACACTGTTGCCTGTTTATTGTCAATTTTTAAAACTCTCTTCATATAATCATAGCTTTCAAACCCTTATCTGTCATCTGCATTGCAAACCTACTTTCTAAATTTGTTTACTGTATTTATTGTATCTTCTGCCGCACATACTTTTTTATTAGCTTCTAAGTATTCTCCAGAAGTCCTAATAAAATATTAAAATTGTTGTTATATTTAACATTTTAATCTACCTTTTGGATATGACATGAGATAATATTTTACATATATATGTGTATATATATTATATATTTTATATAAAATATGCTTTATATACATATATATAGTTTAAAATATATATGAACTCATACTGATATTAATAATTATAATCCAGCATCATGGAGCTCATTCTAGTTGCCCCCAATCTCCTGCTTATCTGTAACTCCTTTCTCTGACAGTTAGAAACCTGATTCCTGTGATTACAATTTTTTTACTTATTTGTCCAACTTCTAGTATACATTTCGTTTCATAACTGTTGACCTGTACCCTTGTGAGAAACAAATTTACCAACTTGAGTTAATATTTTCAGACAAATCATTTTGCCTTTGTACCTAAAGTGTATGGTAAAAGCAACTGTTTGCCAAAGTTACTTAGGTCAACAACTTTTTTCCATACCCCCTTTAGTGATGTTATGTCATACGTTTTTAATACAGTTAAACTCCTTTGTCATAGTCTACATTCCATCCTGTCTTCTCCTGACATGTGGTTGAGTTTTTAAAACTTCATATACTGGGGGCACCTGGGTGGCTCAGTAGGTCAAGAGCCCAACTCTTGATTTAGGCTCAGGTCATAATCTCACAACCCTGAATTCGAACCCCTGAGTCAGGCTTTGCATGGGGTATGGAACCTGCTTAGAATTCTATCTCCCTCTTCCCCTCCCCCACTTGTTCTCTTTCTCCCTCTCTCCCTCTCTCTTCTCCCCAAAATAAAAATAAAATTGCATATAATAAGGCAACTTTCTGTGTTGTATAGTTCAGTGGGGTGATGCGTAGATGCATAGAGTCAAGAATTACTCCTGTACCATACAGAAAACTTGATCACCCTACAATTCCTTTATGTAACTCCTTTGTTGTCAATTTTTTCTCAATTTCTCAGCTCCTAGAAACCACTATCCATCTTCCATTCCTATAGTCTTCCCTTTTTCTTAACGTCATGTGATTGAAATCTTATATATTTAGACTTATCGTCTGGCTTCTTTTACCTCGCAAAATGCATTTAAGACTCGTTCATGTCATTGTATGAATCACCCAAGGAGGCATCCATTATAGAGATGTGCCATAGTTTGTTTATTCATTCACCTGTTAAATGACATCTTGGGGATTTCCAGTTTCTTATGATAATGGATAAAGCTGCTATAAACATCGGTGTATAGGTTTTTGTAGGAATGTGTTTTCAATTCATTTGGAGAAATACTTACGAGTAAAATTGCTGGCTTCTGGGGTAAGTGTATGTTTCACTTTACAAGAAAATGTCAAACTACTTTTTAAAATGGCTGTACATTTTACATTCTCAGAAGCAGTGAAGGAGAGCTCCTACATCCTTAACATTTGCTATTGTTGGCTTTTTGCTTTATAGAAGCTCTTTATATAGTCTGGACGTTAGTCCTTCTCAGATGCACACAAAAACAAATATATTTTTTTCCTGCTCCTCTGCTTGTCTCTTCATTTTATAAACAGTATCTTTTGATAACCAAATTTTAATTTTCATGAATTCCAATGTATTAATATTTTATGGGTAGTGCTTTCTGCGAACTGTGTGGGAATCTTTGCCTACTTCAAGTTTGTGGAGACTCTCCTGTGATTTTTTTCCAGAAGTTTTATAATTTTAGCTTGTACTTTTAGGTCTGTGATCCACCTTAAATTAATTTTTTTGCATGGTAAGATGAGCCTGGGGGTTCATTTATTTTCCATATGGATATCCAGTTGTTTCAACACGATTTGTTGAAAAGACATTCCTATCCCCCATTGAAATGCTTTGATAACTTTGTTGAAAACCAGTTCTCTACATATGTATGGATCTGTATCTGGACTTTTACTCTGTTCCATTGATCTATTTTGCTATATCTACATCAATATCACACTATCTTAATAACAATAGCTTTTATAAAAAGCCTTGAAACATTTAAGTCCTCCAACTTGATTCTTTTCCAACATTTTTTAACTGTTCTGTATTTTCACATTTTTAGCTTCAGCTTGCCAGTTCTTCAAAATGCCTGCTTAGATTCTGAATCGGTTCATCCTGAATCTATACATCATTTGGGGGAGAATTTGCATGTCAGCAAAATTAAATCTTCTGATCCTTGAATATGCTATAAATCTCAATTTGCTTGTCTTTAATTTCTGTCAACAATATTTAGGAGTATTTAGTGCACAGAACTTGCAAATCTTTCATTAAATTTATCCTTTAGTATGCCAGGGATTTGGGGATGTTATGAAATATGGTGTTGTTTCCTTAATTTCATTTTTCTAATTATTTGTTGCTAATATGTAAGAGTGCAACTGTTTTTGTGTCTTGACCTTATATTCTGTAACCTTGTTAATTCACTTATTTGTTCTAATATTTGCTTTGTAGTTGCCTTAAGATTTACTAAGCTGGTAATGATGTCATCTGTGAATAGAGGATGTCTCACTCCTTCCTTCAATTCCTTACTCCTTTTATTCTTCTTTTTGCCTCATTGCCTTGATAGACTCCAGAGGTTTGCCTCATTGCCTTGATAGACTCCAGAGGTCAGAGCATTTGCTGCTGCTTCGTCATTAAATATGCTATAAGCTGTAGGCTGTTTGTTTGTTTCATAACCAGTTTTTATCAGGTTGAGAAAGGTACCTTTTTTTTTTTTTGAGAAAGGTAGCTTTTACTCCCAAGTTGCCAAGAGCTTTTTCTTTTTATTATGAAAATGGCTATAGAATTTTGTTATCTGATTTTTCTATTTCTACTGGGATGATGACATGACTTTTATCTTATCTGTTATTATTTTGATGTGGTGAATTCTGCTGATTAATTTTCAAATGTTAAGCCAATATCATGTTCCTAAAGTGAACTCCAATTGTTTGTGACAGATTGACTATTTACGTATTGCTGGGTTTAGTTCACTAATTTTGTTAGGGATTTCCAGTCTAAGTTCATGAGGGATATTGGTTTGTAGGTTTCCTTTCCTGTAATGTCATTGCCAGGACTTTTTTTTTTTAATTAATTAATTAATTAATTTTTGAGAGAGAGAGAGAGTGCACACAAGCAGGGGAGGGGCAGAGAGAAGGGGAGACAGAATCCCAAGCAGGCCCCACACCATTATTGCAGAGCCCTACGTGGGACTCGAACTCACAAACCGTGAGATCATGACCTGAGCTGAGATCAAGATTTGGATGCTTTACCGACTGTGCCACCCAAGCACCCCTGTAATGTCATTGTCAGGTTTTGATATGAGTTATATTGACTTTGTAAATAAGTATTCCCCTCTCCATCACTTTTTCAAAGAATTGTGTGATATTGTATTATTTCTTCTTTAAATGTTTGATAGAATTCACCAGGGAAGTTACCCAAGCCTAGAGTTTTCTTTCTGGGAAGGTTTTAAATTGCTAGTTCAATTATTCAACAGTTAGTATTTAATATCTAGACGTTACTATTTTTTTCTCCTAAGTCAGGTTTGATAATTCGTGTCATTCATAGTATTTGTCCATTTCATCTACGTTGTTAAATTTATTGGCATTGTGATTTTTTTTTAAAAAGATGCCCTTAGAGTTTTTTTAAGGTTTGTAGAATCTATAATGATTGCTTTCATTTCAAATATTGGTCATCTGTATTTTCTCTTTTTCTACCCAAGGTGGTAGAGGGTAGCTGTGTGTGTTCGGTGATGTGGCAACAGGTAGATTGTTAATCCTCTTCTAAAACCTGAGAAGCGGCCCAAGACAGTCTTAGCTGCCCGGTCTCCGCGTGTTATCAAGTGGGGATAGAAAAAATGTAATCCACCTGTTTATGTCTTCTTCAAATCTTAGAGATTAGAGAAACTTGCATCTCAAGAGGGACATCACAGATCCACCCTCTCCTTTCAGAGTTCCAAGAACCTCTTAAAGGCAAACCTTCTTCAGGATCTACCTCATTCAACTCCTTGCCCTAAGGCAATGTTGTCCTCTGAGCTTAATTCAGGCCCTGGGGGAGCAGATTCACAACCCATTAATTCTTGCCCACCAGGCACGTATTGCTTTCTGGTACCAACAGTTGTTTTTACCTCCAGAGATGAATGATTGCTTCAAAGCGGAAAGTGATGGCAGGGTCGAGGTGAAAACCCCTTCCATCTCAGAGCCCAAACTTTATACTTTAAATTTGTTTGTGAGCATTGTTTAGAAAGGTCTATCTAAAGATTCACTTAGCGTTTCTAGTACTGTTGACAAGCTCCAGAGTCACTTCTTATTTTTCTCTTCATATATCTCATTTAGTCCCCAATGAATGTGCAAATGGCAGAGACAGTGAAACAATCGATGGTGCTCCCGGAATCCAGTGCTCTCTTCGTTTCTCAGTAAATTTTAAAGCAATATTCTTTATTTACAATATCTAATCAAGAGGTATGGTTATCTGACGTTCTTTCTCAATGTGACCCTTCTTTACCATCACTGAAGCCACCAAAAAATATTTTATTCCAAGCACGTCTGCTTTCTGGATGCCACTTTGTTTGCCTTTATTCCTCTTCCCTCTCTCCTGTTATGAGGTCATTTACATGACAATGGTATCTTCAGATGGTTTATCAATATGTTATGATTATTTTCACCTGCAGCTGAGAATACTCTCATGTCTTTTGTTGTTGCCATGGAAACAATTATGCTATCAAAAGAAGAGAATTAAGATTTCATTTAGGGTGGAAATGAGGTTGGACGGATAATGTTAAAGAAATGAAAAGGTGCCTGCTGTTTGTACCTGAAGAAAAACAAGATATAAATTAGATAGGAATTGGTCATTTTGTTTTAAGACATGTAAATCAAATTTGGAGCCATTTGCGTGAGTTTTGCCCATACAACAAAGCTAAAGAGAATATCATTCTGTGCCTTGATTGGTCTTCAATCATTTTCAATGGCATTGAGTCACGCACAAAAATTACTGTCACCTGAATATACTCCTGCTTTAACAAGCTAACTCATAACTTACTGTCCCCAGCAAGGCAGGGACAGTTCTTTTCCCTGTTTATAAAACTTCTCACTTAAAAAAAACCAAAATTAATCCTGAAAGATAAAGGGTAGTTCAATCAGCCATTTGCCACAGAAGCCACTGAGTTATATAGTATTTTCCTTGAAGTCTCCATTTGGGAGATTCCCCTCCCCCCCCCCCCCCCAGTTTTCCAATAAAACCACCCATGACTGTTTATTCTATCACCTTCTAAACCAGAAATAAAAAAATTGTCAGATAATGTATTGGATATTGAAGAGAAGTGACTTTAAGGTAAGTTATTTTGTAACGTGATAGAGGGACTCAATTTAATGGAAAGGAAAATCATAAAATTTAACCTGGAGTTGAGAAGAGTAGGGAAAACTTAACAACTTCAAAATATCTTTTTAAATGATTGTCAGAAACCAAACACAATTTTATTTAATGGAGTATTTTGGAATTTTTCTCTACAACTTCTCTTTCTATACGTATTTTTCTCCTTTTAGGCACTATGGATAGTTCAGTACTTGGATTATTGCCGTCACATATAATTTGCTTTCTAATAATTTTTTATTTATCCTCTGGTGAACTCACCTACTCTGAGCCTCCTACGATTTTCTGCAACGCATTGTAATAGAAACTAGGAACTAAGCAACCTGACTGTGCCACTTTGCAGAACATTATGGAATATCGTTCTTCGGGCATTTTTAGAAATGGGGAAGGATAAGCATGGTGTAGCAGAAGGAGCTCCGAGTTGAGTGTTTAATCTGTTCTAGCTCCTGTGGTGTATACTTTACATTATATCACAGCAATGCAGGGACCACAGGCTTTTGAACCAGATAGTCTGGGGTTGAATCTGAACTCCCCACTTACTGTCATGGGATGTTGGGCAAGTTACTTAGCTTGTCTCTGTCTTTTGGTCTTCTCTGTTAAGAAAATAGTACTTTATCCACCTTAAACCCTGTTCACGGCCAGTAACCAGTGCTACATAATATCTGCAATTACCTTTAATTCTTAAAAATAAACCTATCCAGGGGTGCCAGGGTGGCTCAGTCAGTTAAGCGTCTGACTCTTGATTTCAGCTCAGGCCATGATCTCACAGTTCGTGAGTTCAAGCCCCGCATCAGGCTGTATGCTGATGGTGTGGAGCGTGCTTGGAATTCTCTCTCCCTCTCTCTTTGCCTTTCCCCTGCTTTCTTGAGCTCTCTCTCTCTCTCTCAAAATAAATAAATAAAAACATAAATAAATAAACAAACCTATACAGAAAGTACGATTATTACTTCCATTGTACATTTGACAAAGCAGATGGTTAGAGAGGTTACATAGCTTGCCCAATCCTAGTTCAAGAACAAGATCAGAATCTGAGCCTAGACCTGTTTCGCTTTAAAGACATCATTCTTTACGATTATACGAGATGTGATAATGTGACTATGTGATATTGGGAAAGGTGGTTAACCCTTCAGAGTCTCTATTTCCACAACTGCATGACTAATGGGGATCCCGGGACTTAACATAAATAGAAAGACTGACGCACTTAGCGGAAGTCTCTGCTTACGAAGCGAGAAAGTCACTGTCACCTGGCGTGAAGTGGAATGATGTAGCAGGAGGCTGTTTGGGAGTTTAGGTACAGTGTGGCTACCTGCTAGCCGTGAGGTCTTAGGCAAACCAGTTTGTTCACGTTTAACTGGGATTCAGCCAGCTATCGGTTTTCAGTGCCTGCCGGCACTACACCAGGTGAGAATAATATCCACCGGACATGTCAGCCTCTAACGGCTGTTGAAGGATCAAATAAAACATTTGACACGAAACTGCTGATTGCACAGCATCTGTCTCTGCAGGCAAGAAGGGACTGTGCTCCGCGTGGACCGCTCAGAAATCCCTCCCTGACTCAGAGCCAGCCAAGCAAAACAGGCCTGTGCAAGGCTGGGAGCTTTGACCTAGGGCTTGCCTTCGTTTTGAATGTTTATATTGTATGTTTCACTCCCCCCTCCTCATCTACCATCTTATTTCTAGCTGGACTAAGAAAAACCATTAGAAGTTCAGCATCAGTGGCCAATGTTTCAGGAACCAAACGCTCGGTGAGAAGATTATGCTTCACTCCATTTTTCTGTTTTGTTGTATTTGGGGAGCTTAAGTAAGTAGCTCAGTCACTTCTTAGGGATTTACTTTGATTGAGTAATTTTTCTCATGAAACCTCATTTTTCTTATCTGTAAACTGAGGATAAAAGCCACTTCCAAAAGTTAAATATGATAGCAGACTTGAATATGATAGTCCATATAAAGTGCTTACTGGATTCTATTATGTGCTAACTGGGAGTTGGCTGGTGAGAAGAACTCAGAGAATACAAAATGAGGTGAAACTCAGATATAAATTTTATTTCTTGCGAGCAACTCTGATTCCAAAGTGATGGGGAAGGACAACTTTTTTTTTCCCCCTAAAATGGAATTTGGGAGTTTTCTGTGGTACCTCCACCATTAATATAGACACTCGAGAAAATCATATATAGTCAAACTTTAATATTATTACTTTGCTGAAATGTTGGGTTTTAAACTCAGTTATTTGTTTTCAAAACTGTGTGCTGATTAGTTTAGATATGCCTGGGGAGAGGCAGAGAATTAAAACATCATTCCTGCCACTGCTGATTTTCAGATGAATCAAGGAGTTTACAACTCTATTCTGAGATACGTAATGTAATCAGGAAGGGGCACAGCCTGTTAAACGTAGTTTTGTCTGGAGTATCAGGTTTGGGACTTTTCAGAAGCATACTGATAAAATGGTCTTTTTTCCCCATAGGATTTCACAGTTTCCCAAACAGTATTTATGAATAAAGTCATAGAGAGGACATAAGGACAAGGGAAGGAACAATGACTGAAGAAATCATTTCATTGCATTTGTGGGCATGTTTTATTGCAGATGCTGGTTTAGGAAACAAAGGACAAGAAAAGAAGCTTGGGAAAGCTCCTAGAAAAGCTAGAGGTTTCTTTTGTAAGATGGGTCAGTGATGGAGACAAAAGGGCTGATGGTTGTGGACGTGAAGAGGAGCACATTCTTGTTCAAAATACAGTAAAACCTCGGTTTGTGAGCATCATTTGTTCTGCAAACAAGCTTGTAATCCAAAGCACTTGTCCATCAAAGTGAATTTCAAGAACCATTGGCTGGATTGTGATCATGTGACATTCGGCGTCATGTCCTACTGGTATTCAAGACATCGTTCGTTTATCAAGTCAAAATTTATTGGAAATGTTTGCTCATCTTGCAGAACACTCACGGAACGAGTTACTCACAATCCATGTTTTATTGTATAACCTTGAGAAACGGCATCAGCAGAACTAGAATGGATGGACCAAGAGAGTCCTGAGCTGATTTGCCCAAGAATAATAGCAGAACGTTAGAAAGTATAAATGCATTGCTTTACATTCCATTGAAACTTTTTTGTCAGTGGCCCCGTTGCTCAACAGTGACCCAAGATGCTAAACTTGGAGTCATCTTTTATTTCCCCTTCTCTTTTGTCAGATTCTGGCTCTTATTTTACAAACCCTCTTGGGTTGACTTTATTCTGTCATGAATTCATGAATGGTCTTGCCATTTCGAAACTCTATGAACTCACCTCCAGAAAATTTCCCCCAAGACAAATGCCCTTTTTCACCTCATTTACTTTTTCTAAATTCACAGTGGCTCCCACTTAACCAACAGACAAAATCCAAACTTATCTTTCCATTCTAGGCTTTCTCCCTGAATCTAATCTTATCTCTAACTATACAATAAATGTTTACTAAGCATCCGGTATGTATTTCATACTCTGCTAGGTACCCATGATCTTAGGTAAATGAGTGCATGCCTTCAGGGGGCTAACACAATCAGTACTTGAATGTATCCTAAAAACACATGTCACTTCACACCCACTAAGGTGACTATTATAAAGAAACAAATAAGCAAAAAGAATATAACAAGGGTCTGGGAAGATGTGGAAAAATTGGTATCCTTGTGTACTATTGGTAGGAATGTAAATGTTGCAGCTGCTATGAAAAATAGCATGTCAGTTCCTGAAAAAAGTTGCGCATGGAATTACCACATGATTCAGCAATTCCACTTCTGGGTATGTACCCCAAAGAATTGAAAGCAGGGACTCGAACTTGTACACCCACATTCATAATGGCATTATCCGCATTGGATATCCAGCGGATATCCAGCCAAATGGAGGGCAACACGAATTTGCATTAACGAATGCATGGTAAACAAAATGGGGCATGTACATACAATGGAACCTTGAAAAGGAAAGAAAATGTTGACACGTGCTACAACATGGATGAACCCTGAAAGCATTATACTAAGTGAAATAACCAGCCACAAAGGGGCAAGCACTCTGATTCTAGTAATATGAGGTACCAAAAGTAGTCAAATTCACAGACATAAGGTGGAAGTGTGGTTTCCAGGGAAGGAAAAGAGAATGGAGAGTGAGTGTTTAATGGGTACAGACTTTCATTTTGGGGAGATGAAAAGGTTCTGGAGATGGATGGCGGTTTAGTTGTATAACAATGTGTATATACTTAATGCCACAGAACTGCGTGCTTAAAAATGGTTAAAATGGCAAATGTTAGGTTATATATATTTTACCGCAATAAAAAAGTAAATAAAATAAATAATTGGGTAGTAAACAGCAAGTTAGCTAGTCCCCCAAAGTGGAGTTAACAAGGTAGATGACAAATTCAAGAAACCTATAGGTGATGTCAAAAAAAATATCAACATGACAATAAAGATAAAGAAAAGTTAGATGTACAGGATTCCCAAAATATGTAGAGAATAGGAGGATAAGACAAAGATAATAAATAAGGAATAAAAATTTTTGTTGAGTTGAAGAACATATGTTTGCAAATTGTGCAGGCTCTCTGATAACAATAAATCAATGAACACAGAAAAATACAGTTTCAGTACTGTTTTCCCCAAAATGCATTTAGGAAAATATAGTCTGAGTGGGAGAAAGGTTGACTACATATTAATAGGGTTTGGAATTAGCATAAACATTATCCTTCTCTTAGTGATTTGTAAACCTCATGAGCTCTGGGAATTCCTATAGTGAAGAGACTGTCGATTTTTATAAAACCCAGCATTTCTCAGGTTTATTTGAACAAAACACCTGTTAATATCCTAAAACACACTTTAGAAAGGATGGTATAATTGAAAGTGGATGGGATTTTGTACCTGGGAGAACTGGCTTGAATGCCAGTTTCCTGATTCTCAATTTTCTCAGTTTTAAAGTGAGCATAATAAGGGATGCCTGGGTGGCTCAGTCAGTTAAGTGACCAACTCTTGGTTTCGGCTCAGATCATGAACTCATGGTTCGTGGGTTCGAGCCCCATGTCGGGCTCTGTGCTGGCAGTGCAGAACCCACTTGGGATTCTCTCTCTCTCTCTCTCTCTCTCTCTCTCTCCCTCTCTTTCTGCCTTTCCCCCACTTGTGCTGTCTCTGTCACTCTCAAAATAAATAAATAAACTTAAAAAAAAGTGAGCGTAATAATATCTATTTCATTAGGTTGAATACTAAAAGTTATGGTTTGCTTGGCAAAGTAACCTATTGGTCAACTTACTTAATTGATAATCATTTACCACCATCATACCCATACAGTAGCATCCTGAAAAAGGATGACAAAAGGACCAATTTTGATGGGGAGATACTATAATTGGGCCATAAATGGGGATCCTGATTGGCCACAGTGGTGTCCTATAAACAGATACCTGGCTGAGAGTTAGTGTGTGTGTTTGTGTGTGTGTGTGTGTGTGTGTGTGTGTGTGTGTGTGTGTGTGTGTTTTGTTAGTGAATTGGCAAGAACTTCTTAAAAGATGAAGCATTAAAGATAAATTTGATATTAGCTAAACTATGAGGTAGTAACTTCTCCTACCAATAAAATAAACCTCAGTGGCCTCATATGAAACCCAATACTGGCTGGGTAGAGTAATTTGTCTATGACTTTGTACCATTAATTATGTCCCTGTATAAGTTGCTGGAGGGATATAATCTCTTTTCTGAATGTGACAATTTTCCTTTGCCAACTAAAATTCAAAGAGAACTGTAATCTTGCTTGTTGCTGTTCATCAAAGGATGACCTTGTGAGTAATACTTGAGATAAAAATGTTTAAGGATTATGCACATCTTGGGTTTTTTTCCTAAATTGCATATGAAATAACTCAAAATATGCATATAACCTTGGCTTAATTTGATAGATAGCATCTGAAAATCTGTCCTTGAATTATTATCTGAAAGTCCTATTCTTCCATCTATGTATAGCTTGGCCTTGAATAATTTTTTAAAATAAAAAATGCCCTTGAGTAGTTATCCAAGGTGGTCCATGCGTTCCCAATAGATTTTCCTGGGCACTCACTTACAAATAAATATAAAATTGTCCATTCTGTTTTTCCTCACTTTGCCATGCTAACAAATGTATGACTTCTGTAAGAGTGTTGATGTGTGTTCTATGAATATGTCCCTTGTTGCTAATATTGGTACAGTCAATTTGTAGTGATTGCCCTGTTGAGGGACTCGCTATTGGCAAAACACACACATCCATTATGTTGTAAAAACAGCCAGAATGGAACAAGTGGAATTCTACGGCTTTCTGTGTGATTGATTACACATATTAATAGTTCAAATAATCATGGAAAATCTAGTATAGCAAGAATTAGTTACAATACAGGAGTGATTCACAAAGAGTTAGATCTTAAGCTATACTCAGACTGTAAATTCTAGGTCATAGCCAGGAAAAAGAGCCTAATGGAATTGTCCCCTGGGGTGAATAGAAATCTCTGTTAACAAATGGTTTTGATTTGGAAAATATTGTTTGAGAAATACAACAGCTATACATTTTATAGAGATGTCCCTTGGCATTATATATATATATACACACGCACACACACACACACACACACATACATATATACGTACACACATACACATGTATACACACAATTTTACATGTATGTATGTATATATATGTATCTAAGAAAAATCTTTAAGGGATTAAATATATACATATTCATGCATTTTAATTTCCAATGCCATATCAATTTAATAGTTTACAGGTGAACTATATCTGAATAAGGTCAAATTTTATCTTCTTATACAAGAAGATGGAATTTTGGGAGACTGCATTTTCTGATACAGAATACTAATTTCCAACTTTGAAAGATCATAGGCAATATGTAGCATAGTTAGAAGAAAGCTGGCCTTCGAATAAACAGATATAGGTTTTGTTGAATTATTACCATTTTCATAGGCTCAGGTCAGTTTTCTCAGGTTTTTAAAATCTATACTCAATTACATAAACAAAATTTTATCTCCTTTTCTATTATATGAAATTTGAGATTATATAAATAACATGTCTTAAAAATTAAGGTAATGGTAAAATAGATTTTATATCAAAAAATATATATTTTTTGACCTTCCTATGTGGTATAAATTAGAGCCTTGACCTTACTTCCTCATCACAAGCTTTTCTATACAAGGAAGTATGAAATTTGAGCAGGGCATAGGTCAATTTCAGTGTTTTGTGGCAAAAGAGAAACTGATATCTATCTTTGTAGTGGTTTTTCTAACAATTGTCTAAGATGATCAAGTCAAACTTGATTTCAAAATTTTTTAGATAGAGCCTGGAAAAGATTGGAAATGATTAAGAATATGGCTCCTTATAAAATTTGAACTAAGAAATTTCAGCATCATGACAGGAAAATATTGCCTGGGTTTGATTCACAGCAAATTAAATATAATTTAATGTTTTCCTTGAAAAGTTTTTTTTTCACAGAATATGGGAAGATAAATTAATACCAATTCCTATAGTAATCGTGGGTTTGCACTATGGTAATAAAAATAATACTTTATTGAACACTTCATGGGGCCATTATGCTAAGCATTTTGGATTAAGTTTGAAAGACAGAGAACATTGGCTTCTTTGGATTTTCTGACCTCATTCTCAAAACAACTGAATGAAGTAGTTAGGGTGATTATCTTTATTTTAGAAATGAGGTTTAGCAAAGTATAGGAACCAAGAATTTGAGAGATAAAGTAACTTGCCCAAACTCACACATCTAGCAAATGACAAAACCCCGATTTCAACCTAGGGCTCTTTGATTCCTGAGTCCTTGATCTTAATCATAACTTCACAATAGACACAATCAATTCTATTAAGCTATGATATGGTGTCTGTGCTCTCTATTTATGCATTAAAACTTTCAAATATATCTAGAAAATTTGCCAAGCTTCAAAAATTATTTTTTTACAGTTTGGCTTACTTAAAACTTTCTTCCTTGCTTCAACAGTGCAGAAACTACAGCTTTTGTGTCACAGATCTGATCAAGCCTTTAACAATCGCTCTACAGAGTTAAATATCTCAATACAGATATATTTTTTATCTCTATTGACAAAAAATTTTGTGAACAGTGGTCAGATCTGTATCAAGGAAGGCAAATAAGTGGATGTTTCAGACACTGGTTTAGAGGCCAGTGTTTGGAAATGAAAATGCAGAGGATTCTCCACAATATGAAGTTTTCTTCATTCAATTTTACCAAGAATATTGATCACAAACCTAGAATTTTTGGCGTGATGTCAGTGAACATTCCAGTGATATATTTTCCAACTCAACTTATTCATTTGAAAAATTTTTGACAAACCTTCAAATATACTGCTATGCTTTTATAGTTACCTCCCCAGGTTGTGACAGTATTACTTACTCTTCACCCCCAATGTTTATAGCAGCACTATCAACAATAACCAAATTATAGAAAGAGCCTGAGTGTCCATCGACTGATAAATGGATAAAGAAGATGTTGTATATATACATACATATATATACATACACATATATACATACACATAGATATACACATAGATATACATATATACATACATATATACATATGTTGTATATATGTATGTATATATACAATGGAGTATTAAAGAATGAAATCTTGCCATTTGCAATAACATGGATGGAAGTATAGCATATTATGCTAAGTGAAATAAGTCAGAGAAAGACAAATATTATATGATTTCAATCATATGTGGAACTGAAGAAACAAAACAGATGAACATAGGGAAAGGGAAGGAAAAATAAGATAAAAACAGAGAGGGAGGCAAGCCATAAGAGACTAAAATTTTTTTCACTTAAAATAATTTGTTTAATGTTTATTTTTTGAGAGAGAGAGAGAGAGAGAGAGATCAAACAGGGGAGGGGCAGAGAGAGAGACACACACACAGAATCCAAAGCAAGCTCCAGGCTCTGAGCTGTCAACACAGAGCCCAACACAGGGCTTGAACCCACCAACCATGAGAGCATGACCTGAGCCAAAGTTGGATGCTTCACTGACTGAGCCACCCAGGTGCCCCTTTTTCATTTTTATTTATTTATTTTTGAGAGAGAGTGAGCATGCACAATGAGCACGGGAGGGGCAGAGAGAGAGAGGGAAAGAGAGAATCCCAAGCAGGCTCCGAGTTGTTACTGTGGAGCCCGACACAGGGCTCAAACTCACAAGTCACGAGATCGTGACCTGAGTCAAAACCAAGAGTCAGATGATTAACCAACTGAGCCACACCAACTGAGACTCCACAAGAGACTCTTAAATACAGAGAACAGACTGAGGGTTGCTGGAGGGGAGGTGGGTGGGGGGATGGGCTAAATGGGGGATGGGCATTAAGGAGGGCACTGGCTGGGATGAGCACTGGGTGTCATATGTAAGTGATGAATCACTAAATTCTACTCCTGAAACCATTACTACACTGTATTTTAACTAAGTTGAATTAAAAAAATAGATAAATAAAAAGAAAATATTACTTACTCATCCATACCAAGAATGAACACATAGCTGAGCACAATTATCCTTCAACAGACACACCACTACTAGTAACAAAAAGGGGTGATTGGGATTTTTTTTTGTAAATCGTGAATTTGGTATCAACTCTATGTTGCACTTAACCTAGAGTTGAAGGAGGACTATTCTGAAAAGTCTCTTGTGTTTCCTTTCCAAGTAAAGTGTGGGTAGCATTCACACTACAGCCTTCATGAGAATCTCCAGGAATAAAAGGTTTTGTTATTGTTTGACACGCTTAGTGATTCAAAGGGAAGTTTTGCATGAAATTTCTATAGCCTTTGTGATCTCCTGAATAGATTCCTAACACTGACTGATATTAGGTGCTGCAGAGAATCATGCTTTGCAGTACACAAACCAGTAACAACACATTGAACAAAAAGTCCCTCTTCTTCGTTTTTAAAAAGGCTTGCATGAGTTTGGATTCAAATTTTATTCACTCAAAGGGGCCACTAGTGGTTTAGACAGATTACCTGGAGTAAATTGTATTCCCTTCTTTGCTAGGACTGTGACTTGCCACCGGGTACTCAACCAAGGGGTTAGGGGAGACTGAAATCCACCATGCTGGTCCACGAAACCCCATGCCTTGGTCAAGCTGTGTCAGCCTGGAAGAATTCCTCTAAGCCCGGAGATGCATCCAAGTTTTGTGTGTATCAATACCTTTCATTGCTGGGTAGTATTCTCATACACGAGGTGTCACAGTTTACTTAACCACGCACCCATTGAAAGCAACTGGGTGGTTTCCCTGATTGGCTATTATGGGTAGGATTGCCATGAACGTTATGTATAGATATTTGTGTGCACATAGTTACTATTTCTCTGCTGCTGAAGAACATAATTGCTGAGTCATGTGATAATCGTGTTTGGTTTCATAAGAAACTGCCAGACTGTTTTCCAAAGCAAGTGTAACATTTTACGTTCCCATCAGCAGTATATGAATGATCCAGTTTCTCTGCTCTCTTGCCAGCATTTGATGTTGTCACTAAGTTTTATTTTAGCTCCTCTGATAGGTATATAGTGATATCTCATTGTATTACTATGTTTTAAATTTGCCTTTTCCTAGTGGATAACAAGGTTAATCATATTTTCATGTACTTATTTGCCATCTGTACATCCTCTTCAGAGAAATGTCTCTTCATGTATTTTGACCGTTTTCAAATTGGATTTTTTTAAGTGTGATTTTGAAAACTTTATATAGCTAGATAACAGCCCATTGTTGGATATGTGGTTTACAAATATTTTCTCCCATTGTGTAACTTGTCTTTTCATCCCTTAATAGGTTCTTTCAGGGGCAGTTGAGTGGTTCAGTTGGTTGAGCATCTGACTCTTGATTTCAGCTCAGGTCATGATCTCATTGTTCATGAGATCAAGCCCCACGTTGGGCTCTGTGCTGGCATAGAGCCTGCTAGGGATCATCTGTCTTCCTCTCTCTGTGCCCCTCCCCCACTCATGCTGTCTCTATCTCTCTCAAAAATAAATAAATAAACTTAATTTCTTTTTAAAAAATAGGCTTTTTAACAGAACAAACATTTTTGATTTTTATGGAGTCTGAGTTACTAATATTTCCATTTAGGGACTGTGCTTTGTGATGTCAAGTCTAAGAACTGTTTGCATGACCCAAAAGCCCCAAGATTTTCTTTTTTTTTTCTAAAAAGTGTACAGTTTTATATTTTACATGAAAATCCATGTTTAATTGTGAGTTAATTTTTTAATGAAGTGTGAGGTTTGGATTTAAGTTCTTTTTCCCCCCCTTGGAAGTCCAATTGGTCTAGTGTCATTTGATGGAAAAACTGTATTTCTTCCATTAAATTGCTTTTAGACCTTTGTATAAAATCAGCTGGGCATATTTATGTGAGTGTATTTCTTGATTCTCTATTCTATTCAATGGATCTATTCTGTTTTTGTTACTACAACTTCACAGTAGGACTTAAGATCAAAGTGATTCCTTCTACTTTATTCCTATATGTCAAGATTGTTTTTGCTATACCCAAGCCTGTACCTCTCCACATAAATTTTAGAATAACCTTGTTTATGTCTATAAAACCCTTGCGGAGCTCTCGATAGAAATTTTAATTAGCCTATAGCTCAATCTGGGGAGAATTGACAGCTTTACTGCACTGAGTTTTCCAATTCACGAAGTCTTCAACTTCCAGCTGTTGACTTTTCTTTGATTCCTTTCACCAGCATTTTGTAATTTTCCACATACAGACCCTGTACATGTATGTGAAGTGTAAATCTAAGCTTTCGTTATCTTTGGAGTAAGCACAAATGGTACAACATTTTAATTTCAGTTTCTACATATGAGCATTTAGAAATGTGGCTGAGTTTTGTGTGTTGGGATGACTTTTTAAAAGTTGTTCATAGTTCAAAGATCTCTTGTAGTATTATAGCTTTTCATTAGTTAATTCATTCAACAGGTATGAACCGGGAGCTTCAGTGTGCCAAGAGCTGTTCTAGGTGATGGGGATAGGATAATAAAAAAAAAAAATAGGTTAAGTTCTTGCACTATGGCATTTACATTTTAATCGGGGGATAGGAAGAGAGAAAGGACATGGAAAATACTATAATGTTCCAGATGATGATAAATGCTATTTGAAAAATTGCAGATTAAAAGTCTGGTGACTACGTAATTTACCTTCAAACTGGAACAGTTTTGAGAATAAAAGAGTGTAGTGACCTAAGGGTACACATTAAACAGAAGGCTTTATAAACTTGGATTCTCCTAGCAAAATATGGTCATTTTACTTAAAGTCTTACAGAGTGCTCTTTGAGGTCGGGGGTTACTATTGTTGATGCCTTCCAGGCAAAATCCACCACAAACACACCTGTAGTTGAACAAAGTTGGGTTTATTAACTCTTTGCAATGAGGAAGACCACACCATGGAGGACTGTGGAATATCTCAATAAAAGGTTGCTAATCAAGAGGGGCTTCTTACTGTATTTGAGCATGTGTTAGGTGATTTCAGAGAAGTTTCAAAGAAATGTGATTTTGCTTTTGAAGGAATACTGTCAGAAAGTCAAAGCAATTCTATGACTGCCTTAATAATCTTAATTTCATATGTAAGATAGAGGGAATAAAGTGGGGCTAAGGCTGAACAAATATAGAACAGCCGTTCATAATTAACAGGAATAAGGGGGGTGTTTGACAGCATTTATTCTCTCTCTCTGTCTCTCTCTCTCTCTCTCTTTTTCTGCTCACACATAATTACTGAGTAGTCTTGTTTATATCTTGATCTATGACATCACAGAGTAGCCTTGTCTAATGTTGGTGTTCTATAAAATTGTTCATATTCAAAAGAAAATGCTTTTGCTAGAGTTAGGACAGCTCCAGGCTGAGGGTAAGCAAGATGGCTTTCTTTCTTACTATTTTACATATGGTAGTCAGAAGCAGCCATTCTAACAAGAGAACACATGACCAAAAACCGGAAGGAGGTGAGATAGTGAGTCCAGGGACATCTGGCCACAGCATTCAGGCTGGGGAAGCAGCCGGTGCAGACATTCTAAAATGGCACATACTTGGCATGTTTGAGAACAGGAGGAAGGTCAGCATGTGGCTCAAGTGTCAAGATGCAAGTGTTAGGAAATCATGTGGGGAGGACAGTAGCGGGTCCAGATCATGTGGGTGTCCTATAGGTAATTAGAAGGGCTTTTGCTTTCACTCTGGGTGAGATAGGAAACCTTTGGATTGCTTTGAATAAATTTAATAATGTAAATATCACACATTATTTTAAAATAAAGAGTATGTTCTCCTTCAGACAGAAAACATTTATTATTATTTATGGCATTCAGTTATGTATTCATTCAATAAATATTTATTAAGTGCCAATTCCATTCCAGGTGACTGTTCTAGGCCATGGGTGACATAACCATACATAAGATGGACAGGCTTTAGTGATGGAACCTACATTATGGTAGCTAAGACAAGCAAAAAATGAACAGTGGTATAATTTCAAATAGCGACGACAGAGGTAACTACAATGGAGATTAATTCAAGGTAATGGCATACAGTATTTGGGGAAGAGCAGGATTATCTTCCTAAGATGGTCTGAGAAGGACTCGCTAAAAAATGATATTGGAACAAACCCTTAAATATGACCAAAGAATCAGCATTCCAAGGAGAGTATGTGTAAATGTCCTGATGTGAGGAAACCTGGCAACGTTCGAAAAATGATATAAAGCCAGTGAAACCAGAGAACCGTGAATGAGAGGACAGTGTTAGGAGATGGTACGGAGAAGAGTTCCCGGTATAATGAGAAGCCATTGGAAGGTTTTAAAAAGAGAAATGACACAATCCAACTGAGGTTTTACAAAGATCACACTGACTGTAGAGCAGAAAATGGACTGAAGGGGATGCACTGAATAGTCATTGCAGTGGCCCAAGTGAGTGCTAAGAGTTGGGACCTGGGCCAGATATGGATTTTGTGGGAGACATTTAGATTCAGGATAAATTTTGGAATTTCAGCTTTCACAGCTTACTATTAGATTTAGTGGTTTTTAATTGGGAATGTTTTTCATCCTTCAGGGGGATATTTGAAAATGTCTGGAAACTTCTTTTTTTTTTTTTAAGTGGGCTCCATGCCCAGCATTGAATTCATGACCCTGAAATCAAGACCTGAGCTGAGATCAAGAGTCAGAAGCTTAACTGACTGAGCCACCCAAGGTGCCCCAAGTCTGGGGACAGTTTTGGTTGCCATGACTGGGAATTGTTATTAGTATACAGACACCAGCAATACTGCTAATCATCCTTCAGCGAACAGGGCAGTCCCCCACAATAAAAACTGTCCAGCCCACAATGTCAATGGTGTCAAGGCTGAGATTCCCTGGATTCGATGTTGTAGGAGAGGAATCCATGATAATGGGTAGTGCCCTAGGTTTTGGGCATCAGCAATGAATAGTGTTCATTTTGTGATGAGAAGGAAGGAGGCAAGAACAATTTTCCATCGTGACTATCACATAAGATTAAGTAGCATACTATAGATGAGGATAATTATAGGTGGTTCTCTAAGTTTTTGCCATGGTGCTAGATTTCTATTTCTTTTCTGTAAATGGTAGTTATGTTAAAGTCAGCTGCCTAGATGCAGGAGACAAGTAATAGGTTACTTGCTGCCCCAAAATCCAGAGGGACACAAGCTTCCCATGTCTTCACTTGCAAGATTTTTTGGTGTTTGTATGTCTGGGTTCAGTCATTTAATGATGAGCTTGAAGCTCTCATCTCTAAAACGGAAGTAAGATGAACAAATCAACGGAGAGACGTGGAAAACTAAATTCCTCTCAGGCAGGAGGATGCTACCTAGCTCCTGGAAATTCTCCTGGGATAGTAGCGACTGATATCTTTCCTAAATATTTTGGGTGATGGATAGGGAGGCATCAGAAATCAATTGATTGACTGACAAATGTTTGAAGTCCTAGTATGTATGAGGACATGAGGTTAGACATTGGAAAATATGTTGCATGAGCATTGAATTCATCGATAAACAAACAAGGAGGTGGGGAGAGATAAAATGGACAAGGCAAATTATAACAGCCTATGGAAGATGTTAAATGTATGTTGCTGTTTTTCTTTTTAACAGGAAATTCACCTGAAAAAAGTTATGTTTCCAGGCTTGAACTCAAATCACAATTTTAACCAGGAAATTCTAGGAAATGGAAAATGGAAAAATAAATGAATACTTTCTCTTTTCTGCACTGTGTTTCTAGCTTAAAAAGGTAGAGAGACTTAGATGGATATTTGTGAACCAAGTACAGCCCTGGCTATTGTGTTTTGCTTTCATGTATTGTGACTTTTTTTTTTTAATCAAAACTTTTCAAAGCCATCTTAGTAAACCAAAATGGCCCCCCATCTTAAATAAATGATAGCATAAACACCACAAAAACATAGCTGTAATCTTTGAGCTGCAGCTATATTTTTTGAGCTTTGCTATTTCTGTTATTATTAATTCCATGATTAAAGAAATCTATGGTTGTTGAGATTTCCCTTTATTCGGAGTTGTCAATTCCTTGGTGGAAAGGAATTGGATAATAAGAGACTGAAAAGGAGTTCTGAGTCTTTCTCCTCCAAATCAGAAAGGTTCCTTTTAAACGTTAGCTGTGACCACTGAAGCCCCCAGGCCAGTTTGAAAAACTTTTAAGAGGTTGAAAAGATACTTTATTTTCAGCACCATCCCTCCACCATGTAATCCAGACACACAATTCACCACATGAGTATAAATGGTACTGTATTCTGTTCAGTGTAACTTAGCTTCCTAGACATCTATCAAATGCATGTTTGAAGTGGTTGATTCTCCTATAGGTTGCATTGCCCACCCTCCAGTGTTGAGATTTGCTGAGAACAGGAAGGAACTATGAGTCAGTGTGCACGAGGGAAAGTCAGCAAGTCTGTGTCGAGGTCACTGGTGTGTCTTTCTATAAATAGCAAGTGATAAAGCAAACCACAAGAAATCTGTGGAGACAAGAAAACTATTACCTGAGTGGGGATATTTTTTGACTTATGAAAGAGGGCTTTTGGCCTTATCCATGCAAATGAATCAAGGCTTGTTTAGAAAGACTATTCTCAATGCGTGTGTACTTTTTTTTTAACTGTTTGTTTATTTATTTATTTATTTATTTATTTATTTATTTATTTATAGAGAGAATTCCAAGCAGGCTCCACAGTCAGTACAGAGCTGGACGTGGGGCTCGATCCCAGGACCCCAGGATCATGACCCGATCTGAAATCAAAAATCAGACGCTTAACTGACTGAGCCACTCTGGTGCCCTAGTGAATTTGTACTTTAACCCATTTATCAATATGTCTAGAATGTTCTTTCCACTAGGTTTGTTTTTATTTGTCTTTACCAAATACTATGCATGTTTATGAAACCATATTTTTGAATCACTAATTTGACCAAACATTCAAAGGAAAGTTAATACCAATCCTTATGAAAATCTTCTAAAAAATAGAAGAGGAGAAAACTCTTCCCAACTCATTTCATAAGGCCAAAATTACCCTGATACCAAAACCAGAAATGGATACCACAAGAAAAGAAAATTATAAGCCAATATCTGTGATGAGCATAGATGCAAAAATCCTCAACAAAATATTATCAACATTACATTAAAAGAATGATACACCATGGACTTCGAGCTGTATCACAAAGCTGTAATCATCATGACAATATGGTACTGGCACAAGAACAGACCCTCAGATCAATGGAACAGAATAGAGAACCCAAAAATGGACCCACAAACGTATGGCCAACTAGTCTTTGACAAAGCAGGAAAGAATATCCAATGGAATAAAGACAGTCTCTTCAGCAAATGGTTCTGGGAAAACTGGACAGCGACATGCAGAAGAATGAACCTGGACCACTTTCTTACACCACACACGAAAAGAAACTCAAAATGGATGAAAGACCTCAATATAAGACAGGAAGCCATCAAAATCCTCAAGGAGAAAACAGGCAAAAACCTCTTTGACCTTGGCTGTGGCAACTTTTTACTCAACAAGTCTCCAGATGCGAGGGAAACAAAAGCAAAAATGAACTATTGGGACCGCATCAAAATGAAAAGCTTCTGCACAGCGAAGGAAACAATCAGCAAAACTAAAAGGCAACTGACAGAATGGGAGAAGACATTTGCAAATGACATATCAGATAAAGGGTTAGTATGCAAAACTTATAAAGAACTTATCAAATTCAACACCCAAAAACAAATACTCCAGTGAAGAAATGGGCAAAAGACATGAATAGACACTTCTCCAAAGAAGACATCCAGATGGCCAACTGACACATGAAAAAATGCTCAACATCACTCATCATCCAGGAAATACAAATCAAAACCACAATGAGATACCACCTCACACCTGTCAGGATGGCTAACATTAACAACTCAGAAAACAACAGATGTTGGTGAGGATGCGGAGAAAGGATCTCTTTTGCACTGCTGGTGGGAATCCAAACTGGTGCAGCCACTCTGGAAAACAGTATGGAGGTTCCTCAAAAGATTGAGAATAGAAATACCCTACAACTCAGCAATTGCACTACTAGGTAGTTATCCAATGGATACAGGTGTGCTGTTTCGAAAGGAAACATGCACCCCCATATTTATAGCAGGACTATCAACAAAAACCAAAGTATGGAAAGAGCCCAAATGTCCATCGATGGGTGAATGGATAAAGAAGTTGTGGTGTATATATATACAACAGAGTATTACTTGGCAATCAAAAAGAATGAAATCTTGCCATTTGCAACTACATGGATGGAACCAGAGGGTATCATGCTAAGTGAAATTGGTCAGTCAGAGAAAGACAAATATCATACGACTTCACTCATAGAGGACTTTGAGAGACAAAACAGATGAACACAAGGGAAGGGAAGCAAAAAGAATATAAAAACAGGGAGGGGGACAAAAACATAAGAGACTCTTAAATATGGAGAACAGAGGGTTGCTGGAGGGATTGTGGGAGGGGGGATGGGCTAAATAGGTAAGGGGCATTAAGGAATCTACTCCTGAAATCATTGTTGCACAGAGTTATGCTAACTAACTTGGATGTAAATTTAAAAAATAAGTTAATTTTTTTAAAAAGGACAATACACCATGATCAAGTGGGATTTATTCTACTGATGCAAGAAAGGTTCAACATCCACAAGTCAATCAACATGACGCACCACATTAAAAAAATGAAGGATAAAAATCATATGATCATCTCAATAAATGCAAAAAAACATTTGACAAAATTCCACATTCATTTATGATAAAACTCTCAACAAAGTGGGTATAGAAGGAACATACTTCAACATAATAGAAGTCATATAAGGCAAACCCACAGCTAATATCATAATCAATGGTGAGAAGCCAAAAAGCTTTTCCTGTAAGATGAGAAACAAGAAAAGGATTCTTACTGTTGCCAGTATTATCCAACATAATATTGGAAGTCCTAGCAGAACAAAGAGGCAAGAAAAAGAAATAAAAGGCATCCAAATCAGAAAGGAAGAAGTAAAATTGTCGCAATTTGCTAATGACATGTAATGTATAGGAAACTCTAAAGACCACCAAAAAACTGTTAAAACTAATGAATGAATTCAGTAAAGTTGCAGGTTTCAAAATCAGTATATAGAAATCTCTTACACTTCTGTATACTAATAACAAACTAGTGTAAGGAGAATTTATGAAAACAGTCCCACTTACAATTATATCAGAAAGAATAAAATACCTAGGAATAAACTTAATCAAGTGAAAGACCTGTACATTAAAAACTATAAGACATTGACGAAAGAAGTTGGAGAAGACACAAATAAATGAAAAGATACTCCGTGCTCATAGACTGGGAAAGTACTATTGCTAAAATGTCCATACTACCCAAAGCAATGTACAGATTCAATGCAATCCCTATCAAAATTCCAAGGGCATTTTTCACAGAACTAGAACAATCCTAAAATTTGTATGGAACCACAACAGGCCCCAAACAGCCAAGCAAACTTGAGAAAGAAGAACAAAGTTGAAGGCACCATGCTCCCTGATTTCAATCTACATTATAAAAGTCGAATAACTAAAATTGTTTGATGTTGGCATAAACACAGACACATAGATCAATGGAACAGATAGAAAGCCCAGAAATAAACCCACCTTCCTATGGTCCATTAATTCGCTACAGAGGAGCCAAGAACATACAATGGGGAAAGGGCAGTTGTTTGGTCTACATTGAAACTCTGTTACTGAATGTACCTACCTCATGAATTACCTTCCAGCTAGATGTTCTGGACCACTTGCTACATCTTCTCTGTCAACACCTGCCGCTTCACCTTTCACTTTGATGTTACCAGACAGCTTCCTTCCTTAAACCTCATGAACCAATTTCTGCAAACTTCAAACTTTTCTCCTACAGCTTCCTCACCGCTCAGCCTTCATAGAATTGAAGAGTTAGGGCCTTGCTCTGGATTGGGTTTTGGCTTAAGGGGATATTGTGGCTGGTTTGATCTCTTATCCAGACCATTCAACCTTTGCCCATATCGGCAATAGGGCTGGTTCACTTTCTTGTCATTTGTGTGTTCACCGGAGTAACGCTTTCGATTTCCTTCAAGAACTTCTCCTTTGCATTCACAATAGGACTGTTTGGTGCAAGAGGCCTTGCTTTCAGCCTCTTTGGGTGTTTGATGTGCCTTCCTCACTGAGTTTAATCATCTTCAGCGTTTAAAGTGAGAGACGTGTGACTCTTCCTCTCACTTGAACACGGAGAGGCCGTTGTACGGTTAGTAACAGGTCTAATTTCAATATTTCTGTGTCTCGGGAAAAAGGGAGATCTGAGGAGAGGGAGAGAGACAGACCAACAGCCAGTTGGTAGAATAGTTAGGACACACACAATCTTTATTGGCATCTCCAAAACAATCACAATAGTAACATCAAAGATCACTAATCACAGATCACCGTAACAAAATAATAATAATTAAAAGCTTAAAGTATTACAAGAATTACCAGGATGTGACACAGAGACATGAAGTGAGCAAATGCTATTGGAAAAATGGTTCTGAAGACTCGCTCAATGCAGCATTCTCACAAACCTTCAATTTGTAAAACAACACAAGATCTGGGAAGCACAATAAAGCAAAGCACAATAAAATGAGGCATGCCTATGATTTGAAAAATGAACATATAATTAAAATTCCATGACGATTGCACTGGATAGTCATACTCCATGACTATCATAATATATCATTAAATCTAAAATACAACAGAACTCTGAAAGTTTGACCTTGAATAATTAGTCAATATTACATTAAGAAATGTCAATGGCACTTAGTCTCTTAAAGTATATGACCATTTCTCCCGAGCAAACAGCTGAGCAACACTTGAGATTTACCAGTGTCTGGGTGTTTTTATACCACCTTCAGACAAGTGTTTTATATTTCCCAATCACTGTCTGCGATTAGAAATCCTTGCTACATGCTCAGAACGCCTTTCCATTTCAGAGAGTATAAGACACCGATCAGTTCCTCAAGCTATTAACAAAGACTAACAAATGAATTTTGCACTGTTTATTGGTTTTCAACAAGACCCCATAAGGCATGCCCGAGCAGGTGCCTTTATAGTTACAGGTATATTCTCAGGAGTTTGGGGAGTTTGGCAGAAGAAAGGGACATTCTCCTCCAGTCACCATTTGAAGAACTTTGTATTATGAGGAAGTAAAATAGGCTCCCAGAATGCCCTTTGTTGTTTCCTGTCTTCTTTGGGGCTTCACTTTTCCCCACTTGAATAAAGACAGACAATCTTTCTAGTCTTACTTCCTTCCAAACTTCCTTCCCTTCCTCCATTCATTGCAGTTTAAGCCCTTTACCTTCTGATTGAATTTCTGTATCTTGAAGGAATGTTCATTGGGCCTATAGTAAGAACCCTTGTCACCTGCCATTGATCTGATATACCTGAGAAATGGCTACAACCAATTCACATGGAAATCTACATTCAATGATCATATGATGCACTGTCCTTGAAGGATTCCTGTCTGGTGGCAATTTCTCTTTTCTATGCCATAGTTGCAAATCTATACAGGTTGCAAATCCCAAAGCCCACATTAAAGCCTAAGGTCCTCAAAGATAAAGGACACCATGTTTAATTTATTAAAATGTGTCATTTATTGGAAGGAATGGCTTATAAAAATACTAAAAAACATGGACAGCTAGGAGCGTAAGGACATCTAGTATAGCTTATTTCATGGCAACGATATCTATTGCTAGTATTTATCAAAAGTGCTAACTAAGGATGAAGGTCTGACATAATGCCTCTCTGAAAGTTTATTTAGAGAAAGAGAAACAGGTTAAGACAAGAATACTGTAATTACCTAAATGTCTTCAAGTACAGAACATTTATTTTAAAAGGCAGTATCCACACTATGTTTGTAAGACATCATGTGCCTTAAAAGCTCAGTCAGGGTGCAGAGACAACAGAACGGGATCAAACTCCTGGAAATGTCTTTAACTACCCTGGAGACTCATCAGTAGAATAGGAATAATATTAGCAATTATCAACAATGTTTGTTGTAAGAACAAATTGGAAATGGTTTCTCACTTGCCTAGCTTAGAGCGAATGATACATAAATTTATTATTTATATCACCCCTTTTTAGTATATGTGCTACCGAAGCAAGGACTGTATCACCCCTTTTTAGATTTATGTTCTGCTGCTCATTTCTAACCTGCCTTCAGCCATTCTCCAGCTACCTGCATTATGTACTTGGATTACCCAATAGTCAGATGAAGACTTCTCGGGGCAAGAACAAACCAGAGATACAAATATTTCTTTGGAATGAAGTTGAACTTTGCATAGTTAAGCATAGAAATATTATAGAATAGTCGTGATTTTTTTTTAATGTTTTGGTTCCTACTTTTTGACTCAGTGTTATTTTAATTTCGAATTATACATGGTGGGTGATATGGGGAGAAGAAAAATAATCTTTTAAGTGCTTATAATCCTAGTTGGGCATGTGACAAAGGTCCCACAAGTGCAGAGGGACTAGAGGGGAGACCGGGACAGAGAGTGGTCTCCACGAATGGCTCTAGGTGGGAGAGCCAAAGATGGAGCCACACAGGTGACAATGAAAAAAGATGGCCCTTGCCTCAGCCAGTATTTATACATAAGAAGCAATGATTTTGTGGAGTAGAAGCTCCATCACCTGCTTGAGAAGTCTTAGCTCTGCCACTGAAGTTCTTTCAGCTCTGATAGTCTAGGACTTGTATTTTCTATTTGTAAAAACACCAAATTTCAGATTCATAATAGGAGCAAAGGAGCAGGGCAATTGGACTGAAGCAGAGGAAGGAAAAAGGAGAGAAGGAAGAAAGGGAAGCAGGCCAGGGAATGATAAAAGGAAGGGGAGAGAGGGAGGAACAGAGAGAAAGGACAGTGAGCTGAAGGAAGGAGAGAGAAGTCATAGAACACAGCACAGGCTAAGGACACGAGTTCCAAAGTCAGACAAACCTGTTTTCACACTTGACACTGCTACTTCCTGGCCTGGTAACCATGGACAAGCTGCTTCATCTCACCAAGCCCAAGGGTACCTTTCAAGGGGCCTAATCATATCTCCCCCCAGGGAGGTTGCAAGAATTAATTCAGACCATAAATGTGTACATTTATTTATCTAATAATAAATAATGGTGGCCATCATGGTGATGATGATGGTGATGATGATGGGCGAAATTAACAAAGTTTAAGAAGAAAAACAAAGAGATGGAGAAGAAGCCTAGGGAATGGAAAAGTAGAATACAAGAAGTAAAAAGGAAGAAATGAACATGAAAGAAATTGATGTGTTCAAATGCCAGAAGCACCTAACCAAAGCTTTGTCCCTGACCCTTTGCAAGGAATACCATCTCTGCCTCTTACCCACAATCATGAGCCTCCACCAGATAAATATTTTTCATGTACTCATCCACTGGCCGGCAGAGGTACTTACTCACAGTTGTGGTATCTGCCCCCTTCTTTCCCTTTTAGGAGGGACAGAATTGTACCTTATACTGTGCCTTTCAGTACCAAGCCTGAAACTTAATTGAAGACAGAATCCAGGACCACTGGTTGTTATGAATGGGAATGGATATATGCTCACGCTAACTCAATGTACCTGAAAAGAAAAAGCAAAGGAATCATTTTTGATTCCTCTTTCTTTCACTCATCCATAAGCCCTGTTAATTTTACCCCCCAAAACATGCATTAAAATCTACTTTCTTTATAATACTACCTCATTAGCTCAAGCCACCGTTGGCAATCACCAAGATTTCTATAATAACCTTTGCTTCTGCTTTTGTCTCCTTCAGTGTTTCTCCTAAGATAAAATCATTCTCCCCATTAAAACTACCCAAAGGCTCCCCCTTGCACTATGTATAAAATCCAAAGCCTTTCTCCTTGTTTACAAAGCCCTACATAATCGCCCCTACCGATCTTCCCAATTTCATTCTACTTTTCTCCTTGCCATTTACCCTGAAGCCACACTGAAGATGTTTTCCTCTCTGATTCTTGAGCTTGCCAAGTTTTGTTTGTTCCCCTCTAGGGCCTTTCGAATGGTTATTTCTTTTCTTTCTTATCTTCATATGCCAGACTCCTTCTTGTCATTCTGATTTTAGCTTAAAACTCAGTCTCCAGGCAGCTCCAGATTGGCACTCTATGTAAAAGTTTCTCAATCTCCTGGATCACATTACCTTATTTTATTTCTTCACATAGGTACGTTTTCACTTCTTTCTGGCGTGTGGGTGTGGGTGTATGTATGTATGTACATTTGTACGTCTCTGCGTCCCTGGAATTTCATGTGTAAGAGAGCCGAAGCCTTACCTGTCTTGTTCACAAATCTTTCCCCAGTCCCAAGAGTTGTGCCCAGTTTATAATAGGAATTCAATAAATGATCTGTTAAATTAATGATTCAACCTATGAATACAAATACCTTTTCCAGTATTTAAAATTCTTTGTAGGTAATCAGCATTCCATTCTAGCCATTAATTCAGAAGGCTTTCCCACCCCTCTCCTAGTTTGGTAATGAGGAAACTTTGCTAAGGCAGCAGTGATAAAAATGACATGAAAGCCTATTTGGAAAAAAAAAATATGATTTTATTTTTAAACCTTTTTCGATATACAAACAGCTGAAAGCATCTACCTGCCTTGTGCTGAAGTGGGGATAAGGATGTTACATTAAAGAAAAAAAATACCACTTCTGTTATGATTTTAAGACAAAATCTCACAGTGTGCCAGTGGCTTTAAAAGACAGACACTGTTGAAAGAAAAAGGATTTTCTAAATATCTGTAGCTCTCATGTAACTGTTCAAAAGGCCAGGCCTGGCCAAACTAGATCACAGAATTTTGGGTATGGGCAATCTGTGCTAGACAAAAGGGGAAGTAAAAGAAAAGTCCATCCAATCTAGCCCTAGAGAAGAGAAAGAGAGAGAGAGAGAGAGATGTGGGGGGTAGAACGTCAGACATGCATCCGTTTCTCTCCCTCTGGTCTAAATCCCAGGGCTATGGAAGTGTATGTTACAGAAGCCTAGGGAACACACATGGCAGACATTCTCTGGTTTTACTCCCCTTTTGTAGGGAGATCATCACCGGGCGGGGGGGGGGGGGGGTGATGAAGCAACAGAAAGGTGGGCTTGGGGCCTCGAACACGATTGACAAGTCTGGTCAGCATGCCCTGGGACACTGCGGTCTAAACACATACAGGGTGCCTAGATTGCTCTATGCAGCCTGGTTTCCGCGTCCCTGTGGCATGCAGAGAAGGCCTGCCTTCCAGGAGAGCAGGCAGGCCTACCCGGAAGTCCCTAGACTTGGCTAAGTTTCACAGGGTCTGTGGTGCTAGGCAGCAAGGTGGAGTGACAGGTGGAGCCCGAGCCCCAGTGGAACAGAGGAAAAAAATACCCTAGGTGTATTGACCAGAGAGGTTGAAAGAGTTGATACTAGTAGAACACTCTGGGAGAGACCAGCCCGGTGATACTTCAGGAGAACCAGCTAACCTACAATAAAGGAGTAGCGTGACCTTGGTGGCCTCCTTTCTTCCAATGCCAAGAGACGATGTGAACATTTTCCTGTGCCCTAGGCACCAACACTAAAAGGAGCAAACGGGGGCACCTGGGTGGCTCAGTCGGTTGAACATCCAACTTTGGCTCAGGTCATGATCTTGCGCGTTCCTGAGTTCGAACCCCACATCGGGCTCTCTGCTGTCAGTACAGAGCCCACTTCAGATCCTCTGTCCCCCTCTCTCTGCCCCTCCCCCACTTGTGGTCTCTCAAAAATAAATAAAACATTTTTTTTAAAAAGGAGAAAACAGAAGAGAAGAATCTGAAGGAAAGAGCAGTTATTCTCAAAAGACCGGGTAACACCTGGCTCAGGTGGACTTTTAAACTGACTTAGATTCAATTTCTAACTCCCTCCTTCCCTCCTTCTTTCTTTCTCTCGACGTCTCTTTCCCTTTGCTTTCCATTCCTTTCTTTTCCTTCCTTCTCTCTCTCTTTTTCTTTTTCCCTTGCCATGTGGTAGGGGGTAGATTTGAGAAAAATCAGAGTAGTTTTAGATGAAATTATGAATCTACGTTTTCTCTACACACCAGAGTATAGTGTGAATTACTTTCGTAACCCCTTCTACAATGTTCAACTGAAGCTGCTTCCTTCCTCCTAATGCTTTGGGTCTTCAGGGAACACAATTACCTTCGCTAGAAAATATGACCAATGATATTAGCACAAAATCTGATTTTTGTAATTTATCACCATTCGTGTGGATAAAAAAGTATAAAAGAATAAATTTAGGAAGAGATTTAGCTATTTAAGCTAACTATTCAGTCGAAGAATATATGATTATACAGCTAGAAGACTATATATATGTATATATATTAATTTCCAAATGAATATTAGAAAAATTTGGATCCTACAGTCATATTAATACAAATACATCCAGTACAAAATTTTTTAGCACGCTGCATATTCTGATTGCTTGTTACCTCTTTGTAAAATTTGGCATTATGGTAGGTAATTTGTATATCATGCTATGTACTATGCTCAATTTCCAAGCACTTTAAATATTCATTTAATCATATTGAGAACATTTTCCCATGCCATTGAAACACCTTTAAAAATAATTTTTAAGGTATATGTAATATTCAACAAGTCATATGTATTATGATTTATTTAACCATAGTTCTAATGATGGACAATTAACTTAGAACATTTTTTCTCTTGGAAATCTTCTGTTTATACATAAAATTTTGTGTGTATTACCCAGTTCAAACATGGTAACATGTTAGCTGGCTTATATGAGACTCAAAAGTTTAGGGCTAATGGATTCATCTGTTGCCACCTATTGTCACCTCCAAACAATATGGTCTTTGCTTATTCCCAAAATATTTTGAAGCATCTGCTTTAAGCTTCCATGTAAAAGAAATGAGATTTAACATACTTTAAACTTCAAAATTGATTACAAATGTGTTTCCATATTTTATATAGTTGATATTTCAAATTAAGCTTCAATGTCCTTGTTAACAGAAATTTTTTTTTCAAGAATATGACATCACATGCTTCTATGCTCAAAAGTTAAGACTCCAAAGAATGAGTTTTTTCACTGTTTTGCTGGTATGGGATTTTTGTGATTCAAAAATTATTCACACAGCTTTAAAAAAAAAAACTTGTGATAGTCTGTCAGATATGCAAGTAGTCTTGTGGATTAAAAGTTAATCAATTCACTAGCACTAACTCTTGGGGCCTTTTCTAAAACTATTTTAGGAGTTAGTTTGGATAACTGAATGGACTTAAAGGGAAGTGAATTTCTTTAAAAATGTTCCAGAAGTAATATTTTTCTCTAACAAAAAAAAGTGGTTGTTAGTTTTACCTACTGAGGTTAAACCTGAGACACTGAGGCTCAGGCTATTTCCTTGGGAACAGATTATTTAGGAAATAGCTGAGAAGTAGGATGGATAAAGAAGCAAGTATTTGTATTTGCTTTATTTTCAAAAAGAAATAACCTTGAAGTTTTAGAAGACTTCATTAAACATGGACTTTCAGCTCTAAAATTTATTGATAAATTACAAGACACTTTGAAGTAATTTTACAGTGTAATAATAGATGCTAACAATCTTCAACACAATATTATAATTTTCATGGTAACATTCTCCCTTTCTTACCATGCACTCTGGCCAATGCATGGCTTTCATTAAATACTACACAGCTGTCTGACGGAGTTAATTGTGTAAGCCTGTTCAAAAGGCCAGAAATTACTCTCATGGAATCAAAACATTATGCTGGAAACCAAAGAAACAGATAAGAGTGTGGACTTTAAATTAAAGAGAAGAGGTGTGTCCCGGGCAATAAACAAAGACAGTCAGTATTGGTTTGAATAGCTATCATCTTTGTTTTTTCTTTTTAAGTTCCACTTCAAATTATTTTAAACCTCTCGAGATATAAATAAGACACGTGATCAGCTCACGAGCCAAGTTTGTTAATCGTGTGGCTAATACCTTAACCATTCTACAACATTGGATATTGACATGTAGGTGGAACACAGAGGGAAAATGAAGATGGCGTCAAGCTTCAAAAAGGGCAATTCTAAGGAAGAAAGTAGGAAAAACACAGAATCTGTAACAACCCTAAGCTGGAAATACATAATAAAATCTTCAAGCTAGTATTCACAATTGGACATGGGATGGGCTGAAGTTTAATTCAGCACTATCAAGTAATAATTGATTAGACAATTGTACAAATAAGACCACAGAAGGCTCGTTTTAACCAAAGCCCTGCTTTTAAAATCTTTTGGTATGTTTAAAGCAAGTTTTACTAATCCCAAACTTTTCATTTGATCTTCAAATACTTATTACAGCATTTACTATGAGCTGGGCATTGGTCAAAAATTTGGGGATACAGGAAGGAAAAGATTTAGGCCCTGATTTAAAAGACGGATGAACACATCAAAAAACCAATGAATACAACACAGTGAGATTAAGAACTATGAAAGGTATGCCAACAAATTGGACAACCTGGAAGAAATGGATAAATTCCCAGAAACATACAACCTAACAAGACTGAATCATGAAGAAATAGAGAATCTGAACAGACTGGGTACTAGTAAAGAGACTGAATTAGTAATCAAAGGCCTCCAAAAAAAAAAAACCAACAACAAAAAAAAAACAAAACAAAAAGTTGAACTCGGTGCTAGAAGGAGCAGTCCAGCAAGGTTCTGTGAGAGAAGAAAAGAGAAAGTCATGATAAATCTTAGAAGGAGTCCTGAAAGATGAGTGGAAGTTAGCCAGATGGATTTGGATCAAGGAGTGAGATTTTATGCAAATGGGTCCAAGCATTGGAGAGCTTGGCTTCTTTGGGGGAGCATAGCAGTCGGCTGGAAACTAGGGTGACAACACATGGCAGCAAGGTAGAACATGAAACTGAAGAAATATGCAACTGAAGAGCCTTCTGTTTCTTGCCAGTAGCTTGGATTTTACCCTGAGGGCCGTGGGAAGCTGCTGGAAAGCTTTCAGCAGAATTGTACTCTGACCACAATAAGGAGAAAAGATTAGAAACAAGGCCAATGCAAGGACACCAACTCAGAGGCTACTGCAGTAATCCAGGTAAAAATGCTGAGGTAACAGGTCCATCTTGCTTAACCAGTTTCCATCCACATCTCCATGCGTGTCTGCATTTTGGATTTTCTATTCAACATTTCATGAGCACTTGAAAGCTATTTTTCCTGCCTCTTTGGACACTAATGGTGCCAACAATAATAACTGATATCTATTGAGCTCTTACCATATGCCAGGCACAAATCTAAGCCTTTACATGTCACAAATTATATAATTCCTACATACAGCCCTGTGAGGAAAGTACTATTATTATCTCCATTTTCAAGAAGAGAAGGGAACAAAGCAGTCAAAGCAAATAAGTGACAGAAACTCAATTGGGAGTCTGTTTTTGACCAATTTGCCATATGTCTGTTTGCTGTCATTACTGTCTTCAATAACATAATTCTTTGGGTAATTTCTCTCCTCTACCCTAATTACTCTCCCCAGCTTTATTTTGATTTCATTTTAGTTTAATGAGCTTTTAGTGCTCTAGTTTCTGCCCCTGGACTCGACCCTATCAGGACCCTGGGCAAATCCCCCAGTTGGAGTTACCTGTCTCCAGTTAAGACGGGACAGCCTCGGTAGTGGGATAGACAAGAATGAGTGACTTTTAAAACTGTTTATGACTTAGAGTTTGTGGGATTTGTTGACTAAGTGCATATACTGGCTTAGGGAGAGGTACAAGCTACAAAGATGTTATACCACAATTATTGGCTAAGTCAATAGTCAGTGCTTACCTCATTATGATTAAAAAGTGTTACAGTGACCCATATAGAAATATATGAGTGTATTTCTTTTCTAGTGCTACTCGTCTTTTCTCCAGAATTAGTAATTCTTAGTTTTAGTTTTTATTTGCTTATTTCCCCATGTACCTATCACTGTATTGTTCCTCAAGTCTCTGACAGAAGTATAAATCTTTTCTCAGTGCACCATCCACGAGGAAATCAGTCAAGTTCATTTTTTTACTTGTTTGGCTCCAGCTCAGATTATTTGCTCTGTAAGCCTATCTAATGTCTGAAGCCCTGGGGCTTCCCTTTACCATGTTCCCTCGAATTGCTTTTGCCTCACTTCTATACCCTGTGCTCCACGTCTTCTAATTTCTTAATCTATTTCTTATTTTTTCAGAATTGTTAATGTTTACTTCTTTTTGAGAGAGAGAGAAAATAAAAAAAACACAGAGTGAGAGCAGGGGAGGGGCAGAGAGAGAGGGAGACACAGAATCTCAAACAGGCTCCAGGCTCTGAGCTGTCAGCACAGAGTCTGACTTGGGGCAGAAACCCACAAACCGTGAGATGGTGACTTAAGCCGAAGTTGGACGCTTAACCAACTGAGCCACTCAGGCACCCCTCTTAAACTATTTCTTAGCTTTGTTGGAGCATATCATCCCATAGCTGCTAAGGAAGAGTTCATGGAAACTGGGCAGAGTCTACATTATGCTCGTGTTAATGATGGACATGCATTCTGATGTAGGTCTTCTGACCTAAGTGGAAGTGTCATGCCACACTGATTTTTACGTTTTGAATGTCATCTCAGCCTAGGAAGTAAAAATTTTGAGAATTTTCATGTCTGAAAATAACTGTATATTATACTGGCATATGATTAGTTTGGCTAGGTATAGAATTTTCATTTCGAAATTTTTCACTCAGAAATTTGAAGTTATTGCTAAAGTGTCTTTAAATTCTGGTATCAATATTCATAAGTTCAAAAAAGACCAAAATCACTCTGAATCATGATTTGTTGTGTGTGATTTATTTTTTCTCTCTTGAGGTTTTATTTTTACCTCCAATGCCCTGGCAGGTTCTAGCCTTTTCATTTATTGCGAGCTGTTTCAGTTTGGTGACCGTTGGTCTTCAGATATGGAAATTTTTCTTTTATCATATATTTCATAATTTTCTCTGATAAAATTTTATCTATTTTCCTTTTTGTGGAACTACTATAATTTTAACATGATAGTTCTTGAACTAATCCTCTATCTTATATTTTCTTTCTTATTTTCTATTCTTTGTGTTTTCTGCTATATTTTGGGGGCAATATCCTTAACGGTATCTGCTTAAACTTTTTTGCAGTTTTTAAAATTCTGTTACCAAAATTTTTATTTCCAAGAATATCTTTTTTGTTCTATGATTTTTATTTTTTACGCCTTCCTGTTTTTATTTTGTGGATGCAAGCAATATCTTCTCTTTTTTGTTATTAATTAATTTTATCAAATTTTCACTTAAAAGATATACTTCTTGGGGCACCCGGGTGGTGCAGTCGGTTAAGCGTCCGACTTCAGCCAGGTCACGATCTCGCGGTCTGTGAGTTCGAGCCCCGCGTCAGGCTCTGGGCGGATGGCTCAGAGCCTGGAGCCTGTTTCCGATTCTGTGTCTCCCTCTCTCTCTGCCCCTCCCCCGTCCATGCTCTGTCTCTCTCTGTCCCAAAAATAAATAAACGTTGAAAAAAAAAAAAGATTTACTTCTTTATTCTGGCTTTATTGAAATATAATTGACAAAAATTGTGTATATTTGAGGTATGTAATGTGATGATTTTGTAAATGTATACATTGTGAAATGATTACCACAATCAAGCTAATTGGTGTGTCCATCATCTCATCTAGTTACTTCTCTTAGCTCTCAGAGTAATAGTTACGGTTTCTCTGAAATTTTCTTTCTTTTGGTTTCTGGATTGTCTTTTTCTCTGAGATTTTTGTTTTTCTATTGTTTTGATCTTTTTTTGTGTGTTAAAGAATTTCCTCTTGTATTTGATGATCCCTGGTGGTCCATTTATATTTATGAGAACTAGTCGTAATGTGCGGTATGGTGGAGAGATTTTGTGGAGTGGTAGGTTTCTGAGTGACAGACTCTGTAGGATTCAGGCAGACAGTGAGCAAGAAAACCTTTCTTCTTGGCCTGTCAGCTTCTCCCTAAATTACCTACTATTTGGCGTAAAGAGGTAATTTAAGCCTGCTGTCAGCATTATGGAAGCCAAGAAAGGGCATGGAGTATTTCTTTAAACTACCTTAAAAATAAGATGGACTTTTCTTTAATTTGATCTGTATTTTTCCCCAATTTGTTGAAATTAGTGAGACTTTTCTTCATGAACAGTTACTAGGTATTTGGACTATGATTGTCGCCATATATTTTCAGACTTGTAAGACCCCCAAAATCATCTTTGAAGATAATTAAACTATTTTATTAAGTTGTTATGATGGCTGAAACTTTTGCCATTATTGAGGAAAGCTTCCTTTATATACACCCATGCTACCTAAAAGAAGTATCCAGTGTCAATCATTATACCATATTAGCTAGTCAGCCTTATTCAGGATCCTCTGAAGACATGGCATGCAGAACAGGTTACTTCTGATTGGGAGAAGAATGAAGGAAACACATAATGCACGATAGACTAAACTTCATTCCCCTAATGGAGTACCATAACAGAGGGTCCTGGGATGCATTAGGAACTGGGGGATAGGATGCCAAATGGAAATCCAGAAAGAACACAAAGAAACAGAGCTACTAGAAAAAGCCTCCCTCCACAATATTTTCAAAGGGAAACAAAATTAACAGCTGGTTAGATCTGAAAAGATGAGAGCTTAAAGGTGAACAGAGTGGCAAGTAACTCACAGAATGTATCTAAGAAGGTCTTATGGATGAATCCACTTGAGTGGAGCTCTAAAGTACAAAAAGTAACATGATGTAGGGGAGGACAGAGAAAAAATAGATTGTTATCTATCTGATTATTAGCATTTTTGTTGTAATCTAAGTAAGCTAGGTAAGTTTATATGTGCTCACGTGAAGAGAATTAGAGAACTGAGATTCCACATGAATCATTCAAACTAAAATGCCACCTTTACCTGAAATATCTTAAATATCCTGATAATTGAGACAAAATTGTGTCAGTTTTGCCTTTTTAAAAGCTTTCATGCCATGGATAATTGGCTCAGTTGCGTGCGTGTGTGTGTGTGTGTGTGTGTGTGTGTAATATGGATCCAAATAAAATAAATAACTGGATGGCATAGAGTCTAGAAAATTTAGAAACTGCCCCAATGCTAGACATAGGACATTTGGCTACATTGCCTTGGTGATGATGAGCTGCAGAATCCAATGTCTAGAACAGTGTTTGTTTCCCTGGGTGATTCCAGCAGGCTTGGACTTGCTCAGTATTTTCTCGCGAGCTCACCGCTCTGACACTGAGCTTCTCCATAAAGGGATGCAGGTAACTGGAAAAGCAATGGCGTGTCATAGGTACAGCTGGAACCTGGGTCAGGGAAGAAGAGGATGAAACTACAGCTGAGTCTGGTTTTCCAGGAGACAGGCAACAGAGGCTACTCTTTGTCTTTCTTGAACAACAAGGCCAAGCTTCATTAAGGGCTGAGTTGTTTAATATTCAAGTGTTCAGGCTGAAGTCTTTCTCTGGTAATTGTTTTATACTTCTACTTAAATTCCTACGCAGTTTCAAATAGAAAAGGTCTGACTTCCTCTCCCTGTTATCCCACCCCCACCCCCCCATATGCCTTCATTAGTTCTTGTGTTTGTGGGTTGTACAGGAGTGTGAAGCAGTGTTTCCATTTCAGTTGTGTTTTATCAGATTAGGTCATTATTTGATTTGGGGAAACTCTGGAAATGAAAAGTGATAAGAGATTACAAATGTGCAGGAATTGCAACATGTCGCTTATTTAAAGTAGTTTTAATTGGAGGAATTAGACATTATATTATCAAAGATCTGCTTTCTTACACATAGAGATGCACCTAAATACTTTAAGCAGATGTTTACAAAACATGATGCAAACAAAACTTTGAGCCAGAAGTTGCAAAGAAACTTACATGCTCTTTAAATTTTTTCAAAAGACTTCTCATTGATACTTAGTTTTAGCCAGATTTTCAGGGAAGAAAAAAGAATAAAAGGCAAGAAATGGACTTTAGCGTCAAAGGCATGAATTGAGATACATAAAATCCGTGTATTAGAACATTTCAGACCTCAGAAACAGTCTTTCCTTAGCAGCGGTCATATGGCTACTGACTAGAAGTAAATTATGACTTCTTAATCTTTCAGTGTCACATTAAATGAGAATTAGTTACCCAGGAGCCAAGTGATAAAAGGGACTTTGTCTAGGCAAATGCTGTTAGGAAATTGTGCATGTAATTAACTTGCAAGCAAGCTTCTTTTTCTAAGCAACTGCTTTGTTTTCACAAATACTATATACATTCGTATTTGATGGGAAAATTTGGATAACTTGCTTTAGCTACCCATGTACTAAGGGGGTCTGGCCATTAACAAGTCACATGTCTTTGGAAGAAAAATTGGGAGGAAGGGAAAGAAAGATGTCTCTTCTGAAATTTCAGAATTTCAGAGCACTGTTCAGCCAGTGCTCTAAACGGAGTGTGGATCTGGTGACTGCTGAACTGTTTCTGATGTGGATATTTTAACTCTAAGTTAAGCTCTTAACTCAGGAGTTTTTGCTTTAGTATAGTAGTCAGTAGAGAGGGCTGGCCAAGGTAGTCAGACAGGGTAGAAAGGCATGGAAGAGACTCTTTGCCCCTTTCTCTTTGTCTCATGTCTACAGGACCTTCTTTCATTATTTCATGTTTGTTTTTTTTTTTAATTTTTTGGACATTTATTTATTTATTTATTTATTTTGAGACAGGGAGAGACAGAGCATGAATGGGGAAGGGTCAGAGACAGAGGGAGACACAGAATCCAAAACAGGCTCCAGGCTCTGAGCTGTTGGCACAGAGCCCGACGGGGGGCTGGAACTCACAGACCATGAGATCATGACCTGAGCCGAAGTCGGACCCTCAACCGACTGAGCCACCCAGGCGCCCCTCATTATTCCATAAGTTAAGGCCAAGTATTAGATTTTAAATGATAGAGGTTTTTACTCTAAATTTGAGCAGGGAAAATGGATCATTCTAAAACAAAAACCTGTATATCTCAACATGGATAAATCTTGATAACATAAATTCTGAGTGAGAAAAAAAAGGCAGTTGAAAAGCATTCATATAATAAGATACCACTGTGTAAAATTTAAAATACTTTAGGGGCGCCTGGGTGGCTCAGTCAGTTGGGGGTCCGACTTCAGCTCAGGTCACGATCTCGTGGTCCGTGAGTTCGAGCCCGGCGTCGGGCTCTGGGGGCTGATGGCTCAGAGCCTGGAGCCTGCTTCCGATTCTGTGTCTCCCTCTCTCTCTGCCCCTCCCCCGTTCATGCTCTGTCTCTCTCTGTCTCAAAAATAAATAAATGTTAAAAAAAAAATTTAAAATACTTTATATTTTATGGCTGCATACATACATGGGAAAGATATTTACAGTCACAAGAAGGATAAATGAACACCAACTGCAGAAGAGCGGCAATCTGGGGGGAGGGAAAAAGAAGAGAGGAACAGGGTGGTCTGGGGTCAGCTGGGGCTCTTGTTGTAATCTGTTTTTCCTCAAAAAAGGAAAAAAATATATATCTGAAGCAAATATGGTAAAATGTTAGTACTTTTAAAATCCAGGTTTATGTTGGGGCACCTGGGTGACTCCATTTGTTCAACATCTGATACTCGATCTCAGCCCAGGTCTTGATCTCAGGGTTGTGAGTTTGGGCCCCTCATCGGGCCCCATGCTGGGCATGAAGCCTACTTAAAAATAAACAAACAAACAAATAAAATCCAGGTTTATGCTATTTTCTGTTCTTTTGGAGTATTTAACAATTAAAAATTTATAAAATATATATAAAAAAAGTCTCTGAGGTTGCTGAAATACTTGAGTTCATTTCAACAAGATTTGTTAGAATTTACTATGTAGTAGGCATTAGGGACACAATCATGAGGGTGACATGGTCCCTACCGTAAGGGACACGTCAAGAGGGGAAGAGAGATGTACAAATACAATCAAATGTGCTGATCACAATCATGTTATGTATAATGGTTTCTAATAGAAGGATCGACTCTGTGATGACTTCACTAGAAAATGTTGAGGAGATCTAGACCTGATTCACAACAAAAAGTCATCATGAATTGAATTAAAAAATAACTTACTTTCACATTTAATAGTTTAAACAAATTGCTAACAAAGAAGTCCTCAAAAAGAAGTCCTCAAAATATGACTGGCCAATATCCCATTATAATTTATTTAAATAGATACTTATTGTATACCTAACAGATGGTCCCTTCCAAGTGTGCCTTTATAATTCATTGTTTTTATTTCTTTGGGGAAATGTTGTCTTCCCAGCTAGATAATCAAATCTTCACAAAGAGGGCTTTCCAGTTTTCATATTTTTATCACCCAGTCTCTGGACTTTTAGAACAGTCCTTTATAAACAATAACATTGGTTTGATTTTTACTGAACACAAATTATATGTGTGTATATAGAATTACAGTAAGGAGGGGACTTAACCCCCAAGTCAGAGTTCAGGGCTGAGGGCAGCAGGGAAGACGCCTGGGGTTTTAAAATCTATGCTGCCCGCCAAATATGCAGATACAGTATATGAAGAACATAATGCCCCATATAAAAATGGTGCAAATGGCATCCATCACATTAGGCAAAGGAAACACTACAGTTAATTACCAAGAAGGTTGGCAAGGCATTTTGGAATCCGAACAACGCAACACTGGCTCCCCTTCTTGAGAAAATATTAATGGAAAACACTAAAGTTTTTTTCCACCCAACTTTCTTCCAAAGAAAAACTACCACAAAACTTAGCATTCCACTGTTGGGGTGGATATGAAAATGAAAAAAAAAGACAGTTTATTCTGTTCACAGCTGTACTTGATGGCCAATAGATTTTTATCAACAATTGTTTAAAACTAGAACAGTAAATATTCAACATCTTGGTTTTAATTAAACTGAGCATCATGTGACACATTATTATGTGTGTGTATGTATGTTAAGATGCTAGCATAACGTGAGAGGAGTAAGAGAAATCCCTAGTAAATGAGCAAAGGGGGGACAGGTACAATATCTGAGTCACAGTAGAAGTAAACACACATTACACCTTTAGGCCCAATAGCAAACTTCTTCCTGGGGCCCTTGTTGTGCTTATAGGTTATTTGCATACACTGGTCCCCTTAGCAACCAACAGCTTGGGGATATAAAAGTTTTACTTTAACCAAAAACCTGTTTGTGGAAAAGAAGAGTTTTATCTGTGTCCAGAAAACAACATTGATAATAATGAAAGGGGAAAAAAGTCAGGCAAACCCAGAAAAGTTTAAAGTAATCATGGTTGCTAAGGAGATACAAAGTAGTCAACACAATTAAAGGGACAGTTTCAGATAGCAAGAGTCCAAAATGTTGGGACCAGGGCCAAAGGGAGATCTGAGTATGTGCATGGTAAAGAAAGTGGCACCACTATATCTATAATGGTGACAATAGACCTTTAGATCTGTTTCTGGGCTCCCAGAGTAGCCTCTTGAACCCACCTATGGTCTCCCTTTCTCTCTAACTGGATGCCACTTCCCTGTCCTTTGTTCTCTGCATCCTAGTAAGGGCTTCACTCCTATCAGGTAGGTGGGAAACGCTCCCTGCCCCAGGAAGGAGCTACCTGAGTTGCAGTGTCCTTTTCTTTCTGGAACACAAGGGCTAGAATCTGACTCTGTCTTTTGCAGCCTGGATTACCTGATTCCTTCCTGAATCTCACTTGCCCAGTTGGTTCCTAAAAGCCAGCCTCCAGGGGTGCCTGGGTGGCTCAGTCAGTGAAGCATCTGACTTTGGCTCAGGTCACGATCTCACAGTTTGTGAGTCTGAGCTCTGCGTCTCAGGCTCTGTGCTGACAGCTCAAAGCCTGGAGCCTGCTTCGGATTCTGTGTCTCCCTCTCTCTCTGCCCCTCCCCTGTGCGCTCTCTCTCTCTCTCTCTCTCTCTCAATAATAAATAAACGTTAAAAAAAATTTTAAAGCCAGCCTCCAGGTGTTTGCTGGGCTGAGCCCCAGAAAATAATTGACCTCTTCCTTTGTTTCACTTCTTATTTCAAGTCCATATTCTTTACTCTCTCCATGGTTCAGTGCCATCAGTGGAAACAACAGTATTAATAGTGACTAATGTTTATTGAGTTCTTACTATATTCCAGGCACTGTTCTGAACACATTTCAAGGATTAGCTCATTAAGATCTCATTAGAAAGAAGAAGTTGATATCTTTTCATCCCCATTTCACAGATAAAACAAAAAACAAACAAACAAACAAAACAAGGCACAGCTCATACATGGCTGGGCCTGAACTTGAATCTAGGCAGCTCCTTAATCTTGGCCACTGGGCTATGCTGATTTGCATATGAATCTGTGCCGTAATAGAATTACAGGAGATAATGAAAGACATGGAAGAAATATAGTGACTTTCAATGTACCTAAGATACCTTGATGTGAATTAAATGCTTTTTGATCATAAATGTCACAGTTACCATGAAATCCTTGCTTGAAGGTCGTAAAACCTGGGGATTTTGTGTGTGTTGGGATAGGGGTGGTCTTCTGGTCACACCAATTCAACAAAAATCTTGATTGCCCACTAATATATCAAAAAGAATTCAGGTAAGATGCCTGCCCTCAGAGAGCTTTTAGTCAATTAGGGGAAGCCAGACATAAAGACAAACACACAAGTGTAAAATTTTCTATAAGTGTACATCAGGACACATGGGCAATTGTGATCAAATTTATCACAGGTAAACAACAGGGAGAGATTTCTCCACAGAGAATAGTCAGATATAGGATCAGGCAACTGTCCTGTTCAAATTAAATTAATTACCTGATTACATTTTTTATCTTCTAATGTCTGAAGAAGCAGAGATTTCAGAAGAACTTGGGGCCCAGCTTAACTTTCCTCATTATATCTTGTTCTCATTCAAAGTATAGATACAGGGATCGTGAGGTATGGAAGTTTCTATGATGGTTCCAAATGTTTTGAATGGCTGCTTTGGCAGGTCACAAATATATTTACATAACTGGCTGCGTTGTAGTCCTAGTGGGATGCTGACATGTCTTGTGACTCTCAGGTCTGAGAGAAGCTTGTAGAGATTGTGACAACCCTGAATTAACATTCGCCCTCACTTATTACCTAATCATGGACATTAATTATGTCATGGAAGGGTTTGTGGTGAAGATAGATAAGGTCTGTATTTTGAGTGGCTGCTTTGGGAAGGTCAAAAGAGCTGTCTGTAATATCTAGCCTTCAAGCACTTCAGATGTGATTTCCAAGCTGAAAGCTGGGCCAACCTAAGAACATTCTATGGGGACTAACCTGCATCTTCTGGGCCCCAGCAACTCTTCCTGTTGCAGGGCTAGAGCCAGATCCCCATCTGAAGCATCTAGCAGCACAACAGAAAGAAGCAGGCATTAAGCTGAAGCCTGAGAGAAAAGTATAATTAAGCCAATTCCATCAGAAGCAGGTAGCACTGTCTTAGAGAAGAAATGACAGCACTCAAGATTCACTCTTTCAAAGGAGGAAGATGAACTGGAAAACCCACAGGAAGCATAAGTTACTTCATCAGCTTAGCAGTGCACTGCATGTTGGGGCACAGAATTTGGGGTGGATGAGGGGTGGCTTTGTCTCTAGCATAGCCCAGTACTTGGAGCTCCAGGAAAGGGGAAAATATGCAATAGAAGAGAGTTCCCATATGAGATCTAGCAGGGAAGGTACTGGTAAAAGAGGGCAGTGAGGCTAGGAATAGGGTAAGAGGAGTGACTGATTCAAATGTGGGGTTGGATCTGGTCCTTATTTAAAATTGTGAAAGTTTGATCATCATGGATTTTTTATATTATTATCATTTTTTAAAATGTATTAAAATAGTATTCATCTTGATTGTTGTTTTTGACACTCCTTTAAAGTTTGTGCCCAGGGGGAGTTCCACACTTGCCTCACCCTGCCAGCCTTGTACGACTGCAATTGAAATAAGATGTTTCAACACTTACTGTAGCCTGGAAAATAAAATCATCGCATTTTATTATAGATGTGACCTCCCAGGGCATCTGATGCTACCTTAACCCAGAGGCTAAATCAGAGGGCCTAAGGACCGTGTGCAGCCTACAGACGTGTTTTATTGTTAATTTCACACTCTTGACTTTGAAAATTGATCTAGTTGCCTCCATTTTGAAATTGGAAGATGTCTTCTAAAACAATGCAGATATCTGACTTTTCTTGAAAAATTAGAACGCCTAATACACTGGATCCATGTTCTTTCATGGCAGTAATCAACTACAGCCAACTAGAGTCTCTCCTCCATTTCATTGGACCCAGTTGGTATGTATATTTACTGCCTAGTGTTGTAGGCATTGAGATTCTGAGCCCTGATTAATTGCAAAATTCTCTCAATAATACCTCTTAAAATGAGCTTTCATTTAATAAATGTTGATTTTTGTGCCTACTATGTGTGAGATATTGTGCTGAGGAACAAGATGACAAGGTACTTTCCCTCTTGGAACTTGTTTTGGTCTTACAGGCGATGTTATGGGTTGAATTGTATTCTCCCAAAAAGACATATTAAACTCCTAACCCCCGTCCCTCAGAGTGTGATTTTATTGGGAAATAGGGTCTTTTAAGAGGTAATCAAGTTAAAATGAGGTCAGTAGGGTGGGCCCTAATCCAATGACAGGTGTCCTTTAAGAAGGGGGAAACTGGGACACAGAGATAGATACAGAGGGAAAGCAATGTGAAGACACACAAGAAGATGCCCATAAGACTGGAGTAATGAATATATATATAAGCCAAGCAACACCAAGGATTGTTAGCACGTTCCAGAAGCTAGAAGCAGCAAGGAAGGATGCTCCCCTCAAGCTGTCAAAGAGAACATGGCCTGCTGACACCTTGATTTCTGACTTCTAGCCTCTGAGCTGTGACCAAGATTTCTGATGTTTTTAGCCACCCAAGTTTTTGGTACGTAGCTATGGCAACCCTAGGACAATAATATAGGCAGTTACTAAATAATGACTTAAACGAGTAGCTTCATAACAGTCGTGACCAGGAAAATGATGAGAGTGTACATGTGGGGGTGGGCTGATCTTGTTGGGAGCTTATGAGGCCTTTTCTGAGGAAGGCGTGTTTTAGCTGAGGTCTGAAGGACAAGTGGAAGTTATTTTCTAGTAGTGAGTTATTTACTAGAGTGAGCACAGTCTAGGCTGCAAGATCTGATGTGCGTGAAGTCTTAAAGGAAAGGAGGAGGGTGGAATAGTCCAGAAACTGGAAATCTGCTTGGTGGCTGACCCACAGAGAGGAAATTGTGTGTCTGGTGGTGGGCCCTATATAGAAATGGGCATTGGCTTCCTGGCTATGTTACTTTGGGGAAGTTATTTTAGTTTCTCTGAAGGTAATAATAGTAGTTACCTCATACGGTTAGTATGAGGATTAAATGAGATAATAGATGAAAGGGTTTTAAAAGAATGGCTGGCACGTGTGCCTTGATAGATGTTACCTATTGTTACGATTCCTGTTGTTCTTGTTACCGTTGTTATTGACAGGGCACAGGGGCACAGGTGTTGAGGACCCGGAGATGCCCTTCACATTTTGGTCTCTGTCCTGAAAGCAATGGGAAGCTAGTGTATGCTTTTCATCAGGGCTTCAACTTAAGCAGATTTTATTTTTAAAGGATCTATCTGGCTGCAGTGTACAGAGAATGGGTCACAAATGTGGAGATGAGGCCATGAGTGAAAGGTCCCGGGGATAGGTGGTGTGGCAAGCCTGCCTTGATCTGTTTGTGGAATTTGAAGAGATCAACACAAATACCTTAACAATTTTTTCCACTTCTACCAAAAGCCACATTCTAGTTTGTTTTATAGCTTTCTTATACAATAAACACACCCTGGGTGATACAATTCTGCCATCAACTTAGTAGATGGCCATGAGCAAGCCTTGTATGTGCTCATCTAATCACAGACACAGAAAGGTATAAAGGAAAGCTAGATTCTTGAAATCTGCATATGGTGAAATTAAGATCTTTGGTCATTGAACACATTAAAAAGTACCTTTAGGAGATTCCAATTACATTCTCTATTTGCTTTTTTTATTACCTTTATGTCTTTGACTTCATTTTAGAAGAGAGATCGAATTGATTTGTTCTTCACACACAAAAAAATGGATTTGTTCTTCATTGCTGTCAGAATTTGTGGTCTCAGGCGAAGGCAAAATGCTGGACTGGCAAATATTCACAACAAATAGAAGTTTTAAATAAAGTACTGGATGTGCTGACAATTCATTAGGTAATGAAAGCCATCAAGAAAAATTGAAAATGCTCTAGTTCTCTCTGTATTTATGGCTGATTTTAATAAAAAGCATCACATTTGATGTAATTAGTTTGCCCAATATTGGCAGACTTAAAAAACTTACCTAATGAATTTATTGTTGGTGGAAGATTTACCTGTAATGCCAGAGGTGAAGAGTGCTAAAATCTAGATACATAGCAGCTAAATGTTCATTTCCTACTGATAGTTTACGATACTCGGTTTTGGAAGGGGAAAGAAATCTGGAGCAGAATTTCCTCTTTGTAAACTGAATATATTCTATTGTAACAGAGGACCATTTTACAAGGATTTCTTTATTTCACAATGCCTTTATTCAGTACCTTATTCCTAGTTGAGCAAAATTATATGTAGATATTAGCTTATTTTTAATAATTAATGCTGGTGGCTACATGATTAAAGGATCGACGTTTATATACAAAAGATGAGTGTCTCAACTCACATGAATTTTCAAAACTAAAAAGAAATCATATGGAACTCAGAATTGCCATTATAAAAGAGACTCTTGTTTGCATGAGAAAATCTTACCTTTCTCCATATGTTTGTGCACATGTATTTATTTTAAAGTAAGCACATATACAAATCCATTAAAAATATTGCTGAGTGTTACATATTTGAGAGTGACTTTTCTTTTCACCAAGCGAGTGTCCTGATTTTGATGAATTTTGCCAAGTTATAGGGAAAAGCGATATTTTTCGCTTCACTTTTCAGAGTGAAGCACTTTAATCTGAAACCCTCCCAGCAGCTCAGTGATGTTTTGCTGAATAGACATGGACACGGTTTTACTGGTGTCATTCTTTCCTTATTTTAGCTCGGCGATTACAAAGATTTGGCGCGTCTTCTTCGCTACTCTGTATCCCCGAATGCTAGAAACATGCCTTCCTGTTACACAGATGGTACTAAATAAATAAATAAACAATTGAATGAGCGAACAAGTACATTTCTTGTGCCACAAATGGCACAAAACGTGTAGGTGGCACTGCACATGGAAAGAACTTTTGAACCGCGCCCCTTTGAGAATGAAACTGAACGGTGATGTGTGCCTGCCATGATTTGTCGGCCAAACCATGGCTTGTCTCTAGCCCAATTTCTTACCACTGCAGAAACGGCCTCTGTGACTGGGAGCTATCAGAGCAGAGTGAAACCCAATCCTGCTTTTCATCCAGGACTCTCAAAGTGTGCTTCATGGAGTAGCAGCTTCAGCATCACGTGGCAACTTGATATTCGAGTCAATATCTGTGTCTGATAAGCGCTCTGAGACATTCTGATGGAGGCTCAGGTTTGAGACCCACTGCTCTAGACAGTCTTTTGCTATCCTTTCGATGACGTCCAACATTCCTTCTAATTGACATATTCTAATTTTAGGGCTATGAATACTTCAGATGAATGTGCTTTTGCCTTGGAGGAATTGCCTTCTTAAAGTAATTTGCATATTTCAGGCCTGACTGACACTTTATAAGCTTACTTGGGATTTCACTCTTAGAAGTTGGATTATTATCTGTTGCTGCATAGGAAGTGACCCCGAAACTTCACCGCTGAAAACAAGGAACATTCACGTTCTCACAGCTTTGGGGGCTCAAGAATCTCAGAGGAACTTTCTTGAGGGGTTCAGGCTCAGGGTCTGTCGAGAGGCGGTACTCAGGTGCTGTCTAGGACTATAGTCATCTCATGGCTTGACTGGGGAAACTTCTGCTTCCGAGCTCCCCGTACGTGGCAGTTGGAAGACCTCAGGAGTTCCACTTCCAGGCTTACATGGGTCTCTCCTTGGGACTGGCTTATCACATGGCAGCTGGCTTCCACCAGAGAGATAGATCCCAAGAGAGAGTAAGAGAGAGCGCACGGTCTTTTCATAACCTAATCTTTAAAGGAACATCCCATCCCTTGTACTCTATTCTATTCATTAGCAGCCCACAGTCAAGGGGAAGGTGAAACACAGGGCATGAAGAGCAGGTGGCAGGAATCATTGAGAGTCAACTTAGAGACTTCCATATAGGCTAATTATTTCTCACTTTCTCCAGTTCCTTGCATTGCAGTGTTTCAATTCAGACTCTCGATTTTTAGTGTCAGAAATCTCAACCCAAACTGGCTTATATAAAAAGAAAATGTGTGTGGCTTATGGTGCGGTTTGGTCTAGAGGATCCATCAAATGTTGTCACCTGCTCCTGGTCATCTTGGTTTTGTTTGCTCTGTATTGGCTCCATTCCCTGGTGCCTACTCCTCTCTTATTGGAATAATAACCTCCAAGGTTTTGGGTTCAAGATCAGCCATAGAGCGTGAGAGTCTCTTCTCTCAGAAACCATGGCAAAAGTCTCGTTGGCTGAGTGGGTCACAGCCCATGCCTGAGTCAGTTAAGAGGTGGAGGAATCATGACTATATTGGACACACACTGTGCCCACAATCAGGATGGGTCCCACAGGAAACACAGCAGCTGTGAGAGGGGGAGGTAAGTGCCCTCGGAGGGACCACATCAGGCGGGCCTTTCGCTGAAGTACGGCCTATACAGTTGTCTCCTCCGAGTTTGTAGTGACCTAGAACCTCTTGGGAAATGTCCACCTTCTTCCTCACCATCCACTCCCCTCTCCAGTGGATCCCAGAGCCCTCTTGATCTACTGCCACGTCTCATCTCCTCCCCTCCCTCCTACCCCATGAATCTCTCACCTGGGCTAAAGCAATAACATCTAAATTCGCTGCCTACCTGCTTACATTTTTGTTTGCCTTCTGTCTGTTCTCCATGTAGCAACCACAGTGATTTTTTTTTTTTTTATGCCATTTGATGAGGTTAGTGCTCTGCTGAAAATTTGTCAAAGTCCTGTTAATTAAAATCCAAGTGCCATGTGGCCTGGTCTCTGCCTGCCTCTCCAGCTTACTCACTGTCTACCACCAATCCTCTCTCTTTGAGCTCCCCCAATTCTAATTGCCACACTTCTGCCTTTCCGTAGTTTTTCTACATGTTCCTCCTTCTTCTGAGACAGTTCTTCCCTTACATTTTGCCTCTCCCTCTCTCCCCCTACTCTCCCCCCTCCCCCACCTTCAGGCCCCAATTGTAATGTCACTTCTTTAGACAGGCTTTCCCTGATCCTCCAACCTCAGACACTCTCATTGTTCTCTCTACCTTCTGTTTATTGCATTGACAAGAACTTTAACTTTATGTTTGTTTAACACCTGCCCTCTGTAGACCGGAAGCTCACAGAAGGCAGCAACCTTGCTATACCCACAGAGCTCCTGTTTGGCACCCTGTAGGCATTCAGTCAATATCTGATGGACATGATTCATTCTTTCTCATCTCAAAATTATGCAGTGAGGTTATGCAGAAGATTCAATAAGTGGCAAGAGTTATGATAGAGTTGAAATTTGCTGGTGGTCTGGCTTGGCCAGGAACCCCTTGGTTCATAGGGTTCGGTCAAGCACACAGGAGAGACTAAAGTTCTTCTGAGAACTTACAATGATAAAGCGCTATATGTGGTCTCACTTTAATTCTTACAGCAATCCATTGTGAGTTCGGTGTATTGTCTCTCTTTCATAGATGAGGGAACTGATGTTCAGAGGGATCAGGGGACTCTCTCAAACTCACATGATTCGCAAATGGAAGAGTTAGGATGCCCACAGAGGTCACTTAGACTCCAAAATTACAGGTCTGTTTGGAATTATGGGAGAGACAGTGGTATGCCGTGTGTGTGTGTGTGTGTGTGTGTGTGTGTGTGTGTGTGTGTGTGACCATGAGTAGGCCAAGGTCAAAAAGCAAAATAGACATAAAAGTGAAATCCTGTAGATTTCACACTGTTAGCTGGAGCAGATCAACAGTTCTGAAAGCACCACAATGAAGGGAGTGTAGAATTTGGGGGAGCTCAACCTTTTCATTACATATTTCAGGTTTTCCTGTCCATTGAAGCAACATTAAGGGGTTTTATATAGTCCTGCAGCATGAAGGAAATGAAGTCCACCTAGCCTATCACACTTTTGATGGGATTTGTATGTAGTAAGAAATGCAGGCCTAAAATTAGGATAAGCCACCCCGTTTCCCTGTTTCTCCAGCTTCGATGATACAAACTACTCTTCTTCCTTGTTTCCCCCTCACTTCAAACACAGTGAGTGTGTGTTTGGCACAAGAAGGTTCTTCAAGCGGTAGGAGTATTTGGCTGAGGGGGCCGTGAGGGGCTGAAGTGGAAAGCAGAGCTCAAGTCAGTGTGGAGACTGGTTATTTGTGAGGCTGAGGCTGGCTTCTTGCAGTGATTTCCGCTAATGTTACAGTTTGGGGTTTTTTCTTTTGGTCTTACTTTAACGTATCTGTAAAGTAAATTTGTGCCCCCCCCCCCATATATATGTGCCTAATGAGAGAATAATGTGAGGGGGTAATGGAAGGCTACTGCTACAGATGCACCGATAGAGAAAAGGAGAGGAAAGGACAATTCAGTATTTGGGATGGGGGGGGTGAGTCCTCCATTCAATGCATCCTGGAAAGAGGCTCACCATGCAGGAGTATGTAAACTCTGAGTTAATCTCCCACTGTGTGAGCATTAGTCAGTTTGACCGAGGACCGGTGCCTGACAAGGGGTGGTTAAATTGGCAAAAGACCCAGATGGAACAAAAAAGAATCCCCAAGTTGTTAAGCAAAAGGGGAAAATTTAAACAAACAAGCAAGCGTCAAAGTGTGTGGGATCACGTAATCTGGAGAACAAAAAGCCTGGAATAGGGCAGAAAGGATTCTGGAGGTGAATTCATCTCATGTCCTATCTGTGTTGGCCACCCTGGCTCCAAATGCCTGAGGAGAATGACGTCCCACAGTCACATTTTCATTCAGATGTTCATCAAACACCTGTTTAGCACCAGTCACTGGTTATCGTGGATGCTACGGGGCACAGAGAGATACGGTTTATGCCCTCACTGAGCTTCTAGTATAGTCTGAAGTAGCACAACACAATGTGACAAGTACAAACATAGAAGCCCAAGTTGCATGGGAAGCAAAGAGTAAGACACCTGACTAGCTAGGATTCAGGAGACACTTCCAGAGAACTGGGAGATGGGAAGGATAATGTCTCAAGATTTGTTTTACGTGTCCTCTTGGCTAGGCAACAGCAGCCAGTTATTTGGTCAAACACTTAATCTAGGTGTTGCTGTGAAGGTATTTTGTAGATGTTGCACTCCACAATCAGTTAACTTTTAGGAAAGATTACCCCTGATGTTGTGGGGTAGGCCTCATATGATCAGCTGAAGGTCTTAAGAGCAAAAACTGAGGTTTCCCAGAAAAGAAGAAATTCAAGACTGGAGCATCAACTAGTGCCCGAGTTTCCAGCCTGCCAGAACTGCCCTGGGGATTTCACACCCCCATGAGGGTGTGAGCCAGTTCCTTACAATAAATCTTTTACACACACACCCTCACGCCCTATTGGTTCTGTTTCTCTGGAGAACCCTACCAATACAATGTCTTAGTCCTATAAAGTTGGGGAGAGGACTGAGGGAAGACACGTGAAGGAAGATGACTGTACTCAGAAAGGTCTGGAATGAAAAAGAGAAGCCAGATCAGGAAGCCAATTATATGTAACCTAGAGAGTTTGAAAAGGTTTTAAGTGAGAGGATCAGATTCACATTTCAGAAAGGACATCCGATTACATTGAGAGCAGAAGTCGAGAAAAACATGTTTCAGTTCCAGCAGGAACTGAATTCCTAATAAGGAAGACATCTTTAACAGGAGAACGAGGTGCTGAATCTATTCTGGAATTTAAAGAATAACCTGGCATTTTTAAGCATTGATGGCCACGGGTTTGCAAAAGATTTACAACGTTCTTTTTACCATCAGGAGTGTTTCTGCTCTGCCTGACCTCCTTAGGTCTGTAGCTTTGACTAGTTTCTCACGTATACAGCTTTCACTAGGAAATACTCCCTGCAGCTGGTGAAATGGTCCACTGTGGCCAGGCAGCCCTTCTGGAAGATAAACTCTCACACACAGCGGTGGAGGGGATGGGGGGTCAGCGGGGGATTCCCGCAGAGAAAGTGAGAAGGAAGAGTTTACACTCGGACTGAAGTTCCGCTACATCACGAGTGTGGTGGGGGGACTAGCCAATTTCAGCTGCAGCCTGTACTCCGCGCGCTTTCTCCCCCTCCTCTGCGGGTTCGGTTCCCTCACCCCTGCAGCCATGCGTTCAGCCGCCCCCGCGCAGCAGTCTAGAAGTCTGGGCGGGGTCTGGTACCCACCCGGCTGGGATCTAGGTGCCGAGGTGTCAGGGAGCGCGGGGGTTCACACTGATGTCCCGGGTCTCCCTCTCCGCGCTCTACCGAGAACGTCTGCAACCTCTCTCCCCAGCAAAGGGGTCTTGCCCTGAGAGCCTACCCATTTTTCTTCCATTCCCTCTGCATCCCTAGGTGTCTTCTTCACCTTAGCTCCCGGTGCGTTCCCCATCCTTTCTGGTTTGGAACCTTCTGTTGATCAGAGCTCGCCGCCCAGGTCCTGCCCCCGTGGAGGTGGGGTGGGGGTTGCTGGTGACTCGACAACACTTCCCCAGGCGTAGGCTGAAAGGAGCCAGCAGCCCATTACCGACCCCACTCCAGGGGTCTCAGGGCGCCAATGGGGGCACTTCTCTGCACAACCCTGGGGGGGGGGGGCGGTGAGCAAGGGGAGCGGAGGATGTCCACGTGCAGGGGTCCTGGGACCCGCGCCCCAGAGCTCAATCCCACCCCCCTCACCCCCCTCTGGAAGAAGATGGAGAGTGAGAATGGGGATGTGGGGAGGGGGCAGTATAGTGGAAGGGGCTGCGAGAAGAGGCAGCAGGTGAGCCGAGCCCCAGGGCACTGCCCCTAGGCGAGGAGGCAGGGGCGACGGCGGCAAGGGTTGGGCTAGGAGGGGGTGCGGAGAGGCGAGCCCAGGCGGGGGAGATGGGGGGGGGGGTGGGGAGCGGGGAGGAGGCGAGGGGGAGGGAGTTCCAAGGAGCGGGCGAGGGACGAGAGCCGCGAGCCTGGAAGGGAGAGCGGCGGAGGGCGGCCGAGCCGCGGGCGGGAGGGCGCCCGGCGCGCCGAGCCCGTGCCACACCCCCCGCCCCCCGGGGCCCGAGGGCTTTGCCGGGGGAGACACACAAAGACATGCGAAGAGGGGCAGAGCGAGGCTCGCGCACAAAGACGCCGGGGCGCACGGCCGCACGGGCTGCTCCGACCGCCCCCGCGCCGCGCCTCGCCGGGGACCGGCCAGCGCGGAAGCCCGGGCGGAGCGCGCGGCGGCGGCGGCGGCGGCGGCGGCTGCCGGCCGGCGCGGGACCCGGGTCGCCCGCGCTCTCCGGGTGACCCGGGCCCGGCCGCAGGCGCGTGCGGGGGCGGCGGCGCCCGCGCCCAACTTGGCCTCGGCCTCGCCCTCTGCCCAGCCCGCCGGTGTCCCCTCCTTCCCGCGATTTCGTTTCTTCTCACGCTCCCCCCCACCCCCTCCCGCGTCCAGCCCCGCTCTCCCCACCTTGTAAAACAAAGCCGGGGAAAATGCCTGCCCGTGCAGCTCGGAGCGCGCAGCCCGACTCTGAATAAGAAGTGAGTACAATGGCGTGTTTGTAAAAGCTTCAAGTCCGTCTTTTTCAAAAAACATTTTGAATGCTGCATGCCTCATGCTTCCCAGCGCCTCGCGGGAGAGACCCGGCTATAGAGCAGGAGGTGAGACCCCCGGGTAGCCCTACCACCACCACCCCCACCACCCCCCGCCCGGCGCTTTCCCTCCCCAGCCGGGACTGGTGGGAGGGCTGCAAATGCCCCGCTGGCAGCAAGCGGACGTTCTCCACCTTCGTTTCCCGTCCAAGGTGTTGGGTCGTAATTTCGGCTCGGAGGCAGATCGATCCCCGGCTGCCCCACTGGCTGCCTCTCCCCCACCCCCTCTCCCGCTGGTGCCTGGGGCTTTGGCATCTATCTGCCTAGGCTATGGGTTTGGGACACGTTAAGGGAGTTTCCGAAGGAGGAGGAGGGTCAGCCCCTGGGAGCGGCCGACCGGCAGGACGCATGGTGACCCTGGTCACACTTGTTGCCCCTTGCGAGGTGGGACAGGCGGTGGTGCTGAAAAAAAAGCTCATTTCTCTTGCTGTTGAGTCGTCAGCCGCGGGCCCGGCGCGTAGAAGGCATACCCGTGTGAGGATGGGAGACCTGGATTAAGAGGAGACTGTGATGTGCTAGTGGCAGAGGAGGGAGGTAGCGATGGTGATGACAGTGTGTGAAGGGACGACTCTTTGATTCCTTGTTCTAAGGAGCACCCCTGCCCGATCATACATCAGACGGCGTGGAGATGCAAACACAGAGGTTCCTTGCCCATGTCAGCTGGGGAGGAAAGGCTGTTGTTTTTTATTTTGGTATTTCACCAATTGCTGTCCATTCCGTCTGCCAAATGTGCATTTATATATATTTCTGCTAATTAAAAAAATAAGGCAATAGCTTCAAAGAATTAAACTTCAGCAGGAAAGGTATCAGCTTAATGCACACACACAATCTTCTAAAAACATATCTGTTTCTTTCCCCCAAAAGCATATAATTATGATGTTTTAGTGTGGTGTTGGGATTTGGGATTGGGATTTGGGGGCCTCAAGGTAAAGTCTCGGTGTTCTCCAGTTCTGCCGACCCGAAACCTTTGGTGTGAAAAACCAGAAATATAAGGGCACAGAGAATTGGAGAGGAAAGGCTTGGAAAGCTTTCTCCAGAGAGATAATGTGGATTTCTGTTATTTTGATTCCGAAGATGGCTTAATTTTAGATTACGACCTTTATTTTTCACCCAGGACACACTAAGTAGCTTGGAGGTGGAACCGGGTAGCTAGTCGGCAGGTGACAGTGATATTAGCTGTTACCAGCATGTCTATTAAAAAAAAGTCATTTTTGATTAGAACATTGAACACATAGTGCTAATTTTGAGTGAAGTTGCCTTTCTAACTATAAAGGTGTCGAATGTTGCATTTAACTCTGTTAAAGGTGTCTACTAGTTTGTGGCCTTATTCTGAGCAGGGGACCGCATCAGGAGGGAGACGTGTTCATACCTGTCTACAGCAGGTTGAACCATAGGAAGTTGCCGAAATGAGCCGTATATATGTGGAATCTCCACTTGGAGCCATGGGTGCAGCTACTCTGTCAGAGCTCTGATTTCATCTCTTCGAAGTCAGAGTCGTTCAGGGGTTTGATTTGCTGGTTTGAGGCGCCCTCTCTTATCTGCCATCACTGTGCAACACTGCTTAGGGCTAGTGTCTCAAATAGCTTTGTTTGCAAAGCTTCTTTGTCATGGGCAGCCGATGATTTAGGAACTCAAACAGGTAGTCCCACCACCAGTGGTGGTCAAGAGGGCAGGGACCCCAGCCCTGTGAAAACTGACACTTTCCATTCTCTTCTCGTTCTCAAGTAATTTCCGGTTCCTGTGAGGGTCTCTGGGTGCAGTTCTGCAGTGATTTCTCATATACTTACCTGAAAGTGTTCTTTCTGATTAGGCTTTTATATAGACACCAGAGCAATTTTACTTCTATCTATGACAATTGTGGACTCTTAAAGTGATCGTTCTGGTTGAGTCGGTGTTTTTTTTTTTTTTTCAGGTCCCCCTGGTTTTTGTTCTTGGGTTTTTGTTTTGGTGGTTTGTTTTATTTTGTTTTGTTTTGTTTTTTGGCTATTCTATTAACTCTTTTGGTTCAATGTTGCCTTTCCAATCAAACATTCTGTAGTAGATAGCTTATTCCCTCCTTAGCAAGTGAAAATCTAGTATCTTTGTATTTTCTAAGAAGAAATCCACTAATGATATTTTTGAGCAGCTGAGATAAATCATAAATGGATTTAGAGTCACCTCAGAGTATATGGGAATTTGTAAGAGAACACATAAATCCACGCTAATGGGGCAGTTTGCTTTGTACAGAGGATCTAAGGTGTAAGATAAGGTTTTAAATTCTTTGTTCTGGATAATGTTCACTGTTGACATGGAAGCAACTTCTCATGTCTTAGCAGCACCTAGGATGGTGCCAGAGAGGTAGCAATACTCTGTTTTTTTTCAAGATGCCAGAGATTGAAAAGTAAGATGTAGAGAATGTTTAATCATGAATCACTTTAGAGGGTAGGCAACAAAGAAATGATTGGGCAATTGAGTGGTTTGCTTCCCATCATGTTTTACCAGAAAATGACTAATGTTTTACTTTGAGCAACAATGTTTGGATCACAAATTCACTTATAATACAATCCCTTTATTACAACGAATTTCTAAATAAAAACAAAGAATGTTCTTGATGTCAACTGCTTGTGGTACAGAGGGTTAAGTTCTTGAGAACAGAAATAGTCCGTGAACCTTCTTGATGAGCATTCATGAGATCGTTTAGTACCACCAACTCTTAGGAGTTCAGTCTTTGTTGACTAGCAACGGTGAACAGATGTAAATTTAAAAGTTCATGAGGAAGAGCTCAGGCATCTTATCTTTTTTTTTTTTTTTTTTTTTTGTAAGTTTCTTGGTCCACCTCCTGTTTCCTTCCTCTGGCTCTGGAACCCCAATAGCAGCAGAGAGCTGAGACCCCGCCCCTTGTCCTTGAACCTTTATGTATGGTCCCAGAGCAATCCAGTAGGAACACTCAGGTTGGTTCCAGAGCTTCCACCAGGAGAGCAGCGGAGTTGAGTCCGCCTTTGCTCATCCCCTAAAGAAGCCCAGCCATTACCCCCGTACCCTTCTCCAACCTAACCTTCACTCTCTGTTGTTGTCAGTGGCGGCACCTGACTTGCTGGACCCTAAATCTGCCGCTCAGAACTCCAAACCGAGGCTCTCGTTTTCCACGAAACCCACAGTGCTTGCTTCCCGGGTGGAGAGTGACACGACCATTAATGTTATGAAATGGAAGACGGTCTCCACGATTTTCCTGGTGGTTGTCCTCTATCTGATCATCGGAGCCACCGTGTTCAAAGCATTGGAGCAGCCTCATGAGATTTCACAGAGGACCACCATTGTGATCCAGAAGCAGACATTCATTTCCCAGCACTCCTGTGTCAATTCAACCGAGCTGGACGAACTCATCCAGGTAATAACGGCACAGAGGAGTTGTTACCCTGCTTCCTCTCCGGGGGAAAAATGTAGCAGTAAGAGGAGGCTACCGGTAGCACAGTGGCGCACCTGTGGGGGGCCCTGTTCCACTTTCGCTTCGGCATTGACTTCCTTCTGGCTTAGCCGTCCCCTTTCTGCACGTCTTCCCTCTTGTCTTACTTCTTCTCTGTCTTCTTCTGCTTCGCCTTAATTGCTCCCCCCTGTTCCTTCTTATCTCCTGCGGCTCCTTCTCTCCCACTGTCTCCCTGATTTCTCTTCCTTTGCCCTGTCAGAACTGCCAGTGGACACCCGGGGGACTTGGGGCCGCCTTGGCGAGGGCCCTCGTGGTTAGATTATCATTGCCGACTGACAAGCATCGCTGTGGCAAAGGAGTGGAAAACCCAAGGCAGAAGAGTGCTTTAATCACGCCCCGGGCCATCATAAGATACAAACGATGAGCTTGTGGCATGACCTTCTTGAGACGGGTGTCCCTCATGGGTAACAAACTGTAGCTCACCTCTTTAACCCAGCCGAAGTATCACTCTGATAACTGCCTTTTCAGGTGCCCAGAGAGAAATGATTGATCCTTGCCTCTCTAAACCCCAGCTGAAAGCAATTTACTATTACACAGAAAAATGGAGTTTTTGCATCTTAAAAAATAATTTACGCGTGCTCTATAATGGCGGGACAGCGTCTTTATGGAAAAATGTTTTGTTTTAAAAGTTCATCGCAGAATGATTTAAAAGTTTCAGTTAGGCTCCTTGGAAATGGCTGTATTGTTGTCGTAGATTCCTTCTGTTGTAGATTGTAAAACAATTCATTGTTCAAACCAAGAATCGGGAAGGAAGAGAGCCCCAGACTGTTCTTTCAAGGAGAGATCTGACTGGTTGTTGCAAACATTTTAAATGTACAGATATTCATTTTCTTATAGAACCTACTTTGCTTAACTGGTGTAAGTCAAATTGGACTCGAAATGATCTGAATCATGTTTTTCCTCATCTTATATTTGGTTTTACATCATTTGAATGAGTTGGAATTGTAGATTGAAGGAAGAAACTCTTACTGGTTTTAATCCAGTTTCCTATTCGAAGGCCTTTTCGCTCTTACTTCCCTTTTGCCATGGATCCCCAAATGCTACCTCTGCCCTTCGTGCCCCTGTCTGTTTGTAGAAAGCATATACAAGTTCCTATTCAAGTCTCTTGAAAGCTACCAAAGGTACTGTCCTCTAACTCTTATTTAGCTCCTACTGTATTCAGACACTTTTGCATCTCACCTATTTGATTTACACTTTGGAAACGCTCTTCAGACACTTGCATACTGAATCCTGTACTGTTTTTAGATGATGGCAATATTTTCGGTATTGACAGTGGACCTGCCAACTAATAGCACTGTCCCAGCTACCCCATTACCTGTTCCTACATGAGATCACTTTCTCTTCACTCTGTCTTTGTGCCACAGAATTCTAAAAGGTACTCAGATAATCTTAAAGATGGGGCCCTGGGTGGCTCAGTTAGTTAAGCCTCCAACTTTGCCTCAGGTCGTGATCTTACAGCTTATGGGTTCAAGCCCTGCATTGGGCTCTGTGCTGACAGCTCAGAGCCTGGAGCCTGCTTTGGATTCTGTGTCTCCCTCTCTGTCTGCCCCTCCCCCACTTTCTCTCTCTCTCTCTCTCTCTCCATCTCTCTCTCAAAAGGAAATAAACATTAAAAAGAAAAAAAGAATTCCCATTTCCCTAGGATTTTAAAAGAAGAGCTCTAAATTATCTTGGAAGTAGCATGGGGTAAAACCCTAAATGTTGAGATCAGATAGGATGTGTTTTAAACTCCAATTGAGCACTTTTCTAGGGGTGTCATCCTGAGTGAGTAATTTTCCTCTCTAAGCCTAAAATGATCCATCTGGAATGAGGGAAGTCTATCTATCAAACAGGGTTGCTGTGAACAGTGAAGAGATAATCCCTGTGCAGCATTCAGGATATCGCAAAGCGTTAGGTTTGTTTGCTGTTCTTAGTTGCGCAGCCCCACCCCTCCCCTCCCCCCACTGTCCCTTTATGGGGTTGAAGCGTCTGATTCAGATAGTTGCGTTCTTATCATCTGAAGTGGCGTGATTGGTCTTGAGCTGGGAAAAGAAATGCCTGGAATTTCAGGACAATGCTGAAGGAAACCCTGTACGGATTTGAAATTGGTCCCACTGTTCAATATTGCCTAGATCTATTCATACCTGTGAGGATAACTTGAAGGGCATGGCAGGTGGGGACAATCCGGAGGTGGAGACTGGTCATTTTTGCTATATTGTTTTTGGAAGGGATACAGACAGAGCTCAACAATGATCTAATCTTTTTCTTTCCGCCCCACACAGGAATCTATTTTAGCTTTATTAATATTCACGGCTGATGAGAATTTTTGCCTCTTAAAAATCTCAAGTATTTTATGCTTATTCAGAAGTTGCCTGTTGTTTATTGCCATATCACGCATCTTTATAACCCCATAGATGTAATAAATTATTTTATTCTCTTTGAATAAAGTGTCTTCTGATAAAAGAGATGTTTATAATGGCATGGTTTCAGAGATCGAGATCGGTGTTTAAATAGGGAGAAAGGCAAATAAGCCAGTGATCTTTTTTTTTTTTTTAATTTTTAATGTTTATTTTTAAGAGAGAGAGACAGAGCAAGAGCCGGGGAGAGGCAGAGAGAGAGAGGGAGACAGAATTCAAAGCAGGTTCAAGGCTCTGAGCTGTCAGCACAGAACCCAACGTGGGGCTCGAACTCACAGATTGCAAGATCACGACCTGAGCCGAAGTCGGATGCTTAACCCATTGAGCCACCCAGGTGCCCCGCCAATAATCTTATATTAGACTTACATCTCATTCATACGATCCTCATAAGTGTCCATGGGTCTTTCCCACATCTATTTTCCCATTTAATCATCCCTTAAAACCTCACGAGTAGGTATGTTAGACAGTGCTGTCACAGCATGAAGGACAAGGAAGCTAACACACAGCAGTCCCAGTGACTTACTCCAGACACCATTATTAGGATGAGTGTTCAGGTCCTCGGGATCTTTATCTGCTGTTATTCCCAGGAGTCTCTGCTCTCTCGGGGTTCGGCGTTTTTCAGTGCTGAGAGGGGGATCAACTGGAGAAGTTAGAAGTTCAGTCCTCATATTAGTAGAGAAGGAATTCTGGATTTCTTTTATGAAGAGTGAGGAAGGAGGAGGACATGGGTAGTCGGACTGTAAGGCCAATGTCAGGTACAGTTAAACTAATTTGGCCCCAGGCCCCAGATTATTAATTACACCTCCGCCTGGGCTATGGTAACTTCATACCAGGCTGTGCTTGCGTGAGAGGGTGGGTTAGGGGAGGGAGAGGAAAGAAAACGGAGAATTAAGGCTCACAAGAGCACCTGCTTCTTCTGCTACCTAGTCCCAGCATGCGCATCCCCTCTGAGTGCCATCTTGACATCAGCCCGCCAAGGCAAGATTGAAGAGGGGGCAGAGCTATCAAGACAAAAGCATCGTTGCTGGGCTGAAGTGCTTTGACCACTTTGATTTGTAACATCCGTTACATTTAAGTTAGTGTCAGTACGGAAAAACACAAGCAAACACTCTGAAGTTTTAAAAGCCACGAATACCATTAACGATAACCAACATTTAATGAGCACTGACTGTGTGCCAGGCACTGTGCTAACCTTTTCTGTGTATTGTCTCATTTAACTCTTAAACAGCCATATGAGCTAAGTGACTTATTATCTGTATTTAACTTAGATGCACATTGAGGCAGAGGGAGCTTAATTTTCCAAGAGTACAAAGTGGTGGAGTGCACTGTTATTTAAACCTAAGTGGACGGACTCCAGAGCTTACGCTCTAAGGTCCTGTATTTACTACCTCTAAAAAAATTAACAAACGTTAAGTTTGCTGTAAAGCTTCCTGTCATTCTACGTATCAGAGTGTAATGGATATCGAATTACAATTCTCCGCACCTAGCGATGTATATTATATAACCTAGCTCTCTCTCCATATAAAAATGGAGCGTATATAACCCGGATTTTAATATTCTTTTTGGAGAGCACTTCCTGGTTTTCTCCTGCTTGAATGTGGCAAACCAGTAGAGGCATGGTTACAGTAGATACACCTTGGCCTCAACCTAGTTATTTAAGTGTTTGCTGAATCAATTCCGGGATTAAAAAGACAGGGTAAATCTCTGATCTCTACACTGATAATAAAAATACTTCATGGGAGATTTGACTTATTTTCTCACGTGAGCCACACACCCGCTGCAAGGTAGGGAGGGAGGGTATTCTGCCTATTTTGGGGTGGAGAAACTGATACATTTGCATGAGGTCATATGGCAGCCTCAGGCCTAGATCTCTTGAAGCCCTCCTGCTGAGGGGATTATATTCTCTTTGCACTATTCCTTTCTTAGTTTGGTTTTTACTCCTATCATTCAGTAGCATTTTTTGAGCATGTGTTGACCTTCGTGCTAGGTATGGGGCAAGTAAAATGATGGAAAAAAAACATAGTTTCTCTTAAGGTGCTCCCTCCAAAGACAAGTGGAGGAGACCACTATAAACACAGCTACAGTAGAAGTGCTTAGAGTTTGGAGCTAGACAACTGAGGCAGAAATTAACCACTTAGTGAGAGTTGGGAAGACACAGAGAAGAGGTCGAAGGGAAACTGGATGTTAAGTGCGGAATCAGAGGATTCTAGGGGAAGACAAGGGGATCAGCAAATGTTCTAGGCAGAAGGGGCATGATTTGCTCCAGTAACTGAATGGTCTAGATTGAGGGGCAGGGGCTTCAGCAAGTCTAACAAGGTACAACAGGGCCTACTGTACCATACCAGGGGGGTGGACTTCATCCTGAGCCTGTTCACCACCTGGGGTGGATGTGCCATTGGGACACTTGGTTATGTTCCTAGAATGCCAGTGAACTTTAAAAACAAAACCAAAAACGTTGTTTTATATCAATTACATAATCATTCATTCAAGACCACTTCATTGAATTCCTGCTATGTGTGTTGTCCTAGGTACAGAAGTACAGTGGAGAGTAAGACAGGTGAAAGCTCTTGGCCTTGGTGAGGTTACATTCTGCTGAGGGAAGAGGATGTGTTAGATAGTATTAAGTCTCAGGAGAAAAAATAAAGCAGTGAAAAAGGTTAGGAAACGTTGGGTGGTATTGGTGATTAATTTTACATAAGGTCACTGGGGAAGCTTCACTAATATGGTGACTTTTAAGTAGAGGGAGTGAGGGAACCAGCCAGGTTTGGGGAATCACACTCCGGCAGAGGGGTCAGCAGTAGAGATGCCCTTCCTGACTCGAGAGTGTCCCTGGCAGGTACAGGAACAGCAAGGATGCTAGGAGAGAGTGGTAGGAGATGACATCAGACAGGTAGCGAGGGCCAAGCCCTGTGGGGCCTTGTAAGTTATAATATGGAGTTGGCTTTTTGGCGCACATGAGTGTCCTGCTCTGGCTTGTTTCCCCAGGATCACTCTGCCTGCTGAGTTGAGAAGAGATTGCTGGAGGCCGTGGACAGAAACAGAAGGAGCTGTTATTTGGCTGTTGTAATAACCCTTGTGATAGATGAGGGGGGAGCTTGAATTGAACCAACGTGATAGGAGGGGGCCATGAGATATGGTCAGATCCTGGAGACACTTGAATTGAGCCAATGGATTTTGCCAATGGAGAAGACTTACAGTGCAAGGGTGAGGAGTCAAAGAAAACACCAAAAGTTTTGTCCTATGGATCTAACAGAATACAGTTCCCAATTGGCAGACATGAGAAAAAGTGCAGGAGGAGCTGGTTAGGGGATGATGTCAGGCGTTTAGGGTTGGACATTGCACTGACCGTGTCAGTTCGACAGGGTTGGGTTATTGAAAAGATTCTCAGGACCCAAATAATAGGACTTCTAGATCTCCAAGGCAGGAAAGTGACGAAATGTAACAACAGCAAGGATGGGCACCGTAGGCCAAGGTTGTATCACAGCCAAGGCCTCCCTCTGCCAGGCCAGGACATACTTCGGTCAAGAGCCACCAGTATGTGCATGGAATACCTTGGAACCAGGTCTTGGCTGATCATATCCCTGCTGTTCACAAAAGCGTTTTCTTGCTGGGTAGCCGGCCTCAGTGGCAGAACTTTTCAAGAGTCTCACCAAGGTGCAAATCATCCGTCACGCCATTACCAACAAATAATGCCGACAAGCTGGTCCTAACCCCCAGAAGCTACTCAAGCCACGGTTGGAAAGCAACACTCTTGGTCAGCATGTCTCACACGCTGGGGACAGTTCTGTGCAGGTACTTCAGCAAAACAGCTTAGGCAGATTCCAGGCCAGCACAGCCATGTTAAATTTGAGATGCCTCTGAGGAGATCCAAGAGTGGATGCTGAGTGGGAAATGGGATGTGTAGGAAAAATGATGCTGGAAATGTGGGTTTGGAGTTCAGGGGAGGGGTCAGGCTGAAGGTTCGTATTCGGAAGTCATCATTTTACAGAAGGCTTTTCAAGTCAAGCCATTGGATGAAATCACCTGGGGAATGAGTGCAGTTTGAGCCAAGCAGAGCTCCTGGTATGACCCTAGGAGCATTTCAACAGGTAGAGAGTCCTCTAAGGAATAAAATCCAAAATTCAGGTCCATTATTGATTTACAACCTAACATTTCAGGAACAGCTCTCATTTGAGGAAACTGTGTCACCCTGTGCCCCCAAACCCCTTGGGGTTTTATTTTTCCTTGTCTTTAGGGAACCCTTTAAAGAAAACATTTAAGAAATCTCTCAGAGGCACCTGGGTGGCTCACTTGGGTAAGCATCCAACTTCAGCTCAGATCATGATCTCATAGTTCATGAGTTTGAGTCCTGCATCTGACCGTGCAGAGTTTGCTTGGGATTCTCTGGCTCTCTCTGCCTCTCCCCCACTTGTGCGCGCGCGCGCGCGCGCTCTCTCTCTCTCTCTCTCTCTCTCTCTCAAAATGAATAAATAAACTTAAAAAAAAAAAAGAAGAAGGATGTCTCTCAGCATGGGAGCTTTTGAAGGTGTTTAAATGGGGAAGTCTGTGTTGGAGGTTATGACTTTCTTAAAGGCAAATGGGATGGTTTGGCATATTAAAAGCGGAGTTTAGAGCTGACTGGATATGGTAGTGAGTGATGCTACATGATTCTATACATGATAGTTTGGTGGCTGTCATTCCAGTTTGTATAAGCATCCGGCTTGTTAAATATTGGGCTTCAGTTTTGGAAAGCAAACAGTCACCTTTTATCATTTTATCTATGGACACAATAACTTGTCCAGAAAGCTCCTAAAAGGGCTTTCTTATCAGTGCCTTTACCCTTCTTGTTCTCTGGATTAATCTCTGGAAAAAGCACTGCAGATAGTCTAATGTGTCAACTTCTTGTATATGTCATAATGTTGTAGTTTGGATTATTTTAGCAGATTATCCAGGAGGCACTTAAACGACTGGGCTTTGGTGGAGAAGATTACTCAGGAATGCAGTCTTGAGAATTACAAGAGGGAATGATGCATCAAGGGAGATACAGGGGTCTTAAAGAAAACTTTGTCAATTTCCAGTTTCCCTAGGACTTGCCCATGTACTACTGTCAGTGAACAAACTCCTGTTTGCCGCCCCTTCCTGCCCATAGGTTCATGCTCTCTGACATTCACACAGTAACAATCATGTCTCATACAAAATCCAGATAATACAAGAAGGTGCAAAGGAAAAAGTAAACATCTAAAATTCCTCCACCGAGAGGTGGCCAAGACCCACACGTATTTCCACACAGAAGTTCACATGCATGGGATTGGGTACGCAGGCCATTTTACCGGCTCCATTTTTTGCGCACCCTTGTGTAGGGGATGCTTCGGGAATATTTCACGTCTTGGCTTTAGATATCGTTTAAATCCCCACATACCTTAGGTAATATCATTATCAGTAAGAGCATGAGGTGAAATATATTTTTTATCTCTTTCAGCTGTTTCTCTGCTTTTCATTTTTATGAATATTTGAATATCCCAGCTGGATCCAACAGTAAACAGTAGTTCAACTAGCTCACTATCTCTACTCTTAACTGTGCTACCGATGGATGTTGGCAAAGAGTGCCATGGTTCCTTCCACAAAACCAGCTTTAAAAGGGATGGCTTTTAAAAGGGATGACGCTCAGGCGTCATGACGTTAGGAAAAATCTGGCATGGATCTTATATTCAGAAACTTAATTATCTACACTGTTTGAATTTTATTGCGTTTCAGCGTGTACCTTCTCTTGGTATGTGTCTTGCATTCTACTCAATAAAGTTTTACTTTTCACGTGATCTTTCATAACATTACATCCTTTATCAAGTTTTAGGCCATTTATTTGCCTGATGAACTTTGTGGACTAAGTCATGTGGTTCCCTTCTAAAGATAGCGACATTATCTTCCTCATTTTTATCCCCTACCACGTTTAGAATTCGTTCTCAGGCAGCTCCCCTGCTTTGAAAATCTGTGATGATGTGTGTCTTAGGTCTCTGCCTTTCAAATAGTTTTGTTTTGTAATCTCTTCCTTAACACTTAGAGTGGCCCCTTGATTATTTTACTTATCTTTTTTTTTTTTTTTTAACTGCTTTCTGCTCAGTTCAGACTTTGATAAGTGTCGATTTGAGCTGTGGGCAATGTTCCAAAGAGGACGAGTCATACTTTAGCGCCAAGAGTGGTCTCTGCTTTAATTCTTTCTTTCTTTTTTTTTTTTAATGTTTATTTATTTTTGAGAGAGAGAGAGAGAGAGAGAGAGAGAGAGAGAGAGAGAGAGCATGAGCGGGGGAGGGGCAGAGAGAGAGGGAGGCACAGAATCTGAAACAGGCTCCAGGATCTGAGCTGTCAGCACAGAGCCCAACGCGGGGCTCGAACTCACAAACTGTGAGATCAGGACTTGAGATAAGGTCGAAGGCTTAACTGACTGAGCCACCCAGGCGCCCCTGCTTTCTCTCTTTTTCTTTTCTTCCCCCCTGTTTTATTTCTATTACCTCTCTGTTACTTGTCTAGTTTTTTCTCTGTTGGCATTGTTGAATGATGTCCTCAGGCAAAGAATCCCAGTGACTCTGGAGGCTTCTTCTAGATTATTGAAAACACTGTTTGAAAAGGGGAGCCTGGTTTATTTTCTCCCAAATCCATTAGTTTTCACTTAACAAGGTTGAATGAATCTCAAGCCTCATTTGTATGCCTTTTTTTACCCAGGCTTGTGAGGTTTTAAAAATTTAATTGAACATTGAACACTTCACAGTCTTCAAGATCACGGTGGTATTCCTATACTTTGATAGTTTCCTTTTTAGTGTTAAATTAAAACATCACATAACAGATACATAGATTTACATTTATGCCTTCAAATATATATTTATTGTATCTACATTTTTAAAAACTGTTAAAACCTTTTTTAAAGAACTGTAACGAAACATTTTTATAAGGGTTGATTTCGATAAGTCTTTAGTAAATAATCTTTTTAGGGCTACTTACATTTTGTGAACTGATTTTTCTTATACTCTTATGTGCCCCCTGACAATAGCTGTTTGATTGGTGAAATGTACTTTCTCTATGTAGAATGGCTATATTTCCCCCCTATGATTAGTTATCTTGCGTATATGTTCAGAAGTATACTTTACTGCTTTCACTCATTTTGCTTTTCATTTTTCTCAGAAAACTCCAGTTTATTTAGAATTTCTTGTTATATGTATGTAGGAGAGCTCTAATTAGTGTGTCCTCAGTCTATAATAACGTTGAGTGAAAATGCCAATATTTGCAGACTGGTAAGTTAAAAAGTATGTATTCCTTGGAGGGGTATCTAAGGAATCAAAATTTCCCAGATGCTTGTGAAGTATAATGTGTTCTCTGGTGATGAAGCAGTAAAGGGAGCTTTGAGAAATAAGCAAAGCAATGAATGTCAGGACTGTGGAAAAGGAGAAGAATGTCAATAGGCACCATCAGACGATCACATGGCTTACATTGATGCACATTTCAGGGAAAAGAGCCTCTAATCCTTCAATTTTCTATTTTTAGGATCCCAGCATAGTTTCTTGACTCTTGTAAAGTTCTTTTCTGCAGTTGTGCTTCTGTTTTTACTTTGCTAAAACTCACTTAGAGGAATACAGGGATCCACCAGAAACTCAGAATTGCTAAAACAGGTGGTGTTCCTTTTGGGCAAATGAAAAAGTCCCCTTTCCTGTCACTGTTATTCGGGTCCTCTACAGGTCGGTTAGGGAACATTTGATCCAAGTGACAAATACAATGGAATGAACTCGTCTCTCCTTGCATGTGATGTGCTTTCAACATCTGGGTGATGCTAATGGTACCAGGGAAGTGGATTCTGAAATTTATGGAGGAAGAGGCACTGGTTTGTGTCCATTTAGAAATTTTGATGTCAACCCCAAGAGCAGAGATATGTCACGTCTCCTCTAGATTGGAAAGGGAGTTCTCAGGGAGACTTTGTGTTAACCCAAGAGTCACCATACTGTGGATCTGTGGTGCTGTGTGTGTTCCCAACAGGATAACAGTGTGGTCAGGATTCACTAACAGCTTTCCAAGCAGGGCAAACCTACGTGGAATAGGATGGAGAAGCAGAGTTATTACAAGCATTTAGAGTTCTTATATTTTATTTTTCATGGGGAATACAGGGAAGGTCTTAGTTTCCTTAAAATGGCCATGGAAATGCTTACAAACTGTGATCTTGAATGGACAGCGTATTTTCATACAGCAACACCTCAGATGATCGGGACCTCGGTGTTTCTTCAGCAAAGCTAGTGAATGTGGCAGAAATGTTTTTAGTCTTGACTTTAAAGCATGCCTTGGTGGTCATGCTTCTTTTAGGTAAAATAATATTCACAGTGTTAATTGCATAACAGTCCATAAGAGAATTGAAATACTACTGGGTGGGTTCCAACATTCCTGTTGCACTAGCGGTTGGTAATGGTTTCTCAGCACATTTGACTTACTCTTGCTTCTCAGACAGTGAGGTAGGCTGCTGCTGTTTTCCATTTGTCCTGGTCCATGCACCGCTCACTGAACGCAAGACAGAAGTGGAGATGATTATTCCCAGCTGTCACAAAATAAAATTTTGTAAGACAAAGTTCCGTTTAATCATGGTCAAAATAGCTTATCATTCATACAAGAAAAAAAAAATTGGTTGGCAACATAGTTTTCTGAATCTGATTTTTTTTTTTTTTTTTTGGACATTTGGCCACACACTGAACATCCTGAGTTCTTTTTCTGAATCCTCATTCAGAAATATTTCTGTATTCATGTACCATGTTCAGATAGCATATTAGTGTTTACAGAGACCTGAGGTAAGACAGTTGGTGGGAAAGTCTGTTCCTCTAAAGGAAGAAGTAATTAAAATGCATTCATTCATTTATTCGTTAAACATGTAATAAGTTTTGAAAGGCGTTGTTCTAAGCAGGGGGCATAATCCACACGGATTATGATTGTGTGGACTGACAAGAGTCCTGCTTTCTTGGAGCTGCTGTGCTAGTGAACAAAGAAACACCTCAACAAGATAATTTCAGAAAATACAGATGTCCTGAAGACTGAACAATGGCTTAATGCCACAGAATGATGGGGGCCGTGCTCCTCTACAAGAGCTGTGTTCAGACACGCTTTCTCTTGGACAGGTGACATTCACGATGAAACCTGAATGAGAGAGGGTCAGTCCTGTGAAGATCTTGGGGGGCAGGGAAGCGTTTCAGGAAGAGAAGGCAGCAAGTGCAAAGGCGAGAGCATTCTTGGTGTGTTCTGGGGCCCGTGCAAACACCAGTGGGGTTGGGCCATCATTCGTGTTGTGAGGGAAGCAAGCCAACACCTTGTAGGCCTTGATAAGTGCTCTTGGTTTTACGGGCAGTGGGAGATCAACAAATGGAAAATTTTAGAAGGAAACAGAGTATGTCATAATGATCCTAGGTGAATACTCTGGTGACCTGGTAAGGGGAAGAAATCAAATAAAACCAGAACGATTGGTTGGAGAAATTTTAATGAAAGTTCATTTTGGAAAGAATTTTAAAGACAGAGGCTGAGAGGGGACAGACAGGGTTTGGGCCAGAAGACTGTCCTCTCTTCTCGCCTTTCAGGAAGAGATGCTCAAGGGTGGTGATCCAGGTAATGTGTGTACTTCTGGAGAAGATAAAGAGAGAGGGGAGGTGGCTGGTTGAGGGTTCTGAAGCTGATACCACATATTCAATTCAGTGTGTCTAAGAAGGAGATGATTTTAATGAGCACAGATAATTGCTAGATGATTTATTTTATTTTATTTTATTTACTTTATTTTATTTTAATTGTCTTTAAATAAATTCTACTTTTAGGATAAAAGATTGTTGTTTATTTTACTATCTTTTTAAAATTATTTTCTATTTAAACCCTTCCGCAGCCCTACTGTTATATCTGGACATGTTACAGCTAGTATGCTAATGTAAATGATTGGATAATTACTTTGTCCTTAATAAATATAGATTTTCTTCTTCTTCTTTTTTAAATCTGGTTAACAAGTTCCAAAGCTTCACAATGTTTTTTATTTCTGGAAGATGTTTTATCAGATGATGACATTTGGCTCTTGACTTGAGCTGGCCTGAAAATCTATTTCATGAGGCTAGTTTTAAATACTTTGGCTTAATTAAAATTGTCAATAATCTTATTTTATAATAACAATATCATTCTTGAGGCATATTTTTCTTGGATGCTGTACTATGCTGTTGTTCAAAAAGTATTTTTTGATAGGACAGGAGCTTCTGCTTTATTTTCCATTACTCAGCTCCTTACAACCTTATTATTTCTTGATCCACAGAGAGCTTGTGTTTATGTTTGTGTGTTTGCATTTGTGTTTTATTCCCTCTGATGCTTTCCTGATGCAGGATTAAATTGCTTCAAGTAGCCTTCTTGATAGGGACCTAAATGAGACTCCTTTCTTCTTGAGGGCAAAGAAAGAAAAAAAAAAGTTAATCTCATGTATAAACCAAACTAGGGGGCACCTAGATGGTTCAGTCAGTTGAACATCCGACTTTGGCTGAGACCATGATCTCACAGTTTGTGGGTTTGAGCCCCGTGTCAGGCTCTGTGCTGACAGCTCACAGCCTGGAGCCTGCTTCGGATTCTGTGTCTCTCTCTGCCCCTCCCCTGCTCCTGTTCTGTCTCTCAAAAATGAATAAACGTTAAAAAAAATTTTTTTTTAACCCAAACTAGCCTGGGTGTCTTAGAGTCTAAAAGAAAATGCAGAGAAAAAGCAATACTGGTAACTGCATCTGAAAGGTTATAACGAGTGTCTATAGAAAGTGCCAGCAAAATTTTATCATAATATACTTTGAATTATTTGCATGTAACATTTTAAGGAAGAAATTCATTGAATTTAGAACCTGAAATCTACAAGTACATATTACCTAGTCAAACCCTGTCACTTTAGAACTAAGAAAAGAAACGATTCAACTATTTTCCTAAGAGAGTACCACTAGTTAGTGACAGAAAAAATACCGTCACTTCTAGTCCACGACTTCTAGTTCACCACTTTTCCTTTCCACCAATGTCTCTTTTTTCCTTTTTCTTTCTTGCTCTTGTAAATATCAGCATGTTTCTAAGATGAGAGCTGCTATTCTAACATTTTTTATTTTGAAGTAAGTAATCAAGATGTTTTCTTCTTTGCCCTCCAGAGCCGCAGCCTGCATACAGGCTGTGTCCCCACAGAGATGTGACTCATTATTCCGTATTTATCATCTCAGTTTTCCTGCTACCATTGCTTATGCTGCCTCTTTATGCTGAATGAATGAGTGAAAAATCTCAGAGTTTTAGGATTGGGGGAAATCCTGAATCTCAAAGAAAATGAAAGTGAGTAGTGTCCTTATGAAGTTTCTTGCCACCAAAGTTGCCAGATGAAGTTATAACTGGATTTTTTTAAAAAGGATTAAGCTTTTCAGCTAAAGGGTGATAAACCAAAATGCATTAGGAAAAAGAAACAAGACAACTTAGAATTTTGCTTTTTAAACTTTGTCTGATAAATGAATGAAACTTCCATGAATTCTACCCATTAAGTGAATATTGATTGAAATCTTACTATTGTGTAGCTGGCACTGTGCTAGACTATGGGTTCTTTCCCTCTCAAAATTGTATTTTATGATATGTATTTTATATCCTTAATGTCTTACTTTTGCAATCTGTTATAAATATATAGCTCTCTGTTTAACTATAGATTTATGGAATCTTTTTGAAAGACTTTGTAGTAATGCTATTTTATGGGTGTACCAGTCTTTTAAAACTATTCTCCTATGTCAAGGCCTTTATCTTTTATTTTATTCTTTTATTGTGGTAAATAACACATGAGATCTACCTTGCTAACAAATGTTTAAGTGTACAATAAAATATTGTTAACTATAAGCACAATGCTGTACAGCATATTTCTGAAACTTTTTCATCTTCCTTAACTGAAACTCTACACGCGTTGGACAGCAAATCCACATTTCCCCATCCTGCCGCCTCCCACCCCTGGAAGGTACCATTCTCCTATCTGCTTCTATGAATTTGACTACTTTAGATAACTCATGTGAGTGGAATCATTAAGTCTTTGTCCTGTTGTGACTGGTTTATTTCATGTAGCATGATGTCCTCAAAGCTTCATCCAACTTATAGCATGTAACAGGATTTCCTTCTTTTTTTAAGACTGAATAATATTCCATTGTCTGTATATTCCACATTTTCTTTACCCATTGGTCCACTGATGGACATTTCGATTCTTTTTACGTCTTAACTATTGTGAATAATTCTGTAATGAACATGGTATTGCAAATATTTCTTTGAGATTCTGTTTTCCGTGATTTTGGATAGATATTTGGAAGTGGGATGGTTGGACCAGAAGCTAGTTCTACTTTTAATTTTTGAGGAACATCCTTGCTATTTTCTATAGCAGCTGCTCATTTTAGATTCCTACCAATAGTGCCCAAGTGTTTCAATTCCTCCAAGTCATTGCTGACACTTAAGTTCTGGGTGTCTGTTTGTTTGTTTGGAGGGTTTTTTATTTGTTTTTATTTGTTTTACCTTATGAGACGTGAGGTGATATTGTAGTTTTTATTTGCATTTGCCTGACTATTAGTGATGTTGAGCAATTTTCCTATACCTGTTGGACATTTTTATATCATCTTCAGGTAAATGTCTAATCAAGTCCTTTGCTCATTTCTCTTCAATCAGGTTATTTGGGGTTTTTTGCTATTGAGTTGTAGGAATTCCTTATATATTTTGGATATTGGCCTTTTCCCAACATATGGTTTGGGAGAGATATTTTCCTCCCATTCAGCAGTTGACTTTTCACTCCATGGATTATTTCCTTTGCTATGCAGAAGCTTTTTAATTTGATGCAGTGCCGCTTGTCTATTTTTTCTTTGTTGCTTGTGGGTTTTTTTTTTTTATTTTGTTAATGTTTATTCATTTTTGAGAGACAGAAAGAGACAGAACACAAGCAGGTGTGGGGCAGAGGGAGAGGGAGACGCAGAACCCGAAGTAGGCTCCAGGCTCTGAGCTGTGAGCACAGAGCCCAACGTGGGGCTCAAACTCATGAACCGCAAAATCATGACCTGAGCCAAAGTAGGATGCTCAACCGACTGAGCCACCCAGGTGCCTGTGTTGCCTGTGGTTTTAGCAACATTTCTCAGAAATCATTGCCAAGACCAGTGGTATGAAGCTCTTCTACTATATTTTCTTCCAGTAGTTTTATAGTTTCAGATCTTACACTTAAGTCCTTAATCCATTTTGAGTTGATTTTCGTGTATGATGTAAGATAAAGGTCCAATTTTATTATCTTCTATGTGGATGCTCAGTTTTCCCAACACTATTTGCCGAAGACACTGTCCTTTCCCCATTTATAGTCTTGACACTCTTGTTGAAGCTCATTTGACCATGGGTTTATTTCTGGCCTCTGTTCTGTAACATTGGTCTATACTTGTTTTGCCAGTTTCAAACTGTTTTGATTAGTGTAGCTTTGTGATATGTTTTGAAATCAGGAAGTGTGAGGCCTCCAGCTTTGTTCTTTTTCAAGATTGTTTGGGTTATGTGGAATCCTTTGTAGTTGCATATGAATTTTAGGATTTTTTCTCCTGAAAAAAAATGCTATTTAGATTTTAATGGGGATTGCATTGACTATGTAGATATTTGGGGGTATTATGGGCATTTTAACAATATTAAGTCTTCTAATCCATGAACATAGGATATCTTTCCACTTATTTGTCTTCTTTAATTTCTTTAAGCAAATGTAATAGTTTTTATTATACAAAGCATTCACTGCCTTGTTAAATGTATTCCTAAGTATTTTATTCTCTTTGATGCTATTGTAAATGGGAAAGTTCCCTTAATCTCCTTTTGGATTGTTCACTGTTAGTATAGAAACATAGTGATTCTTATGTTGATTTTGTATTCTGTAGCTTTGTTGAATTCATTTCTTAGTACTAGCAGTTTTTTTGTGGAATCTTTTGGGTTTTTTTACATGTAAGATCATGGAATTTGAACAGAAATACTTTGACTTCTTCCTTTCCAATTTGAATGCCTTGTATTTCTTTGTCTTGTTGTATTGCTCTCATGAGGACTTCTAGTACTTTGTTGAATAGAAGTAGTCAGAGTGAGGTTTTTTTTTTGTTTTTTTTTGTTTTTTTTTTGCCTTGTTCCTGATCTTAGAAGAAAAACTTTCAGTTTTTCATTATTGGGGATGATGTTAGGAGTGGACTTTCATATATGGCCTTTACTTTGTTGAGCTAATGTTCTTCTATTTCTAGTTTGCTGAGAATTTTTATCATAGAGGTTGTTGGCTTTTGTCAAATGTTTTTTCTCTTTCTCTTGAGACAATCATGTGATTTTTATCCTTTGTTCTGTTAATGCAGTGTATCATATTGATTAAATTTCATGTATTGAAACGTCTTTGCATCTCAGCAATAAATCCCACTCGGTCATGGTGTATGATCCTTTTAATGTGCTGTTGAATTCAATTTGCTAGTGTTTTGTCAAAGATGTTTGCATCTACATTCATCAGAGATATTGGACTGTAGTTTCTTCTTATAGTGTCTTTGTCTGGCTTTGGTATCAGAGTAATGCTGCTTCTGTAAAATGAGTTTGGAAATGTTCCCTCCTTTTCAGTTTTCCGAAAGAGTCCAAGAAGGATTGGTGTTAATTCTTTAAATGTTTAGTAGAATTCATCAGTGAATCCTCTGGCCCTGACCTTTTCTTTGTTGGGAGGTTTTGATTACTGATTCAATCTACTTACTAGTTTAGGTATGTATATATTTTGTTTTTTCATAATTTAGTATTGGCAGATTGTCTGTTTCTAGGAATTTATCTATTTCTTCTAAGTTATCCAATTAGTTGGGTATAATTTTTCATAGTAGTTTCTTATAATCCTTTATATTTCTGTGGCATTGGTTGTGATGTCCACTCTTTTATTTCTGATTTTATTTAATTTGAGATTCCTTGTGTTTTTCTTAGTCTAGCAAGATTTGTCAATTTCTTTTATCTTAAAAAAAACCCTCTTATTTTTGCTATGGTTTTTCATTCTCTATTTCACTTATTTCTGCTGTAATCTTTATTAAAATTTCCTTCTTTCTGCTAATTTTTAGTTTAGTTTGTTCTTTTTCTGGTTCTTTGAGGTGTACGGTTAGGTTCTTAATATTTGAGATCTTTCTTTTTTCATGATGGTGTTTACTGCTTATAGACTTCCCTCCTAGTACTACTTTTGCTGCAACTCATATGTCTTATTATGCTCTGTTTTCATTCCATTTGTCTCAGGACATTTTCTAATTTCCCTTTTGATTCTTCTTCAACCCATTGGTTATCCAGGAGTGTGTTGTTTAAGTTCCACATAATTATGAATTATCCAGTTTTCCCTCTGGTGTTGATTTCTAGTTTCATTCCATTTTGGTCAGAAAAGATACTTGGTGTGATTTTGGTCTTCTTGAATTTGTTAAGACTTTTTTTGAACCTAACATGTAATCTGTTCTGGAAAAGATTCTGTGTGTACTTAAGAAAAACATGTATTATTATTTTGTGTGTGTGTGTATTTTTTGTTGACTGGTAGGTTCTGTGTATGTCTGTTCGGCCCATTTGGTTTATAGTGTTGCTCATGTCTTCTGTTTCATTATTGATCTTTTGTCTGGATATTCAATCCATTATTGAAAGTGGGGCATTGATATCTCTTGTTATTGTGGTGTTGCTGTCTATTTATTCTTTCAGTTCTGTCAGTGGTCGCTTGATATATTTGAGCACTCTGATGTTGGGTGCATATATATTTATATTGTTACATCTTACTAGGGAATTGGCCCTTTATCATTATATAATACCTTCTTTGTTGTTTGTGACAGTTTTTGACTTAAAGTTTATATTGTTTTGTATAAGTATGGCCATACATGCTGTCCCTTGGCTACCATTTGAATGGAAAATCTTTTTCTACTTTTTCATTTTCAGTCTGTATATCACCTTAAACCTAAAGTAGTTTCTTATAGACAGCATATTGTTGAATCTTTTTTTAAATCCATTCAGCCACTCTGTCTCTTTGACTATATCTTTGAACCCATCTACATTTAAGATAATTACCAATAGGAAAGAACTTACTATTAATATTTTGTTAATTGTATCCTGTTGGTCTTATAGCTTTTTTATCACTCTTTTCCTCTCTTGCTATCTTCTTTGTTTTTGATGTTTTTTGTGTAATGATTTTTTTTAACTTCTTTATCCTTTTTTTTTGAAAATTTTCTGTAGGTATTATCTTTGTGGTTTCCATTGTGTTTATATAAAACATCTTGTTGTTACAACACTCTATTTTAAGCTGATAACAACTTAACTACAATTGCATACCAAACTCTTCTTTTTCTCCCCCACCAAAGTTTGTGCTATTGAGGTCACAAATAAGACTTTTAATTTTGTATCCATGAACATATTTTTGTAGTTACAGTTATTTTGTATACTCATGTTTTAACTTCTATATCACAATTAAAACTGTTATGCATCACCATTACAGTTCAACGGTACTCTATATTTGTCTACCTATTTATCTTTACCAGTTACGTTCATACTTACATGTACTTTCTTGTTGCACTTTAACAGCCTTTTACTTCAACTTGAAGGATGCCTTTTAGCGTTTCTTATAAGGCAGGTTGAGGAGTCATGAACTCCATTAGCTTTTGTTTATCCAGGAAAATATTTATGTTTCATTTTTGAAGGACAGTTTTACCAGGTATAGTAAACCTGGGTGGCAATTTTTTCTTTCTTTGAACCTGTCATCCCATTCTTTTCTGCCCTACAGGTTTTCTGCTGAGAAATATGCTTATAGTCTTACAGGGGCACCCTTGCATGCAATGAGTTACTTTTGTTTTGCTGCTTTCAGTATTGTCTCTTTGATTTTGACTTTTAACAATTTGATTGTATGTGCCTTGGGTGTGGACTTTTATAATTCATTCTATTTGGAGTCTTTCGGTCTTCTTGAATGTGGATGTTCATTTTCTTCCACAGATTTAGGAAGTTTTCAGCCATTGTGTCTTCAGATAAGCTCCTTTCCTCTTTTTCTCTTCTACTTCTGGAACTTTGGGTGTATGACTTTGGGTCAGCTTGATGGTAGACCATAAATCCCTTAAACTTTCTTCTCTCTTTTTCATTGTCTTTCTTTTTGTTCCTTTGACTGGATAATTTCAAATGTCTTGCCTTGGAGTTCTCTGATTCTTCTGCTCAATCAGGTCTGCTGTTAAATTCCTCTAAGAGATTTTACAGTTGGGTTATTGTGTTCTCCAGCTCCTAAATTTCTGTTTAGTTTTCTTTTATATTTTCCATCTCTTTGTTGATATTCCCATTTTGTTCGTGCATTGCTTTCTGAACCCACTGAACATCTTTATGACGGTTATTTTGAATTCTTTGAGGTAATTCATATACCTTTGTTTCTTCAGTGTTCATTTCTGGACATCTATTTTGTTCCTTTGAATCGTGCTTTCCTATTTCTTCATATGCCTTGTAATTTTGTGTTGTGATCTACACATTTGGTAAAACAGCCACCTCTCTCAGTCTTTACAATCTGACTATGTACAGGGAGAAGCTTTCTCCCTTGAGATTCTATAGGTGTCTCATGTCTTTCTGTAGATGTGTTTCTCTGAACTTGTGCATGTAAATTCCCAGTTACATGGATTTGCCAGTTTCTTTTTTTTCAAGAGCTTGTAATCTCTTGCTACCTCTGGTGTCTGTCTGAAGTACTGCAATTTTTCTTGAGCTATTGCAAGCCTCCCAGGGTTTTGTTATTCTCAGTGGTCTTGCAGTTTTTAGAATAGACTGTATCCCATCAGCCAGTGCTCTGAGTTGGGCAAGACATAAACCAATCCTTTGTGTAGCCCCTTCAAAATCCAGAGTGTTGGACACATGCTCCACTTTTCCCTCTTCCCCTAAGGGAGAGGTTGCCAAGCTCTACTGGCCCATGTCTGCTAGACTATAGGTCCTCTGGAGCAGAAGCAAGCCGCCTAGCTCATAGTGTTGTCATTGTCCCCTAGGCATCTAGAGGGTGCCAGGCTTCATCAGTACTCTGACATAGCAAGGCAAAAACCAATCCCTTGAGCAGTACCCCTTAATCCAGAACCCCTTAATCCAACTCTTTGCCTACTCAGGGAGAAGCTGGGGGCTAGGAGTTTTCTCACAGTTGCACCATGCTAAACTAGGGGGAGTGAATTTTCCTCCCAGCTTTGATGTGACTGGTTTTGTGCTCATTTGGAGTTCAGGAGCCTCTTAACTGATTTCTGGATTTCTCATTAAGGGAATTGGTCTGTGCACTGTTGACCCAGTATCTCTGTTGGAGGAGGTGGATCTGGGGGCTTCCTCTTTCACCATTTTGCTGATATCATCTCTCCTCTCTTGAGGTTATGGGTTTTAAAGCCAAGAGCAACTCAAGTAAGTTTCTTACAATTATGGAAACAAAAAATAAGTAAACTAATAAGCATATAAGGTAATTTCAAACAATTCTGAGTGTTTTCAAAAAGTAATAGAGGCTACATGCTACAGAATTGCTGTCTGGGCCAATTAAATTGGCACATGAAGGAATTCATGTATTTTAGCACAACCTGAAAAACAATAAATAGTCGACTGTGAATAGACTTGTGGATACTGAGGGAAGTTATTCCAGATAGAGAGAAGGGCAAGTACATGATCTGACTTATGACTTAAAGGCATTGCTGTGGTTACCCTGGGAGGAACAGATGTAAGTGGACAAAGTTGGAACCCGGAGGGAGGTGGTGGTGGCCTTATATGAGGACAGAAGTAGAAGCAGTGGATGTGATGAGATGGGATTAAATGGGATATTTTGAAGTTAAAGCTCATGGAATTTGATGTGAGGTGCGAGAGAAAGAAGTCAAGGATGGTGCCTTCCAAATATAGGTTTTGGGCTCTAAGAACTGGAAAACTAAAGCTGCCAATTAATGACCCAGGGAAAACTCAGGTGGGGCGGGTTTCAGGGAGGAGGTTGGGAATTCATTCTGGCATATGGTCGGTTTGAATTGCCTTTGTTGTTGTTGTTGTTGTTGTTGTTGTTGTTTTATTCTTTTTATTTTTTTTAATGTTTATTTATTTATTATTATTTTTTAAATATAAAATTTAATTGCCTTTTAGACCCCAGGTAGGGAAGCAGTCCAGAATGAACAACACATTTGGGAGGTGTCAACATACTGACGATATCGAGAGCCTTGAGTTGAAATGAAATCACCTAGGAGTGTTGGATGGGTGGAGAACAGAACCAGAGGCTCAAAGGTGAAGGGAGTGAGACATCCTTCAGGGAGCCTGAGAAAGCTAGAGAGGGTGGTGTTCTGTGGGCCAAGTGAAGACGTGCTGCCAGGTCGGAGCGATTAGCTGTGTCAAGTGTTAACTTACTCTCTTCACTGTGACGTGTAGTATACAGTTAGTGCTGTATCCCATCGGTTCACAATTGTAACCACTGCGTACTTAGGAATCAGTAAGCACAAAATATACCACAAATAATTCTTGAGCAGTTAGCATTACACTAGACACAGAGGCTGTGTGTGACGTAAACATTTAGGATAAGGCCTAAGGACCGTTTGGGATACATTAGACATAGGGATAAAATAAACAAAATGCTCACCCCAACTTCAAACTGACGATTGGATTCTCTTTAAAAATTTATTTATGAATGTATTTATTGCTTGGGACTTCCCATGTGATTTCACATAAAAACAATACTATAAATGATAACTATGTCCAAAGCTAGTTGACCAAAGCCACAGTACAGCTAAACTGTATCACCAAGATGAGAGGCTGGTTTTCTAGGTTAATTATCATTTTTACTTACTTTGAACTAGTGATGTGTTTAGTCTCTCTATGCTTCAGCTTCGGTGGAAGGTAAATTATATATATATACACACACACACACAAGCATAACACATATATACATATATGTGTGTATACATATATACATGTATATACATATGTGTATATGCACATATGTATGTATATATATATATGTATATATGATTCCTGTTAAGTGATATATATATTGGTAATAGTCACAGGGTTAATTTTATGAGATGGTGAAGTACATCAGTCTTGCACTGCTGAGTCCAAATAGTTCCTTAAGGAGACAAAGCTATCTAGAGGACACCCAGTAGATGCACAGCAGATACAGCAGGTGATTAAAAATGAAAATTGAGTGACACTTAGGTGTATTCAGTCATCTCCTGATGCCAGCACTCTGGACCTGCCAGTGACTGCATGTTATGTACTTTTCTCTCCCTCTCTCTCTCTCTCATTCTCTCTCTCTCTCTCTGTCTCTCCCTGCCCAGTTTAAACCTATCATACTTGTTCCACCAACATAAACACATGCTTGGTTGGAAGGAGTCTGGGGCAGGAGAAGTGACAATCGCTAAGGATGTTGGGCCAACCTGATACGCCTCCAGGCATTAGACCCCACCCCCGACTAAAGACTGCCCTAGCAATGGCATCTTTGAGGAAGGAAGACCCTCCACTGTCATGCTTATCATGTGGATTTTGAAGCATCTTCCCTTTCAAAGGTTGCTGTGCTCCGAATTGCTCTTGGGATTGGTATCCTTGTGTGAATGAAGATGAACAATACCGCATATGTGAATGACTAATGTAGAAAACATGAGGAAAGATGCCAGGCTCGTTTTCAGTGCTGATCATTGTGGTGTGTGACACTCTGAAATCAGTCTGAGAGGTGCCCGAGGGAAGGGTTTAATTGCATTTTTGTGCAATAACTACTGGACAGGTAAAGGGTAGCTCTATCATTCCAGTCGGCTTAGAAAAATATAAGACATTCTATCAGGTTCCTGTTTCTCAAGAAAATGGATTTCAACCAATTCAGTATTTGCTACGACTGGTGAGTGTATGGGTGTGTAATTGAAAAATACGAGGAAAACTTGGAGGAAAGCTAAGAAGCTCAGACAGGATGGGTATGAATCACTACGTTTTGGGAAGTTATTCATATACTATTTTTGCTGTCTTGATTTTGTGACATTGAGCCAAGAAATATAAACATATTAAGCAGTTTTGCCAGACTTCCTTTTCTCTGTGTAACGTTAGCGAGTCATTAGTAAACTAACCTGCAGTGTATTAAGAAATTTTCCCTGGAACCTGAAGGCATAGTAATTTCTTTTAGACTTATTAATGGCAGTGAGTCAGCTCAGTTGAAGTAAGAAATACATTAAATTTAATGGGGAGGGGCTGAAACAGAGGAACTGCCGATCCGAATATTATTGAAATATTCTAGTAATGTGATATTTTGCCCTTACTGATGACTGATTTTGGTAATGGGAAGTTTGATTTATTCAAACACAAATTTCCTTAGCTGGTCACTTTGTTGGCTGTGTGTGTGTGTGCATTTTCAGAACCTGAGATTTTCCGTCCTTGCTATGATCTTTTAGTTACAAATTCAGAAAAGGCAAAAAAAAAATCATTTGTTTTAGAAACCTATAATAAAGAAAAGGGTTGCTTTTCTGTGGAGACTCGAATAATTTCCCCATTTCCTCTGTGATGACTTTTATATAGGTTAAAGTACTTTTTTGTTTAAATTTGTATCTGTTACGGAAATATGGGCTTAAGTGTGCTGGAAAACCAACTGAATTAGAGATCAGTGGTGTTTTACTGAAAAAGCCATCAGAATCTCTGAATTTGGGAATTCTATGGATCCACATAATTGACAGAGTAAAATTCGCTTTGCGTCGTTTTGGGCTATTTCTTTTTCTCATCAGTTTCGAACTTCGGGCCTTTAAAACAGCGCATGAATAAATGATGGTTAGTGTGGCATGCCCCAGGCAAAATGGTATAAAAATATTGTCTTAGATACTGTGTCTTCTTGATCTCAGTTTTCTGCCTACGTGCATCCTATTTTAAGGACAACCTCCTTTAAAAGAACTTCCTAGACAGAGTGGCTATGACTTGAATTAAGTTCCTATCTTATTCTCCTAGAACTGTCTCGTCTTTGTTATCTTTTATCTCCCCCCGCCCCCTGCCCCCTACTTGCTCTTTTGTTTCTTCCTGACTTCTTGTTCTACCTCCTTCTTTCTCCATATTGTCCTATTCTTTTATTAATCTCTTTTCTACTGCCTGTACTTATGCTGAGGTGAGGTGGAAGGGGCCAGAAAGATAGACAGAGATTAATATTCTGGTAGAATATTAATGTACCCTAGAAATAATATGGAATCCAGGAAAATATGGAAGCACGCACAGCTGTGGGAATGCATATTTTAGTATGCTTGCTTCACATGTATTTTTCTGGCTCTCCAGAGTTGCAAGAACTCAGGGTCTTGACCACATTTTATCCTTTCTATACCACAGTGTGATTTCATGCAGGACTCCAAGAATAACAGAATTGTAGTGTTTCATGTTCCGTCCTTGTCTGATGTATAAATCATCTCCATAACAACTTTGCCAATGGTCATTTGAACTTGGATACAGTCATCCAAATGTATTCATTAGTAGAAGGTTGGTTATGTGAACTATTTTACATGTAGCTACTCAGTGAGGTATTGATGACTATGAAATAAGGTATTAATGGCTTCAAAATGCCTTACAAAATCTTAGGTGATATGAATATAGTTGAAAGCACATTTAATGGATAATTGTTAACAAAACCAAAAGTTGAATATATATGTATGTTCAAAAATGGTTTTAGGGACTGTGAGTGATTTTTTTATTCTTATTTTTCCAAAATCCAGTCATTTGTACATTAATTTTACCATTAAAATTGTATTCCAAAATGGATATAACCAAGGAAGGCAGCTCTTATACCAAGAAGTATGCCTCTTGCTTTGGGCTCTGTTGATTACATCCATCTCTCACTCCCTGTTCTTTCCTACTCTGGATTTTAAGTTTTTGTTCCTGCTAATAGGAAATAAATTTACACTTTAAAAAGAGCAAGAAAAAAGCTCTACATTTCATTAGTCTGTATAAAAATAGCTTTGACATGCGACGGTATAATCTGTAAATAGAAGGAAAGACATGGGAAGGTAAGCAAGATGTTTATTTTTAGAGGTGCTTTCTAACATCTAGTATGCGGAAACTGCTTCCCTTAGGAAATACTATCCTTTTTTAGGTTATAGGAATTAAGTTTTGGGGGGCACCTGGCTGGTTCAGTTGGCAGAGTGCGCAACTCTTGATCTCAGGGTTGTGAGTTCAAGCCCCACATTTAATGTAGAGCTTGCTTTAAAAAAAAAAAAGAAAGAATTAAGTTTTTTGGTTTTTTTAAAAAAGGGATGCTTCTTTATAAGGAGTTTCTAATTGGGGATGCCTGCGTGGCTCAGTCGGGTGAGTGTCTGACTCTGGATTTTGGCTCAGGTCATGACTCCAGGGTCCAGGTTGCTCCACGCTGAGCGTGGAACCTGCTTAAGATTCTCTCGCTTTCCTTCTGCCCCTCCCCCTGACTCATGCTCTCTCTCTCTCTCTCTCTCTCGCGCGCGCGCGCCCTAATATTAAAAAAAAATAATTAAAAAAAAAAGTTTCTAATTAATGTGCGATTAAACATAGGTAATGGATTACAGGGAAATACATTCAAAGATTTTTAAAGCCTTTAAAAAAAAAACACGAAATGTATTCTGATTCAAATTGTATCCAGCAAGAACAGTAGATTAAAAACATCATAGCATTACCTTTCTTGCTTAAAAGATATACACTGGAGAAACCTTGAAAACTTGCTTCTTTACCAGGCTCTAAATTTAGAATGGTTTAATCACCTGTGTTCTGTATAAAATATGCAAATGTACTACTCCATTTTCTTTCATCACAGAAATCAGTAATATGTTTTCTCAAAGGAAAAAGATTATCGATGCTAGTTTAAAAATCTAACCTTTGTCAATACTTGTATATAACAGTTTATTTAACTGTGGAATGTAATTTTGGAATTTCTCATTATTTCAGGGATTTATGTAGATTCCTCTACTTTTCCTAGCTAAAACAAAAGTTTTATCTCTGCATAACTATAGAATTTCTGAAAAACTAAATTTCATGTAATGTGTCTCAAGTTCCTTTATCAAATTGGAGGCTAGAATGTATACTATATGCAATATTTGATAGCAAATGATGAATATATAAATGTCCTTTTACAAAATATAAACATCTTAACTATTAGATAAAACTCCTGCCTTTTCAGATATATGCAAAAGTTGGACACAACTGGAATCCCCAATAAGAATTCATCAGTTGGCCCATGTTTTCTCAAAACAGTATTCTCAGCCATACAGGGTTTTAATCAATCTAAGATGTATATATTCTTCACATAGAACTATAAGCAAGAACGTAATAGATTGATTTGATATTCACAGTTCCTGCTTATGGGAATTAGCTTTTTTTTTTTTTTCAACGTTTTATTTATTTTTGGGACAGAGAGAGACAGAGCATGAACGGGGGAGGGGCAGAGAGAGAGGGAGACACAGAATCGGAAACAGGCTCCAGGCTCTGAGCCATCAGCCCAGAGCCTGACGCGGGGCTCGAACTCACGGACCACGAGATCGTGACCTGGCTGAAGTCGGACGCTTAACCGACTGCGCCACCCAGGCGCCCCAGGAATTAGCTTTAATGCTGCAGTAATAAATATCCCACCGAAATGAAAGTTAGCATGTTATTACATGCTATTCTCTTGTATGCTAATATGAAATTACCATCTTATAGACCCAGAAGGGCTTAGCTGTTGGCAATTTTATATGGTTCAACCTAGTACTGTCATTAGCTGAGAGCTGCCGCTGGACTAGGATAGTCTTGTGGATCAATATGGTAATACAGTTGGTTTTCAAGAAGTCGTTTCCTCCCTCGCTGGACTGTCAATGGTCCCAAGTGATACTCTGACAGAAATATTATCTCATGCAAGGAAGCCAGTATCATTACTTTAGCTTCCAGAATACCATGAAAGGACAAAAAAAATGAAGAAGCATTTTCTGCCCATAGTTTCTGGGCATTTTTCCCAGTAATACAAAGGACGTAGCATGGGATTCCTCTGTATATAAGTTTGCACTAAAGATCTATGATGCTCCCTTTCAGTTGAACCTAATTTGATATGTCCAAGAAGCAGTCCCAGTGATTAAAGACTACCATGTGTCACTGACATCAGAGGAGAAGCTTCTTGTGCAAGTTATATCTGTAAAGAACATTTCAGATAGATATGGCCAATCAAGTTTAAAAGAACTCTTAGGGGCTCTTGGGTGGCTCAGTTCTTTAAGTGTCCGACTTCAGCTCACATCATGATCCTACGGTTCGTGAGGTCGGACCCTGCATCAGGCTCACTGCTGTCAGCACAGAGCTCACTTTGGATCTTCTGTCCCCCTCTCTTTCTACCCCTCCCCAGCTCATTCTCTCCCCCTCTCTCTCTCTCTCTCTCTCTGTCTGTCTTTCTCTGTCTCTCTCTGTCTCTCTCTAAATGTATAAACTGTAAAAAAAAAAAAAAAAAACTATTAGGAAATACACAAACAATGTGACTTTGCATTGATTCAAATATACCAGTCAGGGTTGCCTAGGCTCCACAGTGACGTATGTGAATTATGCACCTGTAAGAGTAAAGGCCATCTTGAGATAGTCTCTGGATTTATCAGCAGGACCCTTGAAAGCAGTTCACATCATCTGACATTAGGTGATCGTGGTGTTGACATATACCCAGAAGATTAGGAATGGGATCAACAATGATCCTGTAGCTTTTGGCAACGGTACTCATACGTCACGGTGTATAATTGATGGATGATGATTATTTTTGTGGTATAACAATACATAGTAATGATACCTACTGCTATGTCTTCTCACAAAGTTCTTTGGCAATGAGAGCATCAATTATTATTTCGCTTTTCTCATTATGGACTCTTCAAGTCTTTCAAAATAATCTTGCTTGCATACTTGAATTGTTCAGATGAGGTGTTGTGAATGTGTGATTTAATTCTTTTCCTCAAGGCTAGGCCCCTCTCGGGATAAAACTTGCTCCTCCACAAGCAAATAGTGGCACAAAAAGATATATAATTGTTCCTTACGGAAATCTGGCAAGATAACACTTATGTTTCTCGTTAAGGAACTGTTTAATAATACAGATGCCAGTGTAAGTATAACTGGATTTGGCCCCTGATGTCAATGATTGGAAATAGTGTTCTTTTCCATATGAGAAAAACATGAGGTCCGTCTTAAATACCCAGCCAAAAGAAGTTGTCATTGAGCCACGTCAATGATATGTCAATGATACATCATTGGTATAACCCAGTTGGGAGCTAATAGTTGATACCCGCAGTTTAGAATTTTTACATCATTTAAAACTTTAATGTGACTTTACTTTTAGGATTAGAGGTATGAAAATGTATTTTAATGAAGTCATGATTACAATATTAACAGAGGAGGAATTTGGAGAAGGCATTCCTTCAGAACATTCTGTATTGTTTAGATGAGCATGAACATCTGAGCATCTGAGTAAGGAGGGAAAAAGCAAAATCAGAGCCTCCAATGTGACCTGTGTTTTAAGATCTATGATATAACCCACTCTGAAAACAGTACATTCATCAGGTGTACTGATGGGTTACTTACTGATGGGTACGAAGGGTTACTTAATTTTCAACATAATTTCCTTCAATGACAAAATAGCTAGTCAGGTACCTTTTACCACATGAAAAAGTTGTTCCTAGGTATTGGGCTCACGGGAACATTTTCATGATAGTCAATGATTGCCTTGCGTTCCGAGGTTAGTCTCATACAATTACAAATAAGTGTGTCCTATCAACGTTTGGTGTCAAAGCTGAATATGGTTCCAAAACTCCAAATGACATTGAGATATCAACGTCTTACAATTCAAGTAGGCACAAGATCACAGTAGAACTCTGTGAACTTCTGTTCTAAAGACATTGTTGTCATGGAACTCGGATTTTTCATCATAACTGTTATGAGTAATTACCTTTATCAGCTCAGTAAGTATAAAGCTCTTAGAGCTCTGTTTCTGAAGTTACAATTTATATTCTTGAGTAGAACCATGTATTCAGCTTCTTTTTCTTAACGCACGTTCTATGATTGTCTATATACTGAAGAGCAAAAATGAAATGTGAATCCAAACAAGATTATCTTATACTGTTTCTAATTGTATATTTTAAGTTTGGAAGCCCTTCCTTAATCAAGACTTCAAGTACTAATATGTTAGGATTAAATTTATAGGACCAAAATGTCCTTTATTCTCATCTAAACAATTCACTTTATTCGTAACTTATCAACATGACTCGATTGTCCACAAAAGTTTTTATTGATGACATGATTGTTACTTTAGTCACATTATATGGCACATGCACAAACAGTTTTAACGAAGGCATTTGTTAAATGCTTTGATGGCCTGAATTGATGAAATCGCAGAGACTCTTAGATCTATATCAGTACACTTGTCAAAGGGCATGCAGTTTCTTGTAGCTGTTGACCAAGAGACCTTGTACAAAAACATAAAATAAAATCGTAAGAATATTCCAATTTAGGAACCTCATGGTAGACTCATTCTCATAGTGAGTGATCTGACATGTCACCAGTTCCATCTCAAGCTCTGTGATAACTATCTACAACCCACACATTGCCAAGCATTACTGTTTTTGAGTCTACATTTGCTTCCTTTGCATTTAAATAACTTGTGGATGTTATCCCAGTGTCTGGGTAATGTTGCACCTCATCATTGAGAAGCAAAAGAATGGGCTAAAATAATGGTGCTGACCACGTAGGCTGTTTTAAGTCAATTGTTGGCAAAATTAGCTTGCATCTAGTCAATCAAATAATGTTATTTAATAGGGTGGAGTCTAAAGACGTGTTTTATGTTTTTTCACTTATAACTTTATCACCCTTATTTTTTGTTACTTCTCTGTTGTTTCCCCATTACCTAGCATCATAAACAGTTGGTAAATATTTTTGAATAAATGAATGTGTTAACGAAATGTCTCTAAAATATAAAACTATACTTTGGATGCAGTTATAATCTATCTAAATCCCAACCTCCTTTTCCTTGTTTTTTTTTACTGGAAGCATTAGTTTTCCTGGGAGTTGCAAAGCTAGAGATTATTGTGCCTGTGCTTATAATGTTTGTGTGTATATCCCTTGTACGTTTATTGCTATCTTAAAATATTTCCAAAGACATTTTTAGGCTTTTAAGTTGTGTTTATGTGTCCCTTTTATTTGCCTGCTCTTGTAATTATTTAATTAAATACCATTTCCTTGCCAATAGTAAATATATTTAATGATAAAACACTAAAACCACTTTTTATGTGACAAAAAACAAACAAGTCTGCTCTCAATTATTTTTATTTAACATTGCTCTGGAGATGCTGGCCAATGTAATAAGAGATGAAAGGTAATAAAACATAACTTTTGGAAGATGCAGAGATAAAATGTCATTATTTGTAAGCTATATGCTTGCTTACTTTGGTTCTCCAGGTAGAAAACAAAATCAGACAAAAAAAGAAAAACACGAGTTCAGTATATAGCAGATTCTCAAGATGTGGTCCCAAGACCCTTTCAGAGGTTTGATGTGGTCAAAGCTATTTTTTTTTGAAAATACTGAGATGTTTTTGCCTTTTCTGCTCTCATTGCCTCATGAGTTTACAGTGGAGTTTTTCCAGAGGCTATGTGATGTGCTCTCCAGTAGGTTGAACACAGAAGCATATATTAGAATCTAAATGTTTTCTATCAAGCAGGATATTTAAGAGATTTATAATTATAGCAGCACTCTCAACAATAGCCAAATTATGGAAAGAGCCTAAATGTCCATCAACTGATGAATGGATAAAAAAAATGTGGTTTATATACTACGTGGCAATGAGAAAGAATGAAATATGGCCCTTTGTAGCAACATGGATGGAACTGGAGAGTGTGATGCTAAGTGAAATAAGCCATACAGAGAGAGACAGATACCGTATGTTTTCACTCTTACGTGGATCCTGAGAAACTTAACAGAAACCCATGGGGGAGGGGAAGGAAAAAAAAAAAGAGGTTAGAGTGGAAGAGAGCCAAAGCATAAGAGACTCTTAAAAACTGAGAACAAACTGAGGGTTGATGGGGGGTGGGAGGGAGGGGAGGGTGGGTGATGGGTATTGAGGAGGGCACCTTTTGGGATGAGCACTGGGTGTTGTATGGAAACCAATTTGACAATAAACTTCATATATTGAAAAAAAAAGAGATTTTTAAGTTACAAAACAGTGCCTCACTTCTCACTATTTTTTTTTGTTTTGGAAAACATAATAATCTTCATAAACGTAGGTTACTTATGTTAATGTATAATGGCCTTATTTTATTTTTACGTGAATTAATCAAAACGTTTTGAAAATTAGAAATTCCAATAAATATAGTAAATATCAAAAGTTATAACTCATATATACAAACCTCCTTGATGCCTTCAATAACTTTTGAGACTATACAGTGGTTTTGAGGAAAAAAAAATGAGAATTACTAGTGCAGAGAATAGGCAATATATATTTGTGTATTCAGCAGCTATGACTAGTTATAATTTAAAATGGAAAAACATAAAATACTTAAGAATAACCTTACAGACCTATGTGAAGCATATGTAAGTACTTTATTTCAGGAAATTAAAGGGGACTCAATCACTGGAGATTCATACCATGTTCTGTAATAGGAAGTTTCTTTATGCATTAATGTTCAGTTTCCTTAATTAATTTATAGATTTCATATATATCCAAACAGTGGAAATATGTTCAAAATTAGCTTCATTGTGTGCTGTGTGCATATATGTGCATTTATCTATATTTGTGTACATTTAATGGATAATAAAGGAAGCATTGTTATTTACCTTTACACACAATAAAGGATATATAAATGTAAATAATTTTTATCAATTCACTAAGGATAAAATATTAATATTAGAGGTAATAGCATTGCTAAGCACTTGTAAATTGTTGGGAGTGCAGTTGTAAATTATAACAACCTTCCTGGACAGCTGCTTGCTACTATATATCAAGAACGTTAAAATATTCATAATCTTTTTTTAATGTTTATTTATTTATTTTGAGAGAGAGAGAGAGAGAGGCAGCACGTGCATGTGTGTGAGCCAGGGAGGGCCAAACAGAGAGAGAGAGAGAGAGAGAGTCCCAAGGAGGCTCTGAAGTGTCAGCACAGAGCGGGAAGCAGGGCTCCATCTCACAAACTGTGAGATCATGACCTGAGCCGAAATCAAGAGTCAGATGCTTAACCAATTAATTGAGCCACCCAGGTGCCTCCAAATATTCATAGTTTTTAATGTGGCAAACTCATTTCTAGCAATCTGTCCCAATGAAGTATTCAGAAATGAAAAAAATATATTTATACATAAATATGTTCAGAGCAGCACTTTTCATAATAAGAAATTTTAGAACAGCTTATATGTCTACATATCTGGCAGTGATTAAGTAAATATGGTAATGACAAAGAAAAACTACATATAGAAAAATATTAAGTAAAAATAGAGTATATGTTTCATATATTTCATAAATCCAACCATGTAAAAAGTGTAGCAAAACACCAGGAATAGATACTTTAATACATTAACAGTGTTTATCTCTGGAGTCTGGAATTGTGGATAAGTTTTATTATTCTTGTTATGCCTTTCTGTATTTTCCTAAATTTTTTATAATAAATATATATTGTTAAAAATTTTTTTTAAATTTTTTTAACGTTTACTTATTTTTGAGAGAGAGAGAGCAAATAGGGAAGAGGCAGAGGGAGAGGGACACACAGAATCCGAAGCAGGCTCCAGGCGCTGAGCTGTCAGCACAGAGCCCGACGCGGGGCTTGAACCCACAAACCATGAGATCATGACCTGAGCCGAAGTCGGACACTTAACTGACTGAGCCACCCAGGCGCCCCTATATTGTTTAAAATTTTAAGAGAGCATTGCCATTTAATTAACTTTACACAGAACTACTAAAGTTTTAGTTTATAAGGTAAAACAAATCAGACAAATGTAATTTTATATTGCATTTTCAGCTCTGGATTCCATGCTCTTTTCCATCTGATGGTAACTTTCTGGGGTAGTGCCCTCCGTTTTCACAGTGCAGTTTTTGTCCACTTGCCAGTAGACTGAGCTTAAACAAATCACTTTACCTCTCTCAGTATTTAATTTCCTTGTCTATCAAATGAAGCTCCTTCCAATTTTAAAATCTGGAAATTAAATGATAAAGATCTCTAAAACTATACGCAGAAAACACCTTTTCCTACAATCCGTATGTCTCTCTTTTACTACACAATTTTCTCCTAACATGTTCTCTTCTGTGTTTTGTTCTTCTGGATATCCCTATCCTCTGCTCAACATCTGATGATTTAGGAGATTATAATGTCATCTTTCTGTCTGTCTCTCCTTACCACTCAAGGCAGTGTCCAGATCCTAGTGTCCCTATACGAATATTGTTGATTGTCATCTAGGGGCTTTCGGTGATATTTTCGTGATGCTATGAGATGGTAATCGAATTTATAAAGAATCTGCAGAGATTCTAAGAATCTAGATATACATGGGGTAACTTAAGTTTGATAGTGAATTGCTATTGCCTTTTTAAAAAAGCATCTTATTGTTATATACACTCTACAGCTATACACAAACCAGGCTTGGCTGAAACATTCAAAATGATTAGCACTTTGGAAATAACCTGCTTTTTGATGAAGCTTTTATATATTATTTAAATTGTAAGTGTGCGATATTTTTGCTCTGTGTTGCTTCCTAAAAAAATAGTAGTTGATTCAAATAAGTCACTCAATATGCTAACAGAAGAGATACAAATGCATATTGGTGCAGTATGATATGCTCCATACAGATCCATTCACTTGACATCAAATACAATTTTCTTATCATGTAACTTATTAAATTCTTTAGTAGAAAGCCTTAATCTGTATTGTATACTCCAAATGAAAAAGCAAGCCTTAAAATGGATTCTTTGTCTAATTCGTCAACTAGGGTGAAATATGTGCTGTTTGATGCCTCCGTGTGATTTATGTGTACTGATAAATTTCTTTTTAAACTTGCAGCAAATAGTGGCAGCAATAAATGCAGGGATTATACCTTTAGGAAACACCTCCAATCAAATCAGTCACTGGGATTTGGGAAGTTCCTTCTTCTTTGCTGGCACTGTTATAACAACTATAGGTAGGAGACAACTTATCTTGTTTTCTAATCTTGGTACAGCTTGTGAGCTAAACTTCATGTTTGAATTTTTCTTTTATGGCGGGTCAATTTGGTCTATAGCATGTAGAAAACTAGATTTTCGTAAATGGATTTTGAAAAGAACGTTGAAAGGTTTGAACAAAGGGATGGTGGAAATGAATTCGTGATTGTACCAGAATACTAATTTACGTTTAAAATGCATATGAACCCCAAAAGCAGTGTACTTGAGTCATTTGACTAATGGATAAGGATGTCAGGAAATGGCTTGAAATGATGATTTTGGGGGGGGACAAGTGGTTTTAAATTTCCCTGCCTCTTTGATTCTTTAGTGTAGAAAGAAAACGTTTGAGTACCGTTTTGACATTCTTTTCATGAAGTTCTTATCTGATATGACCTTTACCAATTTGTAAATTTTAACTCTGTAGTTCAACAGATTATCCCTGTTCTTATATGCTTGCGTGTCATGATTGCTTCAGGGACTTTTAAAAATATATTGTGTTTGCAGTAGTGCACATGTGTAAAAAAACCAACACCGAAATATGAAGATTACAAAAAGAATTAAAGTCTAAACCCTCGCTGTTTGCCTTCTACTCATGTTGTTTGTTATAATGCTAAAAAGGACCTCATAGTGGAACAGGGTCTCTTTTTGGGCTTGACTGTGCATACACTCGGCACTTTCTAGGAAGCAGAGAGGGTGTATATAGATGACTTTTCTTCTGGTAGTTAGTCATTCGGTGCCCAAGAAATATCCAGGGGCTATAAATACAGACCCCATAGAGAAATCCATGCTTGCCATGCCGTGGGGATTAGGAAGGGTTACAGCTGTCTTGTTATATGGAAGGAGGTGGGTTTAAAACATAATTTTCAAGATAGGGAAGGAAATGACTCATCCCAGTTATGAAGGAATTTTAAGTGGAAGAATTCTTCCCTTTGACATATGCTTGTGATGAGATTTCCTCTCATGGGCCTGATGTCTGCTTTTGGGGTGTGAATTACGATTCTAAGAGTCTTCATATTATTATGTGATGCCATTGATAAATTATGAAGTGGATAAGATTTTCAAGTCAGTACTTTATATCAGAGTCCTAAATAAGAGGACAGAGACAATGTATGGATGAACTCTTGCTTAAAATCTTCCTTTGGAAAAAAAAATTTGTAGAGTCTTGTCATTATCCAAATCCACCATAATGACTCTTTGTGCTGTATCACTTGCCAGTGAAATAAATACCTGAGCGTATTGATTTTTGCCTTTGTTGAGAGGTCAAGGAACTATATTTACTTTTCCGTTTCCAGCAGCTAGGTCAAAAGTGGTATGGCTGTGAAAATCTGGAAGAATGGCAACCTGGATTTCTAACCATAATGACAGGTTAACCTCAGAGCTTAAACATCTTGGCCATTTCTACTATGGAAATAACTGTTTATTGTGTAAACTACTTAGAGTCTAGAAGAGAAAAAAAACTTCACAGACTCAGTGAGAGTGGTTTGTTTCTGCCCAATGAAGACTCAAAAGTCCAAGTTATAACTCTTCATGACCACCACTAAATTATTCTGCAAGAGACTTAGTCATTATGCTGACTTACTGTTGCATCCTATGTTTGTAAACAGTCTCATATCTTGAATCCCAAATTCAGTAAGTTTTGCAGACATATACTTCAACACATGAAAAAATAAACCATTATTACCAGCCTTACCCCAAATTATAGCCATTAAGCACAGTAGCTGATTATTTAGGTTGTTTAGGTAGCTACCTGACAACAGACCACATTCTCTACTGTTCTATCTCAGGCTTTAGTCTTAGGTGGATTAAGTCATTCTAGGTCACCCACACTTCCTCCATGGTCTTTTACTCCTAGGTCAAGGTCATCTCCTATGACCTTAGAACAGATTATGATCTAGGGCAGGATAAAAATTTTGGCTTCTTTATGCGTGTCCTTTTGACACTTAAGTCATCATCCAATAAAATTCAAAGTATAATTATTAATCTTTGTAATGACAATAATTATGTGAGCTTTGAAGTGGTTTTTAACAATCACAGACATTGTAACCTCTAGCGCTGGCTGCATTGCATTAGTTATTTAAAAAAAGAATTTGAGACAGTTTTGTAGAATAAATTACAGGGGCTTTTACACGGTGCCTGGAACAGGCAGTGCTTGATGGAGCTGTGTTAGCTACAGTTGTCCAAGATGCATCTATTTGGTGTTATCAATTTGCCTAAGAAGCCAAAGGGACTGTTATTATCATTGGAAGTACGCCCAAGGGAAGTTTAATGATACAAAACAGATTATTAAAACTTAAGGCCTAATTTTACAGTTTCTCTTCATATATCTACATACTCTCCCAATTCATATGCTTCCAAACCCTGCACAAATTCCATTCCACAGTTGTACAGGCTCCAGTCCATTCTTCGCTGTTCTCAAACCTCACTTCCAGTCATCAGTCAATTCTGTTGGCTCTTACCTCAGAGCACATCCACAGTTAAACTGCTACTCACCATTCAAACTGCTGCCATTTTGGTCCAAGCCGGCATCATCTCAGCGTCAGCATCCTTGCAGAAAGAAACCTTCTACTGAGAGCATTTGTGTGCTTTACGAGGCAGAACAAACACCATACTCCTCCCCACCTCACTTAGTAAGATGCAAGTAGTTCTGTGAGGTTAGGGATTTTTCTGTGTTTGCATCTTTTGTGCATCCCCAATGCTTGATCCATAGAGGGTGCTTAACAATTATTTTTGGAATTTAATAACAAATAGGCATTCTAAATGGTCTGAACTGTGGTTTGCTGTAAATTACATAATGCTAAATTGACCTATTATACCACATTCTTAATAGCTCTTTAAAAAAATATTTATTTATTTTGAGGGGGGGAAGGGCAGAGAGAGAGGGAGAGAAAGAATCCCAAGCAGGCTCTGCACGATCAGCACAGAGCCCGACGTTGTGCTCAAACCCATGAACCGTTGAGATCATGACCTGAGCCTAAGTCAAGAGTCGTATGCTTAACCCACTGAGCCACGCAGGCGCCCTCATTCTTAGCTCTTTTAACAGATTTTATGACCAACTTTTTTGTTAGTTTGTTCATTTATTTATTCAACAAATAATACAGCACCATCATTCTGCTGCTATAAAGATAAAAGATAAATTGGCTGAGGCTAAGTTGCACACAGACCAGTCAGGAAGGCCAGTGGACAAACAGTCATTTATAATCTAGTGTGTCACATGCTATGGGTTAAGAGTATTTAATGGGAACATCTAGGAGCTACATGTTACAGAGATACTGGGATAGGTAGATGGATAAGGAAGGGACAAGGGATACTTGTCTTTTCTTAGTAAATGTTATCTTAGGGGAGACTGGAAAGAGAATTGGGAGTTTTCCAGGTGAGTGAAGGTGGAAGGGGAACATCATAGGCACTGGGAGTCTGTGTGGGAGAGATTAGGGCTAGGGAACAGTGTGTTCTACTCGGGAATTCCAAGCTATCTAGAATTGTTGTTTGCAGTTGAAGGGATTTATCCTCAGAACCATGTAAATCAGCAAGTCAATGTCAGTGGCTCCTGTTGAATCAGTGCTATTTCTGCCACTGCCAGGACATAAAAGATACAGTCCCTGCTTGCAATCCAGCTTGGGAGATATAATGTACACTTATGAAATAACTGAAGAATAACAGAAATGAGTCTTGTATAAGCAAATGTTATATGCAACAGTGGCTTAAACAACGGAGTAAGATTGAGCAAAAGGAAAGTACATGTGGGCTGGAGCTGGGACGAAAGGCTTAATTAGAGAAGTTGGATTTGAACTATGCTTTGAAGAAAATGTTTTGGTTGAGGTCGATGGAGGGGGAAATAGCCTCCCAGGTCTGCGACTGAGCAAGAATACAAAGACATATGAGCTTGGTTTATTTTGCGGATAGAAAAGTAAGAATTTGCGTAGAGTAGAGGAATTGTTTAAAGGAGTAGCAGTTAATATTATTGGCTGGTTCAGATGGCAAGAATTCAACTGAATATAATTTGAGTTTTGAGAATTTGGGACCTACTACAATAAGACAGAACATCTGTTGGTTTTGGGTTTTTTGTGGTTGTAGTTGTTTTGGAGAATGAAGTGACAGGTTGCAAGTGACTTTAGAAGGTGCATCTGTCAAGAAGAGGATGCGTGGAGACTGACAGTTGAGAGAGCAATTAGGAGATGGTCCCAGTGACCCACAGAAGGGGGATGGGAGGGTTCACTGAGATGGTTGGAGTTGATGTTGCAAGAAGAGAGGAAGACAAAATGTTGAAGTAATTAGCTGCAGGATTCAACAGGCCTTGGTGACTAACAGAAGTTGAGTATTGAAATGAATATTTAAGCAGCAGGCTTGCAACTCCTAGACAGGGCTAGTCTAGCCCGTGAAAAGAATTTTTTTCAATAGCCAAGATTCATACATTGTGTTCTATTCAGAAGCTTCACTTTAGTCGCCCTTCCCTCAACTTTTGCTTGTTTGTTCTTTGATTCAGACAGACTAGGAACGCAAGGTGGTAGACTCGTAGACGAATGATCAATCAGGACATTAAAAAAAAAAAAAAGACCATTACTGATGACAATAAATGCCACCCAAGAAGTTCATGTGTGGTGATAGTAGATAGAGGGGGGAGCACGTGGTGGGGAGGTGTTCCGAAGGAGGCTGATTTAAGATCTCTCTGAGCAGGTGACCTCAAAGCATGAGAAGACGGCAGCTAGGTAGGGAAGAGCCAAGATGCGTTCAGGGAGAGGGCCGGCAATGGCAGAGAGCCTGAGGGGGACGGACGTGGGCATGTTCAAGGGATACGGATGAGTCCCCGTGGCAGGACATGGAGGAAGAAGCAAGGTTAGCGAGATTAAGAGGAGCCAGGGCGTCTGGGACTCAGGAAGTCATGGCAACATTCTGAATCCGGTGGGAAGAGCCGCTGAAAGATTTAAGCACGTGAGAGGGATGATGTGACTCAGCTGCCATTCGGAGGGCGCGAGGGGAAGCAAGAAGGCCAGAGAGAAGGTTGTCGCATCAGTCCCTGTGAACGAAGATGTCGCCTTGAACCGAGAAGGTGGCGGCGAGGAGGGTAAATCGTGTATCTGTCCCCTTTTAGCCCTCCTCGCCACCACCTCGACAGACATGTGATTAAAAAAAAAAGAGAGAAAGTTCGCTGATGGAAATACACTTATCCCTAAGAACAGTGCCAAAGGGGGACTACTTGTGTTTTCTCTTCCAAGTTATTTGAAAGCTAATAAGAAATCACTTACGGTCTAGGACAAACTGTTGGCAAAAATGATGCAATGGGTAATACTTTGAGTTCGGTTTAAAGATTAGAATAGGATGTCAGATGATTTTATTACCTGAAGGCATTCAAATATAATGAGATTTTCCCCAGCGGAAAGTAAATTGGAATGCCAGGGCCAGGATCTGCCCAAGCTTATCGCTCAGTCACGATCTCTGAGCATCAGAATGCAAATAACAAGGGCACCACTGTGGACTCCAGCAACTGTAAGATCCTGCAAGCATCATGTTGAGGCTTATGGAATACATTTCCTTGGAGTGGCAGTTCTTCTATTTACAAAGGACTCTTGTTTTCTACCACTTCGGTGCAGAGATTGAAATCAGTTATGCAGCTTCTATGTTTATTTTTCCTGTATTTTGAACCAGCCCACCGCCTTCAGTTCGCTTTTACCTAGATTCGGTTGGTGAAGCTGTTATGACGATGGCCACACATTTACTGTGAACCCCTATTTCGCCTGTTTAACATAATGCCTAATTGATTAGAAAAAGAGCAACAACAAATAACAACAACAACAATAAAAAAAAAAAACGGGGAAAAAAAAAAAAAACTAAAGGTTTAGAATCACTTTAACCGGCGGTTCCAAATCAAAGAAACGTCAGTCTGGGAAAGACAGAGGCTATATTGTAAACTGGGAGGCCTTATGCACGTCTTTAGCAGGGAGTCCACCGTTTCTGTCGGATATGGTAGAAAGCTACAACTGAAAGAGTGAGGGGAAAATTGTCAGACTACTTTCTGTTCAGTTTGGTGATTTCATGAAGCCGCAATCCGAACTGGGAAATGAATAGACTTGAAACGGTGGTGTAGAATTTGACAGAGAGCATTCTCCCAGAGGATGATGTTGTTGTAAGCTTTGGGTGTTGAGTGTTATCTTATTAATGTAGTACGCTCATTATTCTGTGGCATTTCACTAGTCTCTCGGCTGTCCTCAGAGCATTGCAGATTGGTTTTCGGAAACCCATTTTAAAGGAAAATTAAATGTTTTTAGGCAGCTTAAAAGGCAATCTTGCAAGGTGACTTCTAGCTCTGACCCTACAATCTCATCGCATTTTTCTTTATGCCAGTTTGTTAAAGTGGATGAGTATTTTTTCCAAAATAAGTAATTCTGGCCTTGTGCAGCTGAAACACAGACGTTGAAATTAAGAGATTGTTTTGGATCTTTGATTCTGTTTCTCTTCCCGTCCACTTAAATTAATGAAAATAGAGCCTATCTCAGGATATTAACATATGTTCCTGTCACTCAAAATCTTCACATAGGTTTATTTCTTTTCCAAGTTAACATGCATTTCTCAGAGAAAGTATCTTCTGAATGGTAGTTAAGTTTGCAGAGTACAAAATCACATTTGATAGGCAATAAAGCAGAATTATTACATAAATATATTGTAGACTCCAAAGAAATAATGAAATAGATTAGTCATCTTTTCTCAGGGCATACATTTGTCACATCAGTCACAAAGAAGTTCAATGCAGAACCCTTAGTTCTTAGAATCCCGTGCTGATTGGAAGGAGGTTGAGGAACATTAGGAATATAATCTTCCCGGGAGTGTGGCAGCATTTTTGTTTGGTTTTGGTAGTAGGAAAACACACATCAAGACAGTACAGGTTTAACAGAAACTGAAGGCCCCAGAAAGAGAAGGGCTGGCTATGATAATAGCATAGTGGTCGTTCATTTCTTGGGTATGTTCACATCAGGAACTCCTTGTACTTTGAAAAAAATATGCTTTTATATGTTTCTGCATACTTTTGAAAAGTTTGCAATAACCTATTTTTAATCTTCTGGAAAGCTATCACTGTCAAATGTTGTGATCAAGAAATTACTCCAAAATTGGAAGCAAGCAATTGTCACAAAGTTCATGCCCTGAAAGAGATACAGAATCCATTTTTTTCTTGCCTTCCCCCCCTTCTCAACCACTGACATGGAGCATGGTTTACCATGGGTTATCGATTTTGTAGAGCATCTGACTGACCACCAAATGTCCAAGCACTGCTCTGAATGGGATTAAAACTAGGTGAGATGATTATCAAAAAAAAAAAAAACAAAAACTTTTTGTAACTGCCTCAAATAATTCATTTGATAATAACTTTTGTCTGGACCTGTCTCCTTTCAGCTAGTAATTATGCTACATATTTGTTTGCTTCCCAATCCTTTTTGTGTGTGTGAAATTCTTTAGACTTGTGCAAACTTACTCTTGGAAAATTGGCATTGTTATTTAAGCGGTGCTGTAAATGTAGCATGATGTTTACAAAAGACGTACCCGTGCCAAATGAGGTTCGTGTGCAAGTATGGTGGTTTGGGTGGATATGGAGTACAATGTACATGTGACTAATTCTAACTGGAAATTGGAATTTCACGCAGCCAACTCTTGGTTCTGACATCCCATTGGGGGTGGGGGGAAACACTGATAATAGGAACAATTGAAAGTCACAGGTCATCCAAAAATGCACATTAATTACAAATCTTCAGCCTCTTCCACCTTCAATTTTATTATCAAAACAAAAGCAACAAATACATGGGCAAATTTCGTTGATGTGTTTCACCTCTCCCTTAATGCGCTTAGGCTCCCCTCTATGCTATCAAAGCGTAAAATTTCCAAGGGCAAGCGGCAAGAGAAGAAAAAAAGGAAAGGAGGGGTATGAAAGTCATAAGCTGCCCAAATTGCTGGTTCAAAGAATGTGTGTTTTCATAGGTAATTTCAGGGGCATTTGTAGATAATGGGAGCTGTGTTTTAAGTTAAAAAAAAATAATAGATCTGGGCATGATCTCCTAATACACATTGTATCACAGCTAAATAATGTGCTGGGCATACTTATGCAGACACTTCCATTAGTTTTACTCACATAGTATAGTTTAGGATGAACATATTTCTCCCTCTTTTTTAAAGGAATGATCCAATAGAAGGGACATCAGATTTCACTGCAGAAAATCTAAGTCCAGGTTTTTGTGCCACTAGCTAGGGTTGTATTATCAATCTAGTCGCTGTTCTATTATCCTTAATATTCTTGTTTGTCAGTGGGGCTAGTATTTCTCACAGAGCTATTGTGAAGGTTAAATAAGATTATGTACGTGAAAATAGTTTGCATCCTGAATGACAGTATATTAGAGTAAGCTGATTTTATTAGAGTAATTTTTATTACCTTATTATTAAAATAAGCCAATATTATTTTTTGCACATTTATTTATATTACTAATGTCAACATAGAAAGAAGTACATTTTTCTTACACCTTGAATGCACCCATTTTCACTCATAATACATATCGTGTTTGCCTTCATGTAATTTATTAGGGTTTGCTCAAACCACTTATTATCACAATGCTAAGTGCCAGATTTGACTAGTTTCTTCATGTAGTTAACGTGTATTTTGGTTTAATTAAATGAGCTGATTGGTTATTTAAGTGACCTATAGATAATCCACAGTGTGATCACTGAAATAGTATATAATGTAACCTTGAGGTATTACTATTACTTGAGTATAATAAAGATTAACATTTGTGTAAATCTGTTTGCTATATGATTTTTTTAAATGTATGCCTTTATATTAGTTAGGATATGCTAAGTTATTTCCTGTAACAAACAATCCCCACATCTTGGTGGATTTACAAAATAAAAGTTTTTTTTTATTCACACTGTATCTTCAGTGTGGATTAACAGTAGGGCCCTGCCCACTGTTCTAGCTCAGAGACCCCGGGTGACACTCGTCCCTCTTTCCGTGGCCTTTCCTGGTCACTTTGGCATAGGGACCAGAGCATGGGAAACTGTGCATGGGAACCTGCACACTGGCTCATGGAGCTTCAGTAAGTGCACACACTGTCTTCACTCACATGACATGGGGGCCAAACCAACTTCAAGACCGTAAGTGGGGAAATGCAATCCTACCCTGTGCTCAGAAGAACCCAGATATTTGGTGATCGTCTTAATAAATGCTATAAACAAATACACTCACTGAATACCCCTTCTTAAAGGTTACTTGATATTCCAACAAACTAAACGTTGACAGAAAGTATATTTTACATTTTGCTTTTCCAAACTATGTCTCCCTTAATGCCAGCACTGCAATGGAATTTTTATTTTTCATATGTAATATTGGCTCCTGTTGAATTATTAGAGATTGTGTTCGCAAACGACGTCCCCACATGGTGGTTTCATCCATGAAACGATCTCAAAATGAACATAAAAATTAAGATGTAAAACTCTAATTTTAGCTTTTAGGCAGAAATTCTGCTGTTATTGGTGATGTTATTTAGGGATTCCATTAGCATGTATTTTAGTAATGATCGTTTAACAAAGTCAGAATCTTGATGATAAAAACATTAAATCCAGGAAAACAAATTAAAAGATTGAGTTATCTTTGGTGTAGAGGCAAAATAATGCAGGGGTCAGCAAACTGTGGCCCGTGGGCAAAATCCAGCCTGCCACCTGCTATGTCGTTATTAGAGTACAGCCACACCCATTTATTTTAGTATTATCCTTGGCTGCTTTGTACTAGAACAGAGACCATATGGCCCTCAAAGCTGGAAGTATTTGCTATCTGGCCCTTTACAGAAAAAGTTTGCCAACCTTGGACTAAAGGAAAGAGTGTAAGGCAAGGAAAAAAGGATAGAGTTCATAAATAGAAGCTCTAGCTTTGAGATTTGATTCTAATATTTATTCACTGTGTGATTTTGACTACATCATTTTCCGAGTTTCCTCACATGTGAATATTCAAATGGCTTCCTAATAGGTGAATAATAATAAATATGCTTGCTATCTCATAGGATTTTATGAAAACTCAGAGGATAGTATATTTAACAATGTTTAACTGCCATGTACAAAATATTGATCACTTTTCAAGAATATACTGGTTTTTCCCCTCATTGTCTAATGAAGGTTGAAATAAGCCTCGTGAACTTCTAGAAGGCATATGGACAAGCTTCGTGTTTTCTGGAGAGGGGGTCCACAGTGTATATCAGGTCCTCAAAGGTATCCATACTCCTGGAAAGGGTTTAAAGCCATTGGCTTAGATAATTTCTACTTTTTTTTCCAGACTGACGTAAAATATAATCTTTGTGGTACTTCAAAAATTTTGTGGTACTTCAAATTTATATGGGTAAAAATCCATTTTAGAAACATAGCAAAAATATGCTCATGTAGATGCTAGCACGCTAAATGATCGCTTGGAGAACTAAGGATAGTGCTCAGAAGGAAACCATGTGAAACTACAGTTCTTAAAATAAGAAAATCGTATTCTGTTGCTGAGCTCTGAGTGATATTATAGTGTTAGGCATTTTCAGTTCTCCAAACTCCTGTGTATTCTGAGTTGTTTTCTGTAACCACGATGAAAAATGCTGTATTTTCGAAAAGTAGAGAACGACCAATCCCAATCCATGACTTTCTGCCTTTCAAAAATTCAGGCTTGGGGGAAAAAAATTTCCTACCAGGAACAGGAGTCAATATATTCCTTGGGGGATATTTTAGGGGGTGGAAATGGTACATTTATGATAATAGAAAGGAGGTTGTTATACTAAAGATACTCTTACTATGGATAATAATTGAAAGAAAAAATAGCATAGGCCTGATTATACATTATGTTTCACAAACTCTTTGTCTTTCTGCAATGTTTCCTGGTTGACTTTTATAAATGTTTGCTGAAAGTCTGAAGGCGTGCCATGCTAAGTGCCATTCAAAACTCATAGATAAAAAGATATAAATCTAAGAAAGATATAAATCAAGGTAACTCAAGACAGGTGTTTTGCCGATGTCAATACAGAGAAGACATAATACTCTTTTATGTGGCAACATTGGGCATGAAAATAGTTAATGGTATGCTGTCTTAAAGTCAAATGCTGTATACCTTTCCTTAAAAATTTAAATCAGGAGTACAGGTACATGAGTAAACAAGTGAGAAACAAGCAGTGTAAAAACTATGAGTGACAGCAAAGTCTTCTGCCTGCACCTGAGCCCCCTCCCTCCATCATCTACACAGAGGCCACCACTGTTACCATTTCTCGTTATTATTCTAGACATCATTTGGGCGTACATATAAGTGTGTGTGTGTGTGTGTGTGTGTGTGTGTGTGTGTGTGATTAATATATACACGGTCCTTTATTATGTAAGTGAAAGCCACTCTCTGCTTTGCTATTTCTGTGTAATATGTCCTGCAAATTTTTTCTCATCACGTCCTGAAGATTTGCTTTATTGTTTTAGCAGCTGCATATTATTCCATTTAAATGATATGTCATATCTCTGTCCCCTTTAATGGTCATTAGTTTTTTGTCATGAGGAACAGTGCAATACTGGATACTTAAGTGTTCTATAACATATCTGTATGTGTATATGGCTATGTAGATAATATATCTGTATCTAACTTTGTGTGTGTATATATAGATATGTATGTACATGATTTCACGTTTCCTGTATCCAGTACTATTTTTTAATAGTCTTTTTGCTATGCTTGATTTTTAAAAAACCATGATCGTGACTATTTTATCTATCAAATTGCATATATAGATTGGTCTTTTCTCATATATAGTAGTATATGATTAAAAGAAAAATGCACAAATGTATAAAAAAGGAAAGTAACTAGATACGATTATGCTTTTTATAGTCATGTTGCAGTGTGTGCTTACTTGATGTAGTTGACATAAGTTGATATCATACCTAATCATTGATTTTTGGAAATATTTAACATGATCCTTATGGATATTATAAATTTAAGCTGGTTGGCATGTCTGTCATTGGATAGGTTATTAGTCTTGCAAATTAAAAACTAATAGGGGGTGGGTGATGGGTATTGAGGAGGGCACCTGTTGGGATGAGCATTGGGTGTTGTATGGAAACCAATTTGACAATAAATTTCATATTTTAAATAAATAAACAAATAAATAAACTAAAAACAGTGGCTCAGATCTTTTTTAAAATTTTTTGAGTTTATTTTTTATTTTGAGAGAGACACACAGTGAGAGTGGGGGAGAGGCAGAGAGAGAGAATCCCAAGCAGGCTCTGCGGTGTCAGCACACAGCCTGACACAGGGCTCAAACTCACGAAACCGTGAGGTCATGAGCTGAGCTGAAACCAAGAGTCAGATGCTTAACTGACTGATCCACCTAGGTGCCCCTCAGATCTTTTACTATGAACCTCAAAGATACAGAAAGTCCTTCCTTAATCTACTTGTCATTTGGAATGGCTACTTGTTGTGCTGTGGTGCTTTACCTTTGTAAAGTGGAAAGAACAATTTTGTATACTTTCTCCAGGCAATGTGATCCAGTCGTCTAATTGTTGTATAATCCAGCATGAGATCCAACATGTGTCATTTAAACTGTGAAAGAAAGAATTCAGCATATCATTTAAATACTTTGTCATTAGGAGGGTTTATCTCACAATTATTAGCTTATATAAATCCTCAGAGAGACAATTTTTTCAGTGAAGCTACAGGAGTGGAATAAATATTTGCATGTTTGCAAATGGCTTTCTTGCATGAAAGATCATTTTGTCAGATTCTGGAACCACAACTTTTCCTCATCACAACCCTGAAGATTTTTCTGTATCGTCTTTTGACATTTGCTGTTAGACAGAAGTTTGATACTGGCCTGATATTCTTTCCTTTATTGGTAACCTATTTTCCATAAGTGCCTCTGGTTTTAATTAAAGATTTTCTTTTAATCTTGCACTGGATTCATTTTTTTTGTTGGGTTTTGTAACCTTTGTTTAATTTTAGTTTTGATTATTCTATTCTAATGATTATGTTTTTCCACCATCACGGACACTGACAATTTTTTGTGCTGTTCTGTTCTTTGTTCTCAATTTTCTCTCTCTACTATGTGCCTTTTAAAATTCTTTCTACCTTTATTTTTTCTGTAAATCTGGAAATTCGTTTGTATTCTATAAGCTTAAGCAATGGTTAGAATTCCTACTATTTCAATTCTCCTTAATTGTCTTAAATACAGACTTTAAGTTTGCAATTGCACAGTTTCCTTTAAATATTATATTATCCTCCCCCATCTCTTTTTCTTTACTTAATTTTGTCTTTAGATGCCAGTAAACTCATTTTTTTGTTGTTGGCTTTAGGCTCCAGATTTATAATCTAATGATTTATTGTCTCCTATTGCGGTTTCCAAACATATTCTGGGTTCTGCACCATTTTCAGAAATGCACTCTTCTTATTCGTTCATTCATTCATTCGCTTGGCAAATATTTATTGAGCAACTATTAAGTAGTATCTAGATGTTTGGAATACATCAGACAAACAGACAAAAAGCTAGAGAGAGATTTAACACGGAACTAAATTATACAGCATGTTACATGTTAATTATATAGCGGTGGGGAAAAAAATAGACCAGGAGTAGGAGGTATAATTTTAAAGGAGTCTAAAGATGATATTTCTCTTCTGGTTTTCTATATTACTTGCTTTCACTTTGGATCTGTGTTTCTAACCTGTGGACATATACTGGAGATGGGGCCTACAAGTTCTTTCTCCTTAATTCAACGTGGGCAGGCTTTGTAGCAGACTAACATAAGTATAGTTGCATTTCAGTCCACTTCCCTCTCCTGAGTGGAATATCCTCCCATATTCTCCATCTATACACTCTGAATTGCTGCAGAAACAAGGATATAGAATTTTTCTAGCTATTGTTCTGAGCTGTCTTTGAGACAGTCTTATTGCCTTCCAGGGTTAGGCTTTCTACCAGACTGAATTCAGACTAAAAAGGACTTAACCTGTGAAAAGATTACAGAAAGGGGAAAAATGTATTAAGAGTTGACGTTTAGGGCAAAGTCAAGACTTCTCCTAATTATCTCTCTTTTTTTGTGCTCATGCTTCACTTCAAGGTCCAATGAGAGTGTGCAAGAAATTAAGACGTTAGGATGCTGCATGTTGTGGAACAGTGGGTTATCACATCCCCTCCACACATCACCTCTCCCACCCTCTGGAATCTTTTCTTTAAAATAAATTTATGAATTTCAAACAGATATAAAACAGGGGGATCTATTTGTGCGTGCGTGTGTGTGTGTGTGTGTGTGTGTGTGTGTGTCTGTGGTGGGGCAGGGGGTGGTGGGTTGTACCCAAGGGCAGGCAGCTCATTTCCATAGTAAGGCAGGACTTTGAGGTCGGACAGATCTCTGTGAAAACACTGGCTGTGCCACTTTTGATTAGCCTCTATGTGTTTCACTTAACATTCCTGAGCCTTGGTATAAATAAGTTTTAAAACACCTTTTCCAGAAAGTTACTTTGGGAATCAACTGAAAAAAAGATACCCAGTTTTGGATTGGCAAAGCAAGGCATTGAAAGATTAAATAACATGCCTAAATCATGCGGTGAGTACGTGGCATTAGTGAGGTTTTAAAGCCACAAAGCCTGGCTACAGTGTTGGCACTTGTAACCTCTGACCTATATTGCATCAGATGTTGAAAAAAAGTAGAGTATATATGTTTCACCATAAATTTCAAGCGAACCTCCTGATGGTTGAGGGCTTAGTTCTAGACTCCACCTTTCTAGATGAAGGGGCTATGCCAGTGTTACCTTTGGAAAATTTACAAGTAGTTTGCAGAAAATCGGCCCTCCAACTCTCTTTTTACTTTATAAATATTGAGCTAAGTGAAGTATATCTATCCTTACCATGTGTGAGAAAACCTTGTATGATATTTAGCTAAATGGACGTAGTGTTTTGATGTTGAGAAGATAGTTTTCAAATATGTAAATGTACATCCTTGGTTTTCTTTGCAGTGTATCTTTAAAAAAATAAGATGCACAAATAAACTAGTTTGAGGAAAATTTCATTTGTCAGAATCAAAGAATGCACAGGAATCTAATCTCATAGCAGAGATGGATCTTAAAGATGCCAATGGCTGTTGAATTTAGAGTGACTTTAATCAATGCCCCTTAATGACTTCGGTGATGTGTTCTTTCATCTAAATGACCCAACTTCAGCTGTCATCACTCAGGGTCAGTATCTGGATAATTATGCATCTTTCAGGTAGGTTGGCTTCCACATTCTGTCTTCTGTGTGACATAGGCAGTAGTTGATGAGTTTTGCATCACTGCCCCAAGGTCATAGCCAAAGCAAGCAGAATTCCTTACACCCTAATTTCAAGTGAAGTTATAATAAATACACATACTCAACACTTGAAAACTTTGCATTTTCTGTCTCCAGCCTGTGCTACCTAATGACCCCCCAGTACTTGAATTTCCTTGGCCTCGGTTTTTTGTATTTGTGTAATGATGCCATTAGAATTCGACTGGTCATTTCAACTTTTACATTTTCCAGTTTTTCTTGAAAAAAATTCCGATGCCTGAGATGCCTGGGTGGTTCAGTTGGTTAAGTGCCTGAGTCTTGATTTAGGCTCAGGTCATGATCTCACGGTTCATGAGTCCTTGGGCTCTGCGATGAGAGCGTGGAGACTGCTTGGGATTCTCCCTCTCCTTTCTGTCTGTCCCTCCCCCCCCCCCAGAATAAATAAACTTTAAAAATTTTAAAAATTTCTGTTGCCTTGGGGCACCTGGGTGGCTCAGTTAGCTAAGTGTCCGACATCAGTTCAGGTCATGATCTCACAATTCGTGGGTTCGGGCCCCGCACAGGGCTCTGTGCTGACAGCTCAGAGCCTGGAACCTGCTTCCCGATTCTGTATTCCCCTCTCTCTCTGCCCCTCCTCCACTCGCATTCTGTCTCTCTCTCTCAAAAAATAAACATAAAAAAAAAAGTTCTGATGCCTTTCCCCCTCAATTCATGGCACTTTATATTGTGAATTTAGGCAAATAATAGACCATCTCAGACAAGACACTGTCTACCAGTCCTATGAGAGAAGTCAAAGTAGTCCCACCAGAACAGCAGCCTACGCTCTGGTACAGTTATTATTGTGTTTACCACTTGCTAATGAAGGGTGAAACATTCTGATCGCTGCCAGTGCCTGCTTGGCTGTGATAGTGAATGGTGAACTGCGTTAACTTAGAGCACTTCGTTTCATGGATTACTTTATCAGTGCAAGTCACTGTTTTTGCTCCCGCATAATCTGCAAAGTGAGGAACATGAAAAGACCATGTTGGCTCAACTCCTTCTAAATTTAAACACGTCTCAAGTGAAAAAGTAAAATTGTCATCAACATCACCATCATTGCCACCATAATTTTTATCAATAGCTGACACTCAGCAGTACCTGAGCCATGAAAGTGACTTTTTATGGCCAGGAGAGTGATTTTAGCTGGCTTATATTCATTGGGACTACTCACCACCATGGGTCAATCACCATACTAAGACCTTTATGTGTATTATGTCACATAATATTCATTACTGTTTTATAAATGGGGAAGCTGAGGCATTTTAGTAATTTTTTAGTAACTTTCTCAGTGATACAGTGGGAAAGCTAGCATTCAAACCCAGATAATTGGGCTCTAGAGCCTACAGTCTTAAGCACTGTGCTATCCTGACCTCCGTATACTTGGAAATAAACTTGAGTGAGTGTGTTGGACTTTATTAGAGGAAAATGATGGCAAACCAAAGATAGCATAGCTGTTCTGGCAATTCAGATCATTAACACTTACAAAGTCTAACTTCCTAAAATGCAAAAAAAATTAATTTTAATTTAATGTCTATTGTATTACTTTTAGGGCCTTTTGATGATAGATGAATTCTATCGTTGTATTTAATGTCTATAGTATTACTTTTAGGGCCTTTTGATGAGTATCGTTGTATCATTTTACCACTTATAGCGTTAAAAAATTATTTAATGACACTTGTAAAAGAAGGTGAGGCAAGTTTTCTTTAGGACTATTGTGATAGGTATAACCACTAGAGTGGACTTTTGTGGTAGGGGAGAGAGATTGGATTCAACTCTGAATACAGCAAGGCAAAGCAGGAGTTTACAGCCATGGAGAAGAGAGGGGTGTCAGTGGATAGAAAATTACTGAGACGAAACATTAAGGTAAAGGAGGATTTGGGCCAAAACAACTTTCAGGATTCTTGTTGAAGGCCTATCGGGTGATCAGATATCACCTTGGCAGTGGTGAAGAGTAAGGAACTCGATCAGATACAGAGGGTGATCAGATATTTACGATGGGGGATTCTGTCTATACTGACTTAGCAGGATTCTTGCTAGAACTGGACTTTACATGGAAGGATACAGGGAGCCCAAGGTTTAGTCAAAACAGGGAGCCCAGAAGAGCCTGAACAGACTTTGATCAATGAGAGAATCTTTGCCGATAAATAGTACAGTTTTTATTTATTGACGCCAAGTAGGGTCAGTAATATGACATCAAATTATACTGAAGTTCCTATAGGAAAATTCTTTTAACAATACCTTTAAAGTATGATTGCCAGGAAATGTGTTATCATAGAAGTTCAGACTCCTGGCTTATAATCTCTCTCAAAATGTGGGAAAGCTTGTCATTCATATTTTTTGCTAAGAAGTAGTTCCTCATTTTTTTTAATGCTGTTGGGTCACTTTTTTCCTTTCTTGGGAAAAGGGGAGAATCAGGTAACAGGCAATTAAATAGCACAAGAATTTGCAGCCATTTATAGAAATACTTCATCACACTTTGAACAGATAGTTGGCCCGCATTTAGCGGTCATGTTTTATCAAAAATGCACATCTTTGAAAGCACTCAGACTCAGGACGCCTGGGCGGCTCAGTCAGTCAAGCGTCTGACTTCGGTTCAGGTCATGAGCTCGCAGCTCGTGAGTTCGAGCCCCACATCGTGCTCTGTGCCGACAGCTCAGAGCCTGGAGCCTCTTCGGATTCTGTGTCTCCCTCTCTCTTTCCCCTCCCCCACTGGCACTCTGTCTCTGTCTCTCAAAAATGAATAAACATTAAAATAAATAAATAAATAAATAATAAATAAATAAAAACACTCAGACTCAAATCTAAGGCGGTTCGATGCCCTCTCTGTGAGAGGCATGTGGGGACTGAGAAGAACTTTGAAATGAACTGTCTCCCTTCTGGGTTGTCCTCACTTTGAGTTGTTCTCACCAGGGAATGGTGGACAGAGCTCTAGAACTAAATGTGCTTGTTCTTCTCCCCTTGCATCATCGCTCTCTCCATCCTCCTGCATCTCACCAAGCACATCTTTACATGGGTGAAAAGGGGGATAGGACGAACTTCCAATTACTAAAGAAAAAGCTGGGGAGGTTAGGAAATGATGTGCAGGTAGATTATTATCATTTCTTGGCAAAATTCTTTTGCAAAAGAAATTTCCTCTCAACTTTTAGCTTTCTGTGTAGGTTATGTAAAAGAATCTTGTTAGCAAGAAATGCTTGGTAGCAATTTAATCAAACATTAATGATTTTAAATATGTTCAAACACCAGCTGAAGAAATATATAAGTTGTGGGGTGCCTGGGTGGCTCAGACAGTTAAGCGTCCAACTCTTGCTTTTGGCTTAGGCCATGATCTGAGGGTTTGAGCCTCTGCCTCTCTCTACCTCTCTCTCTCTGCTCCTCCCCCCCCCCCCCCCCCCACTTCTCAAAAGAGATGAATAACTTAAAAAAAAAAGAGAGAAATTTTGGAGCACCTGGGTGGCTCAGTTGGTTAAGTGTCCGACTCTTGCTACCGGTTCAGGTCATGATCTCATGCTTCGTAGGATTGAGTCCCCCATGGGGCTCTTTACTGACAGCACGGAGCCTACTTGGGATTCTCTCTCTCCCTCACTCTCTGCCTCTCTTCTGCTCATGCACACTCTCTCTCTCTCACTCAAAATAAATAAATATCAAAAAATGAATATTAAATAAAAATTAAGAAAAAGAAATATGTAACTTCCTATAGATTTGCAACTTTACAACAGTGTTGCAGGATTTTGTTATGTAAGTTGCAACTGAGGATAGCAAGGGAGCCATCTTGTGAAATACTGTTTGAACTGCAGGCACGTGGCTTCTGGGCCAAGAGGAAGTGTGATGAGGTTGAAGTTAAAACAAAATGTCAAAACAGCCCTTTGACCTGGTGACTTTAATTGACATATTTGTTTTGATGCACCTATCTATTCTTTTCCAGTCCAACTAGGTAAAACAGCAAGTATTAGCAGAATGACATGTCCAGGTTTGGATCCATACTCAGTGGTGTGTAACTGAGAAGAATTCTAAGTTTGAAAAATAGTGTCCATCGTCTTGATCCCAGATAGTTAGCTCTAAGCAATTGAGTTAATAGTTTAAATATCAGCCTTAACAGTTAGCTGTTTACCCTTGAACATATTATTTTCCTTCAATAAACCTGTTTCCACATTCAGAGAGCAGGGATACTTGTGCTTAATCTCATAGGGTTGTGAATGTTTAATTAAATATCCATAGGAAGGGATTAGCAGTATATCTGGCACATAGTGAGAGAGTGATGTTCAGTAGATAACAGTGTTGGCCGGGGCACCTGGGTGGCTCAGTTGGTTAAGTGTCCGACTTCGGCTCAGGTCATGATCTCGCAGTTGGTGAGTTTGAGCCCCATGCCAGGCTCTGTGCTGACAGCTCAGAGCCTGGGGCCTGCTTCGAATTCTGTGCCTTCCTCTCTCTCTGCCCCTCCCCTGCTCACACTCTGTCGCTCTCTCTCTCAAAAATAAACGTTAAAAAAATTTTTTTTAAATAACAGTGTTGGCCATTAGTTTTATTATTGGCAATGAAAATTATTTTATTATTTTTTTTATTTTTGGCAATAAAAACATAGTAATATAGTAATACCACAGCCAGTCTAGAAGAGGTGCTCTAGTCAAGGTCATCCTAAATATAAAGGAACAGAGGCAGATTTACCTTCAGGCTAATGAGAGTTCAGCTTCAGGACCCCCCACTTGGTTGGGTTTAGTCCCTAAGTTTGTATTCTCTTTCCTAAAAGCCCCCTTCCCCCACACTGCATAGCTTTAGACCCATAAACCCTGCCCCTGTCACAGGGGTATAAATTAGAATCACTTCTGTAGATATTTAAAAATACATGCACACATTCCCCCCCCCCCCTCCCCGTGGAAGACAATAATTTAGTTGTTCTGGGGTGGATTTTTTCCCCTAAGTTTCATATGTGATTCTGATGTGGTTTAAAACCAGCGATCTGGAAGAACAATGTACAACTTTGCAAAAGTTCTGAAATGAATACGTCTTTTCAAGACACTATTTAATTGTCTTTTGATTAAGATCATATTTTTCTGGAACCATATTGTTTTCTTTAGTGTTTGGTTAGGTTCTTTGCTATATAGCATAGCTTTAAAAAGACCAGATGTGATTATCATTTCACTTTGATTTCTGAAAGGCTTGCTCTTTTTTTTAGGTTGCTAAGTGAGCATACCCTGAATTTATATTGTTCTTTTTCTCACCCACTTCTAACATATTTCTTAGAATATGCCTTACAATATTAATGTTTTTCTGCAGCTAAAATAATTTAAATTGTTTTGTGTTAAAATAATATTTTGATTGTTATTTTTAGAGGTGATTTTTAAAATATAATTTGCGCAGATCAAGAACTTCTCTTTTCCTTGTCAGTCCTGAATAAAATTAAAAGCAGTAAAAAAAAAAAATTAGTACTGTAGAACTATTTAATCTGGTAAGTCTATTTAACTAAAATATGGGGTATTAACAAAAGCCCATAGATAATTATTTTCAATTCAACCAATTTTCTTCAGCATCTGTTATGAGCGAAGCACTAGACAAGACATGGAAAGGGAAGAAAAATTCTTAAAACACAGTCCCTTGAAGCTTATCATCAAAAAGAAAGGTAAAAGCATATGATTAAATGGCAAGAATTCATGTTAGAGTAATGTATAATTTCTCCAAAAGCAGCAGAAAGTACTGTGTTTGTTGAGAGATGGCAAGATGGTACCTGGTTGAAAGGGTAAGGAATGGCTGGGTGTTGGAAGGGGGGACAGAATGGACAGACAGGATCTCAACATGATAACTGAGGGGCCAAATTTGTGCCAGCTTCAGAACAAACAACATAAAACACATAAAGAATCAGAAAAGTCCAGCTCAGTGTTTTTCAGCAGGTAGTTATGACTCTAGTGTTACCGGAAGGTACAACAATTGTATAACCATGAATATTGGGAAAAAGGGACAGGTGATGTGTACCTAAAGACCTTGGAATACCTAAGTGTTTAGTAGGAGTATCAGGACTTAAAGCTGCTGTGCTCTGGGGAGAATGAACTATTATGAGATGGACTTGTGTGAGAAAAGACCATATTTGGCCTGTTTTGATGCCTTGGGGTAGTGGTGGTGGAACAAGTAAGAAGCAGGGAAGGAAATCAAACGGTGGTCGTGCAGAAGGGATCGGCCTCATTGCCTACAAAGCCACGTGGCTTCGGGGTCTGGGCATGAGGGAGATTTGAGAACTCTGGCTGCTGTGTGATGATTGCTTTACCTCCAACAAGATGGTGGTGCTGAGGCTTAAGTGTTGGGTCAGGGTGTCATCCAGATGACAGAGTTCAGGGGTCTCCTCAGCACACTTGATGTGGGAGAGTGGGGGCTGGAGAAGGCACACACTTCTGTGAAAATTACTCCGTGAGAAAAACCTTTATAAGACAATCCATGAGGTATTAAAGATAAAGGTCACTATAGGAGAGTGGCAAGACAAAGTAAGATGCCACTGTAGTTATCTGCTGGTCACCACTAAGAACAAAACCCTGAACTACTGTAGGGAGGTGGATGAAACTTGCTAGTCTGGTCATTTTTAAGGGAAAAGTACTATCCAGAAGTCAAGCAATAAATAAGAACTGTGAATGCAACCTATGAGCAGAAGAGATTGTAAGGGATAAAGAGAGACGATAGAAGGATATCTTCAGGTAGCACCTTTTCTTTTTTTTGTTTTGTTTTGTTTTTAACATTTATTCATTTTTGAGAGACACAGAGAGACAGAGCACAAGCAGGGGTGAGGCAGAGAGAGAGGGAGACACAGAATCCGAAGCAGGCTCCAGGCTCCGAGCTGTCAGCACAGAGCCTGACGTGGGGCTCGAACTCATGAACCATGAGATCATGACCTGAACCAAAGTCGGACGCTTAGCCGACTGAACCACCCAAGCGCCCCCATGTACCACCTTTTCATAACCCCAGCGTTTTGGTGAGATCCACAACCAAACAGCTGTTTGAGAACATTTTAGATGCAAGCTCTGAAACTTTATCAGGTATTCTTGAAAATCTTAGCACTTAGCATGAGGAACTGCCAGAAGAGAATGCAGAGGGGCTGCAATAAAGGGGAGGCAGCAAGAAAGGAGCTTGGGGAAGCATTAAGTTATTTAGACATCCAGTGGAAATGCACTAGGGCTGTAGTGGTGACTAAGACATGGTGCCTGGCCTTCCACAACTTCTGATTACAGAACTGATGGTTACAATCTAGAAAGATAAGTCTTAAGATAGGGAAATGTGTATGCAGGATGGGGGTCAAACCCAGTCTTGGGGGTGTGTAGCAAGGCTCAAGGAGAGCTTCTTGGAGAAATTAATATCTAACCTAAGTAATGATGGATATTTAAGGGTGAGTCAGATGAAGAGTGGGTGCATGGAGGGTGTACATTTGAGACAAAAGAAGAAACATAATCAGAGGAAGTTCGATGAACTTACTTGGGTCTTTCATCTATGTGATGCTTCTTTTCACATAGGGCGAGATATTTTTTTCCCTTCCAGAATAGTAATCAATATACTCAAACATTTTAATTAAATAATCACTCAATTTCCAACCTACCTGTAATATTTTTTTTCTTTTTTCTTTTTTTTTTTAATTTTTTTTTCAACGTTTTTTATTTATTTTTGGGACAGAGAGAGACAGAGCATGAACGGGGGAGGGGCAGAGAGAGAGGGAGACACAGAATCGGAAACAGGCTCCAGGCTCCGAGCCATCAGCCCAGAGCCTGACTCGGGGCTCGAACTCATGGACCGTGAGATCGTGACCTGGCTGAAGTCGGACGCTTAACCGACTGCACCACCCAGGCGCCCCACCTGTAATATTTTAAAGAAAACCATATGTGCACATGTGTTCTTTTCTGTTTTGACCCATCCCATTCTACAGTAGCTCAAGCTGTTCCCTAAAGGTCTTGTATATGTCTTGATGAGGTAACTTACAGGTATTTCACATTTCCCTTAATCTTATAAATAAGACATTTTTCCATTTAATTTAGCACATTTAAGGTAGTGCTGAAATATTATAATGCCGTTGGTTTCTTCATATATATCATGCCTTCAGCACTTTTGCTGAGCTTCTCTCTGTACAACAACTTCCAGCATTCCCCTGTATTTGCTAGATATTTAATTCTACCTGCAACTAATATGTTTCTTTTCATAATAAATATTTATTTTACATGTTCACTGCCACTACGTGTGCTAGAGTTTTCAGAATAATACTATACAGTAGTTGCAAAGTGGATGTCCTTTTTCCCTCCAATTTGAAGGGAATTCCTTTTGTGCTTTAGTATGAAGTGTGATAGTAAATGTTTTGAGATAGATCATGATAAGACAATAATTTTCTATTTCTAGCATTCAGAGAACTACAAGAAATGGTAGAGAATATTGTCCAGTGCCTTTTGATCTATAAATGTCATGTACTTACCAAGGCTTTCCAAACTTTTTTTTTACTGTTGTGCCATATTTCAAGTAGTAGAAATGTCTACAAAGAATAATATTGCACATAACCATCTATCATTCGCTTTCATCACATCTTAACACTGCTTTATGCTGTATTTGTTGTTACTCTTTTTAGATAAAATAATACAGGAATTTGAAGGCTTTTAATCATCCTTTCCAGTCTCGCTGGGTAGCCCCCTCTCCCCACCCCCCACTCATTAACATTCATTGTTTCCTTGATCTTCTCTCCCCTTTGGGCAGGTACCCCTGCTTCCAGATATGTTTGGGTCTGTTTCTGAGCTCTCTATTGTGTCCTGATTGGTCTGTCTTTCCCTGTTCAATATCACATTGTCTTAATCATATTGTTTTTGGCTAAAGTAGGTCATCATGTAGGACAAATCTGCCCACCTCATTTTCCCCCCCAAATTTTCTTAGCAATTATTGGTCCTTTACTTTCTTACATGATTTTTATAAAAGTTCATAAAATTTTACTGAAAACCCTTGCAAAATATCTATTACAATTGCATTGTATTTAACATAAATTTGGTAAAAATTAACACCTATATCTTTCTTCATTTCTTCAGGTTTCTTTTATGTCACTTATTTTGCAGCTTTTTTTGGTAATTTTCTCCATCAAATACTTAAATGTTATTTATTATATTCTTAGCTGTCTTAATTGCTAATGTTATTAAGACCCTTTGATTTTGTACTACATTTGGTGATTGGTTCTTTCCGGGAGTATAGGAATGTTATGTGTGTGATTAGGTCCCAGACACTGGGCCTAAAATACCTGGGTTTGAATCCCAGCTCTCCCACTTTTACTAGCTGTGTCTATCCTTGGGAAAATGATTTAACCTTTCTGTCCTTCTATTTCCTCATTTGAAAAATGGAGAGTATTAGTACCCACCTCGCAATGGTTATTATGAAAATTAAGTCAATTAATATGTTTAATTGGTTGTAAGAGTGCTTAGCACATATAAATATGCTGTTAAATAGTTTGCCTACTGACTGTGCTAAATACATTGATCTGCTAATCTTCAACCAATAGTATGATTAATAGTGATTACAATAATTATTGTTATAGCACCTAACATATATGGAGAATATAATAAAATTTCCTGAGCACCTTTCATGTGATACCTAACTCTATGAAATAAATAATAATAGCAATATACCATTTATCAAATGAGGAAATAATTTACCAAAGGCCACATATTTCTTGAGTCAGGAATCCAGGAATGGCTATAATATATTGGAAACACAGAGTTTTTATCCTTGTATTTCTTTCAATCAGTTAATTTTAGACTTTTTAGACTTTTAAGAGCCCTGATGTTTGGAGGCGCCTGGGTAGCTCAGTCAGTTAAGCCTCCAACTTCGGCTCAAGTCATGATCTCGCCGTTCCTGAGTTCGAGCCCCACGTCGGGCTCTGTGCTGACAGCTCGGAGCCTGGAGCCTGCTTTGGATTCTGTGTCTCCCTCCCTCCCTGCCCCTCCCCTGTTCACACTCTGTCTCTCTCTCTCTCTCTCAAAAATAAATAAACATTAAAAAAAAAGCCCTGATGTTTGCATATCTTACTATAAATCTGTGGACTTTTTACCAGATGACCAGTATTTAACATCTTAAAAGATATTGATAAATCTAAATAGCTAATTCCATCTGACTCAAATACGAATTCACCTTACAAGCTGCTTGATATAAATATGCATGTACCTCACCTCCATCTCACCAAAAAGTTGCATTGACATGACAAAAAACATATGAAAATTATGGGGGGAAAGTCCATAGTGTGTGGAAGGCAGGGGAGATGTCGAAGGAACCACAACAGGAATGGATTTGAGAATGATGTGTAGCATATAGATTCAGGTGACAATGAAATTCGAATTAAGGAGCCCACATTCCAGATACGAGCAAAATCTAGGATTCTAAAGAGAATGTTTTCTAAGGGAACTTCATAAAGACTCCAAAATTAGAAGCAGAAGTGAGCCCAGGGGCGGCAGCCTATAAATTAATCAAAGTTCTGTGGAACCACTAATCTTAACTTGTACAGTAGCTGACTCCAGTCTTCCTCCAGAATAAAGCTGTGACTGCAACTTTTCCATTTGAAAGGTTATCGGGAAAAGCACTTCGAAAAAGAGTAAGGTTGTTATGAAGATTTCAGTCCATGTATTCTCTACAGATGAAGTTTTCTAGAGATTTAATCATTCCCTTCTCTCTGCTACTGAGGGAGACATGCTTACAAATGGATATTTCCCTTATTCCTTTAAATATCTCTTACAAAAAGGTAACTTCTAGTTGGTTTGCAAAGTTCCTTATGTGTCTACAGCTTCTTAAAAATAACTAGCTTAAAATAATCAGTATGCCGGGGTGCCTGGGTGGCTCAGTTGGTTAAGCATCTGACTTTGGCCAGGTCATGATCTCGAAGTTCCTGAGTTTGAGCCCCTGCTGTCAGCACAGAACCTGTTTCAGATCGTTCGTTTCCCCCCCTCTCTGCCTCTCCCCCTCTTGCTTTCTGTCTCTCTCAAAATAAATAAATAAGCTTAAAAAATAATAATCGGTATGCCAAAGAGACATCTTAGGGTGGCAAAATTTGCTCTGCTACACCTTTGAAATCCTTGGAACATTAAAAAAAAGTTAACAATTTCGGGGCACCTGGGTGGCTCAGTCGGCTGAGTGTCCTATTTCAGCTCAGGTCATGATCTCACAGTTCGTGAGTTCGAGCCCCACGTTGGGCTCTCTGCTGACAGCTCAGAGCCTGGAGCCTGCCTCGGATTCTGTGTCTCCCTCTCTCTCTGCTCTTCCCCTGCTCACATGCTGTCTCTCTCTCAAAAATAAACAAAGATTTTTAAAAAGTTAACAATTTTAAGGTTGTTGGTTATTTTTTGGTAGGTGTTTGAATGAAAACAGGATTTCAAAAGTTGCTATTTAGCTTTCATCTTTAAGTAATTTTAGCATATTTGAATTCTCTTAAAATAAGGCAGGACACTCTTCCAATAAATGACCACGAAAGCTCTATAGTTAATAGTATTATCGGTATAAAGAGACAGAAATACATTTAATGAAAATATTGGCGTTGTTGCATGTGTTACCCCCTTCGGTTTTCAGCATCTAGTTTAACTGGAACATTAGCTCTACTTTGTGGATTATTGAAATGTTTGCTTATTAAAATATTTTATATTAAAATATATTTTTAAAGGATTCTTAACTAGTTGAAATCTATGATTAATATCTTTTAATATTGGGGAGTTTCTGAATTACCCTTGAGGTTGTTAATAAACAAATTTCACTGAGTACATTTGAATTGGCTTTATTAAATGATTCATGAATTGGGCAGCATCCCATCTAGCTAGCAGAGGGGAGCTCGGAGGAGTTGTACAACATGCGACACTTTTAGAGAATAAGTATGGGACGATAAAGTTACTGGTAAAAGGAAAGGATTCTCCGGGCAAGATAGCTCTCCCTGAGAGGGAAGAGCAGGAAATCTTATTATGTGGGTCACCTCATCTTCCTTTCGGGGTGGGCAGAAGATGAGGGTGTGATGGAGAGGGCCTGCGTGGTCCGCCACACTTTGGCTCTGATAGGAAAACTCCTGACCTACTGGTTAAGGTTAGGACTAAGGCTTCATTTCTGGGTGAAGTTGAAACTGCAAGTAGATTAGCTATGAAGCCCCAGTTTGGGGATTCGGTCTAAGTGGTGCCATTTTGGGCCCATGGTTTGTTGTTGTTGTTGTTGTTTTAATTTTTTTTAAGTTTATTTTTATTTGTTTTGAAGACTTAGGCAGTGTGAGTGGGGGAAGAACAGAGAGAGAGAAGACAGAGAATCCCAAGCAGGCTCTGTGCCATCAGCGTGAAGCCGACATGGGGCTCGAACTCACAAAACCGCCAGATCATGACCTGAGCTGAAACCAAGAGTCGGATGCTTAACTGACAGAGCCACCCCGGGGGCCCCTGGGCCCCTCGTTTTATAGCTGGGGTGCCGGGGTCAAGAGCACCTGGCTCTGGGGTTCCCAAACAGACCATGTCCGGGCACTCTCTGCTGACAAAATCCAAAGGCAGAGAAATGAGTGGCAGTGAAGCAAGAAAGAAATTTATTTCAGAGAGGCCAACGCTGGGAAGACAGAGGACTAGCATCTCAAAGACTGCCTCCATAGGCCAAAAATACTTGCAGGTTTACTTACATAAGAAAATGGGCAAACGTGGGCAGGCGCAGGTAGGCAGTGAAGGTTAAATGGATCATTGTCTTGCGGTCAATTACAGGCAGGGTCTTCCTGGCTCAGTTAAGACTTTATCGCTTGAGGGGGCAGTTACAGTCTCCTGCCTGTGGCAAGTGCTAGGCTGGAAAAAAGAATCCAACCAGAAAGTTTGAGGTCAAAATGGAGAGACCCAAAGTCCTGGTTCAGTTTTCTTGTTTCTTTTTAACAAGGTCATATGTTTTAAACTCCTTTATAATCAACTAATTTTTTTTTTTTTTTTTGTATTTAGGATTTGGAAATATCTCACCGCGCACAGAAGGGGGGAAAATATTCTGTATCATCTATGCCTTACTGGGAATTCCCCTCTTTGGTTTTTTGTTGGCTGGAGTTGGAGATCAACTAGGGACCATATTCGGAAAAGGAATTGCAAAAGTGGAAGATACATTTATTGTAAGTATAATAGACTTTTAACTACATATGTTGTTGAATTTTTTAAAATTTAACTTTTCTATCACCTCAGGTACAGTTAGACATTCAAGTTATTGGGTTTTCAATAACCTTTTATGCATGTAACTCACTGCATAGTTATTTTTATATTTAATTTGAATGAGTAAATTAATGCATGAGAAAAACCCAAAAATACGTAGAAATAAAGTAGAAATTTGACAGCCCTAGGTTCAAATTCCAGATGTCTTGCTGTATTCTCTCTTTTTAAAAACACGTTTGAATGTTTATTTTTGAGAGAGAGAGAGGGGCGGGCAGAGAGAGAAGGAAACATAGAATCTGAAGCAGGCTCCAGGCTCTGAACTATCAGCACAGAGCCCAACACACGGCTCAAACCCATGAACTGCAAGATCATGACCTGGTCCGAAGTCGGCAGCTTAACCGACTGAGCCACCCAGGCACACAGTCTTGCAGTATTCTCTTAAGTTAGCTATTTTACCCTGAAACCTCCCTTTTGTCATTTCTATGATGTGAATAGGTACTGGTGATGGAGACATCACTCTGAGAATTAGAGAGAAAAATAAAAGCTTCATGTAGCTAGTGAATACCTGATGATATTTTCTCATTTAAATTTGCTTTGGTATCTTTTTTTGTTGCTGGTGGCATTCTAAACTTATATAGCCCTTTTGTGAAGGACATCATATTTAGCAAACCCGATAAAGGCAATCCTGTAACTTAATTCAGTGATGTCACTGATAGAAACTTACCTAAGGGGTGTAATTCAGTAGAACCACAAATAATACACTCGACGATGTTCATCACTATATTATACTCAATAGAACAAATAAGTAAAATGAAAATGCTTTTATTATTTATAAATGAAAGATAGTAATAAGACCACTATGATTACAAGCTTCTATTCTTGAAGGAAATTACCAAGAAAATGGTTGCATGAGAGGGTGGGATTATAAATGATATGTTATTACCATCACCACTATTACAAATGCATTTTACTTATTATTCAATAGTGTTTCATCTTTTCACAAACATTTCAACAAAGCATTTTACATTTAATTATGTTGATGAAATAAGACTACTGAATATTGGTTTTTCCATATATATTCCAGTTTTCAGCATTAGTTATATTTTATAATTCAGTTCACACTTCACCCTCAGGTAGTTTTACAGTTAGAATGGAGTAGTATGGTGATTCCAAAATATGAGTGTCATCCTGTTTGGGGTATTATACTTCTCTTATATTGATATTTAAAGTATCTTGCATTTACATTAATTGAGAGGGAAGATTAGTGCCATTAACTTGGTAATGCTGAATTGTTCATTCATTCAACAAATTTTTTTCTTAAATTTTTTTTTAATTTGAGCATAGTTGACATACAATATTGCATTAGTTTCAAGTGTATGACTTAGTGATCTGACAAGTTTAAACATTATGCTGTCTTTGCCATAATTGGGTATAGCAACCATCTGTCCCATTACATTGCTATTACAATATCACTGGTTTTCTTACGTTGTGCCTTTCATTCCCTTGACTTATTCATTCCATAACTGGAAGCCCGTATCTCTGTCTCCCCTTCACCCGTTTTGCCCAATTCTCCCTTTCCCCTCCCCTCTGGCAACCATCAGTTTGTTCTCTGTATTTATAGTTCTGATACTGCTGTTTGTTCGTGTATTCATTTGTTTTATTTTATTCAACAAATTTTGGGTTGCCTACTGGATGCCAGGCAATGTTTTTCATGCATCTACATTGGGGCATAAAACACATAAAACACATAAAACACATAAAACACCCGGTGGTGAATACATGACAGTGGTCATGATTCCACACTTAGTACTAACCACTGTTGTGAGGACTTTACAAACACAAATTCGTCTAAATTTCACTTATGTGATAAGGATGGTGGACTAGAGAAACTTTTTTTTTCACTTTCTGTTCTAATTGGTTTCCTAGATCGTTATCTCTAGAAATTTGTCAAGTTTTAAAACTTAGTGGTTTTTATATGGTGGGGATGCGACCTATAATTTTAATAGCAGATAGGAAAGATCCAGTTAGAGATATTTAGCCTCAAATGAAGATCCAGAGATAAATTGTTGTATGTACAAACATATATACAAATATGTTATACTGAGGAGATTCCTGATAAGAGAAGAAGGTGAAAAAATATGGTTACTCTGAAGACAGCTGTCGTGAAGGGGTATTGAAGATTTATCCTTGCCTCCATGTCATGTTTGATTTATTCCATTGTACAATTTAAAGCCATGGAAGAGAGAGATAATTCATCTGGTTCACAGGGAAATCAACTGTGGCCATTAAGTCTGTGAGCACTTCAGTTGAATCAATTGAATAATGATAGGAAAACATACAGGGAAATTTTTCATAACATTAATAATTTTTATCAATTATCAGTAGTCAATATTTAATTTTTTAATGTTTATTTATTCCTGAGAGAGAGAGAGAGAGAAAGAGACAGAGACAGAGTGCAAGCAGGGGCGGGGCAGAGAGAGAGAGACAGTATCCAAAGCACATGCCAGGTTCTGAGATGTCAACACAGAGCTTGACGTGGGGCTCGAACTCACAAACAGCAAGATCATGACCTGAGCCAAAGTCGGACGTTTAACCAACTGAGCCACCCAAGCGTCCCATCAATAGTCAATATTTAGTTAACAGTTCACTTTTCTCTATTTTGCTATATTTCCAGATTATGCTTGGCTCGCTATCAGCGGTATGCCTATAGGATAGAAATATTTCAAAAGAAGTTTACATAAACAAGGAATGATGTAAATCTCAAATTGTATTCTCAGAGCAAATGTAATTTATTTTGAAAGTATTTTACCTGTTGTAAAGCTATGTAAGGGTAAAGTGGCATCGTCATGAGCATTGATTGCTTTGAGTTCGGTGTGTTCTCTCCAATTTTTATAAGACAATTGAAAATTAATCATGAAAGGGAAAAAAATAACATCCTTACTTGCTAATTTGTTGATAGCTGTGTGTTAGGTTAGCTTTGCAGGTGCACCAATAATCAATAAATCTCCATCAGTGTCTCTTTCTCGCTGTCTTCACTCTCACCCATAGAAGTGGAATGTTAGTCAGACCAAGATTCGCATCATCTCAACCATCATATTTATACTGTTCGGCTGTGTACTCTTTGTTGCTCTGCCTGCAATCATATTCAAGCACATAGAAGGCTGGACTGCCCTGGACGCCATTTATTTTGTGGTCATCACTCTAACAACCATTGGATTTGGCGACTACGTAGCAGGTAAGTTTTTCCTGGCACCAACAGTACTCGCCTAACCCGTGTCCTTTAGACTTTTTGCTTGGGTTCATAGCACAACACAGTGTGTCTGTCTTAATTTCCCAGGCCTGCCTTAATAAACAAAATTCCCCAAACTGGGTGGCTTTAAACAAAAGAAATTCATTGCCTCACAGAAGTTCAAAATCAGGGTGACAGTAGGGGCACGATCCCTCTTGAGACTCTAGGTGGCCTTCCTTCCTCCTTGTTTCTTTCAGCTTCTTGAGGAGGCAATCAGTTTCTGCCTGTCCTGCCCCATTATTATCCCTGCTTATGACGTCACATGGCATTTGTTCTCTCTGTGTCCCTGTAGCTGTGTCCCTCTTCTTATATGGACACTGGTCATACTGGATGGAAAGCCCACTCTACTCCAGTATGCGTTCAGATTAACTAATTACATCTTCAAGGACCTAATTTTTCCTATAAGGCCATGTTCCAAGGTCCTGGGGACTCACATACCATTTTGAAAGACCATTTAATCCATAACAGTGACAGAGACAAAAGATAAGTCATTCTTCTGTGACAGTGGAGGTAAGCAGAAAGGTGCAGTTGAACATTTAGATTTCATTCTAGGAAAGAAATATATGTTGCCGTTTGTTCAGAATCTTATATTCCCACCTTAGTTTCAGAAACCAATCTGCCCCTTAATTTTTTTTTTGTTTGTTTTTGTTTGTTTGTTTTTATTTAGTGTTTCATGAATTCGAGTTTAACTTCTCTTTGCTCTTTTTACTTAAGCCTTTTCATGACTTAGTTTTAAAAACACCTGCAAACTTTAGAAGATATTCTAAGCTATTTTCAAACCTTCTTTTCTCTAAGATATTTAACTCCTTTAATTTCCAGTTCTCAGGGAAGTATTTTTCACCTTAACCAAAGTGGCCACATTTTTTTGTTTTGTGTTTTTTGATATTTCCTTTTGTACATGTTATTACAATTACAGTTTGCTTTATTGTTTTATCTCTTAGGTCTTCACTTCCTATCATTTTAATTCTTTCTTTACCATTTATATTATCCAGTTGTCATTATTATTCTAACTCCAGTTTTCAATAAATTACAGTAATGATGGTAAAAGTAACCATGGTGATGTTCTATCATGGACCATTTTGACTAGCTCTTGAAAATCTAAACCATTCTTTTTTAGAAAATCCAAGTTGAAGTATTAGAAAATCATGCTAAACACTATAGTAGGAATGTGCTCTTCAACTTCCCGGAATAAACTCACCAGCCTAATTTAATTTTAAGAGAGTTTTATGCTTTCTGGCTGTTTACTGTTCTTTCTCATCCCGAACTTCTTACTTACGTGTTTTCAGAGAAAAACTGTTTTGCACAGTTCTCTAATATCTCAGAGAAGCCTGATGGTTCATCTGTTTCTATTGATTTGTTAATTATAGTTGAGCCTGGCAAAGCCCCCCTTTCTAGGGAACATAGATCCTTGAAGGTGGGGATGTTTTCCTGAAGGAAGCTTTGCTTTTGGTCAGAAATACTGTGCACATATCTCTGTACTGGATGGAAGCCCCAAAAAGGGGGGGGTGCATCACTCTGCTGGAGATCCTTTAGTTTTCTAATTAGCAAACTGTAGGCAGAATAATCGCAGACATTTGTAGCTCCTTAGAAGACACGCTTCTGCTTTAAAGCACCCATTTTTCTAACCTCTCATGGAAGGTGTATGATTGGCTTAAGTAGAAATAGAAAGTGCATTAATGTAGGAGAAAGGAAGACACAGTGAGATGATAACAAGATTTAGACTTGTGGTATGTTAACCCTGGTCTCTTGTGCCACTTGATAAATATCAAGTCTTACAACAGCTGTGGCATATACAGGTATTAATGCAAGCTTTGTATTGCATGTGTTATTTTCATTTTAGTTTTTAATTTTGTATGGTAAGGCAATATTTTGTTTCTTTTTCCGCTTTATTGAGATAGAATTGAAAATAAAATTGTAAGATGTTAATAAGTATACACCGTGGTGATTTGATATATGTACATATTATAAAAGCATCTAGTTCATCTAGTTAATTAACACATTAACACATGCATCTTCTCACCTATTTATCTTTTGGAGGGGGCGGGCGGTAAGAACATTTAAGTTCTACCCCTAACATTTCGATAATCTAATACACTGCACATATTATTTTAAGAAATTGACTGACTACCAGCCCAGTATGTGGCCTGGTCTGGTTAAAAAAACAAAACAAAACAAAGATTATAAATAAATTTTAAAAAGTGGGTAGAATCCTAAAATAATGTTGTATTTGTGACCACAGTGTAAAATGGCTTAGAAAAAAGAACAAATATTTTTACTTTATGGTTTTGTAGAAGATGAAAAAAGAAAACCACCTTTTTTTTTTTATACTAACCTTAAGAGATCAACACTTGGAAACTGGCTAGAAGAGCAGTTCACTGAGAACATCTTACATGTAGGAGTGGGGACCCTAAATTCAGAGTTACGGCACAACACTGTAGGGGAGCATTGTAATAAAATGATATCTGTGCGCCATAAGTGGAATCTAATAAACACCCGTTATTACTAAGATTTTATCATATTGTGCCCCTTTGTAAATCCATTACTGTAATTTTATTTCTGCAGAGGAAATAATAAAAACTCACTAGAAATATGCCTTGCTTGGGGCGCCTGGGTGGCTCGGTCGGTTGAGCGTCCGACTTTGGCTCAGGTCACGATCTCGCGGTCCGTGAGTTCGAGCCCCGCGTCGGGCTCTGGGCTGATGGCTCAGAGCTTGGAGCCTGCTTCCCATTCTGTGTCTCCCTCTCTCTCTGCCGCTCCCCCGTTCATGCTCTGTCTCTCTCTCTCTCAAAAATGAATAAACGTTAAAAAAAAAATTAAAAAAAAAAAGAAATATGCCTTGCTAATAATTAGCAAAGGAATTTGATGGGATTCAAGTGACAAATGCTGAGAAAGATAAATTAGAGAAGAGTCTTCACATGCCAGGTCCTTGTGCCCAGGGAGTGGTTTTGGAAGGAGTGTGTACATGAAGCAGATGTGGCCAAGGCGGGGTAGGAAATGTGTACTCTTTGCAAAATTCTTTGGAAAAACAAAAACCTCGAGTTCTTTTTTTAAAGGTCTGGGAAAAGAATTGCCTCACTTAATTAAATAGAGTACACACAAATAGGTTTTACTTCTGGGTACCTTGTGGCTGTGGAGTAAAAGCTAGCTATTGAGCAAAGTCAAGTACCCCTTCCGGGAAGTATCGGTTGCTTACTTTCTAGAACCTTCCCTTTTGAAGTGAGATGTCACTACAGATAGTAATCTCGCTTAAAGTTGGTGCTTTTGCCAAGGAAAAGTAGGAGGCACTGCTCCAACTTAAACCTCCTCATCTTTCTATTGGACTATAAATCTCAAAAGAACACAAGGATATACCTCCTGCAATGCACACTCCCCGTCTGATGCCCTTCTCAAACCTGCAAACCCTGCTCGGAATAGGATTAAGGTTTAATCATGTTCTTGTGTTGAACCCCTTTGAAGACCAATTAAAGAACATACTCTTCAAACTGATATTATTAAAGGAAAATAAGAAATTTTGGAGAGCAATATATAAATTGTTTAGGATACAAGTTGTAATCTTGGTGTAAATATTAGAAGCATCTTGAGAGCAACAAGTAAAGATGTGATGTTCTGAACCAGAACTCTGGAGCACAGTGCTCATCTCCAGGGTATGAGCAAGAAAGTCCATGCCAGGTGTAATTTCTGCCATGGGAAGCAGACAGAACAACTCCTGTTTTGATGTATTTGTAAGCCTCATTCCTTACTTTTTACTTGTTATATGTCGTAGTGTCCATGATGTAATTTGTAAGAACATAATAGATTGCTAATTCATAAATAAACATGCATTTAAATTTGCATGTGCAAAACCTTTTCACTGTTGGGGATATTGAATCAAAAGTATTTACAGATCACTGGTAAAGACAAATCAACACAGTGTTTAGGTCTCATTGTGTATGTGACTGAACAGAGAAATTCAGCATTTAGTAATTTTTCTGCAAGAAGAGACCTGGAAAATTAAAAAAAAATTAATGTTTATTCATTTTTGAGAGACACAGAGAGACAGAGTGTGAGCAGGGGAGGGGCAGAGACTAAGGCAGACACAGTATCTCAAGCAGGCTCCAGGCTCTGAACTGTCAGCACAGAGCCCTACACAAGACCCGAACCCACAAACCGTGAGATCATGACCTGAGCCAAAGTCAGACGCTTAACCGACTGAGCTACCCAGGCGCCCCAAGACCTGGAAAATTTTAATTTTATATTTATATTTATGCAAGGGAGGTGTTTTAGTGGCTGGCTGGTTACCTTAGTGACTGGTGTGTGCTCCCTCCTGATGGCCTTTTTTGTTCTTTCACTAGCTTTCAATGTTCTAGAACTAAAATGGACCCACGAGACCACAGGGTCACTCCCACACTTGTTTTACACATGAATAAACAGACCCCCATTACTAAGACCAGTGCTTGCAGACTAACGCTTCCTAAAAGGCAAGAAGAAACAATGTCAGTTATTTAGCAAAGTGTTGTTTTAGCAGTGCCTATAATTTATAGTCAAATTATAGAGGTAAGTTAAAATTAATGGCAAAAATTATGTTTGAGAATTAACTGTTAATTTCCTGCATTCTGTTTCTTAACTTTTGCCATCTTATTTTCCATTTGATGAAAAGTCTGGGGTGACAAGTTGTTAAATCATGCTTACCTTGTAGACTGAGACCTAAATCATCCCTTCACTAAAACCTAAGCAGTAGGGGCGCCTGGGTGGCTCAGTCTGTTGAGCATCTGATTCTCGATTTCAGCTCAGGTCATAATCCCAGGGTCATGGGATCAAGCCCTGTGTCAGGCTCTGTGCTGAGCTTGGAGGCTGCTTAAGGTTCTCTCTCTCTCCCTCTGCCCCTTTCCCCAACTTGCATGCTCTCTCTCCCTAAAAAATAAAATAAAACAAAACTAAGCAGTAATATTAATTATCTGGAAATGTGTGACAGATTGAAATCTGTTCATTCAGGCTTGCCTCTATGACTGGTCTTTTAGGTCTATGATTTTTTTTTAAAATGGTGCTTCTTCAAATTTGGAGAGAAGTCATATAATTACCAAATTAAACACAATTTAAAATTCTCCCCCCCACCACCCAAAACAAAATTCTTTTCCAAAGCTGCTATCTCGTTTATATATACTATTAGGGTAAGAGTGGGTCAAGCAGGTCAAGAAGCACATTTCCACATCTTGTTTAGAAGCTGCCTGAGGAAGTTCTCAAAACACACCCTTTTTCACAAACTAGGTTTGTTCATAAGATATAATTTGAATGAGTGAAAGCCAGATGAAAAATTACAGTTTCACAAATCAGTGTCCTCACACTACCTGCTCTTCTAATAAAAAACAAAAATTTTAGCCAAAAATATAGATGTTCTAAGAAATCCTCATGGTTGATCTTAGGAAAACACATTTTCCATCAGAGCATAAATTAATTTAGCCATCCAGATATGTCTCCTTGGAATTTGGATCAATCTTTAGTTGAATAATGAAATTTTCCATATCTCATAGGTGGCTGTTGAAAGTGTAGGGGCTAAGGACTGGCTCTCCCAAGATGGGCCACTATGCCATAAAGATTATTTTGAGTTAAAAGTAACCAAAACCCACCAGATGCAGGAAAAGCTCTCTGCCTCCCCCTCAACTGCCTAAATATATTGGAAAAGAGAGCCTGTCCCAGGAAGAGAGCTATTAACAAAGACTCCCCTTTACCTAAGAAACTTACCTGCATAATAGGACAACCTTTGTTTTTCCAAACATCTCTTATCATCTTCCTGGTAATGATCTTCCTCCCCTTTGTGTCCTTAGACCCCTACCCCTCTTCTTAGGTCATATAATCTTCATGTTGCTTCACTGTCTTTGAAATTTCACGTCTATGTGGATTCCCTGCCCATACACCTATTAAATTTCCGCTGTTCAATCTGTCTCATGTCAGTTTGATTCTAAGTCGAGCTAGAAGGACCATAGGGCAGAGGAAGGGCCTCCTCCTCAACAAAGCTTACTGAGTTAATCAGGCTTTAGGCTTAGTGCCGATATGCTCCTCTAAAATACAATTTCGGACTTTCCAAGGTAAAATTCTTCTGATACTTTTACCTTTACTAAATTTTTATAAATTTTCCCAGTTGTATAATCATTTGTCTTCATTTTTTTTTTTCTTAGAAAGAACATATTTGCATATCTCATATTAAGAATTAAGTTTTCTTGGGGCACATGGGTGGCTCAGTCGGTTAAGCGTCTGACTCTTGATTTCAGTTCAGGTTATGCTCTCCCGGTTCATGGGTTCTGGCCCTGTGTCAGGCTCCCTGCCGACATCATGGAGCCCGCTTGGGATTCTCTCTCCCTCTTTCTCTGCCCCTCCCACATGCTCTCTTGCTGTCTCTCAAAATAAATAAATAAACTTAAAAAAAAAGAATTAAGCTTTCTTGGAATTATGTTTTCAAAGTCATTATCAGAAATGAAGTTTTTCGTAACCAAACTATTGATTTTCCTTATAACTGAGAACATGAGTCATTTGGTGGAGTGCTCAGAGCTTGCTGAATGGAAAGGCAATTTATCATGAGAACATATAAATCTCTGTTGAGAAATCATAGCAGGTTTTTTGGTTCCAAACAGTTCTAACAGAGACCCTTTAGAGAACAGTCCTGATGTTGCCTAATGTTTTGCAACTATGTCAGTGGCCAGCTGTTGAACTGATCAATAACAGTAAAAATTTTCCAGGACTTCAGTGGGTAAGAAGGAAAGTAGCTGATGAGGAGTGAAGTCTACTGAATGATGAACAGTCACCACTCCCACCACAACAATGTCTCAGAAAAATCACTTTTATCAGAAAGGGAGGGTGTATGTGACTGCTAGGGGAGATGTATTATATTCATCATTCATTTATTTATTCAAGTGTTTAGTGAGCACATACCGGGTATTAGACCCTGTTCTTATATTGTGATAGTGATAATAATTGCTCTAATTCCTTTTCCTTTGGGACAGAATGTTTGAAAATTGGGGGCAAAAATTAAATAGGGAACTTTCTTGTCTTCCTGGTAGTCATTCTGTTTCATAATATAGGAAAATACTGCAAAGAGTCTGGTCACCCCCAGATTCAGCCAGTAACTCTCTGAGAACTCACAAAAGAATGGATGGTTGTCTGCATGATGAATTAAATAGGATTTGACTCAAATGGGCCAGAAGTCCTAGGACCTGGGGGCAAAGCAATAAGTTATTTAACTTTTTAGATCCAGAATGGATCTATATAGAAACATGGTGGAAACGTGTGCAGGATAAAAATGAGAAGGAAAATATTCAGTGATTGATAGTCGTGGCTTAGTGAGATAGGCAGTAAATTGTACTAAATAGAATGAAAAAGGCTCCAGATTGCTCTATAATGAGACTTAAAGGTAGCTTCTAGGAGTAACAATTTTGTACGTCTTACATACTCTAGGTTTCCATCCATGTGAAGGAAGAGTGAATGACAGTGTATTGATCTTTCTTTCTGATCATGAAACTACTGCTCTTCTCATGGCTATTTTCCTAATTTTAGATCAAGTACCTAGTAGGAAATGGACAACATCTTGAATGCTGACATGGCAAATCCCAAAATATAGGTTCAAATGTTAGAGAGACTTAGTTAACTTGTTTTGCCTTTTGTTTTTCTGACTTAATAGCATATGAGAAGTTCGGCTTAGTAGGTGAGCTGTGGTTTAGTACTGAAGTCATACTTCCATTTGTAAAAAAAGAAAGCAGAGTTTGCAACGTTATTGAAAGAGCCTCTTAGTTCCTAAAACCCTAAGGAGAGTCTTCATTCAGTTAAATTGCTTTACTATAAAAAATATATACACTAAAGCAGAAAATAAATTCCCCCTTTTATATTAAGGCAGGCTGGTCTTATTAATAAAAGTAAAGCTAAACAAACAAAAAATTAAAATCAATATTTCATATCTAAACTAAAATGCTTAAAGACCAGGTAAAGAAATGATGCCCATTTTCTTTAGAACAAGGTTCTATGTCCATATCTATATTCTGTAATACAAATATAATTTTAAACCAGAGGAAGGGGGCATGGAGTTGATGCCTTTAGTTCAGAATGGCTAGACGATTCTTTAAATCCAGGATTCTCCTCCTCCTCTTCCTCTCCATCCTCCTCCTTCTGCTTTCTTCTTTATAAATATTCTGTGATTCAGGAGCATCTCAGAGAAAGAAAATCAAATATAAGTATCTCAGGGAGGGCATCGCATACTCAAGTTCTTTAGAGCACAATAGGGCCAATTACTAGAAACTGTTGGAATGAGGACAGAAGCATGGTAAGGAGGCTTCTGAAAAAATCGTGCTTATCTTCAGACCCCTGGTGTTTCTAGGTAAGACCATTGAGGGGCAGGCTGGGAAGAGGCATATCTTGTTTGACTTAGTGTCTCTAGCCCTAGCTAAGTCTCCACCATGCAGTTTGGACTCAAAAGGCTGGTAGATAAATGATAGCAAGGACCGGAACTGAGACCATAGGTGACATACACAACCTGGTTAGTGGGAAAAAGCCTGTCTTTTGGAGCGAGGAAGCCCTGGTTTTGAATTCTAGCTCTCCTACCTCCTTTCCTGTGTGCCCTGACACATGCTATTTTACCTGCTGAGACTACAACTTCTCTATTGTAAGTGGGACACTTACTGTTGGGATTTCTAGGAGCCAGTACAAAAACCGGCTTTTACTCCTGAGTTCTGAACAGACTATGAAATGGCAATTGAATTACTAGCTTAATTACTGATAGGGGCAGCTGGAGATGTGGCTTAAATCTATGGTGAATGGTCTTACTAAAGCCCTGTCCTAAATCAATGGACACATGAAGAATGCGAACACAACTCCCTCAATACCTGCCCCCCACCCAGGGCGTTAGGATGGAATGATTTCATTTAGATGGACAATCAGGAAGTCTTACTTTTCAGTCTTCTCTCAATCAGATTGTGAATATTTTGGAAATCAGCTGAAATGAGCATAGACTTGGCTGTATAGAACTACCAGGGCCTTTATTTAGAAAAAAAACAAAAAACCTGTATGTGCCTGCTATAGCCTCATGGGCTGTTCTGCCCCCTAACCAGTAATTCTTTGGGGCCAGGTAGGAGATGGCTTTTTTAATGCTGGATGGAGAGATTGTTCCAAGCAAATTCACTATTGCTAAAATGGGTCCCTAGCAATAATGCCATAAATAACAATAATAATAATAATAATAACAATAATAAAGTTTTCCTGACCTATATTTTTAGTAGTTTAGTCTGCTAGATAGATTTTGGCTGATCTCCTTTCTTAAGCACTAAGGAGAAAGCCAGAGAAAAATGGCGCCATCACGTATCATGGGAGTCAGGAAGAGACTTATTTTAACTACTTGGAATAGTTCATAAGATTCCTGAAACCTTTGTACCTCCACCCCTCTTTACTTATTTTTATTACCATCTGTCTATTCTCCTATAATGATTAGCCAGGAAGGTCTGAAAATGGAAAGGACTTGTGCACGTATTTTCAGTGGCAACAAAGAAAACAGCAGTGAGGTGACTGTTCCTGCCAAGTGGGTGAGGAACCCAGGAGGGGAGGGCGGGTTGTAGCAGACTGGAGGCTGCAGCTCAGGAGTCTGTGGAAAGAGGGGAAAAAATGATAAGGGTTGCAGAGTAGAGATGGGGGTGGGGGGCACAGGCAGCAAATCCAGGACAGAGACATTACCCGAGGGTCTGAATAAGCAAAAGACCCATGTACAGGTTTCCTGAATGTAGCTAGACTAAAATTAATGCTTCCAACAGCCAAAACAAATTTTTGTTGATGTTTCCTAATTTAAAAATAAGACCAACAGCCCCTTTTAAGCAAGTTATCTTGACATTACAGATATTTTAATTTGGCTTCTTGGATCAAGCGGATGGAATAGTGTGGAAATTAATTCATAAATCTTAGAGAGGACTTATGAGTTGTTTGACAACACTCCTGTATACATCATTTTTCCTTAGATCATTTGCCTGCCGGTATTTCATTCCTAAGAGCAGCAGTTGAGAATGGGAGGCATTCCCCACCCCACCCCCAGGCTTAGAATCCACCAAAACTTGTGGGATGAACATTTTACCCAAATATAGACCTTTCAGTGATTAAGCTAATTTACTCTTTTCAAACTGTGACATCCTGTTTATAAGAAAGAAGACTTATAAAAAGTCATCTTGAGTATGAACTAACTTTTAAAATCAACATCTTGGTGAACTTATGTGTTAAGTGAGTCACAGCTATTTGGATGAAGACTTTCTGGTTTTGAAAGAGAAAGTACTCGGAAAAAAATGTCATTTTGGTTTCTTTGAAATGGAAACATTTGAAAAATGGAATTCGCTAGAGAGCCTATCGTATAACAAGTTTCCACACACAACTTCTTAAGTCACTTCTGTGAATTTGTAGAACTGCATTCCCCGTGGGCCAACTCTTAACCATCATGAGATACATTTGGCCTCCACAATCCTTCCCAGAAATGGTATTTTTGAAAATTTTACACAAGGTAAAATTTTTACCATATTTTGAAGGTGATATTATTTACTTTGGAAACTGTGCTTTTCAGATTACTCTTTGTCCCCAAAGAAAGCTGAACTTGTGTCTGTTACTTGCCCAAGAGAAAAATGTTCTCTTTTTACTCTGACCCTTTGATATTTGACAATGTCATTGTGGGCAGCTCATAGTCTAATATATATATAGTAATGCTTATTTTCGACTTCGTGTTTGACTTTCATTCATACTTGCTATTTATGAGCTGTTCTTCCGAATGGACGGATTGAACCTTTGTGAATGGAGTACATCTGTGACCCCTCTAAGCATCTAATCTCCGTGCTGTTGATACCACAATCCTGATCTCTTGCTCTGCCCTGTTGAACGTTAGATCTGTATGTAAGGATCCATCCTTCACCTGTTGGTACCGCAAGCACTTCAAACCTATCATGTACCAATTTGAATTACTTTTTTTTTTTTTAGTCACTATTCCTTCCCCTGTGTTTCCCGTTCAGTTACTGTCATCATCTCCCAAAAGAGGAGCTCTGGTCATCCTAGAGCCCTTCCTTGATGATGCTGCCTCTAATACCTTTTCTTTCCATTCCAGCCCTAACTCAAGCACAATAACCTCTTGCGTAGTTCAGAACAAAAGTTTTTCATGAGACTTTTCTTGTGAACCTGCCTTCTCTGCTGCTGGATCTTTCTGAGCATAGGGTCAAACATGAATATAAGACTTATCACCTATAAACTTTACCTCCACCCCATCGTGTTAGGAACACGTTTTTGCAATCTGACACAATTCACTTTTTCTACATTCCTCTCTTCTACCCATCTACTCCCCGGCCCCCATCCATATGTAGAGTTAGCTACTAAAAGTCCTTTGAATATGCCGTGTATTTATACACTGAACTTTTCTCTGTTTTGATCTTCATTACTGAAGACCCCCTTTTCTCTTCTTGCCTTTCCCCTTCCAGAAGTAAAAATCATTTCTTCCATGTCCTCTCACAACGCTTTTTTATTCTTATTTGCTATCCCTTGATCTACCCCATTATGGGAAATTGTCTATGTGAGGCTTTCTCAGAGTAAATTATGAATTTCTGCAGAGAGAGACCTGTTCCTCTCTCTTGTGAAGAGAAGTAACTGTTTTCAGTGTTGGGGAATTAATAAGTGCCCCATTAATATGTGCTGAGGTAGGGATGTGTTGAAATGTATTCAGATTCTCATAGGTGCAGCTTTTGTACCAAATGGATGGAGAAGCAACAAAGATTAGAGTAAAGCAGAAGAGGTCCTTTGCTAATTTTGTCTTGACAGCTAAGGATGTAAATTTGTGACCTGCATGAGAATTCCTCCAGACAGTCAGAAAATAACGAACGGCAATATCATCTACAAATTACTCTGTGTTCCATATAGACCCACTGACGCATTGTCTCAGGCATTTGTTATCAATCCATTGTATTGGTGATTTTAGAATAAGAGCCACTTTCTGACCAGGTTGACTTTGTATTGATTGGTAACCATGTATTGATTGGCAGTAATGTAAATACGCTAAGGCAAATGCATACCCCAAAAGGTGTCATTTCTGTCTTCTACATGTTCAGTAGATGTGGAAAGAGAAACCAGTACACATGGAATAATGAACCTCTAGACTAGCTAAACAAAAAAAGAAATCTAGAACAAAGAAAAATCATTATGACCTAGAGATGTAATGAACAGTCTCATTAAGAAGAACCTAGTGACTGAAATATAACACTGGATGTGGATGTTAACTTACTGGAATTAAAATAAAAACTTAAAAAAAAAAAAAACTTGTGACTCATTCTTGAAAAATAGAAAAGGAGAGGAAAGAATTCCATATGAAGACAACAACATGGATCAATTGACAAGATTTCTATTTTGCAAGCCAAAATTCAGTTGGTACTTTTAGCAAATATCCATATTAATTACTTTCATGAATACAAAGTTATTTTGTCCTGCTTTATTTCTCTCACACAGGTGGATCGGATATCGAATATCTAGACTTCTACAAGCCTGTCGTGTGGTTTTGGATCCTTGTAGGGCTCGCTTACTTTGCTGCTGTCCTGAGCATGATTGGGGACTGGCTCCGAGTGATATCAAAAAAGACAAAGGAAGAGGTAAGAATTAAGAAGTGTGCAAAAACACTCCTATTTAGCTAATTCAGTACAAATTATTTTTCATCTTTTTTGATATTTATTTTTATAATAATGTTACAATTATGTTTGACATAATTGTTTACAATAAATGTTACTTAAAATGTTTAACATTTATGTTTGGTGTATATTTGCTGTATGTTAAAGTATAATTCAGTTAACAAATATTTGCTTAACACCTCTGTGTGCTAGATGCTATCAAGGTGCTGAGGCTAATTTATAATGAAAAAAAGATGTAATTTAAAATATTTTCTTCACCATTTTTTTTCCTTTTTCTTTTGTTTTATTTCTTTTTTTTCTTAAGGTCACAAAGTAAATGGTATTCCATAAAGAGAAATACAATAGAAAATGTTTATGTCAAGGGGCGCCTGGATGGCTCAGTTGGTTAAGCATCTGAGACTTCGGCTCAGGTCACGATCTCGCAGTTCATGGGTTTGAGCCCCACGTCAGGCTCTGTGCTGACAGCTCAGAGCCTGGATCCTGCTTTGATTCTCTGTCTCCCTCTCTCTCTCTCTCTCTCTGCTGCTCCCCTATTCACACTCTGTCTCTCTCTCAAAAGTAAAATAAACATTTAAACATTTTTTAACAAGAAAATGTTTATGCCAAGATGTCAATAACATGAAAAAGTGAATGTGTCATGTAATATTAAATTTTTTAACTATATTAAATTTTTCCTCCTTTCTTATGTTGCTATAAATGTGTGCAAGTACACACATGTATGCACACATATGTACCCAAAGCTGTATGCCTTAAGGCCAGTTTCCCTGCGTACAGATTTCAGGTGTTCAAAAGATACCTTTTTACCTATTTTGTACAACTATACATACAGAAATGAACATTAGAATCCTGACTCATGAAATTTTGGAAAGTTTAAAGTTTAAATCTTGATCTTGAAATTTTATACTTTGGAAATTACATTTTGATTTCATGTTTATAGACCCAGGAGTATTATCAGTTTGAGGGACACAGTAGTGTTTTATTATGATTTCTGTATTTTTAGTTTGTAGATTTTAGCCAACTCTACCACTTTTTTGAGAAAAACAAATCTGTAAAACCTTCAGTTATTACATCCATTATCTTCCTTTAATTACCCCTCCATTTCATTATCTGGTGTTCATATGCTAGGAGACACCTGGTGTTAAAATCTTTAATACAGCAAAGGTGATTCTTTAAACATAAACCCAAGAGAAATAGACTATGATAGGAAATGATAAAATCCATTTCTCTCTACAAATACTTTCTTGAAACTCATCAAGTCATATAATTTGTTACCAGTACCCTAGGTGTCTATAGTAATTAGAAAGACTGTAAGTGATTCAGCACTCCCTTCATGGGTACCATATTTCTCAATTAAAAACTCACATAGTCTGTATGCATTAATTTATATTTTAGCTGCACCATAAAACCAAATATTTTATTATAAACAAATCATGAAGATAATTTGCTTGACATTCTGATTTAAATCATGTGAAAAGTTCTGCTTAGAACAGGACCCCAGTTGATTCACCTCCATCTTAGACTTTGCATGTGTGTGTGTGTGTGTGTGTGCACGCGTGTGTGTGTGTGCGCGCGCGCATGCGCGCACAAGACAGAGAGAGAAAGAGAAGTGAGGGAGAGAATATTGTAATTGTTTTAACTTTGGTGTACTTTTAAGGATCTTGAGATGCTACAGGAAAAAAGGAAATTGAAGCTAAGAAATGTTTCGGATAACATAGCTAAAAAGAAAATTTCTCAAACCTCTAGCCCTAAACAAGATTTTAAATGGATTTTTAAAACACACACAAGTATTTATTTTTTAATTAATTTTTAAAATTTGTGTATAGTTGGCACACAATGTTGCATTCGTTTCAGGTGTACAACGTAGAGATTCAACATCTCTACACAAGCATAGCTACCGTCTGCCACCATACAACGCTGTTACGAGATCACTATGTTCCCCGTGTGGTAATTTCCATCCCCGTGACTTACTCATTCCGCAACTGGAAGCCTGTACCTCCCAGTCGCCTTCACCCATTTTGCCCATCCCACCCACCCCCTTCCCTCTGGCAACCACCAGGTTTTTTTCTTTGTATGTGTTGGTCTGATTCTGACAAGCATTTATTTTGTAAATAAAATAGAATTGAACCGAACATATCTTCTTCAGATAGATAGGAGACGTTTTGTGAAAGACACATACACACATATTATAAAAACACTATATATTATATACACACATGCATATACACATACTAAGATTACTATGGATCACAGTCAAAAAGTGTAAAAGCCACTAAGGCGCATATAGAACAGAGGGAAATTTTATTTTTATTTTATAGCATAGACTATTTGATCAGAGTTTGAAACCTGTATTATTAAAAACCAGGGCTTGTGTGATAGGACTAGCTGGTACAAAGCCTGAATATCCTTTTCCAGAGTAATGAGATAATGATCTGCAGGAGTCCCGCCATCACACACATGAATGATGAGGGGCTGAAACAACAGACATTTATTTTCTCACGGTCCTGGAGGCTGGAAGTTCATAGTCAACGTGCCAGCAGGCTTGGTTTGTGGTCAGATCTCTCTCTTCAGCCTACAGATGCTGCCTTCTCCCTGTGTCTTTACATGGCCTTTTCTCTGTGCACGTGCATGGAGAGAAAGCTCTGGTGGCTTTTCCTCTTCTTTGTAAGGACATATGTCCTATCAAATCAGCGATGCACACTTATGACCTCATTTAACCTCAATGACCTCCTTAAAGGCCGCATCTCCAAATACAGTCACATGGAGAGTTAGGGCTTCAACATGTCTTTAGAGGACACAGTTTGGGCCATCACACCATCTTTTGAAATAAATTTAAATTTCTACATGAACTGGCTTGTGTAACGTGAAAAACAAGTTCATGTGCCTTCTTATGAGTGATCTTCGTGATTCTCAAACAGAAGTATGAGATGCATCACCGTGTTTTCGTGCTATTAAACAGTGAAACATAGAAACATTGCTTTTTTCTTACCACAAGTCTCTTAGCTTTCACTTAACCTTTTGAGTAACTTGTGGTTTCTGGTGACTGCATCTGCAGAAAGCTCATGTGAGTCAAGGCCATGAGCGAAAGTTAACTTGAACCCTCCTGGAGCTGCAGCCACAGCTGCTCTGGACAGTGGCGCCAATTAAAATGGAGCCATCGGTTTGAGCAGATGTGTGTTTTCTAATTTATTTAAAATGCAATGTAGAGGGTGGGAGGGAGGGGAGGGTGGTTGATGGGTATTGAGGAGGGCACCTTTTGGGATGAGCACTGGGTGTTGTATGGAAACCAATTTGACAATAAACTTCACATATTGAAACAAAAAATAAAATAAATTGCTCTAGAAAAAAAAAGAAAGAGAAAGAAAGAAAAGAAAAAGAAATAAATAAAATGCAATGTAGAGAAATGACAAAATTGGGTTACAAATTCAACAGGGGAATGGGACAGACGATTGATAATTTACCTACAGATTATCAGAGCCAAAGTTTTTACAAATGAAAATACTACAAACATTTCTACAGCAATGGAAGAAGGATTATGAGATCATTTTAGTTTTGAAATAACTCACTAGACGGCATAATGGAATAAAACACAACTAAATACAATCTAGTCATCTTAACATAGATGAAACGTGCGTGCTGGGTGACTGTTCACTCTGGATTCCTTACCTTCTGTACCTAAACCATTCCAGATGCTGTAACCTCTACAAACTTCCTACATTCTTAGAAGCAACAAGTTATGTCTGGCTTTCAGTTTTGATGAATAAAAATGCAAATCTTTATTTTTGATAACTTGAAATTTTCCCTATTAAAAAATGTTAACTAATATAGAATATACAAAATAATACATAGTATTAAATTTCCAAGTGATAATATTAAAAACATTCTTTCCCTGAATGAAAATATTTTGCCTACCAATGTCTCCATTACATATTATTTTTTGTTTTGTTTTGTTTTTGTTTTCTGTATTCTTTTAAAAAAACTTTTTTAATGTTTATTTTTGAGAGACAGAGAGAGAATAGGGGAGAGGCAGAGAGAGAGGGAGACAGAATCTCAAGCAGGCTCCACACTGTCAGCACAGAGCCCAATGCAGGGCTCGAACTCACAAACTATGAGATCATGACCTGAGCCAAAACCAGGAGTCGGATGCTTAATCAACTGATCCACCCAGACACCACTGTTTTTTGTATTCTTAAACCATACCATGAGTATCAGTTGAGTATAATTATAGACCTCTACTCGTATGTGGCCTTATTTCTGTTTTTTTTTTTAATGCTAAAGCATATTGTTTCCAATGATGACTAATTTTAATGAAAATATTATGGTCAGGAATTAGAAAAAACGGGTTTTGATGAACATGGTGAAATGAAATATGTTAATATAGCTGATGCACCTGAAATATTTGCGGAAGAAATTAGTTGAAGCAACACTGCATTATTTCAAAATGTCATATATAATTACAGTTGATGTGCATTCCTCAAGGATAATAATAATGACCTCTACAAAAGTGTTTACTTGTTTCATTATCTTTAAAAGTTTAATAGAGAGTAGGCACAGGTTCAACGCTAAGAATTGGTATGACCAATGATCTTTTCCTGTGAAGCCGTGTACCCCCTTCTGAAGAAATGATGTTTCCGTTTAGAAAATAAAGATTATTTAGGTATTCTGGATAATACAGTAATACCGCTATCTGAGACAGGTGTAATAAAAGTAAGATGTGACCACAGAAGTCACAAGGGAAATTTTTAAGCAAGCACAGAATAGCACATCCTTATTATACATAGTTTGCTACTGTTCACCTTCCTTGAGTTTGACACGCCTGTGATTTCTGTAGAGTTCTTGTGTTGATGTATATGTTCCCGTATCTGGAGTGTTCCTGTCCATAGGTGAGATGAACGCCACCACAGCCCCCACCACAGAACGCCAGTGTTGTCAGACCATGTGGCACTACAGCTGGCTACAGTGAGTGGACAGCCCAGCGTCACTTCTTTACCAATATCATGTGGGGTGTTTTTTTTTTTAAGTTTATTTTGAGAGAGAGAGTGTAGGAGGGACAGAGAGAAAGGGAGGCACAGAATCCCCAGCAGGCTCCGCACTGTCAGCGCGGAGCCCTATGCAGGGCTCGAAGCCATAAAACTGTGAGATCATGACCTGAGTCGAAACCAACAGTCACTTAACCGACTGAGCCACCCAGGTGCCCTGACCAACATCCTGTTGTTGACTCTCTGGAGGTGTTCATGCAAATGGAGACGCTCACCTTAGTAGGTTGGCCTTACATCATAGTAAGAAAACTGCCTTTGGTGGGGAACTGTAGTTCCAGAAGCCTTTAAAGGCTGTGCCTGGAACTTCTTTTGCCCCAGGGACCTGAGAATATGGAGGAAGATGGTTTTCTTCTTGTGCCTAGCTTGTGGCAGCATGTGGTCTTGCCCTAATCTCACTCGGGATGGCGATGCCTCCTTTCTGTGAAACAGCTGGGACTCGGCAGCAGGATTTCTTGTCCCGGATGAGCAATTAAAGAGTATTTGTGGCCTGAGTCCTGGAAGAGTAGCAGCCGACCAGTTTCTTGTTATTTTGTTTGGGAGAAGTGCTTTGAATACGAAAGGCTTTATATGCCATTTGAAATAGATTAGGCTTTATTCTGAAAACCTTGGAGAGCCACTGGAGGATTTTAAGTACGTGGAATGAATGATCTTGTCAACAGTGAGGAAGATGGATCAGAAATGAAGCTGGATGCAGATGATCATTCAGCAGTGATGATTGATTGCGAGAATCCAGGTTCTGTACAATGAAGACTACGGTGCCCGCAGGATGGGGATGAAAGCACGGGCTTCAAAACTATTTGGGGGATAGAAGGAATAGAATGTGGCAACCCATTAGCTTCGGGCAGTAAAGAGAAAAAGAGGATGACATGTCTCTGGCTTCCGATGGAATTATGGAACACAGGAAAAGGAGACATTCTGGAGGCAGAATTAAGATGATTTGGACACGCTGTCTTTGAAGGATGTGTTGGATGTCAGGTGGCTAATTCAAGTGTGAACAGTGGTAGAAGGATGGGAGCTGGAGAGATAGTTTGGGGGGTCATCACTACATAAATGACAATGTAAGTTGGGAGTAGGATAAATTCACCTAATCGAGATTTGTAAAGTAAGCCAACAAGAGAGCTAAAAATGGAACCTGCAGTGATACCTTCATTTAAGGTGGGGGAGGGGGGTGGAATACAGACACTGTAAAGGACTGTTTAGCAAATAATATAGTCAAATATATTGATTCACGATAGGATCTGTTGGAAGGACAAAAGAGTTGAGGTTTTGAAGAGAAGATAATTGAAGTGATGGATAAGATTGGCTACAGACAATGGGGGAAGAAAAGGAATCTAAGGAAAGCCTAATGCAATAAGATAAAATAGGTAAGTAAAGTAACTAGAATTCCCTATGAGGTTGTGCTCCAGGGGCACCACTCCTGTAAAGAAAAAAAATGTAAATATTGTCTTGGAATGGTGCCATGCACTGGGCATACTCTAAGATAGATCTTTGGGCACATCAAGCACAATTCCCAAGAGCCACATTCAATGTTTTCTTATGGAGATAGGAGCCCTCGGAGCACAAATAAAAGAAGATTGTGTGTCTCCACTGCTACCTGGGTTGAGCAGTGTTAGCAGCCCTGATCCTGGGTACTGCTGGGTATGCACATGTGGTAAGTATGGACCGTGATGGGGTGGGAGGTGAGCTGTGACAGTGAAGATACTGGAGGCGTGGAGACCAGTTAGGAGATTATTTAACATCTGATTCATTCCTAAAGCATTCATGATCTCAAGGCTCTGTGCTGGGCATGAAGCCTACGTAAAAACAAGATAAAATAAGAAAGACGTACTAAGTACTATATGATGTGTGCCGCATTAGGTTCTGGGAGTAACTCTTCATTGGTGTTAGTTTGAGGCTGGTATCCTTATTGGGAAGATTCCATAGGTGGTGTATTTCCTAGTTGATATTTATAATTTTGCTTTTACTTTTGTTCTAGAGGTGGAGAAAGGAGTTTTGACTAAGAAGGTACTTAGTCTCTGATTAGTTTCTAAAAGAGTCTGCCTTTACTTTTTTTTCCTTTCTCTTCCCCCATCCCACCTTTCCAACCTTCCTTTCTTTAACCTTCAAACAACATATCAGACTTTGTAGTTGTTGCTTTGATTTCCAACATTGGGGAGAGGGGCATTTTTTCTGGTCTATTTTTATTCTATTTTATTTGTTCTCTGTTGAGATACTAAAATAATCATAAATGAAGCTGGACTATGGATACAATATACAGTAATCATAGACATCGCAGGTTTATATTTCAATGCATATAACTTTGGTTAAAGGGTAAGAATAAAATAAAACAGAGGCAGGCAATACCACAAAGTGTTAAGATACGCAGATGGGGCACCTGGGTGGCTCAGTCAGTTGAACATCCAACTCTTGATCCCAGGTTGTGGGATCAAGTCCCACGTCAGGCTCCATGCTGATGGTGGAGTCTGCTTAATATTCTCCCTCACTCACTCTCTCTCTCTCCCCCCTTCCCTCCCTCCCTATGCTCATCTCACCTGCTTGTGCTCTCTCTCTCTAAAATAAAAAATAAAATAAATAAAATAAAATAAGGCAGATATAAAGGGCCCTACTTTTCTATCCCATGGGGAGGGAGGCGCCCCTCACTGTACTATGGGGAAGAGCTCAGAACAATCAGACTTTGGGGTGCCTGGGTGGCTCAGTCGGTTGAGCGTCCGACTTCAGCTCAGGTCACGATCTCGCGGTCCGTGAGTTCAAGCCCCACATCGGGCTCTGGGCTGATGGCTCAGAGCCTGGAGCCTGCTTCCGACTCTGTGTCTCCCTCTCTTTCTGCCCCTCCCCCGTTCATGCTCTGTCTCTCTCTGTCTCAAAAGTAAATAAACGTTAAAAAAAAATTAAAAAAAAAAAAAAAGAACAATCAGACTTTGAGGTCACGTGGTGAACTCTGCCTGGTTGTGCTAAGGAGACGGGTCCTTCTCATTCCAGGTCCAGCTACCTACTTAGTAAATAGAAATTTGGAAAGTAGAATAAAAATAAATAAAAGAACAAATAACAATGTAAAACTTAAATTATGTTTTGAGGTAACAGTAACTTTTTTATACCAGTACATCTCTAATTTCTAAATGAATTTTATGGACAGCCATTTCTGTAGAACCAAGACCCCAAGTTATGTCTCTGGTTCATCTCAGGATTATACTGCATACCATGAACCTTAGTGGGTACAACGTTAGGAAGTCCTTACCAGTCAAATGATATGCTGAAAACAAAATAAGATTTGAGAGTAGTAAAAATGGAAATACTTTTCTTCTACAGTATACTTTATTTCTTTTTCAATATTAAATGAGATAATGATGCAAAGTGCTCAGCTGTCTAATAATTACTATGAAGGAAACTGAAGCACAGGCGATAAGATTACTTGCTTAAGGTTATAAAGGTAGTAAGTGTTAGAATAAGTAATCAACCCGGATGGTGTAACTCCGTGGCCCAACCTTTCTGCCTCGCTGCCTCCCGAGGGCCAAAAAAAGTTAGTTGTGTGTTACCGTTATCGTTCTTTTTCTCTTCTTTTCATGTGATATGTAGGTGATATCAGCACATTACAAATAAGTACCCAAATCTGATCCATCTTCTACTGTGTATCTACAGAGAAGGGCTTTGTGAATTTAGTTTGGTCACTGGTTGTGTTATGGGTCAGGTCAGTGATCTCTTGAAAACTAAAGTTTTAACTAAAGTTTTAACATTTTTTTAAACGAATGGAAATGATTTGTATGATTTCTGAAAAGTGCATGGGCTCTGAAGCCCTTAGAAGAGATTTAATACATCTTACCTATTTGCTAGCTTTGCAAACCTCACCAAAATACCTAAGCTCTCTGAGTCTCCGTTTTCTTATAAAGTAAGATTTTTTTTTAATTTTTTTTTTCAACGTTTATTTATTTTTTTGGGGACAGAGAGAGACAGAGCATGAACGGGGGAGGGGCAGAGAGAGAGGGAGACACAGAATCGGAAACTGGCTCCAGGCTCCGAGCCATCAGCCCAGAGCCTGATGCGGGGCTCGAACTCACGGACCGCGAGATCGTGACCTGGCTGAAGTCGGACGCTTAACCGACTGCGCCACCCAGGCGCCCCTAAAGTAAGATTTAACCTCCTTTGTGAGGCTGCTTTATAAAGACTCAATGGGTAGAGTGGGGGCTGTGGCTAAATGCTTACTAGATGCTTGTTCTTTTCCTCATAGGTCTGTGAAGAAATTAGCATCAAATTATTTTCACAAATCAAATAATTGTATAAAGTTCTAATACTATCAATACTAACCATCAGTTCAATATATATCATTATGTATTATTCTAAAATGCTGTGAGTGTTTATATGTCTAAATCTCTCATCTGGTTGAAATAAAAAGTCAACATAAAAGAAGAGGTAAACAAGAAACCATTATGGGTATACATATTGCTAGAATTTAAACACAAACCCTGAGTCCGTTTGAAAAGTCTAGGAAAAAGTAGGTGCAAGAATTTCAAGTATGTTGGGTGTTCTCTGGACTTGAAAACTAGGTTCTGCACTAAGTGTTCCTTAAATCTACCCACATTACTATTTTAATTCTTTTCTTGAATTGAAGCTGTAGATTTTCTGGTGTTCTGACGTGTGGTCTGAGGAAGAATCCATTTGTAGTTTTCCTTTTATTAAGGAAAGAGTAGTTCAATTGTTACTTAAAAAAAAACATGCAGGAATATTCCTTTCTTTTTTTTTCCTCCTTTAGACTGAACCTTTACTATTTATAAATTGCAACTTCTTTTTGCTTCAGGTATTTCACAGAATGTCACCCAGTAATGGAAATTCAGAGTAATTTTTTTCTATTCATTTGTACATAATAGGAAAATAACTTAAGTTAATAGTTTTTGCCTCAAAGCACTTTATAGGTAATTTTATTTTCTTTAGCTAGAGAGCATATTATGGGGATTTAATGCATCAAGATATAATGTTATCTGTCTCTTTTGACTGTTTTGATTCTGCCATCTGTTCTGAGAATTTGTGTTAGGAAAAGTGGTCACCATGAACTTTGCTTTCAAAATTGTTTTTGGACTTTCTTCATCAGACCAAAGCATTGTGCTTGCCTGTATTCAGAGCTAAAATCAATCAAATCCTGCAAAACATCAAACTTGTGTTTGCTAAGAACACAAGTAAGTGTGTTTTCAAAGATGGATCAACAAAATAAATTTGTTTTTAGTTCCTTTTCATAGATGGCTTTTCCTAAAAGAATATTTGTTTGTAGTTGGTTGGAGCTGAGTAGGGGGCCCACTTTGAAGTTTAATCAGGGATTATTTGATCATCTTTTGCAACAAAGTATGGTGATTTGTTTCGCATTCAGTGGATGACACCCTAATTGTAGAAAAGGAATTTAGTTCTTCTGCCTAAACTTGATATGAACCAAAAGAATGGCTTCCAATTAATCATGATGTGTGTGTGTGTGTGTGTGTGTGTGTGTGTGTACCTCCCCCGCTCGCTCGTTCTCTGTCTCTCAAAAAAAAAAAAAAAAAAGAATAAACATTAAAAAAAATTTTTTTAAAGAACTGATATGAGCAGAACAGGAAGATTTCATTGCACCCGTGAGCCCTTCAAAAGCTTACTTGCCTCTGCACAATGACTATAGGAGATCATGGTACAGGTGTCAGCCTGGGTCCCTGAGTAACCACAGTGAACAGAGCCCGCTGCTGACATGTTGTGAGTGATTAGCATGAGTGAGAGATTAAATTTGGTTGCTTTAGGCTGCTAAATTTAAGGGATTGTTTGTTAGAGATTATAACCTCCTCTATTTTGACTAATCTGGTAAAATCATAAACATTGCTCTCATTCAAGGAAAGAGTGAGAATAATAATAATAATTGAAGGGATTAAAATTTTATGTCCCATGCACATATTTGGGGAATTTTATATTAGCTTCCAAATCTCTGATGGGCTTACATATATTCTCTGAATTGATAATATTTAAGATATTATGTTACCTGCTTTTGTACTATTTAAGATGCACTAATAGTTTTATTAAAACAGAAGCATCAAGGTAAGAGTTGAAGCAACCTACTCTTTAAGGAAACTTTAGATGGACTTCAAATTGATGGAGACCAGATACTCCTATTTCTGTAAAAAAGCAGTCACTGCTTTCATTCAGGATTATGTATTCATTCAAGATCAGGTCCAATAATATTGAATCTATTCTATATGTAAACTTCCCAGAAGAAAGAATCTTTTTTATGAAACTGATGTTGAGTTTCATAAAACCAATGCCTAACACCAAAGTGATCACAGATATAAAAGAGCAAATATCCTTATATTATTTTTGAAATTTATTAGGTTGAACTCTATGAAATTGTTGACATTCAATTACTTTTGAACTTAAGAATCACAGTTCCATATGGTTCAGCCTAATGTTCTAAAGACCCGTATTTACAAAGCAATCTCTTGGGGTACCTGGGTGGCTCAGTCAGCTAAGCACCTGACTTCGGCTCAGGTCATGATGTTGCTGCTCGTGAGTTCAAGCCCCACATTGGGCTCTGTGCTGAAAGCTCAGAGCCTGGAGCCTGCTTCCAGTTCTGTGTCTCCCTCTCTCTCTCTGCCCCTGTCCCACTCATGCTCTGCCTCTTTGTCTCAAAAATAAATAAATGTTACAAAGCAATCTCTACAAATATTATAGTTTTCATATCATAAGCTACACATTGGCTTGTGACCTACACTCTTGGCAAAATCATACCTGGCTGGACATATCTTTATTCAGTACTTGGCTAAACCTTTCAAAATTCCATTGGATTATATACAAACTGTAGACTGATTATCTCAACTTGAAGAAGACCCATTGGTTATACTTGAATGTTCTACACATCTACCCTTGTTACACTTGTCAATTGTCACTCTAGCCTATAGTTCTGAGTTTCCCTTTTCTTTTCTCACCTGGCCACATCATAACTGCTGAAGCTCTCTCTGGGGCCACTTCACTCCAATCATGGATATAGATCCTCACTTTATTCCTCTTAATACAGCTAATATGAGGCTGAGAAAATCTATAACTTTGCGGGAGGTTTGGAGATCGCCTAAGGGAATTATAGACCAGAAGTGGAAAACTTGGTGCTAGGTAATCAAAGCATATTGCTCCTAGAGACCACTGGTCATCATCTTCAAATGTCCCACCTCGGCCATTTCACTCCTCAACCTCTGGCTTCGTGGCATATTGTAGTGGTCTGCTTATCACTCTAGATGAGTTTATTCTGTTGGATATTCCCTCTTCTGAGTGCAGGAACCAAACAAGCACAAAACCCATTGATGTGATAGTAATATAATATATTCAATATATAAAAATGCACAATATATGCAAATATGCCCTGCCCCAAAAGGAGATATCCATTTAAATTATTCAACATGACATTGGATTGGTCCAAAGCATCTCCATTTGGGGCGCCTGGGTGGCTCAGTCGGGTCAGCATCTGACTCCTGATTTTGGCTCAGGTCACGATCTCATGGTTGTGAGGTCAGGCTTGTCACTGGACATGTAGCCTGTTTAAGATTCATTCTCTCCCTCTCACTTTCCTCCTCCCCCACTTGTGCTTGAGCCCCTCCCCCCCCAGAAAGAAAGAAAGAAAGAAAGAAAGAAAAAGAAAAAGAAAGAGAGAAACTCCATTTGGATTGCTTCTTCAGGTGAAGTTGTTCTAAGAACTGGGGATAGGTATTTGATTACATATGTCTATGATAAAACAAACAAAACAAACACCCAAACATGCTCACCAAAGTAGTTACTTTCATAATGTGGTGGATCCAACTGCAAGGGTAAATTGCAGCTCCAGAATATCAGGCTGCTTATGATCCCTGAAATGTCTGTGTTTTCATCGAAAGAAAGAAAGAAAGAAGGGAGGAAACAAAAGCTGCTTACATCTTGTAGCTGTTTATTCCTGCTACACATATTTGTTCATAACTGCTCTGGTTTTACTGGTTTCATAATTTCTCTATACCAATAAGCACTTAGTTATCTTTTGAGGAAAATCTTATACAAAGGAATTTATTTTCAAAACTAAAAGCTATGTATATAAATATGGTGATATTCTTCATGGAATTTGTCACAAATGCCAAGGCTTGTAATGTGTCAGTTGTCCCTTCAGTTTCTTGGTGCCTATTTGTGAGAAGCTACGATATTTATTTTAGTGAGGGTATTTTTATGCTGTCTGATGCCATATACAAATAAAAGTCTTTGCACCTTACCAATCCCTCCATCAGGAACACTCCACTTTTTTCCAGAATTATCAGGCTCACTTACTAATATTTTCAAGTCTTTAAAAAAAAGAAAACAACTTCAGGGTTTCATCATGAAAACAATTTTCCATTCCTAAAACAACTTGGGGGGAGAAAACTCTTCCTTATTAAAATAACCTAATCTGGGGCACCCAGGTGGCTCAATTGGTTAAGCGTCTGACTCTTAATGCCGGCTCAGATCATGATCTCACGATTTGTGGGATCTATCCCCCCGTTGGCCTCTACACTGACAGCACAGAGCCTGCTTGGGATTCTGACTCTCCTTCTCTCTCTACCCCTCACCCCCGCTCTCAAAATAAATAAATGAATTTAAATAAAATAAAAAATCAAAGTTGCAAATGTTAATAACTTTTTACTTCTTTAAAACACTCCCCTGCAATACTACCCCTCCATTCAGCATCTTTCCCGTACTATCACGTATTAAAGAGAAAACAGTATTACAGGAATGCTTGATAGTCTAATTTAACTAAGAATTTGTTCAATGATTTTTTTTTAATCTTTGGCTTTAGTAGTCTTTCTGCTTTTAGACATCAAAAGTGCTACAGCAGTAATCTGTGGGAGAGAACATTCATTTTTTTATCACATACCATTTTGTCAAGGAGGCCTACGCCTTGACCATCCTAGTGAAAGCTGAAATCCCTCTACCCCTAGCACTCTTGATTCTCCTTACCCCGCTCTATTTTTTCATTATAATTACCAACATCTAGCATTCTATGTGATGTACTCATTTATTAGATTTCATTGTTTATTTCCTGATTCTTATCCTAGAAGGTTTTGTTCTTAAGAGAAGGAACTTGTGTTATTTTACTTCACCAGAATCAGGTAGAACAGCCCTTGGCATATAGTAGACACTCAATAAATGCTTGTTGAGTTCAATGAATGAAAATTATAGAGATAAATCAATGGTTCAGATTCTAGAGGAAGGGGTAGAATTCAAAATCCAGAAAAATATGGAGAAATCTAAAATAACTCAAGGAGTTTCTTTTTCATGCTTACTTTCAGTATTAGCATATCTTGTACTTCCTCAGTTATTTCACTCTGTCAAATCATGTTTTAATTTAGTTCATTTCTTAAATTTTCGGTAGAACCAAGGTATTCTTACTTTGGTGGTTCTTGTTCATTTTATCATTGCTTGTAGATACAAATAAGGTATAATTAATACTTAAGGGGTGGTTAATTTCATAATTAAATAGCTTGACATATAAGCTACTTAGAAGTTTCAATGGGCTAAAACTATTCATATTTCAGTAAAAAAAAAACTTGAGCAATTACTGTAAGATGCAGTCTGAAGTTTGATACTATCAAGCTAGAAGCTAGTTCAAAAGTTAGTCTCTATCTGCCAACAAATGTCAGGAAAATTTCATTTTTATTCCTGATGTGATGGATTTATGACAGGAAGATTCTTGGCAATTTTCATACCTTTATGGTAGTTTGTTTTGTTTTATTTTTTTAATGTTGTTTTAAGTTTATTTATTTGAGAGAGACAGAGACAGCACGAGCGGGGAAGGCACAGAGAGAGGGGGAGAGAGAATCCCAAGCAGGTGCCACGTTGCGAGCGCAGAGCCTGATGCAGGGCTCTCACTCACAAAACCGTGAGATCGTGACCTGAGCCAAAACCAAGAGTTGGCCGCTTAAACAGCTGAGCCACCCAGGTGCCCCTGTTTTGTCTTATTCTAAAATAATTGATCCTCATTATTTTCTGCTGCTTAGAGAGCACCTTCCACTCCCATCCCCACCCCATATGAAATATTGCTTACAGGCAGTTGATTTTATTTTGAGCACCAGGAATTTTTCCAGAAGACTTGAATATTTTTATCTTTTCTATGCCACGTAAAATTGCAAACTTGCCGATTTGAGGGTCATTTATTTTATTTGAAAAGTGAAATACATGCATAAGTGAAGAAAAATGCAGGCAGGAAAGGGGATTTGTGCCCAACGGACCTAGAGGACAATACACATAATAAGAGTACTGGATAAAGTGAAGAGGGTAGAGAAATTGTTTTCTTAACATGAAAGTAATTTAATATGGAGTTGTAAAAGACGAATCTCTGTGTTTTCCAAGATCCCCAAGTGGAAAATATAGTTACCTCTAATGCATGACGTGAAATAATCTACTGTTTTTTTTTTTAATTAGAAAACTTCTGAAGATGCTGGCTTCAAAATAGTTGTTAATTTCAAATGGCACAGGTTTTCGTCTCACATTGGAACTAACAGGAATATTCTTGATTGGAAATGGTGTGTCTGAGATTCTATTTCATCTGCTTGGGAATTCCGAATGAGCAGCTTTGGGAAAGAAGTAGTCCCACTTCCTCTCCCCTCAATAATTTTACACACTAGGGGGCGCCTGGGTGGCTCAGTCAGTCAAGCATCCAACTCTTGATCTCAGATCAGGTCTTGATCTCAGAGTCATGAGTTCAAACCCCACAATGGGCTCCATGCTGGGCATGGATCCTACTTTTAAAAAAGTAGAAAGCAAGAAAAAAAGAAAAAAAATTACACACTAAAAGATCCTCAAAACACTGATACCATTTCTGGCACTGACATGCTAAATTATCTATTTTATATTTGTGCCTCATGAATGACTACATGGAAAATAAAATATTTACAGTTTTTATAATTTGGGAGAGAAACATTTGGAAATGGCTGCTTGACTGGAGGAAGAGTGTTCCTGGCTTTGAGATGACATGTAGTTTAAAAAAAAAAACTTTTTTTTAATGTTTATTTATTGAGAGAGAGAGACAGAGTGTGAGTGGGGGAGGGGCAGAGAGAGAGGGAGACACAGAATCCGAAGCAGGCTCCAGGCTCTGAGTTGTCAGCACAGAGACCGATGTGGGGCTCGAACCCACAAACCATGAGATCATGACCTGAGTTGAAGTCGGACACTTAACCGTCTGAGCCACCCAGGCGCCCCACGGTGTCATGTAGTTTAAAGCCTATCTAAATACGAAAATCTAACCAGACTAAATAAGTTTGTCCACCTAATGTGCAGCACGCCATAAAGACTGACACCGAGCATTTGCAGTGAAGAAAGATAAACTATTCATTGGTGTCCCACAACCCAGGAGACAGGGCGCTAATGCTCAAAAGTCCTAAACTCCCTGATGGCTTGCATGTGAGGATTTTTAAGGGCAAAACTTGGGGCAGGGGTCTTCTGAGAAGATGGATGCCATCAATTGGAGGCCCAGGAGGTCATGCTCACAGGTGTTCTGGTGTCACTATGCCTGGTCCCCCAGAGGTCCTTCCCAAGAGACTTGGAACCAAAAAGTGTCTGTATTCTTTATGTTAGAGATTTCGTCAGGTGCATTTGGTGACTATATGTTAATGGTAGTGCTAATTAACTACTTATAAGCTAGTTCATTCTGACTTGTTCCTTGGCCAATGCAGCCATGCCTGGAGTGATATGACCTCTAGAGGTCATTCTTTCTTCTGAAGTGATGAGATGGATGCTGGCTTCAAAAATGCTTTACGCACTTTTATATCCAAGATAGAAAAGGTTGTGTTATCCTGCATTTGACCACTGGGAAGCTCATGTGCTTCGTGCAGTCTTTTCGTTGCAGCGCGAGTGATGCCATCATTAGCGGGTTTTTTGTAGGAGGCTCAATGAAAAAGGGCAAGGTAGAGGATTCTTATATAAATAGGCAGATTCCATCTTAAAAATAGTCCCCCCAATTTTACAAATGTTGGAAGCTACAGAATTATTATAAATGATGGCTATTATTCAATAGTCACATGGCAAAGCTGCATCTTATGAAATAATACCTCCTTAAAATAGAGGAAGTGTCGAAATATAAATTTGAAGCGGCCTCTGGAACCCCTAGCTCGCCAAATAAATCCTCGCTTCTTATGAACCAAAGTGTAGGCTCTGTAAGTTGAAAGCACATGACTCAAAAGTGTTTCAAAACTTCTGGGGAAATGTCAAAGTTCTGGAATTTAATATTGACGAATATTCTATGTTTGACATATTTCTCCTGTTGTTGATTTGCGGGTCTTTGCATGAGTCTTAATTTCACTGCCAGCTGAGCCAGAAACAACCTTAGGTGTGTGTGTCTATGTCATCACTTCTTTGACCCTGCTTACTCTTACAGATACTTCGCATTTGCCCACTTTTGACATCCATGGGCGGCATGATATTCTTGCATTTACTCAAGCTCTCAAGTAGTGGGCATTTTGTCTCACAACGCAGCCACATGTATGGCTTGTCCCCTGGTGGACAATATGACAATTTGAAGAGATTTTTTTTTTTATTTTAACGTTTATTTATTTTTGAGAGACAGTGAGAGACAGAGCACAAGGAGGAGAGGGAGACACAGAATCTGAAGCAGGCTCCAGGCTCTGAGCTGTCAGCATAGAGCCCAACGCGGGGCTCGAATCTACAAATCGCGAGATCACGACCTGAGCTGAAGTCGGTCGCCCAACCGACTGAGCCACCCAGGCGCCCCGAAGAGATTTTTTTAAACTAAAGGAAAATGAATTGGTTACTTCCCTCTTCTCTTTTCCTGGAAGTTGCCATCCTCCATTATTTAAAATGCACAGGCAACCAACTTTACATCTGAAGGAAAGGAAGATAAAGAAGCTAGTGAGAGGGGGACTTGGGAGTAGTTTAAACCTTCAACAGCTTTGTTATGATCCCGCAAGACATTAAAATCAGACCCAGGCAAAAAGTTCCACCGCCACCAACCCCCACCTCCCACTCCACCCCACCTCCCCACCCCTCCAACCACCCCCACCTTCCCTGAGTATTTAATGTGAGTGGGAATGAAGCAAGGTTTCCTTAGTCAATATCAACTCTAATGCTGGCAAGGTGCCTGGAGAGGCATTTGGGTTTGTCATTGCTTTTCCCCTTCCTTTTCTCACCTTCTTGAATATTCCTTGCCTTTTTAGCGCTTGATGTAATACAGGCTTCATAAAATAACCAGACCAAGGGATAAGAGAGACGCATTATAACACAACTCTCTATTAAATGGATAAAGTGGGTCAAATCGTGTTCTCTAAAGCATAAGGTGATATCCTAAATGTTGTAGATGAAAGTCAGCCTGCCCAAGATTAGCAGTGGAAAAGAACGGGTTCTTGGTAGAGTTCCTTAACTTTTTATGGGGTCTGAGTAGACGCTTTGGAAGGCCCCGACTGCCACCAGCAATCGGTATTCGTACCCATCATGCTGCCTTCCCACAGACTCTTTAGAACGTTCATTTAAGGGATATTAAATGACAGCTTTGTGACTTTACTTTCACAGTGGATCCTTCCTACGTTTTATTCTTGCATTCAGTGGTCTTGTTTTTCCCTAAATTCTAAATCCATAAGCCATCAGTGGGTACACCCGGGGAGACAAGTGTGCAGCACTTCTGATCTGTATGCACAGTACTCGGGTAAGCCCCTGCACTCTTCTGGGGTGAGAGACGAGCTGTGCCTTTCTGTCACAATATTTCCATCGCTCCTTTTATTTTCTGTCTTTTCCTCCTGCTTCTTTTTTGTATATATTTTTAAAATTTTTTTAATGTTTATTTTTGAGACAGAGAGCAAGAGAGAGAGAGTGAGTCAGGGCAGGCAGAGAGAGAGGGAGACACAGAATCCAAAGCAGGCTCCAGGCTCTGAACCGTCAGCACAGAGCCTGACGCGGAGCTCGAACTCATGAGCTGCGAGATCATGATCTGAGCCGAAGTTGGACGCTCAACCAACTGAGCCACCCAGGCGCCCCATTTTTCCTCCTGTTTCTTAAGGAACAGCTTTACAGTTTGGCCACATTAACTGAAACACAGTGTCATACTTTTAAGACAGCATGTCCTGCACAGCAAACACATTTCTGTAGAGCTGATTTGGCAATGCTGGATCGGGTTTGGGAAAGGCAGCTGTGAACACTTGCTTCGTGTGCAGAGAACGCTGCATTATTAGACCCTCTCTGCTCCTTTACTTGTTAGAGAATGAAGGAAGAATTCTAGTTTCGCAGTTTTCCAAAACTACACGACCACCTTTATTTTTTTATCCTAAATGTTTGTTTTACACATTCATTTACGAATAAAAGCATGATTCTCGGGGCATCTGGTGGCTCAGTCGGTTGAGCGTCTGACTCTTGATTTTGACTCAGGTCAGGATCCCAGGGTTGTGGGATCAAGCCCCATATGCCAGGCTCCGAGGTGAGCATTGAGACTGCTTAAGATTCTATCTTTCGCCCTCTGCCCCCTCCCGACTCATGCGTGCTCTCTCTTTCTCTCTCTCTCTCTCTCTCTCTCTCTGTATCTAAAATTTTTTAAAAAAGAATAAAAGCATGATTCTTTGTAATACAGTTTAAAGATGGCAATGAAAGGAAATTCCATGGACCAGACTATACGATAGAAATGTGTGCAAAGCACAAATGCAAGCCACATATGTAACTTGAAATTTTCTAACAAGCTCATTAAAAAAATTTTTTTTAAGATGAAATTTTTTTCTTAATTTTTTTTCATGTTTATTTATTTTGAGAGAGAGCACAGGGGAGAGGCAGAGAGAGAGGGAGAGGGAGAATCCCAAGCAGGCTCTGCACTGACAGATGTGAGGCTCAAACTCAAGCATCATGAGATCATGACCTGAGCTGAAACCAAGTCAGACGTCTAAGCGACTGAGCCACCTAGGCTCCCCGAAATTATTTTTCGTAATATATTTTATTTGACCCAATGTATTCAAACTGGTATCACTTTGATATGTGAATGTGGAATAATGTAAAACTTCTGAATGAGATATTTTACATTTTTTTTGTGATAAAATTTCCATATCTGGTTCTGTGTTTAACACTGACAACACATCTCAGATCACACTGGCTGCATCTGAAGTGTATAGACTAAGATCAGAGTTTGGATTATAGACTAATTACAGAATATAGACTAAGAATCTCTGGCAGTAACCTGTTTTCAAACAAAGCTGCTTCTGCGCTAATGATATCGGTTGGGTTTTTCCTTCTAAAAATTTAGAGTCCTTAATCGGTATCATTTCAAGGAGTTAGAACAGTGAAGAGTAAAAGGCAAACCGCAAAGGCTATGAAATAAATGTGTAAATTCACAGTGTGTATTGCATAATACACAAATGTGTAAATTACTTACTCTTTCCCTCATCTGAAGCCATTTTTGGAGAATATCTTTGAGTTTTATATTTCTGTTGCTACCTCTGCCTTTTGTCTGATGTGTCGACGTGAACATCTATACATGGATCATCAGTTATTTCTGAAGACGTCCCAAAATGTCCACCGTCCACACCCATGCAATTGTACGTAGGAGAGTTTACTCTATGAGAGAAATTTCCCTTTTGAAAAAGAAGTTAGAAACATAACTATCTTGGTTCTGCTTAGACCATACTACACATTTTCTCTCACGTTCCATTTTGCATTGTTTAAATATGAGGAAGATGTTTTAAAACTGATAGAGAATACGCTCAGAGATAAATGCATTAACCTCTGAAAATAACACCAAAAAAGAACAACAAAATGAAGACTTGTTCTCTTCTCACTTATTACTCAACTTTTCATCATTTTTTTCACGCCGTACCAGTCTCCAGCAGCAAACCAGTAACTGGCACTGACAGTGATTCCCATAACGTGCCTGATCAGAGACTGGTTTAGCCCCAGAAGCGTAACTTTTTCCTTTGACCACCAAAGGAAAAAAATACCTATCTGGCACTGCTTAGAATAAAATTGCCAATATTGTTACATTTCATGACTTTGAAATTAATTTAATAGCTTTACATTTTAAAACAATCACCTTTAGTTTACCAACTGACCCTGAGTTTTGGGCATTGATGTGTGTGATTTACATAGTTTGATAGACTTAGGTTAAATAGCTTAAAGAAAAAGTAGTTAATATTCTCTGCACAGTTTAGTGTTTTAAAGCTCTGTGGGGAGACCCCTGTGTTTCTGGTACAGATCGGGTCTGGAGAGAGAAAGATGACACAGTTAGTCACAGTCTCAGGCTTCAGTGACCACCGTCTAATAGGAAACGTGATAGATTAAAAACAGTAGCCACGGTAGAATGCGTGGCTATCAAAGTATGTAACAAATAGTGTTGAGGGGATTTTGAGGTGCTGGGAGAGTATAGAAGTGATGCTTCATGGGGAATAGCTACAACAGGAAAAAGAGGAATCACAGTTTAGAATAATGGGGGTCAGAGAGTAAAGAGCAAGAGAGATGGGAGTTGGGGCAAAGGTTAGGTCCAGGACAGGGATATTTGAATGGGCGCTGACCTACAGCAAAGGTTATAGATCTGGGAATGGTAGAGGTAGAGTTTAGTGAGACTGTTGTGCTCAGTGAGTCATTCACATGCAGATTGGAATCCCCCCAGTATGGTGGAAAAAGCTGCAGCCCAAGGGATACTTTATCATTCCCTACGTACTTACCATCTCAAATTCCACATGACCCACGTGGAATTGTGATATGCCCTTCCCCCAAATATCCTTCTTCTCTCATGTTTCAGTTCTCCGTAAATCTCACTTGAAACCTGTTCGTTTGCTCATGCCAAAATCTGTTTCATCCCCCTGGATACTTTATTCCTCCTCGCCCCCGCGGTTCATACATCACAAGTTCTAGGGATAGTATCATCAAAACACATCCGTGCTTTTCTCTGCTGTCTCTCTAGCTCCAAAGCCACCATATTAGCCTGCCTGATGCCCCTCAACTACAGCACCCTACCTAGGTGTCTGGCTTCCCTCTCCACCTCCCAGTGATACATTTCCTCTCTCCAGTGGTCTCCAAAAGGTTTACCGTGAGTCATTATTTGCAAAAGACATTGAGCATGTGCCTCTACCATATGCACATTTACTTATAAGTTACATACATGTACTCCTGTGTTCCTGTACCAATATATTACACATATACTTAAAACACATGCAAAGGTAGAAATGTTGGGGCGCCTGGGTGGCTCAGTCGGTTAAGCATCCAACTCTTGATTTCAGCTCGGGTCATGATCTCGTAGATTCGTGAGTTCAGGCCCCATGTCAGGTTCTGTGCTAACAGTACAGAACCTGCTTGGGATTCTCTCTCTCCCTCTCTCTCTCTCTCTGTCTGTCCCTCCCAGCTCTCTCTCTCTCTCTCTCTCTCTCTCAAAAAAGAATAAATTAAAAAAAATTTTTAATTAAAACATAAAACACATGCAAAGGTAGAAATGTTAGAAGATGAAAAGGAAGTCACCTTAAAATATTTTCATTGTGTTTACTGATAATACAAAAACCTTTTGCTTTCACTCAAAATTATTAATAATGAGAACAGTACGATTTGTATGTTCCCATGCTTTCTCAGATCTGGATTTAACACTCCACATTAGGGTAATTCCTAATTCTACTGCATAGTGCAGTTTATTTTGATTCTTGATTTAATGGTGGTCATGCCTGAAAAAGGTAATTCACATAGATCTAAATGAAAGAAGTACATTTTTTATTTTGCCTGTGGAACACTGGACTCATTTTTCAGTATCATTTCACAAATTGTGCAAATGGCTTTCTTGAACTAGGAAGTGGCCATCGGTACTGATGTCAAATGGTTATTTTTAAGGTCAGTCTGTGTTGAATATCCACTGAAACCCTTTGGGAGACTTCAACAGTTTGAAAAACCCTTCTTCCAAGCTTACTAGAATTTTAAGACATGTGATAATTAGCACCCTATTTGGGGGGACACATATAACAATAACATTTCCAAACACCTACTAAAAAAAATTCTTCTTCCACTGTACACATTAAAAATTTTTTTTTTATATTTTTAGGGCACCTGGGTGGCTCAGTCGGTTGAGCATCTGACTTCGTCTCAGGCCACCATCTCACAGTTCGTGAGTTAGAGCCCCACGTTGGGCTCTGTGCTGATAGCTCAGAGCCTGGAGTCTGCTTTGAATTCAGCGTCTCCCTCCCTCTCTCTCTCTCTCTGTCCCTCCCCCACTCATTCTCTGTCTCTCTCACTCTCAAAGATGGATAAACATTTAAAAAAAATTTTTTTAATTTATATTTTTTTATATTTTATATATATCTTAGTATCCCCTAAAGGGACAGAGTAGATGAGTTTTTTGTTTCAAACTAACTACCATATAGTTAAGTTCACTGACAAAAAGTTCACTGACAAAAAGTTCACTAACAAAAAGTTAAGTTCACTACAGAAAACATTTGTCATCGCAGAGTGGCTCATCAAACTTTAAGAAAAAAATGCATAAGTGATCTTTAAGTGTTATGCCGCGAGGTAACAGTGTGTTAGTGCCTAAGATTTTCATGGCTACATCCCATCTTATTACTTAGCATTACAGAAATCCTACAATGTAAAGATTTTGATTTTATAATCCCATTGCTGATAGCCCATAGCCTGTAAATTCCAATACACCAGAATACACTGACAACAATGAAGTGAGGGGGCCCCTGCCAACATGCTCATCATCGAAGTCCTGCTCTTTCCTCATCATTCCTCCATGGCCCACAGGGACCAAGTGAGAGCACTTGTGGCGTTCAAAATATTAAATATTAGTAGCAGCCTAAGAAAAATAAATAAAAGTCGAAATCTTATTTTGTCTGCATTCCCAGGACATTTTTGTCAACACATGTGCTGTATACATAGAAACCAAAACCCAAACTTGACATTGTTATTCTCTGCTTCAGATTCTTCGATTGTCCCGCTTTGCTCTGAGAATAAGTTCAACATCTTTGAATTAACATGACTTCTGTGGTCATGCATAATTTGGGCCCTGCCCATCTCTCAAAGCCTCATCTTGTAGATTTGTTAGAATTGAGCCACATGGGCCTTCTTTCAGTTCTCTGCACCAAGCTCTTTTTCACACGTGTCCTCTTTTCCACATGTGTCCCTTTCTTCCCTTCCCTTCCACTCCCTTCCCTTCCCACATGCTCTGCCCTGGCATTGACGGCTCTTCTCCACACTCATCACCTTGCTAACTACAGGGATCATTGTGACCTCAGATCAATTATCGTATCTCTCTAGACACCCATTCGACCCATCCAGTCTAATTATTCCTTCTCCTTATATGCTTTCATCATGTTCCTTACTTTGGCCTAACTGCACTTGATAGTGATTTGTAATTATGTATTTATTTGTGAAATTATTGTCTCTCTCACCCAGTAAGCACTATGAGGGCAGTAGCTTTTCTCCCAACACAATCCAATGGGCCTTTGCATCATGACGCTCCATGTTTGAAATTTACGGCATTCTCCCATAATACTCTTTACCATCCTTTTCTCTGTTATCTGCCAACCTCCTTGTGACATCCCCAAATTCCTTTGGCTCCTGCGATATTTATTTGACAAAGATTTATTAAGTGTCTACAATGTGCCTATACTGGGCTAAACAGTTGAGATAAAACAGTACACAAAATGAAACCTACGAAACATAGGAGTGGTCTTCCACTGTTATAAACATCAATGTTGAATTTGCTTCAAAGAGCAGGGGTTCATAACCTTTTCTGGGTCACATACTCTTTGGGAGTTTGCAAAGAGCTCTGATTCCCTTCCCTAGTAAAAAGCACAAATGGAGGTGCCTGGGGGACTCAGTTGGTTAAGCATCCAACTTGGGCTTAGGTCATAGTCTCTCAGTTTGTGAGTTCGAGCCCCGTGTCAGGCTCTGTGCTGACAGCTCAGAGCCTGGAGCCTGCTTCAGATTCTGTGTGTGTTTCTTTCTCTCTCTGCCTCTCCCCTGCTTATGCTCTCTCTCTCAAATATAAACTTGGTTTTTTTTTAAATGCACAAATCCTCATAGTGTATGCATAGTTGCAAGAGTTCCATGCAGTCCCCGAAGCTCATGGTTGGGTAACACGTCCTAAATCAATCATGTTAAAAGTACCAAAATATTTACATTCTTTTCATAAAACTCTGGGATAGAGGAATAGGGAAAGGTGATGTGGAGAATAAATAAGTGAGCCACAACTTGTGTCTTTGGAGGAGGAGAAGGGTGTGGGTGGGAGGAGAAAACCTTTGCCCATTGCTGGCCAACACCATGGTTGCAAAGCATTGGTTCAGAGCAGTAGTCCTCACACTGTGTGTGTGAACTCCCTGAGAGGATTTTGAAAAGTGAGGTCTGTCCATGCATATTTTTTTAATTGTTTTTTTTTTTCAACATTTATTTATTTTTGGGACAGAGGGAGACAGAGCATGAACGGGGGAGGGGCAGAGAGAGAGGGAGACACAGAATCGGAAACAGGCTCCAGGCTCCGAGCCATCAAGCCCAGAGCCCGACGCGGGGCTCGAACTCACGGACCGCGAGATCGTGACCTGGCTGAAGTCGGACGCTTAACCGACTGCGCCACCCAGACGCCCCTGTCCATGCATATTTTTACATTAAAATCTAAAATTCTTCATTTTGCGTTGAATAATTTTTTTTTCAACTTTTTTTTTTTTTTTTTTTTTTTTTTTGGGACAGAGAGAAACAGAGCATGAACGGGGGAGGGGCAGAGAGAGAGGGAGACACAGAATCGGAAACAGGTTCCAGGCTCCGAGCTATCAGCCCAGAGCCTGAGCGGGGCTCGAACTCACGAACCGCGAGATCGTGACCTGGCTGAAGTCGGACGCTCAACCAACTGCGCCACCCAGGCGCCTCTTGCGTTGAATAATTTTAAAGGATATAATTGTCAGTGAACTTAAACACTGACTTTCAACTACAACTATGATATATTTTGTAAAGTACACCAGTGAAATATAAGTATTACAGTAATTGATACCCAGTATAAATCTAAATAGCACATGAACAAGCTCTTCTCACTCCACCCTCACTCCACACAATTTTGATTGTCCCATTTTTCGGATGTTAACTAAGATCACAGAAAGCAGTGTCTGCCATGCTTCTCCGCTATATAATTATTCCTCTCCCTGTGTAATTAATACATATGGGGAAGTACTTTGAGATTTTATGGTTGTCCCTTTCATCCTCAAACTCTTCTTTATGTATGTATCTATGTTTCTATGCGTTTATGTGAAGCTGCTGTAATCCATGAGCTATCACCTGTTACAAACATCATGTATTTTGACCCCCAAGTAGTCCCAGACTTGGCCAGCAGTAGCCCCTGCAAGCTGTCTTCTGTGTCTTTGGGTGAATCCCCGTTATCCTTTGAGTAATTCTTTACTTTCTGGCACAATAATACGTCCTAGAGTTGGCTTAAAATTTCTCTGCCATGGCCTCAGAATCATTCATTTCTCCAAGGAACCATGGTTTCTTTTAGTGGGTAATGACATTTAGAAATAGAGATTTGGATGCTTTTAATGGCGTTACTGTTTCCAGGCACTCTGAATAGACAGAGCTAAAGAAGACATTATATATTCATGCATACACATATTTTAGCTTTTTTAAATTTTTTAATGTTTATTTTTGAGAGAGACAGAGACAGAGACAGAGCATGAGTGGGGGAGGGGCAGAGAGAGAGGGAGACACAGAATCTGAAGTGGCTCCAGTCTCCAAGCTGTCAGCACAGAGCCTGATGCGAGGCTTGAACTCACAAACTGTGAGATCGTGACCTGAGCCGAAGTCGGACGCTTAACCGACTGAGCCACCAAGGTGCCCCTCTATCTATTCTATACCTATCTGTGCATCTTGAAAACCATGAGGATGTTAATTGGACTATGGTGATCATTTTGCAACATATACAAATATCAAATCATTACATTGTACACCCGAAATTAATATAAATATGTCAGTTATACCTAAATTAAAAATAATTGCAGAAAAAAATGACACCCCCAGTTCCAATCTGACATAAGAGGTCTAATTTTCTGCTTTTTTATATTTGTAATTCCTTTCTCTACAGTGAAATCCTCACCTCTTCATTATTCTGTCTGCTGTCCCACCCCCAACCCTTCAGGAGTGCCCTCCCCACCCTGCTTGGTCTCCAGCACTATATCTGGGCCTCCCTTGTGTGGGTTGTGCCCTCCATCCCTCTTTGGCTCTGACACCCCGTATCTGGCTGCCACCCTTGTGCAGGTGCTCCCTTCATGCCGATCTAACTCTGACATGCTACTAAGGCGCTGTGGCTCCCTTCCCCAATGCCACCACCCTGCCGACTCCCTAGTCTGCTTCCCCTAATTCCTGGAGGGCTGAGCTGCTTAAGAAGGGAAGCCACCAGGGTGGCTCAGTGGTAAGCGTCTGACCTTGGCTCAGGTCATGATCTCGTGGTTTGGGAGTTCAAGCCCCATGCTGACAGCTCAGAGCCTGGAGCCTGTATTGGATTCTGTGTCTTCTCTCTCTGCCCCTCTCCCACTCTCACTCTGTCTCTCTCTCAAAGATAAATAAACATTAAATTTTTTAAAAATAATAATAAGGAAAACAAAAGATGAAAGGAAGCAAAAACATTTTTTTAGTGGACAGGTCTTGTATTTCTATATGAAATTCCTTTTGTTATAAGGAAGCTACTCTTAAATCCAGGTTTCTTGAAAGAGTTTTGAAAACCTCAGTCAATGCTTTTATTTTATTAAGCATGTAATGAGTTGATTTTGTGGCAAATGCTTATAAAGTTCCATCACCCCTTCATTCAGTTTTTACTTTTGACTGGTTATTTTTCACACAGCGAGATACCTTTAAGAAAACAATAAATACAGGATTCCCCACCATCACCCCCACCCCATCACAGAGTTTCTACATTGTAGTGACAGACAAATATCTAGCTAATTGAGTCGTGAGTATGTGATATTTTGGAAAAAAGTACATAAATTATTTTATATTGTTTCATGAATTTTAATATCCCTATCTTGGGGCGCCTGGGTGGCTCAGTCGGTTAAGCGGCCGACTTCGGCTCAGGTCATGATCTCGCGGTCCGTGAGTTCGAGCCCTGTGTCGGGCTCTGTGCTGACCCCTCAGAGCCTGGAGCCTGTTTCAGATTCTGTGTCTCCCTCTCTCTCCGACCTTCCCCCATTCATGCTCTGTCTCTCTCTGTCTCAAAAATAAATAAACGTTAATATCCCTATCTTTATAGTACAATAAAACGTTCTGTAGGTTGGATGAGCTCCATAATACAGACTGTTAAAGTAACTACAGTAACAGGGGCTCATGGGTGGCTCAGTTTGTTAAGCCTCACTCTTGATTTCCGCTCAGGTCATGATCTCACAGTTTCAAAAGTTTGAGCCCCGCATGGGCTCTGCGCTGATGGCTGGCATGGAGCCTGCTTGAGATCTTCCCTCTCTCTCTCTGCTCCTCACCCCCTTGCGTTCTGACTCTCCAATAATAAATAAATAAACTTAAAAAAAAAAAGTTAACTCCAGTACCAGACCAGAGGGGAGAATTTTAAGAATATTCAGTGATACACTGCCAGTATGTCACAACAATTAAGAAGTTGAGTCTAGTCTACAAGTGACTTTGTAGATTTTGCAGCCCCACCTTATTAAAACAGTTAACATTATATTTAATACTTGCAAATATTTTACAAGAAAGATATTTAAAATCATAATATTAATATTAGTGTTATTATTTTTCTTGACATTGTTTTATTAAAACTATTGTACTTAATCCTTACACAATTATGTTAATCTGTGTGGTATTAAGAATTGGGGGCGCCTGGGTGGCGCAGTCGGTTAAGCGTCCGACTTCAGCCAGGTCACGATCTCGCGGTCCGTGAGTTCGAGCCCCGCGTCAGGCTCTGGGCTGATGGCTCGGAGCCTGGAGCCTGTTTCCGATTCTGTGTCTCCCTCTCTCTCTGCCCCTCCCCCGTTCATGCTCTGTCTCTCTCTGTCTCAAAAATAAATAAAAAACGTTGAAAAAAAAATTAAAAAAAAAAAAAAAGAATTGGAGAAGGGCACCTGGGTGGTTCAGTCGGTTAAGCATCCAACTTAAGCTCAGTTCATGATCTCACGGTTCGTGGGTTCAAGCCCTGCATCGGGCTCTGTGCTGACAGCTCAGAGCCTGGAGCCTGCCTCAGATTCTGTGTCTCCCTCTCTCTCTGCCCTTCCGCCACTCATTCTTTCTTTTTCTCTCCCTTTCTCTCTCTCTCAAAAATAAACATTAATTTTTTTTAAAAAAAGAACTGGTGAAATTGCTAACTAAAAAAAGTAGTTTATATTAAAGAGGCATTATGAATATTACATATACTTTACTGAAAACCAGAGAAAAACATCATGTGCCATTCCGTGAAGATAACGTGACACTTAGTAATCCTTTCAGTTGTGTTTGTTTGTTTTACCCTGGTTGGTAAAGAGACTACTTTGGTCTTTTTAACAGTGCAGTTCAACAATACGATGAAATGTCAATACTTCAGAAAATGAATTAATAATAACTGTCAAGAATTACAGGCTAGGCAACCTCTGAAATTGGAATGCAAAGTAATCTTTAAATTTTTTTCACAAGTTTAACCAGAAGAAAGTTTTCAACTCAGCTACTTGCTTTTAGTTTTTAATTTCCCTCATGTCTTTAAGATATACTGTTTGAACACTGAGAAAAAGAAATTAACATCCCACTGTCAAAGAGCAGGAAAATGCATTGGAGAAAGACAAGAAAAACCTCTTTAGTCTTATTCCTGGTGAAGACGACAAAATGGCCATTAAATCCTAAATGCTCAACTTGGCTTTAGATTCTTTGGAAGCCATCCTTCAGGGAGAAAGGTCTCTGGCCATGTTACCCTACCATGTCAAAGCAGTACAACTGAATATTAGCCATAAAAAAGAATGAAATCTTGCCACTTGCAACGACGTGATGGAGCGAGAGTATTACGCTAAGTGAAATAAGTCAGTCAGAGAAAGAGAAATACCATATGATTTCACTCATGTGGAATTTAAGAAACAAAACCAATGAACAAGGGAAAAAGAAAAGAGACAGGGAGAGACAAACCAGGAAACAGACTTAACTATACAGAACAAACTGATGGTTCCCGGGGGGAGGAGGGGTGTGAAATAGGTGATGGGGATGAAGGAGGGCACTCGTGATGAGCACTGGGTGTTGTATGGAGGTGTTGAATCACTATATTGTACACCTAAACGAACATTACACTCTATGTGGATTAACTGAAACTTAAGCAAAAACTTTTAAAAAATCAATGGTTAGATCTGCACATTAAAAAATGGGGGTTTTTAGTTTATTTTGAGAGAGTGTGAGAGCAGGAGGGACAGAGACACAGGGAGAAAGAGAAAATCCCAAGCAGCCTCCGCACCTTCAGAGCCTGATAGGAGACTCAGTCTTACAAACTGTGAGATCATGGCCTGAGCTGAAACCAAGAGTGGGACGCTTCACTGACGGAGCCACCCAGGCGCCCCTAAAAAATGTTTTTTTTAAGAAAAGTTGAAGTTCTTCCAAGTATTATCCAGTAGTTGAGTTGGCTTTTGTTAATTGGAAAAAAAACTTACAAAAACCTTACAGAGTTTCAGGTAGAAATTCCTCATCTAGTTATGACTCTATGAAAGGGACTGGCTTACCTATAATGAGCGATTATTATTCATAGTTAATTGAGCACACATGGAAAGAAAAAACCAATTAGAATAGAAAATAGAGATAAGGTAGGGTAAGGTCTGTAGGGAGAAACTGACTAGCAAAGATTGTAGAACTGCAAAAATTGGCCTTGTTCATGACCTGAGACTGGAAGGGAGTCATTCAAGGGAAGTGACTGGTGGAAAGCGATGTGAAGGAAAGGAAATTTGAATTGCTACCTTAACACAGAGGACTAGTGGAGCCACTGTTGCCGACTTTCCAAATTGTACCACAAATCTCCACTCTAGAGCAGCTGCCTGCAAGTAATTGGGGGAAAAAATGTCGCTGAGATATTCAATCTTTGGAAATGGACAATTTAGAACATGAGCAACTTTTTATTACTATTAATGATCTGAAAACCAAAAACTCTATAAAGGATGCTGTAGAATTTCAAAGCTAATGGGTCGGTGGGAAAGTAAGATAGTTATGATTCTGGGTGAAAAGCTAAAGCAGAGAACGCTAGGTTTTCCAGCTGAATGGAAATGTATGGAAGGGCTAAAGACTTGTTCGGTCAAAGTGAAATAGAGAGTTAAGGTAAATAAATAATTCAGGTTAGAATTATTCTAAATTGGAGGGATTTCACAAGTTCATTTGATAAATTAAGCAGCAGATTAAAATGAAATAAGATTTAACCCCATGGTGATTGTTGAATTTTATAAAAAAAAAAAAAACAGGACTCATGAACAGCATGGTTTAAAATTATAGAGCCCCCCCGTGCTGACAGCACAGAGCCTGCACAGGTTTCTCTCTCTTCCTCTCTCTGCCCCTCCCCCCTTCTCAAAATAAATAAAAACATTTTTAAAAAATAAAATTGTAGGACCCCTTGCATATTAGTTAATATTCAACAGCAATTTTTCAGGGAACCCCAGCCGATGAAGAGACAGTGACTTTTGCCTTGTTGAGAGGACACCTGCACCCTGGAATCTATTCTCTTATCAAAAGTCAGGCTAGGATTGTGTCTTCCTGTCACAGAAGCATGGCTCAGACACAGAGCAGAAGGGAAAAGAAGGTATAAGGCATTACTGCTCCTCACGAATCAGCTTTACTCTCTTGAAAAAATTAAAAAAATAAAATAAAAAAAAATGTAGCTGGTATTTTGCAGAGTTGCTTGAAGGAAAATAACCTTAGAAATGCAGTTGATAAAGACCAAACATTTAAAAGACCTGAAATTTAAAAAAAAAATTTCAAACTTAGAACACTGACCATTCTCTTTAGGTCATTACACTTTCTGTTACCAGGAAAGACTATTCTGGTGAAGACTGACCTGGGGTAGAGACAAGGAAACTTTCAGAAGTGAAATCACTAATAAATATGAAAGTCATCACACCTAGATGTAAAGTGTAATGGATTATACTTTAGTAAACAAGGTAAAGATTCAGAAGTAGTGATTCAAACATTCTCCGTCTTTTTAAGAATATTTTATTTTTTAATTTCTTTATTTGAGGTATAATTGACATACAACATGACATTACTTTCGTGTATACTAAATAACGATTCAGTATTTGTATATATTGCAAAATGATCACCACCAGTCCATCACCATACATAGTTACAGAATTTTTTAATCTTATTGGTGAGAACTCTTAAGATCTACTCTCTTAGCAACTTTCAAATATGCAGTATGGTGTTATTAATTATAGTTGCCATGCTGTACATTATATCCCCATGACTTATTTATAACTGGAAGTTTGTACATTTAAACTCCTTTCACCCATTTTGCCCACCCTGCTATCCCTGCCTATGGCAACCGCCAGTCTCTTCTGTTATCTGTGAGCTTGGTGTGTGTGTGTGTGTGTAAGATTCCACATGTGAATGAGATCATATGATTATATGATAGTTGTCTTCCTCTGACTCATTTCACTTAGCATAATGCCTTCAAGTTCCATCTATGTTGTTGCATATGGCAAGATCTCATTTTTTATGACTGAATATATTTATATATACACCACAGTTTCTTTATCCATTCATCCATCGATGGACACTTAGGTTGTTTCCATGTCTTGGCTCTTGCAAATAATACTGCAGTGAACATGAGTATATCTTTTTGAGCAAGTGGTTTCATTTTCTTTGGATAAATGCTGAGAAGAGGAATTGCTGTATCATATGCTAGTTCTATTTTTAATTTTTTGAGGAACCCACATACTATTTTTCAGAGTGGCTGCAGCAATTTGCAGCCCCACCAACAGTGCACAAGGGTTGCCTTTTCTCCACATCCTGGCCACAGCGTGTTACTTCTTTTTTATACTCGCTGTTCTAACAGGTGTGAGGGGATATCTCGTGGTGGTTTTGAATTGCATTTCCCTGATGATGGGTGATGTTGAACACCTCATGTATGTGCTGGGGCTCTGTGTATCTTCTTTGGAAAAATGTCTACTCGGACCCTCTGCCTATTATTTTCACCAGATTGCATGTTTTTTTGCTGTTGAGTTGTAGGAGTTCTTTATATATTTTGGATATTAACCTCTTATCCGATAATAGGATTGGCAAATATTTTCTCCCCTTCTGGAGGCTGCCTTTACATCTTACTGATTCTCAGGCATTTTTTTCTTTGTAACTTTAAAGATTCCTGCAAGGTATATTTTTTTCTTTGATGTCTGGCTGAGAAAAAACTCCCAGTGGCAACTGCAGTCCAATTCTGGTACATGTGTTGAGCAAATAAAAAGCATTCCATAGAGAACTCTGCCCTCACAAGCTTTTTTCAGGGCTGGGTATGCTAGACGCTGAATCTACACAGGTAGTACTATAACATCAGTAAGGGGAGATTTAAAAGGAAACAAAAAACTACTCAAAACTTTCTGCAACTCGAGAAAGTCAGCAGTAAGCCCAGGATCTGTTTCATAATAGGCATTCAATATGTGACTGTTGAAATCTACAGTTGCCATTTTTACATACTGTTGTTTCTACTACCCTTGCCTATATACATTCATTATTCTACATAGTTGTAATCAAAATAGAGACATAATTTTACTTTCTTCATCACTTTACTCAACACAACATAATAAGAGAAAATAGTTTCTCAAGCTGAGGACTTCTCATGAACACTGGCTTCTTAAATGACCTTTACTAATCTCAATATTATTGTGCAATTCAAAGTATAGTATTTTTTCCCTTTGGCAAAAATTCTTGTCCAGGATAAATTTCTATGAATTGACTTTCATCAAAGGATATGAACATTTTAGTGATTAGTAAAATTGATTTATAAATTGCTTTCTCTTCAGGCTGTACCAACACACACTGATCTAGAACTTATGCAAATAGCAGCTTCATAGGCGAGTCCCTGAGAGTGTCTGTATTCAGGAAGAGGGCTGTGTCAGTCAGCAGCCACAGATTTCTCACTAGCCGGTCAGAAAGCATCCAGGAGTCTAGTTTGTTCAAATTACCATGTTGGGCACTTTTATGAGAAGAAGAAATAAATAGGATGCATAGTTTCTGTCATTAAGCTTACCATCTAGATTGAGAAAACTAAACTTTAAATTACTCTATTCGAAGCATTGTCCCAGAAGCTGCAATGTGAAGGGGGAAGAAAGGGTGAGCTTGATAAGAAATTGGCCAGTGATCTTTACCCTCAAAGAATCTGCCATGTCGGTGGTTGATTTAGAGTCAATGGAGTGATAAATACTCCTTATGATTACAAATGAGCTTCCTGTGAACTTCATAAATTGCAAGTTTCTAAAGTCATGAACTTTCATCTTTCTTAGGCCATCCTGTCAATCTTATGTGATTTAGGTAAATTGCCCTGAAAGAAGTTGAAATATGGCAAGTGCTTGGTTTTAAATTATGTTGCTACCATATCAAGGGCCTCCTTGGTATTATTTCAGATACTTCAGAGAACCTGAAGATTCTAGGGCTTGGAACCACTACTGAAGAGGCAAATACTGGACCTCTGTAATCATGAGACTTTGCTACCCTGAAAAGCTATTAGATGCTTAGCAAGTGTTCATAGTGGCAGACGAAGATATTGGTGATTCTTCCAAAACAAAAGCACTAATCCTTCTTTAACTTTAAATGTTATATACATAATGATGTTGCAGCCAGGTTCTGGGATAGCCTAGTCAGGTATTGGCACACAAAATGGTGAATTCTGATTTTTACTTTGATTTAAAGGGGTTTTTATTTAAATGATGTTCTTCACTTTGAGAACCATTCTTAGAATGGTGAGGAGACTCTACAAAGTCTAAAAAGTTTGAGGACACATACTTTGAACGTTTACTATGAATAGACCTGGCTGTATCTTTCTCCTGAAAGGAACAGGATTATCCCATCAGAGTCAACCAGGAGGCACACTCTTCTTATTGGAGCTTGGTTTCCAAACATGACTGATTGGTCTGCCATTCATTCATTCATTTGTCCAAGAAACCCTTACTAAATCCCCACTATCTACACTCTTCTGTGTTCTGGGAAACCTGAATAGGCTACAGCAGACATATCTTTTCCTCCCCATGAAGCCAAGAGAGCAATGAAACTAATAGTTGTAATACATTGTGATGAGAGTAATGCTAGGGAAGTACAGACTGCTGTAATGACCCTGATGTTGTCTGGGGGCGGGGCGGGGGAGGTCAGGGAATGGCTCCGGGAAGCAGTCTAGGGTGACTAGTTTAGGATGAGTAGGAAATGCACTAGGCACTAGAGAAGGACTTGGGAACACTACTCTGAACAGAGAGAATAATAACCAGTGAATGAATAAAGGCAAAAGAATGAGTGGTGTGTTTGAGGAAATAAATGTTCAAGATGGCCCCTAAGAATAGACTTTGAGAAGGATGATGGTTAGAATTGAGGCCGAAATAGGTAGACCCTAGAACATATGAGCCACTTGAAAGAGTTTGGACTTTCTCCTAAGTGAAGCAGGAATCAATTGAATGGTTTTATACAAGGGAAAGTACCTGATCGATTCGTGTTTATTAAAGGGAACTCACTGTAACTGCTGTGTGGATAATGCATTTGAGAGAGGTGGACGTAAGTCAGCAAGACTGGTTAGGAGGCTGCTGAAGCAATACAGATGGGCCAAAACGGTAGACAGGACCACAGTTTTGACAACAGGAATAGAGAGAAGTGAAAGGAATTGAGAGAAAAAGAGGGAAATTGGGAAAACTCAAGGCTGATTTGACATAAGATTGAGTGAGAGGAAGAACAAAGGATTATATTGAAGTTCAGCCTGGGAAATGCAGTGGTTAATGGTACTGTTCACTGTGATAAGCAATTAACTAAGAACAGGTTGGAGAAGTTAAATGATTTCATTTGGAGATAGGCTGAGTTTGAGATGCCGACACGTCATCTAAAGTGAAAGTTGTATGGATACAGAATTCAGTCAGGGATTAGACCTGGAAATAGGTATTTTGGTAGTCATCAGCAGGCAGATGGTAATTGAAACCATTGGAAAGAGACAATCATCCAGGGAAAACGAGAAAACTAGAACTCTGGGGAACAAAGACAGTCAAGGAAAAGGTAAAAGAAAGTGAGTCCCCAAGGTGATTGAGAAGAATTAGCCTACGTGGTAAAGCAACACCTTGAGAGGGTGCTGATTTGGAAACTAGGACCAAAGATTGATTGGAAGGGAGGCAGTAGTCAGCAAAACCCTTCGGTGAAGATCAGGCAGAGCAGGGACAAAGAACGGTCCACTGTAAATTTAGTGACAAGGGTAAGAGCAGTTCCCTTAGAGTTCAGAGGGCAAGTGACTGTAGCACTCCATTTTCTTCCTTTGCTTGTAAATCAGATCACATGGCCTGTGAGCACCGTGTACAAATCCGGGACACATGGAATCTGGGGGGAGACCTCTTCTCTGAGTCAAGTGCCTAAGCTGCAGGAACATTCACTGTGATCCTTTAGGAGCTATTTTTGCTCGTTTCGGGTCCTCTGCTTCGTTACTAAGTAGTGTAGACTGCTTAGTTTTAGGCAGATGAGATACTATTTGATTAAGTGATTGAAAGATTTTTATAAAAATCCAATGAGACAAAAAATGTTTTAGTGCATAAGGATTCATTGTAATTCTCCAGAACACCACAAGCATTAGCATTTCAATCAAGAAAAATTTTACTTATATAAATGTGACATTCTAATTTCTTTGGAAACAAAAGAGCACCTTCAGAGTTTCAATATACAGTTTCATCCTTATTAACAGAAACGGGACTATAGGGTACTGTTATTTGATCAATAATGACTATATTGCTATAGACAATTCTGTAAGGTCAGGATATTTTTTTAAGAAACAGGAATAACTAATTATTTTGATGGCCTTGGTTTGGTTTCTGAGGGACTCTCTTTTATTTTTCTCTTTTTCTTCCTCCTTACTTTCAAGTTTTGAGTTTGAGTGGCTACATTCCTCAAGTCCAGTATCGTGAAGAATAATAGAAAAATCAGGGCACAGTAGAGAGGAAACAGATACCACTGTTGGTTTACATAAGTAGCCCTAGAGCGGGAACTGGAAAAACTTTTATTCTCCCAGTGTCTTTAGGAAACCGTGACAGACTATCCTCACCCTAATATGTAAACTGCCAATGGAATAGATTTCCATACGATGTGAATTTGCCTGATGCTCCTCCAAAAGACGTTTAGTCCTTAGAATTAATAAGATTTTACTGGCAGGGCACCTGGGTGGCTCAGTCAGTTAAGTGTCCAACTTCAGCTCAGGTCACGATCTAGTAGTTCAGGAGTTCAAGCCCCGCGTCGGGCTCTGTGCTGACAGCTCAGAGCCTGGAGTCTGCTTCGGATTCTGTGTCTCCTTCTCTCTCTGCCCCTCCCCCACTCACACTCTGTCTCTCTCTCAAAAATAAATAAACATTACAAAAATTAAAAAAATATATATATTTTACTGGCAAGGCAGAATAATATGGTGGAGCTAGGCCTCCAAGTTTGAATTCTGGCTTCAGCACATATTTACTGTGTGTCTTAAGTGTTTTAACCTCTCTAGCCTCGGTTTCTTCTGTCAAATGGGGGAAAGAACCATCCTCAAGGTGATGAAGTAAGTTAACATTTTTGAAAGAGCACCATCCAGCACATAGTAGGCACTATACATATATACAGAATTTTACACAATCCCATGACATAGACCCGCGTTACTAGTGACAGTCCTTTTTATTATACGTAAATGTTTATTGAGTTCTATACTGAATTCACCATTAGTTTTTAAAATTTTATCCCAGTTGTAAAAATGAGCAGAACATAAACATAATCACTCTCTTGCCTTAGCCTTCCTTTGACTAATGAAGTACATCACCCAGTGCATCTGACCAGGACGACGGTTCAGCAGTATCGTTTACATATGTCTTCAACATGTCCAAAGCGCCTCATGGCTTAAAGTTCCATGTAACCCAGGGTTAGGTAATCCGTTGCATTTCTGGGGAGACCTGCCAAGAGACCTCAGACCACGTCTCCACTAGATGCTTAGAAACTGTGAATTACATTCCAGGGAGAAATGTCCCATTTTTTTCAATCTGTTTCTGGTATTCTGCCTTAAGCTCTCAAAGTACCTCTGGCAAGCCACATCATCACTAGCCTCACTGTCATAGTTAGTAATTTTGTAGTCCTTTATATTTTAAGGAGACACACGCACATCACTTATCTCTCCTATGAAACCATTATTACCCTTATTTTATAGATAAGGAACCTGAAGTTCAAAAAAGGTAAAAATCGCTTGCCTGTGGACACACAGAACGTGAGCGACAGAACAGGACCTGGAGGTTGTCATCCCCCTCCCCCTCTGTTTTTATCAGCTGATACAAACTGTGAGGCAGCACTAATGGATACTATTAGGACCAAATGACTAAAATTGGTTAAGTGGGGGAAAAAAGCCATTTGCAAAACAATGTGTTTCATGTAAGACCATTTCTGTAAAAACATTAATGACAATCAGAATGGGGGAGGAAGTAAGTACAGTCAGTATACAGAGAAGACGGTTGTGCCCTGAAGATGCGTGTCCTACCCCCGAGTAAGCGGCGGCTGGGATGGGTTGAGTAACTTCCCCAATTCCGCAAACGTTCATTCAGAAACTAGGCCTTGGACTTAGTCTCCAAATGGGCCTCAAAGTGGGCTTGCCAGCTCTCCTTCCTCTGCTTTCCCTGAAAGCAGAAACAAAATATTTTACTGCTCATTTAGTAAACAGAGAATTCCCAGATGACGCCAGTGTGGGGCTGGACACAAAGTTCTTGCACACACCACTTCCGCCCTCTCAAACCTGTGTTTGCATCCCGAGCAAACACAGCATCGCTACCGGCACCAACCAGGTCACCGGGGTTCACATTCTGGGCTTTTACTCGGTCTTGCCGCTCCTACCGGTGTCTGCCTTTTCTACGTTCAAATACTTCTGGAAATTACAGATGAAAACATAACCCACAGCGTCTCAAAAAGTTAGAGATTGCCTTTTTACAGCTGCAGAAGCTTCAGTGACAGAGGCACATCTAGCACCTCTAATACAATTCGGTTTCGAGGGTTTAAGTTCACGGATTAATTTGTAGAGCCGTATCTATGTCAAAAGGAGCCTCACGCTGCACCGCGTGCGTAATCACACCAATCCCCAGACCGCCGGTATTTCGAAAGGCTCCGATCTCCTTTTTAAAACACAATAAAACGCTCGAGAGAGAAGGCACACAAAATGCTGACTGTCGTGTTGGTGTCTCTCTGTGTTTTCTCCGCGTGCGTGCTCCAGGTGGGAGAGTTCAGAGCCCACGCCGCTGAGTGGACGGCAAACGTCACCGCCGAGTTCAAGGAGACCAGGAGGCGCCTGAGCGTGGAGATCTACGACAAGTTCCAGCGCGCCACCTCCATTAAGCGGAAGCTGTCGGCGGAACTCGCCGGGAACCACAACCAAGAGCTGACCCCGTGCAGGAGGACCCTGTCCGTGAATCACCTGGCCAGCGAGAGGGACGTCCTGCCTCCCTTACTGAAAACTGAGAGTATCTATTTGAACGGATTGACGCCCCACTGTGCAGGCGAGGAGATTGCGGTGATCGAGAACATTAAGTAGCCCTCTCTTTGAAGAGCCTTAGGCGTAGCCATAGGTGAGGACTTCTGTATGCTCTTTAATGACTGTTGCTGGTAGCATTTTTTAAATTGTGCATGAGCTCCAAAGGGGGAAACAAAATAGATAACACCCATCATGGTCATCAACCATCAAGAGAATTTGGATCCTGAGCCAGCACTATTTTTTTGATGACGCTTGTTGAACGGTCCACGTTCTTTGACAAGTGGAATAAAACAAGCAATGTCTGATGCCTTTCTGTGCCCAGACTGTTTTCCTCCCTCTTTTCCTAATGTGCCATAAGGCCTCAGAATGAATTATAATTGTTTCTGGTGATAATGTAGCTTTGAGGGATCAGTCCTTAACTTTTCAGGGTCTACCTAACTGAGCCTAGATATGGACCATTTATGGATGACAACATTTCTTTTTGTAAATGGCAAGAGATTCTTATGCAGCCTTTTACCTAAGAAATTTTCTGTCAGTGCCTTATCTTACGAAGAAACAGAACCCCTCTAGCTAATGTATGGTTTCTCCTTCCCCGCCCTACCCCTAGGCTCACCTCTGCAGCCCTTTATCCCACAACTCCCGTTTGAATACCATACCTTGCTGGAAACAGTGTGTAAAATGAAGTGATGATGCCCGAAGAAGGAATAGATGCCACATTAGATGGACATTGAAGCAACACTCAGAAATTCTAGCGTTAAAGGCACTGCAAAGAAATGAGGTGCACAGATGGTCCCTCTGAGTATTTATTTGACTCAGGTACCAGTGGTACATATACACAGTGTAATTATTTCCAGGCCGGTAAAATTGGCGGCTCCAAACAGTCCCTTTTTTCCTGGCAGTATTTGGAATTTATCATTTAATAACTACATTTTTTAAAGGTGGAAGAAAAAAAAAAATATATATATATATATGATCTGATAGGAGAAAGCTGTCAGACATGGATAGTATTGGAGGTGATTTAAGACAATTGGTGTGAAAGAAGATAGCACGATAATGTGTTATGAGGCATTTGCTAATAAACATTATACTGCCAGCACCTATTTGCTTTTTGACGTGGAAGGCTTACACGATTTTCTTTCCCTGGGTGACTTTCGCCAGACAGGGGAGGTGACGCTGTAGCTGGAGTTGGGCACAGCCTAGCCTTGTGTGGGTGTCCCTCTGGAGCTGCGACTGAGTTTGAGAGAAGTGGAAACTGGGATCACTGTGATATATTGCACATGGAAAAAAAATGCAGATTGCAGGCATAATTCATCTTTGACATTAGAGAAAAGCTGTTATAGCACAATTTAAATCTTGGGAGCTTTTTTTTTTTTTAGATAGAAAATGCTGATAACCCTTTTTAGTTGAATTTTATATCCTGTAACTCTTTGGATGTTTCCAAGATTCAGAAAAAACTCATTACAGGCACCTAGTAGATTGCTACTCTCGTTTATTTTCATACTTAGATCTGCTGTACATTGTATGTATAATTTTTAAAATGCAGAAAGATGATTTCCCCAAATACAATTACAAAACATTTCTTTTATTCTGGGGAGTGACAGTGGTGGAAATATCTGAATAAGTAGCATTCAGATTAGGGTCTTAAAAAATAAACAGGATCTTTAAAAAAAAAAAACATCTAAATAGATGCTTATTTTCCAAAATTTAAATTTAAGCTAGACATGTAAATATTATGTAAACTTGTTGAAGGTACTTTTATAAACTTAAAAAATTCTAACCAAAATTTTAGAAAGTCAGGCTCTTTTAGAAAGAAAGCTACACTCATCTCCTCAATAACTGTTCTGAAAGTTCATATGGTGGAATGCACCATGTATAAACTGTGAATTGTATTGACAAATAAAGTTTGTACTTAAAGTCAGCATTTTCTGAGTGTCCTGCTTGCTGCTGAGAATGCAGAAGGGATTCTAGCTGAGTAGAACTCCAGGACGTCACTTTTCATGCTGAGTTTTCTGTGGCTCCTTCATTCATAATATTCAAGAAATATTTCTGATGCAGTATTACTACCCTTGGCAAATACAGAATGTTCTTCTTGGTGACTGTTAATCGAAAGTAAACATCCTGAAATTGCACTTTTGAAATAGGGTATTTTAAATTGCATATAAATTCAAGATTGTTTCTATTAAATCATGACATATCAATAGCTTATTTTATCACTGTTAGACCTGTCTTGACACTGAGTTAATCTGAATGCCAAAAACAGGCACCTGAATATTTTTTTCTAAGGAAAAAAATAAAACAAAACAAAAAACAATAAAAAATCCTGGCAGTGTTGAAGCCTAAAGAAGGCAGTTGCCAACTAAATTTCTAAACCTCATGCCCCAAATATTTGAACATATCTTATCAGTGTCTTACATAAATATATTATTTATTCATCCCCATGCACCTTGATGCTTAGTAAATAGCTTAAAACTCGTTCCCGACATTATCCTCAAAATTGGGGAAAATCTAAGAAAAAGTGTGTATTTTATCAATTTTATTCCCTCAAGCTTTGTTCACTTAATTTGTAAATTTAAAATTACTTTGTTTACTGTGGAAAGAACATTGATAAAGGTTTTAACATAGTCTAGAATCTTCTAGTGAATTTTTTTTTTCCAATAGACCAGTTTGAGTGAGTTTTGCCCTGAAGAATATCGGAGGAAAAAATTAAGTACTAGGATCAGCAAGGATCAGGAACTCTTTGACATGAAATCTTAGACATGGATTCTAGACAAGAATCCTCTACCTTATAGCTATTAAATGTAAAAGTGATTATTTTGGAGTTCTTTCAATTTCTCATACAAATCTATGTCACACACCCTTTTTTCAATAACACTTCACTCTTGTAATACAGGAAATAGTGAAACTTCTAAAGCCAGGAGGGAACTGAATAATTTGTGTCTTGGCCATCAAAAAGGTGGGAGCAGTGTGTTTGTAGGGCTTTGTTTCTTTCTCAAATTCTAAGGAGCATGTGACACACAAGAAGACTAAATCCCTCCTTTGTGTAAAAAATGTGTAGAATTCTTTGATTCTTAAGGCTAGACGTTCAAGCAGACTAAGTGAAATTTCAGATGGAATACGAAAACAAACAAACAAATTTAGCCATTCTAAAGATTTGATATAGCTATTTACGCCTAGGAACTGGACACCTAGATCAACTTCTATTTTTGTTTTCTTTTTTAAAAAAAAACATTTTCTGTTCTAAGTAAAATCATAACTTATTTGTGGTTTGCATTCTTTATTAAAATGTGAGTACAAATTTGCTTTTGTATAAAGTAAAAGATGTCTCTATTTGAATACTCATAATTTCATTAAAATTAATATATGATTTTGCCCCAGCATGAGTTTACTTAAATGTGTAAAACTTTCATAGTGAAATGTACTGGCCTTGCACATACTCTTGTGTCAGTTCCAAGAGGGAACCTGGTTACTTTTAATAGGTGGTTTTCATTGTGGTTTTAAGGGGAAATTTTCATAAGCCCCACGTGCTTCCTTCCTTCCTCCCACCCTACCATAAAGGTTTATCCAGCTTTTTTTTACTTCACATTTTTATTTATTCTTGAGAGACAGAGACAGAGCACGAGCGGGGGGGAGGGGCAGAGAGAGCGGGAGACACAGAATCTGAAGCAGGCTCCAGGCTCTGAGAGGTCAGCACAGAGCCCGACACGGGGCTCGAACTCATGAACTGCAAGATCATAACCTGAGCTGAATTTGGATGCTTGACCTACCAAGCCACCCAGGCGCTCCAGGTTTATCCAGCTTTTGTTTCACACTTGACCCTTCCCCACTCAGATCTCAACTATGGCTTCCCATAAGGCAGGGATTAGTTCCAAGGACCAGGAGTTTCGGCTCTGCTCTTTTATTTGACTCAACACTATTTGTTCACTAAACCCTAGCTGTTACTATTTTTAATATTCATGAAACCATTTGTTATTTTCCTAGTATTAGCATTAGAAAATATTTTCACCGTGTTATGCTTGTCTCAATATACAACTATTTTTTTCTTTTCATCTGTCATTCCTGTCCAAAGTACTTCTCACTGCCTTGTCTTTATTCTTTCTCTTTTGAACTCAGACTTGGATTTCTCTCTGACCCCAACACCCATGTATCCAATTTCCATTGGAGATCTCTACTTCTCAAAGGCATTTCAACACATCCAAGACTCTCCTAATTGTTCCCCAGACCTGACCCTCTTGGTGTCACCTATTTCAACAAATGGCACCACCATCCATTTGGTTGGGCATTCTCCTTGATGTCTTCTCCCCCTCAACTCCATAACCACCTTTCACCAAAGCCCTACTGTCTTGCATCCTGAAAATGTCTTGAATTTGTACACAGCCACTATGTTTATCCAAGTTACCACCATAGATCTCCCCTTGTACTAACTGCTTTTGCATCATTCTCTGCTCCTGTCATTGATGGTAGAGTGCAAATTTCAATTTAATTGTGCTACTCTCCAACTTAAGTACACTGTCTTTCAATTTTATAGAAGACCAGAATCCTTCACATGGCCCAAGGCCTTCTGGTCTGCTTTATGCCATCATCTTCAGATTCACCTTGTATCACTCCCTAAGTCTCTGTATCCCAGCCCCGCTGGATTTCTTTTACATTATCCTGATGCTGTCCCCTTGCTTGGAATGGTTGCTCTCCTTTTACACCTCAACCTTTTCACCCAAGAAACTTTTACTCATCCTTCAGAACCCAGTATCACTTCCTTTGATAAGCCTTCCCTGACACCAATACAGGTCCCTTTACAATATACTATATAAAAATCTTATTCCTTTCCCTCAACTTATGATTAGATATTCATCACTATTCTTATTTGATTATCTGTATTCCCCACTAGAACTCATTTGTTTTAGCTTACTAAAATTATTACTTTTATTTCCAGATCCTAGCCAAGTACATATAGCAGGTTTCCAAAAATACATGGTGAACAAATAATATAAAACAGAGGTTTAATTGTTGTAACAGTCTGAGGTATACTTGTGTGTAAGTATCCCAGGTTTTCAAGCTCCACAGACATTTGTTCTCTTCTACTGGGTTAGTAATAAATGGGATACAGATAGCAAGTTACTTCTCCTATTAACTTACAAGCTGACTTATTGTGTAGAAAAAGATCCAAGCCAATTGGTCAACCAGAGAGACTTTTCAGTTGGCCATACGTTTACTCCTTGTAAGCAAAGGTTTCGTTATTTCCATTCCCCAAATTTGGCTCACAATAGATACCACTGAAATTTTTCAATTATAATTTAATCTGGAAAATTTGTTTAGAAATTAATCATAAAAATATGTTTGCTAATACTAGTAAATGGATGCCTCTTATTAGTAGAAAACTAAATACACATTTCTTTCTCCTTGCCAAATGAAATTCAGCTTTTTCATGCTTAAATTTATAATCAGTCTGGGAAGAAATCCATTATTGGGCACATTTTGAACTGTATCCAATAGAGAATATTAGTCACTTACATGGTATAATTTTGAAATTAACTCACAGAATAAACATTGGTGTTCATGTAGTGCATGCCTGGATTTTGCAGATGGTATTTCTTTTTATATACTATACAATTAATAGGGAGTAGTATATACATGATTTTTATTATACTGTCTACTTTATCTAAAATATTTTAAATATTATTGACATTAGACATATGTTTATTTATTTTTATTAAAAAATTTTAAATGAGCATCAGTGGCAATGTCTGGTCCAGATTCAAATCTTATCATTGCCCACGTGTTTCAGAGTTGAAAAGATAAAGTATCAAGATACTGTCAATACACCTAATTAACTCCTCTTGTTTCTTAGGTGCAGAAATTCAGAGTTTACACATGCATTGAGGAAACTTAAGATTGCCGGTCTAGATATATCCAAGTAGATTGGCCAAGTGTATGACTCTTTTCAATGATTATGTTGTATGTACAAACAAAATATTACCCTGCTCATAGCTTACCAGGTCAACATGTTTCAAGAGCCTTTATTACACCAATTACTGGAAATACCAAGACAAATAAATGTCTGCTCTCTGGGAGATAGCAGTCCCATGGGTAAGAGACTGACATGCAGCACAGATACACAGAATCTTCTCAGTGCTGAGGAGCCCTGAACGAAAGGTTCTTGCCTTTTTATCGACTTGGAAGGTTAAGGCACAAGGGAAGGGGGAAGGGCTAACAGTGGGAAGTTACTGAGTCAGGGTGAAAAAAAGTGCCTCAGCTGAGGCCCCAGTAAGGAGGTCCCTGTATCTGAGTCCTTGACTGCTACTCCCTCTGGAAAATCCCAGTGGGCTGGCTGTGGGAAGAATGGCTTCCCCCATGATGCCCACCAGGCGAAGCCTTGAATCTAAGTGCCCATGGCTGAGCCTGAAAGATCACACTAGGATTTTAGTCTGGAGCCAGACTCCACTGAAGGAAATATGATGCCTGTCTGAGAACATTGGATTTTACACTGGAAAAGACATTTCAAACATTAAAATGGGGAGTGATATGAATCAATCTGTACTTTCAGAATGATCGCTCTGGCAATGGTATTGGGTAGATGCTAAGCAGAAAGAGCTGGGAGGAAGTCAGAGAAATCTGCAGCAGTCCCTGAGGAAGGGATTCAGGTCTAAACCATATGAGGTGCACTGGGAGACGCCAGTGCATCCACCATTTTTATCTAGGATTAGGAACACGGGGCTAGGGGAAAGCGGGAGAAGATTCGAAGGGGAGACTGATACTTTGAATTTAAAGTGACTGCAGGGTCAACCAAAGTGAAAACTCTCACTGGGCAGTTAGAATACTCAAATGCTCTCAGGTCAGGCATCCCAGCTAGAGAAATGAATGTGGGAATCACTGATGTTAGAAGCATTTCACGTTAACGGTGAGAAGCTGAAGTCACCATAGTCCATATTGTTAAGTAAAAGGCCCCTTCTAAATGTCAATCCGGTTTTGAATGATATATGTCAGTTGTATTTCATTGTATTTCAAGTATTTCATTGTAAGTCAGAAAACCCTCTCATGTGAATTAAATAAAAAGGTCTTAGAGCATTTTCAACCTAAACATTAATCAAAGTCTACATTTTCTTTATGGTAAACAGTTTTTACCAGCAAAACATTTATATATATATGTATATATATATATATAAATGTTTATATATATATAAATGTTTTGCTGGTAAAAACGTTTATATATATGTGTATATATATGTATATATATATGTATATATATATATGTATATATATATATATAAATGTTTATATATGTATGTCTGTCCTTCATTTTGCCATGCCTACATGACTTCATTTGGTTCTGTTAATCTTTTTTTAAATTTTTTTTAACGTTTATTTATTTTTGAGACAGAGAGACAGAGCATGAACAGGGGAGGGGCAGAGAGAGAGGGAGACACAGAATCTGAAACAGGCTCCAGACTCTGAGCTGTCAGCACAGAGCCCGACGCAGGGCTCGAACTCACAGCCCGTGAGATCATGACCTGAGCCGAAGTCGGATGCTTAACCGACCGAGCCACCCAGGCGCCCCTGGTTCTGTTAATCTTAACATGTTCCTAGGATATCCTCTTTTCTTGAAAAGGAAAAATAAAAAAATAAAAATAATTAACAAATTAAAAAAATAAAAAAATAAAAATAAATAATAAAATAAGAATAAAATAAGAATAAATAATAAATCATAACAAATAAATAAAAAAATAATAAAAATATAAAAAATAAAACTAACTCATGCATTAAAGTAGAAAAATACACATGAAAATGGACATGACAACTTTGGTGGACAATGTTGGTGCTGGAGCTAGATCCCCAGTTTGCTGGGCTGCTGGTCCCATGTCCTGATGTGCTCAGTGTTAGGTGCTACCCATTCACAGCTGCCCCCTTTTCTGGAGATCAGAAGCCACCACTGGGAGGTTACCCAGCCCCAGCCCCAGCACCATACTGTGGGCGAGGCACAGCCAATAATTGACAGGAGGATAACAAAAGGCAGACATACTTCCTTAAGGTAGTACTAAGTCTGTGCTGAAACCAGAGCTCTCTGTGGGACCAAGTTGAGGCTAGTCTCCAGCTGAGACCACATTCTTGCTTAGCACCTTCCCCTCCCTCTCCTACTTCCCTCACTCCCTTTCTCCTGAGCGTGCACCCCCAAACATCACACGCATCTGAATCCCTATCTCAGACAACTTTAAAAGTTACCTACTGGAATAGAAGGTCAAGTCCAGGGTAAAGAGAAATAAAACACAGACATTTCAATACAGAGGTGATGACTCCTAGCCACTTAATACAGCTCCCAGTGTCTAAGCGGCCAAAGTGAAAAGTAAAACACTTATTAGTGATTTGATTCTCACTGTCTATGATGAGACAGTATATCCGTGTCTCATGAACACAAAGCCGTTCTAGGACTGAGTTCTAAAAATAAAAATTTTACATGGGGCTTCATATAAGTAGCAGAGAGAGATGTAGGAGAAACAGAACACAATATCCCTACAAAAATGTTATCGTGGATTCCATGACTGTTCTTTATGTTAGTTCTAAATATAAGACAATGGCATCAATTTTAGTTTAGTGAAAGCATTTCTTCTGCATGGTCAAAATAATACGATTCAAGTGCACATCTTTTGGGTATGTGCCTTGGTAATGTTTTAAATTCCCATAGCAGCAATATTTTACAAACTTCAGTGTCTCTAAGAATAACCAGAAAATTGGATTTTAAAAGGCAAATTTCTGAGTCCTATCACTGAAAAAGCTTGTAAAGTGGGTATAGAGTAAAGCCCAGAAAACTGCACTTTCATGCATACCCCATCTGCCAGTTTGTCAAGATTTACATTTTGAGAAACAAATATAGAACACTAGGTAGAAACAGTTTCTCAAATTTTCATTTATATGAACACAGTTTTCAATAAGAATTGGAGAGCAGAAATGTTGAGGCGTCATTCTCTGATAGTTGACTGAATTCCTGGCATGTGTATTGTAAATTGAGTTTGGATCGGTAAACTTTATAGATTGAATATGCAGATGATAGGTATGAAATTTTTTGGTGAACGTGGAGGTCAGCCAAGTTTGACATGGCTCACAAGGAGGTTGGCCATGAGATGGTCCTCTGTTGAGATTGGTTAAGAACAAGAAATGAGTCTATTCACAATTCATTTGGGAATGTATAGAACCTTCCTTATTGTTTATAATTAAAAACAGGGGCCCCTGGGTGGCTCAGACGGTTGAGCATCTGACTTTGGCTCGGGTCATGATCTCGTGGTTTGTAGGTTTGAGCCCCACATCAGGCTCTGTGCTGACAGCTCAGAGCCTGGAGCCTGGAGCCTGCTTCGGATTCTGGGTCTCCCTCTCTCTCTGACCCTCCCCGACTTTTGCTCTGTCTCTATCAAAAATGGATAAATGTTAAAAAAAAAAAAAGTTTAAAAAAACAAACTTTTCCCTAGAGACAGTTCCACCCTCACGTTTGATCACTATTCTTCATTCCTTTTGGGACATTTTTTTTTCAGGTATAATTCTGAAAAGGGTAAGATTTGAAATGGCAACATAAGACACAAAAATACTGAATGCATTGAAATGATATCGTTGTGGCATAGGCTAGAGAAATCTAAAGATTTTTTCCTTGGCTTCAACGTTACAAAGTGAAACAAGCTGGGTAAACCAGTCACAAAATAGCTAAATTATAGAAGTTCAAACACACATTAACTGTGATTAAGGAAGAATGGTTAACAACAAAATACAACACACAACTTGGGAAAATTTAACAACATGGCTTCCAAGTAGATCAGTTTCTTGGCCTTTGTTCTATTGATATTTTGGACTGGATGATTCTTTGCTGTGGGCTGAGCTCTGTACATTGTAGGATGTTTGACAGCCGTAGTGACCTCTACCCACAAGAAGCCAGCAGTATCCCCTAAACTGTGAGTACTAAAAATGTCTCCGGAGGGTGTCATAGGTCCCCTCAAGATCAACTGCCCCTAGTTGAAAACCACTGAGCCAAACCATTGTATTTGATGTAGTAAGGAGTCAAGTAATGTCAACCAAGGGGAAATCACATACAAACACCTGACGAAATATAGGAAGTTGAGAAATTCTCACAAACTAGGGAATGCTGTTAGAGATTCAGTACCAGTGGAAATTTTGTTCAAACCAACGGAATGAAACCAATGAATGAGAACACCTAAATTGCCTGAAAATTTCTCCTGAGTTAACTTGACCTGCAGCATTCAGTGCTAAACAGAGACTTTTCACGATTAGGTTTAGATTAAGTGGAATTAAAGTCTTTTTTGACATTGTGGTCTAAAATTCTTACATTGTTCATCTATGGGCAGCCATTTTAACCAACGTCTGATAATAAGCAGTTCCGTCTGCTATGCTTGCCGCAAGCCTGCATTAGTTAGGTCCACATTTTGGAAGCTAGTGGCCTAGGAATAAGACTTTCTCTTTTACCCTGAGAGTCACGTAAATCCTCTTTGAGCCTTTTCCCCATGTGTTCTCTGAGGAAGCCTGCTGCAATGGTATATTCTACTTTGGAAAGGTCTTATCTCATCTGAATCCAAGTAGAAATCTCCCTCAGCAAAACAGCACTCTTGGTGTCTCAGTGTAGGAATTAAAAAATACATTTCCTATTAATTTGTGAATGCTGTCCTCATGGCAAGGCTGAATTTTAAAGGCTTAACATTTGCAATTTGATAATTTCTTGCAATCAGCCATGGAACATGACCAACATTACAATGAGGTATTCCAATTTTCATGAATTATTTTGGCAATGGCTCTTAGCAGAAAAATACTTAATCAGAACTTGATCATTTTCTGCCACGTAAGTATAGCAATGCCATCTGCACACTGTAGGAAATGCACCACAGTTCAAAGACGGGATGATTTTGACTTCTGCACCCTACTTAACCAAGTGTATCAGGGCTTTTTCAAATTTCTTTAAATTGATTGCTCTGAAATTGTAACTCAACTAGGTGGATCTGATCTCTTGTTAATGTGGCTGTGAAGAATCAAAGCTCTATGTCAGCCTTTCTCAAAAATATTTAGTTAAGCACTACCCATTAGTTTTCTTTGGGACAAAAGAATGTTCGGTGGTGGAAAAATTTGAAGGTCCACAACTAACACCACCAATCTAAAAGCTTTCAGAGGTCTTACAGTAAAGAACCTGGATTCATTAGGGGCACCTGCGTGGCTTAGTTGGTTAAGTGTCTGACTTGATTTCAGCTCAGGTCATGATCTCATGGTTCATAAGATCAAGACCCACAACAGGCTCTGCGCTGACAGCACAAAGCCCGCTTAGGATTCTCTCGCTCCCCCTCTGTCTCTGCCCCTCCTCCATGCAGGCGTCTGCGTGTGCATGCACCCTCTTGCATTCGCACACACTCAAAATAACTAAATAAACTTAAAATAGAGGAGTCTTCATTAATTAATTACGCCCAAATTTGGCAACTTAAAACAGACATTTGTTATCTCGCAGAGTTTCTAAAGATCAGGAATCTGGGAATGATTAGCTGGGTGGTCTGGCTCAGGGTCTTTCATGAGGTGATAGTCAAGCTGTTGGCTAGAGCTGCAATCATATGCAGGCTTGACTGGGGCAAGGAGATGAATCTCAAAGACGGCTCACTCAAATGGCTGCTGGCAGGAGGCCTCGGTTTCTTACCACATACATCTCTTCACAGCACTTCTGAATGTCCCCATGACATGGCAGCTGGCTTCCCGCAGAATGAGTGATCCGAGAAAGAGAAAGCAAGCAGGAAGCCACAGTGCTTCTGATCATCTATCTTGTGAAGTCACACACAGTCACTTCCACTTTTATTCTATTTGCTGGACGTGAATCACTAAGCCAAGCTAACAAAGGGAGGGGAACTAGGCTCAGCACTTTGAAGTGAGCATCAAACAATGTGTGGACATACTGTACTTTGAGCCACCACATATGGTTTAACCCATCATTTTCTTTTTTTTAACCACATTAGTTTCTTTTACCGTAATACTTATTACTATGGCTAATAATCCTGAAGAATGGAAGATAATTAGGGAAATACTGGGTTACACTCTTGGTTTTCACTCAAGGAAATGAGGACAAGGAAAAAATTACACATAGATTATGTGTATATAAATATGTAATTTGACAAAGTTCATCTTTGGTTTCTTCTTTTAAGTTTATTTATCTTTGAGACACAGACAGACATGGTGCAAGTGGGGGAGGGGCAGAGAGAGAGGGAGACAGAGAAGCCCAAGCAGGGCTCTGCCCTGTCAGCACTGAGCCCAGTGTGGGGCTCGAACCCATGAAATCATGAGATCATGACCTGAGCCGAAACCAAGAGTCAGAAGCTTAACTGACTGAGCCTTTTAACTTTCATTGTAGCTTTATAGTGATTAATCTACCACTTTTACTTTAAATTTACCTTTTCCAGTGAGATTTTTACTTTTGTATATTTTTGTGCTGTTAATTAGGGATTTATTTTCAGCTTAAAGATGTCCCTTTGGGGTGCCTGGCTGGCTCTTCTAAGTTTGCAAACATATATATATAAGTTTGCAAAGATATATTTGCAAACAGGTGTCCCTGTTTTCTTCTCTTCTAAGTTTGCAAATATATCTTTCACATTTTTAGAGGTAAGTCAGTTAACTAATATTCCTGAAAAAAGTTACACAAAGAAAATGCCACTCATTGCTCACATAACACGTAGATTCTATGTATAGTCTGTTGTGGTTGGAGGCACTTTTATTCTAGACAAAAGGATTTCCCTAACTTCAATATAAAATGGTAACAATTGCAGGAAGGATAAAGTAATGGATGATTATGGCCTCTGGGAACATTCCCTTGGACAGCCATTGAGAATTTATAAGTATAGGAACCCTCCAGACGGAAGTCGAAGGTACATTTATGCACAGACCTGTTAGACACTGATACAGTCAAAACCAACCAAACTTGACTGCGTATTTAAGAAAATCATTTTGAGTTTCCAAGAGAAGTTTAAGCTTTTTGATGATGTGAGCTAATGAAGTAATTTAGGGACAGATCATACATAACCGATTCTGCATTCTTTAAAAATGTACATCTCGAAAAAGAAAAGGAAAACTCATTATTATTTTTTTAACGTTTTATTTATTTTTGAGACAGGGAGAGACAGAGCATGAACAGGGGAGGGTCAGAGAGAGGGAGACACAAAATCTGAAACAGGCTCCAGGCTCTGAGCTGTCAACACAGAGCCCGACGCGGGGCTCGAACTCACGGACCGCAAGATCATGACCTGAGCCGAAGTCGGCCGCTTAACCGACTGAGCCACCCAGGTGCCCCGGAAAACTCATTATTAGAAGTATATGTTACACTGGCTCTTCACAAGTGACTTTCATCCTACTTACAAATTTTCATGGAATAGTAACTACACTTCCAGTGAAACAGAATCACTGTAGCAAAGGCAGGAAATCATACCTGCACCTCACTGTAGAAATAAAAGCAAAAATGTCCTATTTTTAAAGAATATTAAGTATAAAAGAAAATATGCATCTTTTCACTACTTTTTATCTTGTCCTTACTTTTTAAAGGACATCTGGGTGAAAATCTCTGTGTGACTCTTTTTTAGCTTTGCTTCTGCTACCAAGAATCATTTCAGTAGGCAAGCATATTCTATTCAGTCTTCTTGCCCAGTTGCAAAAAAGAATTGTTTAGCATTCAGACCCCAAGGGACTGGGTTGTTAGATAAGAAAAAAACTGAACATGACAGGACTGACCCAGAGGCAGGGAAGATTCTGGAACAGCCCTGGCGCTGATGCTGACCACAAATGAAATATACCCAGGAATCATCCTTTACCTTTTAAACAAATCTATATATATGTCTGACTCTGAAATTAGATTAGATGTAATCATCGCAAAAAAGTTGGTAACCACAGCATATCCAATTACATCTATTCAGAAGCCATATTTCTTTCTTTCATCAATTAAAATTAATAGGGGAGACTTTAATTAGTGCCAGCCCTCTGAGAATGCAGAATATGAAGATTGATACAGCCTGGAATATGAGTGGTTTCAGGAGTCTCATTTGCCTCCAAATATACTTCCCACTGGTCTCAGACCTAAAGGAACTGTCTCTTGAAACCCAATCAGAAATAGAATATATGTTCAAAAGAAACATAAATATTACCCCAGTGTTTTTAAATTCTTCTAACTTCTGGGATATTATCCCAAAAAAATAAGTTTTTTTTAACTTTATTTTTTATTTTTTAAAATTTACATCCAAATTAGTTAGCATATAGTGAAGCAATGATTTCAGTAGATTCCTTAATGCCCCTTACCCATTTAGCCCATCCACCCTCCCACAACCCCTCCAGCAACCCTCAGTTTGTTCTCCATTTTTAGAGTCTCTTATGTTTTGTCCCCCTCCCTGCTTTTATGTCATTTTTGTTTCCCTTCCCTTATGTTCATCTGTTTTGTCTCTTAAAGTCCTCATATGAGTGAAATCATATGATTTTTGTCTTTCTCTGACTGACTAATTTCACTTAGCATAATACCCTCCAGTTCCAACCATGTAATTGCAAATGGCAAGATTTCATTCTTTTTGGTTGCCGAGTAATACTCCATTGTATATATATACCATATTTTCTTTATCCATTCATCCATCGATGGACATTTGGGCTCTTTCCATACTTTGGCTATTGTCGATAGTGCTGCTATAAACATGGGGGTGCATGTGTCCCTTCGAAACAGCACACTTGTATCCCTTGGATAAATGCCTAGTAGTGCAATTGCTGGGTCATAGGGTAGTTCTATTTTTAGTTTTTTGAGGAACCTCCATACTGTTTTCCAGAGTGGCTGCACCAGCTTGCATTCCCACCAACAATGCAAAAGAGATCATCTTTCTCCACATCCTCGCCAACATCTGTTGTTGCCTGAGTTGTTAATATTAGCCATTCTGACAGGTGTGAGCTGGTATCTCGTTGTGGTTTTGATTTGTATTTCCCTGATGATGAGTGATGTGGAGCATTTTTTCATGTGTCAGTTGGCCATCTGGATGTCTTCTTTGGAGAAGTGTCTATTCATGTCTTTTGCCCATTTCTTCACTGGATTATTTGTTTTTTGGGTGTTGAGTTTGATAAGTTCTTTGTAGATTTTGGATACTAACCCTTTATCTGGTGTGTCACTTGCAAATATCTTCTCCCATTCCATCAGTTGCCTTTTTTCCTTCCCTGTGCAGAAGGTTTTTATTTTGATGAAGTCCCAGTAGTTCATTTTTGCTTTTGTTTCCCTTGCCTCCAGAGGTGTGTTGAGTAAGAAATTGCTGCAGGGAAGATCAAAGAGGTTTTTGTCTGCTTTCTCCTCGAGAATTTTGATGGCTTCCTGTCTTACATTGAAGTCTTTCATCCACTTTGAGTTTATTTTTGTGTATGGTGTAAGAAAGTGGTCCAGGCTCATTCTTCTGCATGTTGCTGTCCAGTTTCCCAGCACGACTTGCTGAAGAGACTGTCTTGAATCCATTGGATATTCTTTCCTGCTTTGTCAAAGATTAGTTGCCCATACGTTTGTGGGTCCATTTCTGGGTTCTCTATGCTATTCCATTGATCTGTCTGTTCTTGTGCCAGTACCATACTGTCTTGATAATTACAGCTTTGTAGTATAGCTTGAAGTCTGGGATTGTGATGCCTCCTGCTTTGGTTTTCTTTGTCAAGATTGCTTTGGCTATTCGGGGTCTTTTCTGGTTCCATACAAATTTTAGGATTATATGTTCTAGCTCTGTGAAGAATGCTAGTGTTACTTTGATATGGATCACGTTGAATATTCAGATTGCTTTGGGTAGTATGACATTTTAACAGTATTTGTTCTTCTTATCCAGGAGCATGGAATCTTTTTCCATTTCTTTGTGTCTTCCTCAATTTCTTTGATAAGCTTTCTATAGTTTTCAGCGTATAGATTTTTCACCTCTTTGGTTAGATTTATTCCCAGGTATTTTGTGGGTTTTGGTGCAACTGTAAATGGGATCGATTCCTTGATTTCTTTCTGTCGCTTCATTGTTGGTGTATAGGAATGCAACTGATTTCTGTGCATTGATTTTATATCCTGCAACTTTGCTGAATTCATGAATCAGTTCTAGCAGTTTTTTGGTGGAATCTTTTAGGTTTTCCATATAGAGTATCATGTCATCTGTGAAGAGTGAAAGTTTGACCTCCTCCTGGCAGATCTGGATGCCTTTTATTCCTTTGTGTTGTCTGATTGCAGAGGCTAAGACTTCCAATACTATGTTGAATAACAGTGGTGAGAGTGGACATCTCCCAAGGAAATAAGTTTTTAAGTTTATTTATTTACTTATTTTTGAGAGAGAGAGAGAGAGAGAGAGAGAGAACCAGTGGGGAAGGGGCAGAGAGAGGGGAAGACAGAGGATCTGAAGCAAGCTCTGTACTGATAGCAGAAAGCCCAACACAAGGCTTGAACTCATGAACCGTGAGATCATGACCTGAGCCGAAGTTGGATGTTCAACTGATTGAGCCACTCAGGTGCGAGGAGGTAAATACAAAGATGTTTTAGAAGTACTGGTTATGTAACTAGATCCCCCCATCATCATTAGATCACAGGAACTACTGGCGTCAAATCATTATTAAGAACTTAAAATTCTTGGGGCATCTTTTTCTTACCTTCTGACAAGTGCTCTTTCCCCAGGTCTTTCCAGGAATCCCAGAGGTCTCTCCATGCACCCACAAGCCAGTCTCCCAGTGGGCATCACCCTTGCTTTGCGCTTCTCACCAGGGAGCGTCTCTCTCTTTGGTGTTACCACTACTGCTCTTATGAAATACTCCATCTGCCATATCTGTGATTCTTCCATTGCTTAAGCCGTGACGTTACTGGTGGCAAAAAGGAATATATCCAAAGCAATTTTGCTTCGTGATCTCGATAACTGAGAAATTGAATTTTTTAAAAAATGATGTTAGATGTTAGGTTTTACTTACAAGCCCTTTGCTTCCTACACATAGAAATGAATCCATGGTTGGTCCGTGTATGGATTGTGAGTAGCAGCCACCATGCTGATCTGAAAAGCAATATTCCTTTTGGATCCTGACATTCTACTGCTCTGCTAAAATTATCATACTGACCCTCCCTTCTAGGCCCCCATCCTGGACTAGATCTGTCTACCTCGATCTATCTAAATTTCAGGTGAGGCTTAAAATTGCATCTTTGCTACATTTCTATTTTCAAAAAACTAGAAACACAGTGACTTGTCAAGAGATTAGAGCAGAAAACGTCAGTCCAATATGATGTGAACATTATATTAAATGTTAAAACATTGCCAATATAGAGGAAATGTATAGAAGTGTATAGACTCTAATGTCACATATAAAAAATCATTATTTAGCAATCATATTTCATATACCCAGAGATTATAGTAATGAGCATATGTGAAAAAACAAGCCATGTAAGAACATATATTGTACTTCTAATATACATATAGATATATACATTTATATATATACATACATAAGAAAAATTATACACTTCGTAAAAATTTTTGGATGGAGCAGAAAGAAATGTATATAGTAACCCACTGACATTTTAAAAGTTCATTCAACAGTCTATGGGGTGCCGGGGTGGCTCAGTCATTTAAGCGTCCAACTTTGGCTCAGGTCATGATCTCGTGGTTCAATTCATGGGTTTGAGCCCCATGTCGGGCTCTGTGCTGACAGCTCAGAGTCTGAAGCCTACTTCAGACTCTGTGTCTCCCTCTCTCTCTCTGCCCCTCCCCCACTCATACTCTCTGTGTGTCTCTCTCTCTCAAAAATAAACATTAAAAAAAAATTTTTTTTAAGTTCATTAAAGAGTCCAGTAAGATCCCCAGGGAAAGGGAGAGCCGGTGGAAATTCTGTCAAAGCCTGGAAAGTAATTCAGGTCCTGAGAATGGGGGCTGGCCAAGGTGGGAGACCACACTGGGGGATGGCCCTAGGGCAGCGGGAATCTTGTCTTATGGAGGAAAACAACAGGGGAGATGATTTGATCATGGAAGGAGAATGTTGAGGGTTCTTTAGTCCCTTTTTGATTTTGCTTTGGGCTAACCCAGAGTTCAATATTTGTTTCCTCCTAGAGTGTCATAATAAAACGGCCAGGGGCCTTATTCAGAAGCTAAAACACATTTTTTAAATTGTATTGGTTTTTGTCTTTGCCCTGAACTCATTTAACCTCTCAGAGCTTCTCAGTGCTTTAACTCTTCTCCTTTTCAAAATCTGTATGTTCATTAGGGATGTAAAGCATACTGCAATTATGTGATTACATTTAATAAATGACATTAGAGCAACTATAAAAGTCTGGCCTAGGTCACACTCTCTAATAAATGTTGAGATAAGAGTTAGAGGTAAGTCTCTAACAGCACATCTGATTAACTGGAACAACACTCACCTTTGCTCATTGAGTTCTAGAGTTCTAAAGCTTTCTGAAATTTTAGGGAGAAACCTAAGGCTGATCCGAGGCTGTTGAACTGAGAAGTTGGCAAGCTAAAAACAAACATAGTCACTAAATGTTATTAGTGACTCCATCTTAAAGTGAAATGAGATGTGCCTTATCAGTCTTCTCTGGAATCCCCTTAGGAGCTGAGTATACTTACTCATGCCCTTCAAACCTTGTCTAAAGAACAGAGTCAAGATTGATTGGGGTTTCTATGTGTCAGCCATTGATCACTGGGAAGAGATGTTTATATCTGAGGTGTACAAAGATGAAAGAAAAAAGACCTTAGACAATATTGCTCTACTGATGACATTTTGATATGTCCTGCGATGGCCTGAGATAGGAAAATCTGCTAATCTTCTCACAGAGAACGTATTTTTCTCTACTTGGGAACTCTTATATAATTTTTCTTAGGGTGTTGAATCATAGTTCTCTGAAGACAAGTATTTTGTTTTTGTTTTACTTTATAATGCACAATGGCTTAAGCTTTTTTAATATGGAGGGTATTTGGGGCAGGGTGAGTGGAAAGTGAGGCAGGCAGGTGAAGGAAGTAGAGGAAAGGAGAAGCTGATCTAGCAAACTCTAAAAATGATGTGGAGGGGAAGGTTGTGACATAAGTTTCTAATTTTTGTTATACTTGAGAGGCTTTGGAAGGGGTCTGCACTAAGGCAGGTTGTCCTCAAATGTCTGTTGGGTTGATTATCTTCTCAAACAGTCCAGCTTACAAACGAACATCAGATTCCACAGCTCAGGTTCCTTGGTAAGCCATAGCCTGAGTATCTGAGGAGTCTTGTCCCTCCTCACCCAGGATTATGTTCTGATCATTCTAATGGGTCCTATTATGATAGTAATGACTCTTTAAGGCCCCAAATGCACTAGGAGAACCACATACCAAAGCTAATCCGTCAAATCCCACAGCAGATATTTTCCCCACTATGCTAAGCTGACTCCCAGAAAGTCCTACTGCCTAGAGTCACAGGGCTCCCATAGTAAGTTACAGTCTCAGTGGGTGCCAGCAATTCTTTTTCTACAAAAATGTCTTAGGAGAACCATCCATGGGGAAATATCAGCTCCTTCCTAAGCCAGGATTCCTATTCTTTTAGCAGACTGTAGACATTGATGTTGGAGGAATAGCTCTTCTAGACATACAAGGGCCACTCATCCTTCATCCTGCCCTAGGTCAAGAAGGAGCCCAATTTTCAACCTCAGCCTTTAACTAGAAGACCAACCTTTCCTTTTTTCCCATCTGTCTCATCACCTTTCATCAGCATGGGTGCTATCAGAGCAGCCATACATAGTAGTAGGTGTAGGATGTGTGTTTGGGGAGCAGCTAAGTGTGATCTCCCCCCTCCTACAAATTCACTGTCATCTTCAACCCAACTTCCCCCAATAGAACACTCTGGCAATGGTCCATGGGGAAGAGACAGAATTGTCTTCTAGACTCCAAATATATTAGAGGCCAGAATAGGTAGATCCTTGAATTCCTGAAAAAATATGACTGAGCTCTTTCCTCAAATTAAAAGGCTACTGAAGTAACATCTAAATTATAAGCAGTTTTTTCTTTGCTACAGTGAGACCCAAACTCTTTACTTCATGCAGGTAAAGGCGTGTTCTTAAGTGGCTCAGCAAGCTAACACCTTACTCAGCTTTTAATTGATAAGTTATTTCTGAACACCAAAGGGATGGAAAAGACTTCTTACCTAGAAAGTATTTTGACTGCTTGAGGGATTCAAATGTAATAGCACATCATCACAATTTCAGGATACAGAGTGGAAGTGATACCATGTTTGGGCTCTTTGCACACAATAAACCAACCCCCAGATCTTTTAATTGGCTAAAGATAATCTGTTACATGGATCTAGTGTAAAGGTAATCAAGGTAATCATTTCCTGAATCAGGATATATATGTTAGAACTGAAATACTGGTCTTTACACGTGTTCATTAAATTGCATTAAATTAGGTGCCCTTTGGGAAATTACTATTTCTTTAATCTAGGAAATCTGTCTAATGATAATCTTGGCTGAACATTTTTCCACTGAATATTGGCATCAAAACACGGGCACTTAGATTGAACTTAAGAATTATTCGTGGTGGAATGGAAATGGTGTTCTAGTCTGGGATCTAGCACTAATCCTGCTGTGTGAGGACAAGCCAGATGAACCTCACTTTTCTTATCTTGAAAATACAGGGCTGCATCTGAATAATCCCTGTAAGAAAACAATTCTGATACTGCTGTGCCTTCTTTTATAAACTCCGGAGTCATTAAAATCTATCTATCCTGATGAGAAGTAGCAATAGAAATGTAAAAGGACCAAGGGCAGACCAATTCAGCCATCCAGAGATGAACAGCAGCAGGGAAGGAATGAGAGTCAAAAGAGAAGAACTCAATTATTTTCATTTTCAACCTCATGTTAGGCCAGCAAGATCTTTCTATACAAGGCTTTGAGAGAAAAATCGAGGCCACTCTGGTCATTAATATCTGGGACAAAATGTGTCATGACATTTGTTTTATTTTAAGTGGCATTTCATTCAGTGGAGACTGTAAACGTGTTTGGGACGTCTTAGTTGTCACTCTGTGACAAAAGATCTTAGAAAGCATGTTGGCACGCTGCCGAGTGGAATATTTGTTCTTCTAATTTCCCATACAGTAGTTATTTATCTGTCTCCAAGGCAATTCTAAATGCAACATCTCAGAAGCAGACTGAAAATTTAGAGTCAAGAAAGGCTACTGTCCCTCCCAGACCCAAGTAATCAACTGGCTGTCAGAGCATAAATACAAGCAGGAACAAAACAGAGGAGAGATTTTAGCAACTACTGAATGAAGATGCAATGACTAATTAACTCTTATTATTAAAATGTATTTTTTTCCACAGTATACATAGTACAGCTTCATGTTATTTAATCTCTACAGTGAGGCGTTTGCTTTACTTACAGCAATTATTATGTGAAAGTTGCTTAAATTTTGAAACCTTGCACTTTCAGCAGAGCCCAGTGTCTGCAATTATACTGAGGTGGGTTCACAACTTTGTAGAAAATGTATTTTGCCATTTTCTTTGTGTCTTATATTTCAAATTTAAATTACATTCTGAAAATATTGAGAAAGCTCACAGTAAAATATACATAAAATTAAAAAATAAGATTATAAGGGCACCTGGGCAGCTCAGTCGGTTAAGGGTCTGACTCTTGATTTTGGCTCAGCTCACGATCTCATGGTTCAGGAGTTTGAGCTCCACGCAGGCAGCGTGGAGCCTGCTTGGGATTCTCTCTCTCTGGTCCTCCTCTGTTCATGTCCTCTCTCTCTCTCTCAAAATAAATTAATTTTTTTAAAAAAGATTATAACCAAGACTCAAATTCACACAAAAAGAGTTTTCACACTAAATTGCAGACATGTAAAATCTTACCCCTTTGACCAGTTGTCAAACTTTGTAAATTAGCTGCCTAGGGGCACTGGGCTATGTTTGTTTCCTGTTGTACCCAGATAAAGGCAGTAAGTTTCACTGGGCCCTTGTTATGTATAAGACGTCCTCAGTGGGGATGCCTGGCTGGCTCAGTTGGTGGACTCTTGATGTCAGGGTTGTGAGCAAGCCTCATGCTGGGTGTAGAGATTACTTAAAAATGAAGTCTTAAAAAAATCATCAGGGGCTTTATAAATATTGGCATTAATCATCCCAAGAATCCAAGAAAGTGGATTTTATTATTCTCCTTTTCACTTGTAAGGAAACTGTCTCTTAGTTATACCAAATAATTTACTTGAGAAAATACACATAATAAGTGAGAAAACTGACATTCTATCCCAAGGGTCCTGGAACTATAAAATGTGTGTTCCTTTCCCTACTGCCTGCTTTCCAAACAAAATACAGAGTTCCAGCATGGGATGAGATAAGAATAAACTTTATACAGACTAACTACTCTAGGCTAATAAGAACTGCATTTCTCAGTTTTTAGTGCTCATTGTGTATATATATTTTATAGATTTATCTAAAATTTAGACTTTTTAAGTATTATGATCTGGAAGAAGAGTTGGAAGAGGAAGCATTCATTGAGATGGGTTTTTTAACCCTGGTCCTTCCCGGGTTCTGTGAAGATGCCAAGATTTCCAGTTTTCTGTAATTGATCCCACCATAAGTGGTCCTCAGTTTCTCCTATTACCTTGATATGTGTGACTTCAAACCCACCCTTCTGATCACCCTGGAGCCAGTCTATTTCTGCATAACCAAACACTCTGACTAACCCAGAGGTGGAGCACATTCCGTGAACCAACCTAAACGAGGACTCTTCGGGAGACAGAGCTGGAGACACTCCCAAGTGCTCCGTGCTGGCATTGCTGGGGGCCACCCTTGGCAACTGCATGGGATTCCTTGGGGGAATGCATGTCAACTTCTATGAGGATAATGGGAGGTCACCATCATTTTGTTCTCTGGAAATGTACTTAGTGACCACAGTTGGCGGCAGGGCAGTGCTAGTTTTAAGAAAAGTTATAGGCAGTGTGTTTGGGATACAGGAATGCATGCAGAAGACAAGGAATGCATGCAGAAGACAGGAGTTCCAGTTCTCATCATTGTTTCGGCACATTACACGTAAGCCTTTCAGTTCAGAAAGAATATACTGCGAACTTTTTATTAAAGAGCAGAATGAAGAAAAAATGGCAATCACCCTGGAAACCCTTCATAGAGAAGTAGTTTCTGAGGAACCAGAAGAGGATCTCCTCATGGTGTGCAGACCCAAGTTTCGGCTCAGTAGATAATGTAAGAAATTCAGTGTTATTTTGGCCGTTGTTTTCATAATATATCACTTCAAAGAGATAGTAAATTGATTATATATGCATCAACTGTTTGAATGTATGATTGTAACTTAATCTAAGATGATTCCAAGTTACACTCAAAAGAGACTCAAAAGTGAACTATTAAACTCTGACATTAACATTGCGTCCTTCTGTCAGTTTACTGTATTTATAAATAACCACTCATTTTCAGCATTTTGGAGGACCTCAGCAGGCTTTGGTTAGCATGTTCACAGCCCAGATTTCCAGACAAACTCTCTTTTCCAAATTATGTTTAGCTTGAGGTTTGGAAAGTGAGTGAGCTACTGTCCCCTTGGTTTCCTCTCTAATTTGTTTCACATTTACTCTTTCCAAAGGTGTCCAGATCCTTAAGGATTTGCACTAGCTACCGGGTATTTTCTGCCTTGCCAGGTGTCATGCAATCTGGTTGGAGTGCCTCATCACAGAAATCGCTTGGTTTTAAGGGATTTTGAACAACTCTGTTTAGGAGTTTTTCTTGTAAGGTCTGGAGGCATGTGAATTTTTTTATTTTTTATTTATTTTTTTTTTTTGAGAGATAGAGTGAGCATGATCAGGAGAGGGGAAGAGAAACAGGGAAAGACAGAATTCCAAACAAGCTCTGCACGGTCAGCACATAGCCTGACATGGAGCTTGAACTCACAAATCGTGAGATCATGACCCAAGCCGAAATCAAGAGTCAGATGCTTGACTGACCCACCCAGGCACCCTGCCGTGTGAATTTTCTTAAATAGTACTTTTTCCTACTTATTTTTTTTAATTTTAGTACAGTTGACATACATCACTACATTAGTTTCAGGTGTATGATATAGTGATTCAACTTCTGTATACATTATGCTGTGCTCACCACAAGCATAGCTACCACTTGTCACCATACAATGTTATTACAATACCATTGATTATATTCCCTAGACCGTGCCCTTTATTCCCATGATTTACTCATTCCATAACTGGAAGCCTGTATCTCCCACTCCCCTTCATCCATTTTACCCTATCCCCCAAGCCCCCTCCTCTCTGGCAACAATCATAGTTTTCTCTGTATTTATAGGTCTGATTCTGCTTTTTGTTCATTTATTTGTTTTGTCTTCTAGATTCCACATGAGTGAAATCATATAATATCTGTCTTTGTCTGACTTATTTCACTTAGCATAATAACCTCTGGGTCCACACATGTTGTCTGAAATGGCAAGGTTTCATCCTTTTTTATGGCTGTATAATGTTCATACACATGCACGCACACACACATGTGCACACACACACAATCTTCCTCATCAGTTTGTCTATCAATGGATACTTAGGCTGCTTCCATATCTTGGCTATCGTAAATAATCCTACAATAAACATAGGAGTGCGTATATCTTTCCGAATTAGTGTTTGCATTTTCTTTGGGTAAATACTCAGTAGTGGAATTATTGACTCATATGGTATTTCTGTTTTTAATTTTTTGAAGAAACTCCATACTGTGTTCCACAGTGGCTGTACCAGTTTACATTCCCGCCAACAGTGCGTGAGGGTTCCTTTTACTCCACATCCTCGCCAACGTTTACTATGTCTTGTCTTTTTTATTTTAGCCATTCAGACAAGTGTGAGGAGATAATCTTATTGTGGTTTTGATTTGCATTTCCCTGATGATGAGTGATACTAACCATGTTTTCATGTGTCTGTTGGCAATCAGTATGTCTTCTTTGGAAATATGTCTATTTAGGTCCCCTGTCCATCTTTAAATTGGATTGTTTGGGCTTTTTGATGTTGAAGTTGTAGAAGTTCTTTATATTATTTTGGATATTAACCCCTTATTGGATATATCATTTGCAAGTGTCTTCTCTCATTCAGTAGGTTGCCTTGTTTAGTTGATGGCTTCCTTTGCTGTGCAAAAGCTTTTCATTTTGATATAGTCTCAATAGGTCACTTTTGCTTTTGTTTCCCTTGCCTTAGGAGACATACCTAGAAAGATATCATTATGGCCAATTTCGAAGAAATTACTGCCTGTACTCGCTTCTAGGATTTTTATGGTTTCAGGTCTCACATTTAGATCTTTGATCCATTTTGAGTTTACTTTTGTACATGGTGTAAGAAACTAGTCTTGTTTCGTTATTTTGCATGTAGTTGTCCAGTTTTCCCAGCACCACTTATTGAAGAGGCTCTCTTTTCTTCCATTGTGTATTTGTGCCTCCTCTGTCATCAACTTGCCATATAGCGTGGGTTTATTTCTGATCTCTCTATGCTGCTCCATTGATCTATGTGTCTGTTTTTGTGCCAGTGCCATACTGCTTTGATTACTACAGCTTTGTAGCATATCTTGAACCCTGAAACTGATACCTCCAGCTTTATTCTTCTTTCTTAAGATTGCTTGGGCTACTTGGGTTCTTTTGTGGTCTCATACAAATTTTAGTATTATCTGTTCTTTTTCTGTGAAAAATGCTGTTGGTATTTTGATAGGGATTGCATTGAGAGTATTACTTTAAGTCAAAGTATAAATAAAATCCTAATAATTATATTCCTTCTAGTTTATTCCAGGGGTAACACTTGAAACTCTAAATAATTATTTACAGTTAACTACAGGCTAGATTCTGTTTCATCTAAAGTTACTTCAGGAATATACTATTTATTCAGAAAATGTCAGAACAACTGAAAATACAGTACAACAAGTGTATTTTCTTTTTTTTAATTTTTTTAATGTTTATTTATTTTTGAGAGAGAGAAAGAGACAGAGCATAAGCAGGGGAGGGGCAGAGAGAGAAGGAGGCACAGAATCCAAAGCAGGCTCCAGGCTCCGAGCTGTCAACACAGAGCCTGACAAGGGGCTCGAACTCACAAATCGAGAGGCCATGACCTGAGCCGAAGTCAGATGCTTAACCGACTGAGCTGCCCAGGCGCCCCCAATAAGTGTATTTTCTTAATAAATAGTACTAGCTGAATTAAGAAATATTCTGGAAATTACCCTTCTTTAATATAATTAATAAATAAATTTAAAAAGTTTATGAACGTTATAAGACTTATCTTTGTTGCCTGCGTGAAAAAGTCAGCTGCAAGACGACAGGGAGCCTTCCATAATTATTTTAATGCCATTTTGCAGTAGCTACCCATTACTTTTCTCTGTCCTGAACATTTTCCACCCTTTCTCCAATGTCAGCATCCCAACTTTCACTGGAGAAATACTCCTCCTTCATTCCATGGCAATTCTGTTGGTGCCTCCAATGAGAATATCTCTCATCTTGCCGGGTATAGATGTGGCATGTTACACATTGCTAGCCGCAGTAACCAGCTTCCTGTTACAGATCTCTCTCCCAAATTCCTTTATGCCAGCAAAAAAAGAAACTTGTAGACCATTTCTGTCTTATTTGACTTGTAATTATGGACTCTCCAGTCATAGGCTTCAAAGATGGTCAGGCCAGCCACCACTGAAATAGAGATTTTTTATGGCTTTGAAGATGCAAGTAATTCCAAATGCTGGACACCAAAACACTCTACTCAAGCTCTGGTATTTTTCTAACCTCGTGTTATGACCATTGTAACTTGTTGATCTTTTATTTACATCTTGTATTGTATTTCTCCCACATTTGTCAGATTTTACTAACAAGCCTCCTCTACCAGTGAATGCAAAGTTTGATCCATAGCACGTCCCAGGCTGTACAGGTCTAGGCTACCTGTACAGATCAAGGAGATCTGTTTTCAGGTGGCAGAACAGGGAAAAATCTTGACAGTATCTAATTGCAACATGTTTGCCACAAATCTTTTCTTTCCCTCCAGGGAGGATTAATTTCTCAAGAAACTGGTAATCTGTTAAACCTAGGTGAAAAACTAATCAGAAAATTTACATAAGACTTTCAAGATATGCTTAATTTACTGAACGCACACTAGACAAGTTGAATTCTCTGTTCACCATTACCAGGTCATGGAACCCCTGACTTGCAATTATTCAGCCTTTGCAATGTGCCGCTAGCATTCAGGGGACCATGCCCTTTCATGTTGAGTCAATTCTTATTCCCTTGCACCACCAAGTTCAGGAGCCAAAGAGTAACAGTGAAAGTGAAAGTTCCCTCTTGGCTCAGTTCTGGGATCATTATTGTGTCTGGGATGCTCTAGAGTCTACACTTGGGGTCCAACAGCCACACAGCAGCTCCAAATGTAACCATTCATTATAAAATTGTGTTATCTGTGTTCAGCCTCAGCCAACTGTTGTATTCAGAAGTACGTATCTAAATGTCCAAAATAAATTTTAAACCAATTTAAACCTTGACTGCAGCCTTGTGTGAATAGACAAAGGGAGGGATTTCGTGTCACACCATGCAGCAAAGATATACATCCACCTTCTTCCTCAAACACCTTTTTTCACAGTAGGACATTCACCCCACCCCCTCCCTCAATTCTTTCTCTTTTCCAATTCTCCCAATTTTTCCCAATACGGTTCTTTCCCTTTCTCTGCTTCTCATATTATTATTTTTCTTTCTTTCCCTTTCAATGGTTCCTTGCCCTTCCTAATAAAATTCAATGTAGACTTCCTAGGGTTTTATATTAGTAGAGGTCCAGTCAAGACAGAAAAACAACAAAGAGAATATAACATAAATTTTTAACTAAGAATAAAGTTGATAACTAAGAACATGAAAAGGTAAAAAGAGAATTTTACAATACGATAGAGACAGCAACCACAAGAAGTCACTACTACTCCCAGTACTGACACAGAAAAGGGATGATGGTGGGATTATTACAATTTAGAGACTTAAAGAAGGAGCCTGTGTAGCTGAAACCCTAAGCCTCTAAGAAGGAGGTGCTGGGGTTTCTGAGGGAAAGTATGATCAATTAACCCCATTCTGCAGTTTTGAAAAAACAGCAAACTGAGTTCAGCTACTGCTCTGGGAAGGAGCTCCCACTCTGGGATGCAATCTTGCTGGGGTGACTCTCACAGCGATGACAAGCAGTCAGCCCACAGGGAAAACAGGAAAGACCAAGTCTCTCCCACTTCTTTATCCGATCATATAATCTACCTCTGGCGCCCTCTACTGGCAAAGTCTAGTGGCAACAAGAAATGGCGGGCGGTAATCTTGAGTAAAAAGGAGCTCCACTTGAAGGCAACAGCCCCTAGAGAATGTTTGCAAGGTTTTCAAACAAGGGAAGGCTTGTCTTTGAGACACACAGAGGCAATCAGCTTCTACTGACAAGGGAAGCTCAGAGTGACTTAGATCTGAGATTCTTAGTTTCACCGGATTGCAACTTGATGTGTCCATATCAAGTTGGAGTCCTTACTCTTTTCCTAATCAAGGCCCCAACTTTCTTGTGAGAGACTTGGTGAGGCTGTGGATTCAACACATACTGTAATTCTGCATGCTTAATATTCTGAGTTTATTTTTTTGAAATACTGGTCCTGTGGCTACAAAAAAAAAAAAAAAAAAAAAAAGACTCATTGAAGGTTACCATAGAAGCTTCGTGGTTCTCTGACCATGACTTGAACGAAAATTATACAGACTTCCTCATCACTTCTGTTCTGTAAGCACTCCAGTACACTTATGAAAATCCATGCCATACCACAGTCTTCATAGGCATCTTTATTCCTGCAATTGTCAAATGCGGTAGCCACTTGAGTCCCCAAGGCACTCACTTCAGTAAATACTTCATCAAAATCAATCACTGGCAGTAACTTGATTGGTTGTAATGAGGTTACATGCCATGGGTTTTAGAATCCCAATTCCTGTTGGAACGGAGATCAATAATGCATTTAAGCTCAAGAACATGACTAAACTAATCCCCAAATAATTTTGAGGATCTGTTTCCCAAAATGACCCCTGGTACCAATTTCTGTCAGTAAGCATTCATTCAGGAGACAGACACAATAGTACCTATTTGAACCATGAAAATTTAATACAAAAAAACTGTTAACTAGTTATAAGGCTCTTAAATGCATAACGGAAAGCCTAACAAAAGAACCTGAAATGTATCAAAGATATCAATTGCAGAAGATAACTACCGCCCCTAGGGTTGACGTAACAAAGGGGAAGAAGTTAGAATTATTAAAATAGAACTTAGATATGGGCTCTGTGGAGCTGAGACGCAGACATTTGAGGAAGAGATCCTGCTCGGTTAGTGCTGGCATATCTAAGCTCAGAGAAAGGGCCGTGTGGGCTTGGGACCCAGGTCTCTGGAGGGAGGACACCAGGCCGTTCTTGCTGGCGTCTCTGGGAGCCATGAGGAAGCTGGTTCTGCAAGTGTAGGGAAAAGACAAACTGGTTTCAGCTGCTGCTATGGGAAACGAAGACCCTGTTCCCGCAGAGTGAGGCAACAATTCTGAAGTGACATTCACAATTACTGCCCTGGGGAAGAATACAGTAAAGAGAGTGCTGCTTGCTCCTCCGGCAGCCTTGCTGGCTCCCTCTAGCGCCCCCTATTGGCAGAGCCTCATAGGGAGCAACTGGCAACCCTGAATCACAAAGCAAGAGTACAGAGGGAGGCGTGGGGAGCCAAGGACAGTGACTTCTACCGGGCAGAGAGGCTTCTTCTAGCTCTGCTCTTATCCCCATTCGCTTTCTAAATCCAAGGCAGGAATCTGTTTAGAAGGTAAACAAAAGGAGAAAAACCTAGATCCATCTCACATTCTGTTTTCAACGAATTCCATAAAATCATGTTGTTCCTTATTCCAGGGACATTTGGCACTCCCGGCGACTTGCTCTTCTTCCCCTGGCTTTTCTACAACTTCTCTAACTGTTCCATCTCAGTCTCATTCACAAGCTTTGGGCCTCATCATCTTTCCCCCAAACCTGCCCTTTCAATAAGTGGCATTAACTTTCACAAAGTCACCCAAGGTAGATATTGAAGAGTCGCTCCCCACTCTTAACCAATCCCCCAGGTGGATACCAAAAGCAGCGTATTCTACTTGCTCCCTGATCACCTCTCACATATCTTTCCTCACTTCCTTCCATTTTGCCCTTAATTTTATTTAGGCCTTCACCTTTACTCATTAGCCCTCTTCTACCTGATTTTCCTGCCTCTACTCTAGGCCTCTAATCCTCTAATCCTCTAGGCCCTGTTTAAACTCCCTCGGTGCTTCCTATCACTTCAGCCCAGTGGTTTGCCCCCAGCACTGTGCTAGAATCACCACAGTGATTTAACAACAACAACAACAACAACAACAACAACAACAGATACCCGACCCCTACCATGAGAGACTTCATTTGAACTAGTCTGGACAGGTGTCCCGTCTTTTATATTTTTCGAACACTTCCCAGTTGATTCTAATGGTCAGCCAGGATGGCTCACTACTGCAGCCTAAGTATGCAGTGCTTCTTGTAAGTGCATTTCTATTCACTAACCACATCTTCAATCCGTGTCTCAATACAGCTAGTCTTAATGAACCTCTTGCTCTGTTGCCTCAAATGCCCTCTCTATTCCTTCTCTTCCTTATAAATTCCTAATCCGTTAAGACTCAACACAGGAAGTGACTATTCTCAACTACTAAAGTTACATCATGAACAGCTAAGAGTACGAGTTTTGGAGTCTGGAAGTTTTAATCTCAACTCTACCACTCAATACAGCTATGTGGGCTTGGGCAAGTTGCTTAGTCTATCTATGCTTTGAATCCTCATCTCTAAAATAGGGATAATACCAAAGAAACAATGTATTTGTACTGCCTAGTAGAGTGTCTGACAGCAGATATTCTGTAATAATCAGCAGCAGCATACAATTATATTATCTACCTTTCTTCTCCATCATTTACAAGCACAGCATTGGCAAGAACCGTCTTTCATTTTTCTACCACAGAACTTAACGCAGCAGTTGACACACCATAGGTACTAAATAAAATGCCTACTGAATGATAAAGATATGGCTCCTGTTCTAGACTTCTCAGAGTCTATTAGGAAAGACAGTCAGAAAACCTTACTCTGTGAATTTTCCTTCACTCTTGTATCTCTCTTGCAGTTACACAATGGGTGACTAATGTAGATACTCATAATTTTTTTTAATTGACTTCTGTGAGGTGATACAGCACAAAAGTTTTTCCTTCATCTGCAAATGAGAATTGTTCACCTATCTGAGCCCCCATTTGTACACAATATACCCATTTTTTTCAGTAACATTTATTGAGAATTATATTCATCAGGCATTGCCCTAGGTACTAGGAAGAGATTTGTGAATTTCAAATCTGGCCCATTACACATATAGTAGTATGCAATGTTGGAAGGAAGGAAGGAAGGAAGGAAGGAAGGAAGGAAGGAAGGAAGGAAGGAACTTTCATAATAGTGGTCGCTCTTTTCAAAAGGAAGAGAAGGAACAGAGGGAGAGAAATGCAGTGAGATAGAGAAAAGAAAGAAAAGATCCCTGGGATGGCTGCACCTGACACCCCCCCCCCACTACATCTCCACCTTTACAAATTTCTTCTTTACTCTTCACAGTGTTTTTAAAGAAAGTCTATGCAGTCTTTCAAGACCAGTTTCAAATACCATCTTCCCATAAGGCACTCAGGATCCTCCAGTCAGAATTAAACATTTCCCAGTAGATGTGTGATCACTGTACTTTGTGTCTGTTTCACACCTACAACTCCACCTCACCCCCACCCCAAACCCTGCTGGAGACATCTGGTCTACCTCTAAGTCTTCCAACTAGACTATGTACTCTTTGAGGCCAGGGGGCTGGCAAATGTCTTCATGCCCCTCACAAAATGTAGCATAGCTCAATACACCAAACGGTTATCCAACAACTGTTTTTTGACTGCAATTTTATCCATTATCCAGGGTTTTTTTTCCACCCTCTTTATAACCTCATTCTACTTGTGAATGTTTGTACCACAGTCAACAGGACCATCATCACCATCATTATCATGACATAAGCATAAATATTATTAGGATTAGAGACTGTAGAAAATAATCCAAAAAGTGAGTGTCTTACCTTCAACTTAATGGGGAAAAGCACAACCTCAAAATCACTTATCTTTAAAATGTCTGCAACAAAGGTAGAGAAATGCCATTAAAAAAACACAACACAACATATTTCCAAAACCTCAATTTCCTGTGAGTCATCCTTAGGGAAACACAATATGAAAAGAATCAGCACAGATTCCAGATGGGAAGGTTCCTTGAAATACCCTCAGAGTTGCATAAGGATGTCCTCTGAATTGTTTGCAATGTATTAATTTATAGTGGGTCAGAACAAGAAATGTGTGATCCAGCCTGGTCCTTCTCTCTTCCCAAGACCTCTTATCTTAAGTGTTCACTGTAATTTGTCTAAATTAGAAGTATTTTTTGAGTTTATAGAATTCAGTAACAAATACTGAGAGCCTTCTTCAAGTCTCTTCTTTAAGTCACTGCTTTAACAGCAATAAATGTTCAGACTTATTTTTTATTCCATGAATCAATTATATACGACTAAAAAGAGGCAATACATCAAGATCAAGAACATTAAATTAAAATTGTTAGAATTCTTATCTTTCTAACCTTACCCCAAGCATGCTTCTTCTTTCTTTCCTTCTTTCCTTCTTTATTAACAAATATTATTGAGGGACTATTGTGTGCCAAGCACTCATCTATGTGCCAAGGAAAAGGAGGTAACCTGCTTCATGAGGGGAAGACTTTGTTCATGAGGGGGTAGCCTGACAATAAACAAATAGGTCTACACCATAATGTCAGAAAGCAATGACTGAGAAGTACGATGAAGGAAAAAAAGGTAAGGTAAAGCAAAAATGTGACTGTAGAAGGTGCAAAGAGGGACAATAAAATATGGAAATTTGAACTATGGTAGATAATTATTTTAGATTTCACAGCATATAACGTGCTTACTGCGTTAGCCTTAGGCCAAGAAAGTGCTCACCTAAACTGCTATATGTACTTTGCCCTGTCACTTTGTATTTCTCTGTGGGATATTTGGAAGCCAAGATTGTCCTAAAATAGAGCTGACCGTGAAGAAAGGGGCCTGGAGTCTTGACACATTCTCCAGAATCTGTAGAGAATCCACCAACCCTGGAAAGCAATGATGGAGTCAACATTAAAGGGGTTAAGTATTAACAGTAATAGTCATATTTTATAAACTATGAGACTGAGGTGAAGTGACCTGCCTTGGTTTTATAATTTATAAAATGGGAATTGAATACATACCTCATGGAGTTGTAGTGATTAAAGCTAATGGTTAAAAGTATAAAGTGATTCAAACCCATCATGATCAAACTCCAAAGTCCGTGAGATCTCCACCAAGCCAGCCCTCCTGATCCCAGCAGGCAGACTAACATAGGCATCAAGGAAGTCTTGCCTCAAGACCAGAAGTGCCTGGACATGGGTGATGAGTGCGGCTTCAAGACACGGGGCCTATCAGGACAAGAAAAGTCCCACAAACAGAAGGAACTAAAAGTGCCTGACCCTGAAGTAGAGCAGAAACTGGGGCAAGAGCAAAGAGATTCAGAACATGAGTTTAGGAGTGGAGCTTATTCGGAAACCCAGTGATTAGAAAAGAGTCACAGGTTGATATGAGATTAACACCAGATTTTGCCTTCTGACTCTGTAAAATCTAGAGGCGTCCATATTCCCAATGGAATGGAGCTCAGCCTGCTGCTTACAGTAGAGTTAAGACACCAGAAGTCAAAAAACAGTTATGATGACATTGAAAAACGATGTGTGTCATAGACGTGCCACTATTGATCGTGTGTTAATATTCATGTGTCATTAATAATAATGTGTCATTACTGATTATGAGTTAATATTCATAATCCTTAATACTTAGGATTCCTGATCCTTAATCTTTAGATAGCAATGGATACCATGTGTTAACCCATCTGAATGTTTTCATTAGGTGCCAAGGTCCAGAAGTAGACACTGTACAGAAGAAGGAACATGGGTCTTGAAACTGAAATCTGAGTTTGAATTTTAATTCCCAAGCAGTGAGAGTTCATACTAGTCATTTAACTTCTTTCAGAGTCTACAACTACAAATTTGGCACCATTTTCGTCCTATAGTGTTCATTGTTATTATAGTGTTCAAGTAAAATTGTTATTAGGATAATATGAATACACTTGAAGACTATGAAATATTGACATAAGCGGTGATTTTTGTGTTCCCCTACAGTTGCAGGTAAAATGTTATTGAACCAGTTCTATGTATCAGTACATTTAATGCTGGGATCTATCATTACTTGTGGCAATTGTGGTAATTCTCTGGCCAAATTTTCAACTCTTGTAAAAATGAATGGTTTCTTAAATCCATCTATTTAGAACTTTGAATTTCCTCTATTGGCTTGACTCAAATTTAAAAAGCCAACATCCTGACCCCAAGTTATAAAAACATTTCAGCCTATTCACATGTAAGTGCAAGGCCACCGCTGCCAGAAGAGTGAAGAAAGCTGCTAAGATAGGTGTTCACGATGACCCCTGACACTTGAGTGTCGAAGGCTCCTCACACTCTTCCTCCGGTGGTAGTCTGAACTGAACAGGCTTCAGAGGTGGTCCTAACTGCAGATGGAAATTGTCAAGGGCCCATTGTAACAACAAAACAGAAGGCAGCTGTATTATGCAGTTGCTCATAGGCTACTCAGGGGAAAAGTAGGAAAGATTAAGAGCATGACAGAAGGAATCTGACTTTTGTACGGGTTCACTTACGCAACATCTTGAAAGCTATGTCTTCTTTCTCCACACTTACAAACATTCTCGAAGGAGTCCTGTCATTAGAATATGTGTATTTTTCTCTTAAAAAGGGACTAGGATGGGAAGAGATGTTTGGTTCTCTGATATCACCACCTGGAGACATTGGGTTTAACTGGACCTCCATAATACCAGAAATAAGAGAAGGATTAAGTAGACAGGTTTAATGCTCTTAAATACCCTAAGTGAAGGTGCTAGGGGCCCTTAACTACTGTGGTAAGTAATGGTGGTTGCTCTATTCAAAGAGTGAGAAACAGCATGGTCCCATAAGGCAAGAGAAACTGCTCCGTGGTTTTCATGGATTCAAGCATCCATCCACTTGGTACTAACTACCTAAATTTTAGGAAGACACATAACAAGAAGACAGTTATTTCTATAACATGAATCTTGAAATCCCACACCTATGATGTGGTGGGAAATGTCCCAAGCTGCTGGTCCACAGAGCTAAACATCCCATGAGATAAAGCCTTCACACTCTCCTAGACTTCACTCGAATTCTTCATTTTAATCTATCAAAATCGCCTATGCTTGGCAGCTCACGGTATTGTTGCACATCTCCATAGAAACATCAGAAATGCCCACAATAGGATTCTTTCTCTGATCAAAATTCCACCCAAATTAAAACCAGGGGTGTAGTTTTCTCTGGCAAAAATTAACTTTGCAACTGTGTCATCCAGATGTACAAAGTCTTTGACAGTTTGTTTATAGAGTGTACACAGTACTGCTTTGGAAAACAGAGAAGCTGTCGTTTTGGCAATTGACTGTCAATGCACTTGAGTTAGTTGTTTGTGGGACCTTTACTGGAAATCTGAACATCCGATGGACTCGGAGGATGGCTTTGTTTGGTTCTCTGCCAATCAGTATCCTACTAAGCCCTCAGAATCTTTTACACAACTTAGCTTCCTATCATGTCCTATTAAGATACAGCCATAGTTCAGGGGAACATATGTGGCATTTCAAATTATATACTCCAAGAATGGCGTGTCCAAGTTAATTAGTTATGATTCCGAGCACTGCTCTGAATGTCAATGATTTTCTTACGGAGTAAAAGAGAAGGAATGTGTGTTTTTCCACTATTTCTCTCTGCTCATGAGTTTGTACAGGGCATCAAGAGTCATTTAGAGTCACCTTGTTATGTTCTTACAGGCTATATCTGCAATGATATACAATAAAACCTGACAATCAGGTTATGACTTCATAATGTCCAAAGTTCCAGGACAATTAATCTTTAAAAAGTCAAACTGAGTCTGTTTTGTTTGCAGAAAAATTCTCAGAGTCTTATTAGTACAAATGGTTTAAGTCACTGAAAAACATCATTTAAAACAACTTTGTATCTTTCTTGGTCATCTCAGGCTGCCATAAAAAAATACAGACTTTTGGTGGCTTAAACAACACAAATTTATTTCCTCACAGTTCTAACCTAGAAGCCCAAGGTCAAGGTGCCAGCATAGTTGATTTCTAGTGAGAGTGCTCTTCCCAGCTTGTAGAAGCCACCTTCTTGCTGAGTCCTCACATCCTGGGGAGAGAGAGAGAGCAAGTTCTCTGGTGTCCTTCTTATAAGGGGACTAATCTCATCATAAGGGCTCTGCCCTTAGGAACTCATTAACATGTTTATTTGTTTAAAAATAAAGGACATCTGGGTGACTCAGTCAGTTGAGCCTCCAACTCTTGATTTCTGGTCATGTCGTGATCCCAGGGTCATGGGATCGAGCCCCACATTGGGCTCCATGCTGAGCGTGGAGCCTGCTTGAGATCCTATCTCTCTCTCTCTCTCTGCCCCTCTCCCCTGCTTGCACACACTCTCTCTCTGTAAAAATAATAAATAAATACATACATACATACATACATACATACATACATAAATAACCATCCTACTTACTGGAGAATGGCACTGCAATTCTTTTCATATACAAAGGATGTATATGACAGAGCCGATGATTCTAAGGCGTTCACACATAACAGAAGAGGTAGGCATCTAACAGTAGCACTGGCACCTGTCAAAAGAGTTCTTATCAGTAGTGAGCAACAGAAGACTTAATCAGTAGTGTCTGTGGGTCTTAAAAACATGTTCTTTCGGACACAGTTTTTCACATTGGAAATTTCCAGCTTAGGAAAGAGTAGACAGAGTAATACTATCATAAAATATTTGAAGTGCTATCATAAGGAAGGAGATTGGGTTTTTATCTTTAAAGGTCCAGAGCCGTAAACCAGAATCAATGGATGTAACTCTGAGGAGATAGAAAGTTTGATAAAAGAAAGAATTTTCTAAAAGTGAAAGCTGCTACAGGCTGGAAAGAACTTTTTGGAAAACAGAAAACATAAGCTAGAGATTCTTCTAAAGAACACTTGGGCTTTGGAAAGGGGTTGGGGTACACTAATTTATGCTCCTTTTTGACTCTGAGACTCAATATAATTTACTGAGATTCTGGCTAGGAATTGTGTCCACTCTATCTTTTTTTAAAATGTTTTTACTTATTTTTGAGAGAGAGAGACAGAGTGCAGGCAGGGGAGGGGCAGAGAGAGAGGGAGACACAGAATCTGAAGCACATTCTAGGCTCTGAGCTGTCAGCACAGAGCCCGACGCGGGGCTCGAACTCACAAACCGTGAGATCATGACCTGAACCAAAGTTGGACACTTAACTGACTAAGCCACCCCAGTGCCCCTTTTCCACTTTATCTTAAAGGCAAATTTCTTTTAAACTTCCTAAGGTTTTATTTAACCCATAAATCCCTTGGCAGTGCTGCCTAGTGGCCAAGGCCAACAGTTAGAAGACAAGTGATTATATAAGACAGACTTCAAGAACAGAGTGAAGGTGGCAGAACAGTAGACCTGGAGTGCAGAGCAAAACTTCACTGTAGGGTGAAAGCAGCAATATCTATGGATTATTTGGGCACAAATTTAGGAGAATATGGACGGCCAGACAAACAAATAAAACTTGGCCTCAAACAATAGCAGACCGTTGGAGGTTCTGGAGTATAGGACGATGTGTTAAAATTAGCATTTTAGGAAGACTGTGCTGTCAACAGTGTGAAGATTTAGCTATTAAAGCAGGACTCAGGGGTGAGGTTTGGAAAGTAAGGTTGGGAGAGGGCAAGAAGGGATGCACTGACACACAAGACTGATTCATCAGGACTCATTACCGGATTGCAATGGAAGGAAAGAAAGGATCCAAAATGACAGCACTCTTTCAAGGCTGAGGTACTGAGAGAATTGTGGTGCCATGGAATAGAATGGAAGAGGAGTTAGAAAAGATTTTAAGGGGTAATGGTTTGGACGCCACCTCCAAGGAGGGGAGAAGTTTCCCACACCACCAAGAAATTCTCCAATGCCAGCTGGGTGTCCTACTATTCAATCCAATTCTGACACCATCTGCCTAGAGACAGCCCCATGAGACTGCTCTCCACTTCAAATGCCAATTGCAAGCTCACGTTCTTACTTGTACTTCCGACTGACTGACTCAAGGTCAGAGGTTCCTCTTTGGGCTTACTAAATTTGCTAGAGGGGCTTACAGAACTCAGATTACTGGTTGATTATAAAAGACTGTGACTCAGGAGATGAAAGAGACGCATAGGGCAAGGTATGGGAAAAGGGTGAGGAACTTCCATGTCCTTTCCAGGTCCAAACTCGTCCCAAACCTCCACAGGTTCACCAACCCAGCAGCTCTCTGAACCTGGTCCTTTTAGGTTTTGTTGGAGGCATCATTACATAGGTATGCCTGATTCAATCATCTGCCATTGGTGACTGAACTCAACCTCCAGCCTCCCTCCCTTCCCCTGAGGGAGGCTGGGGTGGGACTGAAAGTTCCAAGTCTAATAATCATTTGGTTGTTTCTCCTGTCAAGAAGCCCCCATCCTGAGGTGTTTCCCAAAAGTTACCTTATTAACATATCAAAGACACCCCAATTTCTCTCATCACTTAGGAAATGTCAAGGGTTTTAGGAGCTCCTATGACAGAAATGGGGGCAAGACCACATATATATTTATTATAAATCATAATATCACAGTCTAGATGGAAACATTCTGGTGGCATGAAAAGATTGCAGGTCATTTCTTTAGTTCATGATTTCCTTTTGTATCAAGACAAAGCCTTACCTGAAGAGAATAATTCTGTGATATATGGAGTTACATCCCTAGTGTGTGAAAAGTTTTTCTCCCATTTAACATCTATTTTCTGAATAGAAGATAATTAAATTACCAATGGATCCATATTATCTTTTATCTTTTGTTAACTTTCTCTTGATTCTTTTCCATCAATAACAACAAAACAAATCCATTTTTTACATTTTTAAAATTTGTCATTATCTCAAAGTAGTTAGATTCCAGCAAGCCATGCACTGATTTTCTAAGGAAAGGAGAAAATTCTGTCTCTATAAGGTGTTTAAAATTACAGCGTAATAGTCTTTGGATAATTATATAACATTTTTAAATTAATACTCTTTGGAAAAGCATGTAATAGTATTTCACTTAAATGACAAGCTGTTCTTTTGTATTCAGTATTTTATTATGAAGAAGAATGTCTTCCATAGGTAAAAGCAGAGAGAATCGTATATACTGAACCCATTTTCTACCTTTAACAATAATCAGCTTCTGACCAATCTTGTTTTATCTCTTCCCCACTCACTTAGCCCCCACCTCAAAATATTTTCAAGAATATTCTAGGCACCGTATTATTTTATCTCTAAATAGTTCAGTACACATCTCTAAAAGATACGGACTCTTTTTAAAAAATATAATCACAATGCCATTATTGCATTTAATAAAATTAAAAGTCCCTAACAGTCTCATATACCCATATTACTTTATCATTTTATTAGTTTCTTTTTGGTTTCTAAATCCAAATATGGCCCATACATCACAATGTATTGAGATATTCCCTAAATTACTTTTAATCTACAGGAACTTCTTCAATCTCTATTTTTTTTTCCTTTCAGCTTTTTGTTGAAGAGACTGTATTTTGCCCTATGGTTTCCCATTATCTAGGTTTTGCTGATTGCATCCTCATGGGTGTCATTTTACATGTGTCTCTTTCCTCTATGTATCCTATAAAATGTTAAGTACCTGGAGTGGTTTAATCAGCGTCAGGTGTGATTTTCTTCTACTACTTCACAGGTGGTGTTGTGCTCCATTATGACATACATAATGTCTGGTTGTCTCTCTTTTGTGATTTTAGCAGCCATTGGTGATTGTCGTAAGTCTTATACAACATATCATTCACAAGAAAGTGCACAAATTTTCCAGCATTTAAATTACGGTAGCTCTGAAAGAGATACCGGTAAGTTCAACACTCCCATATTTATTTCTTATGACATTATCTTTGCCTCCTAAAATATTTACTTAACAAGTAATTTAAGAATACATATATTTAACTAATCTAGGAGTAACAAAAAAGCATTTGGTTATTTGAATGTATATATCATAAACACAATGATATGCTGTTTATCATTAAACATGTTGTTTTCTCTATCTCTTCCATATCATCAATTTTTAAAATAACTTATCCTTTTAAATAAACTTTTGTCATTTTTTTCTAATTCAAAAACCCTTTTCACTGACATTATGGATGGTAAATGTTCTTATTTGCATTTTTTCTACAATAGTTAAGCCATTTTGCTGTGTTTCCTAGGTCATTGATAGACACAGTCCTCATCTTGGAAATAACAAGCTTTTATTTCCTATTCAACATTTTGTTTTCCAAAATGACTTTGCTTAAAACTCTATATATGACCTTAATATCAAAATTTGATAACATATATTCATAATAAGAGAATTACTAAGGTTTGCTTAAAACCCTATATATGACCTTAATATCAAAATTTGATAACATATATTCATAATAAGGATATGAGTTACAATTTTTCTACATTTTTCATTGGCTACAAATATGCTTCTTATATATTTGGCTCATATTAATGTAAAATACCTCTTCCTTATACCTGCCTATATTTTAAAATTTCACTTTTTATATTTTAATAAGAAGAAAGTACATACTTTTTAGGTTTCTATGTTGTTTGTTCATTGATGGAGCTTTTAAAGCAAACACATTTATCCTCCTTTTTTCCATCATTATACAAGTCTAACGAAACATGGTAAGGAAAACAAAATGCCGAATCAGACCTATAAATACAGAGAGCAAACTGATGGTTGCTGGAGTGGAAGCGGGTGGGGGAATGGGCAAAACGGGTGAAGGGGAGAGGGAGATACAGGCTTCCAGTAATGGAATGAATAAGTCATAAAAATAAAAGACACAGCATAATAGTCAATGATATGGTAATAGTTTTGTATGTTGACAGATGGCACCTACATTTGTGGTGAGCATACCATAATGTATAAACTTGTCCAATCACTGATTTGTACACCTGAAACTAATGTAACATTGTATTTTAATTGTACTTAAATTTAACAATTGGAGGAGTGGGAGGGGGGAGGAGGAGGAGTAGGAGGAGAAGGAGAGGTGGTGATGGTTGAGGAGGAGGAGGAGGAAGGGAAGGAGGAAGAAGAAGGAAGGAAGGAAGGAAGGAAGGAAGGAAGGAAGGAAGGAAGGGAGGGAGGGAGGGAGGGAGGGAGGGAGGGAGGGAGGAAGGAAGGGAGGAAGGAAGGGAGGGAGGGAGGAAGAAGGAAGGAAAAAGGAAGGGAGAAAGGGAGGAAAGAAAAGCAAAAGCTAGCCTGATAAGCCCTGGAAAAAATAAAGCTGTTGTTTCTTAATCATTCGAGAAGTGCCAAAGTTTCTAAAATTAAAGAAAAAATAAATCAAGCAAATAAATCTCAGAATATATTTATATTTGGAAACAATTTCTTTTAAAAATATTAATGTAGCATTGCTGTTTTTAAATTGACCTTTCTCTCTAATCAGGCTGCTTTATAGCAAAAAGAGAAGAAAAGAAGAACTAGGCCATGCAGAGACCTTTAAAAAGGTCTATTCACCTCCTGTAACCTTTTTAATTTGTCAGTTTACTTTTTGTTGTTGTTGTTCCATTTGAGGTGTGAGAGAAGGAAAAGTTCTCTCTAAATAAATCAAGCAGATTAAAGCTAATAAATCATTATGTCAGAGAGAAAGCTCAAATAAGAAACACCATCAGGAGAATGGCCAGATGGTCTGGATAATGACACTGGATATACCCAAAGAAAACCACAGCTGTTTATAAATGCATCTGTTGACAAATGTTGATTCTGAATGGAAACCTACTCCAATGAACCAATGAGACTATTTAATTGAAGTTTAATATGAAAGCAGAAGAAATTTAATAATAGAACAGAACTTTAAAGAACTATCAGACTTCTGCTCAGCATGCGCCCTAGTTTGTTTGAATATATTTTTATTGTATACTAGTTGGGGTTAATCACAACCAAATGTTGGGAGTGTGTATTCCATATAGTTGGTCTCAACATATTTGCATTCCATGTGGTAAAGAGTTTTCCACTCAAAATTTAATTACTCCTATGCATGTGCATGAGTGGACAGGATATATATATCTATGGAAGTTAATGGGGCTCTGAGTTACATCCTGATTCCCAAGGATAACTTATACCCACAGGAAGCCATCAACTTTTGCCTTCCCCCTAAAATAATAAAAATAATAAAAATACCCTCATCTGCCTCATAGAAGCAGAGCCACATACTATTTCTTAAAATTTATAAAATTCTTCAAGACCTAGGGCTGTCATGATTTAAAAACAAGGGTTCTCTTTCCATGAGGCCTCTTTCCTATACATAGATCCAACAGACCTGCCTGTTCTCGACCATAATCAGGCATTGCAGGGATGAAGGAGCATTAGAAGGTCCTTTGATTCAGGCCCTGTTACTAGCCAGGCAAATGCCAAAATATCTACCACTAAAAAAGAAGTCTACTTTTTCTGCATTTACTGCAAATGCAATTAATACAAGGAACACATAAGATCTTTTTGCTTGGGGCGCCTGGGTGGCTCAGTCAGTTAAGCATCTCACTTCGGCTCAGGTCATGATCTTGCGGTTCATGAGTTCAAGCCCCACATCAGGCTCTGCGCTGACAGCTCAGAGCCTGGAGTCGGCTTCAGATTCTGTCTCCCTCTGTCTCTGCCCCTCTCCCACTCTCACTCTGTCTGTCTCTCTCTCTTTCTCTCTCAAAAATAAATAAACATTTAAAAAAATTTTTTTAAGATAATCTTCACTCAACTAATTTTACTGTGATGGAAATAAACATTACATTCGTTTAAACACACAATGATGTGACTTCCTATACACCCTAACAGGATAAAGCATTTATACAGTAGGAAAAAAATGTAATGAGTTGCCACTTTTCTGCTTAGATTCTACTTTGCAATAAGTTTTTGTCACTGTTGTTGCTGTTATCATTGCTGCCCAGCCATAATATAGGTTCCTCTGTTTGTTTGCTGATATTTTACATTCTGTGCTTCATCAGTCTCCTTCCTCAAACATTTTCTCACCAATCTGCTGCTTGATGAAAATATTCTCTCCATGAACTTCGACCAACTGGTAATAAATTTTTCAATGGAAACTTTTTCATAGTTAAACATGGAGTAATTGCACACACTTTGCCTGGAGAGCAGGGAGCGAAGACAGTAGCCATTTTTTAACCAAGGGTTCTCCAAGCCACAAATGGTTACAATGAACTCTCTTAACAGTGCATACTTGCCTAGATAATATTAAATCATTAACAAATATCTTTAGTGTGTGGAAAGGCTTCAGTGATAGACTGAACACTTAAATGTTAAATACACTTCATTTTTAATAGATTCAGACACATATTCCTAACTGTTTTCATTGGTTTGCCTTGGGGTTGTTCACATTTAACTTCTTGGTATTTCTTGTGCTAGATAAATGCTCTTGCTACAATTCTTAAGCCTCTTCCCTACAGCACTCAGGGTAGTTGAAGCACATCTTCCTGCTTTTCTATTAATTTGATAGGTAAACTAAATCATTGTTTATTTTTCTTCTTCAGGTGACTCAAAACCAGTATCATGAATTTTGCCATTGAATCAGTCTACCTTCAACTCTTCAGGTTGTCTTGCCTAAGAGGGACAGATCCAGAAATGTTCACTTCATCCACATTAACCCTTAATGTAATGCTAATCCTTACGGGTAACTAAATTCATTTGTACACAAAAGACACTCAGGTCATTTTAGAGCAGTATGTGCGGACTTGTGCCTAATGCATGCCAGGGTATCTGTGGACGCTCTTGATATGGAAGCCATCACCAGAGTTAAAGCTGGGAGCATCAACCAATAACAAGGCAGATTACTGTTAACAACAATGTATAACAATTCAGATGATTTTATTGTTCTTAGAGTCTTACAAGTGCAATAACCCAGTCCTCACTCTTCCTTAGCCTCTGGTGTTTTGAGTTCCACCTGGAACCCATTTTCTCAAGAAAGCCACTTGGGCATGTTTTCCCCTTAGATAACTACTAGAGACCAAAATATATTCTAACTGGAAAAGTGAAAATTTCTTTTCAAATCATCTGGCTCTTTTGTCTACATGATGCCAAACATCTGGATATTTGGGATACCTCCAGATGATTGACTGAATTTTTCATTTTCAACCAACATGGTTTCTGCCATCATGGAAACAAAGCATTAGGCTTTGTTTACACAGTGGCTTCAAGCCAATGACTAAAGAGTAAACTGGTGCCTACCCACATGAGCTGCCCTGTCTGATAAGAGGAAACATCTGCTATTAGTTACTTCTTTGTTCTGTAACCTAAGAGGGTTGGAGGAGTGGAGGGGTTGGCAACCGACAGCAAGAGGTGAGATCAGAGATAAAAATAGGGGCTAAATCTTGAAAGGCTTTTAAAACTATGTTAAGGAAATAGAGAACCGTAAGCAGCGAATAATGAGTTCACATTTGATTCTAGAAACAATCACTCTGGTCACAGTTTACCAACTTGACCAGAGTCTGAGTAACTGGAGATGACAAATAATCTATAAAAAGTCTATAGCAGTAATCTAGGTGAGGAACTGATGATGGCCTGGACTAGAATATTGACAGTAGTGACAAACAGTGAAGATTTCTGAGTAGTAATGGAAAGGATCACAAATATACTTTAGGAAATTTTATGACAGTGCTATATAGGACCAAGCAGAAAGGAAAGCAGTTAGAAGCTGGAATGATAGACTATGTGAGAAATAAGGGTCTGAACAAAGGTAATGGCTTTAGGAATGGAGGAGGAAATGGTTAGGAGAGAGGTATACAAGTTAGAATGTCTAGGATTCAGCAGGATCTTGCATGAAGAGTGAGGTTAAAGGTATATTCCAAGACTAGTGAGGTTTCAAGATATAGTGACCAAGAAGACGATACCGACAACAACAACAACAACACGGAATCAGAAAGTTTGGCTTTGACAAAATAGGGAGAGTTCACCTTGAGATATTGGTGACATCTAGGTACAGCTCGGTGAAGATATTTGACTAGTGGTTTTAAAACGTGGAACTGGAGCTCAGGGGTGTGGTTGGGACCAGATATATAGATTTGAAATCAGAAAAGTGAATGAAATTACCAAAGACAGAAGACAGTGGAAAACCGGCTATTACATCATAAAAGAGGGAAGATGAGACAAATCAGGGGATAGAAAAAGAATAATCCTCAAGAAAGATACTAAGAGTAAAGTAAGAGAGGCCAGTATCACATGAGCCATGTGGCACAAACACTGTGCCTGGTTCCCTCTACCATTTATGCTTCCCAGGCACAGGAATTTCCTTCAGAACTTTCCTGGCAGTTTTGTAAAGACAAAGAACACTCTTGGACTATGATGAAATAATTTCTGCCTCCCAAACACCAGACTGGCTTTGGCTCTTAAAAGTAATTATTTTTGACAACTGGACTATGACCATAGTTCTTCCATCTATTTTTCTAATTGTGATTTGTGTTGCATGGGGAGAGTTCTCTACTCTACCAATTACCTTCTAATTCCTCTGGTTCATCTACTTTCTTCATCCTTCCTATGTCTTCACCCTGGTGGCTTGGTCCATCATTATTCTAGTTGTTTCTCTCTGAATGGAGCCCAATAAACTCCAGTTTGGCTGCCTAGGTCTCTGAGCTAAGAGAGTCTGTCTCTTAGGACCATGGACATAATAATGGTAGACTCACATTACTTATGCACATATGTAAATCAGAAATTACCCATTATTTCTGCCCCTCTACTGACTTTCAATGGCCACTCACTCCATCACTGCATTTAGAATGCAAAATTGACATTTTTTAGTTTGGAGATACTTAGTACAGATCCCAAGGAGGGGAGAAAAGTTCAAGAAGGAAAATGAGTAAATCACATACTGCAGAAAGGTTGAGAGGGATAATGGAGAAAGGATAATTGCATCTGTTAATGAATAATGGATATTTAAAGACACTAAAATGTTGATAGCAGAAGAAATACTATATTAGATAACAAAAAATGAGTTTCTCCATTTACAGAACCTAAGTCCATGGAGGGAAGTATTAGGTGTTAATAACCTCTACTTGAGTATTAAAACCCACTTAACAACTTTTGCAAAAGATTCTATAATGTAAATTTCAACTGGAGGTGTTCTCGCTTGCTTGCTCTTTTTCCCTCTCACTTCCTTGATAAATATGTTCTTGTAACCAGTGCATGGTCAGTGCCGATAGTACAACTCATATTCAGCAAAAGAGAATTCACTGCTATTTAGTTTTTTAACCTTTTTCATTGCTCCTTACATTCAACTACTTGTTTAGAAAGTGAATCATGTTGATATCAAATCCTCTCCAGCGAGTCCTACCAGACACATATTTGAGGCACAGGGATGAAAATCCAATACAGCTATGAGGAAAATAAAATGAGTTTATGGCAAGCTGTATTCAATAGACAAGGAGCAAAGCTAACATCTTCCTGTCCTCTTCAAGTACTAACAATATTACTACAAATGCAAAAAGGACAGGCTTGTGAACAAATTCTCCCTTCCACATTGGCCATCACACATTCCACTGGCATCCTAGAATGTAGAAACTTGGTCTGGGGGCAAAATCCAACTCAACTGACAGTAAGAAAGTCTCTGATCCTGAACTCCTGCAATGTTCATGGGAGAGTCTCTGCAACTTCTGGTTGTCTTTGGGTATGTAATAAGACAAAGTTGCTTTGAAAATTTTCAAGGCTTTGAAACCATTCAAGGCTTTGAAACTATCTCTTATGTAATAGTATGGGGTGAGAAACAGGAGTATAGCTACTGTCCAAGCAGTCCAGCAGTGTTTCAAACTCATAAAAATAGAGGATCTTATCATGAATTCACTTTAGAGAATAGTACAAGTAGTTTTGCAAGGTTTGTTGGTTATTTATAGCAGACGACTATGTTAACCCTGCATCCTAGTCTCCTTTCTTCCTTGAGGGAAGAGCCCTGATTTTGTTCTCAGGTCCACCACCTCCCTCTAGGACTCAGTGAAAAATGACCCTATCCCAACTCCAGAGGTAAATCCTGGTTGGTATAGATTAGTCAAGATGAGACCTTTCTTCTTGCTGGTGTTGAGTTTATAAGAGGTCATATAACCCAGCTCCAGCCAATGACATGGAAACGGAAGTCTGTGGAGACTTCTGAGGTATATTCCTAGCTCCCTTTTTGCCTCTGGACAGTACTGTGCCTTAGATGTGACATCTCTTCCAACCATGGGATAGCCGATCTGAGGGCAAATCTAGCAAATACCTAAATGAGGGGTAAAAGGACCCTGCATCCCTGACAACTTCCTTGAGCTGGAGAATCCAATAATGCTGACCCCCACCATCCCTATGGATGATCAACTCTGGGAGGTAACACCTTTTGTCCTTATTTATTGAATCAGATATCTTTAAACTGCAAACAAACATTTTTAGCTATTGGGGTCGGCCATTTCAATATGTTATTGAAGGGGGACAATTGACTCTGCTGTGGGTTGCAGAATTTAGTATTTAATCATATTCAAAAGCATGAATCAGAAATCAGAAAAGCTTTACTGTTGTATATGAAGGAGCCACAAGAACCTTGTCCTGAATATCAGTCTCTTAAAAATCACATCAAACAATAACAATTTCAGTATTACCATTACCATTATGTGTCAGGTACTATGCTAGGTGGTTTATGTACCTTATTTCATTGTTTCTCTTATTAATATTGTAAGGCAGGTATCAATAATCACTAATTTTCAGACGAGGGCCACAGACATTAAGCAATTTCTATAGGCACACAGTGAATTACAGTAATAACTAGTAATCATTTTGCACTTACTATAGGCATTTTATGTATACAGCATTAATCATTACATCGACTCTGTAAAGAAAATGCTTTGGAGGCACCTGGGTGGCTCAGTTGATTAAGCATCTGATTTCGGCTCAGGTCATGATCTCACGGTTGGTGGGTTCAAGCCCCCTGTCAGACTCTGTGCTGACAGCTCAGAGTCTGGAGCCTGCTTCAGATTCTGTGTCTCCCTCTCTCTCTGCCCCTCCCCCACTCGCTCTCTGTGTGTGTGTCTCTCTCTCAGTCTCTTTCTCTCTCTCAAAAGTAAATAAACATTTTTTAAAAATTTAAAAAGAAAATGCTTTTGGGGCTCCTGGGTGGCTCAGCTGGTTAAGCGACCGATTTCAGCTCAGGTTACGATCTCGCAGTACATGAGTTTGAGCCCCATGTTGGGCTCTGTGCTGACAGCTCAGAGCCTGGAGCCTGCTTCAGATTCTCTCTCTCTCTCTCTCTCTCTCTTTCTCTCTCTCTCTGCCCCTCCCCGACTCACACTCTGTCTCTCTCTCAAAAATTAATAAACATTAAAAAAATCTCTTAAAAAGAAAATGCTTTTATCTTCCGTGTTTTGCCAGTGGGGAAGCTGAAGCACAGAAAGCGCCAGCACGTTTCCCCAAATCACAGTAGTAAGTAGCAGTTAGCATGTAGCCACAGAGCCGCACACTTCCTGCCTCCCCACACACTAGAGCCAAGATTCAGAATTACAGCCTATGTCCGCCTAAACTCTAAGCCGATGTTTTTCCCTCCAGGTTGGGTAGGAAGGTCGGAATATATTTTGGCTGCCTGCTCTCCTCTGTGTTAGAGACCCAGAATGGAACTAAAACTTGAAAAACAATTTTTATCACATGAATGAAACCAGCAACCGCTCTGGTCTGGGCAAGGGGAAACCAGACAGCTTGCTCCCTCTTTGACTCCAGAGAGCTCCTGCTGCATCGTAGAGAATGACAAGGAATAATGAGCTTGAACAACAAGCCAGCGTCAAGGCACACATGGAAACACAGTCCAGGGCCTTCCGTAGCAAGTCGGCCAGAGCGATGCAGATGAAATCTTGTTCCACAGTGTAGATGATGAAAGAATCTAATGTGACTATCCAGCCAGTGAAAATTACTGGACGTAGGTTAAGACCAAAAACATATTCAAAAATGGATGCAGAGGATATAGGGCAAAGATGCGATATTACAATCCTATTAACTTGGTCCTTCTAAAGTCTTTATTGATTACTAAATTGAATATAATATGTAATTGAATTTTCATCTTTTTCTGATTATTATCATTCAACAAATATTTACCATGAGGCTGATGCTTCTAGGCCGTGCTGGGCTCTAGGGATGTGGCCCCCTGTATCTTCCCATCACACTTAGGACCCATCCAAGTCCTTACTTTGATCTACAAGGATCTCCCCACTGCTGTCTCACTTACGGCCACCTTTGCCCGTGCTCACCGTGCTGCGGCCACACTGCGCTGGCGTTACAGGGCTGTTCTGGCCGAAACAGGCAGGACAAGCTTCTGCCTCAAAGCATTGGCTCCTCTCTCCCTCCCTTTCTCCAACCAGATGACACATCTCCCAGATCATTTACACAACCGGCTCATCCCTCACTTGATTCAGGTGTGTGCTCAGATGTCACTCCATCTGTCACTGCCCTCTCACTCTATCTCATTTCACATTACTTATTTAGGGCGTATTTGTCTGTTCATTTATTTTTTATTGTCTCTCCCTGCTCCTGCTGGATTTTTGTAGGGCTTTATTCTGTTCATGGCTCTACCCTGAGCATTTACCATAGTGACTGACGCATAGTTCTCGATAAATATTTGTTGAAAAAAAGAGAAGGTGACACTAATGGATATGAGAGGAGCTTTAAGAAACATTGGCGTCTCCTCCAGAGAATCACAGTTCAGCACTACAATACCGAATAAGCCAAAGGGCTTATAATGTTATGATTTAACTGAACAGTTGTCTATTATATAGTACAGTTAAGCCTAACCCCCAAATGGTTACCCTTTCCATTTTCATATCTGAACACAGGTTAATAATAAAAACTTTACTGCTGCTGCAATTTTTAAAAAGCTGCAGGTGTTCTCCTGATTGCTGATATGGAAATTGCTGGTGAGCCCCTATTTGATACGGCTGGTAAATTAGGTCTTCCCTTGTAACACAGAAACTTGTCATACAATGACTAGGGAATGGTAGCACTAGCTAGCAAACCCCTAGGGCAAGCAAGAAATACTGTTCTTCATTCCAGGTCACACCTAAAATCAACTTAAATGAGTTTTGTGATGGCCTTGGCATTCGGAAATATGGATTGCGTGAGCAGCTTCTACCCAAGCAAATCCAGTACATTCCATTTTTTGTGCTGAGCATGAGGCTGGCCTAAAAACGGGTGCCAAAACCAGATGTTTGACTCTGGAAAAAGGGCATTCCACACATTCATCAAGAACATTTCTTGGCAAATTCAAGCCAATGGTACAGGACACATATGTGTCTCCATGGTCGATAGTGCAGAAACCGCATTGGTTATTTACAAGAAGCATTATAAAATCGGATGTATTTATAGAAATGCCTGTGAAACATGCAGTTATTTTTAACAAGAAAGAGTTGTTTGGGGCAGATGCATAAATTGTCTCACGAATGAAACAATTGACTGTAACACAATCCACACTTTCAGATATCATCTGATAGCTTCACCATCAAGTGTTTATTACACATGGCAAGGGACTGGGAAGTGTATGACAAGATTTAATAAGTATAGATCTCAATCTCTGATAAGGAACATGCTCTCAAAGAAAAATGAAAGGCTCATGCTTGTGGAGAAATCAAGTGTGCCTGAGAAATTGACCATACCCATTTTACGGCCATCAGCATGCAGTATAGAACCTACTAGACCAAGTCTCTGCTCTTGTCTTTGGTCTTTACAGATTGTAGTAATGGATGTGACTGAATTCTTTAGTGGCACCCCACTGTCTCCTCCCCGCTAATGAAAGATCTCAAATGATAAGTGAGTAAGAATAAGACAACAGGTCCTTGCATCCTAATTGTTTAAAAATTATGTGAAAACTAAAACATAATGATATTTTAAAAAGGCAACTCCCAATACAAAGTTTTATATTATTAAGCCCTCAACAGACATCCCTCTTTCCTACCTTCACTGACATGGTGTAAATAAACCAAAATTGGTATGAATCAATGGAGGAATAGGCCACTATAAACAGAAAACTTATGTCTCTTTGGAGAATGTAGGTTTTGAATTGAGCCACTTGTGGTAGGCACAAGTGATAGATGGTAGACACAAGAGACCGTGTGGCATGATCTTAACCTGAAGTAGCCAGTAAGAACAGAACTATGTAGGAATTAATTCTGGCCGCAGAGAAAAATAGATGATCTCACCTGTTTGTCCACACTGCCTCCATAACCTAGCACAGTGTCTGACATGCAATAGACATTCAGTCAACATTTACTGCGAAAAAACACAAGCAAACCTGTGTCGAACTGACAATGACATTACCGTGAAAGAGGGATCGTGCACCGCTGAAACACAAAACTGAGGTCAAGGGGAGGGAGGGAGTCTTCAAAGCTCTGCTGACACGGCATGCTCATTTTTCCAGCTCAGACACATGAAGAGCTAGGAAATTGTCACCCCTGTCCTTACAATTAGAAAAAAAGTTAACGAACTGAAAATCAATGGACCCCTCAGAGAACTGAGGTCAACAGGGCAAACTGCCACCCTGAAATCTGGAGACAAGAGGAGACACAGCATCATCACAGAAATCTATGGGAGCCATGCACTGTAAGAAACGCCTGCAGTGGTAATTTTGCCAAATTATTAGAGGCTGAGAGTGAGAAGCTGGTGTGAGAAGGAGGAACTCCTGGGGGCCACAGTCTTATAGGGCCCCCACATTTTCACGGGCATTATGTCCAAGAATCCCACCAGGGTCTCAGAGTGAAGAGACAAGGAAAATTCCCTGTGTTTCTGACAGGGGGAGGGGGTAAGTAACCCCGTATTTGAAATAGCCCCACAGCATTCTCCATAAAAAAGACCTACTATGCAGGGGAAAAGACTATTACCAGAGCCTTATCCCACCTGAGGGAAATGCAATTACGCACATACAGACTCCACTCAGGTAGAGGGAGAGGCCAAGAAAAGCTTCTCCAAGGTCACAGGAAGACAGGCCCACTGAAAGACTAAGACTAAATCACAAGAGTAAAAACCAGAATACTTCCCCCTTCTCCATATCTTACACCACATCAATGGGGCTCCGGTGTGATAACAATGGATTATGGCTAAAATAGCAGCAAGACAGGGGCGCCTGGGTGGCTCAGTCAGTCGGTTGAGCGTCCGACTTCGGCTCAGGTCATGATCTCACAGTTCATGGGTTTGAGCCCCACATCAGGCTCCGTGCTGACAGCTCAGAGCCTGGAACCTGCTTCAGATTCTGTGTCTCCCTCTCTCTCTTCTCCTCCCCTCCTTGCACTCTCTCTCTCTCTCTCTCAAAAATAAAAATAAACATTAAAAAACTTTTTTTAAAAATAGCAGCAAGATTATCACCTCCTTTTAAAGAGGAGTTATTAGAGAAGCCCAAAGACAACAGGAGAAATAAAAACCCAGGACACCAGAGTGATCTGAAGTCTCAGACACCTAAATTAAACAGCCCAACTCCTGGCTAGATTAACATAAAAGCTCACATTAAAGAACTGTTTACCTCAGTTTCTATTGTTTGATAAATCATGTCCCACTTTCAGTAAAAAAAAAAAAAATGCAAAATATGCTAAAAGGCAAATAAAACCAGTTTGAAGAAACAAAGGAAGCATCAGATCCAGACTCCAATAGGACAAAAATTGGGGGGTTATCAGACAGGGAGGGAATTTAAGACAACTATAATTAATATGTCAAAGGCTTCCATTTCATGGAAAAAGTAGACAACATGCAAGACCAGATGGGTAATGTAAGTAGAAAGATGTAAATTCTAAAACAAGAATCAAAAGGAAATGCTGGAAATTGAAAATACTGCAATTAAAATGAAAATGCCTTTCATGGGCTTACCTGTAAACTATATATGCCTAAGAAAAGAATCAGTAAGCATGAAGATATGTTAGGAGAAACTTCCCAAACTAACATGCAAAGAGGAAAAAGAATGGGGGAGAAAATAGCATATTCAAGGGAGGGGGCTAAGTAAGAGATACACACACACACACACACATACATGTATGTATGTTTTAGTTATATATAGTATACATATGCATATGTTATTTTTTAAGTTTTAAATACTTTTTTCGTATAGTTAATATTTATATATCACTCTATAACAAGCAACCCCCTACAATTTTTAAATATATTAACTCATTTAATCCTCAAAACAACTCTATGGGATAAATGGTATCACTGTCCTCATTCTACTGATGAGGCTATACAGATTGCAGTGTCTTTCCCAAGATACACGGCTAGGAAATGGTAATCTGAGAAATGCCAAGATAAAGAAAGGGTAAGGAGGAGGAATGTATAATCCCAGACCCACATCTAAGAGAAGTCAGGAAAGGACCAAGGAATTCAATGAACGCATTGCTAAACTGAAATAAAATGGATAGGGGCGCCTGGGTGGCTCAGTCGGTTGAGCATCCGACTTCGGCTCAGGTCATGATCTCGCGGTCCGTGAGTTCAAGCCCCGCATCGGGCTCTGTGCTGACAGCTCGGAGCCTGGAGCCTGTTTCAGATTCTGTGTCTCCCTCTCTCTCTGGCCCTCCCCCGTTCATGCTCTGTCTCTGTCTCAAAAATAAATAAATGTTAAAAAAAAAAGAAATAAAATGGATAATAAAAGCTGTAGCGGCCTATAAAGGCCAAGATCGTGAACCACCTCCACCATGGCCCATCTAATAGTAGGTTAGAGGATTTATAATGGGAAGCATGAGATCAAACTGAAAATGCTAAGTGGGTGATAAAATGGAAATGCCTGACTCCAAGGATGAGCAGTAGGCCATAGGAACTGTAGAGGCATAGGAAGTAAGATTTGATAGGAAGGAAATAGGAGGATGGGTGAGCATATGAGGCTTTCAGTGAATTACAGACATAATTATGAACTCAACTGGTGCTAAGGACTTAAAAGTGACCAAAGTTCCTTTGCAGCATTGAGATAAGAGACACAACAATCTGAGCACCAGGAGGGGAGAGTACCTAATAGAGAAGACACAAGGAATCAGCACAGCTGCTTAGATTATCCAGGAGTCCTTGAGTGCAATTCCGAGAACTATCTTTCTGCTCAGCCCGCCATCCTTATCAACTGTCATCATTTACTGAAAATCCTGATGAAATTCTAGGCGCCTTGAGAATTCCCACAGCATGGATTAGGTGATGGCCGAATCGTTGCCTTCAATGAGAACACATGCTAATGAAAACATTTCCTTTTGATTTGGAGCCAATTGCTAAAGTTGTATATTTGAACACATGGATGTCTTCTTTACAAGTAAAGCACAAAACCAGAGGCTGAGCAACACTTGTGGAAGCACAAAAACTGTGATCATTATCTGGCTTTCCAGAAACATCTGGAACTTGAGTTTCTGTTTTCATTACTCTGGAAAGCAGTAAGCTTCCTCCTGACATTCACCTCCAGTTGACCTTATTGTAACAGTGCTTAACAGAAGCCCCAGGTTTGTCTATGGAAGTAACATTTAAGACATTGCCTGAATCATCTTGTGATCTGTACTGTCCCGAATCATTCTGCCTTGGAAGTAAGCTGGGAATGGCTCTTAAGATGTAACTGCATTCATTTACTTAAATGTTTTGTTTCACTCATCTTCTGTACTGGCATTTAACTTGTTTTCATAAGACCAAGCTCTTCAAAATTTCCAAATACTTTATAAGTGTTAATTATAAAAGTATCTGATCCCTTCGCTGCAATCAACTAATTCAGGGTAGATAAGTAAAAAGATCTTGCAATTAGGTCAACTTTTCACCTTTTGTTATTGGTTAAATTCTTTAAAAATAGAACCTGGTTTTGGCAATTTAGCCCCCCTAGATGTGTGAAAATGTCACCTATCAAGTAGACACCTCAGAACACTTCTGTATTAAACAATTATTACAGTAACTTACCCAAGAGTTTTGATGGCCAGATAAGCCTCCCAATTGCTCAAATTATTACTCATGTAACAGGAGATTAAATGCAAATAGAGTAGAAGAAGAACTAAAAGCTGTGGCATGTACTTTCTATGCCAACAGATTGTGGGGTCACTTGTCTTCCACTTAAAGACCCATTCAGTGTGCTTCACGGGGTAAAGGAGAAATTAAAAACTATTAACACACAATCAAAAATACATGAGTAGAACCAGAAAGCCCTTGTGGTGGCTTTGAAAGAGTTCATCATCTCTAGCAGTCGTAGGGCAGATACGGCTGAGAACAAGGTCAAGTCTGATGGTAATGAGTAAAAGTTGCAGCATCAATGGAATGTTCAACCTTGTCAAGTCTCTCAACCACTGTAAGAGCTTTAGTGAGGAAGGGTTGAGAATAATCGTCATTGGATGGAGACATCTGGGCAGAAATGAATGAGGTAGAAAATTTGTTTTAATTTTTTGTTGCTTTGACTTTTTTTTTACACTTTAAGGAGCTTTATCAAGATAGGACTTAACACAATAAACTCCACATATTTAAATGGTACAACTTGATGTATTTTAACATACTTGTGTGTGCGCACACACACACACACAAAATGAAACTATGATCACAGTCAAGATAATTAACATGGCCACCATCTACAGAAGTTTATAATCCCTTCCCCTTGCCACTGACTTCCTGCCCGATCCTCATGTAAACCACTGATCATTTTGTTACTATTTAGAACAGGTTTTATTTTCTAGAATTTTGTATAAATTGACTCATTATGTGCTCAGTATGTACTTTCATTTGTCTGACTTCTTACGCCACACACAATTGTACTGAGACTTACCCATTTTGTTGATGCAACATTCATTTTTATATCTAGTAATTCACGGTAGTAGTATTATAGTATTCTATTAGTATTCCACTGTGTGAATATAACATATTTTGTTTATAATTTAACTTGGTAATAGATATTTGACTTGTTTCCAGTTTTTGCCTCATATACAAATAAAGCTGTTATGCGCTTTTGTGTGCAGTCATTGTGCAGACATAATCTCTTTTGGGTAAATAGCGAGGGCAGGATATCAGGGTTGTGTAGTAGACATATGTTTAACTTTTTAAGAAACTGCAAAACCATTTTACACAGTGGATACACTATTTCATGTTCCCACAAGTATTGGGGAACAATTCCATTTGTTCCATGTCCTCACCAAAACTTGGAATGATCAATGATCTTTTAAAACTTTTGCCATTTTAATAGATGCGTAGTTATAACTCTTGAAAAAAACCAGTAAGAAGAAAAGCCAACATTGAAATTTACCCTGGGACAACACAAATAATAGAATTGAGATACAAGGATATTAAAACAGTAATGATGTCTGTGTTCTGTATGTTCAAAAAGCTAGAAAGAAGAAAAGACTCAACAAGCAGAAACAAGGAAGATATAAAAGGTCCCAACAAACATCTAAGGATGAAAACAAAAATGTCTGAGCTGAAAAGTACAACAAATGGGATCACTGCAGATTAAGCCTTGTAAGAGAAAAAAAAGTAGTGAACTTACAGATGTAGTAAAAGCAATTATCCACAGTTGAGAGAGAGAAAATAAGACTGGAAAAAAAAAGAGTACAATTTTAAGCAGCCAAATACACTTATTGGGGGACTCTTAAATAGAGGAAGTGAGAACAAAAAAATAGTTGAAGAAACAATGGCTAAAAAATTTCCCATACTTGATGCAAACTATAAATCCACAAATCTAAGAAGCCAAACAAATCCTAAGTACAAGGAGAGGAATTATATATATAAAATTTATTGTCAAATTGGTTTCCATACAACACCCAGTGCTCATCCCAACAAGAAGAATAGAAGAAGAAAAAGATTATGCCAACATAGTATAATAAAATTGCTTGAAGTTAGTGATTAAGAAAAAATTTAGGCTGCCCCTGGGTGGCTCAGTCAGCTAAGCACCCAACTTTGGCTCAGGTCATGATCCCACGGTTCGTGGGTTTGAGCCCCGCATTGGGCTCTGTGCTAACAGCTCAGAGCCTGGAGCCTGCTTGGGATTCTGTGTCTCCCTCTCTCTCTGCCCCTCCCCCACTCTTGGTCAGTCTCTGTCTCTCTCTCTGTCTCTCTCTGTCTCTCTCAAAAATAAACATTTTTTTAAAACTTTTTAAAAGAAAAAAAAATTTAAAGCACACAGAAAAGAGACACATCATGTGCACAAGAACAGAGATAAGAATGACAGCAAAATTTTCATTAGAAACAATGCAAACTAGAAGACACAAAAAAAGAAAAAAAAGTCAATCTAGAATTCCTTACCCAGCAAAAATATCTTTCAAAAAGGCAAAATAGAGTGTTAAAAAGATACAAAAGCTGGAAATTCTTATTATTGGCATATCTTCCATAACCTCAGGTAGTTTCTTTACCTGCATATATTGATCACTATTAATTTTAATTTAATTCAAGGAGGCTTCTGCAGATTTCTGGGGTTATTTCTCTATGTAGCACTTTCCTCTCTGGTACTCTGCTCTGTGCACTTTAGCTGATTTTTTCTCCTGTTTTTGTTCCTTCCTCTCATCTCTGGGAGGCCACTATGCTCCTCCATACAGTCTGGCCAGTCTTTTGTTCAGTTTTTTAGCTGGAAGGTAAATCCAGTTCCCTCTTACCCCATCTTGACCAGAAGTTGAGACTGGGAAATTTAAACTTCAAAATTCCTCTTAGCATCATTTACCAGTGGAAAAATCCTCTCCCAACTACTCTCTGGAAAAAGTAATATTCTTAAAAATTTTTTTTAAATGTTTATTTATTTTTGAGAGAGAGGAGATAGCACAAGCAGGGGAAGGGGAGTGAGGAGGAGAGAGGATCTAAAGCAGGTTCCATGCTGACAGCAGAGAGCCTGACACAGGGCTTGAACTCATGAACCATGAGATCATGACCTGACCTGAAGTGGGACACTTAACCAGCTGAGCCACCCAGGTGCCCCTGGAAAAAGTAGTATTTTAATGACTGATACTCAAGTTGATGCCCATTCTTGTCTGGACACGTCCTGCCACCTTTCATTGCCTCTAACCTATGAGGACATAGCCTGGACTGAGTGACAGGCCTATTCTGGAAGGAGACAATCTTTACATCAATAGGACTGTAAGACATTACCATTCTATGTCAGAAAGTACCTGAGGAGCATGTGTGCAAGGGGATTCCAATGGGATTAAGCCAATGGAAACCAAACAAAAGACGTGACTGGGCAGATTCACTGTCATATGTCCTTCTACCTGAGTTTCAGAATTAATTTGTTCTGTTGAGCTCCAAGGAGCCGCTTAACAGTTTTCTGGATTAAACAATAAAAAGGTGAGGTGAAATTGCCAAAATCTTCCTTACATACCATAGAGAGGGAAAAGTCCAGAGTCTTCAGGAAGTAGGAATACACTGAATGAAACTTTTCTATGCAACTTGTTCAGCCACTCCCAACCATAACATCTAGGTGAGACTGGAGAAAAGACAAAGCATTAAGAAATGCTTTTGTGAGAGAACTGTCTATATCTTTGAAGCACTCTGTGGTAGCTGTCCTCTGAAGACTAGAAATGGCAGAGAAAGATGCTATTGTGCATCAGGTTCATTGATCCCAACAGGAATAATGACCCCTCAGACTGGTGAAGGTGCTTGCCAAAGTAAAGTAGGCAAAATTACCACACTGAACTATAAGAAGAAAGTTATAACCAAAGTGTTTTAACTAACTGAGGTTTGCTAGACTTGGAATTGCTAGAACCCAAGGAAGCAGTCATACACCTAAAATATTTGCAACTGAGAACTTCTGGCCATTTGGGGCTCCTTATGAAGCTGAACCAACAGTAAAATGGTTGGAGTTCGAGCTCATTAACTGGGAGAAGTTAGGCGGTGGCTATGTAATGAAGGCAAAGAAGGTTATGTTTAGAACTCAAAGAATTCAACTGCCTTATTACTCTTACCCAATAGTCTGTTCAATGAAAAAAACTCAGAAATCCAATAAAAACAAGGCAATCAAGCACTCAGCAATGAATGAGCCACCCACTAGCTGAGGGGCTGGTAGAAGACAAGAGGAACACGGAATGTGTAATGGAAGTTGGCAACAATAATTATCATTATTAGGTGTCATGACCAGGTACAGAGGCACAGACTCTAACACCTGTTACATTACTTGGTTGTTTCCTTTTTCCTCTTTTTTTTTTTTCATGCTTCCTTATATGAAAAATGCTAGCAGCAACTAACAATTTAGGTTTTAGCTGGAACTAAGACTTTGTTCATGCAACCTCTCACTGTTTTGGTAGTTGGTAGAAACTTTTGCTTTTTCTGTACTGGAGACATGAATTTTTCACTTAGATGAAGGACAAAAGCAGATGTTGATGGGCAAAATACAGATAACAACATAGATAGATGATAGATAGATAGATAGATAGATAGATAGATAGATGATAGATAGATAGATAGATAGATAGATAATCTTTATATATCTCTATATATATTTCTTCTTGTCAAGATCCTTTTTTCAACCATTTTCATTCTCTTTTCTGACCCAGGGTGCTCAACTGCATGAACTACATCAATAGTTAATGCCATCTGATTTCCAGTGGGTTTGATCAATTAGCCACTTTGGCAAGAGACTGGAGGAAGACAGAGAAGTAAAGTTAGAGCTCCCTTTCTATAAGGCTCAACAAGCTGACTGTGTCTTTGATACAGGTCATTGCTACATAGGTCATTACTCCTAAACTGGCTGACTTTATATGACTCTTTCCTTCTAGACCACGGTAACTGTACCTGACCTCTGTCCACCTAAGGTGGCCACCAAGCCCTATGCTATAGCATTACCCTTTTGGGTTTCCCTAAATCCACCTTTGTAAATATCTCTTGTGAATAAACTCTCTTTTAATTATCCTATTTTGTGCATGGTATCTTTTTCCTGCCGGAATCTGTCTGATACAACTTTTTCCTCCAAACTAATCCCCCTTTTCTTTAAAAGCTAAATGTCAAAAGGAAAGGGAGAAATTAACCCGAAAGTGGATATACGATTGAAATATTAAGCATGTCTAAAACTGGCCTAGACTTTTCATAACTCAAAGTGAATAGCGATCTTATGGAATCAGTTCAAGGGGTCATTAATATGGTAACATAAAATCAGCAGAAATGGGTAAAAAAAAGTTTTTATGGCAAAGAATTAAAACCATTTCCTATTTGTTGCCTCTCAACAACTACCCTTATTACACTGGGTATCTCTGTCACTATAAAGTCCTTTTCAAAGAGGCACAACTCAACGTAAATTTAAAAAAAGAATCCCAACATCCTTGCATCCCTCAAAGAAAATTAAAAATATCCAACTTAAGTGACACTTGTCAAAGAAGATTTTGCTCTCCCCTCAATTCCTGAACCCTCTGTCAAGCAAGTTTCTCATATTAGGGGCTTTGCATCCTTTCAACATGGGGAAATTCCCCCAAATTCTCGCCAGTTCTTCAGACTACCCACAGCTTTCCTGTCTTCTGTCCTTCTTCCCAACCTTTCAATATATACACAAAATTAAGCAAGCTTTGTATCTGCTCCAGAAAACAAGCAAAGATAAGCCCTGTTGTGGGCCATCTTCTTTTGTCCATTCTCTCTATTCTGGATTACCAAAACAAAACAATGACAAAAGGCAAAAAACTGATAAATTGTTTGGCAAAATAAAACTCTCCTAAAGAGTAATGGATACTAAAATGAAGTGCCCAGTGGTTATAGGGCAGTGTAAGAGGCACTGTTCCTGAGTCTACCATTCCCTTCACACATGAGGCTTAGAAGAGCATGTAAGCAACTAATATGCACCCAATGAATACTAGCAATTTTTTTGTGGCCTGCAAGAAGGATGGAAGTCATTTGGGGATCTCTGAACACTGAAACTTTTGAACATAAAAGTTTGGATTTGAAGAATCCTTCCACAGAAAAGTTGACTACAAGATAGTTGTACTATTTCCTTTATCAGATTAGTCATCATCCAGTTACCAGATGGAATAATTAATGAATTTCCTCACACATTTTACTTTTATCCAGTCAGTGGATGTAGATGTGGATGAAAAGTCTCATGAGCCCACATACATTCAGTTCTGTGTTTTGCCTGGCAAATTCCTTCTGCTATTTTGATATTCTAGACTCTGTGTTTTGGGTTAATGAAGAATACCTTTCATTTCTGGATTATCTTGTATGCACTGTGTGAAATGTGCTACGTACAGTATCTCACACCTACAACAGCTCTCTTGGGTATGACTCCATCAGATGAATTTTAAAAACTTTTAAAGTGTTTTATTATATTTTATCCCACTGGGAAAAAAAAACCAAAATAACTACTTGTGGCTCATGGAAATTATTCCTCAGAAACATTATTTCCCTTTTGTGGGATTCCTTTATTTTGGAGTGTCAGGCTGGTCTGTCAGATATAGTTTTCCCTCAGCATCCCTTGCTCTGCTATGTTGCTAGAAGGCATGCTTCAAGCTACCTGAACTTTCAAAAACGTGATAAAATTTTCTTTTTGGCCTCTAGTTATCTCTATAACCTCAAATCTGGCTTCTTAAATTTACAAAAAAAAATATCATGATCCTTGGTAAATATTACAGTAAGCTATAATTCAACATTTCTTCTTCTCAGTAGAGGCCATCTCTGTAATCTGTACTGAGGTCTCCCTGGGAGTCTTTTTTTTATGTTTATTTATTTTTGAGAGAGAGACAGAGCATGAGCAGGGGAGGGGCAGAGAGAGGAGGAGAAACAGAATCCAAAGCAGGCTCCAGGCTCTGAGCTGTCAGCACAGAGCCCAATGTGGGGCTCGAACTCATTAATGGTGAGATCATGACCTGAGCCAAAGTCAGGTGCTTAATCAACTGAGCCACCCAGGTGCCCCTCCTAGGGAGTCTTTTTAATACTGTTATGGAAAATAAGACATACAAGAATGAGACCACAGTGGAAAGAGCTTCATCGTAAATAGCCTTCCACTGAACTTTAAAAGGACAATGACACTTTAACAACCTCAAAACTATCCCAGCTCCTCTGCATTAGACACAATCAGTAAAGAAGTGTTTAGTAGGGGCGCGTGGGTGGCTCTGTCAGTTGAGCGACCGACGTCAGCTCAGGTCATGATCTCATGGTTTGTGAGTTCGAGCCCCGTGTCGGGCTCTGTGCTGACAGCTCAGAGCCCGGAGCCTGCTTCTGATTCTGTGTCTCCCTCTCTCTCTGCCCCTCCCCTGCTCATGCTCTGTCTCTGTCTCAGAGATAAACATTAAAAAAAATTTTTTTTAAAAGTGTTTAGTGAGCTCTCCTACAGGAGGTATACAATAATACTCTAGCACTTGAAATGTTCCTAAAGGTATTTCTGGTTTCCAACTTACAGAATGGCTACTATTCTGATGATGTACAATCATAAATAAAATATCCCATGGATCTCATTTTCTTTTACATTACTTAGAATGGATTTGCTATCATCGCCTTAGTGTAACAGCTAGTTTTTGCTACATAACAAAATTGGAGGCTGAACTATGTATTTATCATCATGCACACTTCTACAGATCAACAATTTAGGTTGGGATCAGCTCTGCAATTCTGCCAATCTAAGCCACTCATGTGTTTGTCGTTGGCTCTCAGCTTCTGGTTGGAGCCTATCCTTTTGATCAAAATAAGTCATCCGAGTCACAATGGGAAGGCACTGCCATAGAGCAAGTTTGTAAGAAGTAGGGGAAAAACTGGGGCCCTTACTGCAACCAATTCACCAACTTGTTGTTGTTGTTTTCATTTCTGTCTCCTATAATGGCATCTCCTGGACAATGAATGTCCCTGCAGGACACTTTTCTCAATGTCACGACATAAAAAGTAAATTACTCAACCAAAATGTCTTCTGCTCTATGACATAATGACCTATCATCCTTCAACTTATGCTGTAAGGAAGTAAATCTGAGCCAACAGCTTCTCATGAGATCCCAGGGGTATAAGTGAATCTAATAAAGACACCACCAACACCAAGAACACCAAAAATAAAACATTTAGGCAAATAAATATTTTGACATCTACATTTGACAGCAAAAAAAACAAAAATAAAAACACACCCATGTCAATGGTACCTCTATTCTTCCCTTTTCTCCTTCTTCTTCAGCTAAGGGTCTTATCACTCAACTGAAGTTAGTTACCTGCTGTTATGATCAAATTGAACCTAGAAGAATTTGGCACCAAGTGAAAATGGGAAATCAACTGCCACCCACACTCTCTAACTTGGGAGCTGCCAAGAAAAAAAATGGGCTTTTCAAATGTATTGTTTCAGAGCTTGGAGCTGCTTTCAATGGTGGTAATACGACACCCACCCCCACCACTCCATCCAACCCAAAATCCCAAAAGAGACAGCAGAAAAAGCTATTCTACTGTTTACCTCACATAACCCCACATTGCTATTCGTACACATAAACAGGTCATCTTAGAAGGTTGCTTCAATGTCTTGAATTCAACCAAATGGTTTACTTGGCATAACCGTACGTCTTCTGAGAGCTAGTCAGTATCTTCCTACACTGAAAATTAATTACTCCTTCATAGGAAATGTTCACTAAGTAAGAAACTGGAGAATTGTAATTCCAAGAGACAGAAGATCTTATTAAAGGGTTTTTTTTGAGAGAGAGAGAGAGCAAGAGAGCACGCAACCAGGGGAGAGAGGCAGAGGGAGAGGGAGAGAGAGGATCACAAGCAGGCTCCACGTCCAGCATGGAACCCAACGCAGCGCTCCATCACGTGACCGTGAGATCATGACCTGAAAGGAAATCAAGAGTCAGATGCTTAAACAACTGAGCCACCCAGGTGCCCCATATCTGATTAAAGTTTTTAAAGACCTCCATGGGTGCTGTGCTGAGAATTACAGGAGATGCAAAAATGGGTACTGGGAGAATAGTGAGGAGACTATTGTGAGAGTCAAGGCAAGAAATGATGGTGGCTTAACCTAGGACACAGCACACAGGTGGAGAAGAATGGAAGTATTCTGCAGATAGATTCAAATCACTTACAGGTAAATTAATGTGGTGGTGGTAGTGGTGGTGAAATACAGAGGGCAATCAAGGAGGACACCTACATTTTGGGCTCAAAAACTTATAAGTAAAAGTGGTGGTAATATGCTAAGATACATTCAGATGACTCACAGTAAATTAACGTTGACTTTTAGTATAATGTTGAAAAGAATTGATTAAAGTGACAATGTGAGAATTCTTGCTGTGTTCTCCATCATAAGGGGAACTAGTCAATATTTTGTCATTAATTAAGATTATAGCTATAGGGTTTTTTTGTAAGCACACATCATCAGATTAAGAAAGTTCTCCTTTAGTCATTAGCTGCTGGGAATTTTTATCACTAATTTGCTGTGTGTGTGTGTGTGTGTGTGTGCACGCACGCATATAGATGGATAGATTTCTACTTTTTTTTTAATTTTTTTAAATTTCTTTTAACGTTTTTATTTATTTTTGAGACAGAGAGAGACAGAGCATGAATGGGGGAGGGGCAGAGAGAGAGGGAGACACAGAATCGGAAGCAGGCTCCAGGCTCTGAGCCATCAGCCCAGAGCCCGACGCGGGGCTCGAACTCACGGACCGTGAGATCGTGACCTGAGCCGAAGTCGGACGCTTAACCGACTGAGCCACCCAGGCTCCCCAAGACAGATTTCTACTTTAATTCTGCTCTGGACAGAGATTGCACCCTGTTTCATTTCAATTCTAGCATATGATCTATCTTAGTAAATGTGCCACATGTACTTTAAAAGTATGTATCCTATAGTTCCAGAACTCTATAAATATCAATTACATCAGTGTTTTAATAGTATTGTTCACATTTATGCCTTTACTAAATTTTTGGCTAGTTGTTTCATCCATTACAGCCCAATGACATTAAACTCTTCAGCTGTAATTGTAAAATTGTCTGCCTCTCCATTTAACTTTGTCAACTTCTGCTTCATGTACTTTGAAGTTTTCTTATTTGGTGCCTACATGTTTATGACTATTATGTCTTCCTGATGAACTGGCACTTTGTCATTATGAATTATTCCTATTTATCTCCGGTAATACTCCTTGTCTTAAAATCTGTATTTTCAGATATTAATATAGTCACTCTAGGCTTCTTGTGCTCAATATTTGTATGGCATATTGTTTTTCTAAACATTGACTTTCACTCTATGAGGGTTTTCAGTTTTAATTATTCTGATTATATCTGTCTTTTGAATGTTTAGTCCATTAGTATTTAATGTAATAAATTTGTATGTCTGGAATTGTGTCTGCCATTTTATTACTTGTTCTCTGTTTGTCCCTCTGTTTTTTTTCTTTCTCTGTTCCCCCATTTCCTGCCTTCTCTTAGTATATTTGAATACATAATTCCATTTTAAACGTATACATTGGCTTTTTAGTAAGCCGTGTTTTTCTTAATGAGAGGAATTGGGTTTTATAATAATCTTAGTCATATGAAACAAAACTAAATATTTTTTGGCCACTAAATATATAAGTACAATCACAGTGATTATCTTTTTGTGATGCAATTTTTATTCTGTGATCAATACTGGTCTGAGAGCTTTATCCATGATGATGCTTATGCTTATATAAAAGGACAAAAGAGGAAAAGCCAATGTACTGTTTAGGGATATACATGCATCTCTAATCACTAATGAAAACAAGAGAATGGCTTAGGGTTAAGATATACAGAGGAATTATAATGTCCTATTTCTGAAACGGGGTGGTGAGAATATGGGTATTTTTCTACTATTATCCTTTAATCAATACATTCATATTATCTATGCACATTTCTTTGTATAATATATTTCCCAATAAAAACAATGCCACACAGCCAAGAAAGAAAGAAAGAAAGAAAGAAAGAAAGAAAGAAAGAAAGAGGGAGGAAGGAAGGAAGGAAGGAAGGAAGGAAGGAAGGAAGGAGAAAGAAAAGAAAGAAAGAAAGAGAAAGAGAGAAAGAAAAAGAAAGAAAGAAAAAGAAAACTAAACATTTACTTCTACTCTACAACATGGAACAAGAATTGAAGTACAGCAGCCTTGGTTTCTAAGCTTAAGAAAGGAGACTAAACTGGTATTAAACACTTGAAGCTTGTCTATTTTTTTTCTCACTGTAAGAACTCTTTAGTTTTTGTTTTTGTTTTAATAGTGTCTTTGCAGTATGACTAGCAATTTCATTCTCTATAAAGTCCAGACATACATCTTCACTGCAGGTTAAGCCATTAGCAGCAAAAAAAGACAATGCTATAAGGAAAAATCCAGTGTAGGTAAAGCACAGATGTCTCTACTAATTAACTAGAACAGCAGGATAAACAATGAAAAAGGTGAACGAAGTTTATGGTATTATTCCCTAGGAAAAACATTTTCATTCAGTTCAAGGAAAGAATTTCTTAAAAAGCTGTTTAACTACTTTAGAAGTAAAACATACACATACCGGAAGCACTAGAGACTTTTTCAAATTAATTCAGTGCCAAAAAATAAACATGTCTATGCTGGAAGAGTAATAGAAGTTAAGATGAATTTGTTTAGGCTCCATTAATTTTCTGGTTATTTCCTTGCCATACCAATGAGCTCCTTTCTCTGTCCATGACTTAGTTGCAAGTAGGACGTTAACTCTTTGGGATTCCTTAGTGTAGTTGTTCCAAAATATTTCTTGCCATCAGAAAGAAGGGTGTTTTTACCTTTTTCTGCAGTCTTACTTTTCACATGTTCATGCAAGAGAAGGAGTACACTACTGATATGCACCACAGCATGAATCAACATCAAAATCATGATGCTCGATGAAGGAATTCAATCATAAAAGATCCCATACCAGGGCACCTGGGTGGCTCAGTCAGTTAAGCACCCAACTCTTTTTTTTTTAATATATGAAATTTATTGTCAAATTGGTTTCCATACAACACCCAGTGCTCATCCCAAAAGATGCCGTCTTCAATACCCATCACCCACCCTTACCTCCCTCCCACCTCCCATCAACCCTCAGTTTGTTCTCATTTTTTAAGAGTCTCTTATGCTTTGGCTCTCTCACACTCTAACCTCTCTTTTTTTTTCCTTCCCTTCCCCCATGGGTTCCTGTTAAGTTTCTCAGGATCCACATAAGAGTGAAAACATATGGTATCTGTCTTTCTCTGTATGGCTTATTTCACTTAGCATCACACTCTCCAGTTCCATCCACATTGCTACAAAAGGCCATTTTTCATTCTTTCTCATTGCCACATAGTACTCCATTGTGTATATAAATCACAATTTCTTTATCCATTCATCAGTTGATGGACATTTAGGCTCTTTCCATAATTTGGCTATTGTTGAGAGAAGCACCCAACTCTTGATTTAAGCTCAGGTCATGATCTCACAGTCCTGAGATTGAGCCCCACGTAGGGCTCTGCACTCTCAGGGCTTGGGATTCTCTCTCCCTCTCTCTGCCCCTTCCCTATGCACTCTCTCTCAAAATAAATAAATAAATTTTTTTTAAAAAGGATCCCATACCATACAGTTCCATTTATATAAAAATTCTAGAAAATGCAAAACTATAATGATAGAAAGCAAATTAGTGGTTACTGGGGAGCATTAAGAAGCTCAAGAAGATTGACTAAAAAAAGCCACAAGGGGAGTTTTTGAAATGACAGATATGTTTTATATCATAATTATGGCAGTAGTTATGCCACTGTGTTTGTTAAAAATCGACGTAAAGGCTTGCAATTGGTACATTTTACTGTACATAAATTAAACTCCCAAGAAACTGACCAAAAATGTTCAAAGCAAGCACAAATTCCAACTTTAAATTGTTTCTCAAATATTCTCTAAAGCTGCCAGTAAAAATGTGCATTAAAATAAAGGCAAAATAAGTTAAAAATCTGTTGGAACTCTCAGTGGCCAAGCTGAAAGCACTACATGCTCCAGACAATTATTTGCGATTGCTGGAGTAGGAGAATTTTGAAAGCATGCTAAGCATTTTATGCACTGTATGAAAAAAACATGAGAACTCTGACCCTTGGGAAATTAAGATTATGCCTGTATGTTAAACTGGACTTTTTTCAACACTTTGACTACATTGCTTATTGCACTTTGCATACATATTCATCAGTCAACTCATGCATGGATTTCAAGCAAATGTGAATGAATCGACCCTATCTGTATCTTTATTAAAGACCTATAGCTTCACTATCGATACAGTGTACATGCCGCTTAATTCTAGCTCCTCAGTCTTCAGACAAATGAAGGCAGGAGCCTCAAGTTGCTAAATTTGCAACCCTCCTTCAACAACTTCCCGCAATTCACTTTCCTTCTCATTGCTCTTAACTATTTAGTTGCTTTTAAGAGTTGTCTCTGTATCAGACACTAATCTAGACAGACTCATGATTTTTCTTAATCATTTGAAGATGATTCCAAAGTTCACAGATTTTTCCTGTGGGTTTTTTTTTTCGTATCTACAGCAAATGTGGTATTTTGCTACATGTGGTGGTACCTGATTATATAATATCCTCATGTTGACGAAAATTAGAAAAATTGGAAAGGAGAAGCTGGAAATTTAGAAAGGAGGCAACGTGTATAGAAGGGCAATATTCGGTGTCCCTACAATGAAGACTGGGCAAAGAGAAAAAAGCTGAGGCAAAGTATTCTAGTTGAAGGTTTAGGAACTGTATTCCTTCATGTCAGAGAAGCTCCAGGGAAAAGTGGGGCAGAGCTGATAAATGCAGTCTAGAGTGTTCTGTTCACTGGGATATAGAGTCAGTATCGGGGTTAATGACTCTGACTACTGGGAAAATACAGAAATAAAGATTTCCCACTTAGCTGTGCTCAATTTTGTAGTTTAACATAACAATAATTGAAAAGCTAACCAGAACATCACCTCCATGAAGCATACGAGCATCTCTGTATCTTCAGAATTCTAAAACAGAGCAGGTAAGTCAACTTGCACTTTCCTAACTTTTTCTGTGTACTATATTCATCTCTTGGTTCACTTTCCAGACTCAACATCCTCTCAAACCGTTTGCATTACCACAGTGCTTTGACTATGTTAGATCCCTAACAATTGTCAACAACTGCTTTTTAATAAAGTCTTCATAAAGGAAAGATTCCTGTGTAAGTTCAATTGTTAATAAACACAGATGCTGCCAACAAAGCTAGTAAAAATTAATTACTAGAAATTTTTAAGTTGATGTTTTTCCTCTGACCCTGTAATTTCACTTCTAGAAAAATATCCCAAAAAAATAGTAAAGGGTAGGCAAAAATGTTTAACTATGTAGAACAAGAAGGAAAGGGAAGGAAGAAAGGCAGGAAGTAGAAAACAGGAAGAAAGGAGGAAGAGGGTGAGGGGCCCCAATGCAATAGATTTACAGTTTTATGATTTACCTGTCTTGGATCTTTTTGCCACTTCTACACTACCATATTTGGTTTCAACCAACTTACTCAATATATGGAACTGTATGTTCCTTCTCTCATAATTCTCACTTCATGAAGAATATTTTTTATCATTAAATAAATGGCATAGGAAATGAATGTTTCTTTTCAGAATAAAGTACTTCAAAATTCACCATGCCAGTTGCTATTGAACAGACCTTTTGGGAATAACTAAGTCTGTATACAACTTTGTCCTTCATTTCTAGTTATTATGTTAAAAGGTATTAACAGCTATTTGATTGCTGAGAACAACTGAAAATAGTGTCTGAGTCAACTTCTCACAGAGAAAGTCTTGGCTGCCTGATCATGGACCACCCTTGCATCTTGGCTAATACGCTGACCACTGTTGGTCAAATAGGAATTGGGTTAAGGACTGTGAATGGTTTACTGCAAGTCAAACTATTGATATGTAACTTGAATAATTGCATGCTCTTAGCACCATATTTATAAATTGTTGAGACGAACATTTCAATATGTTATGCAAAGAAAAACTTTCCAAATACATACATCTCAGAGATAGCCAAAAGGGTAGCAGCTGGTCTGGATATGGAACACATTTGGATTCAGGATCAGTTCCTGTGTTTGGGGCTATATATTATCTCCTCTTGGACACTGAAACAAAATTAGTTCTGTTGGTCAGATGATAAGCACAATGGCAAGCACTGAAATAGCCAGTGAAAGCTGATGTTTCTTTGTCTTTAAGGTATCATTGTTATTGATGTTTTTTGTTCCAGGAGGAGATCAACTCAAGGATGAAAATATCTTCTTTTCTATTCTTCTCCAGAAAGCACTTTCAGAATCTGTACACAGGCAGGCTTCATTTTGTGGAGTTCTCAAACAAACAGACAAAAAACAAACCGAAAAACTTCTAGAAGGTATATTTTAAAAAAGAAGTTATTTATCCATCTGTATTGCTCTTAAAGTAAGTGAATTAAAAGAAAATTCAAAAATGTTATCTTCTTTTGAACTCGTGAGAATGTTAGTAATCTTATTGTCATCACCACACTGCAGCCATCAGAAATTATCTCTCTAGCATGGTGTGGTTAAGCAAATCAAAACCTGACTTCCGGCCCAGTGGAGTCTCTGACCCAGGCTATTAAATGAGATCAAAACTATCTGAAATATGCTCAAGAGCCAAATGACAAAATAGAAAATAGAATCAATGACCACATTCAGAAAGAACCAACTGTTAAGGAAAAAAGATTGCTTTCCCAAAATCATATTGAAACTTAGAACTTTCCAATTAATTTGCTAACTTAGCCACAGTACAAGGCCTTATTCAAAGTATATTAATGTTTCTATTTGCAAATTTTGTCTCTTTGAAGAAAATTTTGTCAAGCATCTATTGGAAGTTGCAGTAAAAGCCCCTTCTAACCAGAAAACTACTTTGAAATCAATTCTCTCACTTAATAAATGGAGAAATTGATAAATATGGAGGTTATTTGTGGCATACAAGGTCACACACTAGTTAGTGACAAAGTAAGGGCTAGGATCTCGGCCAATTAACCCCCAATTCATACTCTTTCTCCTACTTGGCCATTCATTCCCTCAACAAATATTTATTGAGTGCTACTACTTACTATGTTCCTATTACTGAAATAGATGTAACAGATACAATAATGAAAAATATGAGTATAGTTTCTGTTTTCATGGTTTTCTATTCTTTGGAATCTAATGGTATAAAATTAAAAATAAGCAAGTAGAACAAATTTTAAAAGTTAAAAGGATAACTTCAGAAAGTCATAATTGTAACAAAGAAAATGAAGTAATGGAACGGCAAGTGACTTGTGAGCTGTTATTTAGTGACTTGTGGTATTTCATTAGCCAAGGGCAAGGAAAGTCTCTCTGAAGGGATATTTAAGCTGACTGCTAAGGAGCTAACCATGCAAATTTCAGAGAAACAGATGCTCCAAAAAGGGGAAATACAGAAGCCCTAGGGAGTGACTGAGGTGGTCAGGTCAAGGTAGGTAGAATGTAATGACTGAAAAGGAACATGCCACAAGATGGTAGTGTGTTGAATAGTGCCCGCCCCCTCAAAATTCATGTCTGCCTAGAGTCTCAGAATGTTACCTTGTTTAGAAATAGGGTCTTTGAAAGTATAATTAAGGTAAAAATCAAGAGGAGATCACACTGAACTAGACTGATCCCTAAATTCATAAGTGTGAACTTGTAAGATACAAAGAAAGACATACACGCACAGGGAAGGCCTTGTGAAATAAAGCTAGGCAGAAACTGGACTTATGCTGCCACAAACCAAGAAATTCCTAGGGCCACAAGAAGCTGAAAGAGGCAAGAAAGGGTTCTTCCATTCTTCAGATGGAGTGTGGCCTTACTGACATCCTGATTCAGACCTCTAGTCTCCAGAATTGTGAATGGGATACAGTTCTGTTGCTTTAAACCACCGAGTTTGTGGCCATTTATTTTGGCATCCCCAGGAAACTAAGAAAAAGATGAAGCCAGAGAATGAAGCAGGCTCAATGCCATGACAAGATATTGGAATTTTAGTCTAATGAAAATTCTCAGTGTTGGAGAATTGATTTATGGCTTACAAAAAGCATGGTGGATACTGTGTTGAAGAACAGATTTTAGAGGAGTAGGCAAGAGCTGAAGCAAGGAAACCAAGTAGATGCTACAGTTAGAATGTCCCAAGTAAGAAATGATGGTCATTTGGTCTAAGGCTCTAGTAGGATATACAGAGGAAAGTGGAAAGATTTGAGATAGGCTTTGTGAGTTGAATATATAGAACATGTTGATGGACTGGATATGGAATTCATCATTGCTATAAAATATTTGCTACCAACTTTGAAAATAGCAATTATTTCACGTTTTACTGTGTTAAGAACAGCAAGTGCTCCGTCCCCCCAGAATTATGTTTCTCGTTCAATAAGTCATAACTTCATTATTATAATGAATTTTTTATCAAGACTGCCACTGAGGAGAAAAAATGGAAAATAAATTAATTCTGAGTGTGTTTGATATGAGAGATTTATTACATATCAGTTACTTAACTAATTTTAGCAGCATTGAAAAAAGTTATTCTTATTTTTGGATGAGTAAACTGCAGTTTCAGACACAGTAAATAACATGACCAAAGACACATGTGCCTACGTGTAAGACTTACTAACCCTCAACAACAGGTTGATCTTCAAAACAAATCATTAGATCTGCTCATCTAGCTACCCAAATGACAAAATAACATACAAGTTGAGGGGCAGGATTTAAGACCCCAATATTTGCTCTGTATTGGAAATCAGGAGACCTGGGATATGATATTGACTATTTTTTTTTTAACACTGTCACCTTTGGTGAAACTAGACTATTTGGGCATTTGTATAGGGTATTTTCATCCAGAGCTTCTATTTTCTGATAAGAATCAGTGGTTCCTTTTTATACCTTTATCTACACAATTCTTTCCTCTGAATAAATATGGAAAACTCAATAGAAATGTTTTGATAACTGGTTCCTCTGGCACAGAAATGGACCATTCTTGAGATATGCAGGAGAAAATACTGGACAGGAGACAAGTTCTTTAAGTTGTTATGAAACAATGAAGAGTGCAAAGCCATTGGGTTCCTATCCAATTATCTGACACTACTCATGCGTGCTTTCAATCATACTGATTGAGCACCTACTCTGTACCAGCTACTTTTCTAGTTATGGAGGATTTTTTTAAATCTCATAAGCTCATTCTGATGATTTCATGATTAAACATTAAAGTTAGAGATCTCATTCATCCAGTTTTTGCCTATATATATTGAATTCACAGGACAATGTTTTGATTATTTGCTTTGCTTATATAGACAAGACTGGCACAGAGAGTAGAAAGGAATTGAGGGGAAAAGAAAACATTGGTATTACTTTTGGAAACACTATACATTCTTTGGTCTTTGGAGTCTGCATCTTCAAAACTAAAATAGGCCTATTTAGAGAAAAAGAGTATGGACAAAGAATAAGAAAACAGATTCGACCATTCCCACATCTCTCTGGGGGCCTACTCTTTAAAGACTTTGATGATTTCCTCTTATAGGGACTCCAATGACATGGCTGGAGTATTCTGCCCCAATCACCAAAATGATTACAATGTTTTCATATGACTGTAAATGATACAGGGTAAAGGTTAACAGCTCATCAATATAAGATTTCCAGTTGAAAAGCCAGAGCTTTCCAAGGAAAATGTTTAATTTTTTTTTATTTAGCTTGAACCCAAGAGGCAAAAATCTCTTGGAAACAAATTAAATTTGCTGCTAGCTATCATTCTCTCAGTAAGCTGTAGTGTAAGTTTTGATAAAAATAAAATAAAATTTTAGTTAAGAAATTTAAGGGAAATCCTAAATGGACCTCTTCTATAAGAAATGAAGGGGAAAATAAAGGTATTTGACATTTCATATTTTCAAAACACAAGATTTTACAAACACTGGCGTTGGAGTAATTTGGATTAGTGCTCCTTAAGCTAGTCATCAAATACAGACATTATTTTCCAAATGAATGGTTCTCAGACTTCCAAATTTTATAGATAATTTTTTTCCAATTGGGAACACTAATAAAATACTTCCAGATTTTTATTTTGTTAACTAAGGGCATTTAAAAAACCCCTCTACTATTTTTCTAGCACTGTCTTTTTATAAAGGAAGTTATACTTGAACTTTCCAAAATAGAAAGAACATAATCACAGAAGAACTTAGCAAAATATTCATTAAAAACTTGGCCATGGGCTATGAGAAGAACTCCATATCCAGAAATTACAAACAACTTATCCTAAATCTAGTTAAATAACTTACCAAAACTAGTTAATACAGGAGAGAGACTGGCACAGGTATTATTATTCAGTATTAGCTGTTGAATAGAACCCAGGACTCTGCCTTTTAACTCAATGTCTCATTTCCATACATATTATGCAGAGATAGTTAGAGTGTGCTTTTGTTTCTAGTTCTGCCTGCAAGCTTGCAGTTTATCAGTGCCTTTGCTGCAATGGATCCCTTCCTATCCATATTCCAAATGTCTGCTTGAGCAGAAGATCTTCCAGTGCTGGGGTTTCCTAGCTACTTTGATAAGGATACATGGGATAGCAGTGTGCTTCAGCACATGCTTTATGCTAGTGCTCTTCATTCATGACAGAAATTCAGAATCACCTGGGAAGTTTTCAATAAATACAAAAGTCTGGTTAAAAAGACATAAGACAGGGGTGCCTGGGTGGCTCAGTCAGTTGAGCGTCTGCTTTGGCCCAGGTCATGATCTCATGGGTTGTGGGTTCGAGCCCCATGTTGGGCTCTGTGCTGACAGCTCAGAGCCTGGAGCTGCTTTGGATTCTGTGTCTCCCCTCTCTGCCCCTCCCCCACTTGCACTCGCTCTCTCTCTCAAAAATAAATAACAAAACATTTTAAAAAATACATAAGACATATAGAAAACAAATAGCAAAATGGCAGACATATATTCTACCTTACCAGTAATTTAAATTAAATGTCAATGAATTAAACATATCAACTGAAAGACAGTAATTAGCAGAATTGATTTTTTAAAAAAGATCCAACCATACACTATCTAGAATACACACAATTTACAATCAAAGACACAAATATGTTAAAAGTTAAAAGGTAGCATATATTATACAAACTGCAACAGAAAGAGAGTTGGAGTGGTTATACTAATATCCAACAACATAGACTTTAACAAAAATTGTTACTAGGGACAAAGTAGTATATTTTGTAATAACAAAAGAATCATCTTACCAAGAGGCATAATAACCATAAACATACATACATCCAACAGCAAAGCCCAAGAATACATGAAGCAAAAACTGAATTCAATGGAGAAACAGACGGTTCAACAATAATTGAGACTTCAAAACTCCATTCTCAATAATGGAGAAAACGATTAGACATAAAATCAACAGGGAAATAGAAGGCTGAATAGCACTAAATCAAGTAGTCCTAACACTATACCCCAAACCAGCAGAACACACATTCTTCTTTACTAAACATGGAATATTCTCCAGAAATAGACATTAATCAGGGCATAAAGCAAGTCTTTAAAAAATGAAAATAATACAGAGTATGTTGTATGAATATAATGGAATGGAATTAGAAATCAACAAATGAAAAACTGAAAAATTCACAGCACAGAAACTGAACAGCACACTGTTAAGCAAGCCATGGATCAAAGACAAAATCACAAGGGAAATTAGAAATACCGAAACAAATGAAAATGAAAACACAACACTTCAAAAGCATTAAAAGCAGTGTTCACAGGGAGATTTATAGCTGTAAATACTTACAATTAAAAATAAAATTACCAAGGAGCACCTGGGTGGCTCAGTTGGTTATGCCAACTTCAGCTCAGGTCATGATCTTGCAGTCAGTTGAGTTTGAGCCCCACGTCAGGCTCTGTGCTGACAGCTCAGCCTGCTTTGGATTCTGTGTCTCCCTCTCTCTCTACTTCTGTCCCACTCATGCTCTGTCTCTGTCTCTCAAAAATGAATAAACATTAAAAAAACAATTTTTAAAATATAAATTTACCAAATCAGTAACAAACTCAACCCAACACCAGAAGGATGCAAATAATAAAGATCAGAGTGCAGATTAAAGGAAATAAACATTAAAAACAGAATTAGCAAAATCAAAGTTGGTTCTTTTAAAAGATCAACAAAATTGACAAATAGACCACAAGACTGACCAAGAAAAAAAAAGAGAGAAGATTTCAACTTCTAAGTTAAGAAAATAAAGTGAGCCATTGCTCATGATCTTACAGAAATAAAAAGGATTTGTAAGAAAATTCTATGAACAATTATATGCTAACAAATGAGATAACTTGGATGAAACGGGCAAACTCCTAGAAACACATAAACTACTAAAAGTTATTCAGAAAAAAATAGAAAATTTAAACAGACCTATTACAAACAAACAGATTTAATCAGAAATCAAAAAATCCCCCCCCCCCAAAAAAAAACCCAGGACCAGATGGTCTCCCTGTTGAATTCTACTAAACATTTAAAAAAAGAATTAACACATCCTTTCCAAACTCCACACAAAAAGTATGAGAGGTGAAACTTCCTACTTCTTTTTACAGAGCCAACATTACCCTGATACCAAAGTCAGATAAAAATATCACAAGAAATTTTGGGTTGATGCAGGGTGTGATGTTAGAAAGATGGCAAAATAGGAAGACCTGGACCCTCCTTCTTTCTACAAACACATCAATTTAACAATAATTCATGGAAAAATTCCCTGTGAGGGAAATGCAGAAATTAATTGAGAGCCTCCTACATCCTGAGTGAATATGAAACTAGACTCATCAAAGCTAATAGAGAGATTTGGGACATCTGCCCAGGCACAGCAACATACAATTAGGAAGAGATCCCCCAGCCTCTCCTAGGGGAGGGAAGGAATTGGTTCAAGTGTCCAGTACCCCAACTCTAAAGAGGGTACTCTCCAGAGGACTGTTTTCCGTCTTGCCAATCTTGGATCTCAGAGAGTCCTCCACGGTCTAGGTGCCTGAGAGAGAATGGAGATAGCAACTCCCTCTAGCTCATCAAAAGTAAGCAGACCAAAATCACAGCTGACTGCTTCTCCTTGGGGAATACAAGAAGTACTCTGCTGTCTAATACCGCAACTCTTCTGCGGACTACCCAAAAGATGAGCTTCTGACTTGCCTGCCTTGGACTGCTGATGGCTGCACAGAAGCTAGTAAGAACACAGCTGGAGATTTGGGATGGCCGTCACTGTAGTCTTCCTCCCAGTTCAGCACAGAGTGGGTGAAAAAACCCAGGTCCCATCTTCTCCCCAAAGAGGGAAAGAATTAAATTGACTGTCCAAAAATCCAATTTGGGGGGACATGTCCATGGAATTGGCTTTATTCTTGCTTGTCCTGATGCAATGACAGGACTTGGCATACCCTAGACCCCTGGGAGCTGCAAAGAACAAAGAAAGTGGGCTTGACCAGACCAAGGGTTTGAGAGGCTCCCAGAATCTCAGGTTGGGCTGAGATTTCTCCGGTACAAGGCAAGTCTGTGAAGACTGGGAGAGGTACCTGCTTTTTCTAATGCACAAGAGTTGTAAGAAAAATGAAGAATCAGGTAAAGATGTTCCCTATATAAAGAATACATAAAGAATAGAATATATACATTTTGAAACTCAACATCAAAAAAAAAAAAAACAACTTAATTTTAAAAACAGCCAAAGTGTTTGAATATATATTTTTCCAAAGAAGATACACCAATGACTAAAACGCACATGAAAAAATAACTATCATTATTTGCTAGGGAAAAGTACATCAAAACAACAGTAAGATAACATTGATTAAGATGTTATCTTAAGTAATGGGTAAGTAAGATACCCATTGATTATAACCAAAACATGGATAATAACAAGTGTTGATAAGGATTTGGAGAAATTGGAACTCTTATACCTCACTGTTATGAAGGTAAAATGGTGCACCACTTTAGGAAATAGACTGGCAGTTCCTCAAAATGCTAAACACAGAATCACTATGACCCAGCAACTCTCCTCCTAAGCATTACAGTCAAGAGAATTCAAAACATATATACTCACAAAAATATATACAATAATATTCAGAGCACTATTTGTAACAGTTAATAAGTGAAAACAACCCAAATATCTACCAAGTGATTACAGATAAGCAAAATAAGGTATAGCATACTACAGAATATTATTTGGTCATAAAAAAGGAATGAAGCACTAATACAAGTTACAACATGGTTGAACCTTGTCAACTTTATGCTACATGAAAAGCCAGGCTGAAAGACCACCTATTGTATGATTTTGTTAATACAAAATGTCAAGAATCCATAGAAACATAAACTAAATTAGTTGTTGCCAGGAGTGGGGGGAGGGCATACAGGACTGCTAATGGGGAAGGCAGGGTCTCTCTTTGGTTTTGAAAACGTTCTGAAATTAGATGGTGGTGAAGTGAGTATACTAAATCTAGGTTGCAGATAATATAGTTTGTGAATTACAACTCAGTATAAAGAAAAACATAAATCTTTTTTTTTATCTTTTTTATGTTTATTCATTTTTGAAAGACAGAGAGAGACAGAGCACAAGCAGGGGTGGGACGGGGGGGGCGGGGCGGGGGACACAGAAACTGAAGCAGGCTCCAGGCTCTGAGCTGTCAGCACAAAGCCTGACGCAGGGCTCGAACTCACAAACTGCGAGATCATGACCTGAGCCGAAGTCGGATTCAACCGACTGAGCCACCCAGACGCCCCCCAAAAATAAATCTTATTCAGAGCAATTTTATTTATCAAAAAGTTGTGAATACATTGCAGAGAGTTTCCATATATTCTATATCCTATTGTCTATTATCAACATCTTCTATCAGTATAGTATATTTGTCACAGCTAATGAACCAATATTGATACATTAATTAAAGTCCATACTTACTCAGATTTCCTTGGTTGTTACCTAACATGCTTTTTTAGGATACCACATTAAATTTGGTTATCGTGTCTCTTTAGCCCTCTCTTTGCTGGGACAGCGTCTTACATTCATCTTATTTTTGATGACTCCAGTAGTATTTTTATTATTTTTTAAATTTTATTTTAGAGAGGGAGAGAGAGTGCGAGTGGAGAAGAGGGGTAGAGGGAGAGAATGTTAAGCAGGCTACACACTCAGCATGGAGCCCAACACGGGGATGGATCCCACAACACTGGGATCACGACCTGAGACAAAATCACGAGTTGGGCGCTCAACCAACTGAGCTACCCAGGTGCCCCGATGACTCCAATAGTTTTGAGGTGTGCTGTTATGTGCTTTGTAGACTGCCCCTCAACTAGGATTTGTCTGATGTTTTTCTCACAATTAGACTGGAGGTGTAAGTTTGGGGGAGGAAGATTACACAGACAAAGCGCTATTCCCATCCTATCATATCAAGGGTATCATACTATCCAGACAATTTTTGTCTGTTGTTATCTTGATTGAGTGAATTAGTGTTTGATTAGGATCAGATTTTTCCACTATCAAGTCATTCCCCCACCCCTTCCCTACTGTTCAGTTGGAAAGGAAATTACCTTATGCAGAGCATACTTAAAATTTGGGGAGTTATGTTCCATCTCCTTTAATATAGAATATCTACTTAAATTATTTAGAAATTTTCTGTGAGGGAGATTTATCTATTGTTTCTTATTTATTTATGAGCATTGATATCAGCATGGACTCATGGATATTTTATTCTGTATATTTTTTATAATCTAATGTTATTTTAATTTTTTGCTCAAAGTGCTCCAGCTCTGGCCACTGAGACCTCTTTCTGTTGGTTCGTTTGTCCCACTGACATACTATTATTGTGTTTTTTCATTCATTTCCTTTGTTTTTTATCAGCATTGCTGTTCTCTCTGTACTACAAGATGCTTCCAGGCATCATCTGGTATGCCCCAGTCCTAGAATCAGCCATTTCTCCAAGAGCCAGTGTTAAATATTAAATACTTAGATAGTCACTGGAAAATAGCTGCTTCCCTGGGCCCCCTGGGTGCTCCCTCACCCTCCTTTCATGTTGGTCCTTTTCCACCACCTAGTAACTAAAAGGTGAATGCCTGTACAATAGGAGGCCCAGGCACCCAGAATCCTGCCCCGGTACAAGAGGCTTCTTCATCTAGCATCTGTTCTGATTGGTCTATGCCAGTGCCAGACAGACTGTTAAATACTTTGACTCTCACCCCTGCTTTAGAGCTAGAGGTTGTTCTAATCTTTGCTTTCTTTAACTTATGCTGTTTAGAAGAAAATGACATTAGAAGTTAGCATGTGCTATTTTCTTCCTAAAAAATGTCTTTCTGTGGTCAAGACAGACAGTAGACTGTATGTCATAGGGTTGCTTCTTTTGGATGGTCTTATGTTAAAAAAAAAAAAAAAAAAAAGTTGATCTAAGTTTTCCTAAGGAGAAAAATTCATCTTGTCACAGGCATATTTTAAGAGGACATAATTTGAGGGGGACCTAGGTGGCTCAGTTGGTTGGGCATCGGACTTTGGCTCAGATCATGATCTCACGACTCGTGCGTTTAAGCCCCATGTTGGGCTCTCCGCTGTCAACGCACAGCCTGTTTCAGACCCTCTGTCTCCCTCTAGGTCTGTTCCTCCCCAACTTGTTCTCTGTCTCAAAATAAATAAAGAAATTTTTTTTTAAAAAAGACATCATTTGAGAAGACTTACTTCACTTAGGTCTTTTGCCCTGATTCTGATTGTTGGACAGATCACAGGTGCATTTCTTCATTCTCCAGCTTTGCACAACCCTACGGCATTCTGTACTGTCATTTAATTACTCCAACTGATTTAAGTTTTGGCATGATGTTGTCAGCTTATTGGACATGGAATGAGTCTTGGACTGCAGGCAGACATTTCGCTATCACATGAAGAAGGACGCTGTCACTAAGGATGTGAACTACTAGATCACTTAGGCTCTTCCTGTGGCTTAGGTGATTTGCTTTTGTTATAATGTACTTATGCTTCTTCTGAATAACTGGACACAAAGAGATGTATAATGGATCCCATTTCCCTTTCGTCCTAGGCTTCTAGTAGGCTGTGGGTCAAATTTGTGCTTCTATTGTAGCCAGTGTGTAGAGTTTTATAAGATTAGATACTACTGTGATATTGTCTTCCTAGTATCATTTTCTCTTTCATTCTTTCACTCATATTTAATTATATACCAAATATATAAACAGGGACACCTGGGTGGCTCAGTTGATTAAGCGTCCCACTTCAACTCAGGTCATGATCTCACAGTTTGTGGGTCAAGCCCCACATCGGGCTCTGTGCTGACAACTTGGAACCTGGCCTGCTTCAGAGTCTGTGTCTCCCTCTTTCTTTGCTCCTCCTCTGCTTTCACCCTGTCTCTCTCTCAAAAATAAATGAATATTAAATAAATAAATAAATAAATAAATAAATAAAATGAATATTAAAAATATATATGTATTATATATAATTTATATTATATTATGTTATTAATATATATTAATTCTATTAATTATAATTATAGTTACTTATAATGTACTGATATAATTAACATATATTAATATAATGTATAATATTAATATATATTAATATATTATATGTGTATATATATATATATATACATACATACATATATACATACATACATACATACATTGTGGCTAAACTGTGGCCCAATCAGTCACATAAATATTATTTAGTGGTTATTACTTTTATTATAAAATGAACAGATTGAATCTCACATAAGTGTCTTTCAAGCCTTTATTTCTCCAGTTTTGTTTCTGCTCTTACACTATTTCATTGCCATATTTAGCCCTCCATCTGCTTATATATCACACTCCTTTGCCAATAAGTCAAGAGAGAAGCCTGATATCAAGGTGACTTATATATTTAAAATTTATTCTATTTCTCTTTGTTTTTATTCACTAGAGCTCAACAAATGGAAATTGCATTCATTCAAGGAGTTAAACATTTGTCTCCTTCTCATGAACTCAATTCTGCCATCAACTTTCTCTGTTGTATTGTGCTTATTTAAACTGTAAGAGCTCTCCCTCAGTTTCATTTCAAGCCACTTGAAATCTACCTTATATTTCAATGGACATGAATGACTTCAATGCCTAGAATCTTAAGACCAGCCCAAGAGAATGCTGTCTGTAACTCTGGCCATAATCACATGGCAAATATGTGCTATTTTTGCCTTGCGAGTAACCCCTTTCCTTCCTCTGTTAATAGTAACCGTATTTCCTCTAAGGGACATATCCCATATGGTTTGGTTAGAGCTGTTAGTGCTATCTAGTCTTGGAAAATCAGCTGGATGATGACTCTGTTCACGACAATTTGTGTAAGGATGGGCGAGTGACCCAAACTGGATCTAAGTGAGCCTTCCCTGGGGCTTTCATGTTCAAGTTACTGAATAAAAAATTCTGTTCTCGCCACTGATAAAGAAAAGTGGCATGAAGTGAATCTTGGGTGTAGGCAGCTATTTTGCACTCACATGAAGTTTCATGGGTAGAAAGACATTTGGCACCCTGAGGACATTGCTTTGAGCCCTTGCTTTCAGCCATGCCTGGAATCAACATCCTTCATCAACTTTTCAGTTTTGTAAGGCCAATGAATATCATTTTTGGTTAAGTCAAACTGAACAGAGTTTCTGTCTTCTGCAATTGACAGTCCTGACTAATCACTGTATATTGTATGAGGTGATAAAAACTTGTATTAGGTATAAACCAAGTGTCACTGGAATACAAAGGAGAGGGTCACTAAGCTTGAAAGGGGCCAAGGAAGGCTGTTCAGAGGATGTAGCAGATGAACTCAATCCTAAAAAAAATGAGTTTTCAAAGAGAGGAAGCAGATCAAACAGTGTGTTCAAAAACCTGGGATCATGAAAGAGCACAGCACATCAGATTCTGGAATCCAGAACATGTGGTAGGTAGGTGTAGACCGTGGCTTATGCTCAAGAAGCAGAAGCTGAGATGGGAGTTTTGCATACAAAATATTTAGTAGACATCAACACATGTAGATGAGAGGAGTAAAAACTAGGACCAGATAGAGGAGAAAAGTCAAACCTCAAAACTTTGGCCAGCCCCCTCGAGAGCTTTGGGCTGAAAAGATTAGCCTTTTTAAACTCCCATTTCAATTTATTATTGGACGAGGGCCACTACGGAAAGCATGTGTCTCCAGGCACAAGTGTTCTCTGCAACTGAGGCAAATCTGAGGCAGCTGACAATCCCCTCGACAATGTGCTCAACAAACCCTTGTCTTAATGAGCGTCTAAGTAATGCATTTCTGTGTCTTTCAAAGGAACAAAGGAATGAATTTTAAAAAATAAAGAAAGGGGCGCCTGGGTAGCTCAGTTAGTTAGACATCCAACTTTGGCTCTGATTCAAGCCCCACATCAGGCTCTGTGCAGGCAGCTCGGAGCCTGGAGTCTGCTTCAGATTCTGTGTCTCCCTCTTTCTCTACCCCTCCCCTGCTCATGTTCTGTCTCTCTTTCTCTCTCAATTTTGAAGAAATTTTTAAAATTTTTAAGAAAAATTTTAAGTGTTTTAAAAAAAAACAAATAAAAAATAAAGACAGAACATTTCTCTTCATAAGGAACCTCAAATACTATGCTATGAATCTTGACCTCTATCCTGTAGGTATTAGAAATCTTCAGCTGGGAAGTGCAAAGGTTATATGTTCTTTTCAGAGAAGTATTTCTGAAATTCATCTGTTTAGTCACTGAGAATCTTCCATATGCCAGGCACTATTCTTCATACTTGAGTTATATCACCGAAAACAAACAACAAAGAAAAATCTGCATCCTCATGAAGTTCATATTTCAGAAAAGGAAGATGGACATAAATAATAAATATAATATATCCATAAATTATAGACTACATTAGGGAGGTTAGCGCTATGGAAAAAACCGAACAAGGCAAGAGAGATGAAAAGTGCTGGGGAGAGAGTTACAGATTACAATTTAAAATAGGATGATTTACACAGAAGGCATGAGCTACGGAATACATGGGAGCAAGCACGCCAGGCAGGAAACAAAGCCAGTGAAAGAGCCTTCAAGCAAATGCTTGTCCAGAAGGACTGAAGAGAAAGGTCCGAAGTCATCTCCAGAAGAGTGTGAAAGTGAATGAAAAAGGGCAGTGTTTCCTCATACTTTTTCTTTCATTTTTTAGACTCCTCTCCTCCTAGAATCAATGTTTGCTTGCTCGGGGCAATATAACCCCCACTAAGAATGAGAGAGCTAAAGAAATGTAGCATTATTGCCAGGCAGGCAGCGTTTATGAATGTTCTTGCTGTCATTAGGTTCGTGGTCGTGAAGTTAAAGAATAACCAATCAGGATGGCTGCATGTTCTATTCCATTCACAGTCAGCTATATGGGTCAAAGCACGGAATAAGCAGAAGTTCTATTTAACCCATGTTGTGGTTCACCAAACAAGAACAACAAACCTAAGAGGAGCAAAAGAATTAAAGCGATAGTCAACACAGGGATTATGATGATTAACCATGGAATACAAAGTGGATGAGCAAGAAGGAATGTCAAAGGAATGAAAGACAATAGAACAGTGTTTAAATCAATGGATTGAAGGTTCTGGTGAATAAAAGGATAGTTGAGGTTTGGCTTCTACAAGAGCTGAGAGAGAAAAGTAGAAACTGATGGCCTGAGAATAGAATACATAAAATTGAATGTAAGGAAAGGTTACAGAACTGATAATATCAAGGTATGGTGGATGATATAGTGCTAAGTGCCAGAGGCAGGGGCAAGGGAAGATCAAGTTCCTCTACCATGTCTCCTCTGATACCAAGTCAGGGAGGGAGGAAGAGGAGACCTTGTTAATTCAGGGTGAAGGTGGAAGCCCCGGCTCCCCATGTGGTCTCCACTGGCACCAGGGTTGAGACCTGGTAGTGTCCAATGAGGATAAGAATTCTGCTCCCTGCTCAGCCTTTTATGACACTACCCATGAGGCAGGAGGAGTGTGGTTTGGTGACTCTCCTTACAGCCTAGTTGAGTGTGGAGGTCTGGATTGGCCTTTGCTGATCTGGGTGGGCATAAGACCACATTTATTTCTGTGATATAGGTTGGAACAGAGCGATTCATTTCTAAAACTTTTCTGACTTGCAGGGCTGTTGATTTCCTGGTCCTTTGGATAGTGATAGAAGGCTTTGTTGGGTGTTTTGTTGCTGTTGTTTTGACTTTTTTCTTCTCAAAGAGGGCTTATGGTAGTTGTGGCCATTGAGAGAGCTCAGGGTTTTTAATGACCAAACTGGGTAAACCAAGGGTTTCTTTAGAATCTGAAGAGAGACAAGTAAGGGTAGATGTGGCCCTCAGAGAATCAGGGTATCTGGGATAATGACCAGTTCCTAGTGTCAAGATTTGGTCAAAACTCACCCTCAGACATCAGTACCAGGGCAAACTGTGTGCCCAAATAACTTGGCTGAAAAGGAAACAGAAGGCATCCTGGCCTCCCATATGGTATTTAGAACAGACTGCCCATCAGTGTGACTGGAGAGGTACTTCTACACCCCTTATCAGGTATAAGTGGATGCAACCATTTTTTTAAACTTCTGGAACTCTGTGAAGCTCACGAGTATCCATGTCCATTAAACCTCAGTGGAATGGGGAAAAGGATACAGCAGGCCAACAACTCCAGGGTTCACTTTCAGGGTAGCCTTATAACAGAGCTAAAATGGCAACAAAATCTAGAAGTTAAAGCAGAATGGTTGAATTTAAGCCATAAGTCTGTTATATAGATTTACAATCCTGTTACATTAAAAAAATTCATGGTGTAACAGTAACTGTTTTTACTCAAAGGAAGATACAATACGGAATTAATTATATGGTAATCATTTAAGTGCAACAAATAATTTCCCTCAAAATGGACACTTTACTCACATTAAGACAGACAACTGATTTTTTTTTCCAGAATCACACCACTTTCTCCCTACAGTACATATCATCATCTATTAACAGATTGAGCTTTTCTACCTCTGTCATCATCTGTCACTGGACGTGAGCTTCCCCAGGAAGAATGTGAATCTGGCCAATGCAACTCTCTTCAGGTAAAGCAACCCCAAAAGAGCTGACGGCCGGGTCAGTAAGTCCTTCCCTAAATGGGATCTGGGCAGCACAGCCATCTCCCTATTCACCAGAAACAGGATATCAATAAAGACTGGTTGAATGAATGAAACTAGCAAATAATTAAATAACTCCATGACAGTGCAAACAAAATAACTAGTTTTGTTTCAGCTTCTGTTAAATTTTCAGCAAAAAAATTACTATAATTTTGTAAAATAGACAGTTCCCTCTGTTTTATCTTCCATTAGTCAATTAACATTGCTTATTAAGCACTTTGTTCATAAGTATGTTAACAACAATGGAAATAGAGGGTACACTTTCTCCATTCAACCATACTAAAATCTTATTTGTTCTCCAGACTATATCCAGCCTGCATATACATATCATAGAATATTAGAACTTGATGGTCCAAAAATCTTGGAACAGAGAGATCAGTAACTTGAGGTGGGACACCCTTATCTTACTACTAAGGGAATGGGGTCCAGAAATACAAAATAACTTACTAAAACACCCAGCTTAACAGTCATATTGGTTCAAACTTCTATCTGGATTGATTCCTCTCTGAGTTGAGTGTCAAAAAGAAATTTATGATTTCTAATTTCATAGGAAACACAGCTAATGGAATATGAAATGATATGCTCATATTAATTATTAAACTGATTTTAAGTGGTGAAACAGATCAGAATTCAGGTCCCTTCACTGCCCACTTTTATATATTTTTATTTGCATATTACTTTATTCCCCACTGTTGCATAGTGACTTTGAACTATTAATGTTGATCTTTTTGTTCATCTGTCTTTGTATATTTCAGGTACTATATGTCACTATATAAAATCTTTATTCAATATGATTTATGTGAATAGGATAACAACTCACTTATCTAGAAACTTCTTGGTGAAGACAAATAAAATAAAAATAACAAAAAGAGCATCTGGGGAACTGGATTCTTGCTACCAAATCTTTCAGGAGCTGTGTTATCCTGAACAAGATCTGCAATTTTTTCAATTTCCTGTTTGGCTAAAGGAACATTAAAACTTCTATGAAGTCCCACTTGTCTATTTTTGCTTTTGTTGCCTATGCTTTTGCTGTCATATCCAGGAAGGCATTGCCAAAGGCCAATATCAAGAAGCCTTTTCCATATTTTCTTCTAGGTCTTATGTTTAACTCTTTTATCCATTTTGAGTTGAATTTTGTGTGGTGTAAGATAAAGATCCAATTTCATTCTTGCTTGTGGATATCCAGTTTTCCCTCATTTCTTAAAGAGACTGTCCTTGTCAAAGACCAGCAGACTATATCCGTGTGGATTTATTTGAGGGGCTCTCTATTCTTTTCCATCAGTCTGTAGGTCTAGCTTTCTGCCAATACCATACTGTTTTGATTATTGTAGTTTTGTAATATATTTTGAAATCAGGAGGTGTGCCCAGTTTCTTCTGTGTATCAATAATACCTTGAAAACCTGTTAAAAAAAAAACTCCTAAGAAGTATAACTTTTTTAAACTCTAATGAATATTTGAAAGTCCTTCATTTACAACATGGTTTAAACTTATTCTGTGTGCTTCTAAAGGAAAGAGGTAGAATAAAAGTTATAAAAAGACTGGTGTCAGCTCACTAAGGAGAATTTTCTACTATATAAAATTGTCCAACAGATCTGTTTGCCTCAGATATAATAGCTTCCCTATCACTTCAAGATTCAGTGGGCTGAACATTTGTCTGAGAAGTTTTCTAAAGTGTTCTTGCATATTCAGAAATGTTGGATTAGAGAACCTCAAACTTTATTTGTAAATCTAAGTTTGCACAATTCTTTGGAAAATAAATTGGCTGTTCCCTGTAGAATGACTTACACCACCTGCTCCTTGGCTAGTATATGCTTTCTGAGTTATTAACTGAATGTTGGAATTTGTCATCTTTGTTATTATAATAGGCTACTCTCTCCTAGTAAGTCAATTTGGCAAACTTCAAAGTTTCTGTGGGACACCCACAGTATGGGGGAGATGTGAGCAGGGAAATACCAAGCTTTATTCAAACAAAGGTGAGGTACAAGGGACTTCTATCCTTATCTTTATTATTCTGCTTTCTCTCTTGTCTAATGAAATAGTACATTCTTTACTGATTACATAAGACTTTTGTCAGAGTGAAATAAATATTTTTACAAGTAAAAAGTGCTATATGAATATAATGTTATTACTCAAGATCATTATTAAATGATATCCAAGCAAGTGTCATCTCTGACACTAGAAACTTCAGCCCAACAAACATGAGAAAATCAATCAATGAAGCTTTTTGACATCTATTAATAGCAGATTATTGGAGCCTTCTATATCAACAGCCTCCATTTGAGAAAGCTTTAGCAAACATAATTTTAAGGGGCTAAGAATGGAGTAAGATTTCATCAGGCAGTCTTTAAAGAAAGCTGCATAGGGGCGCCTGGGTGGCTCAGTCAGTTGAGTACCCAACTCTTGATTTTGGCTCAGGTTGTGATCTCATAGTCAGTCGTGAGATTGGGATCAAGCCTTCTGTGGAGCTCTGCACTGGGCTTGGAGCCTGCTTAAGATTCTCTCTTTCCCTCTGCCTCTGCCCCTCCCCTGCTAGTGTGCTCTTGCTCTCTCACTCTCTCTCTGTCTCTCAAAAAAAAAAAAAAAAAGAAGGAAAAAATAAGGAAAGCCACAAATGAAAATTAGTGCAAATTACTTAAATCCATTCAAAGTAGAACTGTAGAGACAAAGATTGTGTCATATTATACATAGCAATCAGTTTCATTAACTCATTCAGCCCAGCCATCTGTTTTATTTACATGCTAGCAGATTACCAAAGTAAGGTTTTCACTTTTTAGTCTATTATTTCATGTAAAACTCTGCTCTAGTTGACAAGACTGGAATGGGGGAAGGGGACGAGACTCACACTTGTTTCACCACCAAATGTTCTGTGTCTTATTTCATCTTAAGATGAGGAAGAAGAGCACAAGTACCAACAAAACAGTGTTCCAATGACTTCTTCTCAGAAAAAAAAGACTAAGGGGTGCCTGGGTGGCTCAGCTGGTTAAGCATCCAACTTCGGCTCAGGTCATGATCTCACAGCTCTTGAGTTCAAGCCCCACGTCAGGGCTCTGTGCTGACAGCTCAGAGCCTGGAGCCTTTTTCAGATTCTGTGTCTCCCTCTCTCTCTCCCCTCCCTCGCATGTGCTCTTTCTCTCTCTCTCAAAAATAAACATTAAAAAAAATTTTTTAAAGAAAGAAAAAGAAGACTGAAAAACATACCAGTTATATTTAGTGTTAGATGTTGAGTATATTTTGATTTGAAATGCACCATAAATCAAGGGTAGCTCTGTACTAGTTTATCAGGTTTCTAAGAATTACTAATTCTGTCCCCTTGAGTAAGAGATAATTCTTTAGACAATAATAATTAGACCCTCACTCTTCTGACTGGAGCCTGGGGAAAATTAAAAAATGATGAAAAAACCATTGGATGCTTCTTAGGAACAAAAAGGAGTGGGGGAACAAGCAGTGGTGCTAAGGAAGCAAGAAGAATGATCTTCATGCAGGCAGGCAATGAGTATTTTGCTTACTAAAATGTTTTAGCAACTTACTAGACATGTCTCTGGAGGCAAAGGAAACAAAAGCAAAAATGAACTATTGGGACCTCATCAAGACAAAAAAAAAAAAAAAAAGCTTCTTCATAGCAAAGGAAACAATCAACAAAACTAAAAGGCAACTGACAGAATGGGGTAAGATATTTGCAAATGACCTATCAGATAAAGGGTTAGTATCCAAAATCTATAAAGAACTTATGAAACTCAACACCCACACAAAAAAATAATCCAGTGAATAAATGGTCAAAAGACATGAACAGAGATTTCTCCAAAGAAGACATCCAGATGGCTAACAGATACATGAAAAGATGCACAACATCACTCATCATCAGGGAAATACAAAATCAAAACCACAATAAGATACCACCTCACACTTGTCAGAAAGGCTAAAATTAACAACTCAGGAAACAACAGGTGTTGGGGAGGATGCATAAAAAAGAGAACACTTTTTCACTGCTGGTGAGAATGCACACTGGTGCAGTCACTTTGGAAAACAGTATGGAGATTCCTCAAAAAACTATAATTAGATCTCTCCTACAACTCAGCAACTGCACTACTAGGTATTTATCCAAAGGATAAAAAAATGCTGATTCAAAGGGATATATGCACCCCAATGTTTATACCAGCTCTATCAATAACAGCCAAATTATAGAAAGAGCCCAAATGTCCATCGACTGACAAATGGATAAAGATGTGGTGTGTGTGTGTGTGTACACAACAACAGGAAGGAACAACGTGGATGGAACTAGACAGTATTATGCTAAGCAAAATAAGTCAGTCAGAGAAAGATAACGATCATATGATTTTACTCATGTGGAATTTAAGAAACAAAACAGATGAACATAGGGGAAGGGAAACAAAAAAAAGATAAAAACAGAGAGGGAAGCAAACCATAAGAGACTCTTAAATACAGAGAACAAACTGAGGGTTGCTGGAGGGATGCTGGATGGGGTGATGGGCTAAATAGGTGATGGGCATTAAGGAGGGCACTTGTTGGGAGGAGCACTGGGTGTTATATGTAAATGATGAGTCACTAAATCCTACTGCCGTAACCATTATCACACTATATATTAACTAACTTTGATTTAAATAAAATTTAAAAGATAATAATAATAAACAAGGAGAAATAAAGGGATACGGACATGGTAAATATGTGGATAATCTTAACAGATGATATTTTACACTTTCTATTAATTTCTTGAAAAACACAACTGACTTTAACATCACTGAACTATAAATTTAAAAGTAATTAAAATTTAAAAATGTTTTAAAAACCTAACTTCAGCTTCATAACTTCCCAAATAAGAGTAAGCCAAGAAAGCATAATATAGAAAGCTGGCAATGGTCAAGGGTTAGTCCTAGATGGGTCATGAAGATCATATCCATCATCAGCCATACCCACCCTAAGGGAAAGTACCTACACAATAAGGTTATCCAAAATTAGCAGCTGGAAACCAGGGGGGTGGATGCACCAAGACATTGGTAATTGGTATAATTATATTTTCTCTACTTTGTCCATAACATCCAGATTTTCCCTTTTTTTCTCTCCCACCTCTGTCTTTTCTTTTTCTTCCTTCTTTCTCTCTCTCTCTCCCTCCCTCCTTTCCTCCCTTTCTTGCTTCCTTTTGTCCTCCTTCTCCTGCTCCTCTTCCTCCCTTCCTTCCTTTTCTTTCTCTCTCCCTTTCTTTCTTTCTTTCCTTTTTTTCTTTCTTCCTCTCTGCTTCCTTTCTTCCTTCCTTCCTTCTTTCATCCCTTCCTTCCCTCACCTCCTCCTCCTCTTTTCCTTTTTCTTCTTAGTATGACACTGGATACATAATGTAGGCAGACTAGAGACAATTTGATGAGCTGGTCCTTATTTTTTTAATTGGCCCATAAGCTACTCCTCAATACCTCCATTAAAAAACTTATCTACATAGTTTCCACAACTTTGTATAAGATTATCATTTTTATCTTGTGGAAAATTCTTAAATATTATAATTTTGACAACAATGCAACCGTTTGTTCCCACTTTACCAAAGCTGACAATTCCACAGACAGGGCTTATTTTAAGTAAAATAGATTATTATAATAGACCCAAATTATTCAGGTGACTCCATGTTTTATTTCCTGTTTAATTATTAAAGAAACTATTAAAATTAAATAAGTACATTAGCTAAGAAAGCCTAACAGAAATACAAAGTGGTAAGATCAAATGAGCCAAAATAAAAGTCAACAATAGGAAAAATAAAGATAATGTGACAAAATAAAATAAAATTTAGAATGGCAAAGAGCAATGAAGTAAGAAAAATATTAAATAATATAAACTATTATTATACAAGATAAAAAAGCCAGAAAACTGCATTGTCGATAAAAAAAGTCACCAGAACAATACAGATAGACTGAAAAACAATCTTATTAAAAATGACCAATAAAATTTAAGAATAAGTAAAACAAGGCAAAACTCCACTAATAAAAGATTTCATTTCTTTTTGTGGAGTAAAGTGATATTCCAAGGTGAGTAAACAAGGATGGGGCATTCAAATCGAACAAGTGGATTCCCTTGGCCTAACAGAAGCAGGTAAGAGGGTAAGTTTCTCATTTAATTTTAAAAGTATCTTTAGGATCTCTCTCAAGTGATTCCTGAGAATGAAACCCCCCAGCGGGAAGCTCCATCAAAGACAATAAACCTACTCCTATAGCCCATGCATTTCAACTTGAAGACATATTTTTATCTAAAGACAAGACAATCTCCAGTTGGTATGGATTCTCCAGATCTGTGCAAGAGGCACATCTAGAGAGACAGTTTGTGGACTATTTTTCTCACCAAAGTGATAGATGTCCTGTTGCTTGTTTCAAAATAAATGCATGAAAAACAATTTTTACAGAACCTTAAATCACCCACATTATAAACATACTGCAACACACTAGGCTCCTAAAACCTTGATTAGCACAAATCTTTTGGACTTCTGGTTCTTAAAAAAAAAAAAAAGACACAGTCCTATTCCTTATCCAGAAATTCCTTATCAATAATTTCTCATATGCATTTTGAAATGTATACAATAGAAATGTCTATAGCTGTTCTTATTTAGGGGTCTCATATTGTACAGTTTTCCCGATGGCTAAAGTTGACTTCAATATATGCTTCCAATTGTAATTGATTATTAAACATTATAATAACATAACAGACATACACAGAATCAGTTATAGTGATTGACTTTACCGCCCATATTTAGTAATTTCCTATTATCCTGGTAAGCCAGTTACTTCTGTGTGATCACACTGACATGGCAATATTTTCATGAAGATCTGTTCTCTATTGATATTTCTTTATTTTCAATAGGACAAGATCTTTTCTACTTCTGCTGCACTTTTTCTCTCTTACATCATCAGAAAGCAGTATCTTGATGAAACACATTAGAAAAAGGGAGTTGTCTAAGCACACAATCCAGTTTTTCTGAATTTAGCTAAAAACTGGTCAATCTTCAGGAGTTACCTGGGGACAAGGAGGAGCTAGGACAGGGCAGATGGGGAAGCAGGGCTTCACTCTCCACTGTTTATATTTTTGGCCTTGAAATAAATATACATTAACTATTTATTTGTTAAATTAATTAAATATTTCAAGTGACTTAAATTTAATCAAATAGCTCATTTTTAAAAACCTGAGATTTTCTTTGAATTTTCTGAATTGTAATAACAAAGAGCCGAAGTGACAACAGCCAGGACACATGGGCCATCTCTTAAGAGATCTTGGGTTTAATGTCCCACTGGAAAAGCCACCCAAGTGGCTCTACCTGACTGTGAACGCTTGATGTAACTAGTTATTTGGCTTAACTCAAATAAACGTTAAGAAATTTATTGCTGGATTAAACTCAACCTGTTTGGGAATTAGTTTTTGTTCTTGTTTGCAAATGATTTTGTCAGCATTTCTTTTCATTAATTGTCACCAGCTCAGTTTGTAATTGTCTTCTTGTATCAACCACATGAAGTGCATCAGTTCTATGTTCCCATTTTATAAAGAAAGATGGTGCTGAAGGCTAAGAATATTTCGCTATACTTATAGCATAAGTTGAGACTAATTTTAGGGATGTAATGGAGACGTTAGTATTTTTGTTCCCTGACAGTTCATTAGAGATGGCTCAAAGCCCATTAAAAGCAAGTATTTTTAAATAGAAACTTTTCGGGCCATGCCTGGCTGGTTCAGTCAGTTGGGTGTCCAACTTCAGCTCAGGTCACCATCTCGCGGTTTGTGTATTCAAGCCCCAAGTCGGGCTCTGTGCTGACAGCTCAGAGCCTGAAGCCTGCTTCGGATTCTGTGTCTCCCTCTCTCCTTACCTCCTTCCCCCTCATGCTCTGTCTCTCTCTCCCTCTATCTCAAAAACAAATAAACATTTAAAAAATTTTTAATTAAATAAATAAAATAAAAAGAAACTTTTACTGGGGCACCTGGGTGGCTCAGTCGGTTAAGCATCAGACTCTTGATTTCTACTCAGGTTGTGATCTCACGGTGTGTGAGATCAAGCCTCATGTGTGGCTCTGCACTGAACAGTGTGAAGCCTGCTTGGGATTCTCTTTCTCCCTCTCTCTCTCTCTGCCCCTCCCTCACTTGGTCTCTCTCTTTCTCTCTCTAAATAAACAAACTTAAAAAAAAAAAAAGAAAGAAAATTTTACTAACATAGGGGTTTTTGCCAATCCCATTTCTACAACAGGAAGGCCCCAGGAAATGTAGAGCTATATCATTTTTTTTTTCCTTTCTCACTAGCAGTTTGTTTTGGTTCCCTATGCTACATTTTCCATACCAGTTGATCCACAATTACCACTGAGCTAAAAATAATGTTTCCTAAATTGCCATAATCAGTAATACCATTTTATGATGAATTCAGTTGCTTGAGAAAAACACTGTTTTACTTAAATATGTGTCTCAGAATACGAAAAAAAAAACTGCAATTTTTCTTGATAACTATATGTCAGTTTTCAGGTAAGGCATATGATTCCAGCACGGAAGTTTATTTTTTAAATTGTGCTCGACTGTTTGAGCCTCTTCTTTATTATAACTATGACTCTATAAAGAGACAACATGTTAAATTTTCTCATTTAGAGAAAATTTCAAGGCCTTTCTGGGAACGTAGGTCCTGTCTTTCCAGATCTTCCGCTCCATCATGCACCTATAGGACACTATGGAAAATTGCAAATAATCTCTTCAAAACAAATAGGTTTCCTGCAAGTTTGTTTTCTGGGGGCTTTCTTGTTATCTAGAAAGATATAAAGTCATTGCCTTTTGTTTTTAATTTTTTAAGATTTATTTATTTTCAGAGAGACAGACAGCATGAGTAGGGGAGGGGCAGAGGGAGAAGGAAAGAAAGACAGACAATCCCAAGCAAGCTCCACACCATCAGTGCACAGCCCAATGTGGGGCCTGAACCCATGAAATTGAGAGATCATGACCCGACCTGAAACAGAGTTGGACGCTTAACCGACTGAGCCACCCAGGCGCCCCAGTCGTTGCCTTTTTAGATCTGGAACATCCCTTTAACGTCATTAGTCCAAATTTCCCATTTTACACAACTCATGAGATCCCGAGACGTGAATGGACTTGCGTGGAGGCGATCAGCAGCACCACAAGAAAGGGCAGCAAGTGCCAAGTGCAGCTCAGGTTTCCCTCGGTGCATTCTGTCCGCTGCTCCCTTCCGCCCCCAGGAAGAGGTTCTGTAATGAGGTCGGATACTGCCACTCGGAATCTGCTGGAGAAGAGACTGGCCCTGATTCGCAACAGTACCAGAGAGGGCATAGTCCAGTGCACCAAGTAAGCAACCTAAGAGGGCTGGAACCACTGCATCGCAGAAGCCTCACATCAAAGCCACAATGACTTGCTCATTCATATTGAAAGCAGACAGGATGAGACCAGTAACCTTTCCAATTATAAGGGGTGCATTTTTGGTAGAGTAGCAAATGAGATCACTGGGGAGGAGGGAAAAGAAAGGAAAGGCTAGTTCTGGGGACAGACAGCCTCTAAACAATATTCAGAATAATTTCCTCCTAAATAAGAACATGCTCCACAGAAGCAGGTGAAAATGTAATTTTGGAGCAGTTGATAATGGTTCTGTCTCTGACATGTGTTCATTCCAAAAAGAACCGGGGCATCTGTTTGCTGATTTTGCAGGCAGTGTGTGACTGCAGTGAGGAGGACGCAGGGCTGCCGGAGCCCTGATGCTGGGGAGTGCAGTCTCTCCCCAAGGCAGCTAGAAGGGAAAACCATTACGGTGCTTGGAAAAGGGCAAGAAAATGAAAACTGCTTGGGCTGTGAAATGAAGTCATCGTAACTGTGGCGTAAAAGTCAAGAATGATAGAAGAGTGTCATGCACAAGAAATGAGAGAGCCCTTTCTGCCTTAGAAACTTTCTTCTGTTTTTTCCAAATGACTAAGCAATGCCTGAAATACACCTCCAAGTTTGTATCTATCATTAATCTAATTCAGGAGAAATGTCTTCCCAGTCACAATGTCTATTTGATCTGATTTCTTATTGTTCCCCAACGTGTTCCATTCCACTGACACCTCATCTGCTGTGCAATGTGCCTCTATGCCTTTGTGCTTGAAATACCTCTACTTAGCCAAATAATGCCCCTCTTCTTCCCTAATTCATGCCCCTGACCTCTTCAAAGTAAGATCCACAGGCTGTCTCTACCAGCAAGTCTTTTTCTTACTAAATCTTTCTGATTCCAAGTAGGTATTTACTAGGAAGCCTCTTCATGTGCACCTACTTGGATTATACTGCATTGTTTTGATGTGTGAATACTTTGTTTTATAAAGTGCATAAGTTTTTGTTATGGATTCTAGATCTATTGCCTCAAGAAATCCAAAATTCCTTGAAGATTTTCCTTATTCGCTTTCTACTTTTACTGAAGAATTGAGCATATTGCCTGTGTGCCCTGGATACCCATACTAATTTTTATGGACTGTTTCCAAAGGGAAATCAGTCCCATTCTCTAACTCCATTTTTTTTTTTTTTTTTTTTTTGTCATTTCACCACCAGGAATGTCAATGAACCATATTGAGAAAGAAGGCACACTAGGGACAAAAACCGCTAATGCACTTTATCTGATTTACCTAATTTGTCAAACTCGTAACTCTTCATAAACATACTCACCATGAGAGAAGAAGAAGTATCACCTGACTCCACTTAATTTAGAGAAAAACTGATACCATACCACACTATACCATACCATACCCTATCCTACCATTCCATACCATACATGAGAAAGAGTTACCCCCAGAGGGCATTAGAGCATTTGTCTGGCGGTCTCTGAATTGGCCTATTGTTTCCCAGGCTGGAAACATGGAAGACAGAAATGGAGATTGAGTTCTTGCTCTATCCTAGGTCTTCTGCAAAGGATACTCTGTCTTTTCATTCCTGTAGAAGCTCCAGTTTGTATAAAGCATATAACCTGTAGGTAATGGGCAGGCAGAGCCAATATAGGCCCTTTTTAAATAGTCTCCTGTTCTTCAGATGCCATTAATACGACAGAGCCCCTAGAGTTGAGGCTTTCGTGTAGCTGTTCCTCAGGGCTTTCTTTCTCAGACTAATGATAGCAAGCCAGCATTTTGACTAAATGCTTACATAGGTCTTTCTGGATTTAAATTTTTTTTTAACGTTTATTTATTTTTGAGACAGAGAGAGACAGAGCATGAACAGGGAAGGGGCAGAGAGAGAGGGAGACACAGAATCTGAAACAGGCTCCAGGCTCTGAGCTGTCAGCACAGAGCCCGACGCGGGGCTCGAACTCACGGACCGTGAGATCATGACCTGAGAGGTCTTTCTGGATTTAGATCATTAATTCCTCTATAATAATATACCGTAGGGACTATATATTTGAAATCTTAGTAATCTGTTTAAGAAAATCAGTCATACCACAGGTGAATTAAACATGAAAATGTACTTTAAAAAAAAGCTCATTACGGTCACCATTTTGGTTTTAGTCAATCATTCATCATTTACTAATTCATGTAACAAATATACCTTACTTAAGTACCAGTTATGTGCCCAACACTGCTCTGAACATCTGGCAGAGGAGAAGAATAAATAAAATATGGCCCCCAACTCAAAGGACCTAGAATATTTTTTTGAAACACAGACAAATAAATAGATGATGTATTCAGGGTTCTCTGGGAGCTCAGAGAAGATAACCTTTTGGTAGGAGAATTCTAATCACAGATTAAGTCAGTGTCATACCTCTGAATTGTAGGCAAGCTGCATCATAAACAGGGGTTTAGGTTGGGAAGACAGAAAGTGATGTATTTAAAATTACCCTCCAAGGTCATTAGGACGTTGCCATATTGAAAACCATCCTACCATTCTCTTGACAGGTCCAAAACATTTTGTCTCCTTAAGTTTTGAGTACCAGATGAAGTAGAACCATGTTGTATGGAAAAAAATGTATTTTAAAATTGTACAAACACTCCAAGCTTGGCAAAATGTTCACACTAAATAACCGACATCGAAAAACAGATCTGAAGAGATCATGCTTCCCTCTCAGGCTCACTTCAGGGCTTTTGCTCTTTGAGCTGAATGCAGGACTGAAATTTCCACACGATTTTTTTCTTCTTTTTTACATGAATGCATGTAGTTGAATTCTCATCAATTAAATATAAGATGATGCAATTTTGTCTTCTGACTGTATCCACATGTCAGTCCTCCCCCCCTTCTTCCTCCTCTCTCTCTCTCCCTTCCCCTCCCCCATATATTGCATGGGCTTGCCATTCACTCTAACGTCCAAATACCAAGCTGTAAAAGTGTTTTGCCATCTTAAGAGTCCAGCTCATTTCAGCTCTTGCTCCTTTGCTGTAACTGTTGCTTGTCATTTTGCCTTTAATTCTGCAAATACGAGCTAAGCATTTTCGTTCTGTGCACTGCACAAGGACACAAAGATAAATAAGACTCCTGAGTTCACAGCATTTATAGTGGCACTATTTTCACTATTTTTTCTTGCTCTCTTTTATCTCTTCAAACTTTTCACAATTTGTATCTCACTATATTCTTCTGAGCTCAACTCCCCCTCGTTCCATAAAGCTGCCATACTGGTTGCACTGAATTTACGCTTTCTCTCCCAAACAGTTCCCTCATCTCCTAGGCTCCTAGCATCTTTACCCTCCCCCGTCATGAGGAGGCAACCACATGGCGGCAGCAGCAGTGACAACTTCGGTTTCTTCCTTTATAGTCACGTCATCATCACAACTTCTGACTGCTGTGTCAATGTTGGGTACATCATCAAAAAGACATGACTGCCAATTGCCCCATGATCTGGACCCAGGCACTTGGAGGCTCTTCACTGGAAGAGGCTCTCTCCTGTCCCAGGGATATGGATTCCCCTTGCCTTTCCCACTCCAGAAGCTGTTCCAGTGACATAGCCTTGAGACTGCCAATTGCCCCATGATCTGGACCCAGGCACTTGGAGGCTCTTCACTGGAAGAGGCTCTCTCCTGTCCCAGGGATATGGATTCCCCTTGCCTTTCCCACTCCAGAAGCTGTTCCAGTGACATAGCCTTGAGACAGTGATGTGGTGTTGAAAACAATTGCATAGTACCTGTGACTGAGTCCAGTTAGGGCCTCTTGATAAACTTTTAAGATTTGGCAGATGCGTGCATGAATCCATTAGTGTTGCTGCCTCCCCAAACAAGCCTTATATGTAAGTTGCCTTTGCTTATTAAAACCGCCAACTCACCAAGCGGGGTGAGTGTCCTGCCTCTCTCTCTTCTGTCTCTTCCTGCCTTCCAAGTACAAGGAGCAGTTTCAGATTATACCTGGGAAGTTCCCAAGAGGGTTTTGAACCAACAATCGAGTTGCTAGGTTCACCTTGCCTTTATAATGAGGTCATCCTGCTGCATGGTTTGCCTTCCTCGTAATAGACATGACTGTGTATTTCCATGGATATGATGAGTGAGGCAGGACTGGCTTTCTCACTGAGAGCCAGTAAGAAGACTAACCTCAAAAGAGGTTTTAAAACCCTGATTCTCAGATGCTTAATTTTCCCCATTTCTGTTTCAAAGCTTTGCCCTGCTCTAGCTAAGACACACCATGACTCTTCTTCAAAAGATGCCTGTTCGCATTTAACTGCAATGGTTCCAGAATTTTTTTTTTTAAGTCTGCTAGCTATTTAACATTTTCTTGCCTCCTGCATATAAGTATAATTTAAAGTGATGCCACTTCTTGGAAAATTCCTTTGTGGAAATGAAATTTATTCCCCCTGAAAGACCTGACTGAATATTTGAAATTACACAAGTCAGCCTGAGTACATCTACTTTGATCCTTGGGCCTGTGGACTCACTGCCTCTGGATGGATGGAAGGCAACCTGACAGTGGCTCCTGTCCAGGCCTCACAAGGGAACACTGTTGCTTTTGTTTTTGTTTTTGTTTTTGTTTCTGTTTCTAATCAAGGAACAAAACTAAGTTTTCTGATTTCAAAAAGGGAAAAATAAAACATAAAATATTTAGGAGCAACTACTGAGGGATTTTTCTCAAGGCAGCTACAAAACATACAAACCCACTTAAAAACACTGCATATGTCAATCAAAGCATTAAATGAATAAACAGAATGTAAGTGCTACAAAGGATAATATTTTTTGTGTATTTTCTCCAGTGTTATATCCTCATCACCTAGAACAATACCTAGCACACAGTCAGCAATGATTAGATACTGGATGAATGAATGAAAACCTTTTTTTTTTTCAGCAAAGCTAAAAGCCATGCATGCCCAAACAAGGCAAAAGCTATCTCTGAATGAGGTTCTAGGCTGAAGTGCAATGGTTGCCCCTGCACCTGTGCTAAGGATGTTAAAGGGGAAGAGCACCTGGATGGCTCAGTTGGTGGAGCATGTGGCTCTTGATGTCAGGGTTGTGAGTTCAAGCTCTACATTGGATGTAGAGATTATTTAAAACCTTTAAAAAGGGGCGGGAGCAGGGAAATGCCTGGAAGGTGGAAAAGAATCATGTTACTGTGACTGGAAGAGGAAGTGGCTTTGGGGTGGACTTCTCCCAAAGTGGTAGAGAAGTAACTGTCCCCCGCAGCCCCGTAGGGCCCATTCAGATGCTGGAAATCTTCTAGTTTTGCTGTTTGGCAGAGAAGCATATTAGATCCTGTAAAATTAAGACAGGAACTCAGCTCTTCTCACGAGATTAAGACAAGCCCATTTTTATCCTTCCGTTTAAGGAATGAGTTGCTTATTCTTTCATTCCAAACCCTCACATTTTTGTGTTTCTTTTATTATCCTACCCTGGTGGCTCTCAGCCCTGGCAGCACATCAGAGTCACCTGCAAAACTTTAAAAAATGCCAGTGTCCAGAGGCCAGGCCCACCCCACCCCACTGTGACTCACCTAGGGGTAGGGCCGGGCCCAGGCATTGGTATTTTTTTAAAAGCTCTCAAGATCACTCTGATGTGTGCCTAGGGCTGGGAAATTTTGCCCCACCCATGTTTTGACTGAGATCTATTTTACTGCCTTATCATAAAGCACATATAATTTTTCTTACTTCAACAACTTGATGTATCTATTCCTTTCTCTTCACCCCATGTTGATTTCTGCACTCTTTACTGGTCTCCATGAATACACCATCTGATTACCAACTTGCCTTCATGACCATTCTGACTTCTTGCAAAACACTTAAAAACAGCCTTTTCAGAAAGACTCCAAAATGTTACTTACACACATAAGTGTATGCAATGTAGATCTCCAATTTTATTCTATTTTGGTTCAGAAAATGACTATCTCAACAAAGCAAAAATGTCAACAACAAGGGGTCTTTTAAACAATAAACAGTGCTGAGATCACTCTGTTGGAATGTTAGCAAATCTGGAAGAGGAGAGAAATCGCAGCTTTATCTTCAAACACCTTTTTTTTTTTAATTCCTCTTTTAGAAAGTACCTCCATAGACTCAAAATGGCTCTAAAGCCAAAGCAAGGTAGGAGCCTAATCCACTGATTATTAGGACACAGAGTTCTACTTTTCTTTTATTTTTAAGTTTATTTGAGACGGAGAGAGAGAGAGCAAGTGGGGGAGTGCCAAAGACAGAGGGAGAGGGAAAATCCCAAGCAGGCTCCACGCTATCAGAGCAGACCGCAAAATGGGGCTTGATCCCACAAACCATGAGATCATGACCTGAGATGAAATCAAGAGTCGAATGCTTAACTGACTGAGCCATCCAGGTGCCCCTAGAAAATTCTTTTAAAAAGTGTCCTCTTTAATACAAATCATTTAACTTGCTGCAGCTTGCCTTTCCTATCTATGAAATGAAGAATATAGAATATTTTAGCCCTAATATTCCATGAAAATGTGACTGATCATCAAGACCCTGACAAAATACTTTTTTTTCCCAAAGAAGATGAAGAATGAAATAGAAATTTTCAAAGCCAAAAGTTGTTTCTAAACCAGCTACTCTGACTAAAATAAATCCACCTCCTACATTCTTTTGGGAATTCTACGGCTGGCTTCAGGGTGACATTTGTCTTTGGAAGGAAACTTTTGATCTTGAGCTCCTTAGTCTTCAGCTGTCACTCAAAGTATCAATTTAATAGGTGCACATTTATGAGCCATGAACTACTTCTTCCTTCATATTTTGAGGCAATGTGTGCTTTGAAAGCGTTATGGCAAATTTTCAGATCTATCAGCACACAGATTTTTTTTAAGAAAATAATTTTCTGTCAATCTTCTTATTAAAGTACAACTAAAATTAAAGTCTATGGAACAAAAGAAGCAGTTGGCAAAATTTCTGGGACTTGACTCGAGATGGAATTATTAATAGGTATGATGGGGAGAGAGCGCCATCCAAAAACCCACTGTAAGTTGAACTATATAAAATCCCAAAGTCTGGCAGCAGGATTTCTACCATTTTCAAGAGACAATAAATGTTTTCATGGCATGAGTTAGCTCCACGGTCCAGGAACAAGGAATAAAATTGTTCCTTATTTGGTTTTTTTGTTTGTTTGCTTGTTTGTTGTAAGCATTATCCGTATCCATAAGAAGAAAATGTAAACAAGAGAAGCCTGAAGAATGGCATCCTCCGAATGAGAAATGTAGTGGGGTTGTTGATGAATACCACATGAGGACTAATTTGGTAAACTGAGTGCAGTGAACACTGACTACTTTCCACGAAGACACCTGACTATCTGGTAGCCATGGGAGGGAACCAGGATGAGCTCATACACCTACAACTGCAAACTACCTATCTTCTCCCTTTCATTCACTGAATATATTCACTAAGAATAAGTCACTGTGGGGAATGGGAACTACAGAGATTAATTAAGAAGAATTTCTGTTCTCCAAGAACTTCTATCTACCGGAAAGTATAACATGAGTGTATGTCCCACAGGTAGAATGGCTTTCTTAGACAGTAAAATAAAAGGAGGGAAAAGCTAACTCTCTCCTTGGAGGTTTCGCTGTAGAACACTCGTTTTATTGTAATTAACGTGATTCAAATGAAGCTTTAAGTTCTGCAGGTTTAGGAAGTTGAGAGCATCCTAAGGAGGGCTACATCTCTCAGGCCAGAGGAAGATGAATATAAAGCTGGTTTTTAAGACTGTGGTAAAAGGAGAATTTAAATTGACTCATTTATCATCTTTATTATATTACATATTATATTTGCATATTATTATAATTTCAACTTACAAATTTGTAATTGTGTATGGGCTAGGTATTGCTTGTGTCCATTTAACCATAGAGGACATCTGGGGGAACTATGTATTTGCCAACAAGTTTCTTGGTAAACAAGGAGTACAATCAAGCAAAGTTAGAATATCCGGTGCTTAATCAGGTCAAGCTAAGATAATAATATATTCATCACCATAGTATAAACTGCCTGCCAGTGAGACCAGACAACTCACGAGCCACGTCTTCTTCTACCTCAAGACCTAGCTTCTATTGACATTGCCAGTGTTTAACTTCTGAGCATCCATTCTGTAATGTGGATAAACTCACCTTCTGATCAAATCTTTATCTATATGTATTCATTAGGCTATAACTGAATCTTATAGTTACTGGAGCTCTTGTATCTTTTTAATGTGACTTTGCACATCTCTGCCATGATCAGTATGAAGAAACCTTACTATTTAAATGTCAGTATGCATTTTTATATCACTTATATTGGAGGGAAATATGCCAAGTGCATAATTTATATTCCTTAATTATCTGGCTAAGCCAGCAACTCTAGATAGTGGACCTACTAAAGTAGATGGGCGAAATAAATAATCATAAGCCATGAATAGATCAGAAATTTATTTATTTTTCTAGGATTTTTTATTTATTTTTAGAGAGAGAGCACAAGTGGTAGAGAGGGAAAGAAGGAGTGAGAGAGAGACAGAGAATCTTAAGCAGGCTCTACACTCAGTGCAGATCCCGACACAGGGCTCAGTCCCACAACCTGGGATCATGACCTGAGCAGAAATCAAGAGTCAGACGCTCAGGGTGCCTGGGTGGCTCAGTCAGTTTAGCGTTCAAACCTCGGCTCAGGTCACGATCTCACGGTTTGTGAGTTTGAGCCCCATATTGGGCTGTATGCTGACAGCTCAGAACCTGGAGCCTGTTTCATATTCTGTGTCTCCCTCTTTCTGTCCCTCCCCCATCTGTGCTCTCTCTCTCAAAAATAAATAAACGTTAAAAAAAAAAAAAAGTTACACAAACAAAAAAAAAGTCAGACACTCACCTGACTAAGCCACCTAGGCACCCCAATCAGAAATTTACTTTATTACTCACGAAGTATATCTTAAATATTACATTTAAATTTGTATTTCTCGGGGCGCCTGGGTGGCTCAGTCGGTCAAGCGTCCAACTTCGGTTCAGGTCATGATCTCACGGTCTGTGAGTTCGAGCCCCGTGTCAGGCTCTGTGCTGACAGCTCAGAGCCTGGAGCCCATTTCAGATTCTGTGTCTCCCTCTCTCTCTGCCCCTCCCCTGTTCATGCTCTGTCTCTCTCTGTCTCAAAAATAAATAAACATTAAAAAAAAATAAAAAAAAATAAATTTGTATTTCTCTAATGTTTTAGAGTTGCACAAAATTCAAGTGAATCAAGATAATTTAACCAAACTCAATAGGCAGTTTAAAATGTTAGAAGCAATGGTTCCTATGCCCAAACTTACAACATTTAAGTAAAGAAAAAGAGAATGAAATCACAAAGTAGTTGAAATTATCACATGGGTACAAAGATTTAGAATAACAGTCCTATAAAACTGTCAGTCCTCCAACCCAAAAGACACTTTGTGGCCTAAAGGCTCATAGCACGCCACTGTAAGGCATTCTCTCAATTCTGATCAGAAGGTCCATTTCCCACTGGCCCTAATAACCAGCAATAATCTGATCTACCAGTAATTTGGAGACAACACAGTATAAACTATTTTCACTTTATTCCTACATGAGAGCCTCTGCTTCTCAAGGGAACCAGCCATCAGCTAGAGTCTGGCCTAGAACCAGAGAGGAATCTAGGTAACAATACAGACTTACATTTTTCTCCTTGTCTCCACTTTTTCCTCCACCCCTTAATTCTTCCTTTGACACCCCTCTGTCTTGTCCAATCTCAGTTTACTGTTTACCTTAGTATGCTTCATTAATATCTAAGCATAAGGGGCAAGGTCACCTAGAACTACCACCTCAGAAGACAGATGCACATTTAGATTCCTTCTTGAAATTTCTGGATGGTCAATCATCGGACACTACAATTTTTCATCTGGCTATTGAGTGTGACCACCAACGCAGATCAGTTTTCCCCTCTCATGATACAGGTCCAAAACATCTGACTCACTTAGAAGTCCCCATGTCAACTATCCCCTACTAAATATAGTGGGAAATTTGTATTTGTTATTTAGAGATATATTTAGTAGAGGAAACAGGATGCCCATGTAAGATGACTCAAAACTGAATGCCAACATCACAGTATGACTCCATCTACACTTAAGATTAATTTAAAAGACTCAATTGTTCATTCTAGAAAAAATTAATTCAATTTAATTAATCATATACTATGCTAAATTAAATCTTAATTCCACCAAGTTTTGATGTAGCAACAACACTACTTATTTATAAGTCCTTCTTTTCTTGACAGTCTGCTCCATGTCACAAAACTGTCAAAGTTTCTATCATTTCGGTCCAAATATTTAATAAATAATTTAAGATAATCTATCAAATAGGCTGTATTCTGTGATAGGTATAATCAAAATGTATTAAATATTGGCTTTCTTTTTCTTTTAGGAGTTACATTCCTTCCTCTTTTATTTTCGTCTTTAATGCCTGCTTTGAAATGTTGGGATCCTGTAAGTTTCCCCCCATCATCGTCCCATATTCTCATTTTTTTAAAAAAAATGTATTTTCACACTGCTTACTTCCTAACAAACATAGTCTGGTTTAATTACATTACTTTCTATTTTTATATCTTTTTTTTGTCCACCAGACCACGGGCCCTTTGGAGGCAAGAAGGGTATCTTCTTCACGGCTATCTCTCCAGTGTCTATCACAATATCTCAAATTTATCGGGGGCTCATAATTCTCCCAGGTATCAATTTTGTTCCAGTTGATATACATATACAAGTGTTGCAGTTGATATTACAAGTGTGAGTACGGTTTCAATTTCATGACTATATTTTCTTGTCTGACCTGGTGTATCGAACACACAATGCCTGAAGAAGAATTCCTAGAATTCTCATATTTTGATTTACATTAAACCACAAAAGTCTGAGATCTCTGAGTTTTTTAAACATTACCAGTAAAATATGTCTCTTATAACAAAAGCCTCTATCTTTCTAATGTTAAGATTGCTATGCATGTTGAATAAAAGACCGAAAGGAAAGAGTTAAAAAAAGAAAGCTCTGATCTTTAGCCCAAGAGATCTGCAGAGATGGCCCTGAACAGTAATTAGCAAACCATAACAATGCTGTTCTACTAAAAACCTTAGCCAGTGAAAATCCCTTATGGAGAAGTGTCTAATGTTACTAGTTTCAAATCTAGTGCTGGCCTTTTGATATATATATAGAATGTAATTTTCCTCTCTCTTATTTTAATAACATTGCTCTGGCTGTCTTCTATAAATTGCATTAAAGGTGAGTGTACTATTGATAAACATAATAAACCCCAATCACATTTCAGCATGTTAATATTAAGCCTATCACACTGCACTACAGACATGACAAGTTAATTTTTAAGTCTCTTTCTCATTCATGTTTATAATCAAAATAAGCTTCCACTTATTTGAAGTCACAAATTCTCGTTTATAATTTCACATATCCTCAATTATCTGGTTTTTATTGATTTTCCATTAGATTAATAAATTAACATACAGTGCAATTTTTAACAGAGTAATTAAGAAAAGTAATTTTATTGACTAGAAGAACTCAATATTCAAGGTAAAGCATACACCATTTTTCATTTATTCCATAGTATATGTCAAAAATGACATTAAAGTTTTAAATCACACTACCAAGTCGATTTAATTTTCAAAGAATATTAAATCAGACATACGTTTTAAACACCTCATGTTTAGACTATTTTAATGATGATATACATATTGCTTTAATGGATATAAAATTTATGCTGGGAGCTATCCTGTTGCAGAATGCTGGAAGTTTAAAGGGTTGCTGGCTGACTAGGGGCAGGTGAGCTCTCTCACTGTGGGATATTTCTCCTTGGACATCCTGCAAAGTACTGGACCTCTGTCTGGAGGCGGCGCCTTTCCAACAGGCAGCTTAGTTTTCACCTTGTGGCTTAGTGGGTTCCAGGCACCCCCCTTTTTAAAACTTGCTCAAGCTGCCTGGAAGAATCAGAATAGAGCCCCAGCTCTTGGGTCTCAGAAGCCTCAATCTCAGTGATCTTCTTGCCTTCTGGGACTGGTCTTTAAAAAGACCAGTTTTAAACATTTCTATTTCTTTCTTCCATTAGCTACTTCTGGGTGTCTAATAAAATGCTTTCATTGCTATCTCTTGTTTATTTAATTTTAGATTATTCCTCAACTCTCTACTTTAAAAGATTTAGACCACTTAAAATAACACATCTTGTTCCATTCATTAAATAGTCACATCCCTTAAAGATTCATATAATCTTCCATAAGAAACTATTTCAGCTATTATACAAGACTTTCATTCAGGAGACTGAGACTCAGAGTGATTCAAATTAATCAGAATTATAATAGGGCAGAAGTTCAAAACGTAGGGTTCAGGTAGGGTCCATGTAATTATGAACAGCAAGTCCAACCTCTTTCGTCACTTGAGTGAGAGGAATTTAGCACATAAATATGTGTGTTTTCTTCTTCCCATACCCTCTGCTAACGTCAGCATCTGGCACACTGACACCTTTTATTTAGACGATTGCATACAGCTGTTAGTTACCCCAGCTAGCTACCCCAAAACACACTTCTGATTATGTCATTTTCCTACTTAAACCTTTCATTAAGTCTTAGCATGGCTTACAAGCTATTGTGCTTTTCCTTTTACAGATAAGGAAACTAGGAAGAACAGGTTAGGGGCACCTGGGTGACTCAGTCAGTTAAGCGTCTGACTCTTGGTGTCGGCTCCAGTCATGATCTCACGACAGTGTGGAGCCCGCTTGGGATTCCCTCCCTCTCTCTTTGCCCCTCCCCTGCTCATGCTCTCTCTCTCTCTCTCTCTCAAAATAAACAAATAAACTTTAAAAAGAAAAAAAAAGGAAGAAGAGGTTAAATAATTTTCTAAGAACAAATGATTAAGGAAAGACTACAGCCAGGACACAGACTCAGCTCTGTCAGAGTTTACATGTTGAGGGCTGGCAGAGTGACCTGAGGCAGCTGAAGAAAAGGAACTGGAACTTTCACATTTTTATTTAGTATCTGCCACATCACAGGTGCTTTGTTAATTTCTGCTGCTACAAAAGTAAGAAAAATATCGGTCCCAGTGCAATGTAAGGAAGGTATAAAGAAAAGTATTAGTCTTATGTCATTTAATTTTCTTTCCTATTAATCGAGGAGACTATACCATGAATAATTTACGAAGTTTCCTATAAACTGATTGTGGTTCCTCTTAACTCCGTCAGCATAGCCACAGAGGAACACAGCAGTGAAGAATGTGGGCTCCCGATTCCAAAGACCCGCACTCTAGCTCCACTCCCTATAGTGTGGTTGTGAGGATTAGGTGATAATTCATGCCGAGTGCTTAGTCCAGTCCTGGTAAATAATATGTTCTCAGTCCACAATTGCTATCGTTAAATGATTTTTTAAGTATCTGTCTTCCTACAGGGCAGCAGCATTCAGATGGGAAAGGGATTATATATCTTTAATATCAGAACCCTTAGTGTCTATCAATGCTGACATTACAGATTAATTAATAAGTACTACTTGGACAAATGGCATGAATTATGGTATATAATTCTTTGCATGTACAAAGACAAAGACTCAAAGAGGGGACAAGACTATTTTGAGTCACATAGTATGGATGGGGGCAGCGGAAGAAGCCTACGCTATAAAGGTGGGCAGATAGATCTTGAACAGCTTTATAAACCATGTAAAGAAGATTGAACTTCATCCTGAACGGGGGAAATCGTGAAGCATCTTATGCTTAAATAGCACAATCAGATTTGCAAATTTTGAGCATACACACTCCAAACAATATGGAGGCAATATTGGAGAGGAACCTGGTGGGAAGTGCTCGGAAGAGTTGAGGAAACTTCTATGATCCAGGTAAGAAAGTAAGGAGAGTCTTATGCAAGGCAGTGACAATGCAGACATACTTGAGCGCCACCTGAAGGAAAAATACACTGAACTCTTTTGTGAATTCATGGGGTGCTCCCACACTGGACGAGGTCTACATAGTAATTGCTGAATACCAGTGTTCAGACTTGTAAAATCAAAAATCACCTTGGAGAGCTCTGTAAAAATATAGGGTCCTACGCTCCTCCTCACAAGTTCTAATTTAGTAGTTCAAAGGGAGGGCCCAGAATGCTGTATTACTCTAGTTCCCAACTGCAGCTTCCATGCATTGTTTAAGTTTGAATTGCACAATGTTCTACTTTCTTTTTTTTTTTTTTTTTTTTTTTTTTTGCCATAATCAATGAATGGCCAAATCATCTTCTTCTTGCAACCACTGGCTAGCATTGTTCTAGGGGAAGTGGTGCATACAAGAGAAACGCCAACACATTCAAGTCCCTAGTTCAAGTACCTTACAATTTGATTAAGATAAAGATAACATACATTAAACAACTAGAAAACAACTAACTGCTAACCCATAAGCTACTGGCGATAGATAGCATAAATGCTCCAGAGATGAGGTTCTCGTGGAAACTGGACCCAATGTAATTTGGACCCATGATAGGGAGAGTCTTAGAAAATTAAAGGAGGGAACATAATAGCCCAACTATGATATGATGAGCACAGAATGAGCCATTCATGTGGAGAAGAGTGAGAAGAACATTATGAATGGAGTAAAGAGTCAGAAAGCAAGCGGAAATCAGTGTAGTCTGATAGGCTGGATAACATAATGGAGAACTTCAGGGAAAAAATTGTTCTAGGAATACGAAAATAGGATAAGAAAGGTAAACTGAAGAATAGAGAAACTTGGAAGCCTAGCCTAGGGTCAATGTGGGTCTGCTTCAATCATTTCAGGCATGAGGTTATAAGAGCATAGGTTTAAGGCAGATACATAAACAGGAACATGCGATGGTTAATTTTATGTGTTAACTTGGCAAGGCTACGATACCCAAAAATTTGGTCAAATATCAGTCTAGATGTTGCCATTAAGGTGTTTTTAGATGTGCTCAGTAGGCACTGAGGAAAGCAGATCGCCCTGCAGAATGTGGGTGAGCCTCATCCAATCAGTTGAAGGCCTTTAGAGCAAAAAATGAGATTTCCCAAAGAAGAAGGAATTCTCCTCAACAATGTTCCAAAGAAGACCTGCCTGAATTTCCAGCCTGGTGACCTGTGGAATTCAGACTCAGGACTGCAACCTGACCCAAATTTCCAGTCCACTGGCCTGCCCCACAGATTTTGGATTACCAGTCCCCACCATCATGTGAACCAATTTCTTAAAATCTCCCCCTCACTCTCTCTCTGTATATATATCTTACTAATTCTGTTTCTCTGGAGAACCTGGACCAAACAAAGAGGATGAATACCAGAGATATTATGAACAAAAAAAAAAAAAAAAACCAGAATAAAAGGAAGATTTAAAAAAAAAAATCAAAGGTAACTTCAAAGCTTCTAGAAGACTGAAAGCAGCTGCAGTTTCAGGACTGGCTGTGATCTACTGTCTTCATGTGCTTCCCCCAAAGGAGTTTTGCTCCCCTGAGTATTTAACGGTGCTGGTAGACAGGCCGCATTATATCATTGTGCTGTCAGCAACCCCATTGACCTTTTAATGATCTGGTTTCTTTTACAGTCAGTACTACACAATTTAGACTTTTCTTTTAATTATTTGATGTTTTCTAATTTTAGCATGTTTCAAATAGCCCATTCAACTTAAATAGAGGCTTAATTGCCTTAGAATTGAAAACTTTGGTATGCCTTTTTAAATATCTAAAATAACTAGCGGGCACTCACCCTCTTGGATTATGGAACAGGGCAATGGACCAAAAGACAATCTAATTTCTCTGCTTTGATGTCAATGAGAGGATGAACACAATGTAACCCTGGAGTAGCCAATTATTCTTCTTATGGGAAATTGTGATTCCATTCTTCTCTAACACCCTTCTGCCTCAGATCTATCAAGTACGTTTTTTTAATTCTCTCCTGTTCACACTGACCTCTGATGAATAAGTTTCCCATGGTGGAAAGTGAGGGGGAGAAAAAAGTCTCAGAAGGTTTGCACGGTGCTGTAATTTTCCTTCCGTATGGCACTCTATGCCAACAAAGTATTCTGAATGCTTATTTCATCCAACTCACCACTCCTGATAATTTCAGTGAATTTCAGCTAACTACAGAGACACTCTATCCACCTTATTATTCCCAGTTTTGTTGAGAGAAGTCAACAAAATGTCTTTAATTAATGAGCTCAACTAAATCTTTGCAATTGACAACAAAATTATAACTTAGGCACCTGCAATAGATGTAGGAACCGTGATCTTTCACAGCTTAAGAGACGAGCCCAGCAGAGTGCTCTCTTTGTTAATCTACATGCAAACACTTATATTTTGTAATTTGCTGGCCGTATTAGTAAGCACGTGTAGCAGACACTATTTTCCTTGAAAGTCAAGCATGTATTCACTCCTATTTTCAGAACCCCAGTTTTACTCAGGAATCCAGTCCTAACTAAATTTCAGGGAAGGCAGATTGGTCTAAACCACTTCTGCCAAACAGAACATTCTATGATTATGAAAATGTTCTATGTCTGTAATATCTAAGATAGTAGCCTCATGCCACATGTGACTACTGAGCATTTGAAATGTGGCTAATGCACAGGCCTCGACAAGTACAAAAAGATCGCAATCATACCATGCGTATTTTCAGATTACAATGCTATAAAACTTGAAGTCAACCACAAGAAAAAATCTGGAAAGCCCTCAAACACATGGAGATTAAAGAATATCCTATTAGTGCTCGCTTTGGCAGCACATATACTAAAAAAAAAAAAAAAAAAAAAAAAAAAGAATATCCTATTAAAGAATGAATGGGATAACCAGAAAATTCAAGAAGAAATTTAAAAAAATACATAGAAGCAAATGAAAATGAAACACAACAATCCAAAACCTTTAGGATGCAGCAAAGACAGTCCTAAGACAGTATATTGCAATTCAGGCATATCTCAAGAAGGAAGAAAGGTTCCAAATATACAGCCTAACCTTACACCTAAAGGAGCTACAAAAGGAACAGCAAGTAAAGCCTAAAACCAACAGAAGAGAAATAATAAAGATTAGAGCAGAAATAAATAATATAGAAACAAACAAAAACAGTGGAACAGATCAATGAAACTAAGGAGCTGGTTCACTGAAAGAATTAACAAAATAGACAGGGGCACCTGGGTGGCTCAGTTGGTTAAGGGTCTGACTTTGGCTCAGGTCATGATCTCACTGTTCAGGAGTTTGAGCCATGCATCAGGCTCTGTGCTGACAGCTCAGAGCCCAGAGCCTGCTTCAATTCTCTGTCTCCCTCTCTCTCTCTCTGCCCCTCCCCTGCTTCCTCTCTCTCCTTCTCTTTCTCTCCCTCTCTCTCTCTCAAAAATAAACATTAAAAAAAAAAAGGAAAAGAAATAAACCCCTAGCTAGATTTATCAAAAAGAAAAGAAAAAGGGCCCAAAAGATAAAATCATGAATAAAAGAGGAGAAATCACCACCAACACCACAGAAATACAAACAATTATAAGAGAGGGGCACCTAGGTGGCTCAGTCAGTTAAATGTCTGACTTTGGCTCAGGTCATGATCTCACAGTTTGAGTTTGAGCTCCGTGTCGGGTTCTGGGCTGACAGTTCAGAGCCTGGAGCCTGCTTCAGATTCTGTGTCTCCCTCTTCCTCTACCCCTCCCTCACTTGTACTCTCTCTCTCTTTCTCTCTCTCTCTATCAAAAATAAACATTAAAAAAACAATTATATTATAAAATATATATATCCCCACAAACTGGGCAATCTGGAAGAAATGGACAAATTCCTCGAAACTCACAAACTACCAAAGCTGAAGCAGAAAGAAACAGAAAATTTGAACAGGTCCATAACCAGTAAAGACACTGAGTCGGTAATCAAAAATCTCCCAACAAATAAGAGTCCTGAGCCAAATGGCTCGCCAGGGGAATTCTACCAGACATGTAAAGAAGAGTTAATATCCATTCTTCTCAAACTGTTCCAGAAAATAGAAATGGAAGGAAAACTTCCAAACTCATTCTATGTAGCCAGCCTTACCTTGCTTCCAAAACCAGACAAACACTGCATTAAAAAGGAGAATTACAAGCCAATATTCCTGATGAATCTGGATGCAAAAATTCTCAACAAAATACTAGCAAATTTAATTCAACAGTACATTAAAGGAATTATTCACCATGATCAAGTGAAATTTAATCCTAGGCTGTCAGGCTGGTTCAGTATTTGCAAATCAATCAATGTGATATACCACATTAATAAAAGAAAAGAACCATATGATCCTCTCAATAGATGCAAAAAAAGCATTTGACAAAATACAGCATCCTTTCTTGACAAAAACCTTCAACAAAGTAGGGATAGATGGAACATACCTCAACATCATAAAGGCCATATATGAAAGACCCACAGCTAATATCATCCTCTGGAGAAAAACAGAGAGGCTTTCCCCTACGTCAGGAACAAGTTGAGGATGTCCACTCTTATCATTACTATTTAACAAAGTACTAGATGTCTTAGCCTCAGCAATCAGACAATCAGGCATCCAAACAGGCAAGGAGAAAGTTAAAGTTTCACTATTTGCTGATGACATGATACCCTATGTAGAAAACCCAAAAGCCTCCACCAAAACACTGTTAGAACTAATACATGAATTCAGCAAAGTCACAGGATATAAAATTAATGTGCAGACATCAGCTGCATTTCCATACACCAAAATGAAGCAGCAGAAAAAGAAATCAAGGAATTTATCCCATTTGCAACTGCACCAAAAACAGTAAGATACTGTAGGAATAAACCTAACCAAAGAGGTAAAAGATCTGTACTCTAAAAACTATAGAACACTTAATGAAAATGACCGAAGAGGACACAAAGAAACGGAAAAACATTCCATGCTCATGGATTGGAAGAACAAACACCGTTAAAATGTCTATACTATCCAAAGCAATCTATACATTTAATGTAATCCCTATCAAAATACTACTAGCATATGTCATAGAGCTAGAACAAATGATTTTAAAATTTGTATGGAACCCCAAAAGACCCCGAATAGCCAAAGCAATCCTGAAAAAGAAAAACAAAACTGGAGGCATCACAATTCTGGATTTCCAGCTATACTACAAAGCTGTAGTCATCAAGATAGTATGGTAGTGGCACAAAAACAGACACATAGATCAATGGAACAGAATAGAAAACCCAGAAATGAAGCCACAACTATATGGTCAACTAATCTTTGACAAAGCAGGAAAGAATATCCAATGGAAAAAAGACAGTCTCTTCAACAAATAGTTCTGGGAAAACTGGACGACAACATGCAGAAGAATAAAACTGGACCACTTTCTTACACCATACACCATATATTTTGAAATAAATTCAAAATGGATGAAAGACCTAAATACGGGACAAGAAAACATCAGAATCCTAGAGGAGAACACGTGCAGCAACCTCTTTGCTGAGCAACTTCTTAAAGACATGTCACTGAAGGCAAGGGAAACAAAAGCAAACATGAACTTTGGGGACTTCATCAAGACGTTGGGTTGATGGAGGGAAGTGGGTGGGAGATGGGCTAAATGGGTGATGGGTATCAAGCAGGGCACTTGTGATGAGCACTAGGTGTTGTATATAAGTGATGAATCACTGAATTCTACTTCTTTTTTTTTAAATGTTTATTTATGAGACAGAGAAAGATAGAGCATGAACGGGGGAGGGGTAGAGAAAGGGAGACACGGAATCCGAAGCAGGCTCCAAGCTCTGAGCTGTCAGCACAGAGCCCGACGCGGGGCTCGAACTCAAGGACTGTGAGATCATGACCTGAGCCAAAGTCAGATGCTTAACCGACCGAGCCACCCAGGCGCCCCTGAATTCTACTTCTGAAACCAATATTGCACTGTACATTAACGAATTAATTTTTTTTTAAAAATGAAATGTGGTTAGTGCAACTGAGAAAGTAAATAGTCACGTGTGGATGGTAGTTACCATACTAGACAACATAGAAAAATACAGATGCTGTTCTTACATTATCCTTGCAAGTGAGGGGTGTAAATGCATAAGGTTATAAGACAGTAATGACCAATGATATGAAACGGAAAGTTTGAAGGAAAATGTCCAAGAGCTTTAGAATGCCTACTAGAAATACAAACCAACAATACTAAGTGTGAATAAGAATATAAAATATGAATTCTCATGTACTGAGGCTAGGAGATTAAACAAGTACAACCACTTTGGGGGGGGTGGTTTATCTTATAAAGCAGCACTTGTCCCTACCAAATGATCAAGCAAAAGTTTAGGTTTATAAAGAAATATTTGCAAATGTGTATAATGAGACACACACACACACACACACACACACACACACACACACACACAGAATATGCAAAGAAGCATTGTTCACAACTGCAAACATTTTTAAACAGTCATGTCAATCAAAAGAGAATCAAAGAAGAGGGTTGTGGAACACTACCTAACAGTGATATGAGTACAGAGCAACCAAATATATTAACAGAGATAAACATTAGAATGACAATTTTGCCTGAGAAAAAAGACAGCTGCAGGTGACAATAAACATCATGACACCATTTTTATAAAGCAAAAAACAAAATAAAAGGTATATATTTTACAAATGTGTATGTATATGGCAAAACTAAAGAAAATAAAGAAAATTTTGTATATGATTGAAGCTACATGAAGGGTTAGGAATACACTGGGGTATCATCTGGGTGAAGCACACATGTAGGTTCAGCAGGATTAGAAACATCCTATTTAAGTTGTTACTATGCTCCACAAACTCCATATGTATTACATACACTATCTTGAATGTATGAAATCTTCATACCTAAAAGAAAAAGGATAATAAGCAAGAGACGATCATTTTACTGAATCAAAAATCAACACAGATAAAAACCCCAGAATCCAGATGATACGATATATTGCCTAAGATTTCCAGGTTTTAACAAAAATTATGAGTGAAGCAAAGAAACAGGAGAGGGTTACCGATACTGAGGGGGAAAAGCACTGAACAGAAATTAACTCCAAGTGGTTCCAGATCTTCTATGTAACAAAGATATCAAAGCAGATATTACAAATATATTTAAAAGTTAAAGAAAATTATGTTTAAATAAAAGAAAACATGATGACAATAATTCATCTCATCGTGGTAATCTTAAAAAAGAAATACAAACTACGCAAAAAGAACCAAATGAAAATTCAAAAGTCAAAAATTACAATAACTGAGCTCAACAGTAAATCTGAAATGGAAAATCAATCAGTAGGCTTGAAGCTGGATCACAGAAATAGTTGATCAGAGGAACAGAGAGAAAGACTGAAAAAAAAAATGAAGTCAGTGGTCAGATGTATGGGACAATAACAAGTGTATCAACATACATTTAATGGGAGTTCCAGAGTAGAGGACATAGGACACAAAAAAAGTTTTTGAAGAAATAATGGCAGAAAACTTTCCAAATATTATGAAAAAAAAATTACATCTTGAATACATACGTCCAAGAAAGTCCCTGAAACCCAAGTAGGAGAAACACCAAGAAATTCACTCCTCGACACATCATAGTCAAACTTTGTACAGTCAAAGACAAAGAAAAAGTCTTGGAAACATAAAGAAAAAACCAACTGAAAACTGACTTCTTATCAGAAATAATGGAGGTCAAAGACAGTGGAATGATATATTCAAAGTGCTGAGAGAGAGGCACACTTCTGGAATGTAGTCTGTAGTTCCTCAAAAAGCTAAGCATACAGTTTCCGTTAGACACAGCAATTCTGGTCCCAGGTAGATACCCGGGAAAAATGAAAACATACGTCCACACAAAAACTTTTACATGAATATTCAGAGCAGCATTGTCCATACTATTCAAAATCGAGAAACGACCAAAATTTCCCTCAACAGATAAATGGATAAACAAAATGTCCTCTACTCAAACAGACTATTATTCAGCTATAAAAAGGAATAAAATTCTTATATATGCCATGAAATGGATAAAACTTGAAAACATAGCAAGGGAAAGAATGCAGTCACAAAAGGCCATACATTGCATTGTTGCATTTACATGAACTATCCAGAATAGGCAAATCTACAAATATAGAAAGTAGAATAATGGTTGCCTGAGAGGGGGGAAGGGGATAAGGGGCAGCGACTGCTGACGAGTATGGAACTTCTTTTCAGGTGCTTAAAACTTTCTTTAATTAGATAGTGGTGATTAAGTCACAAATTTATGAATATACTAAAAACCACTGAATTGAAGATGATGCACTTTATGGTATATGTATATCAATAAAATGATTATTTTTTTAAGTGCTAAACAGGGAAAAACTGTCAAACAAGAATTCTATATAGCAAAACTACTCTCAAAAGTGAACGCAAAATAAAGATATTCCCAAATAAGCACACTAAGATAATTTGTTGCTAGCAAACCTGGTTTACGAGAAATACTAAAGTAAATCCTTACAGATGATGGAAGTGACATGAGATGGTAACTTATACAGGAAGAAATGAAGATACTAGAATCTTAAATATGTTGGTTGTAATGAAGGCCTCTACAAATAGATTTTTCTTATTTCTCTTAACTTCTTTAAAACATAAGAGATGTAATAAATGCAGAGCTATATTATTGGGTTTTTAATACATATTGATGATATTCTACATTTCACAATAGCTGAAAGGTGGGGGGAGGCATATATCTTGGAACTAAGTGTCCACTTTTTATCTGAATTAACTTAGTATTATTCTGAATTAGATTTTGATAAGTAATGATGCACACCACAGTCCCTAGAGCAATCAGTAAGCAGGTGAGTCAAAATAATATAGTAAAAAAATCAAGAGTAATTAGTAAAAACATTAAAAAATATTTGCCTAACACGAAGAATACATAAAAGAAAGATTAGAACAACAACAGATCAATACAAAACAAATAACAAAATGGCAGACAGAAATCCAATCAAATCAATAATAACATTAAGTTTGAATAGATTAAACACCCTACTCAAAAGGCAGAGACTGGAAAACTGGATTAAGAGTAAGATCCAACATATGTTGTCTGTAAGTGACACACATTCAATTCAAAGATACAAACAGGTGGAGAGTAAAAGGTTGAAAAAAATGACATCATGCAAGCAGCAACCATAAGAGAGCTGGAGTAGCTACATGATTATCAGATAAAACATATTTCAAAATGAAACACTGAGGGGTACTTCATGGTGAGAAAAGGGTCAATACGACAGCAAGATACATACATATAAATGAATGTATGCCTAACAACAGAAATTCTATCTAAATAAAGCAGATACTAACAGAACTGAAACAGAAATGGACATTTCAGGGGCACCTGAATAGTTCACTCAGTTAAAGCTTCTGACTCTTGATTTTAGCTCAGGTCATGATCTTATGGTTCATGGGATTGAGCCCCACATTGGGCTCTGTGCTGACAGTACAGAGCCTGTTTGGGATTCTCTCTCCCCCTCTCCCTCCCTCTGTCTCTCTCTCTCTCTCTCTCTCTCTCTGCCCCTCCCCAGCTCATGCACATGCCCTCTCTCTCACTCTAAAAATAAATAAATAAACATGAAAATTTTTGAAGAAGAAAAGAAATAGACATTTCAAAAGTTAGAGCGGCACCTGAGTGGCTCAGTCAGTTAAGCGGACAACTCTTGGTTTTGGTTCAGGTCATGATTTCACAGTACGTTGAGTTTGAGCCCCACATTGGGCTCTGCACTGACAGCTTGCTTGGGATTCTGTCTCCCTTAGTCGCTGCCCCTCCCCTGCTTGCTTTCTCTCTCTTTCTCTCTCTCAAAAATAAATAAATAAATAAACATTTTTTTAAAAAAGTAGTAGAGATTCCAATATCTCAGTATCAATAACTAATAGAACAACTCAAAAAAATGCAGCAAGTATATATAAGACTCGAACAATTCTTTCAACCAATTAAATCTCATTGTAACATATAGGACACTGCAAATAAGGACTGCAGAATCTTTTTCAGTGCACAAGAAAAATTCTCCAGGAGAAACCACACACTGGACTACAAAATGAGGTTCAATATAATTTTTTTTAAAGATAATCATGTAAGTATACTAAGTATGTTTTCTGACCACAATTAAATGTAACTGGAAATCAATAACAGGTACCTGGAAAACACTCCAAATACATGGAAACTTAAAAAAAAAAAAAAAAAAGCTTCTAAAGGAGCCAAAAAAGAAATTGAAAAAAAATTAGAAAGTATTTTAAACTAAGTTGAAATGAAAATATAACATATCACAATTTGTGGTTTGCAGCTATGTATTTTGTAGTTCTCAGTGCGCAAATCTTGCACATTTTTGTTAGAGGTTTCACTAAAATGACTATAATCAATAAGACAAAAACTACTAAGTGTTGCTGTGGATATGGAGTAACTGGAATCTTCCTCTTACATTATTGGTGGGAATGTAAAATGATACAGCCACCTTGGAAAAGTTTGTTAGTTTCTGAAAATGTTAACTTATGAAACATCACAATTCTACTCTCTAGCAATCTACCCGAGTAAAATTAAAACATATGTCCACATAAACACTTTATTTTCATTGCAATATTATCCATATCAGCTAAAACTAATGCTTAATGCAAATATCTGTCAACTGCCAAATGGATAAATTGTGGTAGGTCCATTCAATAGAATACTACCCAGCAATAAAAGGGAACAAAAAATTGATACATGCTGTAAATAGATGAATCACCAAAACATTACACTATGTGTAAGAAGCCAGATGCAAATAGCCACATATTGTATGATTTTATGAACATTTATTTTAAATGTTCAGAATCGACAAATTTAGAAATACAGAAAACAGATCAATGGTTGCCTGGGGTTGGGAATAGGGACTGATGAGAAGCAAACTCAAAGACATTTTTTTGTATGGTAGAAATGCCATATAATTGGATTGTTGTGATGATTGTACACTTTTGTAAATTTACTAAATGTCATTGCATTGTAAACTTACAATGCTAATGGTTTGTAAAAATTATACTCCAATAAAGCCATTAAAACACATGGAAAAGCATTCACCCAAATTCAGTATTTCTTTCATTTTAGTTTTAACTGTATATAGCCAACTGAAAAATTACCTACCTTTCAGCAAACTGCTAAGGGAGTTCAATCATACAAAATAAACAGGCTGCCTAAAGAATGTAAGGTTAATTAACTAATTATTCATTTTCAAATTAGGTTCTGTATTGACAAAAGCATTCTATGAAAGATCCGTCAGCACTGACAAATCGATTTAACATGAAATTGCCTGCATTGTACATATACAATGTATAGTTATCCTAGTATGTTTTCAAAATCAATGCAAGGATCATAACATGAAACCATGTTTTAATTTACAAAATATAGTTTAAAAAACTAGTTATTACCTAGCTATCTTTCTGAATGGTTTCAATTAATTTCCTATTTTGGTGCAACCTGTCTCTGCTATCCACAGGGAATTTAATCTTAATTTCTTTATAAAATGACCTTTTCATGTTAACCAACTACAATTGTTAATTGCTCCAACATCAGATCAGTATTACTGACTTCAAAGGATAATAAAATTTAAATATGATCAGAAATGTACTACTAGAGTTCCTTAATCCGATCTAGAATTTGGAGCTGGAAAGAGAGTATTAGGACACTCTGTGTGCAGTGGTTTGCTGGTAAATATTTAACAACAGGATTTTCAGAGGAAAAAATGTTCTGATTTATAGTATTTCCCAATTTTCATAAATACTGTCACCAATGCCAAGCTCAGGTTGGTAATGTCAACCAGCATGCAAAATTCCTAAACATTTAATGATTAGTTCTTATAAACACTGGTACAGATGAAATCCAGCACACCACTTCCAGAATGTCTTTTTTTTGCTTCACTCAAATGTGAACTGTCTTGATCTGTACTTGTTTTCAGAATCCTTGATTTATGATGCTATACTATGCTTCTCCATTAGAGGGGTAAGTTCATTGAGGGCAGGAATTCACCGAGGATTCCTCACAGAGAGTACATTTTTCCTCTGACCACTTGCATTCCCGAAGGATATGTTTAAAAATGTAGATGGTTGGGGTGCCTGGGTGGCTCAGTCGGTTGAGCGTCTGACTTCGGCTTAGGTCATGATCTCACAGTTCATGAGTTTGAGCCCCACGTCAGGCTCTGTGCTGACAGCTCAGGGCCTGGAACCTGCTTCGGATTCTGTGTCTCCCTCTCTCTCTGCTCCTCCCCTGCTCACTCTGTCTCTCACTCAAAATAAATAAAGATTAAAAAAAAAATTTTTTTTTTTTTTTAATGTAGATGGTTGATAGAATCATCAAAGCCCTGGTCGAGTTCTCACTGTCAGGGTTTTTGTCCCAGCTCCCAGTAAGATTGGATTCTGAAGTTGGAAGGCTTCTACAAAGAGAGGTCTAAAGACCTTGATACATCTCCAAAAGAAAAAATGAACTTCTTGGCAAGGTCATATAAGGGACTGTGAAGAGTGGCTCTCCACTTTTAGCTAAGTCTTATACTTAGGCTTCCTAGAATCACCTTGTTTGAATAGTTCCAGTTTAAAGTTTGATGACTTACCAGTGAGAGAAATTGGTAGAAGATTAAAACGAAGAAGGACAGTGAAAGCCATTATTCTTAGAAGACTATGGTGGTCTCTCATGTTGGCATCAGACATCATCACTGAGTGATGTGGCAGCTTTACAGATCTTCCTGCTACCTACCTAACTCCTACTAAATGGTCCCACTTTGGTGACCAAATACTCATGACTTCTCGGACATTCCCACCTCCTCTAGTACTTCAGGATGCAGTAACTGATGACTTTCTCTCATCCTCTGACTGCCTGTGCCAAATCACCAATTCCACAATCCCACCATATTTGCACAAACCCTACTCTCAATTAAACCCCTCATTCTTATAATACTTGTATTATTGCTATTAATTACTGCTAGTTTACTGTTTCCTGGCTGAATCTCGACTGACATTGTCTTTAGTACCACTAGCAGTTCTAGGAGAACAAAATCTGGAAGATGGGAATCTAGAATAGTTCTCTGCTATGATCAGATTTAAAGGCATTAGAAACAGAAGAGTGTCTATTCATTCCAGTGGCAAATCCAAACACTTGGGGTTATGTGTGTTGGTGGTATTAGGGTTAAATGACCAAGTTCTTGGTACAGTAGAACATTATAGTCGAAAAAAAGAATATAAGGCTGTGGGGTGTGGTAGCTACTCTTAACTGCGATGCAGAGTTTTGATGGGGGAAAAAAAACTCATGTCTTTCAGGACTTCCACATATGCCCAGAACTATCCCTTATATTTTGCATCTGCAGGATGAGATGGCTGAAAAACAAACCCAAAATCTACTCCTGCAATTGGCTGAATTATAATACAAATTAAATTCAAATTCTTGAAGAGTCTCTTATGTAACATTTTTGGTATTGATTGAGAATGAGTGCAACACTGAAAATTACAATGGAGACATCTGGGTAGATTCCACTTGTACTGAAGATTTTTAACCCCAAATTTTACTGAGCCTCCCTTACTAGCAGAAATTTCTCCTCTTGTTCTAAAGAGTATCCACCTTCCTGCGGCGCCTGGGTGGCTCAGTTGGTTAAGTGTCCGATTTTGGCTCAGGTCGTGATCTCACAGTTCATGAGTTCGAGCCCCACATCAGGCTCTGTGCTGACAGCTCAAAGCCTGGAGTCTGCTTCAGATTCTGTGTCTCCCTCTCTCTCTGCCCCTCCCCTGCTCATGCTCTGTCTCTCTCTGTCTCAAAAATAAATAAGACATTTAAAAAAGTGTTTTTAAAGAAATAAATAAATACAATAAAGAGTATCCATTTTCCTGGAAGAAAAAAAAAAAAAAAAGCCTATAATGACCTGTCCTGAGAAACAAGCCTTGTTCTCCCAGAGGCAAACATTCTACTTTTAAACTCCAACTTTAAAACTCCAGCTATAAGCCCTGCTGGTCACAACAGCTCATGAAATCCAGCCCCTCTCACTTTCCAAGCCAATGGCTATTGGTATTAATTTTCTCTGTGCACTCCCCTGTGTGCTAGTCTGTATCTTGTCCTTCTCCACAACCACAGCTCCCTCCCCACCACAGTGGCCATGATGTTCCTCTCAAACTGCATCTCCACACTTCCTGCCTTCTTTGATGTGGCCTCTTCTCTGTCTTTAGCTGTAGACTTTGTTCTGCCAGTCTTCAGGCCAATTTCTGGGGTATTTAGGATAATTTGACAGTTATCTAGTTGTATTGGTGGGACAACGTGAGCCTAGGGTCCTCCTACCCTGCTGCCATCTTCCTTCCTCCTCAAGATCTTTCTTTTTTCTTACTGTAGGCATTTATTGCCATAAACTTCCCTCTTAGAACTGCTTTTGCTGATTCCCATGTTTTGGTATGGTGTGCTTCCATTTTCATTTGTGTCATGATAATTTTTTATTTCTTGATTTCTTCTTTGGCCCATGGGTTTTTCAGAAATGTGTTTAAATTTCCACACACTTGTGAATTTTCCAGTTACTGATTTCTAGTTTCATACCATTGCAGTTGGAGAAAATACTTGATATGATTTCAATATTCTTATATTTATTAAGACTTATTTTGTGACTAAACATATGATCTATCCTACAGAATGTGCTATGTGGACTTGAGAAGAATACATAACCTGTTGTTGTTGGATGGAATGTTCTACATATGTCTGTTAGGTCCATTTGGTCTAAAGTATGGGGCTCAAGTTGGTTTTCTGTTGATTCCTTGTTTATTTTCTGCCTGGATGGCATATCCATTGTTAAAAGTATTCAAGTTCTTTACTATTACTGTTTCATTGTGTATTTTTGCCTTCAGATCTGTGAGTACTTTAAATAAGTACTATAACTCCTAAGGGCTCCAATGTTGGGTAAAATTATTACACCTTCTTGATGAATTGACTCCTTTAACATTATACAATGACTTTGTCTCTTGTTACAATTTTTGTCTGATATAAATGTAGCTACCCATGTTCTCTTTTGGTTTCTACTTGCATGAAATATCTTTTTCCATCCCTTCATTTTCAACCTGTGAGTGTCCTTTAAGCTGAAGTGAGTCTCTTATAGGCAATATACAGTTGGGTCTTGTTTTTTAACCCATTCAGCCACTCTGTGTCTTTTAATTGGAGAATTTAAGCTATTTACATTTAAAGTTATGTGTAATGATACTGATAAGAACTTATTATTACCATTGTGTTCATTGTTTTCTGACTGTAGTTCCTTTATTGCTTTCTTCCTCTCTTTCCGTTTCTGAGTTGATGATCTTTTTGTAGTGGTGTGTTTTGATTCTTTTCTCTTTTTTATTTATGTATCTTTATAGATTTTTGCTTTGTGGTTACTATGAGACTTTCATAATACATCTTATACTTATAACTCTCTATTTGAAGCTAACAACTTCACTTCAATGACACAAAAATGTTCTACAGATTTATTTGCCCCCCCATGCACAATTAATGTTGATGCCCCAATTTATATGTTTTAATTATATGCCCATTAACAAAATATAGCTATACTTGCTAACACTTTTATCTTTTAACCTATGTGCTAGATTCAAAGCAATGTACACACTATTGTGGTATTAGAATATTTTGAATTCGACTATATATCTACCTTCATCAGTGAATTTTATACTTTCATAAATGTTGTCTCTCCATTTCTGAAAAACAGCTTTGCTGGGTAAACTATTCTTAGTTGAAGTTTTCTTCTTTGAGTATTTTGAATATACCATCCCACTCTCCCCTGGCCTGCAAGCTTTCCACTGAGAAATCTATTGATTACCTTATTGGGATTCAATAATGCCTTTGAATGCCTTCTCTTGCTGCTTTGAAATTTTTCCTTTTGTTCTTGATTTTTGAGAGCTTGATTTAAAGTGTTTCAATGAAGATTCCTTCGGGTTGTATCTGGAGATCTCCGACCTTTGTATACCCAGATGGCCATCTCTCTCCCAGGATCTAGGAAGTTTTCAGTCATTATTTCTTTAGATAAGTTTTCTGCTTCTCTCTTTTATTTCTGGGAGTCCCATAATGTAAATATTGTTTCTCCTAAGGTTGTCCTATAATTCTCATAGGCTTTCTTCACTCTTTATCATTCCAACTTCTTTTTTCTCCTCTGCCTGCATAATATGTCTTCAAGTTCACAGATTCTTCTGCCCGATTGAGCCTGCCATTGAAGTTTTTTATCACATTTTTTATTTACTGTATTCTTCAGCTCCAGAATTTTTGTTTCTTTTCTATTATTTCTCTTAGTTGAACTTCACATTTTGTTCATGTGTTGTTTCCTAAGTTCACTGAGTTGTCTACCAGTGTTATCTTGAAACTCATTAAGCTTCCTTAAAGTAATTATTTTGAATTATTTTTTCAAGTAATTAACAGACCTCCATTTCTTTAGGGTCAGTTACTAGGATATTATTTGGTAGTGTTACCTTCCCTTGCTTTTTCATTTTTCTGGTGAATTTGTATACTGATGTCTGCATATTGAGGGTGCAGTCACCTCTTCCTGGGAAGGCACAGCAGCACAGTCTCTGTGCAGCTCTCTAAAGTGAGGTCAGTATCAGCACAGGCTAAGGGGTCCTCAGTAGCCAAAAATGGCAGTTGGAGATTTCACATTGGCAGATTTCACCAGTTCCAGAAAGTAGATGCAGTGGGGGGATCCCAAGCAGTTCCATCAGTTGGGGTCAGCATTGATGTAGATTCTGGGAAACTTCAGTAGCAAGTCTGCAAATGGCCACCATGGTGAGTCTTGCTGGGGTTCTCCTGCTCTCCTTTTTTCTATGGGGTGAAATCCTCTAAGAGGATCCCTCATGGAGTCAAGCTGCTCTGAACTGCGAGATGGGATAACTCAGATAAAGCGTTTCCTGCACTTTTTACGTGCCCATCTTCAGTTTTTGAGCTCTACAGGATTTTTGCTGTTGTAGTTATAGCCTAGGACTGTTGTAGTCTAGGACTGTTGTAGTCTAGGACTTTCGCTGAGCTTTTTTATTGGGTTTTATTGTTTTTGTAATAGAAATCAATGTTAGGATTTTCTAGCCCTCCATCTTGCTGATGCCACTTCTTAATCACATTTTTAGTCTTTTCTGTGACTTGTATGATCATTAATTTTACACATTTTTTGATGATTTGAGTAACTTTTCATTGATTTAGAAGAAATCTAAGTATTGAAGATATTAACAATTATATTTGTTGCAAGTCTATTTTTTCTCACCACCCTGAATACTAGCTATTGGTAACATTGCCCCAAACTTACATTTTTTATGTAAATTTCTGCCGGCATAGAATAAATACTTACCTGGGTTAACAACCACTTCTCTAAGTCCTGGCATAGTTTTCACCATTTACTTGCTAAGTATGACATTAAGCAAGTAAATTAACCTCTAATCTCTTTTCTCAATCATAAAATTAAATGTTTAACAGACAACCTAAAATACTTTCCAACTCTAAACTCCTAAGGCCTTCTGTGAACATTTACCATGTGTTCAATTTCCGAAGCACCTTGGAACACCCTCCCCATAATGTTCATATAATTAACAAAGCATTTTCTTCTCTCTAAAGATACTCAGATATATTCGTGGTATTCTAATAATCATAATCACATTATATAAGTTTCTACACTTTTCTAAAACACTTTTAACACTCACAGTTTATCAAAGCTGTAAGAATCTTAAAGATCATATCCCCCAACCATCTCATTTGACAAACAAGAGAATGCTGGCTCAGAAAGAGTTAAGTGGATTGCTCCGTGTCACCTAGCATGGATATCAGATTCAAACCTGCATCCTGTAATTCTTATTCTAGTGTTTTCACTATACCGCACATGCCTCTGTTTTGGAGCTTCACCATTCTCTTGATTATTATAGTTGTCTTTAATATTTTAATCTTTATATTATCATATACCAAAAGTTACTATTAAAAACTGTTTCATGTCTATTTCTATGTAAGAATTTCCAAATACTGGGCAGTGTCAGTTTTAGAGATCTGACATATCTTTAAGCAGCTTATACTTTGAAATAAACTGGCCCATTCTCTGCTTATTTATTGACCTTTAAGCCTCTTTTATAATTCTAACTTGATTCTGTGAGCAACCCCAAGTCAAACTTCTTCCTTCTGTTTAAACAGACATCTAGACACCTGACCATGTAATAGCTGAATCTAAGAGCTCTAGAACAGAGCCAGCTCTGTAGCTGGCCACAGATATGGATGTTCCCAGTTAGCCTAAGGGCCCCTATACGGCTATATCTGGTTCTATTTAAATTCTAATCACTAAGCAGCTTGTCAGAGTGAAGTCAGAGTGAAACCAAAGAAAGAAATAATTAGATAGATAGATAGATAGATAGACGACCCAAGGACAAATAGTACAAGGGGGCAATTGTGATAGGACTGTCTACTATCAATAGGACTATTGTGCGTGGAGTTAGGGATACAGAGATGAAGGATACATATCCTGTTCACAAAGAGATCAGTCTGATGGAAAGAACCCCCAAATAAACCTACAATCAAGTAACAATGTGATTACTCTAGGACAGAATAATAATAACACCATGTGCTAATCTGTTTAAACGTTTGGATAAAACATGAAGAAGATGAGTGTTAAATTACAAATATTATTAAAGCATGAGAAAGCAAAAGCATGCTACAGTTAGGTGGAGTTCATCTATTAAGAGCTTCCCAGATGAAGCAAGTCTTTTTGAAGAAGGAAACAGACACGGATTGGTGAAGAAGACTGGATAAGGAAGACAGCATGTTCAAGACAGGATAACTTGACTGATTACAGCCCATTTTGGCAAGGAACCATTAAGAAGGGAAGGATGTGGTGGGGATCTAAAAGCATGGGAAAGGAGGGGCACCTGGGCAGCTCCGTCGGTTGAGCGTCCGGCTTTGGCTCAGGTCATGATCTCACGGTTTTTGAGTTCGAGCCCCGTGTCGGGCCCTGTGCTGACAGCTCAGAGCCTGGAGCCTGTTTCAGATTCTGTGTCTCCCTCTCTCTTTGTTCCTCCCCAGCTCTGTCTCTCTCTGTCTCTCTCTCTCAAAAATAAATAAACATTAAAAAATTTTTTTAAATAAATAAAAATAAATAAAAGCATGGGAAAGGAGAGAAAAAACTTCCCTTTTCCCTGTAGTTTTATCTCAGAAAATGAAAGCATCTACCTAGATGAATTTAAATTAATCCAAAATCATTACTAAGATATTCAAATATTACTAAGGAGCATTTACTTAATTGGTGTACAGGTGTTGGAACTGATTCTGTCATCTGTGGCTTTCATTTATTTTGGAAGAAACATTTGCCTTAAGACTTGATTTTTTTTTTAACCTGTGTAGTAAAGCCAAGAGGCACTGTTTGGACTTCACTAAATATTTACACAAGAAAATATTTCCTTTGGGAGATCTCTTGATCACAGACACAATTAATTTAGCATAGTAAACAGGAGAGTAAAAATCCTTCAGATTATTTAAAATAATAAATATTGTAAAAATCAAAATTTTGAAGCCTTACTATCTAATTTGAAACAATTTTTTTCAAAATTGTTAACTTCTACCTTCTTCCCAGTACTATGGTGACAACATGGACTTATTTATGACCATAAGGAAACTGCAATGGCTAATAGGGAAGCTAGGAAACCAGAAACACTGAACTTCCAAGAATCATGAGAGAACATGTATGTTGGCATTCTATCACTGATAGAGGGTAGTCTATTTATAAAAATAAAATAATTATCCTCAACACAAATACACAGATCTATGTGTAAATCAACATAAATGAATAGGTGTATAAATTAAGAGGAAAACAGAATATAGTGAAATAATTTCATGTGCATTGTCAATGAAATAGCTTGTTATCCTGAAATCCTAAGAAGCTTTTTCATATATACCCATATGTATCCATGTTTTTCTCATTCTCTATTGCCCTTTTCAGAACATTATTCTTCCATCTGAATGCTTCCTTGAAGTTCATGTCACTTATCTACCTAATCCTCTATCTCTGACTTTTTGTGTTATCTATCAGGTCTTTTTTCTCTACCAAGGCTCCAAGACCTGGATCAATGTTGTCTTCTCCATCCCCAAGTCTGCCTGATTTCTACTTCCTCTTGACTACCCTACACCGTGGCCTCCCAGCCCATTCATGTTCACATTTCCAAGGACCTCCATCTGTTCTCTAAACACCCACAGAAATCTGCTGGCTGTGCCCTAGACTTGGTCATTAACTGGAATGCTCCACTTCTACAACTGTCATTAGAGATGCCACATTTTCTAGTCACACTTGTGTGTTTCATCCTCTCAGTGACATATTTTTGGCTCTTTGCACAGGGATCTGTAGTGATTTGGCCCCTCTAATTTCTCCTCTTGTCTTCATTTCTACTTAGTTTATACTTATTGGCTCATCATTATACCAGTCTCTCGTTAGTATTTCAAATCTGGATGAAGTATCCTTCTGTAAAGCAAACTCTGGAGTCTAAATGAATCAAATTAACTATCTTTTCACATCTATGTGAAAAGGTGGCTGAAGGCTGAAGGCTGTTTTTCTTAACAAACATAACTAGAAGACAGACAAACTAGTGTTACCATAGTTAATGACATACAGCCTAAACTGGGCTCTCAAGTGCTCCTGGAAATTCTTTTGTATCTTTTCAGCTCTCAATAATCTCATCCTCCACTATTTTCAATTTTCTCTATATAACTCAAGACTTAGATCCAACAAATTGTCTCCTCATTCATACCCAACTGCTTTACCCACCACCCTTTCCAGAATAATAGAGGCCTACAGATGGGAACTCACCCAACTTCCAGATACCTTCAAACTTACTTCAATCCATGTTCGTTCTGTTACATTAGAAAAACTGTCCATGATCCTATCTAAAGTTTACCTTCCTGTTCTGTGGATCTTAGTCTTACCTATTCAGGCACAAAGAACCATTAGTCATTTCTTTGCATTCCTTGAATTTCCTCATATTTCAACCCCTGGATCTCCCTCTCGATCAAAAAAAGTCTCTCAAATTCACATTCCCCTTTTGATTTCCAGACCATATATTGTCCCTCTAACAATTAAACTTCTGAAAAATTTTTTACACTTCATATCTTCACTTCCTTATTTTCAACTCAGCCATTACAATTCAACTTATCTTTATACCATTCCACAGAAACCGGCCTCAAAAATTCTCTTAGGAAGTCATCCTTATTGCTAAATTCAATGGACACATTTTATTAATTATTTAATATTTCAGCATTTCTTGTTGCTGGTCCCTTCTTTAAAACACTTCCTCCCCCTTCAAGATGTCCTAACTGTAGGATTTTCTTTCTATTTTCTCAAAGCTTCCTATCAGTTCCTTATTTGGATCTCTCCATCTTTGCCTGCCTTTAACGGCTCTTACCTCAATCCATATCTCTTTCATTCTGACTCTTTTTGAGTGGCTCAGCTACTCCCATAATTTCTGATAACTTATATATGATGTTATCCAAAATCTGCAATCTCCCCCTTCAGCTAAAAACCACATATCCAATTTTCCATTGGGTATCTCCACTCAACTCAGCAGTTTCATAGATGCTTCAAATTTCAACATATTACACATGAACACACCATCATTTTACCAAAAACTTCTGTTTCTCTGGTATCTCCTATCCCCATAAATTATTAGTTCTACTAGTTGCCGACACAAGAGGTCTGAACATCTTACTGGATTTTATGCCTCACTGGCTACATCCATCCTATTATCAAATCCAGTTGATTCTACATCCTAAATATTTCTCAAATCTATTCACTGCCTCCATAACCACTGACACTACCCTAACTCAAGTCATATTCTTGTCTCTCCTGTACTACTCCATCAGACGCATATGAGAACTTCTCATTCTAGTCTTGGATCTCATCCAGCTATTTTCCATATAGCAACAAAAGTGAACTTTCTAAAATTCAAAACTGATCATACCATTTATCTTCTTAGAATTATTCAATGGTCCTGACTACTCTTGAACTAAAATTTCAACTCCTTAATATAGTGTTTAAGATTCTTCATAATGTTTAACTACTGATTATCTTTATATGATCACTGAAGTCTCTGTGCCTTATGATCTATACTCCAGCCAATAATAACCATTTTTATTTCCTCAAATCTGTCAATCTCCCATCTCCAAGTCACTATACATGTTATTTTCTCTACTAGGAAAACTCTCTCTCTTGCCTCTTCATCTAAGTGCAAATCATTCTTTAAGTATAAACTTAATGACACTTTTATAGAAAGCCTTTACTGATCCTACCAAATTTGACTTACATACTACGCCTTTGGGTTTCAGAACCTCGCAAGTACAGTTATCACATTTTTCTCACAAATGCATTTGTCACATTGTAATTGTTTAGCTACATATCTATCTTACACCACTAGTTTCCAAGCTTCTTGAAACCAAGGAGTTTGTGAATCTCATTCACCAATAGCTAGCATTTATGTAATTTTTGTACTTAATGGGTGAGTGAATGCATAAATATATAAATAAAATTTTTTAAAACTCTACTATTCTATTCTAGAATTGCTTGAGGCCCATTACCTATGCCAGCACCATTAGATTTCCTTATAGGTTGTAAATGATACTGTCAAAGAGAAGTTATGAACACAAATGTCAGCAAGAAGCAGGTAGAAAGCATAAACAAATGTAAGCAGATGGGTGGGAATATAGTAGGCAAAACAGTTTTTTTCACAAGAAAAACAACCTAACTATGGGTGGTGATGGATGTCAACTACAACTTATGGTGGTATTCATTTCACAATATGTACCTATATCAAATCATTATGTTATAAACCTAAAACTAATACTAACATGTCAATTATATCTCAGTTATAAAAAAGAAAGAAGGATATTTTGAAAAAAATTTTTCTAGGTCTCTTTCATATAGAGATGGATTTTGAAGATGGTTAGATAGAAACATAATTTAACATTTTACTCTGTCTCATTCCCTCACAATGGAATAAGGAATATATTTTCATCCATGTGCATGGGTATACTCATTTTTATGAGTATACATTTAATATGTGATAGGGAAAATAATGATGAAGGTGCTGCTTTTGAATACATAATGCTTTTGAAAACTTTCTCCTACGGTCTTTGCCTAGTCTGTTCCCCTCTTATCTTCTCTCTATTGTAGGCTCTTGCTAATTCCTAACAATTTTACTATTATCCCCCCATTTGAAATCTTTGTGTTTCTTTCTAACCTCCTTGCCAGTTATTTTTGTATAACGTGATCGCAAGCAATTAAGGATTTTGGTAGAATTGGGGCACCTGGCTGGCTCAGTCAGTGGAGCACACAACTCTTGATCTTGGGATTGTGAGTTCAAGCCCCACATTGGGTGTAGAGATTACTTAAAAAATAAAAATCTTAAAAAAAAAAAAAAGAATTTCAGGGGCGCTGGGTGGCTCAGTCGGTTAAGCGTCTGACTTCGGCTCAGGTCATGATCTCACAGTTCATGAGTTCGAGCCCCACATCAGGCTCTGTGCTGACAACTCAGAGCCCGGAGCCAGCTTTGGATTCTGTGTCTCCCTCTCTCTCTGCCCTTCCCCACTTGTGCTCTGTCTCTCTGTCTCTCTGTCTCTGTCTCTCAAAAATAAATAAACATCAAAAACATTTTAAAAAATAATAATAAAGAAAGAAAAAATTTCAGGGGCACCTGGGTGGCTCAGTTGGTTAAGCATCCAACTCTTGATTTTGGCTCAGGTCAGGATCTCGTCGTTTGTGAGATGGAGCCCTGCAGCGGGCTCCGTGCTGACAGTATGAAGCCTGGTTGGGACTCTCTCTCCCCCGCTCTCTCTGCCCCTCCCCTGCTTGTGCTTGTGCTCGCTCTCTCTCTCTCCCTCTCTCTCTCTCTCTCTCAAAATAAATAAGCAATTTTTTAAAAAAAATTGCTAGTATTTATGTGTATGTATGGATGTAGATGTGCATACATGAGCATGTAAACATGAATACACAGAAAAGCCAGAGACCCTATAACAGCGATCAGAAGGGCTGCTGGGATATTCTAATACTGACAAATACTCCACTACAGCAGTGCTTTTCTTCCACTTAACCACTCAAATCTCATTATACTAGGATACAATTCTAAATGAAAAACTCATGTTGGATGTCAAACCTGATCTCATTTTCTTTCTCTGACTTCTTTTTAACTGAAGTATAGCAGGGCTTCCAGAGTAACATTTGGGCCAATTATTTCTGATATGTCCAGACTTGCTCTACTATAAGGCATAAAATAACAGGTAATTTAAGCAAGGCATTTTACGTCATTTTTAAAGTATTTTAAAGTATACTCTTGAAAAGTAAAAAGAAAAGCAGTCTCAGATTCATAGAGAATTAACACCAAATAAAGTTTTGGCACACTCAAGCAAAAAATACTCAGTGCTAAATTGTTACATTTCATTAGCATTCATTCCAGAAATCACTGAAACTGGTTACTTGAACAAATCATTATATAGACAATAGATACATAAATCAATGAGTAGATGGATTCATTGCTTTATTATTATATCTCTGAACTGACGTTATTTAAGTGGAATTCGTACCATTCACTTAGTATGTAATATTACCCTGATCTTATGCCTTTGGCCTTGTAATTAGCAGAATCTACCACAGGCACATTTTTACATAAAATTTACCTTTAATGTTTTTCTCTGTTCAAGTTAATGTTAGTTAAAACTCATTCAATGCTTACTATTTGCCAGGCATGATGCTAAGTTTTTTATATATATTATTTGCATTCTTACACTAGCCCTCTTTTTGCTTTTCTTTTTTATAATTAAGGAAATTTAAAGAAACTAAAATATTTACCCAAGATTACAGAATAGTAAGTGGCAAAGCCCGAGACACAAATTTGTGTGGTTGTATTGATTTCTTATGCCTGCCATAACAAAACACCACAAAGTAAGTGGCTTAAAACAAGAAAGATACATTCTCACAGTTCTAGAGGCTAGAAGTCTGAAATCAAGGTGCCAGCAGGACCATGCCCTCTTTGAAGGCTCTGAGGAAGAATCTTCCCTTGCCTGGTCCTGGTTTCTGCTGGTGGATGCAGTCCTTAGAGTCTCTTGGCTGGGAGATTTATCATTCCAATCACTTGGCCATCTTCTGTGTGTGTCTTCTGTATTTCTCATAAGGACATCAGTCATATTGGATTAAGGGTCCACCCTACTCCAGTACTGACCTCATCTTAAGTCATTATATCTCCAAATACCCTATTTCTAAATAAGATCATATTTACAGGTACCAGGGGCTAGGATTTCAACAGACCTCTTCAGGGGATATAATTCAACCCAAGACAGCAGTCGTGCTACAGAATCTTCTCTCTGGATCTCCCCTCCGCTGTTTCAAAGTCTTTCCCTCTCTGCCATCTGTCCATCCTCCTGCTTCACAACCTCTGTCTGCTATGTTCTATTTGCTGAGAGTAAGATACGGTATGATCAAACTCTTCTGAACAAACTACTTGGGAATTCATGCTACAGAATACTCTACCCCAAACTCCAATTAACATGAAGTTTCAGTACTTTCTTCAGTGCTTTGTTAACTACAAAGCAGTAATAAAAATTTACCAAAGGTAAACTTGCCTGAGCTGCTGTTTTACACTCATGTTCTATAGGGATGTCCTTCACAGGTTACAAATAAATAAATAAAAATAGAAAATAAAGCACTGCCAGACATCAAATGTCTTTCCACACACACAAAAAAAAAAATTTGTTATAATGATGGGAATCCAAAAAGCTACATAGGCTGGCTGGAGGGTCTCATTCCATGCTATGCTAGTTGCCTTTCATTCAGCCAGTGTGAAAAGTGACCCCATAACTTGAGTCTATACCAGGCAACTAGCTCCTCATGATAATGGCGTAAATTTCTAAGAAAGTGGTGACTTCTTTTTCAGGTTTGAGAAATACTCTGCACTCCTTGATATTGCAGATAGAAAAATAATTTCTTTTTTTTTTTCTTTTTCCTTTTTTAGAGAGAGAGAGCACACATGTGAGTAGGGCAGGGGCAGAAGGAGAGAGAGAATCCCAAGCAGGCTCCGTGCCCAACACAGAGCCCGAGGCAGGGCTCAATCTCACAACTATGAGTTCATGACCTACGCAGAAATCAAGAGTGGGACACTTAACTGACTGAGCCTCCCAGGTGTCCCAAAACTCCAGTTTCTTAATCCATTTTTAAAGTTTTAATCCATTTTTATAGACCAATGAATAGGTCAGTACTTCTAACAACATTGCACTGGTAAGGTCCCATGTCAAACTATAGTATTCTTACCCAAAATGTTAGAAAAATGGCAAATATGCATAAGCACATTAAGTCTCCAAGCTACTGCTATAATTCTACCTTGAAATTGAACCAAACCGACTTCTCCTTTTGGCCATCTGGATTTACCCTCCCTTCATGAACTAGATAACTAAGCAAAATATATAAACAACAATTTCACACATTAGACAACAGGCAGGAGAGGGCATGATCTCTGAGGAAAGTGAAATGGATGAGGCTGGCTTTATGACTGGCCTGACTTACTACCTGGAGGCACTTTTCAGGCAGTAACCCCCCAGGAGAAAGAACCCAAACAGAGCCTAAAGGTACTGTTGAGTTAAAGATACAGAGATTAGAATCCAGGGAGCCTGGACTACCAATCCAGGACGGCAGACTGCCAAAGACTATCTGCAGAGAGAGAAGACTATCTCCTTCAGAGATCTGGAGGATTCTTTCAAGTCTTTGCTGAGTACTGATCTGAGCACACATGAGAAGAAATTTCCCAAGGCAAGAGATAGAGCCAATGAAAAAACAACACAAGCTAATAAATTCCTGCAGCTCACAGAGGGCTGAAAATGGTTCATGTTCCCACCAGCCAAAGAGGAAAATCCATTGTTATACATGGGTCCTCAGTACAGTCCTCAGACAGTTATCTCTTTAGGAGTAGAAATTAAATCAACCCTGAATTAAACGAGAATCTGGAACAAACTAACCAAGTTTTTAAGAGTCTCAGCAAACTACAATTACAGATGAATTGTCTCAATCTCATACATGGAATCTACAAAAAACCTAGTTACCATCATTCGTCATTGTGAAAGAAAGACTAAATGTTGTCTCATTAAGGTTGGAAACAAATTAAGGATATTCTCTGTCACCACTCCTATTAGAGTTGTACTAGCCAGTGCTATAACACAAGAAAAAAAATATGCATAAAGACTGTGAAAGAAAATAAAATTGCTTTTATACACAGATAATATGATAATATACGTAAAAAACAATACGAAATCTATTTTAAAAAGAGGCTAGAATAAATGAAAGTAGAAAATCCAAAGGATGCATGATCAATACCCAAAAATTTATTCTATTCTTATATGTAAACAATGAGCAGGAGGAAATTGTTATAAAAACACCATTTAAAATAGCATCAAAAATAAGAAATAGTTATAAATTTAACAAAATATAAATAAGATCAATGCACTGAATATTTTAAAACCTTACTATAATAAATTAGAATGAACTAAAAGGACAGATATACTATGTTTATAGATGAGAAGACTCAATATTGTTGGAAGTCAATCTTCAACTGATCTAAAGATTTAGTGCAATCTCAATCCAAATCCAAGCAGGCATTTTTTGTAGAAATTGACAAAGCTGATTGCTTAAAATGTTAAAATATATATACACACAACTGAACCTGTTGACTTTTATTTCAAATGAAATTTAAAGACTTTTAGACTCTTGGTTTCAGCTCAGGTTGTGATCTCTTATTCATGAGATGGAACCCTGGGTGGGGCTCCATGCGCAGCATGAAGCCTACTTAGGATTCTCAATCTCCCTCTTTCTCTGCCCCTCCCCCACTTGCACATGTGCTCTCTCTCAAAAAAAAAAAAATGAGCACTTCTTGCACAAAACAAATGATTAGTAACATTTTTGGCTACAGCCTCCTCTTGAAGGAAAAAAAGAGAGAGAGAAAAAGGAAGAGGAAGAGAGGGAGAGAGTCAAGTTTCCTCAGTTTCCAAAAAACGGAAAACAATGTCTGTTTAGTAGAGTTGTATTTTATAGCAAGCAAGGGGAAGATTTGAGATTACAACATAACCTAGCAGACAAATTCAAAATGGAAGCTAAAATCTTTTCAGGTGTTTATTAGACTTACTGCCTCATTAAAATGAAAATCGAATCATTCAAAGAAGATCCTTGCACAACATGGGAAACAGGAGCTTTCTCAGTTCTCCTACCCACTGCAGGGAGGAGCCCTAGATGAAATCCAAATAGCTTCAAGGAATGAATTTCAACTCAAGAGTAGGAAATAATCGGCTAGCTACTGTTTTCTTACAAGAGGAAAACCTGCAAGAGATCCTTTTCACTGTAAAGTACGAAGTGCTAAATCCCACCCATCAAGGAGCATGGTACTGGCACTATTTCCAATCTAGCCCAGGAGACTGGATTGTGAATCCAGAGTAACAAGGAGAGAGATTAGATTACTTGGAATTCCTACACATGGCATTTCCACAAGCTTCCCATTTTGGATAGATACTCAGGAGGCACCCTTTCTCCTTGCTGTGTTCCCTTCTACCCTTTATTTTATGAAGGCCAAACTAGGGAGAATACAAATCAAAGGAACAAAGCAGAAGATGCTAAGAATTTGTGCTATCAAAGTTCAAATGAAAAATCTTCAGGGGCACCTGGGTGGCTCAGTCAGTTAAACATCTGACTTCGGCTCAGGTCATGATCTCACAGTTCATGAGTTCAAGTCCCACACTGGGTGAGCTCATGCCCCGCTGTGGTGAACACGAGCCTCACTTCGGGTGAACATGAGTCCCCACTTCAGATAAAAAAAATAACAAGCCCCACTTCAGGTGAGCCCTGCTTCTCTCTCTTTCTCTCTCTCTGCCCCTCGCTCACTTGCGCCCTCTCTCTTCCTCTCTCAGAAGAAAGAAAGAAAGAAAGAAAGAAAGAAAGAAAGAAAGAAAGAAAGAAAGAAAGAAAGAAAGGTGGAAAGCAAGAAAGAAAGATCTTCATGTATCAGAAGACTGAAAACTGAGAAGCAAGAGGAAGAGACTGGAAAAAAACAAAACAAAACAGAGAGCCCTCCTCTGGACATTTGATACTAAGTCAATAAAGAGAGAAGATACATAAAGTCTTTGTTGATTATAGGATCTAATGCCATGGGAAAAGGGTGTTATCTCTCATATCCTTCAAAATATTTATACAACAGTGCAGACACAAGATAAGGAAATGTTGTAGTTGGTCTGGAAATGTTAACCTTTGGGAAGAATCTGAATGATTCTTCAAACTAGCCAACTTATCTAAGCTCTTCATTTTTCAGGTGAGAAAACCGAGACTCCCTGAAGTAAAATAAACTATCCCAGGTAACACAGGTAATTACCAGATGAGCCAGGACTAGAAGCCTCATCTTCTGATGCCTAGGCTTCTACTCTGCTCTAATGCCACCGTAATGGCAATGATTAGTGTGTAGTAGCTGTGAGATGATGATACCAATAAAATTTTCAAGTCACGTAAAATAAAAATTAATTTGAAGATGAGAATGATAACAGAGAAATTAAAAATGCACTAATATTTTTGCTTGTTTAAAAATATTGTACTTCAGAGGCGCCTGGGTGGCTCAGTCAGTTAAGTGTCCAACTTCAGCTCGGGTCATGATCTCACAGCCCATGAGTTCGAGCCCCATGTCAGGCTCTGTACTAACAGCTCAGAGCCTGGAGCCTGCTTCTGATTCTGGGTCTCCCTCTCTCTCTGTGTCTCCCTCTCTCTCTGCCCCTCCCCTGCTCATGCTCTGTCTCTCCTGTCCCAAAAATAAACATTAAAAAAATATTTTTTTAATATTACACTTCAAATTCCAATGGAATCATACATTTAGAAAAATGTGGCCACAATTAGAATTAATGATAGGGCTTCCTAACATTATTCTGCTTTCAGAGAAATGCATTTTCCTCTTTGCTTCTCACAATGCAAAAGCTGCCTAGTCATCGTCTATGTTTCTGGAGATAGAAAAGGAATCCAACTGGCTGTAGTTTCATTCTTTGCTCTGCCTCTTTTTTTTTTTTTAATTAACATTTCCTCACACTGATCAATGACCCTTGAGTAATAAACAATCAAAAGTTTATCTTCTGCAAATGAGTTACTCAGGAAATGAGGGTTTTGATCAAATAATTTTACACACAATACTTTATGAGGACATGGCTCCAACTAGTCTTTATTGAGCACCTAAGAGATGCCAGGGACTGTGTTAGATGCTTTGTCTATTAGCCCATTTTACTTTCTGAGCTTCTGAACACATTCTGCACATTGAACAACAAGGTTATGACTTCTACCTCTTAATATACTTTGTTGGTCTCTTTAGATTCTTTCAATCTCAAGTTCACAAATATAACAGACTGTAGCTGCCTTAATTCGTCATTTTGTTTGGCAGATAGTCTGTTTGAAAAGGTTTAAAGAGCAAAGAAGCCCAGGTAGGCAAATGGTATAAGCAGAAAACAATGCATGTTTGAGACTCTGCCCTGTCTTACCAGCTATAGGACCTCAGGGAAATCACTTCCAGTCTGTCAGATTTAGTTTTCTCATCTCTAAAACTGACCTAAGAACTTTTCCTCCTGCATTACAGGCAGCACAAATGTGATCATGATAATGACTCACTATTCAATGGCAAGGCATAAAATATTCTCATTAGGAAGAATAAATAAATTTAATTATCATCAAGAGGTTTTATAAATCTGGAAAATTCTTTGTCTATTTATAACAACATTATAATTTGATCAAATTTTGGTCCTTACTGTTGAACTCAGATCTTATCACTAAATTTCATTTCTTTACCGTTAATGATCTTTAAAGTTGATTCTATTATGCAAAAGACTTTTCAAATGACTTAATTTTTTTTATTTTAGAGAGAGAGAAAAAAAAAGAGAGCACAAGCAGGGGAGAGGGACAGAGGCAGGGTGGAGAAGAGGGAAAGAGGGAGAGAGAGGGCAATTGAGAGACAGAGAGAGAGAGAGAGAGAGAGAGAGAGAGAGAGAGAGAGAGAGAATCTCAAGCAGGCTCCACACTCAGCACAGAGCCCGGTTCAGGGCTCAGTCCCATGACCCTGGATCACGATCTGAGCCAAACCAAGAGTCAGGCACTCAACCAACTGAGCCACCCAGGCATCCCCAAAAGACCTAATTTTTAAAATTAAATACTGTCAAAGTGACCAGGAAAGCATGGCTGCCTAAAAAAATACCTCATGGGTCAAGGAGGCATGCTGAGAGCTGGACTATCTCCACTTTTTTCCATAATTAAAATAATATTCTTAATTAAATAATAAAATAATACTCATAATTAAAATAATACTCTTGAGAATTAATAAACACATTCCTCTTGTTCATAGAACATGTCCAGCTAAATACAAGCTCAGGCATGTTGAATTCTTTGAGAACAATTCTTTGAAAACATGTTATACCATTCTCATACTTAAATGTACATTCTATACTTTATGTATATAGAATATTTAAACATCATTCTATCATTGTTGACCTAAAATGTAACAGAAGCCCCAAAAGAGTCTGATAAAACCTGAGGGAAAACATCAAAATAAGGAATCAGTAAAGATGAATTATTTTTCCTAGTTACAATGATTTTCCTCTCATAGACTTACTCATGGATCTTACCTAGTTTGCTTATCCAGAATATTCATTTTCAGAATGTATTAATTAGGATAGCCTGTTTGCTATAATGAGTAGGCCCAAAACACATAATGGCTCAAACACCATGTACGTTATGTTTTGTTTCGTTCTTCATGTGTGTTCACATAAAAGTACTCTACTGGTAAATACCTTGGTGGGGTTGTCCTTTTTCACACGGCTATTCACTGAACTAGATTGACAAAGTTCTGCTATTATCAAAACATGCCTTTCAAGGCCATGCTGGGATCATTTCCATTTAAATTACCTGGAAAGAGGAAAGATTGTAAGTGAATACATGTGGAAGATTCTTAGGGGCCAGTCCCAGGAGTTGAAGACACCACTTCTACTTGCATTTCATTGACTAGAACTGAGTCATACAGCCACATATCACTGCAAGAGAGGCTAGGAAATACATTCTAGCTGTGTTACCAGAAAAAAAAAAAAAAGGAAAACAGATTTATTGAGCAGCCAGCGCACAGTGACATTTCCTGATTATCTACATGCAGGTTTGACAGATTTTTGGCAAACAGGAGAAGCCGCTTTTTTTCCTCCAGTGCTACATATACAATAAATATTTACCAAGAATACACTAAATATGTTTTATGTGCAAGCAATGACTTTGTGTATAGAAGTGTACTCCAGATTGGATGGAAAATCAAGCCCAACAAGTCAAATTCTTACTTATACCTCAAGTGACAAAATTGATGTTTCCACACTGACTTCATGTTTTCTGAGCAAAAGAACTTCTCAAAACTTCAGTCTGTGAAAAATTAAAAAGATCCTTAACAGGATTCTTGTTCTATCAAAAATTGTATGACCTCTTGTAATGATCATATTCTTTGTCATAGGCTCAGCCAGGACATTTTGAAGGAGTACAGTGCTTTTGTTTGAGGGAGAGGGGACAGAAGATGAGGCCATCCTACATCATGGTTGATGCAGAAATACTTTATTCAGCTTGGAATAAAGCAATATATTTCAAATGCACAAAAGGGCTATATGTGTATCAATGAAGTACAAGTTTCAAGAAATATCATTTGTGAATCACTGAAACTTTCCATTTATTAACTTAAAAAACAGACCTTGAAAGGAAGATGGCAGAGTAGGAGGATCCTAAGCTCATCTCATCTCACAGATACAATCAGATAACATCCACGTCAGTGTAAATAACCCAGAAAATGACCCAAAGCCTGGCAGAACAGACTCTCAACAGCTAAATGTAGAGAAGAGGCCACATTATAGAGGGTAGGAAGGGCAGAGATGGGATTGGGAGTTAAATGGACCTATGAGACTGTCCACAGGAGAAAAAAACACTGGCAGAATAGAGAGGGGGTGAAAAACAGATCCTCACACCATGTACCCCAGATATGGTGAACCCGCACAGGGAAGATGAATCCCCATAACATTTGCCTTTGAAAACCAGAAAGGCCAAATTTCACAAGTTCTTACAATCCATGGGGGTTTAACATCTTTAACTTTAAAAATCTCAGAGGGAACAGTATAGCAATATAGGCCTACCTCAAGAAGCCAGAAAAATCTCAAATAAAACAACCTAACCTTTGACCTAAGAAGCTAGAAAAAAGAACAACAAACAAAACCCAAAATCAGTAGGAGGAAGGAGATAATAAAGATTAGAGCAGAAATAAATGAAATAGAAATTTGAAGAAAAAAATAGTACACCAGGAATTGGTTCTTTGAAAAGATCAACTAAATTGATAAACATTTAGCCAGATGCATAAAAAGGGGAGGGGGTGGCTCAAATAAACAAAATCACAAATAAAAGAGGAGAAATAACAACTGACACCACAAAAATACAAAAGATTATAAAAGTATATTAAGAAAAATTATATGCCAACAAATTGGACAACCTAGAAAAAAAATGGATAAATTCCTAGAAACATATAACCTATCAACACATAAGAAATACAAAATTTGAATGGACCGATTACAAGCAATGAAATTGAATCAGATATCAAAAAACTTCCAGGGCACCTGGGTGGCTCAGTTGGTTAAGCATCCAACTCGATTTCAGCTCAGGTCATGATCTCACCATCACGAGATCAAGCTCCACCTTGGGTTCAGCACTGGGCATGAAGCCTGCTAAAATTTCTCTCTCTCTTCCTCTGCCCTTCCCTCCAGGAAAAAACAAAAAACAAAACAATAACAACAACAAAAACCTCCCAAAAAACAAAGTCCAGGACCACATGGCTTCACAAGTGAATTCTACCAAACATTTAAAGAACAATTAATATTTATTCTTCTCAAACTATTCAATAAATAAAAGAGGAAGGAAAACTCCCAAATTCATTCTATGAGGCCAGCATTTCCCTGATGCCAAAAACAGCTAAAGACACTATAAGAAAAGAGACCTACATGGCAATATCTCTTATAAACATTGATGCAAATATCCTCAACAAAATATTAGAAACTTATTCCAATAATACATTAAAAAAATCATTCACCACAATCAAGTGGGCTTTATACCTGGGATGTAAGACTGGTTCAATATTTGCAAATCAATCAATGTGATATATCACATCAATAATTGAAAGGATAAAAACCATATGATCATCTTAATTATTGCAGGAAAACATTTCACAAAGTACAACATCCATTCATGATAAAAAACCCTCAACAAAGTAAGTTTAGAGGAAACATACCTTAACATAATAAAGGCATAGATGACCCACAGCTAACATCATACTCATTGGTGAAAAAGTAAGAGCTTTTCCCCTAAGGTCAGGAACAAGACAAGGATGTCCGTTCTCAGAACTTTCACTCAACATAGTACTGAACTCCTGGCCACGGCAATTATACAACATAAAGAAATAAACAACACCCAGATTGGTAAGGAAGAAGTAAAACTTTCACCGTTTGCAGCTCACATGATACCATATATAGAAAACCCTAAAGACTCCACCAAAAAACAACTAGAACTAATAAATGAATTCAGTAAAGTCTTCAGATGCAAAATCAATATACAGAAATCCACTGCATTTCTATACACTGAAAACGAAGTAGCAGAAAGAGAAATTTAAAAAAACAGTCGCATTTACAACTGCATCCAAAATAATAAAATACCTAGGAATAAACATAACCAAGGAGATGAAAGACTTGTGTTCTAAAAACTACAAAATATTGATTTAAAAAACTGAAGAGAACACAAACAAATGGAAAGATATTCCATTCTCATGGATTAGAAAAACAAATATTGTTAAAATGTCCATGCTACCCAAAGCAACCTACAAATTTAATGCAATCCCTATCAAAATACCAACAGTGTTTTCCACAGAACTAGAACAAATAATCCTAAAATTTATATGGAACCACAAAAAACCCTGAGTAGACAAAGCAGTCCTGAAAAAGAAAAATACAACTGGAGGTATCGTAATCCCAGATTCCAAGAAACACTACACAAAACAGCAGTAATCAAAACAATACAGTACTGGCCCAAAAACAGACATAAATCGATGGAACAGGATAGAAAACCCAGAAATAAACCCATGATCATATTATGTGGGAAAACTGCATAGCTCTATGCAAATGAATGAAATTGGACCGCTTTCTTACACAACAGTAGACTCAAAATGAATTAAGGACCGAAGCGTGACACCATGACAATCCTAGAAAAGAGCACAAGCAGTAATTTCTCTGACATTGGCTGTAACAATATTTTTCTAGAGATGCCTCCTGAGGCAAGGGAAGCAAAAGCGAAAATAAACTATTGGGACTATATCAAAATAAAAAACTTCTGCACAGTGCAGAAGACAATCTTCAAAACTAAAAGGCAGCCTGTGGAATGGGAGAAAATATTTGCAAATGACATATCCAATAAAGGGTTAGCATCCAAAACAGAGAAAGAACTTAGAGAACTCAACACACACACACACACACACACACACACACACACACACACACACATAAATCCAATTTAAAAATGGGAGAAGACATGAACAGACATTTCTCCAAAGACATATAGATGGCCAACAAACACATGGAGAGATGTTCAACATCACTCATCATCAGGGAAACGTGAATCAAAATCACAATGAGATACTACCTCACACCTCTCAGAACGGCTAAAATCAGCAACACATATTAGCAAGGATATGGAGAAAAAAGAACCCTTGTGCACTGTTGATGGGAGTGCAAACTGGTGTAGCCAATGTGGAAAAAACACTACGAAGGCTCCTTCAAAAATTAAAAATAAAATTGCCATATGATCCTATAATTCCGATCCTACTGGGCATTTACCCAAAAAATGCACAAACACTAGTTTGAAAAGATATAGGCACCCCAATGTTTATTGCAGCATTATTTGCAACAGCCAAATTATGGAAGCAGCCCAAATGTCCATGGACAGATGTATGGATAAAGATGTGGTATACATATACAATGGAATATTACTCAGCCATTAAAAAAGAATGAAATCTTTGCAACAACATGAATGGATCTAGAGAGTACAATGCTAAGTAATAGAAATCAGTCAGAGAAAGACAAACAGCATATTATCTCACTCATATGCAGAATTTAAGAAACAAAACATATTTTAAAAAGAGACAAACCAAAAAACACATTCTTAACTATAAAGAATAAGCTGATGATTACCAGAGGGGAGGTGGGGGGGGGGGCGGCGATGCATGAAGTAGGTGAAGGGGATTAAGAGTACACTTCTCAGGGCATCTGGGTGGCTCAGTCAGTTAAGCATCCAACTCTTGATTTTGGCTCAGGTCATGATCTCACCATTCACGGGATCGAGCGCCGCAGCAAGCTCTGCGTTGACAGTGCAGAACCCCCTTGGGACTCTCTCTCAACTCTCTCAATAAATAAATAAACAATAAAAACTTTTTTTAAAAAAAAGAGAGAATACACTTATAATGAGCACGAAGTAATATATAAAATTGTTGAATCACTATATTGTACACCGAAACTAATATAACACTGTGTGTTTACTATACTTGAATTTAAAAAAACAGGGGCCACAATTTTATAACCCACTAATGGGTCACAAATGAAGATTTAAAAACCCATAGTATATTGGGGCGCCTGGGTGGCTCAGACAGTTAAGCGTCTGACTTCAGCTCAGGTCATGATCTCACGGTTTGTGGGTTCGAGCCCCACATCAGGCTCTGTGATGAACAGCTCAGAGCCTGGAGCCTGTTTCAGATTCTGTGTCTCCCTCTCTCTCTCTCTGACCCTCCCCTGTTCATGCTCTGCCTCTCTCTGTCTCAAAAATCAATAAACGTTAAAAAAAAAAATTTAAAAACCCATAGTATAAATAATGGAGCAAGGGCTTTGTACTGTATAGAGTTACACTCTCATCCTTGAGGCAAGTTGATATATTTTTAGTTTTTGGATTTTTTATTTTAAAATTATCTTATTATTTGGTGACATTATGAATTAAGAACTAATTTGTAATGCAACTGTTACATGTAAGCTATTCAGTAAGTGCTGGTCTCCCAATAAATATTAGACTTTTCTTATTCTCCCCTATTTTCACCATTTTCCCTTTGTTTTTACACTCTCTCACTGTGCTAGGGATATGATAAACTAGGATCGGAAACAAGGATTATCACTTTGATCTAAAAACTAGATACTATGGTTGAGCTTGTTGTCTGGATAATCATGGCAATTCCTAGCTCAACTTGTCCTGGTAGTTTTTCCCATGAACTTGTTCAAGTGTTTTGTTTTTGTTTTCTGTGAAACACAGAATATGTTAAGTATCATAGGCATGATTGGTGTCATTCACTGATATTTCAGGTGGTCTTCCATCCAGGCACACAATAGGGTTTACACTCCCTTCTCACCCTCTTGGAAGTGAATTTGAGTAGAGGTGACATGAGCTACTTCCCAATGGAAGCCTTTAAGACCTACCAACAATTTTCCCTTTCCTTCACATTATCACAATGACCAGCGACATTTCACGTATGGAGGCTCCATCAGCTCCCCTCTGAGTGAAAACAGCTAGGACCAGAGCCCCTGAAATGGGCATATAGCAAGTCCTTCAAAATAATTTTCTTCTAAGACACTGAGAGTTGGGCATTATTACCACAGCGCGGCCTAGTGTATTTACTGATGAAAAATCTAATGTTCCCTTACTGATATAAGTAATTGTATTCATTTACTATGGTTGCTATAACAAAGTACCACAAACTGGGTGACTTTAAACAACAGAAATTTATTTTCTCATAAATCTGGTGACTAGAAGTCGAAGATCAATGTGTTGCAGGATTGGTTTCTTCTGAGGTCTCTCTCCTTGGCTTACAGAGGGGCCATGTCTTCCCTGTGTCTTCATATGGTCTTCTTTCTGTACCTGTGTCCTAATCTCTTCTTAGAAGGACACCAGTTATGTTGGACTCAGGCTCACTCTAATGACCTCATTTTAATTCAATGACCTATTCGAAGACCCTGTCTGCAAATACAGTCACATAATGAGATACTAGAGATTAGGATCCCACCATGTGAATCTGGGGGGGACACAACTCAGCACATAACAGTAATGGTTCACTTGGCCTAAGGTGAATTATTTTGTATCACTTACCTTAAGGCCAAGCAAAAATGTAAACCTTCAGTGTCACCTCAAGTTTGACCAGGGTCTGATAGTTAATTTGACATGATACCCCATGAGTATCTCAACCAATTTACTTTATCAGTTTGGGTCATAAACACATGGGCATTTGTTACTCTTCTTCATGGACCATCAATAAATATCCAACACTTGCATACATCTAGATCCAAAACAACCATAGAAATATGAATAACTGATCAAATAAAGAACTTTTTTCATTTCATTTAAAAGAATGTAACTTCTAGGAAAGCAAGGACCTCATTTTTTTTCTCATTAAACAAAGACTGTCTCATGGCAGGTACTCAAATGAATAAATAGATGAATTTATGAATGAGAATTAAAAACCCAAAAAGCTGCCACTGAATTGCTTTGCAGAGCCTAGTGATATTAAATATAACTTCCCCCAAATGAGACTTTTATCTGAGGATTTGGTATAAACACTAGAGATAGTATGTCTCAGAAGGAAACATCCTTGTAGAATGTTATACAAACACTTTCACAAATTCTTATCTACTCTTCTTTATCACTCCTCTTCTATTGATAATGGATGGGTAGGGGAGCCTGGGTGGCTCAGTCAGTTAAGCATCCAACTCCAGCTCAGGTCATGATCTTGCAATCTGTGGGTTCAAGCCCTGCATCAGTTTCTATGTTGACAGCCTAGAGCCTGGAGCCTGCTTCTGATTCTGTCTCTCTCTCTCTCTCTCTCTCTCTGCCCCTCCCCCGCTCGGCCTCACCCTCTCTCTCTCTCAAAAATAAAATAAACATTAAAAATTGTTTAAAGAAAGGATTGAAAGTAAAAAAAGTTTTCTGGTGTTCTGAAAGGCAGCCAAATTTGAAATATAGAAAGAATGTCAAACAAAACAAAGCAACGGTCACTAGTAGAATGACACTATGTGGTAAGAATAGCAACAATACATGATGCAACATCTTTGGCCGCTCGCACCATCTCTGCAAGAGCAATGAATCATGGGCATTTCTCTGACCTAGTGGGTGGATGGGGGGAGGAAGGGCAGCTCTCTCTCCCGATGCTACCATGAGAATGTGTCTGATTTTTTTTCATTTCAGGTCTTTTTTTTCCTTCATTTTAAAACTCCTGTTGTTTTATAAGTTTTAACTTATCAATATGACTTGAATATGGAAGAGGCAGTACAGTCCAATTTAAGGAAGAACTGAACTGGAAGTCAGGAGCCTGGTTTTCCGGTTCATCTCTATGATAAATTAGCTAAATGCTCTTGAGTGAGCCACATAACTTCTCCGGGCCCAGTTTCTTCAGTTATAAAACCAGAAGCCCAACACAAGAACTACCGATGCTCTTCTCTGGTTGAAGTAATGGGTGGGGGGAAGGCACAGTCTGGCTCCTTTGGCCCATTTGCCCCCAGATCTTCACTCAGCGTCATCAGGTTCCATGGGCCCTTTCTAGGAACCCAGTGCCCCTCACACCACTGAAAACAACTTAACTAGAAGCTCTAAATGGTCTTGGGCACCTGGCTGGCTCAGTAAGCTGAGTGTCTGACTCTTGGTTTCAGCTCAGGCCATGATCTCACAGTTCATGAATTCAAGCCCCACATAAGACTCTGTGCCACCAGCACAGAGCCTGTTTGGGATTCTCTCTACCCCTCCCCCACTCATGCTGTGTCTTTCTCAAAATAAATAAACTTTAAAAAAAAGTTCTATAGGGTCGTCTCACCAACTAAAAGGCTGCCACTTATATGAGTTTTTCTCTTGTCATTCAGTTCTTGAGTATAAGCTGAAGTCCCTTTTATAAAGTTTACCTGAAAAATCAAATATGCCTAATTTTGGCACTACTGTATGCTTTTCCAAACACTGGGGCATCTACTCCTCCCTCTTCCTAAAATGTATTCCGTTCCCTTTTATTCTCCCTTTCTATAACACATTCACTACTGCTGCCAGGAAAACTCCTTTTCAACTTTAAAAATCCTGTTCAGGGTTTCCCACCTCCAGAGTAAGCCTTCCCTGAGGACTATTCAACTCTCTGGTTCTCGAACCAATTCCTCCATTTTACTACCCCTCTTCCATGTTCACCTCTAGTAATGCATGGACTTCAGTGCCTTATGATTATTGATGTAACCACTGCCTTCCTCTGGCATGAGGAAGAAACTGTGTCATGTTCATCTTTATACCTCTATTCCCCACACCTAACACCGCCCTTCGTGGTTATCAATATGCACTGGAAAGAGATTTATTGGACTAAAGAGATATACTAGACATAAAGCAACTCTGTAACAGGAATACACTGAAGCTTGTTAAAGGTGACACTGAGTTCACGGAAGCCCCCATACGGAGTTGAGTTCCCTGATCTAACAACAACCAGATCTGACATTTTTTCCCTAACAGATTGAACATCAGGAGAGTGGGATGGGACTAAAGGTGGGTTAAAGAGAGATTTTTAGCATTGCTACATCACAAGTTAGAAAGAGTATTCTTCCTTGTAAAAGTTTTGCTTTATTTATTCCCCTTTAGTTGTTTTATTTCTGGGAAATTGAGAATTCTTATTTGAAGGTCAATTTTTTCTTTCTGGAGGACCCACCATGGCCTTGAGCATGATGTCCTAGAACAAACTATTCCCTGGAGAGATCTGAATGAGGCGACAGAAACAAGGTCATTTTCAAAACAGCTTCAAAATTTAGCCTGCCTCCAAGTCTCTTCCCAGAAGCAAGACCCAAAGGCTAAAAAGAAGTGCTCTAGGTTAAACCACTAATTCCCTAAATGTAGTTGTACATCCTACCTAATCATTGCTCATTATTAAACTGTGGAATACGTTGACTTTTATCTGGGGGTGAGGTGGAATGGAACCATAAAAGCATGCTATTAGTGCTAATTACACTTTGCCTTTCACCTCGTCAGCAGAGCAAAGCTAAAATTTAAAGCCCTTGACAGAAAGGCAGTTTGACTGCGCACCCTTTATTTTAGTAGCCTATGTTTTTTTCAGTTTTACTAGCAGAGAAAAGACTCGAGTGGTTGAGGATAGAATGTCAAAACGAAAATACTGCCACCGTTATAGTCTGCGGCAGCTGACTTAGCCATCATCTGAGAAGCGGCAACATCCTGGCGGGAGAATTTAGATCACTTAGTGAGAAAGTCCTGACTTGTCCTGGAAATTAGTGGTGATCTAACAACAACCAGATCTGTGATGAATGTGGTGACTTCACTTAAACAGGAAGCTCTGTGAAGAGCGGAGGGTGGAGCGGGCCTGGTGGACACTGTGAATTTTACTATTTTTTTTAATTTTTATTTAAATTCCAGTTAGTTAACATACAGCATTATTAGCTTCAGGTATACAATACAAAGATTTAACGCTTGCAAACAATACCCGGTGCTCATCACAACAAGTGTACTCCTTAATGCCCATCACCTATTTTACCCATCCCCCATCCACCTCCCCTCTGGCAACCATCAGTTTGTTTCATAGTTAAGAATCTGTCTCTTGGTTTACCTCTGTCTCTTTTTTTTCCCCCTTTTTTCATTTGTTTTGTTTCTTAACTTCCACATAGGAGTGAAATCACATGGTATTTGTCTTTCTCTGCTGTATTTCGCTTAGTATAATACTCTCTAGCTCCACCTATGTTTTGCTAATGGCAAGATTTCATTCTTTTTGATGGCTCAGTAATATTCCAGTGTGTGTGTGTGTGTGTGTGTGTGTGTGTGTGTGTGTGTGTACACATTTTCTTTATTCATCAGTTGATGGACACATGGGCTCTTTCCATAACTTGGCTATTGTAGACAATGCTGCTATAAACATCATGGTGCATGTATCACTTTGAAAAAGTATTTTTGTATTTTTTCTGTAAATGCCTAGTAATACAATTGCTGGATCATAGGATAGTTCTATTTTCAACTTTTTGAGGAAACTCCACATTGTTTTCCAGAGTGGCTACACCAGTTCACATTCCCACCAACAGTGTAAGAGGGTTCCCCTTTCTCCACATCCTTGCCAACACCTGTTGTTTCTTGATTTTAGCCATTCTGACACGTGTGAGGTGACATCTCATGGTAGTTTTAATTTGTACTTCCCTGATGATGAGTTATTTTGAACACCTTTTCATGTGTCCGTTGGCCATGTGGATGTCTTCTTTGGAAAAATGTCTGTTTGTGTCTTCTGCCCATTTTTTATTGGTTAATTCATTTTTTGAGTGTTGAGTTTTATAAGCTCTTTATAGATTTTGGATAGCAACCCTTTATGTGATATGTCATTTGTAGATATCTTCTCCCATTCCATAGATTAGCTTTTAGTTTTGTTGATTATTTCCTTTGCCGTGCATAACCTTTTTATTTTGATGAAATTCCAATCGTTTATTTTTGCTTTTATATCCCCTGCCTCAGGAGACATATCTAGAAACAAGTTATGGCTAATGTCAAAGAAGTTACTGCCTGTGTTCTCTAGGATTTTGATGGTTTCCTATCCCACATTTAGGTCTTTAATCCATTATGGATTAATTATTGTGTATGGTATAAGCAAGTGGTCCAGTTTCATTCTTTTCCATGCTGCTGTCCAGTTTTCCCAACACCATTTGTTGAAGAAACTTTTTCCCATTAGATATTCTTTCCTACTTTGTCAACGATTAATTGAACATGGAGTTGCGGGTTTATTTCTGGGTTTTCTATTCTGTTCTATTGATCTATGTGTCTATTTTTGTGCTAGCACCATACTTTTTTTTTTTTAATTTTTAACGTTTATTTATTTTTGAGACAGAGGGAGACAGAGCATGAATGGGGGAGGGTCAGAGAGAGGGAGACACAGAATCTGAAACAGGCTCCAGGCTCTGAGCTATCAGCACAGAGCCTGACGCGGGGCTCGAACTCACGGACCGTGAGATCATGACCTGAGCCAAAGTCGGCCCCTTAACCGACTGAGCCACCCAGGCGCCCCTAGCACCATACTCTTTTGATTACTACCACTTTACAATATGACCTGAAGTCCAAAATTGTGACGTTTCCAGCTTTTCTTTGCGTTTTCAAGGATCCTTTGGCTATTCAGGGACTTTTGTGGTTCCATACAAATATTAGGATTGTTTGTTCTAGTTCTGAAAAAAAAAAAATGCTGCTGGTATTTTGATAGGAATTGCATTAAATCTGTGGATTTCTTTGGGTGGTATAGACATTTTAACAATATTTGTCCTTCCAATCTATGAGCATGGAATGTCTTTCCTTTTCTTTGTGACACCTTCCATTTCATCAATGTTTTATAGTTTTCAGAGTACAAGTCTTTCACCTCTTTGATGAGGTTTATTCCTAGGTATCTTATTATTTTTTGGCACAATTGTACATGGGATTGATTCCTTGATTTCTCTTTCTGCTGCTTCATTATTGGTGTATAGATATGCAACAGATTTCTGTACATTGATTTTGTAATCCTACAACTTTACTGAATTAGTGTATCAGTTCTAGCAGTTTATTCAGAGTCTTTTGGGTTTTCTACACAGAGTATTATGTCATCTGCAAATAGTGAAAGTCTGACTTCTTCCTTGCCTATTTGGATGCCTTTTATTCCTTTTTGTTGTCTGACTGCTGAGGGTAGGACTTCCAATTCTATGTTAAATAACAGTGGTGAGAGTGGACATCTCTGTCTTGTTCCTGATCGTAGGGGAAAAGCTCTGTTTTTCCCCAGTGAGGATATCACCTGTAGGTTTTTCATATATGGACTTTATTGTTTTATGTTTCCTCTAAACCTACCTTCTTCAGGGTTTTATCATGTCAAACGCTTCCTCTGCACCCACTGAAAGGATCAAACGGTTCTTTTTTTTTTTACATTTATTTATTTTTGAGAGATAGAGTGAGACCGAACACAAGTTGGGGAGGGGCAGAGAGAGAAGGAAAGAATCTGAAGCAGGCTCCAGGCTCCGAGCAAGCATTCGGCACAGAGCCCAATGCGGGGCTCGAACCCACAAACCATGAGATCAGGACCTGAGCCAAAGTCAGTCACCCAACCAACTGAGCCACCCAGGCACCCCAAGGATCCAATGGTTCTTATCCTTTCTGTTATTAAGTAGTATATAACATTGATTTGCAAATATTGAACCACCCTTGCAACCCAGGAATAAATCCCACTTCATTATGTGAGTTATTTCTTTTAATGTATTGTTGGATTCAGATTACGAGTATTTTATTGAGAATTTTTGCATCCATGTGTGTGAGGGATACTGGCCTGTTAAATTGTAGAGTCACAAATAAACTGACAACAATATCTTGACCTCCTTATTCCTTGACCAGTGCAGACAAAGTTGCAGGTAAGAGGTCAAAGCAAGGTGACTTAGGAAAAAATATAGATCTTCCTATTGGAAATTGGAAATCCCCATGGATTGGGTAGGAGGAAAGCAGCTGATTAAGATGAAATGCAATAATACAGCATCAGGATATCAATTTGTCAATCTGGTTTCACTAAGTCTTATACCAACTTTTTTTAAACGTTCTTACTTAAAAAAAAAGAATATTTTAATCCATGCAAATGGTTTTGATTATGTCCTATATCTGTGTCCTTTATATTAGTGGTAAAGAGTGCCAGGCCCTTACTAAGCTTTGAACATCAATTACCTCATTGAATCATCACAAGATTAGCTCTGCTGTGCCAATAAGGCACAGAACTGTTAAGGAATTAATCCAATTTTCCTTGGATAAGTTGTTTTGGAGTAAATGAGTTTGGTAAATAAAATTTATTTGGAGTAAAAAAATTAGACTCCAAACTCAATACTTTGCTGCTTTCATAGGAAAAACGGGAAAGATACAGACTTTGTATGAATCTCTAAGGACCATGTGAAATGAACATTAGGAAAAATACATTTTATTAGCGTGTGCCAAGCATCTTCAAAGAGGAAATAACATAATTGGTCATAACCACCAAAAAAGGGTTTTTTTTGATTAACTCTCCCAGTGTCTTTTAAATATCCTAAGGAGACCCAAACCCTGAAAATGATGGCATTTGTCTCAGAACATCATAAAATAGGAATGTAGACATGGATGCCATTTAAAGTAGAAAAAAACTTTCCTCTCAGAAAATATACTTGCACTCTGTGTGTACATCCAAAGCTTTAGCAGGACAGATAGTAGATACATGTGAGGGGCTGAATGTTTTTGTCCCTTCAAAATTCACATATCGAAGCCCCAATGCCCAGCATGGCTGTATTTGCTTTTTTTAATATATATTTTATATTATACGTTGCTACTTTACATACATTAAATATAATACTTATTCTAGGGAATTATCTTACATGATCATGGAATTGGCAGATCCAAAATCTGCAGGGCTGATTTCGAACATGGCTATCTTTGGAGATGGAGCCACTGAGGAAGTAATTAAAGTTAAATGAGTTCATAAGGGTGGAGTCCCGATCCGGTAGAATTAGATTTCTCATAAGAAGAGGCACCTAAGAGGAGCGCCTGAGTGGCTCAGTCAGTGAAGCCTCCAGCTTTGGCTCAGGTCGTGATCTCAAGGTTTGAGAGTTCAAGTCCTGTGTTGGGCTCTGTGCTGACAGCACAGAGCCTGGAGCCTGCTTAGGGTTCTGTGTCTCCCACTCTCTCTGCTCCCCCATTCAAAATTAAACATTAAAAGAAATTTCTTTTTTTTTTTTTTTTTTTTTTAAAGAAGAGGTGCCGGAGAGGTCAAGGAAAGGCCATGTGAGGACACGGCCAGGAAGCCAGCTGCCACCAGAAAACGAACCCGCTGGGCACTCGATCTTGGATTTTCCAGCTCCCAGAATTGTGAGAAGACGAATTTTTATTGTTTAAGCCACCCAGTTTGTGGCATTTCATTACGATGGCCTGAGCAGACAAACACAATGTAATATTTGGAGAAATCACATGTTCAAGTTTTTACTTTAATATTTTTGATTGTTAGTCATTCCTTTTGTTTGTTACAAACAGAGGGAGACCTTGGTATTAAGTCTCGAAAATCTAAGAAAAACATCAAAGACCAAATAAATAATACTCAGCACTAATTCATTCTTTTCTATAATTTTAGAAAAGTACATCATATTTTATTTCATGTCAATAGCTTTATTCGGTTCCTGGAATACCACGATCTCCTAGGGGATGAGCAGGACCCAATGGACCGAGAAGAAAAGTCCTAAGCTTTGTTAGTTTGAGAACACCTTCTGCTATGAAAGCTTTCATGTTTTTAAGTTGTTGTTCATTTTGAAAATAATTTTATAAATAACCAATATTTACTGGAAACTTCTAGGGAATAAATTTACCCTTGATACCACTACCCACACATGTTGTGAACACTCTGGAAGAATTATAGTCAACAGATATGTATCCTGTTTATATTATCCTTCTTTAGAGAGGATACAGACACTTCAGAGCATGGATATAGAGTCACAAACTCTGTCAATTCAAGAAAAGACTGCTCTTCCTGGTGTCAAAAGAGAAATGATACGAATCCATATTGCCTACCAACTCTAGGATTTGTGATATGAAATGTATTTTTACATGATATTAGAGCATGAGCTTTCTCAAAGACAGAGTAACATGAATGTCAGTACCAAGCAGCCCCTAGTGTAGGTGGAACAGTATGATCTGTGTGGAACTCAATTTATTTGTAGGTCTAAACTAAATTTTTTAAAAAGGGGGGTACCTGGGTGGCTCAGTTCGTTAAGCTCTGACTCTTGATTTCAGCTTAGGTCATAGTCTAACTGTTCATGGGTTCAAGCCCTGCATCGGGCTCTGCAATGTCAGTGCAGAGCCTGCTTGGATTCTCTGTCTCCCTCTCTGTCTCCCTTTCACCCCTTCAAAAATAAAATAAACATTTTTTAATTAATTAATTAATTAAATAAGCAAACAAACTCAACAGGAATACTGGAAAATTTTCCAGAGCTGAACTCCTAACCCACAAATCAACAAGTTAGTCAACATGGATCTGGCACCAACCGTGTAATCAGAGCGACCATGATTTTACTTGGTACTATTTCTAGGAATGGAAGAAAAGGAAAAACTAAGAACCAGGTTGACTGTGTGACCTATTGTTCTTATATATTTTCTTCTGTTTACTCCCAGATCTTTGGAGTGAAAGATTAGCTTGAATCCTCCCCATTCCTTGGAGTCTTGGAACACACAAACAGAAAGAAAACAAAGTGTGAGATGGAAAACAGCTGCTCTTTACTATAAACCCAAATCTAAGAGTCTAGGGCTAATGCTGTAACACAGAGCAAACTTGAGAGCATAATTCTTCAGGTTTACTCACTGGCGTTACAAAATAATAAAACCTGGTTGCTTCTCTGTAAGGTTACTTTTTAAGGTATTTTAAAAAGAGGTGGTAACAGGGGTGCTTGGGTGGCTCAGTCGGTTAAGTGTCTGACTTTGGCTCAGGTCATGATCTTGTGGTTCTTGGGTTCGAGTCCCACTTTGGGCTCTGTGCTAACAGCTCAGAGTCTGGAGCCTACTTTGGATTCTCTGTCTCCCTCTCTCTTTGTCCCTCCCCTGCTTGTAGTCTGTCTCTCTCTCTCTCAAAAATAAATAAACATTAAAAAATTGTTAATAAGATAAATAAATTAATTTAAATTAAATTAAATTAAATTAAAAGAGGTAGTAACAAATGCTTCTGGAGTACATCGTTTTTAGCTAGGTAACACGCTATGACAGGAAAACGATTGCAACCCCACCAGCAGCTCCTATTCCCCAAGTACTACAGGCCACAAAGAACATGTCACACTGTGGTTTCAAACTCTATATAAAACTGTAAATGAGGGGCGCTTGGGTGGCTCAATCAGTTAAGCATCCGACTTCAACTCAGGTCACGATCTCATGGCTTGTGAGTTTGAGCCCCACGTCGGGCTCTGGGCTGATAGCTCAGAGCCTGGAGCCTGTTTCGCATTCTGTGTCTCCCTCTCTCTGCCCCTTCCCTGTTCACACTCAGTCTCTGTCTCTCTCAAAAATAAATGAGCATTAAAAATTTTTTTTCTTAATAAAAAAACACTGTAAATGAGACAGCTTCATACTAGAGTTTCATCATGGATTCTCTCATTGGGTTCCATACTTTGGGGCAAATTACTTGATATCTGAGAGTCTTTGTGTCCTTGTTGTAAAATGGGAATAATAATGTCTTTCTCAGTACTGCTATAAGAATAACAGAAAGAACATTTGTAGGTATATCAAGTCAATGTTCAGGAAACAGAAACTACTGTACAGATTTCAAACAGAGAGGGCATGACTGCAGGGAGTTGGCTACAATGACATAAGTAAGGTTGTAGGGCACAAGAGAGGTGTCAACAGTGCCACCATAAGCAAGCTGCTACCACCACTGCCGTCACCTCCTACTACTACCTCTTTCCCTAGTAGTAGGGAAAGAATCCAGGAGACCGCACCCCCACTGAGGAGTCCACACACAGTCACAGATGCTGCGAAAGGCACTGCTGCTTCCGCCATTGGAACTGATCTGCCACCACTTAGCGAGAATCCAGGCACTGACATCACCACGGAGGAGCCGGCTCTCCCACCGCAGCTCCTCTCCCAGGTGCTTCCAAAAGCATGGGGGGTCAATGGCTTCCTTCTTCCTCCTCCCTACCAATCTCCTACCAAGACGCCATGCAGAACCATCCATAAACCGGGTCTCTATTTTTCTTCTTCTACCAATTGATCAGAGGAAGCAAGTCAGAAGCTATTTCTCAAAGGGACAGCGCTTGCTTGCAGTGAAGGCCATGACTTTGCTCCACACTACCCATGACACGTTAGGTGTGGATTGAGAGAAGATGATAGCAATAAAGCAGAAGTAGGAGTTCTAGAAGTCTGAGCCACTGGTCATACAACTTACTCTGTATTTTTAGGATCTGATCAAGTCTAATCTCATACACCCTGCTTCCACTTAATAATAGAATACTGCTGCAATGTCTGGGTGGCTCCTTCCGTTAAGCATCCAACTCCTGATTTCGGCTCAGGTCATGATCTCATGGTTCATGAGATGGAGCCTCGCATCGGGCTCTGTGCTTACAGTGCAGAACCTGCTTGGGGTTCTCTCTCTCCCTCTCCCTCTCTCTCCCTCCCAAAATAAATAAATAAACCTTAAAAAATGATAGGAATTCTGTTGCCATGCCCTTGTTTAATGCTTGGTGGATCAGATAATACCCAGTTTACAATAGGCGTTTGGGATACCCAATGATCTGATCAAGCATTGGCTTTACCAGGGCCCAAAAAGCATACCAGGAACTCTTTCTAGAGGGACAGTGTAGTTTGTAGGCGAGGGCACAGCTTTTCCCCATGACCCTCAGGATCTGCCATTGAAGTTCATTTTAAAGCATAGAGCATCCTATGAGCTCTTCCTAATCAGTCACAAGCCACTTGGACCCAACCACTGAATCTGCTGGTCATAAAATCCAAACGGCAGAGCCTTGATTTTCAAAAGCAGTAATTCTCAAACTTTAATGTCCATCAGAACTACCCTGAGGGATTGTTAAAACACAGATTAATCCACCCCTAATTTCTGATACAGTAGGCTTCGGATGGGGCTGAGGCTGGAGAACTTTCACACGTTCCCATGTGGCATTGATGCTGCCAGTCCAGGAAAAACGCCTTGTGAATCACGGTCTAGGTCACGGAAAGTAGCTGTTACTTAGCAAACACCAGGATCAGTCAGCATGGTATAATCTATGTAATGGATCATCATGTTATATAGAAAGTTGAGATAATCAAGGTCCTCACAGACTAGATGAGGATCAGGAGAACAGGAGAATTAACAAAGCCTTGAGTGAAGGTGTACTTCTGTCCTTACCAGATGGGAGCAAACTATTCCTTGCAAGTTGGTATAGAAAGGGGAAAAAAAATTTTTGCCAGGTCAATAGCTATATAACTTCTTCCAAAGGCTATATTGGTTTCTCTAAATCTTGTATTTATAATTTGTAATTGGCATTTATAATTGGATTTATCACATGATCACATTTATAGAATTCTACATTCTCCAAGATCCATCTGCCTTTTTCTCAAAAGGCAGTATTAATTAGGTTGGTGATAAGAATTAATACTTTTACATTTTTCAAAAATTCGATGGTGAAATTAATTAATCTCTGTGACTCCCCACATGGATGAGATAATGCTTTTAGTTTATATCTTGGTCAGGATGGGAAGTTTCAAGGGCTTCTGCTTGGTCCTTTCTATAATAATAGCCCTCAATCCACAGTTCGCAAATCCATAGTGAGGATTCTACCTATTCTATTACCAAAAATGTCATTTCAACATGCATTTGAGAATTGCGAAAATCACAATAACATAGTTTCATGGACCTTCTGGACCCACTGTGAGATCTAATCAGCTCTAAACTCCATATACTTTTATCGGACTACAATGGTATCTGACATCACCAGGGATTAGCAATTCGGAGCCACTGATTTATAATGCTCTAAAATCTGGGCATTTCCCTTTGCTCAGTACACAGTCATCCTGGTAGATGGAGTCATATCCCTTTGAGAAGGATTTGAAGAAGATCTACAGTATTTATTTACTAAAGTGTCCCAGGAAGCATCTTCAAGGATACTCAATTTCCCCTTCATTTAGGTGGGCCTGAGTCTTTGAACTGCCCCCTGTCTGAAAACTGAGTGAGAGAATGTGACTTCCTTTTGTGCAGACTCAAACCAGTATTTTCTCCTCAGTCCTAGAATTTTACCAATTATAAGGTAGGTTGCCAATATATTTTATACTATAAGGACTTTTTTTAAAAATTAGCAATTGCTAAAAATCCCTGCAAGCTAAAATTGATTGTCACTGTAGCCCCACACACAAATATACCCAGCAATTAGGCACTGCCGTATGGCCTCTGCCTCAGGCATTTGGGGCCATCATCCCCACTGAACAAGAGGGTCCATTAAATTCGGTCTTTTTTGAGCTACCCACTGAAAAGCCATTACCACAATATACTCTAGGTGTTTCCAATATAAACTGGCAAAATGTTGTCATTTTTAATGTTAATCCCTTGGAACGTTTTGAGATCTATTTCTAATTATGGGTAATAGAAACAAAGGTAAGTGTTAAGGACCATGAGGAGAAAAAGCAACTGTGTCCTGTAGGGTAATTGCTGGCTGTTCAAGAAAGGAAAAGGTAGGGGAGGAGGAACTGTTTCTGAAAGTAAAGGATACTCAGGTGGTTTTAGGCATTCCAGTTTCTTAGACTCATCTGAATACTCTCAGATGGCCCATTCCCATTCCAGTTCTCAAGGTCCCTTTCCTTACCAGCCAACACCTCAACAGTAAAACACCTAGTGATGTCGTGAATTTTAATTACATTGCAGATCTGCAGCCCACAGGACAAGTTCTGGGTCTGATTCCCAGATGTATCAGGCCTGAGTTTATAGGCTACAGAAGGGAAGAGATCTTTTCCGAGTTATCACTAACCATCTCTGGTTCTCTAAACATAGAGCTGAGAGTTTTAAATACTGAGCTTTTCATTTTCTTCCTCTAACTCTCCAGCGAAGTCAGAAGCAGCCAACAAACCCAGGAATCCTTGTCACCATCACTTCTAAACTAGTCACAATAGACAGTCATTCTCCTGAAGTCCTGCCTTTAGGAAACAATTTATCCCAGGCCACTACCAACTATCGATTCTGAGGATTTCATTTCCCCTCATGATTTCAGGATATTGCAATGTCTGAGCACACACCAGTCAATAACAGATCCCAGATTCCATCATTGAGGTTTTGTCTTCTAGGATCACAGTTTTATACCATGTCTTATATCCAGACTTGTCAGAAGATAAAACTCATGTTAGATGTACCAAATAGAAAAAAGATTTCGCGAAGGGTGCTGGTTACAAAAACATTTGAGGGGATGGAAGACCAAAAAGGAGAAAGAGGTAACCTCTCAAAGACCAGGATGCCGGGGCGCCTGGGTGGCTCGGTCGGTTAAGCGTCCGACTTCGGCTCAGGTCATGATCTCACGGTCCGTGAGTTCGAGCCCCGCGTCAGGCTCTGTGCTGACTGCTCAGAGCCTGGAGCCTGTTTCAGATTTTGTGTCTCCCTCTCTCCCTGCCCCTCCCCTGTTCATGCTCTGTCTCTCTCTGTCTCAAAAATAAATAAATGTTTAAAAAAAAAAAAAAGACCAGGATGCCACTATCACTCGTGGTACGACTTTCAGAGGAACCCACGTACTGGTGTCACAATTGTCAGTGCACGACCACAGCTGAGTAGGAAGCTAGGAGCCTACACTACTGCCCAGAAGCCACACTCTCCAGGCTGCTGCAGCTATTGCCTGAGCACCACCCAAAGCAGGGAATTTACAAAAAAAAAAAAAAAAAAAAGTGTTTGCCCTTCTTCCCATCTTCCAGCTTCTCATTCTACCTCCCATTGCAGGACCCACCTAAAAGCCAGCTTGCAAAGTAGTCTTGGGAGTAGAGGTATGCTGTTTTCAGGCTTCTGCATCATACCCCATGCCCATCGTAGGGAAAAGAGAGTTGGAAATGGAGCAGTTCAACAAGAAAATGACCGACAGCACAGGAATTCTACTCATATATGTTCCTCATTTCCTTCCCCTACCCATATCCGTGACAGACACGCTCTATCTTCAACTTTCTGACAGTCCTCTTTGCCTGGAACACGGCAGGATGGAAGTTAAGAGAAGAGATGAGCAAGTTGTACGTAAGTATAAGATTCTTTGGTATTTTTCAGGTCATGAAATTTCTATTTAAACGTATGCCTGTAAATAGCCAGGATACACTTTATCAATATCACTACAATGCCTTAAATACGGTGATAACTGAGTATTTCTTGAATATCCACTGAAGTATAGTCTTCTAGTACGTGGTGCTTTGTGACAGAAATAAAGCAAAATGGGTGGGTTACATTAACTTTCATAAAGCATAAGTCTCTGGTTCAAATTCTGGTCATTAAGGATGTCAGTCCTTAAGGATGGATGACATTCCATATCCTGACTGATTTGGCTAAACACAACAGCTGACAAAAATCGTGTCACTTTTTTTAATGCCCAAAGATGAATAATACCTTAATCAATCACATTATATAAATTCTTCCTTTCTTTATAGACATGAAAATATAATTTCTGTGCTGTGATTCAGTGAGCAAGTAACTTTATAGTTTAACAGGAAATCGTAGGTCTCTGACTCAGAGTTGCCAGAATTTGCAATCAGTTAGACTTTAGAGACATAAAGAGTCTGGTTCACTCTATTAAAAGTGTATTCTGTTCGCATCAGATGAGATCAAATGGGCACAAAATCTTTATTCAAACATTATATGCAGGTTAATTTGTCAAAAATCCATTTAGAATCTGAAAAGCAAAAAATTTTTTCACTAAAAAATTCCAGCATCCAAAGCTAAAAACCCTGGTTCAAAGGCACTATTTCTTTCCCTCTCCCATTCTATTTGTCAGGTTTTTTATAAAACCCCTCTTACTTCAATCAAAAATATGTATTAAGTGCCTACTGTATATTTGGCTCAGATCTAGATACTTCAACTACATCATTAAATAAAACCAACATGGTGAAAAAAAAATTAAAAAAAAAAAAAAGGAGGGCGCCTGAGTGGCTTAGTCAGTTAAGTGTCTGACTTCCGCTCAAGTCATGATCTCATGGTTCAGTGGTTCAAGCCCCACATCGGGCTCTGTGCTGACAGCTCAGAGCCTGGAGCCTGCTTCAGATTCTGTGTCTCCCCCTCTCTCTGCCCCTCCCTCATTCATGCTCTGTCTCTCAAAAATTAATAAAACAGTAAAAAAAAAAATTTTTTAAACAACAACAACAAAGTTCCCTGAACTCTGCCCTTGTGGAATCTATATTCTAAAAGAAAGAGTAACAACAAAAATGCATAATAAATATATGGTTTATCAGAAGAGTATGAGTGGTGGGCCTGTGGCTCAGTCAGCTGACCATCTGACTTTGGTTCAGGTCATGATCTTGCAGTTCTAGAGTTTGAGCCCCACATAGGGGTTTCTGCTGTCAGCCCGGAGCTGGCTTCTGATCCTCTATCCTCCTATCTCTCTGCATCTCCCCCGCTTGTTCTCTCTCTCTCTCTCTCTCTCTGTCTCAGAAATAAATAAAACCTTTAAAAAAAGAAGAAGATTACAACTAATGGGAGAAAGGAAAGTAAAGCAAGATAAGAGAGATTAGGAATATCAAATTTTAAAGTTTACAATTTTAACTAGAATAGGTCAAAGAGGACTCAAGAAAAAAATTTTTAAATATTTTAACCAGGGGCGCCTGGGTGGCGCAGTCGGTTAAGCGTCCGACTTCAGCCAGGTCACGATCTCGCGGTCCGTGAGTTCGAGCCCCGCGTCAGGCTCTGGGCTGATGGCTCGGAGCCTGGAGCCTGTTTCCGATTCTGTGTCTCCCTCTCTCTCTGCCCCTCCCCCGTTCATGCTCTGTCTCTCTCTGTCCAAAAAATAAATAAAAAACGTTGAATAAATAAATAAATAAATATTTTAACCAAATGAAAATGAAAATACAGCTTCCCCGGATTTGTGGGATGCAGTGAAAACAGTGCTTTCTGCAATTTCTATTTGAATACATATACAGGAAAGAAAGATCTAAAATCAATCATCTAAGTTTCCACCTTAGGAAATTAGATAAAAAGAATACTTTAATCTTAAAGTAGCAGTAGAAAAGAAATAACAAAAATTAGAGCAGAAATCAATTAAATTAAAAACAGGAGAACAACAGAAAAAATCAGCAAAACCAAGATCTGGTTCTTTAGGAAAAAAATCAATGAAAATAATATGCCTATTGGCAGACTAACCAAGAAAAAAAAAGATGCAAATTGCCAATTTCGGAAATTGAAGAGGGGTCATCACTACTGATTCCAGGACATTAAAAGGATAACATGAACTTTAAATGTATACAATTATGTTTGTCAATTATTCCATAATAAAGCTTTTTAAAAACCAATATATAATTTTATAGAGGAATACTATGAAGAACTCTTATGCCACAAATTTGATAACTTAGATGAAGCGAACCAATTCCTTGAAAGACACAAATTACCAGAACTCAAACAAGGAGAAATGGACTATCTGAAGAGGCCTATATTTGTTAAAGAAATTGAACCAATAATTAATAACCTTCCAAAAAAAGAAAACATCAGGCTCAGATGATTTCAATGATAACTTCTGCCAAACATTTAAGGAGCAAATGATACTAATCCTTCACAGTCTCTTCCAGAAAATGGAAGCAAAGAGAATATTCCTTAATCCATTCTATGAGCCTAGCATTATCCTAACAGCAAACTAAACTATTAGGACTTGGTTTGCTACTCCTCCAAGAAGATTTTTAATTTGTAAATAAAGATTGGATCTCTACAAATGTGACTATCGTTGTCTGTGGTACCTGGATGCCTTTGGGCATTCTTAAACATGTCACAGAGGAGACCCTGGGCTAAAGGCTAATCTTTGAACTAAGGCTCAGGAAAACATGAAGAATCTTCAGTAACACAGGACAAAGTTGATGAAACTAGTTTCTAGACTTTCCCTTTGTTTAAAAGGTGTGAAAATCCTTTGTGCGTTTTTGATACATTAGAGGTATTGAGCCTGCATTTCGGCAAAGCAGAAACCGAATAGCAGCCTGACTAAACTGGCCTTACTCTGACCTTCAGCCCTACATATGCCCCACCTCTCATCTTTGACCTCCATATCCTGGGAACTTCCTGTGTATAGTCTGGTCTGCTCCCTCTCTCCTATTCCACCTTCTGTGGTTTCTCTTCAGTTCTCTTAGTCCTGGTTCTTCTCTTTCTCCTTACCTCTGCTGCCACCCACGGTCCTGGCACAAAGAGCACTACCCGGATGTGCTGTCTTCCCCATATCAAACATCCAGATATCTGGATATCATACAATGGACTGATTTTTTAATTTTCCTTCCAAGAGTTGGCCTATGATTGAGACAAATTCTCTGTATTGTCTGGTTCAGCTCTGGGTATTGTCAAATCATTTATAAAGGCAGACAGAGGGTGAGGGAATCCAGGGGGTTTGAGGAGATCAACCTAAACTTGGCCTTTGAAGTGAGCTTTACTGAGATAAGAAACATGTGCAAAATCTGTATCTCCCTGCGTAAATGCTTTTTGTTCAGAAACCCAGCCTTTGAGGGGGTGAGGTCAGGGAACAGTCGGGAAATTGCTTCTTCCTTGTAATATGCTAAGAACTTCATCTCAGAGAGTGGTACGAGGATAAACTTCCTCTTTAAAAGCCATTAAGCATATCCCTGGAAAAAGTAAAAACTTAGATAAATGAGACTATGCAACAGAATTCCATATTCTTTAATGGCCCAGGAAAACAATGATTCTGAATATAAGCAGTGTATCATGTCATTTCCATTTGACTTTCCTAAAGATGTGGACACCATATTTGAAAATTGGACTTGAGACTTTAGAAAAATCTGATCTGGAAGTTATACAGAAGAAGTCAGTCACAAATTGAAAACAATCATAAAAACTTATATAAGTTTTGCAAACATCAGATAAATTCAATTCCTTGAGATTTGTTAAAAATGTTTATCCCTAGTCTCCCTCCAAAAATAAATTATACCACAAGCCTACAAACAACAACTCCACAAAACACTGAAATGACATGACATGTAAGGTATGAATCTTAGGAGCACCTGGGTGGCTCAGTCGGTTAAGTGTCTGTCTTTGGTCATGATCTCACAGATCTGTGCTGCCAGCTCAGAGCCTGGAGCCTGCTTCGGATTCTGTGTCTCCCTCTCTCTCTGCCCCTTCCCTGCTTGCACTGTCTCTCTCAAAAATAAATAAACATTAAAAAAATAAATTTACAGAAAGATATGAATCGTAGAGGGATTTGGGGGTTTACTGGAGCTGGCTACGGATTATAAAAATTACAGCCATTTTGCAATCTCCAGAAACTTTTTAATTTTATGTTTTAGGTACTTGGCAATTTTATACATAAAATAAGTATATAAATCCAAAAATCAAATATGCCCTTCTGATACATCCAGCCACTATGTTTTCTAAATCAATGCTATATCCAGTCATTGATTTTTTTAAATCAATGAAACTAAAAATGTAATATGTTTTAAATAGAACCCTAACTTCAGAAGGGAAACAGACATCCAAGTGCAAGAAACACAGAGAGTTCCAAACAAGATGAACCCAAGGAGATCCACACCGTAACACATAATAATTAAATGTCAAAGGTTAAAGATAACAAGAGAATCCTAAAAGCACCAAGAGAGAAACAATAAGATACCTATAAGGGAAAACCTATACAATGATCAGCTGATTTTTCAGCAGAAATTCTACAGAAGCGAATGGCATGATATATTTAAAGTACTGAAAGGAAAAAAACCTACAATAAAGAATACCCAGCAAGATTATCATTCAGATTTAAAGGAAGGATAGAGTTTCCCAGACAAACAAAAGATAAAGGAGTTTATCACCATTAAACCAGTGCTACAAGAAATGTTAAAGGGACTTCTTTAAGTGGAAAAGAAATGGCCATAATTAGACATAAGGAAAGTATAAACAAAAAGATGTAAAGTATGACAACATATACATAAAAGGTAGAAAAAGAGTCAAAAGGAGAGGGGGGCAAAGAAAAAAAAGTTATTTCCTTTTTCCGTTTTTTTTTTTCATTTGTTTTAGAATGTGTTTCAACTTAAATGACCATGCAATCAATGCAGACTGCTATTCACTTAGGATGTTATTTATGAACCTCATGGTAACCACAAACCCAAAACCTATGATAGATACACAAAAAATAAAGAGAAAGAAAGCCAAGCAAAACACTATAGATACTCATCAATCACAAAGGGAGCAAGAGAAGAAGAAACAAAGAACTACAAAACAACCAGAAAACAAATTTTTTAAATGGCAATAAGTACGTACCTATTAATAATTACTTTGAATGTAAGTGGCCTAAATGCTCCAATCAAAACACACAGAGTGGCAGAATGAATAACAAAAAAAAAAAAAAAAAAAAAAAAATGCAAGACCCATCTATATGCTGGAGGCAAAGACTCACGTCAAACCAAAAGAGGCCTACAAACTTCAAGCCTACAAAAAAGTAAAGGGATGGAACACATTTACCATACAAATAGAAGTGAAAAAAATAGCAATACTTAACATCAGATAAAAATAGACTTTAAAACAAGGACTAACAAGAGACAAAGAAGGGCATTATATGATGATGAAGGGATCAATCCAACAAGAGAATGTAACAATCGTAAACATCTATGCACCCATCGTTGCACTTGATCTTAGCCAAAAGGCCAAGTGATTTTGTACCCAACATTGAAGCACCTAAATGCATAAAGCAAGTATTAACGGACAAAAAGAGAGAAACTGATGGTAATACAATAATAGTAGGGGACTTTAACACTCCACTTACATCAATAGATAGATCATCCAGACAGAAAATCAATAAGGAAACAATGTCTGTGAATGAAATATTGGGCCAAATGGATATAACAGACATATACAGAACATTCCATCCAAAAATAAGAGAATACACATTCTTTTCAAGTGCACATGGAAACATTCTCCAGAATAGATCACACACTAAGCCATAACACAAACCTAAATAAATTTAAGAAGATTAAAATCATACCATGCATCTTTCTCAACCACAAGGGTATGAAACTAGAAATCACAAGAAAAAAATGGAAAAAAACACTAATACATAGAGACTAAATAACATTATTAGAAATTATAAAGATCAGAGCAGAAATAAATGATATAGAGGATAAAAGAATAATATTAAAAAAATCAATGAAACCAAAAGCTGGTTATTTGAAAAGATAAACAAAATTGACAAGCCCTTAGCCAGACTCATCAGGAAAAAAAGGGAAAGGACCCCAATAAATAAAATAAAAAATGAGAGAGAAATAACAACTAATACCACAGAAATACAAAGGATCATAAGAGAATACTATGAAAAATTATATGCCAACAAACTGGACAACCTAGAAGAAATGTAAAAATTCCTAGAAATACTCAATATTACAAAACTGAACCAGGAAGAATTAGACAATCTGAATAGACCAATTACAAGTAACCAAATCGAATCAGTAATAAAAAAAAAAAAAAAAAAAAACACTAAAAAATAAAAGTCCAGGACCAGATGAATTCACAAGTGAATGCTACCAGGCATTTAAAGAAGAGTTAATACCTATTCTCCTCAAACTATTCAAAAATAAATAAATAAATAAAAATAGAAGAGGAAGGAAAGTTTTCAAATACATTCTATGAAGCCAGCATTACTCTGATACCAACACCAGACAAAGATACCGCAAAAAAGAAAACTACAGGACAATATCTCTGATGCACACAGATACAAAAATCCTCAACAAAATATTAGCAAACCACATATAGTAATACATTAAAAAGATCATTCACCACAATTACATGGGATTTATTCCTGGGATGTCAGGATGATTCAATATTCACAAATCAATCATGTCATACACCACATCAACAAAACAAAGGATAAAAATCATACGGTCATCTCAATAGATGCAGAAAAAGCATATGACAAGATTCAACAGCCATTCATGATGAAAACTCGAAACAACAGAATTAGAGAGACCATACCTCAACATAATTAAGGCCATATTATAAAAACCCATAGCTAACATCAGCCTCAATGGTGAAAAACAGAGTTTTCCCTCTAAGGTCAGGAACAAAACAAGGATGTCCACTCTTACCATTTTTATTCAACACAGTACTGGAAGTCCTAGCCACAGCTATTGAATAAGAAAAAAAATAAGAGTCATCCATATTGGTAAAGAAGAAGTTAAACTGTCACCATTCACAGATGACATAATCTTATTCATAAAAAATCATAAAGATTCCACCAAAAAACTATTAGAATAAACAAATTCAATAAAGTGACAATATACAAAATTAATATCCAGTAGCATTTTTATACATAAAACAATGAAGAATCAGAAAGAGAAATTTGAAAAACAACGCCATTTACAACTTCACCAAAAAGAATAAAATACCTAGGAATAAACTTAACCGAAGAGGTGAAAGACCTGTACTCTGAAAACTATAAAATGCTGATGAAAAAATTAAGAATGACACAAACAAATGGGAAGATATTCCATGCTCATGAACTGGAAGAATTAATACCAACAAAATGTCCATATTACCTACAGATTCAATGCAATCCCTATCAAGATCCCAATAGCATTTTTCTCAAAACTAGAACAAATAATACTAAAATTTGTATGGAACTACAAAAGACCCTGAATAGCCAAATAAATCCTGAGAAACAACAAAGCCGGAGGTATCACAATTCCGTATTGCAAGATATACCTCAAAGATACAGTAATCAAAACAGTATGAGACGGACATAAAAATAAACATAGAGCAGTGGAACAGAATAGAGACCCCAGAAATAAACTGACATATATACAGTCAATTACCATATGACACAGGAGGCAAGAATATACAGTGAGGAAAAAACAGTCTTTTCAATAACTGGTGCAGAGAAAATCGGACAGTTACATGTAAAAGAATGAAACTGGACCACTTTTTAACACCATACACAAAAATAAACTCAAAATGGATTAAAAACCTAAATGTGAGACCCAAAACCATAAAAATCCTAGAAAAGAACACAGACAGTAATTTTTCTGACATTAGCCATACCAACAATTTTCTAGATACATCTCCCAAGGCAAGGGGAAAAAAAGCAAAAATAAACTAATGGGACTACATCAAAATTAAAAGCTTCTGCACAGCAAAGGAAACAATCAAAAAAACTAAAAGACAACCTACTGAAGATATTTCCAAATGATATATGTATATGATAGGGGTTAATATCCAAAATATATTTCAAAAGTTCATACAACGCAACACCAAAAGTCAAACAATCCAATTTAAAAATGAGCAGACAAGGGACACCTGGGTGGTTCATTTAGTTGAGCATCCAACTTCGGCACAGATCATGATTTCATGATGAGTTCTCTCGTGAGTTTGAGCCCCAAATCAGGCTCTCTGCTTTTAGTACAGACCCCCTTTGGATCTTCTGTCCCCCTCTCTCTCTGCCCCTCGCCCATTCTCTCTCTCTCTCTCTCTCTCTCTCTCTCTCTCTCTCTCTCTCTCTCTCAAAAATAACATATATTTTTAAAAATGGGCAGAGGACCTGAACAGGCATTTTTCCAAAAAAGACATACAGATGGCCAACAAACACATGAAAAGATGTTCAACATCACTCAGCATCAGAGAAATGCAAATCAAAACCACAGTGAGGTATCACCTCACACTGTCACAATAGCTAAAATCAAAAACACAAGCAGCAAGTGTTGACGTGGATATGGAGAAAAAGGAACGCTTGTGTACTGTTGGTGGGCATGCAAACTGGTGCAGCCACTATGGAGGACAGTATGGAGTTTCCTCAAAAAATTCAAAATAGAAATACCATATGACCCAATAATTCCACTATTGGGTATTTACCAAAGGAAAATGCAAACACCAATTTGAAAAGATACATGCAGCCCTGTATTTATCTCAGCATTATTTACAATAGCCAAGACATGGAAACAACCTAAGTGTCCACAACAGACAAATGAATAAGGAAATATATGTGTATGTATATATGTGGACTATTACACAGCCATAAAAAAGGGTGAGATCATGCCACATGAGACAACATGAATGGACCTAGAGGGCATTATGTTCATTGAAGAAAACCAGACTGAGAAAGACAAATACCATATGATTCTACTCATGTAGAAACTAAAAACAAAAAACGAAACAAACAAAAAAACGGAGGGGAGGGAGAAGGGGGAAGGGAAGGAGGACAGACAACAAAGAGCAGAATCAGAACTATAAATACAGAGAACAAACTGATAGTTGCCAAAGGGGAAAGAGGTGGGAGACTGGGGAAAATGGGTGAAGGGAAGAGGAAGATACAGGATTTCAGTTATGAAATGAGTAAATCAACAGGAATAAAAAGCAAATGTAAGCAACATAGTCAATGGTATTATAATAGTGATGTAATGGGACAAGTGGTAGCTATACTTGTGGTGAACATAGCATAAGGTATAAACTTGTTAAGTCACCTAAGTTGTACACCTCAAACTAATGTAACACTGTACATCAACCATACTCAAATAAAAAGGGAAAAAAATCCAGTGATAACTTAAAACCAAGGAAATTTTAATTTGAGAAAAAAACCATGCTTTGTCATTGTAAGTACTCCAAGAGATAAAATATCCTCACTAAAGAAAAATAAATCATTTGAAAGTAACAAAAATATAAATGTCTACGTAAATATGAAACACACTCTAATTCTGATGGACCTATTAAATGATTCAACTAATATAAAAAAGGATTATTGAAAAATAGCAAGTAGGGCACCTGGATGGTTCAGTTCAGCTGCCTGACTGCAGCTCAGGTCATGATCTCAGTTTGTGAGTTCAAGTCCTCTGTCGGGCTCTGTGCTGACAGCTCAGAGCCTGGAGCCTACTTCAGATTCTGTGTCTCCCTCTCTCTCTGCCCCTCCTCTGTTCACTCTCTGTCTCTCTCTCTCTCTCTCTCTCTCTCTCTCTCAAAAAAAATAAATAAATAAACATTTTTTTTAAGTAGCAAGCTAAATACTAACATAAGCTAATGTAATAAATACTAAAAATCTTAAAATGAAACATTATTTCAGCTGTTTTTTTAAACAATGCACCCCTTAGGGGCTCCTGGGTGGCTCAGTCAGTTGAGCACCTGACTTCGGCTCAGGTCATGATGTCAAGGTTCATGGGTTCAAGCCCCAAGTCAGGCTTTGTGCTGACAGCTCAGAGCCTGGAGCCTGCTTCAGATTCTGTGTCTCTGTCTCTCTCTGCCCCTCCCCTGCTTGCGCTCTCCCTCTCTCTCTCTCTCTCAAAAATAAACACTAAGAAAATTAATTAATTAATTAAAACAAAATTAAAAACCTAACCTTAAAAGACAAAGTGCAACAAGCATGCAATTTCTGCTATTTTGTGCAAAATATTTTAGCTTCAGTTAAAAATTCTGATTCTTTGCCCTGTAAGTAAAATGCTGGGGAGACAGAGTTATGTCAATTCAAACATTTACCTCTCTTTCATCTTCAAATAATCCTATATCTTGTCATAGTTTTAAAGAAATCCTTTTGAAGACTTTTACCTGGCGGGGAAGGGAAATAGACTGAAATCTTTATACTGAGAGTCAAATGTTCTTGTTTAAAGAAAGCATTTCTAGGGGCGTCTGGGTGGCTCAGTTGGTTGAGTGTCTGACTCTTGATGTCAGATCAGGTCGTGATCTCATGGTTGGTGAGATCCAGCCCTGCATGGAGCTCTGTGCTGACAGCCAGAGATTGTCTCTTCCTCCCCCCGCCCAACTCCCCCCTTCCTTGCATTCTCTCAAAATAAATAAACATTTTTTTTAAAAAAGGATTTCCAGTTGGTCTTCCTCTTCTTTAGCTGCATTACATATAGATGGAGATTCTCAGTTACAATTACCTGTATCAACTTTGATACTATCATATTTCATTTGTTTGAAAGGTTTTCTAAAATAAAACTTATCCTTCCTTTTTTCTTTTTTCTTTTTTTTGGAGAAAGCACAACAGAGGGGCAGAGGAAGAGACAGAAAATCTCAAGCAGACTCCATGCCCAGCAGAGCCCGGCGAGTGGCTCAATCTCACCAACTGTGACATCATGACCTGAGCCAAAACCAAAAGTTGGACACTCAACTAACGGAGCCACCCAGGCGCCCCCACTGCAACCACTTTTGTCTTCACACATGTCTCTTTTCATTCTTCTTTTTTTCCCCCTCTTGTTCCTGGGGGAAAAGCGCTTTTGCTTCTCACCTGCTTCCAACTCCTTTTCTTCTGCCTCCTGGAAGCATCATCCCATGAATGCTCCATCCCCCTTCCCAATTTCCCGTCATCTCTAATTTGTATTTCCAAATACGTTAGTTCTCATATTTTAAAAATTACCCCTGACTCTGTTGTTTCCTCTCCATCTTCTTTTTCTCTTCCAGAAGCAGTCCTGGTGGTCCTGAGTACATAGCCTGCTGCCCATCTCCCCAGGCTCGCAGCCCAGCTCCACTACCTACTAGCTGTGTGACCTCCGGCAGGTTCCTTAATCTGAGTGTAAAATGCTGTGACCCTGCTGTTTTTATTAGCTGTTTACATTATTCTTATGTTTAGAAAGATTAACCGTATTTCCTTTTCTTCTATGGTCTCTCTTCCTTACCAAGTATAGAAAGTTTGAAATGTGAAGCCACAACACAGGCAAAAATGCGACTTGATTTTCTTGTAAGTGAATGTAACTTGCTCATGAGCCCCATCTTTACGCCACAGTAGATAACACTAAAATTATCCCGGGAGGAAAACCAGGCAAAGCTAATTTTAAAGGTTGTCTGATGCATCAAAGCTCAATTTAAGCCTCCTCCATTTTGTGTCTAATTATAGAACCTTCTTGGTGAAAAAGCGTGAAGCGGGCTTAGCCTTAGAATCAGAGACTGAAATCTTTATCCTACTGCTCAATTTCAATTTCACTGACAAAGGCAATGAGGTATAGGATGTGAGGGGATGGTTTTTTGACCATAGTATTATATCTGAGAAAATAATTTCCCTGTGCAACTACTGTGTCTATCTTCCCGAAGGGTGGAGAACAGGAAGAGTATTGGGAACAGTATTTCATTGTTTTAATTTTTTTAGCTGAATGACCATTCTGTAATATTCTCTACTATACATTACTCTAACATTCATCTAGAAAAAACACACACACACATATTGACTAAAACAAAAAGCTTAGAATTTTTCAATAAAAATTCTTCAGGGCATTGTGGTATTAAGGAAGCTTTAGTTATTAAATGCACTCTACACAGTAGATGCTAACTAAATTGACCCACACCAAAAGAACAGAAAAACAATCTTGGAGGGTTACTTCCCGACTGCCTGGCCTTTTCCAACAACGAGGTGTGAAGGGACCAAAGATTGCATTCCTCTGACCCTGCTTTTTCTGATGCATCAAGTCTTTCTCTTGCAACACTGGTGCAATGCCTATTTGAGCCTGAATTGCAGGAGGAAAAGTCACTTAAATTAGAGAGATCAGTCTGATTAGGTGAGACTTCTCACCAAATCCATCAAGTCTAAATTAGACTGAGGTTCTAGAGTGAACGGGGGAGGTAAGTAAGCAGACTGTGGATGGAAGATTATTTCTACTCCAAGGAAAAATGTACTTCAGAAATTTCTTCCCTCCTAAGGTTAGCCAAAACTCAACTCCCTTCCTTTTCACTTTTTCCTATTACTTTCTACAGAAAACAGTATTCACAAATACCAATTACATAATTATTTAATCATACGGATGGCCAACTTCCCTGAACAGAATAACAGTAGCAGGTGCTGAGTCAGAGTGCAGATTATGCATGATTATCATGCATATCCAGATTATTCTCTGGGTCACTGTGACACAGAACTCAGATTCAGGAACTGTGCATACCTCGACACCAAGGCAAACTGATGCGTCAGCCAATAAACCACAACTGAGAAAAGACATCATTTTAGAATTGAGTTGTGATTATTGCATTTTCCTGTGGGCATCTGAAAAGAAACAAATGTGAAGTAACCCATTCCTGACAAAAGAATGGAAAATAAATGAACAATACACGTACTAAAAAAAAATTGCTCCCTTTATTATTGGAAAAAATATGTCCACTGCACTAAATAATTCACTACATTATCTCTGATGAATATTCTAATGAGATAGATTTATTAGTATCTTAAAGTATGACACAAATTCTCAAATGCATTACCAATTCTCAATACATTAACAAAGTCCACTTGTTTATTTATACAAATGCTGAACATTTTCCATTACAAATAGAAATTAATAGGGTGGGGCACCTGGATGACTCAGTCCGTTAAGTGTCCGAGTTCAGCTCAGGTCATGATCTCACTGCTTGTGAGTTCGAACCCCATGTCTGGGCTCTGTGCTGAGAGCTCAGAGCCTGAAGCCTGCTTCAGGTCTGTGTCTCCCTCTCCCTCTGCCCCTCCCCCTCTCACGCTCAGTCTCTCTCTCTCTCGAAAATAAACATTTAAAAAATTTTTTTAATAAAAAGAAAAGAAATCAATAGGCTAAGGCTATCCTACGAGTATGGCTAACACAAGATGTTAGAAAGTATACCCTACTTATCTTTTTAAGTTTTTTTTTTTTTTAAGTGTAACATACATGCAGGGAAATGCACAGAGTACACAGCTCAAAAAGATTTTGCAGAAGGAAATACACCCAGCCAACTACTACACGGGTTAAGATATGGAATATTACCAGCATCCCAGGACTCTCCTTTGTGCTACATCCCAGTAACTACCACTCCAAAGGGATCTGCTTATCTGATTATAACTGTCATCGACTCGATTTCACTGTTTTAGAACTTGAAATAAGTAGGATCATACAAAGTGCACACACATGTGCTCCTAGGTGTTTTGAGTTCTTTCACTCAATAGTCTGTAAGATTTATCCACGGAATCAGTTTTCATTGTTGAATAGCTCCCTTGTGGAAATAGATCCAAATTTATTCATCCATCCCATTTTGGGGCATGTGAGTTGCGTGGGACTATTATGAACAGTGGTGCTCTGAACATTCTAGTACATGTCTTCTGGATCACATATTGGGATAAACACATATTGTGTTTATATTGGGAACAAACATAGGAGTAGAACTGAGTCATTGGTTAGGTGCACTGTCAGTTTTCCAAAGTGGATTTGTAAATTTAAATTCCCTCCAACAGTATACAAAAGTTCCAGGTGTTCTAACATCCCCACCAATCTTGGTATTGTCAGATTTTTAATTTTTGCCATTCTGGTAGATGTGTAGTAACATTTCATTATAGTTTCACTTACATTTCCCCGATGACTCTGAGCTTTCTCTCTGTCTTTTATTGTTTTTTTAACTGCTTTGGTCATTTAAATACACTCCTTTCAGAAGTTTTGGTCTAAGACTTTTCCTATCTATTAATTCCATTGTTCTTACTCTTATTGGTGTGTTAGACATGTTAAGTAATTTGTAGAAGCAATTTATTGTGTATACTATATATTGCAAAAATCTCCTATGGTTTTCTTTCATTCTCTTCATGGTAATTTTTATAAAGAGGAGTTCCTAATTTTAATTAACTTTATTAAACTTATGGTTATTGTTACTTGTTTTCTGCTTATCAAACCTTTAACAAAACTTTGTCGTAAAAATATTCCCCCTCCTATACTACCTTCTAGAAACTTTATTGTTTTTAATTTTCTCAGTTTCACCTGAATTTGATTTTTGTGGCTGGTCTGAGGTAAGGATCAAGTTCTTTTTTTTTTTTTTCCACATGGACATCCAGTTGATCAAGCACCATCTGTATGAGACCATCTGCTGCAGTAATATTTTCCAATTATGTGTGGATTTGTTTCTGAATTACTCTGTTTTATTCACGTAGTTGTCTATCCTTGAGCCAGTATCATACCCTTGATCATTATAACTCTTAATAAGACTTAATATGTAGTAATCTAAGTCTTCCAGCTTTGTTCACATAGAGTTACCTTATCTATTCTCAATTCCTTGTTCTTTGATATAAATTTTAGGATCAGCTTTATATCTCCTCTAAAAAAAAACTACTACTGTAACTGGAATTTATAGAATACAGAGACAATATATTATTATATTTAATAATTTACAATGTTTAACAATTTTATCCATGAAGACAACATATTATTCCATATACTTAGGTCTTTAATTTCTCTAATATTTCAAGTCTTCCATGTTCTTTTTAATATGAAATTTTTGTCAAACTGGTTTCCATACAACACCCAGTGCTCATCCCAACAGGTGCCCTCCTCAATGCCCATCACCCACTTTCCCCTCCCTACCACCCCCCATCAACCCTCAGTTTGTTCTCAGTTTTTAAGAGTCTCTTATGGTTTGCCTCCCTCCCTCTCTAACTTTTTTTTCAAGTCTTCTGAGTTCTTGTTCTTTCATTAAATTTATTCCTCAGTCTTTAGTATTTAAATTTTTCATTTAAAAAATCAAATTTGTAATTAAAAAATTTTTTAACTTCATTACTAATATATAGACATATCACTGATTCTGAATATCAATTTTGTATCACTGACCTTTCTAAGTTCACTTAATAATTCCAATAACTCACTTATAAATTATTTTGAATTGTCTACATATATAATCCTAACAAAAAAATGATAATGTATTTTATTTCTTTTTTTACTTTACCTTTGATTTCCTTTTCTTACTTTATTCAACTATCCAGGACTTCCATTAAAATGTTGAATAGGAGGTATAGTAGCAAATATCCTTGTCTTATAGATCTCACAGGAAAATCTTTTAATAAATGAATGTGAAGTTGCTGCATGTATTTGCAGATATCTTTTACCAGGTTGAAGAAGATATTTTCTATTCTTAATTTTCCAAGAATCTTATTTGTAATGAGTAACTGTTATGGGTAAATGTTATCAACTGTCTATATATATATGGTTGGATGACCATATGGTTTCCTTCTTTAGTCTCAATATAGCAAATGGCATTGATTGATTTTCATATGTTAAACCAACTTTGCATTCGTGGAATAAACCACCTGGATAATGATGTATTATCTTTATAATATGTCAGCAGATAACTACTTGCTAATATTTGATTCAATATATTTTCATCCGTGTTCCTGAGATTGCCTTGTAATTTGATTTTCTTATCATTTTCTTATCAGATACTGGTATCAAGATTATGATAGCCTTATTAAAACAAGCTGGGCATTGTTTCATATTTCTTTATCCTATTGTCTGGAAGAATTCGTACAAGATCAGTGCTATTTCTGTCTTAAGTGTTTGGGGTTATTTACCAGTAAAGCTTTCTGGGTTGAATGGTTTTTTTGTGGGAGGTTCTTACTTATGGGCTCGGATTCATTAATAGATATTAAATTATTCAGGCTTTAAATTTTTTCTTATGTAAACATTTGTATATTATGTTTGCAAAGAATTTTGTCTACTTTAAGTAAATTGTCAAGTTTATTGGCAAGGTGTTGTTTAAAATAACTTTTATTTTAAAATTTTCTGTAGAATCCATAGTGATCTCCCCTTTACCACACCTGATATTGGTAATTTATACCTTTTCTCTTTTATTTCTGAACAATTGTCTAGGATTTATGATTTAAATTTTTGAACTTTGTTGAAACTTATTTTGTGGGCACTTGAAAAATGCATATTCTGCAGTGGTTTTGGTTTTGGTTTTTGTTTAACTAGGCTCTAGGCCCAATGTGGGGCTTGAACTCACAACACTGAGATCAAGAGTCTCATGCTCCACCAACTGAGCCAGCCAGGTGCAGTTTTAGTACAACATTCCATATATGTCACTTACCATTAAGTTTTAACGTTTAGTTGTTTAAATCTTAAATCTCCTATATTCATCTGACACTGTGGTGGGGGGAGGTTTATATATTTGTTACTGAAAGAAGTGTGTTAGCTCTCCAACCCTAATACGTGGATTTGTATGTTTCTATTTTTATTCTTACCTCGATGTCATATACATATTCTTAGCTCTATATCTACACAGACAGAGAGAGAGACAGACAGGGAGAGAAGGGAGAGGAAAGCAATAAGCAACATGTTCTGGATACAAAGGTCAAGTTTGTTGTATCTTCTTGATAACTGACACTTTATCACTATCAAATGTTTTTCTTTGTCCTGAGTTAACACTTTCTGTCAATATTTACTTCATCTACATTTAGCATGCCTAAACCAAATTCATTTTTGCTAATGTTTGTATGATATATATTTTCCACCTGCTTTTCTTTCAACATTTCTGTGTCCCTATTTTAAAATGTGTCTCATAAGCAGTAAATACTTAAATTTTGTTCTTTAATCCAATCTGAACAGCTTTGCCGTTTCATTGCATTATTGACTCAATTTACATTTAATGGTGCAAGTGCTCTACTTGAGTTTGTATCTTACATTTTATTATTTGTTTTCTACTTGACCTACATGTTTTATGCTTCCTATTTGAAAAATGTCTTACATCTCTTAATGAAGTACTTCTTTTTTAATTGCTATTAACTTCGTAATGACCTATGTTTATGTTATTCTTTAGTGTTTACCTTAGAGATCATAAGAGGCATCCTCTACTTAATCTTCTTAAATTTTACTTTCACCCATTTTTCCCACTCTCAAACTGATGTTATAGTTTTCATATATTTAAATTTTACATATATTTGAAACCACATGAGACCAAGTTTAATCGTCTTAGAAAGTCAATATTCATATAGATTTACTAACATATTTACATTTCCCAGCGTTCTTCACTCCTTCCTGCACTGCCATGACTCCCTTGGAGGATCACTTTCCTTCAGTATGTCTTTTACTATGTTTCCTTTAGTATTTCTTTTACTATGTTTCTTTTACTATGTTTCTACTATTCCTTCAGGGTTATTTGTTTATTTCACCTTCATTTTTGAAAAATGTGTGTATGGGGCAACACTTTTTAAGGACTTTTAAAAGTTATTTCTGTTGACTTCAAGCTTTGATAATTTGTGCTGAGAAGACTTCTCTCAGTCTTATTATGTTCCTGTGACAACATATCTTTGTTTTCTTTGGAATGGATGCTTTTAAATTTTTCTTTTCTTTTTTAGTGATGTGCTTTGGTGTGCTTCTCTTTGATTTCGTTCCCTGTGGAATCTGTAGAGTTTTTTCAGTCTGTCTTGACATTTATATCAGGTTTAGAATCCTTAACCATTACCTATTCAAATTTGGGTATGTCTCATTTTTCTTTTGTGGGACTCTTGATATGTTACATCTTTTCACCATATCCCATTTGTCCTTCATTTTTCCTGATGCTTCAATATGGATATTTTCTATAAACCTATTCTCCAATTCACTAATCATTTCTTTTGCTATGTCTACTAAATCCATCTACTAAATTTCTAATTTCAGTTATTATAAGTTCTAAAATTTTTATTTGATTCTTTTTTTATAGTTTCCAGCTTTCTGGCTATAGTTTCAATATTTCCCCTATCTCTATGAACATACTGATTACCATTATTTAAAGACCATCAGGTAATTCCAATATCTGGATCACTTATGAGTCTATTTCTACTATATTTTTTCACTTGGCTTTCATTCATTTTGTCCTGTTTTCTGATGCACGTATCAATTTTGGATGGGGACACTTTATGTAAAACTTTCAGGCATTACTACCCCCAGCAAGGGTTTAATTTTCTTCGGGAAATCAAACAGATCATGGGTAGGTTACTTTGATCCAATCAGGAGTGAGATGATTCAAAGTGGTAGTTCAGATTTTGTGAGGGCTCTTCTATTTACTGTTTTCCCTTACATTCCAGGGTCCAGCGCTTCAGACATCTCAACTGATGAGATGCTGACGAGATACCTGGGGTATCTCATCAACTGATGAGATACCTGGGGTGCTCGTCAGGCTCTTCCTTCTCCAGCAGCCCTGAGGTCAGATGTCTCCTCAGCAACATGAGACTTCAACAATAACAACAAAACTCTGCTTAGAGGTTTTAGCCCCTTAGCAGTAACTTTGCTGCTAAAGCAAAGTTGCTTTTCTTGACCTCTCACCTCACATGCACAACCTAAGAATTGGTACATTCCTTGAAGGGGGACTTTATGTAGAATATTGAGCTTACTGATCTACAGGTCCCTTACTTCAAGGCTTAGTTGCCTTGATAGCCTTAAACTCCAGTGATTGTCTTCCCAGACCAACTAGTTCATCACAAGCTCTAGGCCACCATTTCCTACTCTGCCTCTATATTCCTCAATATCAACTGGCAAATAATTTGATGACAGAAGCCCCTAGGGCTTAAAGGCTTATTTCAGTATCTTTTCCTTCTCTCCAAAATCTTCACTGCACAAGTTCTCTCTGTTCACTTGTTCTATAAGACATTTAAAGAGCTGGGATGTTGTTTATGATTTTGTATTTCTTTTATGAATTTTATCTATCTGTTGTAGTTATTCTAGGTGGGAGGCTTGGTCTTATCCAACCTATTCTCCGTAGTCAAAATCTATAATTAACTCAATATGCCCTCTTGCCCACAATATCTTTAATAATAGATACTTACTGAGAAATAAATTCCATATTTATTTTTAGAGAATATTTTAGTACTGCACATGAAAACCCCTATGTTGTTCAAATCAAATAATCAAATATTTGGTTTTTCTATTGGATCACATAGCAGAGATAGAATATCAGTGGATCTGGAATGAGAGTCTATCTAATTTTGATATCAATGCAAGTAATAATTTTCTATTCATTTATAATATTAACTGTTAAACAGAAATATTCTTAGGATGAAAATACAGTTAGGTTGAATATCTGCTGATGTGGAAATCATAAAAGGAAACCAATTAAATGATCACAAAAATCTCTGCCTTAAATTTTCTGTAACTTTCTTGGGGTGACAGGCACTAAAGAAAAACAAATGAATGAAATCTTCTATTGCTTATAATTTTCGTAGAGAAGAAGAAAAGTTGCACATGAAAAAAATCTCAAGCAAGTCTTAAAAGCAACATAAAATGTAGTAGAAATTAACATATTGCAAAAGGAATCAACACCATTAAGAAGAGTGAGTAATATGTAACATCTTTATGAAATGCAAACAATTTCACCTATACTATCTTCTCAGATTCTGGCAACAACCCTCAGAGCAAGGTATCCTCAACATTATTATAGATGAGGAAACTATCATTGACACAGTCAATGAGTAGAGAGACCTGGGCTCAAATACAGGTCGTTTTCTACATTCACTCAATCTCCCAATATTTAATGACTATTTACCAATGGTAGGTATTAGCTGTGACAGGAGGCATAATGAAGAAAATAAAACTGACATAGGTGCTGCTTTCATGGAGCTTATGAACCATGACGGAGGCAGAAAACAAATCAAACAGTCACAATACACAGTGATAAAGTCTATAATGGGGGCAGCATGGCGTCAGATGAAAAGTTAGGGAAACAAAAATCAGATCTGAAACACAGAGAGAAGGTCAGGGAAGTCTTTTCAGAGAAAGAAATCTCTAAGATGAATGAAATAAAACTTACAGATGGGAAAGGATAGCCTGTCTGAGCAGCTGAAAGGAGATCACCGTGGCTGAAATATAGAATGTAAGGGCCTGGTGGCCATGGATAAAGTCAGACATTTCCAAGTCTGTATTGTTCCTCTATACTACAGAGTTAGTAAAAATAAAAAAATAAAAAAACTACCAATCATTACAAGTGTTTAAAAGATCTATAAGAATGCTAGTAAGTATATTAGATTGTATTAATCAGTTGTAGTTCTAAAGGAAGATCTACTTAATTTCTAAATACAAGCTTGTTGATAAAAATTCTAAAAAGGCTGCTTAACTCAGATGTGTTGGATGTCCTGCAGAGATTAGCAGAGATGTGGTGGGTTCTTGATACGTATTTGTGATGTTGAATTATCAGAGGTTTCAAATGAGCACAAGAAGTAGGAGATGGAACATATGACACACCCTTGGAGGATCGGGTGAGGCTCAGAATCGGCACAGTTGGAGCATGTAGCAAGCACATTTCTAGAACACTATCTCAATCCGTCAATGGGAAGCTAACCATGCAAGCATCAAAACTCAAATTCCAGGAAGACTGAAGTTGAAAAAATTAAGACTCAGACAACAAAGAGAGGCAGATGTTGAAACAAGGACAGCTCTCTGCCTCTTTATAACAAAGCTGCACAATGCCCAAAATACCTGCAACCCCTTTAAGAGATTGCTTCGGATTCAAAGACAGTTTGCCCTTGGTATGTAGACCCTGTTTCTAAGGCACAAAATATCCAAAGCTTTTTTGGCCATTTTCAGTCATGTTGCCAGCCCAGAGAACTCTTCCGGTCAAAGCGTGCTCCTGGGAGCAGAAATTGTCCCTTTAAGTGGGCAGCTGTGGAAGTGCATAATGCTGGCCTACCTGGGCCACTTTAACCTGAATTTCATTAATAACCCCGAGTGAGCAAGCAGGGCCTTGTGGGAGGAACACAGACTGTTCCCAAGGCAGAGAAAGAAAACCATCCGCCAAGCCCGTGTTTTAAATCCTGTTCATTTACTTTAAATTCATAATCTATTATCAGTTTCCATTGCTGAATAGAGCTCATTGTGATTTTTCAATTATCTTCCAGGAAATCTATACTGAACTTCTTCCATCATCATCCTTCCAGCTTCCCAGAATGGGTGCAAATGTCACTGGCAATATTCATTTTATTCCATTCCAAAGTCTTACTTTAAATGTTACTTCTGAAATTTACTATGAAATAATGCATGGCTTGGGTTTAGAAAATATAACCTATCAGATCAAATATAACTTTGGATCTACAATTTCAGACCCTGAAGGTGATCTTAATAAATCAAGATAATAAATGTTTTCCAAAACTTTAATTCAGCCTCAAATCCATGACTTGGTAAATCTCTCACTGTCATGCAATATATGCTTACATCCTCAAAGGAATCAGGACAGTTCCAAAAATGATAATTTAAGCAATGCAACTGCTCACACAGTGAAAGTTTCATATCACTTAATTCCCTCATCACTGGTTTTCACATCAGGGAGGCTGTACCTGAATGATACCTAAACAAACAACCATTCAAATCGCTTAATATCATGAACCCAGATTGTTAAAAACTGGTGAGTTGACTTCTCCATAACAATTAGTTCACTGGCTCACTTGCTCCATTTTTAAACCTTGTTAAAACTCTTTTGGTGTCTATGTGAAGGTACTGAGTGCACATGCATTGACAGATTGCTATCGCTGGACATAGGTAGTGTGACATGAAGGGCACTGACAGGCAAGCTGATTTAAATTCTCCAAGACAGCTGACGTGATCAAGTGCCTTAGGTCTCTCCCATCACATTACTCTAGTGTAGATCAGCATGGAGTCCAACAGATCAGATCTGAACCCGGTTCTGCCCCTTACTAGCTGTACAACCTTGATAAATTACTTCACCTCTAGGAGTCTGCTACTTTATCTACAAAATAACAGTGATATCAGTAAGTACTTGATAGAATACTGAGTGGATTAAATGAGACATTTGTGAGTGCTCCAACAAAGTATTTGGTTACAAGACAGACAATATATACTACTATTTTCTGTCAATGCCTAGAATCTCTATCCTAATCTCTCCTCGTGATGCTTTTTCCACCTCCCTTGCCTTAAATACAACAAGCATTCTCACTTGAATGCTTATTCCTACTTATTCCCATATAATCAAATAAAGAGAAGAAACTATTTTCCCACCTTTTTTTAAGTTTATTTTGAGAGGGACAGAGAGAGAGCATGCAAGCCAGGGAGGGGCAGAGAGACAGGGGATAGAGGATCCAAAGCAGGCTCTGTGCTGAGAGCACAAGAACTCCAGCACAAAGAGCACAAAGCGGGCTCGAACTCACAAACAGCAAAGCCAGGGAGCCAGCACAGAGAAGAAACCCTATAACATTTAGTTTTGAAAATGAGAGAGGCCTAATTTCATGAGTTCTTACAACCCACAGGTCTTAAAACCTGGAATTTTAAAAATCAGTGGGCTCAGCTCTTAGAGAGTTGGGAAGATAAGAGGAAACAGATTCCTTGCCCTTGAGGGAACAGCACACAGAGATACGACATAGAAGGAGCAGTTTGAAAATTGCCTGGGGCATATGGGAAGGAGTGTTGTGAGAGATCATTGGACAATTCCTCTAGAAACAAAGGATCTGACAGGCACTGTTTCCCTCCCCCCACCCACAGACCACTTGAGGGAACCAGCACAGCTTGACACTCCTACATAACTGGTTAACACTGTGTCCTGCCACCCCAACCCCCTACTTGTTGGGAGATGTGCCGTCTCCAGCCAGACCTGCCTCGGTCCTGGCACTGCAGGTCTCCTCCGGCAAAAGACCAGAGCAAACCTTGCTAATACCTGGCCTCCCTCCACCCCACACCTTGTGGATCCACCACCTCCAACCCAACCAGCCTGAGTCATAGCAGCAGCAGGTCCCCTCTACAGGAAACGGATGCACAAAACTTGCTAACATTGCATGTTATGGATCCATCCCATCCAATATGCTCTGAGCCAGAGCCCATCCAAAGCAATGCCATAAGACTAGCAGTGTGCAGGCAGACCTAACAGAAGCCAGGACCATTCCAAAGTGATTCCTGCTCCAGGGAGAGGGAAAGATAACCATAAACCCAGTCAGACTGTGGCCCCAGCAGTGGGCTCAGAGTAGACAGTATGACCAACTGCCGGCCTATAGTTTGGTGCTACTGCATCTCTGGCAAACACCTGGTCTGACTCAACTCAAGCCCAAGTTGGCCCCAGACTGGCCCACAACAACGCAGGGACCAAATACTGCCCACAAGAAGCAAAGAAAGCCACTGCAGATGACTTGAATGAAGGAAAAGTGACGCAGCTACAACAGTAGGACACACACAACCCATACAGGAGAAGCCTCTTAAGTACCAGGTTCCAAAGAACAGTGACATTGCACTACAAGGCACTATAGGACCTCTTCTTCATAAGGCCACTACTTTCAAGAGCAGGATAAGTAGCTGACATTCTTAACACACAGAAACAGACACAGAGAGTTAGACAAAATGATAAGACAAAGGAATATGTCTCAAAGGAAGTAACAGGACAAAATCACAGAAAGAGACCTAAATGAAATGAAGATAAGTAATATGGCTGATAGAGAATTTAAAGTAATGGTCATAAAAATACTCACTGGACTTGAGAAAAGAGTGGAGGACATCAATGAGACCCTTGGCAAAGAAATAAAAAAGAACAAATCAGAGATGAAGAAAACAAAAAATGAAACTAAAAATACACTAAAAGAATAAACAACAAACTAGAGGAAGCAGAATAAATCAGTGACCTAGAGGACAGAGTACTGGAAAGTAATCAAGCAGAGCAGGTAAGAGAAAAAAAAAAAAGTTACACAAAATGATAATAGACCTAGGGAACTCAGCAACATTATCAAGCTTAATAACATTCATATTATAGGCATCCCAGAAGGAGAAGAGACAAAAGAGGGCAAAAAAATTATTTGAAGAAATAATAGCTGAAAACTTCCCAAATCTAAGGAAGAAAAAAGATATCCAGATCTAGAGGGCACAGAAATCTCCCAACAAAATCAACCCAATAAGGGACACACCAAGACACATACTAATTAAAATGGCAAAAATAGGGATAAAGAGAATTTTAAAAGCAGCAAAAAGGAAAAAAAAATTACAACAAGGGAAACCCCATAAGGCTATCATCTGATTTATTAACAGAAACTTTACAGGCCTGAAGGGAATGGTACGATATATTCAAAGCTCTGAAAGGAAAAAAAAAAAAAAAGATAAGAATACTCTACCCAGCATGGCTATCATTCAGAATAGAAGGAAAGATAGTTCCCCAAACAAAAGTTAAAGGAATTCATGACCACCAACCTAGCCCTCTAAGAAATGTTAAAGGGGAGTATTTGAGTGGAAAGGAAAGACCATGAGTAAGAGTAATAAAAGTAGGAAGCAGAAAAGCAGTAAATATATCTGCAAAAAATAGGCAAAGGGCTCACAAAATAAAAGGAAGTAAAGTATGACACCATGTATCTAAAACATAGAAAGGAAAAGGAAAGAAAAAGGAAGGGAAACAATGGGTTCAAACTTAAGTGACCATCAACTTAAGATAGACTGCTATATGCAGATATATAGCAGTGTATATGGTTATATACAAACCCAATGTAGCAACAAATCAAAACCAGTAATAGATATACAAAAAAAGAGAAAGGAATCCAAGTATGTAACTAAAGAAAGCCAACTAATCCTAAGAAAAGAAAGCAAGAGAAGAAAGGAACAGAGAAGAACTACAAAACAACTATAAACAAGTAACAAATGGCAATAAATACATAGCTATCAACAATTACTTTGAATGTAAATGGACTAAATGTTCCAAACAAAAGACAAAAGGTGGAAAAAAAAAAAAAAAGACATAGGGTGACGGAATGGATAAAAAAGCAAGACCTATTTCTATGCTGCCTACAAGAGATTCGTTTCAGACCTAAAGACACACACAGATTGAAACTGAAGGGATGAAGAAGGATTTGTCATGAAAATTGAAGTGAAAAGAAATCCAGGACAGTAATACTTATATAAGACAAAATAGGCTTTTTTAAATTTTTATTTTTAATCAAGTTATCTCTACACCCAACATGGGGCTTGATCTTACAAACCTAAGATCAAGAGTCACATGCTCTACTGACTGAGACAGCCAAGTGTCCCTCAAACAAAATAGACTTTAAAACAAAGACTACAAAAAGAGACAAGGACACTATATGATCATAAACTAAACAATCTAACAAAAAGATATAACAATTCTTTTTTTATGTATTTATTTTGAGATAAAGAGAGAGTGCACATAAGCAGGGGAGGGACAGGGAGAGGGAGAGAGAGGATCCCAAGCAGGCTCCATGCTATCAGCACAGAGCCCAACACGGGGCTTGAAATTCACAATCCATGAGATCATGACCTGAGCTGAAACCAAGAGTCAGACACTTAACCAACTGAGCCCCTCAGGCACCCCAAAAATATATATAACAATTTTAAGTATTTACGCATCTAACATGGGAGTACCCAAATACATAAAGCATTTAATAACAAACATAAAGGAAGTAATCAATAGTAATACAATAACCATAGGGGATTTTTTAACAACCCACTTACATCAGTGGGTAGATTATACAGAAAATCAACCAGCCAACAGTGGCTTTGAATGACACACTGGACCAGATGGATCTAACAGATATATTCAGAACATTCCACCCAAAAACAGCAGATTACACATTCTTTCCAAGTGCACATTGAACGTTCTCCAGAACAGATTACATAGTAGGCCACAAAACAAGTCTCAACAAATTCAAAAAGATCAAAGTCACACTATGAATTGTTTCTGACCACAACACTAGGAAACCAGAAATAAATGAAAAAATCTGGAAACAGCACAAAAAATATGGAGGTTAAATAACTTGCTACTAAACAATGAATGGGTCAATCAAGAAATGAAAGAGGAAATCAAAAAATCCATGGAGACATATGAAAATGAAAACACAACTTTCCCAAACCTTTAGGATGCAGCAAATGCTCTTGAGACCAGAGGTTACAGTAATACAGGCTTATCTCAAGAAGTAAGAAAAATCTCAAATAAATGACCTAACCATATACCTACAAGAGCTAGAAAAAGAACAACAAAGAAAACCCAAAATCAGTAGAAGGAAAAACATAATAAACATTAGAGCAGAAATAAGCAAAATAGAAACTAAAAATAATTTTATATTTTTAGAGAACAGATCAATGAAACCAGGAGCTTGTTCTTTGAAAACATCAACAAAATTAACAAATATTAAGCCAGATTCATCAAAAAAAAGGGGGAGGGGGCCTCAAATAAAATCAGAAATGAAAGAGGAGAAAAAAAACAACAAACACTACAGAAACGCAAACAATTGCAAGAAAATATTATGAAAAATTAAATGCCAACAAACTGGACAATCACCTATAAGAAATGCATAAATTCCTAGAAACATAGAAGTTCCCACAACTGAATCAGAAAGAAATAGGAAAAAAATTTATGTCTTACTTATTTTTTGAGAAACAGAGCATAAGCGGGCAAGGGGCAGAGGGAGGGGGGACAGAGGATCCAAAGCAGACTCTGCACTGACAGGCTGACAAGCCCCGATGTGGGGCTTGAACTCACAAACTCATGATCTGAGCTAAAGTCGGACGCTCAACCGACTGAGTCACCCAGGTGCCCCAAGAAATAGAAAATCTAAATACACCAGTTACCAGTAACAATATTGAATCAGTAATCAAATCACTCCCAACAACAAAAGTCCAAGAGAAGACAGCTTCACAGGTGAATTCCACCAAACATTAAAGGGGACTTAATACCTATTTCTCTCAAACTATTCTAAATTATAAACAGAGGAAGGAAAACTGCTAAATTCATTCTATGAGACCAGCATTACCCAGATACCATAACCAGGTAAGACACTAAAAAATAGGGTACTATAAGCCAACATTTCTGATGAAAACATATGCAAAAATCCTCAAAAAAAAAAAAAAAATAAGCAAACCAAATCCAACAATACATTAAAAAATCATTCACCACAATCAAGTGGGATTTATTCCAGGGATGCAAGACTGGTTCAATATTTGCAAATCAATTGACGTGATACGTCTCGTCAACAAGAGAAAGGATAAAAAACGTACGATCACTTCAATTATTGCAGAAAAGGCATTTCACAAAGTACAACATCCATTCACAATAAAAACCCTCAACAAAGTAGAGATAGAGTGAACATACCTTAACATTATAAAGGTTATATCTGATAAACCCACAGCTAACATCATACTCAATGGTGATAAACTGAGAGCTTTTCCCCTAAGGTCAAGAACAAGACAAGGATGTCCACTCTCGCCACTTTTATTTAACATAGTCCTGTAAGTCCTAGCCACAACAAGGAGACAAGGAAAAGGAATAAAAGGCATCGAAATTGGTAAGGAAGAAGTTAAACTTTCACTATTTGCAGATCACACGGAAAACCCTGAGGACGCCACCAAAAAACTACTAGAAGTAATAAATGGATTCTGTAAGTTAACAGATACAAAATCAATGTACAGAGAAATCCATTGCATGTCTATACATTAATAATGAAGCAGCAGAAAGAGAAATTAAGAAAACAATCCCATTTACAATTGCATCAAAAATAATAAAGTACCTCAGGATAAATTTAACCAAGGAAGTGAAAGATCTGTGCCCTGAAAACTGTAAAATATGGATGAAAAAAGTGAAGATGACATAAACAAATGAGAAGATATTCCATGCTCATGGATTGGAAGGACAAATATTGTTAAAATGTCCATACCACCCAAAGCAATCTACACATCTAATGCAATCTCTATCAAAATGCCAATAGCATTTTTCACAGAATTGAAACAAAAAATCCTAAAACTTGTATAGAATCACAAAAGACCCCACATAGCCAAAGCAATCTTGAAAAAGAAAAACAAAGCTGGAGGTATCACAATTATGATTTCAAGTTATACTACATAGCTGAAGTAATCAAAACAGTATAGTACTGGCACAAAAAGAGACATATAAATCAGTGGGACAGAATAAAAAACCCAGAATTAAACCCATGATTAAAATGAAAACCCACAAGGAGCGCCTGGGTGGTTTAGTCAGTTAAGCGTCCAACTTTGGCTCAGGTCATGATATCACAGTTTGTATGTTTGAGCCCCGCACCCAGCTCTGTGCTGACAGCTCAGAGCCTGGAGCCTGCTTTAGATTCTGTGTCTCCCTCGTTCTCTCTGCCCCTCCCCTGCTCACACTCTGTCTGCCTGTCTCTCTCTCAAAAATAAACACTAATAAATTTTCTTAATATATATATGAGAAAACTGGACAGCTCTATGCAAAAGAATTAAACTGGACTTCCTAAATAGGAGATCTGAAACCATAAAAATCCTAGGAGAGAGCACAGACAGTAATGGGTCTGACATCAGCTGTAACAACTATCTAGATGTCTTCTGAGGCAAGGGAAACAAAAGCAAAAATGAACTATTGGGACTACATCAAAATAAAAAGCTTATGCACACTTAAGAAAACAATCAACAAAACTATAGGCAACCTACTGCATGGGAGAAGATATTTGCAAATGACATATCTGATAAAGGGTTAGTATCCAAAATAGAGGAAGAATTATACAACTCAACATGCAAAAAAAAAAAAAAAAAAAATTCCATTTTGAAATGGGCAGAAGACATAAACAGACATTTCTCCAAGGAAGACACAGATGGCCAACAGACACATGAAAAGATGTTCAACATCACTCATCATAAGAGAAATGCAAATCAAAACCACAATGGCTAAAATTTTAAAAAGAAACAAAAAGTGCTGGTGAGGATGTGGATAAAAAGGAAAACTCATGTACTGTTGGTGGCAAGCTGATGCAGCCACTGTGATTAACACTGTGGAGGTTCCTCCAAAAATTAAAAATAGAATTACCATATGATCTAGTAATTCCACTATTTGGTATTTACCCAAAGAATATGAAAACGCTATATCAAAAGGATATATATTTACTGCAGCATCATTTACAATCGCCAAATTATGGAAGCAGTCCAACTGCCTGTCAATAGACAAATAAGCAAAGAAGAACTGGTATAAATATATACGATGGGATATTACTCAGCCATGAAAAAGAATGAAACCTTGCCATTTGCAACAATATGCATAGATGCTAAGCAAAATAAGTCAGTCAGAGAAAGAGAAAAACTATATGATTTCACTCACATGTGGTATTTAAGACACAAACAAACAAACAAATAACAACAAACCACAGGGAGGAAAAAAAAAGAGACAAACCAAAAACAGACTCTTAACTATAGAGAACTGATGGTTACCAGAGGGGAGGTGCCTAAGAGTATGGGTGAAATAGTTGAAGGGGATTAAGAGTACATTTATTGTGATGTAAGCACTGGATGTTGAAGAGAATTGTTGAATCACTATATTGTACCTCTGAAACTAATATAATACCTCTTGTTAACTATGCTGGAATTAAAAGTGCTTAAAAGTGATGACAGTGGGCATCCTTGTCTTGTTTCTGCTCTTAGAAAAAAAGTTTTCACCTTTTCACTGTTAAGTATAATATTGGCTGTGGGTTTGTCATATATCCCCCTTATTATGGAGAGGTACGTTTTCTATATACTCACTTTGTTGAGAGTTTTTACCATAAATGCATGTTGAATTTTGTCAAAAGTTTTTTCTGCAACTATTCTTATCCTTCATTTTGTTTTTGTGGTATATCACATTAATTGATTTGTGGATATTGAACCATCCTTGCATCCCTGGAATATATCCCACTTGATATGGTCAGTGATTCATTTAATGTATTGTTCAATTTGGTTTGGTAATATTTTGTTGAGGATTTTTCCATCTATGTTATTGGCTTATAATCTGTGTGCACATGTGTGTGGTGTCCTTGTTTGGGTTTGCTATCAGGGTAAGGATACCCTCATAAAATGAGTCTGGGAGTATTTCCTGGTCTTCAGATTTTTAGAAGAATTTAAGAAGGATAGGTATTAAATCTTCTTTGATTTAGAATTCACCAGTGAAGCCATCTGGCCCTAGACTTTTGTTTGTTGGGAAGTTTTTTACTTCAATTTCCTTCTGATTCAATTTCCTTACTAGTAATCTGTTTATTCAGATTTTCTATTTTTTCATGATTCAGTCTTGGAAGATTAAAAGTTTCTAGGACTTGGTCCATTTTCTAGATTGTCCAATTTCGTCAATGTATAATTGTTCATGGTAGTCTCTTACAATCTTTTCTATATCTATGGTATCAGTTGTAACTTCTCTTTCCTATCTGAATATTTAAATTTGAGCCCTTTTTTTCTTGAGTATAGTTGAAGCTTTGTCAATTTTTTTAATCTCTTCAAAAAAATCAGCTCTTGGTTGTATTGATCTTTTCCATTGTTTTTACATCTTTATTTATTCCTTTTCTAAGCTTTATTATTTCCTTTATTCCTCTTTTTCTAGTTCCTTTAGATGTAAAGTTAAATTGAGATTTCTCATTTCTTGTTTCTTGAAGTAAGCCTACATTGCTATGAACCCTCTTAGAACTGCTTTTAATGCATCCTGTAATTTTGGGGATAAAATTTTTTGTTTTCTGTGTATATTTAGTAACTCCATTTGGTCTAGGGGCACCTGGATGGCTCAGTCAGTTAGGCCTCCGAATTTGGCTCAAGTCACGCTCTCGCAGTGCAGGAGATCAAGCCTCACGTTGGGCTCTGTGACAACAGCTTGGAGCCTGGAGCCTGCACCCTCTCTGCCCCTCCCCCACTCATGCTCTCTCTCTCTCTCTCTCTCTCTCTCTCTCTCTCTCTCTCTCTGTCTCTCTCTCAAAAATAAATAAACATTAAAAGAATAAAATTTAAATCCATTTGGTTTAATGTGTCATTTAAGACCTATGTTTCCTTACTGATTTGGATGATCTAGCCTTGATATAAGTAGGGTCTTAAAGTCCCTGTTATTATTTTGCTGTCAATTTTCCCTTTAGGTCTGTTAATATTTGCTTGGTACATGTTGGTGCTCCTATGTTTGGTGCCTATATATTTATAAATATCTTCTTGATTGTCCCCTGTGCCTCTCTTTTATTATAGTCTTTGTTTTAAACTCTTTTGTCCGACATGAGGATAGCTATACCAGCTTTCTTCTCATTTATATTTGCATGAACATCTTTTTCCATCCCTTCATTTTCAGTCTATGTGTATCCTTTTGAAGTGAGTCTCTTATAGGCAGTTTATAGATATGTTGTGTGTATTTTTAGCAGTTCAGCCACTCTTTTTTTTTTTTTACATTTTATTTATTTTTGATAGACAGAGAGAGCCAGAGCACAAGTGGGGGAGGGGCAGAGAGAGACGGAGACACAGAATCTGAAGCAGACTCCAGGCTCCGAGCTGTCAGCACAGAGCCCGACACGGGGCTCAAACTCACAAACCACAAGATCATGACCTGAGCCCAAGTTGGACGCTTAACAGACTGAGGCACCCACGTGCCCCCAGCCACTCTTTTGATGAGAGAATTTAGTCCATTTATATTTAAAGTGAATATTGATAGGTATATATTGATTCTCATTTTGTTAATTGTTTTCTGGTTGTTTTTATAGTTGCTTTCTGTTCCTTTCTTCTACCCTTTCTCTCTCCCCTTATAGTTTGATGATTTTCTTTAACCTTATGGTTAGATACCTTTCTCACTCTCTTTGTGTATTTACCAGAAGTGTCTGTTTTGTGGTTACTGTGAGGTTCACATATATCATCCTGTGTAAATAACAGTCTTATTTTTAAGTTGGTAGTAACTTCAATTTGAACACATTCCAAAACTCTACATTTTTATTCCCCTCCCCCATATTTTTTGTTTTTGTTTTCACATTTTATATTTTATGTATCCTTTAATAATTATATTAATTTTAGTTAATTTACTACTATTGCCTTTTAACTTTCATTGTAGCTTTATAGTGATTAATCTACCACTTTTACTTTAAGTTTACCTTTTCCAGTGAGATTTTTACTTTTGTATATTTTTGTGCTGTTAATTAGGGATTTATTTTCAGCTTAAAGATGTCCCTTTGGGGTGCCTGGCTGGCTCAGTCAGTTAAGCATCTGACTCTTGATTTCGGCTCAGGTCATGGTTTCATAGTTTGTGAGATTGAGCCCCACATGGGGCTCTGTGCTGACAGCACAGAGCCTGCTTGGGATTCTCTCTCTCTCCCTCTCTCTCTGCCCCTCCTCTGCTCATGCTTGCTCTATGTCTCTCAAAATAAATAAATACTAAAAAAAAGTTTTTAAAGATGTCCCCTTAACACTTCCTTTAAGGCCAGTTTAGTGGTGATAAACTCCTTTAGCTTCTGCTTGTCTGAAAAATTCTTTATCTCTCCTTCCATTCTGAATGATAATCTTGCCAGATAGAATATTTTTATTTTTTGTTTTTATTTTTTTATTTGAGTATAGTTGGCACACAATGTTACATTAGTTTCAAGTATACAACATAATGATGCAACTTCTCTACATGTTATGCTATGCTCACAGCAAGTGTAGCTGCATCTGTCCCCATACAATGCTATCGCAATAACACTGTCCATATTCACTATGTTGTACCTTTTATTCCAATGCCTTATTCATTTCATAATTGGAAACTTATATGTCCCACTCCCCTTTACCCATTTTGCCCATCCCCACACCCCACCTTCCCTCTGGCAGCCATCAGTTTTTCCTCTGTATTTATAGGGAAATAAATTTTGTTTATTTATTCATTTGTTTTTTGAACTCCATATATGAGTGAAATCATATGTATCTGTTTTTTCAATCTGACTCATTTCACTTACCACACACACACACACACACACACACACACACACACAATATCACATCAGGTAAAGTATTTGGGGTTGGAAGCTTTTTCCTTTACCCACTTTGTATTTATCATGTCATTCTCTTCTGCCATGCAAAGTTTCTGCTGAGAAATCTGCTGGTAGCCTTATGGAGTTTCCCCTGTATGTAACAATTTGTTGTATGTAACAATTTGTTTTTCTCTTGCTGCTTTTAAGAATTTTTCTTTAGGGGCACCTGGGTAGTTCAGTTGATTAAGTGACTTCAGCTCAGGTCATGATCTCATGGCTCATGAGTTTAAGCCCCACATGAGGCTCTTTGCTGTCAGCACAAAGCTCACTCAGATCCTCTGTCTCCTCCTCTTCCCTCTCTCCCTCTCTCTCTCTCTCAAAAATAAATATTAAAAAAGGGATCTTTCTTTATATTTAACTTTTGACATCTTATTTATAATGTGTCTTGGTGTGGATTGCTTTGGGCTCATCTTATTTGGAATGCTGTACCCATTGTCTATCTCCTTCCCTAGGTTAGAGAAGTTTTCAGCCATTATTTCTTCAAATACGCTTTCTGCCCTTTTCTCTCTCTTTGCTCCTGGGACCCCCTGTAACACAAATGATATTCCACTTGATGTTGTCCTACAGATCCTTTAAGTTATCTTTATTTTTTTAATTCATTTTTCTTTTTCCTGTTCTGTATAGGTGAGCTCCATTGCTTTGTCTTCCAGCTCACTGATCTATTTTTCTGTTTCATCTAGTGTGCTGTTGAAAACCACCCCCAACCTCAGCATTTTTTTCAGTTCAGTGAATTCATTCTTCAGTTCTGTGACTTCAGTTTGGTACTTTCTTATATTTCCTATTTCTTTGTTGAAGATCTCACAGTGTTTATCCATTCTTCTCCCAAGTTCAGTGAACATCTTTATGACGATTATTTTGAATTCTTTGTAAGATAGATTACTCATCTCCATATCATTAAGGTCTATTTCTGAGGTTTTATCTTTTTGTTTGTTTGGAATGAAATTCTCCGTTTCCTATTTTGCTTTACTCTGTGTTTGCTTCTATGTATTAGGTGAAACCGTTACCTCTCTCAGTCTTGAATGAGTGGTATTGAATAGATGATGAAACGTCTTTAAACCTCACCCTAGCTCTTGGTTGTCTCTCCAAACTTTGTATCATACAAACAGCCTGATTTATTCTATCAAGGATTCTTTTTTTTTTTCATTTTTTCAATGTTTATTTATTTTTGATAGACAGAACACAAGGAGGGGAGGAGAAGAGTGAGAGGGAGACACAGGATCCAAAGCAGGCTCCAGGCTCAGAGCTGTCAACACAGAGCCTGACGCAGGGCTAAAACCCACAGACCATCAGATCATGACCCTGAGCTAAAGTCAGTTGCCCAACCGACTAAGCCACCCAGGCGCCCCAAGAATTCTATTATCGATAGAATAAATCACTGTTGAGGATGTGCCAGGTTATGTCAGTGTTCCGATGTGAGGAATCTTATTTAGCACCCAGTTTCAGACTAACTGGAAAACTTACCCTCAGGCAGAAGCTTTTAAAATATGCAAATACAGTAAAACCCTGGATTGTGAGTAACTTATTCTGCAAGTGTTCCAAAAAGAAGCAAGCATTTCTAAAAATTTTAACTTGATAAACGAGCAATGTCTTACAATACGAGTAGTACATGATGCCAACTGTTATATATTCACAACTGAGCCAATGGTTCCTCTCTCTCTCTCTGTCTCTCTCTCTCTCACTTGCTGTGGTGTTGTGGGTGATCTTCTCTCAAGCCGTGGTGTTTGGCAGAAATCAGTGATTTTTCAGAACGTTGGAAGGTGCCCACAACTGGCGTGAGTGTATTTTTTGTCACTTCAAAGCACCTATGGACAGTCCTCTGCTTTTCCATACAAGGCTTAGGAATGCTTTGCTTCATCCTAGGTCAGGCTGCTTACAGATAGAGATGCTTTCCTCTGCTGCCTTATTGCCCATTACATTCAATACAGTAAATGACAAGTTTATTAATACCGTACTGTAGTCAACATCTGTGCAAGCATATACAATGGCCCCCAAACAGAAAAAGGTTGAAAAGAAAGGCAGTAAGGAGGAGATGATTACAGAGGAAGTTAAGAAGGAAATCACTGAGAAGTATGAATGAGGTATGCGAGTGGCTGAAATTGCAAGATTTTATAAGAAGTCTATATCTGCATCTCATCTACAAAGGAGGAGGAGAAAAAGGCAGAGGAACCCCTCACTTCAAATGAGATTAGGGAGATGTGTAAGATGCGGGAAACAGTGCAGAATTTTGTAGAAAAACACCACCCAAATAAGGCTGTAGCAGTGTAAGTGATGAATCTGCTTAACGACCATGCAACGTCACATTTCCGCAAAATCCTCAAAAGGAGGCAGGAGCAAGTGTCATTGGATTGGTTCCTTGTTAAAGTTGCACAAAAAGAAAAAAATTCCATTGAGTCAATAGGTATCAGTGATTCCATTAGTGATAATGAAAGTTATCCTACCCAATAACTCTTCTTTCTCTTCTCTCCCTCCCACCAGCCACAAAGGTTTTCAAAGGTAAGTGCAAGTTAATTTATTTTTCTTTATAGTTTGTATTTTCTTTATTATTTTGTATTGTATTACAGTATTGTAATCATTTTTATATGAATATTTTTGAGTTGTGGAATGAATCATCTGAGTTTCCATTATCTCTTATAGGGAAATTTGCTTTAATATACAAGTGCTTTGGATTACAAGCATGTTTCTGGAACGAATTATGCTTGCAAACCAAGGTTTTAGTGTATATTCAGGCTTGTGAGACCACAATTATGATCCCTACTGGCCTCCAGACCAGGAGATCTGAGAGCATCCCCTTGCGTTGCAGTTTCAAAAATCAGGGCTCCTGACAAGTACATAAGCTCATTTCTGAGAGGTTTTGCTGAGCTGTGGCCAAGAGGGTATCATGAATAGCGTTTTCCTGCTAACATTCCCTGGGGGTGCCTCTGTAGCCTCTAGTTGTGTGGAAAACCTGAAGTCTATCCCTCAAGCCAAAGTGCCAGGCTTAGTAAACAGGCCTTTTTCACAAGAAGACTGGGTTGTGTTTCAGTCCACTTCCGTGCAGGGCCATATCGTGGCCTGTCAAGAACTGTCTGTCCAATTGTTACATTCCCATGGAACTCAGAAAGGCCTGCCCCAGTCTCTCTTGTTCCCATCCCTCTCGATATGGTCTTTTTATCCTTTGTTTTGCAAAAGCAGTTCACCTAGTTCTCAGATGTTCTTCAGAGGGAAATGACCATATGTAGCTGTAGATCTAGTGTGTCCAGGGACAGAGGTGAGTTCAGGATCTTCCTACACTACCATCTTGCCAAAATCCACCCCACTCCCCATCTTCCACATTTCTATACACCTTACAAGTGACTTGCTGTCTGCCCTTTATTCTAGACTATTATTTCAAGATCTTTGTCTAGCAAACAACCTTGGAAGGTAGAGATAATGTCTTCCTCCAGAGCTAAGCAAAGTTTTGCTCACAGCCTAATAAGATAGAGATAACGCTCTGAAGCAAAGGGCAGGCATGACTAATATTCAGCATTAATAAAGGCAGTATCTGGGGCGCCTGGGTGACTGAGTCCGTTAAGCAACCAACATCGACCCAGGTCATGATCTCATAGTTTGTGGGTTCAAGCCTGCCATTGGGCTCTGTGCTGACAGCCCAGAACCTGGAACCTGCTTCGAATTCTGTGTGTGTGTATGTGTCTCTCTCTGCCCCTTCCCTGCTTGTGCTCTGTCTCTCTCTGTCTCTCAAAAATAAATAAAAGCATTTAAAAAAATTTCTAAAGGTAATATCTAACTTGAGATCAAAAGTGAAGCATCCTTACTGCCTTTTCTAAAAGATTCAAGGGCCTAAAGTTTAGGATTCCTCTCCTATAATGCAACCGACTGGATGTGTACGTGTCATTTGACTCTCTTCACATTACTCTATGGGAATAGGGCCTCAGGAAATCAGCACAAAAATGCAGATACCTTGGCTACTGCTACTGCTATGAGTAATAAAGGGGATTTCATCTCTGACCCAGGAGTCTCATGTCTTCTGCCAGCATCCATGGAGCTGTACCAGGTCAATTTGTGAGCTTGTAAGTAGAGTAAAATCTCAGACCCTTCACAGTTCTTGACAACTCTCTCCAGTAAAAATGTGCATTTTTGTTCTGTGTGCATTTTGCTGTTAGCTTGCTTTGTTTTGCATGACCTTTGTACATAAAGCTAAAAATCCAGCTCCAAAAACAAAATGGTTTGCAAATCTCTGCTGTTCTTGATTCTTGTTTTGCAGATAACTATAAAAGCAGTTTCCTGTATTTATTTACCAAAAAATACCCATCTTGTTATTGATATAAAAAATTGTCATGCTGCTGACAATTATATATTTTTGAGGTCTAGTAAAAGCTGTTGATGTCATTATTACCCTCTTGCTAAAGTTACAAAGGTTCCTGTTCACAAAAGGCATTAGCAGACATTCTGATTAGAATGATCTAACACACAAGAAGGTCTGTTATACATGGCATGGTCCAAGCAGTTTGGAATGTTTCAGAATGTCTTTCCGCCTCCCCTTTGTTCCGGTGAACAAAATCTTTGCTAGAGTGCAGGTGTGTTCCTGAGATGGTCGTCGTTGAAGTGAACAAGAACTGTGCCAGAAGCCAGTGGAAGCATTTTTCCAATTTCCCAAAGGAAAAATCAAATGGAATGGTAAATCGTTTCTAAAGCCAGATAAAAGTAATGCATTAATGCATGGACTTGTACCATTCCTTGTTCTCTTAGACGCCCACTAGTTTGTCTTTTACCACAAACTGCCCGCTGGAGCACTAGAGTCAAGACAATAAATACATATTTCTAAAGAATCAAATGAGTTTCCATTGGCTGACAATGATGAATAGTCAGTCTCTAAGGAGTTCTTCAAAATGAATTCTTCCACATTGATTCTCCCAGAACCTTATAGAGTAAAGTCTTTCTCTGCAGTCCTGGTAAAAATGGAAAGTTTCAAGCTGTTACCTGAGAAAGCAGAAGAGGGATGATGTTGTTCCCTCTGAGCCACTAGTGAGGAAGACTAAACAGTGATTTATGTTATAGTTATTTGTGTGTAATAGAAAAACAATTTCCTTCCGCTTAATGGAAAGATTTTTAATGGATTCATCTACTTGTTAATTTCCAGCAATAGCAATGTTGTCTTCCTAAAGGAAATTGGATCAAAGTAGCCATAAAACCTAGGATTTGGAGGTTAAAAAAGCTTTTTTTCTATTAATTTAAAATAGGAACATACATCTTTAATGTCCTAAAAGAGTCTCAGAAACAAACAACTAGCTTAATTTTTCACAGGTTAAGTTTCTTAAGATGGTGTAAGAACTCGTGTTTTTATCAACTACTTTTGATGGTTCAAGGCACCAAAAAGTTTATAATACACAAATAATACAGACAAGCTATAGTGCTTGATCTCGGAGTTTACTCTTTGAAAACTAATCAAGATTAATCCATATGCATACGCATAAGCATACTGATCTTTCACAGCAAGAATCTTTTACAAGCTGAATACTATCTCCGTCATGTTCTTGCTCTGTGGTTTGGACCAGGCTGCCAGCACGCCTGCCTGGTTCCTCACTTAACTACTGAAAGACAATCACATTGTTATATTACTCAAGGATGCTACTTAGTAAATAATTATAAAATTGTGTTAAGATGTCTAAGCAAAACGCTTGCTGCTTCCTGCATAGCGCTTCTTCTCTTTCAGGATGACCATCTGAGGAATACATGTGCATTCTAGCAAAGATTTTGTTCACTGGAACAAAGGGGAGGCAGAAAGACATTCTCAAACATTCCTTCCCACTCTCCTGTTTGCACAAGTGCACTCTCTGAGACCTGACTGGGAACAGCGTGTTGATATGTGGCGGGGGATGGAGGGCAGGAAATAGGTCTTCACACATATTCTCCTAAGGCCCAGAAGATACAGAAAACCACTCACTGGTTCTTTGTGCTCTCTATAGCTACCACTCAGTACAAATTATTTTGGGGGTCTTCATTTATTTACTTATATAACAAATACATACTTATTATACGACGTAAAAATATATAGAAGTAAAACTATCTGGCACCCTCCTCAGATCATTTGATTATTGTGTTGGCATAATAAGAGTAGTTATGGGGTGACTCAGTCGGTTAAGCGTCCCAATTCAGCCCGGGTCATGAACTCACGGTTCGTGAGTTCGAGTCCCACATCAGGCTCTGAGCTGTCAGCCTGCTTCGGATTCTGCGTCTTTTTCTCTCTGCCCCTCTCCCGCACATGCTCTGTCTCTCTGTCTCTCAAAAATAAATAAATAATAAAAAAATTACTAAATAAGTAAGAGCTCTGTAGTTAGTTTGGGCTGCCAGAATACCATAGACTGGCTGGCTTATAAACAATAGAAACTGATTTCTCACCATTCTGGAGGCTAAAAGTCTGAGATTGGGATGCCAGCATAGTTGGGTTCTGGTAAGGGTCCTCTACTAAGGTTGCAAAAAGCTATTTCTTCACTGTATCCTCACATGACAGAAGGAGCAAGGGAGCTCTCTGGAATGTGTTTTATAAGGGCACTAATCCCATTCCTGAGGGCTCCACCCTTAACCTAATCACCTCCCAAAGGCCTTGCTTCTTAATACTCGCACACTGCAGAGTAGGCTTCTGTTATGAATTCTGGAGGAACCCATTCGGTCCCTAGCAACGAGTAATCAAATCTTATGTGGTTACAGAGTGGCGACAGCCGCATACTCCAGAAAATTCCAGGCCCCACTGGAAACACACTTCTCTACTTATACATTCTTCCGATTTTCCTTTTTATTTCCACAACCCCTCAGGAACAAAGGGGGAAAATGTCAGAGAAATATCATCCTGCTGACCATGTTTAGGGAGAGCTGGATGGAGCAAAAGTCTGTCCTTTAATATGGATCCCACCTGGAGATGAGAGAACCAGGCTCCTCCTCTGTGGTTAAGTGAATGGACACTCCCCTGCCATTTTTATAAGTTCAAGATTTCCCTCTGTTCAGAGATTTGATAGAACAGAAGCCAGACTTAAATGGGTGACTGAAATTCAAGAATTTGCTTCCTGCCTCAAATTCCCTCCTGTTAGCTATGGACAGGTGAATACCAAATGATATACCAACCACTGTGCCCTACAGCATGTTTGGCTCAGAGCAGATGGTGGTGCCAGACAGGGGAGATGACTAGGTTGAACTAATCCCCTCTGGCTTCTGGGTTAGAGTCCAGTGAAGCTTCTCTTCCCATCATGACTCTCATTCTATGCCAGGTATATGTGCCTGATTCTAAAATACCTCTTTTATGAGCCCCTTCTTGCCACCCTTTCGATACACCCTCATGTCTCACCCCCTACTCCTTCCGGGGACATTGTTTCAGCTCATAGAACTAAACCAGGAGTTTCTCTCCAGCACACAGAGCCAGAAAATCAATTTGGTTTAGCACAAGCTGAGCTGGACTCAGCACCACCCTCCGCCACTCTGTGGCTCTGCATTTTCCATCAAAGCATAAATGACGACGGCCTTGCCTGTTTAAACAATGCTTCCTGGCCAGGCTGCCCAGCTTTCAACATCACTGACCTCTGACCAAAGACATGCACCCTCTCCATCTTTGCTTCTGTCTCTTTGGTTCCGTCTTCAGGTCCCAGAATATCTTCCCCAGTGATGCCGTATGTTGATTTTTCCTTACAAATTAGCAGCAGCAAAGATAACACATTGCCCTGCTCCACCTCATCACAAGCTTTGTTTGGAGCAGCTCCCATTACAGTGGCAAAGGTACTGTGCCAGGAAGGCAGGAGACGATGTCAGGGAGTCGGAGTCCTGGACTGAGCCATCTGCCACTTTGAGGCCAAAGTCACTGCAGGGGCAACGTGCTGTTCTCTCCTGCTAGTATTCAACACAAGGTGCTCACAGTCTAGGCCCGGCCGGGTATTATTCGAAGAAAAATGCATTCCAACTTAAAAATTCTACCTATGGAACGTGGTCCTGTCTTTAGAAAACGTTACCTGTTTTTGTTGATGTCTCTAACAATGCCTCTAACAATGCATGCATCACCAACACGTCTGTCTACTATAATAATTGGTCTGAATGAGGCATGTTTGTGCAACTCCACCTTAAATACAATCATCAAGACTGGTAGAATGCTCTGGCAGTTTAAACAGACCCCAAAATGTAGCTCTTTCACGTGAATACTAGAACAGATTTCGAAACAGACAAGCCCAGATTTGGATATCAGCTCTGCCACTTCGTTCCTGGACCTTGGGCGAGTTTCAGATTCAATTCGACATCTCTAAAATGGGCATGAGGAAAATAACCACAACTAATAAGCACAAAGTCCTACTGCATCCCAAATACAATGGTAAGTGTCTTAGACCCGTCATGCCATTTAATCCCCCTAGTAAGCCCGTTAGTTGGACAGCTATCCCACCCATTTTACAAAGGAGGACACAGAGGCTCAGAAACATTAAGTGTCCTCCCATAGTGGACTCGAGGATTAGATGAAGTGAGCCATGTGACGTGCTTCACACACACTCTTCTCCTTACTCCCTCACAGCTCAGCTCACTGAGTTTTTCATCTCTCTTTCTCTGCGAAACCTCCCTGAGTTGCTTGGGGGCAAGACAATCGATGTCTATGAAACAAAAATATAACATATATTCTTCAGCTTCACATTCTTCAAATAAAAGGCATCTTCTCTCTTAATTGAATATATGGTAGGTATGGAAACAAGCGATTATGGAGACAATCACTGTTAATATAATGTAACATATTATATCCCTTCATCTTTTCTCTCTATATATACTAATCTATTATTGCTATTATTTATTTATACACAAACACACAAGTGTAAATGTACTTCATTCTTTTTAACAACTGTTTCGTGTTCTACAGTGTGACTACACCTAATAATACATGTAATTATCATGAGTTGCCTCTAAGGAGGCCAAGTATCTCTGGAACTCATGTGTACATGGGCGCGCACATGCACACACACACACACACACTCACTCACTCACTCACAGATGAAACCTGTCACCCCAGAAACCTGTGACTGCTGCTGGAGAACTCTACTGTCATTTCTTTGTTATGAAAATGCCTTATTTCTAGATGTATTCTATTCAAATGCTGGTACCCTACTTAGGTGCTCTGAATCAATAACTCATTAAATGACACCCTTAGAGATTGATGCCTGGGTAAACTGAGAAAAAAGAAGCAGAAAATGGAAGTGGAATGTGCAAAAGAGAAAGCTTTGCCATTACAGTTTGTTTTCTGAGTGGTTGCCGTCACTGGTGTTATACTATCTCTTTTGTGTCATCAGCCCTAAAACACATCACATGGCACCTTCTACAACCATCTTAGTGCGTCACTCAGCAGTTGCTGCCACTCACTTACATGCTGTCTTGAGGAAAGTTTCCTTGGGTGTCACAGGGACCTCGCAATCCTGGTGAATATGTACTGCCTTTGTAAATGAATGGATGCTACTTATATACCTAAAACACAGCCTGAGTATCCATCGTTCAGAAAGAAGCTCTAAAAGGTACTAGGGAATAAAGGCATTGCCTTGATCTCTGGAGCACTACTGTCTATGCAAATGTCTATGCTTGGCTGGCCCGAGCTCTTTAAAAGAAGTCCAGAGAACAAACTGAGGGTTGATGGGGGGTGGGTGATGGGTATTGAGGAGGGCACCTTTCAGGATGAGCACTGGGTGTTGTATGGAAACCAATTTGACAACAAACTTCATAAAAAAAAATAAAAAATAATAATAAAAAAAAATAAAAGAAGTCCAGGTCTATTATTCTACACCCCTTGTCTCAGTAAGATAGGTTAATAGGAGAAATGTCTCTATTGCAGAAGATAAAAGGACAGACCAAAGCCAGGATGCTCACAATTTTCCAGACCTAAGAACCATGCAGGATGCTTTTAAAATTGGATTTCTAGATCCAATTTGGGAGTAGACCCCAAAAAGCTGCATTTAATAGGTTATTACTCAAGAGATAAAGATGTAGGTAATTTGTGGACCATACTTGGAGAATCACTACAGGGTATGTGCTCAAAAAAAAATAATTTTAATACCCTACATTACAAACCTGTGTTGCTCTCTGATTCTGCCAATGTGAAGTGACTATAATTATATTTAATCTTCCTCATGTAAACACTTGAAAAACTAGACAAAATATGTTAAACAACCTTTTTCTTTTTCATACAATGAACAGTGTAGTACAGACAGCACAAGAACAAAGAAACCAGTGAGGCAAGCCCTATGATCATCCCAGCTTTCTTCCCGGAAGCTATTCCTGGATCACAATACCAGAAGAGGTACCCCATACAAAAAATAATTGTCTCGGGGCACCTAGGCGCCTCAGTCGGTTAAGCTTCCAACTTTAGCTCAGGTCATGATCTCGCGGTTTGTGAGTTCAAGCCCTGCATCGGGCTCTGTGCTGACAGCTCAGAGCCTGGAGCCTGCTTCAGATTCTGTGTCTCCCTCCCTCTCTGCCCCTTCTCTGCTCATATTCTGTCTCTCTCTCTCTCTCTCTCAAAAAAAATAAACATTAAAAAATTTTTAATAATAATAATTGTCTTAATGAGTTGAAAAGAAGAGACTGCAGTGACTGAATTTGCAGGGAGGAAAGCATCCTCAACAAAATGCTCCCTAAATCTGCACAGCATTCCCCTTGGGCCTGCTGCTAGAGCCCAAGTCATGGATGAGTAGAATAAAATTCAAGAAGGATGGGCAAAGCTCATCCCAGCTCAGGGCTGGGAGGAATTTGAGCAGAGGGGTTTTCAGTGAACCCTGAAACATTCAGTACAAACTCCAGAAGAGTTATGTCTTAGTAGGAAGACTAAACTCGCCCTAGAGGAAAAACCTATCCAAACAAAACATGAAAGTATCAAGCTGATCCACAATTAACTAAACTGCCTGAATAGTAAAGTCCAATATACTTTTAAGAAAGACAATGTATTATGCGGAGGGAAATAAGTCAGTCAGGGAAAGACAAATACCATATGATTTCACTCCTATGTGGAATTTAAGAAACAAAACAAACAAGCAAAGGGGAAAAAAGAGAGAAAGAGGCAAACCAAGAAACAGACTCTTAATTATAGAGAACTGATGGTTACCAGAGTGTAGGTGGGTGGGGGGCTGGGTGAGTGCACTTGTGATGAGAACCAGTTGTTCTATCAAAGTGTTGAGTCACAGGGGCGCCTGGGTGGCGCAGTCGGTTAAGCGTCCGACTTCAGCCAGGTCACGATCTCGTGGTCCGGGAGTTCGAGCCCCGCGTCAGGCTCTGGGCTGATGGCTCGGAGCCTGGAGCCTGTTTCCGATTCTGTGTCTCCCTCTCTCTCTGCCCCTCCCCCGTTCATGCTCTGTCTCTCTCTGTCCAAAAAATAAATAAAAAACGTTGAAAAAAAAATTTTTCAAAGTGTTGAGTCACTAAATTGTACACCTAAAACCAATGTTATACTACATGTCAACTGGAATTTAAATAAAAACTTATAAATAAAAAAAGACAACAAATTTCAGCTCTCAATAATGTAACATTCGCAGTATCCAATATGCAATTTGAAAAAATGACTAGATAAGCTAAGAAATAAGAAATAGAAAATGTATCATCCACACCCAGGAGAAAAATCAATCAAGACAGACAGATCCAGGAATGATGGCAATGATAGAAATTGCAGACAAAAATATTAAATTAGCTATTATAAATATACTTAACTAGTAAAAGAAAACATGAACATAATACAGAGAGGTGTGAAAGATAAAAAAATAAAGCAGATGAAAATTCCAGGGATGAAAAAATACAATAAACAAGTTGGATGGGGAAAACAGATTAGACACTATGAAAAAAAAATTGGAGAACCTGAAGATACAGCAATAGAAAATACCCAAAATAAAGCACAAAGGAAAAATGACTGAATAAAAAGAACAGAGACTCATATGACACACTATCAAGCAGTCACAGATATAGGTATCTGAAGTCCTAGAAAAGGGAGGGGATAAAAATCACTTTCAAAATGGATTCTAAAATTTATATGAATATTCAAAAGACCTAGAATAGACAAAACAACTTTGAAAGAGAGAAAAAAGACCTAACCTACCTTATTCCAACACTTATTATAAAGCTATTTTAATCAGGACAGTATCATAGTAGTATAAGGGGACACATAAAGATCATTGAGTCCAGGAATTGACCGACACTTATGTTTTCAATTCATTTTCAACAAAGGTGCCAAAGTAATTCAATGAGGAATGAGGAGTAAAGAGGAGAATGCAAACCTGAACAAAATAGGGGAGGCTATTAAACTGCAACATACACCTGGCAGTCTCTGTCAACCCAGCACAGAAGTCTGAGCAAAGGTTTTCATTGGTGGAGTCTTATGTTGAGTGGAAATACCTACGTCACTTTGGTGAGTCATTGGCTAAGAGATCGTCTTAAGAGCATGGCCCTGACTCTCACTGCCTAACTCAATTATTGGCCAATAAATAGTTGGAGAGTAAGATATTCTTGGAGGAAAAAAAAAATGAACTTCAATCCTTACCTCACGCCATACACAAACATTAAAACAAATGACTCACAATTCTTAATATATAAACTGTAACTATAAAGTCTCTAGAAGAAAACATAAAAGAAAATCAAAACCTTGGAGAAAGGTTTCTTAGACCACAGAAACTACAAACCATAAAGGACAAGTAGAACTGACTTCATCAAAGTTCAACCTTTTACTCTCTGAGTGACACTGTTAAGACAATGAAAATATTGCATATGTGGCAAAAGACGTGATGCAGATTACATGAAAAACTATACCACTCAGTAATAAGAAAACAAATCAATTTTAAAATGGGCAAATGATTTGAACACTTCAGTAAAGAGACAAATGGCCAATAAAGCACATAAATAGCTGATTAATACCATCAGCCATTAGAGACATTCACATTAAAACCACAGTAAGATACCACTATACTCCCATTAGAATGGCTAAAAATAGAAAGACTGAAATATGATATACTGTCAAAGATGTAGAATGTAAACTAGTAGAACCACTTTGAAAAACAGATGGCAGTTTCCTTTAAACTCAAACAAGTACTTACTAAGATCCAAGAATCCTACTCCTATGTATTTAACCAAGAGAAATGAAAGCATATGTCCACCCAAATACTTCTATGTAAATGTTCATAGCAGCCTTTTAAATAATATCCAAAATTTTTTAACAAACTAAATCAACAAGTGGGTGGATATAAATAGTGGCATATTGATATAGAATATTCAGCAATAAGTAGGAAAAAACAAATATTGCAAAAAATATGGATAACTCTCAAAATCATTATGCTATGGAAAGACATGAGATAAAGGGAATATATATTTTCATTAATCCATTTACATGAAATTCTGGAAAAATAAAAACTAGTCTATAATTATAGAAAGCATATCAATGGTTACCTCGGGTCAGGGTGCAAGAGAATGACTTCAAAGGGGCGTGAGGGAACTTTTTGGAGTGAGGAAAGTGCTGTATACCTTGACTGGTGTAGTAGTTATAGGAGCAGTTATACATTTGTCAAAATTTATCTACTAGTATACTTAAAATGGATCTATTTAATTGCATGTAAATAATACTTTGATAAAAAAAATTTTTTTGAGTGATGTGTTCTCTGTAATTTTCTCATCCATCCTGGGCTCATCTTGCCTTTGTTGTCTATAACTATGTAAGTCAGGGGCTGCTTTATAAACCTTTTTAAAAAGATATTTTTATAACTTCAAATGTTTGTCAATAATGACTTTTCTCCTCTGTGGGCCTACTCACCATTTCCATATACTTCTCTACGAACAAATTCACACACAGCATTTCTCTCTGTAACCAATCACCTAATGACCAGTAGTTCTTTACCTTAGAATGTGGTCTTAGGATTGATCTCTCCCCACATCAGTCATGAGCATTAACATACTTGTCCTTGGCAATTAGGCAACATATCCTGTTTACAAGAAGTGAACATTTCTTTGTTTGACAGAGAAGCTGAATATGCTTTCCCCTAGGCTTTCTGAATATTTGGAAACTGCTCTTTGTATATTAGTCCCCATGTGACTTTAATTGAGATTGCCTTAAATTTATCATTTTATTCAGGAAGAACTGCCAGCTTTTCAGTTTTAACATATTTAGGCTTCCCATCTGGGAATCTGGTTTGTCTTTCTCCTCAAGCTTTCTTTTATGTGACTTGGAAATTTTTCATTAGCTTTCTTAAGTACTTTCAGAAGTATTTCTAAGTACTGTATATTTCTTACTGCTATTGTACTTGAGGATTTTTTCTATTATACTTTTGAATTGAATGTTGCTAATATGGAGAAACTATTGTTTTATGACAATATATTTCTTGTAATTATTGATGTTTTTGTTGGGATTAGTTTTCATATTATCTGCAAATAATATAATAATAATAATAAAATAATAAAATTTCCATTTACCCCTCCAGCATTTTTGCCTCTTATTTAATCTGCTTATAACATTAGCTAGAATTTCCAAAACAGTATTAAATAAAAGTGGTGATGTCATTGCCTTGCCTCTGACTATAATGGTAATCAATACCTAGAGTGTTTACCATTAAATAAATGTTAGCCATTGATTTGGAGTTATTTTCCTTACCAAAACAACTTAATGCCTTACAAAGCCATTTTATCATAATTGATGTTTTAGAAATACTGTCAGCACTGAGGCAGATAACAGTTTCACCCGCGTGCCAAAACAGCTCTAGTACCTTCCCAGGATACTGAGAAGAAAATCCCAAATTATTTACCATGGTCTATCCAACCTGAAGCATTCTAGTCCCTGATAAGCCCTCCGAACTTACCAATGCCTCTGACTCTGACTCATTACCTCTATCTTATTGACTTATTTCTGTTCATAGAAGATGCCAAATTTGTTCTTACCTCAAGGCCTTTACACCTACTACTCTCTCTGCCTAAAGCAAATTACCTCCAGATTATTTCATCCCTGAATCTCTCTCTTCATTTAGATCTTGCCTCTAACACCCTCTCCTTGGAAACAACCAAATACAGCAACAAACCCTGGTCTCTTTAACACATTATCTAGTTTTATTTAAGTCACCTGACACAATCTGATATTATCTTATTTATCCACATTTTTTCTGCCCCAACAACTTCCCAACTCATCCCAACTAAAATATAAATTCTGTGGTCTGGTCCAGGGTTTGGCAAATATTTTTTAGAAAAGGTCAGATAGATTTTGTAGTAGTGTGGGCCATGTGGTCTCTGTTGCAACTAGTTAACCCTGCCCTTGTAGAATGAAAGAAACCAACAAACAATACATAAATGAACAGTCATGGTAGTGTTCCAATAAAACTTTATTCAAAAAAACAGGCGGTAGAACAGATATATCCCATGCACCACACACAGTTTGCCAACTCCTGTCCTGTCAGTCTTGTTCTCTGCTTCATTCCCAAAGCCTAGAAAAGTACCTGGCTTACAGCAGGTAATCAATAGCAGGTAACCATGAGAAGCATGAATGCTTCCCATAAATTTCTAATTTTATACAGTTACTTCATCTTGCAAAATCTGGTATGTTTACCATTTTTATTTTTAATTAATTTTTTTTATTTTGGAGAGAAAAAGCACAAGTGGGGGAGAGGCAAAGAGGGAGAGACAGAGAGAGAGAGACAGAATCTCAAGCAAGTTCTATACTCAGCACAGAGCCTGACACAAGGCTCAATTCCACAACCCTAAGTCAAAATCAAGAGTCAGAAGCTCAACTGACTGAGCCACCCAGGTTCCCCTAATTAATTTTATTTTTTAAAGTATAATTTTAACATTTTTTTACTTGAAAATTCTGTTATTGTGAAAAAAATGTATTTTACATTTAATTTCAATAAAAATTTTTATTTATTTATTTAGTTTTTAATTTAAATTCAAGTCAGTTAACATACAGTATAGTCTTGACTTCAGGAGTAGAACCTAGTGACTCATCTCTTACATATGACACCCAGTGCTCATCCCAAAAAGTGCCCTCCTTAATGCCCATTACCCATTTAACCCATCCCTCCACCCATCTCCCTTCCAGCCACCCTCAGTTTGTTCTCTGTATTTAAGAGTATCTTATGGTTTGGGGCTCCTGGGTGACTCAGTCGGTTAAGCGTCCAACTTCATGTCAGGTCATGATCTCGCAGTTAGTGAGTTCGAGCTCCGCGTTGGGCCCTTGCTAACTGCTCAGAGCCTGGAGACTGCTTCAGATTCCGTGTCTCCCTCTCTCTCTGCCCCTCCCCTGCTGGCGCTCTCTCTCTCTCTCTCTCTCTCTCTCTCTCAAAAATAAGTAATCAACATTAAAAAAAATTTTAAGAGTCTCTTATGGTTTGCCTCCCTGTTTTAATCTTATTTTTCCTTCTCTTCCCCTATGTTCATCTGCTGAGTTTCTCCAACTCCACACAAGTTAAATCATATGATATGATCTTTCTCTGACTGCCTCACTTCGCTTAGCATAATACCCTCTAGTTCCATCTACATTGTTGCAAAAGGCAAAATTTCATTCTTTTTCATCACTGACTAGTATTCCATTGTGTGTGTGTGTGTGTGTGTGTGTGTGTATATATATGTATATATATATATATATATCACATCTTCTTTAATAAAAGTTTTTAAAAAACAATGCCACTGTGCTAAGAAAATTTGATAAAAGCAAAAGCATTTAAGCAGTGTTTAGTTGTTTACAGATTTAGCTGCTTATAGCTTATTTTGTACAGAATTGTGCAAAATCACTGATGGAATATTTTTGAATGAAGACAACAATAACTGTTATTAATATTAATTATAATAATTACAGCTCAAAATAGTTTATTGTGCTCACTGTGTTACACCCCGTACTAACCAATTACAAGTCTATCATTTTACTATAATTTGTTAAAAGCTCTTAAGAAATAAATCAAATTTGATGAATATATCCCAGTGTGGATTTTATCTGTTAGGCTATCTTCTTTCAAGTATACCTGTTACAAATGTAGTTGAAATTGCCTCTACTCTAATAATTTTGGAGGATAGAAAAAATAAAATATAAATCAATATAAATTTAGCTATCCTATTTTACCATTTCATAAAAATTAAATACTAAAATAAGTTAAGTGGCTATTCTACTTAAGACAAACACTGAATGTGCAGTTTGTGGATTATCCAGGTCCATTATCCCCTCCCTCCCTTCCTTTCTTCTTTCTACCTTCCTTCCCTCTTCCTTCTCTCTTTCTTCCTCTCTCTCTCCCCTTGCCCCAACCCTTCCCTTTTATTTAGCTGCTGGAATTGATCGGAAGATGTAAAACATGTGAAGAGAATACGAGATACTTGTCAATATGCAGGTAGCCCTGACAAGACAGTAGGTAGGCAGAGGCCTCAATAAGGCCTTAAATGAAATTTTATTTGTATGTATTCCCACTATCTAATGTGCATTTCCATTATCTCATCTGACTCTCCATTATGAGTTGATATGTGAGGCCACAAGGCAAGAAAAGTATGTAATACCATATATATCAAATAAATTTTTAAAATTAAGCATATTTTTTTTTTTACATTTTAATCTTGAAATTTATCAAGAGAAAAAAATACTGTTAGAAAGTAAAACTAACCTGAGTAACCTTCATAATGTGACAAAGGAACAACGGGCATGAGTCAGATTAGCTACATTTGTTACTAATAAAAATTTTTTTTAATTTTTTTTTTTAGCATTTATTCATCTTTGAGAGTGAGAGAGACAGAGCACAAGCGGGGGAGGGGCAGAGAGAGAGGGAGACACAGAATCCGAAGCAGGCTCCAGGCTCTGAGCCGCCAGCAAAGAGCCCGACACGGGGCTCGAATCACGGACTGCGAGATCATGACCTGAGGCGAAGTCGGAAGTTTAACCGACTGAGCCACCCAGGCGCCCCACTAATGAAATACTTTTATTTTTATTTTTTTTTTACTAATGAAATATTTTTAATTATATATTTAAAGTAACTAACTTAAGAGTATATAATATAGCCTCTTTTATAATGTATGTATATTTTGCAAAATTTTCTCCCTAAAATAATTTTTATATACTTGTATATGAACAGCAATCCTACTCCTAAATATTTACATAGGAAAAATAAAAACTTGCTTCCATTCAAAAACCTGTGTATGAATGTTTATAGTGGCTTTATTCATAATCACCAAAAACTAAAAACAACGAAAAGGTCTTTCAATGGGTGAATGAATGGCAAAAAACAACTGAGTTACATGCACATAATATTGCTTAGCAATTAAAATAAACAAATTGCTAATATACTTAACAACATAGATGAATCATTAATGTGTTTTGCTAAGTAAAAAAAAGCCAGATTCAAAAGGCTAAGTATTGCATGGTTCCACTTACATGACAAAAATATTTGGACATAGATTCAATGTCATCCTAACCAAAATCCTAGCATGTTTTTCCGTGGATATCAACAAATTGATTCTAAAGTTTCTATGGGGAGGCAAAAGACTCAGAATAGCCAACACAATACTGAAAAAGAAAAACAAAGTTGAAGAACAGACACTATCCAAGTTCCAGATTTATTATAATGCTACAGTAGTCAAGACAATATGGTACTGGTGACAAAGACACAACTAAATCAATGGAACACAATAGACAGCTCAGAAAGAGTCAATTGACCTTTGACAAAGGAGCAAAAGCAATATAATGAAGCAAAGACAGTCTTTTCAACGTATGATTCTGGAACATGTGGACAGCCACAGCACACACACATGTATGCAAAATCGATCAACCAATCTAAGCACAGACCTTACTCAAAGTGAATTACAGACCTAAATGCAAACGTAAAACTGTAAAACTCCTACATAACATATGAGAAAGCCTAGATGACCTTGGATGGTGATGACTTTTAGATAAGACACCAAAGACTCAAGCTATGAAAGAAATAATTGGTAAACAAGACTTCATTAAAATTCAAAACCTCCGTTCTGCAAAAGACAATGACAAGAGAATGAGAAGACAAGCCACAACCAGGAGAAAATATCTGCAAAAGACACATCTGATAGAAGACTATTACCAAAAATATATGAAGAACTCTTAAAACTCAACAATCAGAAAACAAACAACGAGATTGAAAAATGGGCTACAGATCTTAATGGACACTTCACCAAAGAAGATACACAGATGGCAAATAAGCATATGAAAAGATGCTTCACATCATATGTCACCAATCAAATGCAAATTGAAACAGCAACAAAATACCACTATTAGAATGGCCAAAATCCAAAACACTGACAACACCATATGCTGGCAAAGACGCGGAGCAACAGTTACTCTCATTCACTGCTGGTGGGAATGCAAAATGGAACAGCCACTTTGCAAGACAGTTGGGCAGTTTCTCACAAAACGAAACCATTTGATCCAGCAATCGCACCCTTTGGTATTTACACAAAGGACCTGAAAACTTATGTCTGTGCAAAAACCTGCACATGGATATTTATAGCAGCTTTATTCATACTCACCCCAACTTGGAAGCAGCCAAGATGTCTTTCAGCAGATGAATACATCAATAAATGGCACATTCAGACAACAGAATATTATTCAGCACTAAAGAGAAATGAGCTTTCAAGCCATGAAAAGACGTGGAAGAACCTTAAATGCATAGTACTAAGTTAAAGAAACTAATCTGGAAAGGCTACAAAGTCTCTAATTCCCATTATATGACATTCTAGAAAAGGCCAAACTATGGAGACAGTCAAAAGATCAAGTGTTGAGGGGGAAGGGAGAGGGGTGAATAGGCAGAGCATAGAGGGTTATTTAGGGCAGTGAAAATATTCTGTACAATATCATAATGATGGATACAAATCATTATACATTTGTCTAAAACCACAGCTACACCACACCAGCAGTGAACCATAATGTAAACTATGGACTTGGGTGGCTATGGCGGGTCACTGTAGGTTTGTCATGTAGTGCTCCGGTGAGGGATGTTGATGATGGAAGGCCATGCCTGTGTAGCAGCAGAAGAGATGGTAAATCTGTACCTTCCTTCAATTTTGCTGTGAAGCTAAAACTGCTCTAAGAAATTAATGTCTTAATTTAATACATACATATATACATATGTATACATATACACATACATATACATATACATATACATATACATATACATATACATATACATATACATGGACAGAAAACAAATCAGTGGTTGCCATGGGTTAGGAGTGGGGAGATGATGATTACAAAGAAGCAGAAGGGAATTTGGGGGTGTGATGGGATTGTTTGATACCTTGATTATAGTGGTAAATGTCTGTATGCTTTTGTCAGACTCAGAATCATCACTAAAAGAGCAAATTATACTGCATGTAAATTATACATAAAGCTAAGTAAAAAAGTCATCAGAAATTATTAATTAAATAATAGGAAAAAAAAATAAAAGTAAGGCTTAGTTTTCCTTCACATATTAGTTGTTTATAACTTTGAGAGTTATGTTTTGATTATAAAACATATTCATTTGCTTAATTTCTGGTTTTCACGAATATATTTCTGTAATTTCTAGACTGTTTAGAAAGCAATATCAAATATCTCTTCTCTACAAATATTAAACAAGCATAAAACCCAGAATAAGTCTATTTATCTGAGTAGTAAGTAGTGAAATGAGAAATTATTTCCACTGTCAATTATAATACATAGGTGTTATTGGTTTGAGTCTTCAACCAAAGATGAATGGCAATTCTTCCCTTTGCGGACTGACATACCCCTACACTCAGCTGTGTATGAGTTCCTCAGTGCTTCTGGACCCACAAACAACTGACAGCAATTTTCCACTATTAAAAATTCCCTGAGGCACCTGGGTGGCTCAGTCAGTTGAGCATATGACTCTCAATTTCGGCTCAGGTCATGATCCCAGGCTTGTGGAACCAAGCCCAGCACTGAGCTCTGCGCCAAGCGTGCTGTCTGCTTAAGATTCTCTTTCTCTCTCTCTCTCTGTCTCTCTCTCTCTCCTTCTGCCCCTCTCCCCTGCTCACACTCTCTCTCTGTCTACGATAAAATTAAAAAAAAAAAAAAATTCCCCAAAGACAGTGTTTAGTGGAAAGGAAAGCAAACTATTTCCAGCAGCACAAGTTACTCGCACTTTTCCAATGCCGTGCGGTTTTTTGCACCAATAATTCTAACTACAACTGTATATTTTGGCCAAAAAAAAAAGTATTATTATTATCACAGCCACTGATATAATCAACTTTTACACTTTCATCATCCAATCTCAGTTGCTAAAAAAGATTGATTTCAATGGTTAAATTTGCTAATATTATAGGATTCATCTTTTAAGTCATAGAGACAACGTAAGACCAATTTAAGACTGACAATTTCACACTATCAAATAACTCTGGTGCCTAAATATTGTGGAGCCGTGGTGCCCCCATGATATTTCTTTCCGGTCTTCTTTTTACTACTACTGTATTAGCCCTGTTCCTGTTTCACTGAGAAAAACTGAAGTGCCCTGACATTCTATTTGGAATGTTTGAATTAAACATATATCAAATGCATTATAAATTTCTTCAAACAGCACTAAAGAATTTCTGAATAATGTGTCCTCACCAAAATACATAAAGCTGTGATTTTGAGATAATGTTCTTAATTCTGTAGATATGTTTGCCTTTATTAGCACATTTAGATTATAATGTATGACAAACCGTCTGTTGTTTGGGGGGGGGTGTTTTTAAGGAACACCAAAGCCAACTACGTCTTTAAGTCTTTAACACATGACACCAAAGCCAGCTTCATAAATGAACTGAACTAATTATCACTCGGTTATGGAGCCATGCTTACAGGTTAATGGTGCATGTACAGCAGAAAAATGCCACCTGGCTCAAAGGAAGCACCCAGAGGACAAATGGGTATTATTAATCCACCAGGCAAGAACTAGGGCTCCAGCTAATGATAATTAATAGTAGCACAGGCATGGCTTAGACTAAAAATATGCACAATGCTGTGGCACACCAGTGCCTAAATGGATGTCTGAAAACATAAAACATGGACCCCAAGTCACGTTCAACAAGAGACTTACTTCTAAGTAGTTAACTTGAGATTCTTTTTGCTCTCAGTTTTGTGGCCATATTGTTCATGGCTTTGCAAGGTGATTTGCAGCGGCTCCTAGAAACCCAGAGATTCGCCGTCCTAAACTGCTCTCACGAAATGATGAGATGTTGAAACCAACTTGCAAAGAAACTCATATATTTATAAACTTAGCCCTGTTATGCTCCCAGTCTCATACTGTGTGAGATAATAACTGAGGCCAATTTTTGCTCCCTGTTTCTATTTGCTCAATGAGAGTTTCTTTATGATGACAATGAATAAATGAGAACAAATAGGAAACTTTCACATCTTACAGACATTTCACATACCCCAGGTGTTATAGTCAACAAAAAAAATTCTAGATTCAGGATGCATATTATAATGCCAAAATTTTTGTTAAGTTACTTTTGTAACGTTTTTCTAGTTACAAAAATAACTAGAAATAACCATCAGATTGGCTGAAAGGGCAGTCAAGATTTTAAAAAATATGTTAGTAACATATCAGTTTATAACTATCAGTATTTAAGAATATTCTGATGGAGGGGCACCTGCGTGGCTCAGTCAGTTAAGCTTCTGACTTCGGCTCAGGTAATGATCTCATGGCTCATGAGTTTGAGCCCCGTGTCAGGCTCCATGCTGACAGCTCAGAGCCTGGAGCCTACTTCAAATTCTGTCTTCCTCTCTTTCTGCCCCTCCCCATTTGTGCTCTTTCTCTCTCTCTTTTAAAATTAAATAAACATTAAAAATTTTTACGAAGAAGAATATACTGATGGAGACTTATTTTTCCTTCAGCTACTCCATAAACGTAGCCGATGATGTACATCTTCTACTAACAAAAAGAAAGCCAGCAAAGATCATGGTGCGGCTACCTTGGAGGACAATAAAGCATTCACTTGGTGATCTGTTTAAGAGCTGGCATAATTTACATTCTGGCAAAGTTAAAATCAAACAGCTTTTCCAAACTCCATCTAAGGTCAGGTTTTCAGAGTTAGAATCCTCTTGTATCCTAGGACTTCCTACTATGTTACTAAAATTTTTTTTTTTTAATTTTGGCTGCCTTTTCAGTTAATACAATGGTTATTTCTAGTTATTCTTGCCATTTTTGTTTTTTGACATTATAACATGCATCCTGAATCACCTATAGAATTTTTTTACTGAGTGACTATTTTTAAGAATAGTGTAGTAAAAGGTCTAGCAAGGTCTAGCAGTTTATTCAAAACATAACACAGAAGGCTAGAAACCTGTCCACTAGGGAAAGATTGAAATGGAGCCATGTCCACACCATGGTGGGTGAGGCTTATTTCCATTTGGTCTTGGCAACCTCCTATCACAATTTGGGCAAAGAGTGACCTCCTAGGAGTCCATCTGGCTTCTGACGGGGGATAGCAATGAAGAACCTAAAATGTAGGCCAACAGAGAAACTTATCCTTGTGAACTTGGTTTAGGACAAGGCTCCAACTTCGGTCTTAGATGTAGGAGCATTGAAAATAAAATAGAAATATTGCATAGGTCTGGGGATTTGGGCAGTTGGAAAGGAGACTGGCAGTTATGTGCAGGGTGGGGAATGACAAAGGATGGCAATGATGAGCTCTGGGTCAGTCTCTCGGTGACAATTACCTCACTGGTAAGATTCAGTAAACAGCATTTATTCTGTATCAAAACTCATTTCTGATTTTTTTGGTAGGTAATAAAGGGCATGATGGTATAATGAAAGGAGCACAGACTTTGTAGGCAGAAAACTTGGGTTCAAATTCTGAGTCTTCTACTTACTCACTATGACAAAAACTGCTGGCAATTCACCAAAATCCTCTTTTACCTGGACACCCAACTAGGCTGCATTTCCCAGCTTCTCTTATAGTCATACTACATACAACTGAGTTCTAGCTAACAGAATGACAATGGAAGCAATGTAAGGGGTACCTGGGTGGCTCATTCGGTTGTGCGTCTGACTCTTGATTTCAGCTCAGGTCATGATCTCAGTCATTGGGTCAAGCCCCATATCAGGCTCCAGGCTGGGCATGGAGCCTGCTTGAGATTCTCTCTCTCCCTTTCCCTTTGCCCTTCTCCTACGCATGCACGCTCACTCTCTCTTTTTCAAAAAAAAAAAAAAAAGGCAATGCTGATGTGATTTTTGACAAAACAAAGATGCTTAAGAGTTGTCTCAGAGGACAACTAGGCATTTGCCACCCCCATTGTATTATAGGGCATGTGCTGTGCCCCTAGTCAAAAAATAAAAAAGGAGCAACCCTCACAGCTCTCTTGAATTCTAGGTTCTCAGCCAAGAACAAACTGAGCACATGCTGCTAATCTCTCCTCCCACCATTAACTACCAGGAAAGAGAGATTTTCTTTTTAATGTACAAATCCATAACAGGAGACAATAGGAGGGGGGTTTGCCCATTTTTAACTCACTGAAGGCACTCCTTGTCTGACGTATGGAACAGAATTAAAGAAAACCAGAATTTCAAGCCCTCATAGAAGATGATGACTACTAAGAAAGAGCCAGGTTCAAGGGCTTTCTGGTGATTAAGGTGGGTACTTCAGTAGAAATAGCCAAGCAGTTCAACTTGCCATCATCATGTCTACTCGTGGGCAAAAGAGAGCCGCACAGGTGTCTTCCCCAAGGAGGAACCAAGAATATGCACGGAAGGCTCGGAGAGGCAGGACAGTCTCCTAAGTGTCTGGCGTATCCACCACGTTCAAAAGATCACAGAGCCCAATGCTTAAAGTTTCTCCCTGAGGCCACAGCAATCAAAAGCCAACGATACAGCTATAAAACACCAACCTGGGGGCCCCTGGGTGGCTCAGTCGGTTAAGCCTCCGACTTTACTCAGGTCATGATCTCACGGTTCGTGAGTTCAAGCTGCTTTGGATTCTGTGTCTGCCTCTCTCTCTCTGCTCTTCCCCCACTCATGCTCTCTCTCTCTCTCCCAAAAACATTAAAAAATGTAAAAAAAAAAATTTTTTTAAACACCAACCTGAACAGATTATTATGAACCAAGTCAACAACAATTTCCAAGTTTTATTTTAGGAAAAGCTAAACATGAACTTCATTAACTAATTAAAGGTATCCACAAAATGCCAAAAGTAAACAGGACATAATATTTGATAAAAATAAGAAATAAGGCAACAATGGTTTCTTTGCTATCACTTCTTAATTAAAACAGTGCAATGAAGTGTTTTGCCAGAGCAATGAGACAATAAATGAAAAGTAGTTTTAAAACTCTCTAAAATAGAAATGAACTGGAAATATGAAAAACTTTTTTAAGGAAGCCATAAAATTATCCCAAATGACAGAAATAATCATCTGAATAAAGAAATTCATTATAATTCTCTAGAATTCAGTCTTAAATTTAATATAATCCAAATTCCAGTAGGATTTTTTTAAGTTTTTTTAAGTTTTTTTATTCATTTCAAGAGAGACAGAGAGACAGCAGGGGAGGGGCAGAGAGCAAGGGAGACAGAGAATCCCAAGCAGGCTCCCCACCATCAGCACAGAGGCCAATGTGGGGCCCAAACCCACAAAACATGAGATCATGATCTGAGTCAAGATCAAGAATCAGACACTTAACTCACTGAGCTCCTCCAGTGGGATCTTTGAAGGAATTTGACAGGCTGATTCAAAAATTATAAGGATATCAAAAATATTTTTGAAAAAGAAGAACAAAGAGGATTATCAAAACATACTAACAACGTAAGGAAAATTAAACCTGACTATTAAAATAATGGGGCACCCAGGTGGCTCAGTCGGTTAAGTATCCGACTTCAGCTTACGTCATGATCTCACAGTTCATGGGGCTGAGCCCCACATCAGGCTCTGTGCTGACAGCTCAGAGCCTGGAGCCTGCTTCAGATCCTATGTCTCCCTCTCTCTCTGTCCCTTCCCCACTTGCACTCTCTCTCTCTCTCTCTCTCTCTCAAAAATAAATAAACATAAAACAATTTTTAAATACTTCTCATGTATCATATTTGTATTCTTGCCAGGGAAATTTACAGTGATATTATCTTGTTTCTGGTCATATTGTGGAAATTTTTTTTTTTTAGTACTGTCTAGAATAAGCTCTCCTCAGTTCCAGCAGACATATATCTTACTTGCCAATTTGTTCATCTCTTTATCAGATATTGGTCTGAGATTTAGAGCAAACATTGTACAACCCTTCCACAGGACAGTATTTCAACCTTCTAGACAGGCTACTGACATACAAGGTTACAGTGCTTCCACATGGCAAGAGGGAAATTGTCCTCAGCAAACTTTCAGCCAACTGAAATCGTTCTCAGTTATTCCATCTTCTTCAATAACAAGAAAAAGAAAAGTATAATTTTTAAAGACTTTTTTAGAGCAATTTTACATTCACAGCAACATGAAGAGGAAGGTACAAAGGGGCGCCTGGGTGGCTCAGTCGGTTAAGCATCCAACTTTTGATTTCAGCTTAGGTCATGATCTCACAGTTCGTGAGTTCGAGCCCCGCATCTGGCTCTGCACTGTGTGGAGCCTGCTTGGGATTCTCTCTCCCTCTCTCTGAGACCCTCCTTGCTTGTGCTCTCTCTCACTCTCAAACAAATATAAATAAATGTAAAAAAAAGAGGAAGGTACAGAGAGTTCCCATAATATCCCCCCCCCACACACACACACATAGCCTCCCTCGTTATCAGCATCCCCCACCAGTGTATTTGTTATAACCTGTGAACCTACACAGACACATCATTATCCTCCTAAGTCCACTCTTAACGTTATACATTCTGTGGGTTTGGGCCAATGTATAATGACACGTACCCATCATTACAGCATCACACATCCAGTATTCTGCCCTAAAAATCTCTGCTCTGCCCAACGATTCCTCCCTCCCCTCCAGCCCCTGGCAACCATTGCTCTTTCTGCTGCCTCCACAGTTTTGCCAAGTATATCAGGAGAAAAAAAATTTAATGAAGAATGCCTTGAAAATCATGATTGATTTTAGCCTCTGTTAAAGTCAGACTGATCAACCAAATTCACCAGTTGTATTTTTTTCCACTGACAGTATTTTTCCATATCGTTGTCTCATTTATTTTCCGTCATCAAAAAGCACTTAAAATACCAATGACCCCCTCCAGAACAAGTTCATGGATGAAAGGCCCTGACTGGCTACTAATGCATCAGGTTTATAACCTTTTTTTTTTTTTTTTTTAAGCACCATTTTCAGGTCCAAGAGTTTCAAAAAGACTACTTTTTACAGAATAGTTTGGGAAGTCTGTAGGTGAGGGAAGTTATTTTTGAGAGAAGACTGAAGATAAGACAGTAGAAGTTTAAGATAAAACTTCTCCATCAAGGGTTTTAGTCTATTATCATGAAATTGAAACAAGATGAATCGTCCTCCTTTCCACTTATGCTATGAATGTCATCTTTTCAATTTATAGCGTCTTATGGTTCTTGAGAAAACTGCTCTGCTCATTGTCTCTCAGGCAGAAGTTGCCCCGAGCATGGAGAGAGCAGGGAGGTTATGAGGATACTAGAACAGAACAGCGGTCTGGAGAAACCAAGCCTTGAGGAAAGAATATTATTTTTTTAAAAATTTAAACGGTCCATATTATTTTCTATTCTCAAGATAATTAAATTTAATCGTTGTGTTGAGCTCCCTAAATAGACAAGGTTTTTATTCACTCAGCCTCAGCATAAGCAGAAACGGAGAGCACACATAAGCCAGGAAGACATAATTTGGAGTCAAGAGCATCAGATTTTGAATTCCATCTCTTCCAGGTCCTAGCTGATAACCTTGTACAGGTTTCATACCATTCTTTGTGACTGCATTTCCACATCTGTTAAATGGGATTGCAAATACGTCCTTCATTGGCTGTCATGAGTCTTATGTGAGATAATGTCTTCTTTGCACTGTCAGGCACATACTAATAAGAACTCAACAGATGACAACTGTTGCTATGCACTTTGTATTTTTTAAATCACAATGAAGATTCGGAAAATGTATCCCTGGGATTAATAAAATCCACTCACTCAGTTTAGGCCAATTTCTTCTTGCTTCAATCTCTGCAGTCCTGGATGGAATACACACCATGACACCTACAAATTACCCCAATTAGGCAAGAAGTAATTTAACCCAGAAGGCCAGGTCAGTCCATTTATTGATAGAATTTACTGAAACAGTTATTTTGGATTAGATGATGAATCTGAAAAAGGTACCCTTTATATATCACATTTCTCCAATAATGAAACACCCAAACTGAATTTCTATCAAGACTATAGACTGAGAAGCTAACATTAAATTCTGTTACTTAAGCTATCCTCTGTTCACTGAGGCACTTATCCTCAAAGGAAGGCATGAATCAAAAGAGACAGTAGAGTAGCACACTCCAGGCTAAAGTATGGGTGTATGAATAATTAGCTCCTTCTATCATTCATTCATTTAATCAGTAAGTATTTTTTGAGCACCTACTACCTGTCAGGCATAGTTTTAGGAGCTAGAAACAGAGCAGAGACTGAAACAAAGCCCCTTCCCTTAAACACACTAGAGATGGGCCATAAACAAATAAGCAAATATATGTATAGGTCATATAGGTCATAGGTCTCTAATATGTACTATTGTCCAAAATAACCCAAGATGGGGTTGATTAGGAATGCCAGCTTCAGAGTGGGGGTGGGAAGCCAGAGGCCTTTCTGAAACGATTACTGAGCAGAGATCTACAGTGGGTCATGCAGGCACCTAGAGACAGACAGCTCCTGGCTGAAATCTTTGGATGAACCACAACATCACAGCTAGTAGCTCAGTGATAATGACCCAGCTTCAACTAAAAATTTCCAGAGAAAGTAAAACAACATTCCGAATGTATACAATTCACGATTTCAAAAACATACTTCCAACATCACAATTCAATGACAAAACCAAATCACCAAGAATGGAATCTCAGAACGTATATAATTCTCAGTACATTGCTGTAAAACCAATCTGCACTGAAGAGGGCAAAAAATCAGCTGCAGAGCAAGGCCCAATGAGCTGTTTTATTGTGGACCGAAGGGAAGTGATTCCAAGCTGGAGAACAGGGAATGCTTTACCATGGCGTGTGAAGAGATGACAAACTACAATGGGGACAGGACACTTGGTGGCAGCCTTGAGGAACCATATTGTCCCACTGCAGAAAAATCTTCAGGGCCAACCAAAAGGCAAAAAATCTTTTTTTTTTTTAAGTTTATTTATTTCTTTTGAGAGAAAGAGAGAGAGTGCACGTGCACAAGTGGAATAAGGGCAGAGAGAAAGGGAGAAAGAGAATCCCAAGCATGCTCCACTCTGTCAGCACAGAGCCCGATGCAAGGCTCAAACTCACAAACCATGAGATCATGACCTGAGCTGAAATCAAGAGCTGGATGCTTAACCAACTGAGCCACCCAGGTGCCCCAGGGCAAAAATCTTAGTCACAGCAGCTTTAGACAGGAGCCACAACTGGTCATCAGAAATGGACCTAACACGGATTCAAGGAGAAAAGCCACAGCTGCACAATAATATACAAATGCCCTTTCAAAATGCCCAAACACACAAATTTATTCCATCACATAGGTCCTGGTCATGCACATGACAGGCATTCAATTCTTGATGACATAAGACGCTGCATAATACGAAACATTATGTTTAAGTTAGAAAAATGTGGTCTTAATCGCCATGCAGTTTTGTGACGGTCAGGCTCATCTTGAATCAGAAACATCCTATCTTAATATTCTCCGCCATCATGTGGCTTGAGAAGACCTCCGTGTCAGGTCCACCTTGGGCTTAGATTTGTATTTTTATGGGCTGTATTTTCAAAGGAATGCACATGGTTGCCAACCTATCAGACACATGCTGACCAGGTAACAACACCTTCAGCAATCTGCCAGTGCAAAATTTAATGATATGACTGTGAAACTCTCACATGTTCATATTACAGAAGTTTTAGTTTTCTGGCTCTGTATTTTCTTTCCAGGACTAATAAAAACATGTTGCCTCTTTATCCTGAGTTTCTTCCTATTCGTTTCCACAGAATTGTGGGCTTCCTGGGAAGGTTCTCTGGGCTCATTTTAACCACAGGAGCAATGCCAATTGTGTTGTGTTGGCTGTAGAGTGCCAGTTGTAGAAAGTGGTGCCATATTTCTTAAGGTAGGAGTTACGAGGCAATCTATACAAGACCGGTCATACGTTAACTTGTAAAAGTCGCACCAACAAAGAGTCAGCCCTGGTGCTACGTAAAGAACAGAGAGAGAGGAAAAAAATTCCTAATCTTAGGTTGACTGTGTTGACTTAAACAGTTTAATAGATTCTAGCTTGTCAGTAACATCCTAGATTTAAGTTTAGAAAATCATATTTTAAAAAGCTAGGCCATATTACAGGTTAGAATCTAATAAGGATACCAAATTGAAGCTGAAGGGGAAAATCAACAGAATAAGGATCTTAGCTAACATACTGTGAGAATATAAGACAATCACCAACTTCAGATTATATTCCTCTATCAAGCTTCACAGCCATATTAAACAATGAAGAAAGGTTATCACTGAGGTCATCTTCAATCAAAAGCAATTTACTACAGATCTAAGCATTGTGTTTGAAATGACTGAGTTCCTACAAGTTGTTCTAGCATCGAAGCCCTGAAATGGATGGTGAAATGATAGAAAGATGGGGCATAGGACATGTCATCAACTTTTAAAAGAGACAAACAAATTAGTGTTCTTAAAATACTAAGATTTCTCTTCAAACTTAAAGAACCTGAACCTGTGGGCCAAACAGGATGAGGCATGTCTGAGTGATCAGTTATGGAACACCTCAGACTGTCAGAGTCAAGATATCATTGCACCTGAGGAATTAATTGACCATTAAGACATGTCTGGCCAACCAATTTCAAAATGGATTTTTTTTTAATTCACTGAGGATCTTGGTATTGTAAAAGTCTTCAAGTAAAATCCAGTGTCTGTAAGTCCTACAGGATGGGATGATAATTAAATGTGGAACTTGAGAAAACATACTTCCAAACTAGCCTTTTTTCTGTCTGGCAAAAAAAGGAAAGTGAATTTTAAAACTACAAACACATACATACACCAACACCAGTCTTTATTTTTCTTTATTTACTCAACCCATTAGCTTGAATTATATTTTTTAATTTCAAAAATATGCCAGCCCATATTTAAAGAGACTTCACAACCCGGAAAGATTAGGATCATACCAGATTAGTAGTGTTGGGGACTTAATCCAAGGCATCTCATTAATCCTCACAATAAACTGTAAGACATTACCATACCAGTCCTGTCAGATGGGTCATTCAGTGAAAACATGCTTGACTTGAACAGCATGAGTACTAATAAGTGTGGCAACGTGTGTCCAACTAGCAGATGGCCTCTTGTACCCAGCAAGGAGCCCCTGCTAGATCGTAACCCAGATCGTATTTTTACAGTTCACAACTTGGTGAGGATGGTGTGTTCCAGCTGTCAATTACTTTCTAGGTTTCCTCTGGACATGTGTAATTTAAGCTCTAATATTCAAAACATTAGATTTAGACCAGGGAAGATCCAGCAATGTGAACAATAGACTGTAAGTCCGATGAAGACAGGGATTCACTCCTGTCTCCCAAATATCTAGGACAGTACCTGGTACAATGGAGTACGTACACTACAAATATTTGTCCCATGGATGAATAAATGACAATATACATTTAAAAGTAATGTTTGAATGGAAAGTGTTACAGTGCACATGTTTGGGACAAGAGTTCGTACTTTTCATCAGATTCTTGAAAGGGTCTTTGAGTTATGATCTGCTACTGGAAGAAATGAGGGATTCCCACATTAAGTGGCAAGTGAAACCTCTTAGGACTGTCAAACTTTAACATTTGATCTCAGAAAACTTCTACTTTTATAATGCCACTACGTTTACACTTCAAAGTGCATCAGGCCTAAAAGCCCGACCTCTAACCATGAGACTGAAGGTTCTCTTCCTTATAAAGGAATTCTAAATTGTATTGAACCAGAAGGGAGTCAGATGCAATCCCCAAAACCTCTCATAGAGGGTAACTCCAGCTCTGCTAATAGAGGAACCCCACCCCACCCACCACCCCCGTCTGTTTTCTGTCAAGGTCAGGCCACCAAAACAGCCTCAGCATTAATCCACCTGGTGTGAATTTCCAGGAGGGCAAGCGGATTTAATGTGTGGCAACCACATTTTCCAGACTATTGTTTCCTGAGACCAGTTACATTATTATGTATGCTTTCTAAAAAACTAATTAATGCCTAGAGTCTATACTTTTCTGACTTATATTTATATCAAAAGTCATATATTTAACAAAACCTCCTTATTGTAAAAGGAGGATAGATTTGTGGTGACTGTAAATTCTAAATCCAAAATTTGGGATGCAAAACCTAAAAACAAATTTTGTTTTGTGAATTTACTATACTAGAAGTCATACTAAAGGGGCACATAGATGGCTCAGTCAATTAAGCATCTGGCTCTTGGTTTCAACTCAGGTCATGATCTCACAGTTTGTGAGTTCGAGCCCTGCCTCAGGCTCCGTGCTGACAGTGCAAAGCCTGCTTGGGATTCTCTCTCTCCTCTCTCGCGCCTCTCCCACTCACGCACTCTCTCCCCCCCACTCTCAAAAATAAATGAATGTTTTTTAAAAGTATTTTAAAAAAAAGAAATTCCTTTCTTAAAAAATGTCATATAAAATTCTAAAAATGAAACCATATTAAATTGTGTGTGCCATGGTTGACACGTAAAAACGAGAAATTACAGATTTATATATATACATGTATCTGCAAATACACACAAACACACACACCTTCAAATTATCTGTATGTGCCTAACTCTGATTCCAATCTTCTATGAAAGCTAAAGGAAGAGAAAATAGCAGGAAGTCAGGAAATTGATATTTCTCTGAAGTCTCATTTGAAAAAAGCCAGAACAATGATCAGGACAGGAGGGAGGTATGGGATGTGGGGGATGGTTCCGCTAGATGAGCAAGAATTTCTCTGAATCCTCCAGGTCCAAGTTCCATCCCTCCCTCGGGACTGGTGGGGTTTCCACTGTCTCCTGGGTGATTCCCTTCCCTCCTACTTCATCCTTCCCCCTTAGTTCTTAAGGAAATTCTCCTAGCCTAGCATAAAGGTCTGTATTCACAGTGCAAGCTCAGTACATGCTGTTCAACTAAACAAAGTGGACACCATTTTAATCCTATTACGCAGTCCTAGGCTCAGGTTGTTACAAAGCATGTATCATTCCCACAGTGTGAGAGGGCTGTTATCCTTGAACTTGGAGCTGCATAAAAGAAAATCAGGTGAAACTATTATGTCTCTCTGAGTGCCTCATTATCTCAGCCAAGGAAATGAATGTTTTCTGATTATTCTCTACTGTTCTCCAGCATGAAGTCTGGGTTTCATATTTATTGATACTTTTATAGTTGACCTTCAAGCTGGTTGACAGATTTCAACAGTGATGTTTAACAATGAGAAATAAATCACTCTCCCTACCAACACTGTGCTGTTGATGGTTCCCACTCCTCACTTTCTTAGCTCCATTATTTATTCTCAGTCTCCCAATATAAATAAACTGAAAGTGGATTAATATAATGTTGGCCCACGAACTGTATTAGAAAAAGTGTAACTTACTCAACATGACTGAAAAAACAACTAGGGCAAAACACTAAAGATAAGAAACTGCTTTTCTTAAAATAATAAAGTTTAAATCAGATGCTTCTGATTCTATATTTTGTGTTTACAGATCCGGGCATATATGGATCAACCTTACCAATAGAGGCTTTTCTAGGGCAATAGATTTTGTCATTTTTTTAAGAAAGCACATATACAGACAACAGGGTAAACTTCACTTTTCTTTTTTTAATATCCAGGTTCTCCCAGTCTTATATCTTCTGCATGTATATACTAAATATACATATATGTATATGCATCATTCTTAATTGCATGTGTGTATCTAGTGTATATATAAATTTTACACGTGATTTTAGCATATTTGTTGTTAGAACATTTACAGAAATGTGGGTGCTTAAAAAGCTTAAAACTATATTGAAAACTACCAGATGTTACTTAAATATTTGAAGGAAGTGGTCTTTGAGAACAGAAAAAAGCTGGGGGTATTTCAACTGCACATAATTTTGTGGAAATACTCATGAATTTGAGTCCTTTCCTATGGTCAGGATATCCTTATTGATAAATGTATTTGTGTGGAAGATAAAATCCACTAACCTGCCTTTATATACCTATTATAATGGGCAATTCTATTAAATTAAAATAATAATTAAAACATTTAATGAAAGCATAGTCTGTGGTTTCTGCACATTTTGCCAGGAAGAAGCAGAGTTGAGGAAAGTATCTGATTTGAAAATTCACCCAAAATAGTCTAAATGTTAAAAAGGAGGAATGTGAGAGACTTGAATGTCATGAAAGATTTAAAATTAACTAGAGCTATTACAGGTTTTAACTACACAGTTTCAATTTTAAAAATTCAAACCGTTGTTTGTTTTGTCTACCCAACTCCAGATATATATGAAAGCATTTTGAAAAACATATTTGTGTGTCTATACAGAACTTTTCTGATCGTAAAAATTTTTAGACCTTGGGACAGGTTGCCAAGACAAAAACAGTGGAATTTCCTTCCCTGGATACTGTTTAAAGTAGAATAAAGAGCTGTCTGGACCCCTTCCTGAACAGAGGGTACTATTCTGCACAACTTTTGAGGTTCCTTTTCATTTCACCATTGTATAGAATTTTCTAAGGCTACAGGATTAATACTGACATTCTGCAAGCTCTCGTGACTTTGGACATTTATTTCCATTTTCTTTAGCCAGACAGGATTCAATCTAGGTAGTAAGTGATGACTTCAGGGCTTTAGTACTTAAAGATTTTTTCCTATTTCTTTACTGTCTATTGTAAGATGTGTAGCAATGCCTTACAGTAGGAAGCTCTGAGCTTCCCTGGAACAAATGGATCTTGCATGCTGTCTTTAGTATTCCCTTGATTATCGCCCACTTCTCCAATTATGCTTCATTAAAGCACAACATCACAGTGCATGCCCGACCCTTCTAAATTCAGTATGACTGTGATAGACAACCATGTAACCCAAATGTTCATGGGTTCCCCGACCATGATGTAGCAAAGTCTAGCCATTGTGCCCTCCACAGAGACATAATCTGCAGATGTGGTCTCACTAGGTTAATCAACACAAGGCAATTTTCACACATCAACCATCATTTTAATTCGGGTGAGAAATACTTAGAGAATAATGACCTTACGTAGCTGTCTGTTCGGTCAGTTCCCATAGACCACAATGACCATATAATTTACTGTCCAATTTAGGACCCTTTTGAGAGTAAAATGGAGGATGGAAGTGTTGGTAGTACTAACCCTGGGACCACAGATATAGACAAATATAGACAGGGATACAGACAGGGGCTGTCCCAGGAAAATGGGAATGCATGGTTGCCCTACTTTGAACCCAAGCCCAGGTGCAGTAGCAGACAAGAAGGATTGCTGATGGAAGTACAATGTTAGAGATGTTTTATCACTCCCAGTTATTTACTGAAAAGGGAAACTACTAAGTAGTACTAAGAAGACAAAGTTCAAGTACATCCATCGTTTTTCTTATGCTCTGCAACCCCTTCTCTATTTTCATTAGATATAATATATAGCATTCTTAAATGTTAATTTCAATAATGCATTCATTTTCTACAATTAAGGCACCTCCATTTATTTTAATGCTTTTGATTTGAGTGGATCCAAGTCTATCATCTTGCACAACAAACTACCCCAAACATAGTAGTATCAAAGAGTAGCCATTATTTCTTATGTCTTCCAGTCCTGGGAGGTGACTGGACAACTAAGTTGACTAAGCTATTGAAGTCTTGCTCCATGGACTTCCTTCAAGTTGTGGTCAGACAGTGTCTGGTATCAATGTCATCTCAAAGGAGTCCCACTTCACGAGTGGTAGTCTTTGCCGACTGTCAGCCAAGACTGCAGCTAAGCGTATGAGCCAGAACCACCTATGCAAGACTTGTGCGTGTGACCCAGGTGTCCTCATAACATGCAGTCTCATAGCATAGCTCTGGATTCCAAGAGCAAGTATCCCAAGAGAAAGAGCCAGGAGGAAGCTATCTCTCCTTTTATGGCCTAGTCTTGGCAGTCCCACAACCTCACATTGACCCCAGATTATAGGAACAAAGATCCACCCAGTCTCAAGGGGAAGGGACAGTGACACCACTTCCTGATGGGGAGTAATGAGGACATACTGTAGCAATAGCATGTGAACTAGGAGATATTTTCACAGCCACCATAGTGGAAAACACGCTATACTCAGAGGATATCCAAGAGATGCAGGAAGAAAACTTGAAAAGGCAAACATTTCTGAATAGACTAAACAATGAAGTGCATATTTTTCTTGACTCAAATTCATATCTTGTAACTTTCTCATTCTTTCTAAATGAGTTATTTGAGGTGGGACTGTTAATGGATTTTTTTCTGAAAAAGAGAGGGAGGGAGAGCATGCATAAGTGGGGAAGGGGAGAGACAGAAAGAGAGACAGAACCTTAAGCAGGCTCCACACCCAGTGCCAAGTTCGATACAGGGCTCAATCTCACGACCATGAGATCATGAACGTGAGTCGAAGTCAAGAGTCAAACACTTAATTGGCTGAGCCACTCAGGCCTCCCAGATTTTTTTTTTTTTTTTTTTTTTTTTTAGTTTAAGCAATGTAGTTCTCAGAAAAGGTGTACAACATCACACTAGCTCAAACTGCTATCCAATAACCACAATACTGGCTACTCCACACCCTGTGTCCTTGATCGAATTCCTGCCGTCATCTCTTACAGGTTACCCTCACTTCAGTCTCTCTCTATAACCCATCTTTGGCATTGAATGAGTTTTTTTCAAAACACAGAAAATTCAGGTCAGGAAATATAATAAATATTCCACCTAATGAAAGTTACTACTTAGCTTTTTGTATAACCAAAACAATAAATTAGAGAATGTTTCACTTCCCTTTAAGAGACATAAAACCCAAACAGAAGTTAAACTTGATTCCGCAGGCTTTTGCCATAACCTGTAATAACTTTATCTTCACACCTAAGGAGTTACCAACATAAGATCCAGTCTTTTTTTTTTTAATGTTTTATTTATCTTTGAGAAAGAGACACAGTACTAGCAGGGGAAGGGCAGAGAGAGAGAGAGGGAGACACAATCCGAAGCAGGCTCCAGGTTCTGAGCTGTCAGCACAAGAGCCCGATGCAGGGCTGAACCCACAAACTGTGAGGTCATGACCTGAGCCAAAGTCAGATGCTTAACCGACTGAGCCACCCAGGTGCCCTAACAAAGGATCCATTCTTAAGTTTTCTCATGCACCCAACCCATCAGATTTAATGATGCATTTGAAAAGAAGAGCTAAGGAGTATACCTAGAGAGATTATATGAATTGTAACATCACTGTGCTTTGAAGAAGATGCAGTTATAAGAGAGAGATTGCTGCAGGTGGTATATTTCATCTTGCTCAAGAAAGATCACAGAAACAATACAATAATGTATTGGAGTCAGAATTCATGTTAATTGCTTTAGGGAAAACTTTGATTCTGGCAACTAGTTATAGATCTTGAAAAGCTCTATAATCTACACAAGTTATGTGTGTAACCATTAAGTTAGGAGTGCAAAATAACATCTTTAAATTTCTTAGAATTCATTTTTCAGTAATTGCTGTTAAACTGTACCCGAAATCATCAGAGTTTAATTTTTGAACAATAATTACCCAAAATTGTGGTACTCTAAAAGCATTTGTGCAAGCTTCCCAATACAGATCACACTACAAGTTAGGTTTAAAGCTCAGAGTGACAGGTGGCTGAGAGAAGGGCACAGTTGATGGGGGTGGTGATAATGGTGACCAAACTCTGGGGAAATGGCTTGCGCACTGAAGGAGGCGCCCGAAGTCAGAGAAGGCTCTGGGGCAGCAAGGGTAGACTGGAAATCATGGACTCCTAAGCCCAACAGGCTGAGTGAGAAAACATGCCCCTGGAAAGCCTGCTCTGTAAACCTATGCTAATTCTGTCTAATCCTTGAGGATACATGAAAACAGTTTGAAAAATTTTGTCTTTAAACCAATTGTGCTGCTTCCTAAATTCGAATTTGATTTAAATTGTTCACTGATGTTATGAATTTCCCAATGCATCCTTCTCATTTGATGTCAGCTTGGAAAGAAACTATTTGGAAATTAAGTCATAGTGCACTTTTCCCTAATTATTTCATAATAATGGGAAGATCATCATTTAAATGTAACCAACCACCTTGTCAAAAATCTTTCCAGTCTACCAACATTAATATAGATAAATATCTGTTAAAACTTGTTTAGTTTTTCCACTACTATTTTTAATGTAATATACTATTTGCAATTTTGTTAGAATTCTGAATTGACAACTCACTATATGTGTTACCTTAGATAAGTTACTTAAACCTTCAGAGTTTCAATGTTCTCATCTATAAAATCAGGATAGTGTAGTATGTAATCGTACTCAAAACTGTAACTATTAAAACTAAATATTAGTGTGGTATCCTACCCTTGATCACGTAAGAATCAAAAGCTTAGAAAATCAAAAAGATTCAAAAGCATAGAACCATTTTCTACCCATAAGCGCTCAAGAGGTTTGTTCTCACAGTGATAAGCAAGAGCCACTTAAAGTCTGTTGTTGTTGTTGTTGTTGTTGTTGTTAGCCTACAAATACATAAACCTAAAGCTCGTGTTAACTAGGGCACCTGGTGGCTCAGTAAATTAAGCCAGACTCTTGATTTCAGCTCAGGTCATCATCTCACTGCTCATGAGTTCGAGCCCTGCATCCGGCTCTGCACTGACAGCATGAAGCCTGCTTGGTATTCACTCTCCTCTCTCTACCCCTCCCCCCTTTCCTTTCTGTATCTTTCTCAAAAACAAATAAAAATAAACTTAAAAAACACTATCGTCTAATCAGTGAATATATCCACATTTAGATATTTTTGACACCACATGTATAACTTCTGAACTCCAATAACTAAAAGTGGAAAATGATTAGTTCTTCAAGTTGGCAGTTGCCAGAGGAGAAGGGTAGGGGAGACAGGCAAAATAGGTGAAGGGGATTAAGAGGTACAAACTTTTGGTTATAAAATAAGTCACAGAAAAGTACAGCATAGGGAATATAGTCAATAGCATTGTAATAACGTATGGTGACTATGCTCACCGTGGTGAGCACTGAGTAACGTACAAAATTGTCAATTCACTACGCCTACATCTGAAACCAATGTAACACTGTATGTCAACCACACTTCAATAATAAAAAAATATAAAGAAAATGACTAGTTCTTTGTTCTAAAGATAATCCTCCTTTTGAATGAAAGAGGAAGATCTAAATGTGAGAAGAAAGGCTTTTGTTTGCAGAAGTCTGTTTACTACGTGACAACAATGATTTGTAGGCCTTCCATAAAGGAAAAGAGTAGACGCTTTCAATAATTCTTTGCTAGGATAATATTCAAGACCAGCAGGGGAGGATGAGCAAGTTGCCTGATTCTACTTTCCAGAGTGGCTTTCAGTTTTTCTGAGGCTGTTGAAGCTAACTGATTTCTGCTCTGGTACAATGACTTTTCCTTCAACATAATAGCTGGGAGTCATGAATCAATGCAGAATTACCTGAGGAAATTCTCATCAGGAATTTAGTGGATCAACTTTTCCAAGTTCTTCAGGACTAGATTTCTGAAACATATTTAGCCTGTGGCAAAGAATGATCAGATCAGAATTTGTTGGGACAAGGCAGGCTCAAGGTCTGAGAAAGGATACACAAGATAACAGAACGATTCTCGTTCTTCTTCCAGAAAAATCCATCTGGAGTAATATAAAGGTAAGGGAGGAGTCAGGATGAGTGAGGAAAAAAGGAAATGGAGACAGAAAATAATCACTAGACAATTATTTTAAAAGGTTGGAAATTATGCGTTTGTCATGAAATGTACCTGATTATCACCTCTTTAAAGGACATCCCTCCATTTCCTTTCCTTAACTAAAACTGGATTGAATCCTTTAAGGGTTTTGCTTTCCCACAACCTTCATGTGAAGTTCTTCAATCTTAGGTCCTAGGAACGGTGTCCGAATGCATGGAAAGCACTCTGCCAGCTGCCCCACAACCTCATTCAACACCCTCCCCCTTCCTTTGATGGTCACAACACCTCACTACACCAGAGACTAGTTGGATTTGTGCTAATTATGCTCTGCCTGACCTTGGGCCGTGAAGAAAGGCCCACATTCTCCTGGCTCCGCACTGTAGTTCCCAGGCCTCTGGCAATTTATCTTCTTTCAACAAGAGCTACTTCTTTTTGTCTCTTATGTTCTCTTATTTTCTTCTTTTTTAAATAATCGTATACACCCAACGTGGGGCTCGAACTCACAACCCCACAATTAAGAGTCACAGGCTCCACTGACTGAGCCAGCCAGACACCCAAGAGCTACTTCTTTGAACCTCATGCCTCCAGCTGATACCAATTTAGCTTCACTGTCCATTATTATTATGGGTTATTCCTCTAATTTTTGGAGGATTTTAGCACCTAGCTTATTGTCTTCCTAGGCCAGCTTCTTCTGTCATCCAGGGCATTCTGACTCGCTCTAGGTCTCTGGTCTCATAGCTCTTCAATCTGCTCTACCATAATGACAGTAACAATAAGTCAGTTTTTACCTAATTATAGTCCAATACAAATCTTTACAAGAACCTCGTAGGTAGATATTATCCTCCATGTATAGATGAGGAAACTGAGATGAAGAGGAGTTTGTTTTTTTTTTTAATTTTTGAGTTTGCACAGGTGCTAGGGAGCTGAAATACACACCCAACTCTGGTCTTGAAAACAGAGTTTTTAACAACTAAGCTATGCTGCCTCCTAATTATCTTTGCCTCAGTTGAAATTTGTGTCCCTGTTCCTAGGTCCCTGTAGCATCAGTTTTGTCACTGTTCGATCCAATTCACTGTGGAAATGCTGAACTGTGAAATCTGTAATCTACCAACTTCTTCCCTTCCATCTGTCACTCATCCTGAGTAAACCTCGCTTTCAAGCTCACAACTTTTAGTTTCTTGACAACCACCTGTTTTCTCAATTTTCTTTTCATTCCTGTCTTTCTCCTCCTGAACGTCACCAATAAAACAATCCAACTCTATGTTCAGTTGTTCCCCCCCCTTACCTCGCCACAACCAGTTTGCCAATCTCAACTCGATTGTTCTTTTTCTCCACACCAGGCCCCGGGTGACAAGTATTATTGAAAGGGGTATCTGCTAATTTAGCACATATTTAACAGGCATTTAATTAGTAGCTGCTATATAGCAGTTAATATGTTGGGATGAAGACACACAATCCCAACCTCAAGGGAGAACACGCGGTCTGGCAGAAAAAGGCTCACAGGTAGTTAAGTACAATAAGTGTTACGTAAACACTTCACATTCAGTGGAGGCAGATAAAGGTTCTGGACTTAAGTCCAGCAAATAAAAAACCATACTATCAAGTGGTCCTATATATGAAACGTCCTGGAAGACCGGCAGAAGTTTGCACAGAAGTAATAAAAACAATAAATCCTTTGTCTAAGTCCTACATTGTCATGTTGGTGAAAGAAAATGGGGCAGTTAGGAGGTGCAAGTTTAGGATGAACAAACCTAAGAGTTACAGTGGAAATATTGGTGAAAATTATAAAAACCATCATTTTTCTTTTTCTGGCAACAATCTTGATTTTCCTTGGGGAATTCACCCTCACACCACTCTTCTGTCCAAAGGTGGTCCAAATGCAGTGAATGAAAGAACTTTGACAAGAGCTGCCTTTCTTTTTTTTTTTTTTTTTTTTTTAGGGAAAATGTGTTTTCTTTATTGTTCCAGTATGTCACCCCTGTGTTCAAGCCTCCCCTTTTGATTTTTTTAAATTTACATCCAAATTAGTTAGCACAGAGTGCAACAATGATTTCAGGAGTAGATGCCTTAGTGCCCCTTACCCATTTAGCCCATCCCCCCTCCCACAACCCCTCCAGTAACCCTCAGTTTGTTCTCCATATTTATGAGTCTCTTCTGTTTTGTCCCCCTCCCTGTTTTTATATTACTTTTGTTTCCCTTCCCTTATGTTCATCTGTTTTGTCTTTTAAAGTCCTTTCATTCTTTTTGATTTCCAAGTAATACTCCATTGTATGTGTGTATATGTATGTGTGTATATATATATATACACACACACACTTTATTATATATTTATATATATACTTTATTTTATACACACACACACACACACACACACACACATCTTTAATATATATACACACACACATCTTCTTTATCCATTCATCCATCGATGGACATTTAGGCTCTTTCCATACTTTGGCTATTGTTGACAATGCTGCTATAAACATAAGAGCTGCCTCTCTTTCAAACTGAATTTGACCCTGAGCTACTGCAGTCATCTGACCAGCATGTGAAGGCTGAGGATAAAGCCAGCACGCCAAAGACAAGCATAAGGTCACAGAGACAGGGAGTCAGAGCTCTGATGAAACTGAGCCTAGAAATTAAACTGTACCTGAAACCTGGACCACTTTTCAGGTTCACAAGCCATTAAATTTGTCTTCATCTTCATATAGTAGGAGTTATACTTTTCTATTACCTACAACTGAAAGAGAACTAATGTGACCCAGTCTAATAAGAAGGGTAGATGAAGCCAGATCTAAATGAATGGTGTGATTTTCTTGCATATACAAAAACTCAGAAAAGAGGTTAATAGCTTATACTCTTACAAGCAGACTGCCTGGATTCAAATTCCAGATATTTCACTTGTTACAAGTACAGCTTAGGGCGAGTTACTTCTAACTTTACTGGCAAAACATGAATCATAATCATTTCCACCTCATACATTTGCTATGAGGATTAAGCAAGTTAAGCTCTTACAACAATCTGGGTCTTATTTGCCAGATCAGGATAATCTAAGAAGCATTGAGGGTATAGGGGGCAGGAGAAATGGAGGTAGGGATTTGCACCAGAAAAAGTGAAGACATATTCTTAGAAAAAAAGCAGCAGTGGCATATGGAAAGCAAAGCAGAGAAAAAATAAGATCCCAGGCTGGCAGGTGTCAAGGAGGAGGAATGTGGAATGAAGCTTCAAGGTATGAGAGTTGAGTGAGAGGGATGGGGAAAGGCTTGAAGAAGTGTTGTTGTGTTTCACAAATTGGTCAAAGAGTTAAAGCCAAAAAAGTTGGTCTATTCCTGTGATCCTGCTCTAAACGTGGGCCATGCAAAACTCCTGCTTATAGCTAGGTTATGTGTTCTTGGACACCACTGGTGTGCAGGCAAAGTAACGCAAGGACACAGGGATGAATGCAAAGTCAAGAAAAGAGAAGCAGGTAGCGTGTTCAAGGGCTTTCTCATCTCTAGTGTGGGAGCAGGTGACCAATTTTCATGATGAGAGAATTCTATTTCTTTAAAAGGAAGACTGAACTGCTTCCCTTGTTAGCTGCAGTGAAGTCTTCCACTTCACTTAGTTGACAGTGGGGAAGAGGAGATACTTATGCACACGTGCATGTGTGCGTCTGTGCGTGTTTGTGTGTGTGTGTGTATCAGCCGCTGAAACACTCTTCTCTGAATAATATTTGTACCAGCTCATTACTGATTTCAAACCTCATCTCCTTGTCATGACCAGGTACAAAAAAAAGGGAGAAAAAAATATAGTCACTTTACCTGATACCAATGCATTGATAACATCAGGATTTACAATGTGATTAAAACATTTGAGGGAAGGGGCGCCTGGGTGGTTCAGTCAGTTAAGCAGCCGACTTCAGCTCAGGTCATGATTTCCCAGTCCGTGAGTTCGAGCCCCGCGTCGGGCTCTGTGCTGACAGCTCAGAGCCTGGAGCCTGTTTCAGATTCTGTGTCTCCCTCTCTCTGACCCTCCCCCGTTCATGTTCTGTCTCTCTCTGTCTCAAAAATAAATAAACGTTTAAAAAAATTTTTTTTAATAAAAATAAAAAAATTAAAAAAAACGTTTGAGGGAAGATTATGCATAAGATAGTCAAGGTATGATCTGACTATATTAGAATATTAACATGAATTACTCATGATTTTTAAACTAATGAACTACTTACACAAGTATAACAACGTATATTGACAAAGATGTTCTCCATGGATACATTTTGTGACAGTAAAGACTGGGAGCACCTTAACTGCCCACCAATAGAGGAATGGTTAAATTGATTATGGCATAACAAGTATATTTTTAGTGTTGTTTAAGTGTGTTACAAGTATGAATTAATTTCAGAATTTAAAATTTTTAATGTAAAATTTTGTAAACACTATAACGTACTGTATAGCCACTGGAAAGAGTAAAGTGGATATGTACGCACTTACATGAAAAGACATTTCTGATGTAACATTTTAAAATTGTAAAAAGCTACAAATCATATAGAATTTAATTTTTTTCTTTATTTTTTTAATGTTTATTTATTTTCAAGAGAGACAGAGCATGAGTGGGGGAGGAGCAGAGAGAGAGGGAGATACAGAGCCCAAAGCAGGCTCCAGGCTCTGAGCCATCAGCACAGAGCCCGACGCGGGGCTCAAACCCACGAACTGTGAGATCATGACCTGAGCCAAAGTCGGACACTCAACCGACTGAGCCACCCAGCTGCCCCAAGAATCTAATTTTTTAAATAAATGTTTAAAATTCTATTATATGTGTTATTTCTGTATCCTTAAAGAGAATTTTACAAAGTTACATACCAAACTGTTATCAGGAGTTCTCTCTCAGGATTGGTAATGGGTGTCAGCAGAGGACTGTTACTTTTTTAATACACAAGTTTTATATTGTATGGGTTTTATTATGTATTTATTTCATTTAATGTAAAACAAAACAATAAACTGGTAGTAATCAAAAACTTAAAAGGATATTTATATAATTTCTTTTTTAAAATACTGTATTTTAGAGGTACCTGGTTGGTTCGGGTGGTTCAGTGTCTCAACTCTTGACTTCGGCTCAGGTCATGATCTCACAATGGTGGATCAAACCCCGCATCGGGCTCTACACTAGGCATGGGGCCTGCTTGGGATTCTCTCTTTCCTTCTCTCTCTGCTCCTCCCCTGCACACACATGTGCTCTCACTCTTTCTCTCAAAACGAAGAAACATTAAAAAATAATAAAATAAATTACTGTATTTTAAATCATGTGAAGAGCCACTTTTGAAGCTAATGTGACTTGAAATGTCATTAGCTTAATGCTTTTTCCATGAATAAAATAAAATGAAATAGTTCATGTGTATGTCATAAGGTTATATGTTAAGATTCAGAGGGATATAATAGTATAAACCATGTAACTAAGAATCAGAATTCATGCATATTTACTGTCAAGAGCATTTTTTGATCTTTGATACAATTTAGAGACCCTTAAGAATGAACTAGGATGATTATATACCACTCTTCTTTTTAGGTGTCCACCACTTTCCTCTTCCCGTGCAACTGCTGTTTACAAAAACTAATCTGTTTTGCTTTGGGAAATCATAAGGCCAAAAATTAAAAATGGTGTCCATAACCAAAAAATCACAATAATAAAGTTTACAGAGACACGAATTCTCTAATAAGTTATTATTTTTAGGTTTACAAAAACAAATATTTTTATTTTATTTTATTTATTTTTTTTTTTTGAGAAAGAGAGAGAACACGAGGGGCAGAGGGAAGGATCTCATGCCTCTGAGATCATGACCTGAGCCAAAATCAAGAGTCAGATGCTCAACTGACTAAGCCATCCAGGCACCCCTATTTAAGCTTTTACTTAAATTCCAGTTAACATCAGTGTAATATTAACTTCATATGTACAATACAGTGATTCAACACCGGGGCGCTCATCACAGCAAGTGTACTCCTTAAATCCCATCACCTGTTTAACCCATTTCCCCCTCACATTCCCCCCAACTCCCCACCCAACTTCCCCCTCCCCAGCCCAGGTAACCTTCAGTTTGTTCTCTATAGTGAGGAGTCTCTTTCTTGGTTTGCCTCTCTCTTTCTTTATACTTCAATAATAAAAATTTAAGTTGACAACGTTACTTTCAAGCGTACAACATAGTGATTTGACACTTCTATATATTACACAACGCTCACCATAAGTATAGTTACCATCAGTCACCCTAATTCATTACCATATAGTGACTACATTCCCAATGCTGTACTTTTCATCAATAACTTTTAAAAGACTTTTCTTCTAAATGTACAAATGACTTGCCTTTGTACTATCTATCAAATATGGTAGCAGTGGTAAGTATTCTTCCAGCAATGATTAAGAAATGCATCAGTACCGATAAAATCTCTATCTTCTTATCAAATCAGTATAGAAAGTCTAAATGACTATGATCATATTATAATTAAAAAATAAATTTCTCTTTCTGATTGCAGATTTAGCTGGATATCTGTTTCATTATTAGAATACTGCCTTTTTTCCAACTCTCCTTCTACAGGGCTTAACCCTGAATACATAAGATATATAAATTAAAAATATAAGAATTTTATAAACAAAATAAAATAATTTTGCCAACTACATACTTTATTCTCTTTGACTCTAGTGGGAATTTGTTGGAAACATTTTAAGGAGAAATATAAGGAAACTTATTTTGTTCTAAGCTACTAATAGTTTGCACATCCAAAATTACCTCTTTCTATAGACATATCAGAAGAGCTTCATAAATATTCTTAATCAGAGACACTAAAATACAGAGCAGTGGATGATATATAGTGAACTTTTTTTTTAAGTTTATTTATTAATTTTGAGAGAGACAGAGCATGAGCGGGGAAGGGACAGAGAGAGAGAGATAGAATCCCAAGCAGGCTCTGCATTGTCAGTGCAGAGTCCCACGTGGGGCTCAAATTCATGAACCTTGAGATCATGACATGAGCCTAACCCAAGAGTCAGTCACTTAACTGACTGAGACACCCAGGCACCCCTATAGTAAACTTTTTATGACACAGATTTCTTGACCTACATCTCAGCTTGCAAAACGTTACATATTTGTATATAGGTGGAGTGGTCTACCACAATGAAATTTCCTCCTCAGAATTGGGAATGAGAGTTCCATTTATTATTGAAAAAGAAGATTTATGTTTAAATAAAAGCTGAATCCAAGGTAGAAAAAAAAAGCATGCAATCCAGGGGCACCTGGCTGGCTAAGTCAGTAGAGCATGCAACTCTTGACCTTGGGGTTGCAAGTTCAAGCCCCACATTGGGTGTGGAGATTGCTTAAAAATAAAATATTAAAAAAAGAAAAGAAATAAAAGCATGCTATCCAGAACCTCACTCAAATTAGTAGGAAAATTAAATTAGTTGCTATAAAACACAGGCCAGGGGGACTGGGAAAAAAGAAATCTGGTTATAGCTGGAGTTTTGGTTTAATGCCAAAAAGTACTTTCTCCCCCAATGCAAAATTATTGTGCTGTGACTACATGGAAAAATGTTAGAAGGGACCGTAGTGGATATTATTCCTGTTTCTTCTCAACAGAGAACCTTATCGTATGTTTTGAAAATTGTCCATCATATGAATCTTTGTTTGCTCCTGAATATAGAAACTAAGAAGGTGATAGGGTTGCCAGCAAATAAAAATACAAAGTACCAGCTAAATTTAAATTTCACATAGAGAATAAAATTTTAGTAGAAGTACATCCCCCAAGTTTTGCGAATGTTGAGGCTCTTGTATTCTGTTCAGCAACCCTGGAAGGCAGAACACTTGATACTTGATTTCCCAGCTAGGATGTAACACAGGATACACTTGTGACCTAAGGTTGACCAATTCTTTCTTCTACTGACCCAGACCTTGAATCAGAAAAAGCAGAAACAGGGGCGCCTGGGTGGCTCAGTCGGTTAAGTGGCCGACTTTGGCTCAGGTCATGATCTCACAGTTTGTGAGTTCAAGCCTCGCATGGGGCTCTGTGCTGACAGTTCAGAGCCTGGAGCCTGCTCCAGATTCTGTGTCTCCCTCTCTCTCTGACTCTCTCCCGCTCGCTCTCCCTCTCTCTCTCTCCAAGAAAGAAAGAAAGAAAGAAAGAAAGAAAGAAAGAAAGAAAGAAAGAAAACCATTAAAGAAAAGAAGAAAGAGAAAGCAGGAACAGGAGAGAATCCATTTAGTTAGTGGCAGCCATAGCCGCAGCAACAGCATCGCGTTTCCATGGCAACAGTGATGCTCACGTCTTCGTGGTGCCCAGTGGTGCAGCTTTGGTTTCCTGTATCCAATAGCAGCATCTCCACAGACTGATTCTGGGGTGTGATTCTGCTGCTGTGTCTCTTCTTCCTGCCTCATTTCCAAGTTCAGTTCTTTAGAATTTTTGATGATTATTTGAGCTACCCAACAACCTCTCAGCAATTTCCTTTTTTCTGTTGAAATGGCCCAGAATCACTTTTTATTCTTATTCAAGCATTCCTCAGATATACTGAGGGTTCTGTCCCAGACTACAAGAAGGTGAATATCACAATAAAGTCAAATGCATTAAAAACTTACATTTACACAGTATTGTAGTCTATCAAGGGCACAAAAACATTATGTCTTTAAAAAAAAAAAAAAAGCATATACCTTAATTTAAAAACTTTATTGCCAAAGATGCTATCACCTGAGCTTGAAGAGAGTCATAATCTTTTTGCTGGTGGAGGGTCTTGCCTCAATGCTGACAGCTGCTGACCGGTCAGGGTGGTGGTTGCTGAAGGTGGGATGGCTGCAGCCATTTCTTAAAATAAGACAACAGTGAAGTTTGCTGCACCCACTGACTCCTCCTTTCATGAATGATTTCTCTGTAGCATGTGATGCTGTTTGGCAGCATTTTACCCACAGCAGAACTTCTTTCAAAACTGGAGTCAATCCTCTCAAACCCTGCCACTGCTTACTCGGTTACGTTTATGTAGTATTCTAGATCCTTGGTTGTCATGTCAACAATCTTCACAGCATCCTCACCAGGAGGAGATTCCATCTCAAGAAGCCACTCTCTTTGCTCATCCACTAGAAGCAACTCATCACCCATTCAGGTTTTATCAAAAGATTGTAGCAATTCACTCACATCTTCAGGCTCTGCTTCCAATTCTAGTACTCTTGCTGTTTCCACCACATCTGCAGTGACTTCCTCCCCTGGAGTCTTGAACTCTTCAAAGTCACCCATGAGAGTCGAAATCAACTTCTTCCACTCACACTCAGCACATGAATTACAAATGTTCTCCGTGGCATCTAGAATGTTGAAAACTTTCCAAAAGGTTTTAAATGTACTCTGCCCAGATCCATCAGAGGCAGCACTATCTATGGCAGCGACAGCCTTATGAAACGTTATTTCTTAAATAATAAGACTTGTGAACGCCTGGATGGCTCAGTTGGTTAAGCATCCCACTTCAGCTCAGGTCAAGATCTTGAGGTTCATGAGTTTGAGCCCTGTGTCAGGGCTGTGCTGACAGCTCAGAGCCTGGAGCCTGCTTTGGATTCTGTGTCTCCCTCTCTCTCTATCCCTGTCTCTCTCTCTCTCTCTCTCTCTCTCTCTCTCTCTCTCTCTCTGCCCCTCCCCCTATATCTCTCTCTCCCTCTCTCTCTCAAAAATAAATAAAACATTTAAACATTTAAAAAAATAATAATAAGCCTTGAAAGCTGAAATTACTCCTTAATCCACGGGCTGCAGAATGGATGTTGTGTTAGCAGGCATGAAAACAACATTAATCTCATTGTACATCCCCATCAGAGCTCTGAGTGACCCCGTGCATTGTCAATGAGCAGTAATATTTTGAAAGGAATCTTTTTATCTGAGCAGTAGGTCTCAACATTGGGTTTAAAATATTCAATAAATAATGTTTACTGAAACAGATGTGCTGCCATCCAGGCTTTGTTGTTCCATTTCCAGAGCACAAGCAGAGTACATTTTGCATAATTTTTAAGGCCCTGGAATTTTCACAATAGTAAATGAGCATTGGCTTCAACCTAAAGTCACCAGCTGCATTAGCCCCTAACAAGACAGTCAGCCTGCCCTTTGAAGCTTTGAAGCCAGGCATGGACCTCTCCTCTCTAGCTGTGAAAGTCCTAGATGGCATCTTCTTCCAATAGAAGTCTATTTGGTTGGGGTGCCTGGGTGGCACAGTGAGTTAAGCATCCGACTCTTGATTTCAACTCAGGTCATGATCTGACAGTCATGAGATGGAGCCCCACATGAGGCTCCACACTAGGCATGGAGTCTGCTTAAGATTCTCTCTCCCTCTCCCTCTGTCCCTCCCCCACGTTAAAAAAAAAAAAGGCTATTTGGTCTACATTGAAAATCTACTGTTTAATTTTTTGGATAACTTGCCGTCTCCCTATGTACTTTAAGGTTATGAAAACAGCTTCTTTCCTTCAACCTCATGAGCTAACCTTTGTTAGCATTAAACGTTTTTTTTCTGCAGCTTCTTCACCTCTCTCAGCCTTCACAGAAATGAAGAGGGAGAAAGATGGGAGAATGGCCTCTCAGTGGGACAGTCAGAACACACACATTTATCAATTAAGTTCACAGTCTTACATGGGCACACAGCACACTGAAACAATTATAATAGTAACCTCAAAGATCACTGATCACAGATCACCATGACAAATGATAGTGACAACGTTTGAAATGTGAGCACTGCCAAAATGTGACACGGAAACACGAACTGAGCAAACGCTGTTGGAAAATGGTGCCCACAGACTTGCTCAATTCAAGGTTGCCACAAACCCTTCAGTTTGTAGAAAATGCGGTATCTGCAAAGAGCAATTAAAGCGAAGTGCAATAAAATGAGGTGTGCCTGTATAATATCAGGAGAGAATGATTTGGAGAGGGAGAAAAAAGAATGGAAGCTTTCAAACAATAAATTTACAGGCATCCTCTCGAGAACAATAAAATGTTCACTTCCTCTTAAGAGCAGCGGAGACCCATGGACTCTGGAGTCATGGCCCCTGGGTCCAGAGCCCAACTCCACCACTCACTACCTAAGTGACCTTGAGCAAGTTATTTAATTTTTCTGCAGACCAGAAAAGTTTCTATTTCCATATCTGTAAAATGAGAATAATAAGGTTTATCTCATAGAAGTATTTTGAATTTCAAATGAGCTAATATTTATAACAGGGACCGGCGCATAGAAAGTACTATATACATGTTTAAAAAACAAAAATCAATCCTCATGCACAATCCCAGGTTGTATTCAGAGGCAAAAACAGTCAGGGTAATTACCATATTGATTCTCTCCTCCAGGGGCTGGAAAAGGGCTTCAAAGGAGACTTTTGTGTGTAATAACCCATTCCATGAGTAGGACATGTTAGAACCAGCCAAACATTCTTAATATTAGCACTCAGACCTCCAGCACTACATTATCAAGCTAGTGAACTTGGAGGGTCTTATTTGAAAGTGAAGCAGATGAGATTTGGGAGCCTATGTACCATAAAGCATCACTCACCAAGCTTGTTATGGTCTTAAAGAGTGATTTCTTAATGGACTAGGTAGCAAAGGTGCCTATGGAGTCATCACCTAGCTAAAACACCATTAGCAGGGGCACCTGGGTGGCTCAGTTGGTTAAGCTGCCAACTTTGGCTCAGGTCATGATCTCACGGTTCATGGGTTCAAGCACCACATGGGGCTCTGTGCTGACAGCTCAGAGCCTGGAGCCTGCTTTGAATTCTGTGTCTGCCTCTCTCTCTGCCCCTCCCCCTGCTCGTGCTCTGTCTCTCTCTGTCTCTCAATAATAAATAAACATTAAAAAAATTTTTTAATAAATAATATGAACATAATCTTAACACTAAAAAAATACTGCATTAAGTATTTAAAATTTTCTAAAAGAATAGATCCTGGGGCGCCTGGGTGGCTCAGTCGGTTGAGCACCTGACTTCGGCTCAGGTCATGATCTCACAGTTCGTGAGTTTGAGCCCCGCATCGGGCTCTGTGCTGACAGCTCAGAGCCTGGAGCCTGCTTCGGATTCTGCGTCTCCCTCTCTCTCTGCCCCTTCCCCACTCATGCTCTGTCTCTGTCTCTCAAAAATGAATAAACATTAAAAAAAAATTTACAAAAGAAATAAAAGAATAGATCCTAAGTACACTCACCAAAAAAAGGGGGAAAAAAGGTAATTGTGAGGTGATAGGTAACATTTCAATGTTTACATTTATTAAATCATAGTATTGCACATTTTAACTATATTTACATTTTATTTGTCAATTACACCTCAATAAATCGGGTGAGGGGGTCCTCATTTAACCTGCATCTGTCTTCATGGTCTGATATCTGATCCTAGAATCTGAGTTGCATCCTGCGTCCATCTGCTCCAGCTAATATACACCTTATATTCTGGGCCTCAAACATGCTGAACTCATGTCAGCTCCAGGCCTTGATAGCAGTTATTCGCCCTGCATAGAATTTTATCCCCCACAAATTCCCACAACTGGCTTCTTTTGTTTTTTAATTTTTTTTAATGTTTACTTATTTTTGAGAATGAGAAAGAGACAGCATGCAAGCAGGGGAGAGGCAGACAGAGAGGGAGACAAGTAGCAGAAGCAGGCTCCAGGCTCTGAGCAGCACAGACCTGACATGGGGCTCGAACTCACGGACTGCGAGATCATGACCTGAGCTGAAATCAAACCAACTGAGCCACCCAGGCACCCCATAACTGGCTCCTTCTACTCCTCAGGTGCCTGGTTGAAATTCTATTTCCTCTGAGAAAATACACATTATCCAAAATAATCCTCATCCCACTTCTCTATCTCATGCTTGTCTTCATGCTACTGTGTCACTTGCTTTTGTTTGAATTTATTTGTAATATGTCTGCTTCTTCCCCCACCCCACATATGTACTCAAATTGAGTAGAATTCCGAGTGGGCAGGGTTCTTACCCATCTCTGCAGCTGGAACTTAGTTCTAAAATTGTTCCTGGCATCCAATGGGACCTTTAATTTGAATAAATGAATGCTCACAGCCACTTAATGAGGTGGGTGATGGCATACTTGTTTTACAATTGGAAATTCAGACTTCGAACCCTTGGCTCAAACACTCAACTGTTAAGTAAACAGGATTTCAAATCCCGGTCTGTTGTCCGTAAAATTTTACTCTCTTCCTAGGTCAGGAAATGACTCCTTAAGCAATGGAAAATTGAGAAGACATACCACTCAAATACATCAAATGTATCTGTTAAGATATTTTTCAATTCAAGATCCTTGGTTAGTAGTAAAAACAAAAAATAATTTTTAGAAGAATATGATATTTAGAAGAAATGTGATTTCAGTTTGGAATGACTTGCCTTTATACAGGTTTGCAGTATCTTTCCCTCTCCTCTTTGCTTGGCTAACTTCTACTTGTCCTTCATAGCTCAGCTTTGACGCCATTCTTCTTGGCTACATATTCTGATTTCTTGGACCTGGGCTAGGTGCCCATCTTATGCTCACCTAGAGCACCTTGGAAACGAATCCTCTTATTACTCTGTACTGTGGTACCTGTTTATGTGCCTCAAGTCCTTGAAGGGACATAATCTTGATCACTGCTGTTGTGCCATCACCTACTACTGTGTCTAGTATGTATGAGTATATATATTCGTAATATATAACATATATTATGTATTATGAATAAAATATATATATTAAGTGCTCAAAACTTGCATGTTTAGCCTAATACACCATGGTCCTCTAACGGAAATGTTAAAAAAAAAGAAAAGAAAAAAAAAACCCTGTCCACACTATTAGCAAAATAATCACAGTATCATTCCATCAACAAGTATTTATTATTCTGAGCACTGAAGTTACAAAAGTGAACAAGGCAAGGAAATTCTCTGGCATCTCTGGACATCGCAACAATCACACAAATACACAGATATGTAGTGCATTATGTTAGATGGTAAGTTTTCTGGAGAAAAATATAGTAGCCTAAGGGGGCAGGTAGTGTATGGTTGTTACTTTACACAGGGTGGTCACCCTCACTGATGAATGTCACCTGAAGAGAGTGGAGACCCTGGCCAAACAGGTGTCTGAATAAGAAATATACTAGACAGACAGAAAGGCATGACATGGAGGAGAAAACTTAATAGACTTCCAGATTACGTGGCTGGAGCAGAACATTCAAGGGGCAAAATACTAGGAAATGAGGTTTAAAAAGTAGCCTGGTCATGTGAAGGCTTTAAGCCATTAAGTGTTATTTAGAATATGACAGAAACTATTGGAGAAGCATCTTTTGGGGTGAGTCATTTCTGTTGACGTTGTCTCACCCGTCATATATTGGCTTCTTGCCTCACTAAAGCTCTACTGGCTTTGTTGTCATGTTGTGTAGACTCCACTGCTCTCACCAAGTACAGAGTCATTAACAACATATCACAACAAATAAAATCCTCAGGGAATGAATGAATTGTTGGGGGTAGCCCAACATAGGAGACCTGGGTCAGTGTTAGTGTTTCTTTAATTAATTAATACTAATGATTAGAGGGGCACCTGGATGGCTCAGTCGGTTGAGCATCCAACTTGATTTTGGCTCAGGTCATGATCTCAGGGTTGTGGGATCAAGTCCAGCATCGGGCTCCACAATGAGCGTGGAGCCTACTTGGGATTTCTCTCTCTCTCTGCCTCTGCCCTTCTCCCCCACTCACACTATCTCTCTAATATGATAGATAGATAGATAGATAGATAGATAGATAGATAGATAGATAGACAGATAGGTAGATAGATAAATGTAATGGTTAGAAGAAAGTCTCACAAACTGTATTGTTCATCGTGCCATTGCCCGGACCACTCCTTTCATCCTAATGTGCCTGCACTAGCTGTGTCCCTTTCTCCTGCCACTGGAAGCAAAGTAATCTATTTTATTCAGTGATCCTTTCGCCCTTTGGGTACTGAAAATATCCCTGAAGTTGGAGTCACAATGCTGGTACTGTAGTTCCAAAGCAGGAATTCTAGAATCAGACCTCTGTTGGTGACAAATCAATCACTCTTACTTTTTAACTTGTAAAATAGGGATAAAAATATCTACGCTTCAGAAGTTCTGTCAGAATTAGGATTATTTGTATAAAGAATTTATCATGACCCCTAGCATGTAGCAAAGGATAATAATATGATTTTTTAAATTCATAACATAAGCTAGAACATCTGATAAAATAACTTCACAATCATCAGGTATTTATTACGGTCTATCAAGAAACTTTCCTCAGATGGGTTTATATTCTGTTCATCTGTGCCCATGTCTATTCTTACACTAGTGTGTGTGTTCCTGGAAATTAAACTGCAAGCAAGTGGTTTTGATGCCCCATGCTCAACCGCCTGTGTTTGAAAAGCTAGATGCTCAATAAAAATGTGTGCTGAGAGTGTGAGTCTTCCAGATTTCAGCAGAAAAATGCAGGTGGTCTTCCCCCATCCTTTCCTTACGCACAAAGTGGGACACAGTGAGCTGTTTCACCTCCTCTACCTCCCTCGGGTGTCTCCAGGCTGGACTTCCTAAGAAAGTCAGTCTTCTAGATGCTTCACCCTCTAGCAAGCCCATGTGTCATCCTGTGCAGTGCCTATTCCTCTTTCAAGAAATTCATTCAGAGTCTCTCATGGGAAAAAAAAAAATTTGAACTACTTCTAAGCAAGTTCTCATTGATGGCAACTTGTGGGTCCCATCCAGATTTCATGGATTCCATTCACTTGACTATAATAAGGCCTTCGGTTAGTATTATTGGTTGCTTGGGTTCATCTCTTCTCAGTGAAGGCTAGCATTTTGTTTCTGTTCCTGGTAAATCATACAGTCAATGGCTCAAGTTATAGCTATGAGGGCAATGCACCTCTGGGAACAAAGGTAGCTGGTTGATGAGCACATGCCTTGTAACAAGTATTATTTAAGTGGTTTGCTGAACTCTGCTATTTTGCACTTTCATCCCTAAGTCGCCTTGTGCACATACCCACGCACGCAAACACACACACACACTATCACACCATCAAAAGCAAGAAGCTACAGTGTTTTCTGAATTTGAGATTCCAATGGTTTTTTTTTTTACTTTTAATTATTTGGGATTACTACATTGCTATTTATGAAACTCTGCAGTAAGTTACTAATATGCTGAAGAACATGTAAGAAAACAATGAATTCCCTACAAATAGTACGGTATTGCATTTCATAAAGCACAATTTGCTGAGAAAATTTGAAATGAAAAGTCTTACATAAGTAAGGAGTGCCACAGTGTGGCTACCGTAGCAAATTTCATATAAACTTTTGTCCAGAGATTTTTTTTTTAAGATAAAATTCAGTTACGGCTCTTAATGTTTCTCCTCTACACTGCAAATTTAAGTAAATTGTTAAAATCTGTTCATTGTCTAAAGATTCCCCTAAAATAGACATATATAATAACTAACGTTATCATTAATATCTGGCCAAATGTCACACTACTGGTAAATGGCTGAGCAGTATTAAAATTTATTTTTATCTGACTTCAGGTCCCATGTTTTAACAATCTGTAATCTGAGCTGAGCCCTGTATAACCTAAAAGACATCCCCTCTCCCAACAATTAATGATCCTGGCTTCACAGGTCTATAGGATCAATTCTATTACACACATACATTTCCAAGAAATCACAGTAATACCTCACACAAGACTTAACAGCTTTGATGTACTTCACAGTGACCTTCTCACATAGAAGAGACAGATATTAACATTCATGCTCCAAACAAGGAAAATGAAACTCAAAATATTTAGGTGCTAACGTTTATACAGCACTTCAGGGACAGAAACGGGACTAAACCCCTCAGCTTCTGGATGATTATGAAAACATGTGGGGTTAGAGGTCAAGAGGTCAGGAGACCAGGGCTGCAGGCGAAAGGCTGTCACGCTATTAGCTGTATAACATCAATCAAATTACTTAAATCCATGAGTTTCTAGTTCCTTTTTTCTAAATAAATTATATTCACCTTGCCTGTCTTTGCAGACTGTTGTCTCAGTCAAACGAAATACAGTACATAAAAGCACTTTCTACAGACGGTGAAATACTATAAACGTTAGTTGGTTTGTTTCTGAGTTTTCTTGTTACCGGTGCAACAAAAAGTCTAACTTTATAATTTAACTTAAGCTAAAATGTCTACTTAAATTATTCATTCGAACTTAGGGTTTGGGGGCACTGGCTGGCTCAGTCAGTTAAGCGTCCAACTTCAGCTCAGGTCATGGTCTCATGGTTTGTGGGTTTGAGCCCCGCGTCGGGCTCTGTGCTGACAGCTCAGAACCTGGAGCCTGCTTCAGATTCTGTGTCTCCTTCTCTTTCTGCCCCTCTCCCACTCGCACTCAGTCTCTCACTCTCAAAAACAAACACTAAAAAAAAAAATTAGGATTTTTAGGTCTGAAAATACTTAATCATCAAATCCTTACTGATATCCTCTCACTTAGGGCCCTAGGGAAGACTCTTCACTACATTCTCTGTATTATAAACAGTAAAACAGAATCTGTAGTTATAAGAGCTTTAAATATAATTTTATAGTCATTCTGATATTAGATAAACCTCCAAAAAATCCAAGTGCAATACACAAATGTGATCAGGGGCGCCTGGGTGGCTCCGTCGGTTGAGTGTCCAACTTCGGCTCAGGTCATGATCTCACAGTCCATGAGTTCAAGCTCCGCATCGAGCTCTGTGCTGACAGCTCAGAGCCTGGAGCCTGCTTCTGATTCTGTGTCTCCCTCTCTCTCTGACCCTCCCCCGTTCATCCTCTATCTCTGTCTCAAAAATAAATAAACATTAAAAAAAATTATAAAAAAAAAATGCGATCAACATAGCTCTCTTCTCGCAGGACCTAACATAATAGTTTGGATTAGTTTCCTTTTTTGAGTGGCTAAAAGAAGCCTGTATCCTCGGGAAGGGGTAACAACATTAATTTCCTAAAAGGTTCCTAGTAGTATTACAAGGGGTATATTTTCTATACATTGTACAGACCCCCTTCAAATTCTTTAACAACCAGTATTTGGTTTTATTCATAACATTAGTTATTTATTATAAAATAGGTTCAACAAAGTCCACAATAAGATACATATTTTTGTATTACATCATGGCCATAAAATTAATACAGTGACTTTAAACTAAAGAGGTTTTCCACGTTCACAAAAAAAATGTAAGAAACTCTGGGAGTTTCAAACTCTGTCACTAAATTCTGCTTCAGCTCTCCAATCCGTATGTATAGGCATGGCTAGTATTGGAAATGTATGGAGGAGAAGGTAAGAAGACCATTTGATTTGCTGGATTTTTGGCCAAATAATGTCTCGTACGATGGATAGCAAAGTTTACACACGGCTAGGTAAGGTCGGCATTCGTTCAGCAAACAATCATTGGATTCCAGCACATAACAAGTACCTCAGCCAGACTCACACCCTAGTTCCAGTGCTCAGAAGTTCACAGTGAGGGGCACATGGGAGGCTCAGTTCGTTGAGCAACCAACTCTTGATTTTGGCTCAGTTCATGATCTCCCGGTTCTTGAGTTCAAACCCCGCAATGGTCTCCATGCTGACAACAAGGAGTCCGCTTGGGATTCTCTCTCTCCCTCTCTCTCTGACCCTCCCCCACTCCCTCTCTCTCTCTCTCAAAATAATAAACATTAAAAACATTAAAAAAAAAAAGCTCACGGTGAAAGGAGAGACAGATAAATAGATGAATAAATAAACCACTGGACAAGGGGAGGGTGTTACACTGGAAATACAGGGAAGTATTTCTGTAGGAAGGAAGTATTCTGTCCTCAGGATAAAGGGAAGAGTGAAGTATGACAGCAGGTAACACCTGAAAAAGTTAGGATTTTGAAGACATTCCAGGCCCAGGACAACATGTATAAAGGCATGGTTGAGAAAATATTAGAAATTAAAAGGTGACTCTAGTGTGGTAGGTAGACCATTCACTTCTAGGTTTTCCTTATATCTTTCTCATGACTCCAGTTTATTCCTGTCTATATTTAAATTGTTTTGTGCCAGAAAACAAAAGAATGCCTAAATCGCTTTTTCAAAAATATGTGTTACATTAGTATAATACAATTACATATTACACATGTGTTCCTAAGTGCAAAACATGTCCTGAAGCTATCTCATCAGAAAAACAGAACTATATTTGGGGTGCCTGGGTGGCTCCGTCGGTTAAGCGCCGACTTTGGCTCAGGTCCATGATCTCGCGGTCCGTGAGTTCAAGCCCCACATCTGGCTCTGTGCTGACATCTCAGAGCCTGGAGCCTGCTTCAGATTCTGTGTCTCCCTCTCTCTCTGCTCCTTCCCCATTTGTGCTCTGTCTCTCAAAAATAAATAAACATTTTAAAAAAATTTTTTGAAGAAAAGTAAAATAGAACTATATTTGCATTAAAAGACCCACTGGGGGGCACCTGGGAGACCCAGTTAGTTAAGCATCTGACTTTGGCTCGGGTCATATCACGGTTCACAAGTTCAAGCCCCGAGTCAGGCTCTGTGCTGACAGCCCGGAGTCTGCTTCAGATTCTGTGTCTCCCTCTCTTTCTGCCCTGCCTCACTCACGCTCTGTCTCTCAAAAATAAACATTTTAAAAAAATTTTGTTTAATTAAATTTAAAAAAAACCCACTGAGAAGTGCTGAACAATTTTTGAGAGAATGCTTCCATCTAGTGGTCAAATTGAGAAATTCACTAACATATGAATACATATATTCATTAGTATAGTATATAATATTGGGGAAATTACAGCACCTGCCACTGATACACCTATTGGGTGGGTGAAGGAAACATCATATTATATCAAATTAAATAAAATAATTTGATTCCTCTATAAAAATTTCAGACATGAAGAACAACACCATCAACATGCCTCATCTTTAACCTAGCCTAGCTTGGTGCAGAGCAGTCATGCTTAGGGGAATACTGGCAGTAACGGCCACAGTAACAACAGATTTTCTTGAGTACCAAGAACAACAAGAAAGAAACATTTATAGGACATTGGGGTGCCCGGGTGGCTCAGTTGGTGACACATCTGACTTCAACCTGGAGTTATGATCTCATGGTTCGTGAGTTCGAGCCCCACATCAGCTCTCTGCTGTCAGTGCAGAGACCGCGTTGGATCCTCTGTCTCCCCGCGCTCTCTCTCTCAAAAGTAAATAAACATTTAAATAAAGAATGTAAGCTAAGTAGATAATTATTTTAAAAATATCAGACAACATTATCTTTATTTTGCAGGCAAAAATCTGCTGTGTATCTTTAACCCCATCGAGACCCACAAAGCGGGTCAGTGCTGTGTACTGCCTGCTGGCCATAGTGCTGCCTACTGCTCACTATTGGTTACCATACTTATCGCTGCTGTGGATACTCTTCCGCCAGCAATAGCACTGCACCACTGTTCCAAAGTGCAACGCCACCTTCTGGTCCAGATAATAAGTGCACTGTCTGTGACATCCTCTACTTCCTTCACAGATCACCATCCTGGTCACCTTACCGCAAAACGAGGACTCACCAGCATCACCCACATCCCAGGCATCACCAAGCCCCACCTCTCCATACCACCCTTCATTATCAGCACCATCTACTCACAGGAAACCTTCAGCCAAATACTTTGGGAAGCTGATGAAGCGGTAGAAACCGCCATTTCAATCAATCTCCACAAGAATCAACAAGGATCATGAACAACACTCCCTTCGAGAGACTGACTTGGAGGATGAAGATTGGCCTGAACTGCTAACTGGATTTTGGTATTACAACCCAGCACATACACCAAGACTAGGTACTGACTTTTGTACTTTTCCTTTATCTTACTGAATTGAGCGCAGCATTGGACACATGGCAGGGTCTCTGTGAAAATAACCTCAGTTTAATTCCTGATTCACTTTGTGTGCTAGCATTTTCTGACAAAAGGGCATCTGATGAATATGCAAAATGGGCAATTATTTCTTTAAATAGAAATCAGCAAAAAAAAAAAAACCTGTTCATTACTATACTCCCAACTTACTGTTTAATCCAGATTCACCTATAAGAAAAATAACACCAGATCCACAGACACTATGTCCAGACTTTAAAAACAGGGACACCTTGTCATGTGTATAGAAGACACACAGGAAACTTAGCATAGTACATATTACCTATCATGGTATATACATCAGGCTTCTATCTCACACTACAGATTTCTACCCCAAGAATATGGGCAACTATGTTAATAACCTCTCCCAGTCATTGTAACCCACAATAGTAGCCTATGTCTTGAAATTTGACATACAGGACTTTCAAGCCAGATACAGATCCCCAAATTCTGCTCAATTTACAACCTATGCCAAAAACAGATTCACTAAAAGTAAGGAAATCCTTACAGTTCCTTGTTGGACTGGTAAGAGGTTTCCTTGGTAGAACAATGGCAGTCACTTTTTCTGAATTCTAAATCAATCGAACCACATTAAATTTTAGAAGTTTTGAAACAAAACAATCTTAATTTAACACACAAGCAATGGCAGCTCCAGATACATTATTGTATACACAGATGGATAAAATTAGCAATTTATTACTAAACATATTTCACATGGAAGTAAATAGAGCAATGGAAATTTGACAAAAGTAAGTTGGATAAAACACTAAACATAATGACATCTAAAAATGCCATAGGAGACGTTCCTGAAGGCACCTGGGTGGCTCAGGTGGTTAAGCTGCCAACCTCAGCTCAGGTCATGATCTCACGGTTTGTGAGTTCGAGCCCCGCGCCGGGCTCTTTGCTGACAGCTCAGAGCCTGGAACCTGCTTTGGATTCTGTGTCTCCCTCTGCCCCTCCCTCGCTCATACTGTGTCTCCCTCTCTCAAAAATAAAGATTAAAATTTTTTGTAAAAATAGAGATGTTTCTCCAACTGTGCACTGTCAATCGTTGCAGTTAAGACTGGTTGATATATGGAATTATCTCAGAACAGCTACCATCTCAGGGCAATACTGGTCATCTGAGATAACAGACGACCCAAGCAGAAGTAAGAGTAGATGCCACATTAGCAGACCCTAATGGCTGTGATTCCTGCAGCAACTGTGAAACTAGAATACTGGCACTTAAAGAAGGAAACAGGACATTAGGTGCCGCACTTTTGCGGTTCCCAATGTCAAAAGAGAGGGTGGAGCCTACAGGCCACAGAAAGCCCCCTTCTGACAGATGGAAAACACGTTCCTAAGGATATGTTGTTGGAATGGAACCAATCTTTACTACCACTAGACCTCTGGATATACCTATAGTACACATACCTATGATGATAGCCTTGATGCCTCCTCAACCAGTTATGTATAATATGGAAAACTGGACCAGGATAGCATGCTCTAAGGCAAACCTCACCCTAACTTACCGGAGTTGAGAGAAAAATACAGTAAAAATACAATAGGATGGAATGTGTAAAACCACAACAGGGAATTAATCCGACAATATGAGGAAAAAGATGCTATTCAAGGTCAATAGAAAAAAAGATTAAAGTAAACAGAGACATAGTTCACATTGAAAATATTCAAATTAATCTAATAAATGTCAATCGTACATTAGAAAACTTAAAACACATAAAGGCACATTTGGAAGACAAGGCTACTGAAGTGAAAATAACTTTGCAAGAATTGAAAAGAGAACAAAAACTTGCATCCCTAAAATTTTGACAGCCTCGAATTCTGATGTTACAGTACGAGGTTATGCAGGCTCACAGCCCTGGGAGCTTTATAAAACCTATCTTTTTGGAAACCTAATTGTCAAAGAAGTTAAACTAGGTGGTTCAAGAAGCTTAACTTTTGGTCATCTGGCAACTGGCCATGGTACCATATTAAAGAGTTCTTGGTCATCCTCATATTTGGACTATGGTTACTTGAACTGGTCATTAAACTATGGTGTAAAAGAATGGGTGTCCAAGGAAAAATACAAAATATGATTGTGATTAACATTGCAAGTGATATTGGGGCGCCTGGGTGACTCAGTCAGTTAAGCCTCCAACTTCAGCTCAGGTCATGATCTCATGGCTGACATCACGGTTCGAGCCTGACATTAGGCTCTGTGCTGACAGCTCATTAAACATTTAAACATTCAAACATTAAAAGAAAAACATTTTTAATTTAAAAAAAAAAGATTGCAGGGGCACCTGGGTGGCTCAGTTGGTTGCGCGTCCGACTTCAGCTCAGGTCATGATCTCACAGTTTGTGGGTTCAAGCCCCATGTCGGGCTCTGTGATGACAGCTCGGAGCCTGGAGCCTGCTTCTGATTCTGTGTCTCCCTCTCTCAATCTGCCCCTCCCCTGCTCACGCTGTCTCTCTGTCTCTCAAAAACAAATAAATGTAAAAAATTTTTTTTTTAAATAAAAAAAGATTACAAGTGATACACAATCATGGGTGGATAGATATTTTTGTGAGCTTAAAGAAATTTTTTTAACTTTTTTAATACTCATTTATTTTTAAGAGAGACAGAGACAGCGTGATCAGGGGAGGGGCAGAGAGAGGGGGAGACACAGAAGCTAAAGCAGCCTCCAGGCTCTGAGCTGTCAGCACAGAACAACGCGGGGTATGAACTCACGAACCGTGAATCATGACCTGAACTGAGGTCGGACGCTTAACCGACTGAGCCCCCAGGCACCCCATTTTTTGTGAGCTTAGATTTGTGCAGGACATCAGACCCTTAGTATGAACTAGTGTGTGAGTGGCTGGAATCACAGAGTGGATGGATTGCTGTGTATTTGGTATGATTTCAAATCCACTCGTTTATGACAAAGACTTAAAAAACTTTATTTTAGGAATATAACTGTTTCAATACCAGAATAAAGTAAGTTGTGTCAGGGTGTCACCATCTCCTCAACCAGTCACTCAGCTGCTGAGGGACCTCAGTTAGGGCTTATCAGTAAGAACATACCAAGAAGCAACTACAGGGGCTCCTGACTGGCTCAGTCCAACTAACAGGCCATTCTTGATCTTAGGGCTATGAGTTTGAGCCCCACCTTGAGTGTAGAAATTATTTACAAATAAAATCCTAAAAAAAAAAAAGCAACTATGGCAAGGGACATTTGGACTATAAACACTGAGCATTTGTAAGGACTGACAGTGTTCCTTCTGGGCAAAGCTACAACTTGCTGATCTGAAAGAGCCCTTGAAGACCATGGGGCTATCCCGTCCTGGGAGTAAAGCCAACTTTTTCACTGGTGACCATGTTTCCCAACAATGTGCTCTAGCAACACAGGACTTTTATTTTTGCACTGGCACCTGGACTTCAGCTCCCAGTCAGCTGGACCACCTCTCCCAAGTACCAACTCCTATGAAGGTACAACTTCAACTATATTTGGACTTTAGTCCTTTCATCTCTCCTTGCCCAGAACAATACTATGATTAATCTAACACTGGTTTGGAATATGTTACTCCTTTATTGGCTAATTAGAAGACATTATCCTATATGCAACTTGCATGTGAAATTCACAGACTGAACCAGTGTTACAATACGTTGTTGCAAAGCCAAAATCTCTGCCTTTACTTGCCTCCCTAAACAAAATAGCCATCAGAAATGATCAGCACTTTTGTGTAAATTAAGCCTTGGAATTAGGCAGATACTAGGTACACCCAATAGCAGGCTCCTATGTCCTGGCCTTACCCAAACCACCCTGTTCCAGGTCCCTGGCTACCCTGACCTGCGCCACCTGGCATTAACAGTCCGCACCCTGTCAGGCACCCTTGGCCAGTACTGACTTTCCAGGCCTGTGGAGCTAAGTAAAGCTCATCCCCAACCACCTGTATTGCCTGGAGGGTTGGAGGAACCCCACCAACCCCATGATGGCTGAGAAGGCCACTGAAATGGGTGACAGTCAGTCCCCATGAGTACTTACCATTTGCTGGTGTCCCGGGCTTCTGCAGCAATCAAGGTTCCCAAGTGTCTCTTCTTGGAAGATACATCAGCCAGCTCGTGAAATCCAGCCCTAGCGAATAGGGAAAGGGTTAACATTAGAGAGGGAGAGAGATAAGGGACCTTCAGGGAGGCAGACTGCAGCTGCAAGTGGGAGGCTGACCAAGCTACAATGGCATTGGAGTTGGGGGAAAAAAAGAGGATGAGACGAACCTGCTTCCGACCTATCTGAGCTGGGTGCCCGTGCATGAAATCTCACAAACCTTCTTCTAATAAAGCCCCAATAAAAAGTCAGGGACAAAAATCCTTGGCAGGAACCCAGTCGGGACCCCCTCTCATTCTTGAGAGCTTTATACTTTCTCTCAAGAAACTCTATCGCTTTCCTCACTCTCTGTTGTCCCCGAGATTTTCGACTCCATGAGACAAGGACCAATGTCTCTCCCACCCTCCTGTAACACGAGCAAGGCACCACAGCCTCCTCCAGCTCTGCCTGCGAGGGGAGACGGTCTACGCGCAGGTTAGGGGTTCGAATTAGGCAGACCCCAGGGACCTCCAACACCCTCACCCTGTGATCTGGCCTCACGGGCATGACCCTGTTCCAGGTCCCCGGCTACGCTGACCCCGGTCTCTCGAGCATGCGCAGTTACACCTCCGCAGCTGGCTTTTGGCTGCGCGGGTCCTGCAGGCCCATGGAGCTCAGGCTGTTCCCAGCCACCTGCTTAGCCTCCAGGGTGGGGGCAGCCCATCACCTGAAAATCTTTCTGAGGTGGTAATCAGCCCCCACTCACCCAGGCTGCCTGCCTGATAGGGGTCTGGGCTTCTCCGGCCATCAAGGTTCCCACGTGTCCGTCAGCCAAGGCTACCCCAGCCAATCCCCAGCCCTGCCCGGGCATGGTAGTCCAGATTCTTCTAGCATTACTTTCCACAAAAGTATGTGCAGTAATGTAGGTTAGAATTGGAATTAGTTTGATGCCATGGACACCAAGAGTCCACTATCGAGACCTGGATTCTCGCAACTTCGCCCATTTCCAGGTCTCTGGCGTCCCTGAAGTGTGCGGCCTGCGCATGTGCATTAAGCACCCGTCAGCTGCCCTTGAGCTACCTGGATCGTCCATGCCCGTGGAGCTCACACAGGTCCCCTACTGCACAGCCTCCTGGGCGGAGGGAGCCCAACCGCGAAAATCATTCTGAGGCGGCAGCTTTTACCAGAAACACATTCCAAATTTAGACTGGCTGCCTGACGGGGTCTCAGCTTACCAGTTCAAGGCTCCCGGGCGTCTTAGGGGAAGGGCACTCCAGCCAGTCTGCCTGGCCCAATCCTGGCAAGGCAATCCAGAATCCCCCAGTTTTACCTTCAGGGGGAATATGCATGTCGGAGTAGGTTAGGGCTTGGAATTAGGCACATGCTATGGACCTCCAAGAGCCCACCCCGTGACCCAGGCTTTCCCAACATTTGCCCTGTTTCAAGTCCCTGCCTAGTCGGACCTGTAGGGCACACACATTTGCAGTTTCCCTCATCAGCTAGCCTTGGGCCATAGGGGGCGCTCCAGGCCTACAGAGCTCCAGCTGACTCCAACCAACCTGAGTAACCTCAGGCTGGAGGGAGCCCTCTCCAGGAAACCTTTCTCAGACAGCAGCTTTAAACTGTCAATAGTCAGTCCCCATTTACAGCAGCTGCCTGATGGGGTCCCAGGCTTCTCCAGCAACCGGGGCTGCAAGGTATCTGTTACTGGAGGACTCCCCAGCCAGCTCACCCTGCTCCCTCCGACAAGCCAGTGCAGCGTCCTCCAGCTCTGTTTTCAGGAGGAAAATACACAATTGTGTAGGTTAAGGCTTACAGTTTGGCAGTTGCCATGGAACCCCAATAGGGTGTTTCCGTGGCCTGGCTATCCGACACTTGCCTTTCCAAATCCCTCGCTACCCTGACCTGCACGGCCTACACATGTGCATATACACCCTTAGGCTGACATTTGGTAGACCTGTCCCTCCAAGCTTGTGAAACTCCGAGCAGACCCCAACTACCTGCACAGCCTCCGGCATGGAGGGAGCCCACCTTCCAAAATTTGCTGAGGCAGCAACTGCAAATGTATGACAGCCAGTCCCCATGTGGACTTGCTGTCTGCAGGTGTCCCAAGCGGCTCCCAGAACCAGGACTTCTGGTGTCTTCTAACAGAGGATACCCTGTCCTGCCCACCTGGCCCCTGCCTGTAAAGGCAGTTAAAACACCTACAGCACTTCTGTAGGAAGAATATCCCTAGCAGGTCGGCAGACCTTGGGATTAGGCTGACACTTGGTACCCCCAAGAGCTCCCTCCTGTGACCCAGCCTTTCCTGATACTCAACCTTGTGAAAGAAGATTCCAAAGCTAAGTAAGCATTGCTAAGAGAGTCATTCAAAATAGGATCTGGAGGATACTGAGGAAGAAAGGCTTAGGCACATCTCCTGTTTCAATTCTCAGAACACAGTGCACTTTTGACTTTTGTCAGTTGCCACTCCACTACCTTCTGGATCACATCCTCCTACTTTGGAGGGAAAGAGAGACAATGTAACACCTGTTAGCTAAACAGCCAATTGTGTATTAGATAGTTTAAGTCGGCCCACACCAATCATTCTTTCAAAACAAGCTATATAACCTTGTGGATTTGTCTTGCTCGCCCTTTTTATAATTCAGAGCAAGTTTTCCATAAGGGTCAACTCAGTGCCTCCCAGACTGCAATCCATAAAACCACAAATAAACGTTTTGGCTGTTTTACATCCTCTTCCTGAACACCCTGTTCTAGGAACATGGATACCCATGTCTCTGCTCGTGCACGTGCAGTGCGCATCCCTGCAGCAGCCCTTGGCTGCCGGGGACCTCCAGGCTTTTGAAGCTAAGGCCCACCCCCACGAACCTACATTGCCTTAAGGGTGGAAGGAGCCCAACCTTGAGAATCAAAATTCACTCTGAGGAAGCAGCTGGATGGGCAGCAGTCTGTATGCATATGGAGTTGCTGTCTGGGGATCCCAGGCTTCTGGGGTAACTGGAGGCTCCCAGGTGTCTCTCTTATTGGAGGATAGGCCAGCCAGCCCACCTGGCCCAGTCCTGCAAGGCATTCAGATTACTCTGGCTTCGTCTTCAGTAGTAATATGTGCACCGCTATAGGCTAGGTCTTGGAATTGGGCAGACACCAAGTACTTCTATAAAAATGAGTAAAGGAAACCTCGTTAAAACAGTCAGGGGGCGCCTGGGTGGCTCAGTCCATTAAGTGTCCAACTTCAGCTCAGGTCATGATCTCACAGTTCAGAATTTGAGCCCTGCACCCAGCTGTCTGCTGTCAGCATGGAACCTGCTTGGGATCCTCTTGTCTCCCTCTCTCTCCCTCTCTCTCTCTGCCCCTCTCCCTGCTCGTGCTCTCTCTCTCTCTCAAAAATAAAATAAACATTAAGAAAAAAAAAAAACAAACAGAATCAGGAGCCCTGAAGAGGGAGCTGCCATGTTCTTACAGGCAAAGGGAAGATAATTCACAAATAAATGTATCTCCTAGTTTGAAGAAAAGATCTCCCCCTGCCCCAGCAACAAGGCACTGCCCACCATTTGCAGTCAATGGGACATCACCGCCTCAAACCCTTCTCCAATGAACTGTTTGTTATTCAAAACAGCTTGCCCCCCCCCCCCCCCCCCCGTCACCTGCCTAACAGGACTCAGACCCTTCCCCAGGACCCTTCCCCAGCCAATCGGCTGAGGCCATAGCCATTACCTCACCAACTGCCCCTAGGCCCCAATAAGACCTTTGTCCTTTTGAAACTCGCTCTCTTTCCCTGGTATCTCACCGCTGCGTCGGTGCAGGTAGGGGATTGAGCTAGAGCTAGCTCGAATAAAGGCTCTTTGCTTTTGCATCGGACTCGGCTCCCTAGTGGTCTTTGGGGATCACGAATTCTGGGCATAACATCTTCATACTTGCCTATGGTTTGCCATATTTTGCTTGTCCCGAATTGCGATCCCTCTGCTATTCCCAAATGAACTCAGCTTGCTAGGAAAATAACTGGCCATTTTATATTTAAGGTTGACATTAAATGGTATCCTAGAAATGAGATCCAGAGAAAACCGCCAACAACTGAGGCTGGTGAACAACAGGCACCCACAGAGACAGATACCCACGGAGCCTGTTTGGCTCACTGCTTTCTTGCTGACCCTGGACTTTGAGGGAAAGTCTCTCATGGGCTTCTAGCTCAGCTCCTTTTGTTTTTTGGGCTCTCAGGCTTTATTCGAGATCCATTTTTTATGAATTCATCACCCTTCCTGGTGAGGACTCTTGTTGCTGTTTGTTGAAGCTTACTAGTATTTACCCATCCTGTTCAAAAAGGGGGCAAATGCATAATTTGCAGTGTTTTAGCACAGCTGTTGGGAAATGGGGCCCCTCATAATTAAAATATTTTGAGGACTCCAAAGGCAAAGTAGGTTCCACCTGTTCCCTGGACCAGGCTCTTGTGCTTTTTTGGAAAAGTGGGTGAACTTTTGGGTATTTAGAAATTATAATCACTATTCTGGGGAAGGCTTGTTTTAGGTAAGTCCATTTTAAGGGGCAACCTTAAAAGAGTATTCCCAGCCTCTCAGAGACAAGGGAATGCATTATTTGATTGATATGTAGAATCTTCTAAAAGACAAAATTGATGAGGAAAACAAAGGCAAGAGAAATGTAGCTAAAATCTCCTTACCGCTTGCAGCCCACTGATAAACCATTTCGTCTATAGTGACCTTCTGCCTCTCAGCTATGACCTATGGCATATGTTTCTCATGCCAATTAGACCCTGTGGCATCGAGCATGTCCCCATGCTTATGTGTGGTGACCACAGCTGCTGATGAAGGGTAGAAGGCAAAAGTGTTCACCTTTAGCCCAGAAGGTTGACCTACAGCCTGCATAGTTCCAATAAGGATCAAGCAGGCACTGGCTACTACATTTTTACGGGATCTCCTGACTGCCTGTACATCTCACCCATAGTTAATGTTGAGCTAAATGATAAGCAGCAGAGAAATCTTGTGAAAGTAGTTTTATGAGTAGAAATATGAAGAAGACATTTATGATCTAATACCCCCAGCATGTCCCGTCCCCCTTGAACACTAAACATATAACCACCAGCTTTATACAGGAATAGTGCAGCTCTTTCTGCCCACAGGTCCTGACCCCATTCTATAATAAATGCACGTTTATGCACGAAAAACATCTCAAGAATTCTTTCTTGACCATCAGCTCCTGGCCTCACATCAGCTGCCACCTTGATTAACAAAGCCAGTATTCTTACACTAAGCAACCTCATTCACATGTGAGTTCCCCATGCTGTCTCTGATGGTTTCTAGGTCATAAGACACAGCACCCCTCTGAAAGGAACAATCCAAATGACAGCCCTGCCTTAGTTTAAAGCTAGGTTCTCTTTTCTGCTTATTATGGATCTTTGATAAGAAATACAATTGCTGAGAAGTCTGTTTTGCTTGCTGTTTGCTACGAGCATTGTGAGACCTTTCCTGAATATAACCCGCTGTGTAGTAGAATGGGTTGTGAAACTTCCTAAATGTAGTCTGATATGTAATGGAATGAGTGATCGTACATAAACTAACCGGCGTTTCTCGCTTCTGTAAACCTGCTTGCTTAGCACATTCCTCACCTACCGCCTTCCCTCTTCCCCCTCCCGCCACAAGTAACGGACAAAGCCTTCCCGCCAAAGGACAGACAAAGGACGCCCAATCAGAAAACAACAAATGTCCTTACTTTAAAATCAACTAATCAGGCCCCTCATAATTTGAAACCTCCCCTGTGCTATTTGTCTCTGTCTATAAAAACGCTGTACCAACCCTGATCGGGACCTCTTAGCGTCACCGGCAACGAGTGCGCAGAGGTCCAGGTTCGAACCTGCAATAAACGACCCTTGCCGCTTGGCTTTGACTTACGACTCTGGTGGACTTTTGTGGGAGGTTTCGGAACTTCAGGCATTACACCCTCTACACAGTATTAAAAGGAAAACCACAATCCCAAAATGGCATCTCTTAGGCCAAGTCCCCAAACCAGAGGACTCGCATAATCTAACTGCAGTTTCAGTCTCCCCCAGAAATGTAGTCTTAACAGGTCAGGAACTTTTCCATTACCATCAGTGAGTCTGCCACATAAGCCCTCCCTGTCCCCTAGAGGAAGATGAAGTACTCTGCTGGAAACCCCTTGCTCCTCTCCCTAAGGGAAAGCAACCTTGCCTATAACATTTCTTTTCTTTTAATAACTTTCTTGTCCCACCCTTCTTCTATAAAAACCTCCCGTTTTGTACAACTCCTCAGAGCTCCCTTCTGCTTGCTAGATGGGATGCTGATCAATTCATAAATCACATAATAAAGACAATTAGATCTTCAAATTCACTCCGTTGAATTTTGTCCTTTTAACAGGACAATGCTATTTCCAAAGCGAACTTCTGATGGCATGTGGGGATAACAGGAGACACAGGAGTGGTACCCCAAGAACCCTTGTGAGGTCACTGTCTTTCTCACCATTTCTGAGGGCTGTTGGTAAGCCCCTCTCAATTTCAGCTCTGGTTTTTTGCATTCAAGCTACAAATCTAATTGGCTTTCCAGTCCGAAGTTAATGGGTCAGTCGAGATTGACGGGAGGCTGTAACAGAGCATCAGTCCTTAGCCCTTGGTTCAGTCTACCATCTCACCTTTCCCCTGCAATTCTTTCCCATCTAACCTCCCCCTGAAGGGAGTCTGCTGGTTTAATCCACACTGGGGATTGCTGGCGGGGCACATGGCCTCCTTTTGGCCAGTCCATAGTCGATGAGGTTTTTGGGGTGATAGTGGGGTTCATGGGGTCCGGAGCCGACGGCCAAAAAAGAATTCTTGAAGACGTCTTTGGTGCAAAAAGGTGGTTTTATTGGAACATGGGGACAGGACCCATGGGCAGGAAGAGCTGCTCCGGGACCATGAGGAGATACTGGTTTTATACTATGGAGTTGGGGGACAGGGGAAAGGGGAAGTTTCCAGTGAGATTTTCATATGCTAAAGACTTATAGGATATTGGAGAACTAGCTATTGTCAAGCTAGGGTTGTTTTTCCCCCTAGCAAAGCATTAGCATTAGACAGTAGGGAGTTCCTGGAGAAATATTTTACTCTGCTGGCCTCAAGTATTCATCAATGGGCTGCAAATTGTAAGGAAATTTAGTTCTAGCTGCCATTTCCTTCTGCCTTTGTTTCCCACATCACTATCGAGGGGTGATGGAGATTTAGGTCCTTCATGACAGTGATCTCTATCAGTTAACCATTGGTTTAAGTGCCAGAGGAATATCACACATATCCCACCTGGGGGTGGGGTGGGGGATGTTTGCAGCAGCCAGTCAGCTTGCCTTATGCTCCCTCATCAATAGCGACAGATTTTTTTTTAATTTTTTTTTTTAATGTTTATTTATTTTTGAGAGAGAGAGAGAGAGCATTAGTGGGGGAGGAGCAAAGAGAGAGAGGGAGACACAGATTCCAAAGCGGGCTCCAGGCACCAAGCTGTCAGCACAGAGCCCAACATGGGGCTTGAACCCACAAACTGTGAGATCATGACCTGAGCCAAAGTCAGATGTTTAACCGACTGAGCCATCCAGGTGCCCCAGTAGTGACAGATTTTGATTATTGCTAGTATGTTGAGGTGCACTTGCTTGTGCTGTTTTGTGTAAATAAAACTCAGCTATTGCTAGCTGGGATCTCAGAGGCCAAAAAGTTGCAAGAGTTGGTGGGCACATGTTGGGCATTCAGGACCTGTTAGAGAGCTTGCCACCTCAAGTAAACTCCCATGTTAGATTAAGTCTGTCACAGAATGGATTAAACTGACACCAGGTCACTCACCAAACTCAAGAAAATTCCATACAATGAGGCGCACCGTAAGACACGCACAATCACCAGCCCCACAGCAGCTCTCTTGTAGGTATTATTTTGGCTCTGAGAATCCCAAAGACCTAGCTAAAAGAAATGGGATTGTTCAGATCCAGAACTGAGCAAACTACTTTCTGGTGTTATGGAAACCGGTCTGGGTCACCTGGCAGAATAACCAAGCAGCACTCGGAGATCTTGGAAGGCGGGAGGTTTGTTTTACGCCGGTAGGCTCACAGGAGACCATTCTCCAGAGATCTGAGCCCCGAGCATCAGCAGAGGGGCCAATTTATAGTCTCTGTTACTTCCGCATTCCTCATTAGTAGTAATGTGGTGCCAACAAGCAAGGTGGTGAAAGGGCAGGCCTACGCCAGCCGACTCCATCTTGTTCTGTGTCCTTCACCTTGACCACACCTCCTCCCCTTGAGTAACCCCCCCTCGCCTGCCTAACAGGACTCGGACCCTTCCCCAGGACCCTTCCCCAGCCAATCGGCTGAGGCCACAGCCATTACCTCACCAACTGCCCCTAGGCCCCAATAAAAACTTTGTCCTTTTGAAACTCGCGCTCTTTCCCTGGTATCTCACCGCTGCGTCGATGCAGGTAGGGGATTGAGCTCGAGCTAGCTCGAATAAAGGCTCTTTGCTTTTGCATCGGACTCGGCTCCCTAGTGGTCTTTGGGGATCACGAATTCTGGGCATAACATTTGGGGGCTCGGCCCGGGATCCCCAAGACCCCGAGGGACCCCCGACCCGGAGAGCCTGACTGGCCACGGTTAGTGTCTGTTTGTTCTGTCTTTTCTGTGCGAGCTCATTTCTGGAATTCTGGTAGTGCCCGACACGGTCTAAGTGGACGCACTGGAGGACCACGGGCCGGGAGTTTCGGAAGACGTTCCGATTCTCCCTTCTGGAGGGACGTGGAATCCCCTCAAAGGTCGGAGACGAGGCGGGTCGCTCCCGCTGGTCGGCGTGAGGCCGTCGTCTTTGGAGGGACGTGGAATCCCCTCATCGGTTTTGGTGGGACATGGAATCCCCTCAAAGGTCTAAGCTAGCTTGCAGTTTTGCTTCCATGGAGTTGGAAGACTTTCTAGGGGCCCTCTGTTTGTCTGTTTTTGTGTTTCTCTGTTTTGTTCTGTGGACTTACTGGACGGACGTTATGGGACAGACTCAGACTACTCCTCTAAGTATTATGATTGATCACTTTAAGGATGTGAGGGGAAGAGCTAACAACCTCAGTGTGGAAGTCCTAAAGGGTCGGTTGCAGTTTTTTTGTTCTAGCGAGTGGCCAACTTTCAATGTCGGATGGCCACCAGAGGGGACCTTCGACCTCCCTACCATCCACCGAGTCAGGAGTATCATCTCTCAGCCTAAGGCGGGCCATCTTGATCAGCTCCCTTACATTATCACTTGGCAGGACCTTGTAGAAGACCCACCCTCTTGGCTTAAGCCCTTTCTAACCCTGCTCCCTCCGGAGCCAAAACCTATTCTTACTTTGCAGGAGACAGAGAAGAGGAAAAGTCTTACCCGGCCTTCAGCACCCCTCTATGCTGTCCTACAGGGGGGTACTGAAGAAGAATTAATTTTTCCTCCCCCGTATAACCCCTCTAGGATGCCGGAAGAACACCATCCTCCCCCTCCGGGGGAGGCAGACGCTGTTCCGAGAGCGGGAGGCGGAAACGCTCCAGGGGGAAGCCCGCCCTTTACCAGCAAAAGGGCTCAGAGGGGGCAATCCGCCTCCGCCGCCGACTCCACTATTCTGCCCCTGCGAGCCACCAGACCCCCAGACGCGGAGGGGAATCAGCCCCATCACTATTGGCCTTTCGCCACTAGTGACCTCTACAATTGGAAAGCTCAGAATCCTAAGTTTTCCGAGAAACCGGCAGGGCTTATTGATTTATTAGACTCTGTTCTTTTTACCCATCAGCCCACGTGGGATGGTTGCCAGCAGCTTTTGCAGGTCCTGTTCAAGACTGAAGAAAGAGAAAGAATCCTCAGCGGGGCCCGAAAACTAGTTCCAGGCGCAGATGGGAATCCCACCACCAACCAGGCTCAGATAGATGCCTCCTTCCCCTTAACTCAGCCCCAGTGGGATTTCAACACGGCAGAAGGTAAGGAGAGGCTCCGGGTCTACCGCCAGACTCTAATGGGGGGTCTCCGAATGGCTGCTAGAAAGCCAACCAATTTGGCCAAGGTAGGAAATGTACAACAGGGAAAAGATGAATCTCCAGCTGCCTTTTTAGAACGGATCATGGAGGCATTCCGTACCTATACCCCCATGGATCCAGAGGCTCTGGAAAGCAAGGCAGCTGTTATCATGGCCTTTGTAAACCAATCGGCCATAGACATTAGGAGAAAATTACAGAAAATAGATAGACTAGGAGAAAAAAGTCTGCAGGACTTACTGGTGGTAGCCGAAAAGGTATATAATAACCGGGAGCCTCCTGAGGACAAGCAGGCTCGCGCCATGGCGGCTGCCAGCAGTAAGCAGACTCGAGACCTGGCCAGAATACTACTAGCTACCACTGCTGACTTCCCTGAGGAACGAGACCGCCGTCTCCGGCAGCTGGCAGACGACGCAAGAAAAGGTAAAGGAACCACCAAGGGGGGCACGCAGAGGCTGCAGAAGGATCAGTGTGCATACTGCAAGGAGATAGGGCATTGGGCCTGAGATTGTCCAAAAAGGGCCGGCGGGAAGGGAAGCAAGACTGATCGAGTAAAAGTCCTAGAGCTGGATGAACTAAGTGATTAGGGGAGTCAGGGTTCGGACCCTCTCCCCGAACCCAGGGTAACTCTTAAAGTGGAGGGGACCCCTATTGACTTCCTTGTCGACACCAGAGCACAACATTCGGTCTTCCGCACCCCACAAGGAAAACTAGCCAACAAGAAGTCCTGGGTACAAGGGGCAACTGGTATGAGCCAGTATTCATGGACTACCCGAAGAACAGTAGATTTGGGAACGGGCCGGGTATCCCACTCCTTTATGGTAATACCAGAATGCCCCTACCCGCTGTTAGGACAGGACTTACTGACCAAGATTGGAGCTCAGATAACTTTCAGACAAGGGGGGCCTCAGGTCACCGATGGCAAGGGCCACCCCATCCAGGTCCTGACCGTGAAACTGGGGGATGAATACCTCCTCCACCAGGAGGCGCTCCCGAGAGAGGATAATATAGACAGATGGCTACAAGAATTCCCCTCGGTTTGGGCAGAGACAGGGGGGATGGGACTAGCCGCTCATAGGACCCGAGTCCTGGTAGAACTCAAGCCAGGAGAGAGTCCGGTAAGGATTAAACAATACCCCATGTCTCAGGAGGCCCGGAAGGGGATCCAGCCACACATCCGGAGACTACGAAGCCTAGGGGTACTAGTTCCTTGCCAGTCTGCCTGGAACACCCCCTTACTGCCGGTCAAAAAGCCTCACACAAATGACTACCGACCGGTACAAGACCTCCGGGAAGTAAATAAGAGGGTCGCGGACATACACCCAACTGTTCCCAACCCATATACTCTCTTGAGCTCCTTGGCACCCTCCAGGGTCTGGTATACTGTACTAGATTTAAAGGACGCCTTCTTCAGTCTGCCGTTGGCACCCCAGAGCCAACCCTTGTTCGCCTTCGAGTGGCATGATCCGGAGGAGGGCTACAGTGGGCAACTCACCTGGACACGGCTACCTCAAGGATTCAAAAATTCACCCACCATCTTCAGCAAGGCACTACACGAGGACCTGGTATTTACAGACACCTTCTCTGGCTGGGTGGAGGCATACCCAACCAAGCATGAAACGGCTCAGACGGTGGCTAAGAAGCCACTAGAAGACATCTTACCCAGGTATGGTTTTCCTGCTATGGTAGGATCAGACAATGGACCAGCTTTTATCTCGCAGGTAACACAGGCAGTAGCCAAGGCGGTGGGGGCAAACTGGAAATTACATTGTGCTTATAGGCCCCAGAGCTCAGGACAGGTAGAAAGAATGAATAGAACCCTAAAAGAGACCCTTACCAAATTAACCATGGAGACTGGCGGGGACTGGGTGACTCTCCTACCGTACGCCCTTTACCGGGTTAGAAACACTCCTTACACTCTGGGTTTTACTCCCTACGAGATCATGTTTGACAGGCCACCCCCCTGTTATTCCCAGCCTTCGAGCTGAACTTATTGCTGAGTTTAAAGATCAAGAACTTTTTCTTTCCTTGAGCGGGCTCCAGAGGGCGCACGAGGACATTTGGCCGCGCCTCCGTGCCATCTACGAGGCTGGCCCGATCCCGACACCTCATCAGTACAGGCCGGGAGACTGGGTCTACGTCAACAGGCACCACCAAGAGACTCTCGAGCCGCGCTGGAAGGGACCCTACATCGTGGTGTTGACAACCCCCACCGCTCTCAAGGTAGACGGCATCGCGACCTGGGTCCATCACACCCACGCTCAGCCAGCGGACCCCTCCTCGATCCGGAAGGACGTTGTCACGTGATGGGCCATCAGTCGGGACCAACACAACCCGCTCAAGCTCAAGCTACAGCGCATTTGACCTACCTAATATTGGTAACTCTGTTAACTCTGCTTGTCATTGCTCACGCTGCCGGGAGTCCCCACGCCCCCCAAAACATCACCTGGCAGATCATAGACACCAGCTCGGGGACAATACTTAATCAGACGTCCCAGAGCCACCCCAGGGACACTTGGTTCCCAGAACTTTGCGTAAACCTCCAAACTCTGTTCCCCTTGGCACCATAAATGCAGCCCGTCCCATGATTGGGTCCCTAAGCTACATGACAAGGGGGGAATGAAAGGGCGGGCCTACGCCGGCGACTCCATCTTGTTCTGTGTCCTTCACCTTGACCACACCTCCTCCCCTTGAGTAACCCCCCCCTCACCTGCCTAACAGGACTCGGACCCTTCCCCAGCCAATCGGCTGAGGCCATAGCCATTACCTCACCAACTGCCCCTAGGCCCCAATAAGACCTTTGTCCTTTTGAAACTCGCTCTCTTTCCCTGGTATCTCACCGCTGCGTCGGTGCAGGTAGGGGATTGAGCTCGAGCTAGCTCGAATAAAGGCTCTTTGCTTTTGCATCGGACTCGGCTCCCTAGTGGTCTTTGGGGATCACGAATTCTGGGCATAACAGTGGGAAGACGAACCAGGAAGGGGAGTCTTCAGGCAGGGACTGAAATTCCCCGGTCAGTCCTGTCGGCCATCTTGTAACAGATGTTTCCCTATCCCTGGCACACCTGTTTATTTTATGTCTAAAAACTACCATCCCAGAAGTTGCAGATAACTAGCAAAACAAAAAATTTACTGAAAACAACGTGGAATTACAATGGCCATTATGGGGAATGTTTCCATTAGATGAGATCATCCATTGAAAAAGTGCACTCAAAAGCAAGGATTCCCAAGGTAAGCTGAATGGGATAACTGCTTTAACTGGCAAGCAGAGGCTCCGAAAGGTTTCAAAATTCCAAAATAGCTTCATTAAAAGATTTATTGCAGGGGCACCCGGGTACCTCAGTCGGTTGAGCATCTGATTCTTGATTTCCGCTCAGGTCATGATCCCGGGGTCATGGGATGGAGCCCTGCTTAAGATTTTCTGTCTCCCCCACTCAAGCTCTCTCTCTCTCTCTCAAAATTAAAAAAAAAAAAAAAAAAACACGGAAAAAAAAAGGTTCATTGCAAAAAGCATTCGAAAACGTGTACCTAAACAGGCCACAAGACTGACATAACTCCTACCACTTCCCTGTCTTTGGAATACTCCTCCTAGTGATCCTGTCTGAATTGCTTTTCTACTCTGAAAATACTGTTAAAAGTTACCTTTTAAAATAAGATCACATGAGGAAAAAAAAAGACAAAAGAGAAAATTAACCAATTAACTAATTAATTAATTAATTAATTAATTAAAATTTAAAAAGACCGCTGGAGCTATAGGTGATTTTCAGGTCTCTGTCACTCCTTGGTCAAGTTAAAGAATTTCTTAAACCTCAGAAGGCTTCTCAAGAGCCTCAAGTAATCTAGGCACCCAACAGGGGGCTCAATTCTACAACCCCAAGATCGAAAGTCAAATGCTCTTACCCACTGAGCCAGCCAGGCACTCCTTAAGAGTGTTTGTGAAAAGATTACTTTCTGAGCCCAGAGGGGGATAAAATCTCATGTTCTCTCTTCCTGTCCATAATCCAGATCCAATGGTTATTGTCTTTTTAATATGGTTTTGGAGTGGTGGTGGGGGTTCAAAGCCAACTGCCAAGAAAGAATCCTTGAGATATCTGGTGCAAAAAGGTGGTTTTGTTAAAGCACACGGACAGGACCCCTGTGCAGCAAGAGCTGCACTGGGGTTGTGAGGATTGACTGATTATATACCTGGGAGTTGGGGGAGGTAAAGGCAAGGGGAAACTTCCAAAAGGACGTTCATATGCTAAAGAGGACTCATAAGATACTGGAGGCCTAGCTATTGCCAACCTAAGGTTGTTTTTCCCCCTAGCAAAGTATTACCATTAAGACAGTAGAGAGTTCCTGGAGAAATGTTATACTCTATCTCAAGTATTTGCCAATGGGCTGCAGGTTATAAAGAGATTTAATTTAATTTACATTTTCTTCTTGCCTTTGTTCCCCACATCACTATGGAGGGGAGGGTGATGTTAGGGCTCCAGGAAACTGAGCCTATACGTTTCTGCAGATTGCCTTTTTTCTTGTAAATCATTAAGACAGTTGCAAAATGATAGAGACTCATGTCCTGCATGACTGTGATCTCTATCAGTTAACCATTTGTTTTTATCCTTCCCGTGTTCTTGGGCAGCCAGAAGTTCCTGAGGAATGTCACACATGTCCTTCCCAATGTGGGAGGGGGTGTGCAGGTTGTCAGCTTGCCTTCTGCTCTCTCCTTACTTTCACTCCTGGGAATAACTATTTCCTTCTTCTGCTTCTTCTTCTTCTTTTTTTTTTTTTTTAAGTAAACTCTGCCTCCAAGGGGCTCGAACTCATGACTCCAAGATCAAGAGTTCCATGTTCTATTGACTGAGCCAGCCAGATGCTGCTAGCTCTTTCCTTCTTGTTTGTCTCATTTTACATCCTTATGACAATGGCTTGGCTTTCTGCCTGCCTGGGACATGCAGGTTGTGGGCTCCATCTTTAGCTATCTTTGAGAATGAGCCCACTCACCCCATCAAAGGAGGGATGCGGAAACTCAGAGCACAGTGAAGCGAGGCTTTAATCAACATTCTTGCTAGAGTGGGTGTCTGATGAACAGGCACACTCGGGGCAGTTACAGCAGACAATTTATCTCTTAGTATGCATGTCCCTCCCCTGATTCCTCATTGGCTGAGTGCTACAGAGCTTTACAGCCTTACCCAGTGTAGCCTATGCCGACGTAAGGCAAAAACTAGTCAGATTGGAACAAATGTACATTTCCTAAGGTGACAGCAGAGACTTTCAGCCCCTCCTTCGTTCTTTGGCACATGCTCATTGCAAAGCCTGAGAAAATAAGCCTGTGAAATGGAGAGGGGAAGAAGAACCAGGAAGTGAAGTGTCCAAGAGTTTGGGACTCCATTCTGGGAGAGAGGGGTGTCATATATATTTCCAAAAGTTGTAAACCTACTGTTAACTAGACAGCACAGCTTTTATTTGGTATTTCTGAAAATGAATCATCTCCCTTACTTTTCACACTCTAGATCTTTTGAAGATAGTATTTTTTACACTGTCTTTAAGGACACCTCTTTGGTCTATGAGGTTGTTAATACTGCCAGAAATAGTTACTATTTGTTCTGGCTGAAGCCTGATAAGGTATTTTAAAGGATTTAATAATTCTATAATCAGAAATCTGGCCAGACTGGAAGCTGATATTCAGAGACTTATAGGAAATTTTTTTTTTTAGGTCTTCTTCCCTAAGCTGTATGTACCCAGACAGAGGGAAGGTATTTTCCTGGGTGGATGAGTATGTCAGTCCTTTGATACCTTTTAGGTGGCAACTCCATTCTTTGAGGAATTAAAAAGTAGCTGTCCTTTGTTTTACAAATCTAGTCTTCCCAGGCTCCAGAAACGATTCAAACACCACAAATATCCTTCTTATCAATTCAAAAACCTCCCCTTTTTTAACCTCAAAAGGTCTGTAAGTATAAAAATTCTGGTCCTAAGGAAACACAAGTCCTTCTGGAAAAACTTGCATTTATTTTTCCTTGTGCCTTTAAAATGTAAATGTTCAATACTGTACCTGGTATTCTCCAGGAACTCTATCTAGTCTGTCTCTTTTAAATGCAAATTACAGGGAGGTAATTCTTACCAAGAAAAAACAAACAAAGGGAAAAAGTCATTTGGAACTTGAATTGCCAAGGACAAATACAAATCTTAAGTATCTTCTCCACAAATGGGAAAAAAAAAAAAAAAAAAAACTTTAGCCACCTAAACAGATAACCTTAACTTATTCCATCTACCAGAAAAACAAACTCAGATCCAACTTTTATAACTAGTAAATTTTGTATATATTTCCATATGGCAGTAATTTTAAAACAGAAGCTATAACTTCTCTGTATCTGTTCACCTATGTCTATAAACATGCATTGCAGGTATGTGGTATTTTCTACCTTTAGATGGTATTGCTAAAATTAATTTGTAAAAGAGCTCTACTTAGTTGGTTTGGAGGCAAATGCTTGTAAGGATTGGACATTCTAAAAGTCTCAAAAAATAGAAACTAACCCAAACGTTTTTCAAGTTCATGTGATCTGGAAAACTATTTGATATAAAAGCTAGTTTAAGGTTGACAGTTTAATTAAAACAAACATGTCTGTAGAGTCATCAAGATTAAATATAAAACTTTGATCATCAAGATTAAATATAAGACTTTGATTCTACCTGAGTTTACAAGCCAAATAAAATAAATACATGGTATCTCTTACAAGATCTGTCCACAAATAAAAATAATAGCCTGGGATACTGGCCGACTTTGTTTAATGATTTTTTTTTTTAATTTTTTAAAGTTTATTTGTTTACTTTGTGAGAGAGAGGGCACAAGCAAGTGCAAGCAGGGGAGGGGAAGAGAGAGGGAGAGAGAGGGAGAATCCCAAGCAGTCCCTGGACTGTCAGCACAGAGCCTGATGTGGGGCTCAAACTCACAAACCGTGAGACCATAACCTGAGCCAAAACCAAGAGTCAATTGCTTAACTGACTGAGCCACCCACGTGCCCCTGCCGCTCCTTTTGATCAGGAGACCAGGTATACGTCAAGGTCTTTAGAAGAAAATAGATGCTGCAATTCAATGGAAAGTAACACTCACCACCTACACTGCCATCAAAATGAAAGAAAGATCCTCCTGGATGGGTGCAAGCCACATCAAAATAGATCCAGACCATTGCTGTCAAGACAATTGGGAATTCACCGCTACAGGTGATCTTAAATTAAGGATTTCCAGGGCCATCCAGGCCCTAGAAACACAAGGCATCGTGAAGTAGTTTCCCCAAGATCACAGATCAAGAAATTTCTCTTTCACCTACCCTCACTTTTTAAAATCCCCTCTGTACATATTAAAAAAGCTCCCCCCCAAATAAATAAATGAATAAATAAATAAATAAATAAATAATAAAAAGGCCCAAACCTTTCTTATTAATACTTTTTAATTAGTATTACTTTTTAATGTGTTAATACTAGTATTAATACATTAATAATAAAAACTTTGCATTAAAGAATTTAATGTAAAGTATTTTACATTAAAGCACATTAATACTTTAGTAATAAAGTATTAATTATTAATACTTTTTAATGTATTAATACTTATTAATACATTTATTAATCATTCATTAAAAAGCTGACTAGAGAGTGCTTGTCCCTATCTGTCCTACTTCCCTTAAGTTTCCTCTGTGGACTCTTTTTTAACCTGTGTCTTACTCTTACTGACCCTCTCTTTTTCAAAAGGTCAGGTACATGGGAATGCAAGGTGATGTAGCCACTCTGAAAAACAGTATGGAGGTTCCTCAAAAAACTAAAAATAGAACTACCCTACGACCCAGCAATTGCACTACTAGGCATTTATCCATGGGATACAGGTGTGCTGTTTTGAAGGGACACATGTACCCCCATGTTTACAGCAGCACTATCAATAATAGCCAAGTATGGAAAGAGCCCAAATGTCCATCGATGGATGAATGGATAAAGATGTGGTATATATATATATACCGGAGTATTACTCGGCAATCAAAAACAATGAAATCTTGCCGTTTGCAACTACATGGATGGGACTGGAGGGTATTATGCTAAGTGAAATTCGTCAGAGAAAAACAAAAATCATTTGACTTCACTCATTTGAGGACTTTAAGAGACAAAACAGATGAACATAAGGGAAGGGAAACAAAAATAATATAAAAACAGGGAGGGGGACAAAACAGAAGAGACTCACATTTATGGAGAACAAACAGAGGGTTACTGGAGGGATTGTGGGAGAGGGAATGGGCTAAATGGGTAAGGGGCACTAAGGAATCTACTCCTGAAATCACTGTTGCACTATATGCTAACTAATTTGGATGTAAATTTTTTAAAAAATTAAAAATAAAATTAAAAAAAATAAATTAAATAAAATATAGAAATACAGCTAAAATATAAATGTGCTTCAGATAACAGTAACAAAAAAATTAAGGGAAAACAGCCATATTCATTAATTTGGCATGAAATGAATTAAATATTTATATGACCAATGTGTTTATTTAATTGGCTAATTTTTTCAGATCTCAGGTGCAAATTTGAATAAAGCGTATTGTTAGTTTCTTGAGAATAAAAAAAAAGGTCAGGTACAGGCCAAACACCCTCTTATGCCAGCTTAGCAAATCCTGGCCACAGTAACTGATCCGTCTGACTGTTGGCTCTGTCAACATCTAGATAGTGCAAAAGAACTTGAACTGGTCTTCATTCCTGCAGATGTGAATATCTGGTAGATGCAGTATGGAAGATGGGATAAACAACAAGGTATAGTGTCCATGACCAGAAAATACTCCAGTCAGAAATTAACATCTTAACCTGAGTGGTACTCCAACATTGTCATGTCCTAGCTACATGGACTGCCCAACAAGGAGTTTGTGCAATCGTCAGTGAAAACTGTTGCTTCTATGTAAACTAAATGGGACAATATCTAACTTAAGTCTGTTAAAGGAAAGAATTCTTATTTTTCATCAGACAAATGAAGCACACACATTCTGTTGGACTGATCTATTTCCAGCGTTGGGGGGACTGATTTAATGGTGTGTGGGGACATGTGCTTCAATTTGTTCTTTTCTGTTTGTTCATCTTCATTCTAATCTATGATCTTTTCTCTCTTTGCAGATCTCTTACCACTCAATTACTAGCTCAATTTCTTTCTCTACAGTGACTAGCTCTGCTTTCACTGTGTGAAACTTCCAGGAAAGTTTCAGAGGAGGGAACTGTAAAGTCCCAAGACAGGCTGCCCCATGATGTGCCACAATGGCATATTGTCTATGTGGAGTTAAAGTTACTTAAGAAATGGCCAGTGCAGGGGCGCCTGGGTGGCTCAGTCGGTTGAGCGGCCGACTTCGGCTCAGGTCATGATCTCGCGGTCCGTGAGTTCGAGCCCCACATCGGGCTCTGTGCTGACGGCTCAGAGCCTGGAGCCTGTTTCGGATTCTGTGTCTCCCTCTCTCTGACCCTCCCCCGTTCATGCTCTGTCTCAAAAATAAATAACGTTAAAAAAAAAAAAAAAGAAATGGCCAGTGCAGGAAGAGCACTCTGAACTTCCTTTGTCTACAGGAACCAAGAAATAGATCTTCCATGGGAAAGGTGCCATACCCCTACCAGGAAGTAGAAATAAATAAAGGATTCAGGGCTGAGAAGACTATAAACAAACCTTGTTATTTTACCAATTTACAACCCAGCTCCAAATCTTGTTCAGAAGTCCTTACTGTTTGAAACTCCCAAACGTAAGTTTTCTTTGTCCTGTCAATTCCTCACAAATTTATTGTCTCTTTGTCTACAAAGTATACAAGCTGGATGCTTTGGTCATTTCTTGGTTATTCAACTTAATTCTTTTCTTTTTTAATTTATTTATTTTGAGAGAGACAGAGTCAGTGCGAGTGGGGAAGTACAGTGAGAGAGGGAGAGAGAGAGAATCCCAAGCAGGCTCTGTGCTGCCAGTGCAGAGCCTGATGCAGGACTTGAACTCACAAAACTGTGAGATCATGACCTGAGGAAAACAAGAGTCTATGCTTAACCGACTGAAGCACTCAGGCGCCCCTGAACTTAATTCTTAAATAAGCTAGAAGAATATTGAAGATAAGAGTAAAAATTTTCCTCCCCAACAGAGATAATATTAAAACACATTTATGAAATAACATGTAAGAGTGGGGAATTTAGATGGACAGAGATGCAAAAAGCAGTCTTTGCTTATTTAAAAAAGGCTCTCAGAACTGTTAATACATTGACATCAGCTAATAAGGGCTTTAAATGTAGAGTGCCTGTACTCACAAGGGTTTGCAACATGGTCACTATGGACTAAAACACCTCAGGACCTCAATTTTTACCCAATTGCATTTTGGACTAAGAAGTTCCCCTGGCCCAAGAACAGATATCAACCAATTCAAACACTCACCTAGGCACTCTATGAGGCCCTACAAACTACAGAGCCCCTAACAGAAAATAAACTAATTATACTTAAACTCCAACAGCTTATTCTGGAACGGGTAAAGAAGACCCCTGACAAACAGAGGGGAAGTATTCCTGACCATAAAGTGCTAACAGAAATGGTATATTTCCAAGCAAGGCATATAGATGGAGGGTTGACCCTCTCAGTTAATTAATGCCAGTGGTGGATTTGCTGGAATCTCTGAGGGGTAAGACTATCTAAGCTCAAGCAGTTGCGCAGTATGGAGCACCCTGGTCCATGGCACTCAACAAGGCGTGTTTGTTTGTTTGTTTGTTTTTATTTAAAAACTTTTTTAATGTTTATTTATCTTTGAGAGAGACAGACAGACAGAGTGCGAGTTGGGAAGGGGCAGAGAGAGAGAGGGAGACACAGAATCTGAAGCAGGCTCCAGGCTCCGAGCTGTCAGTACAGAGGCTGACGTGGGGCTGGAACCCACGCACTGTGAGATCATGACCTGAGCTGAAGTCAGACACTTAACTGACTGAGCCACCCAGGCGCCCCAACAAGGCATGGTTTATCGGTGGGTCAGTCCCCAAAACGCCACATGGAGTCCACTGGCAAGCTGTGGCCTTAAGAGCTAATGAGAGTCAGCACAAGATGTTGAAACAAGAGCCATAAAATTGGTACGAATCTGCTAACGAGAACCAGAATGAGGTCTATCTTTTCTCAAACTCATGAGCAATAGCTAATGAAATAACTCTTTGGTCAGGAACATAGTCAGAAAACAGCTGGAAAATAGGAAATAGGAAAATAGGAAATAGGAAAATATGGGGTAAGGACACATGGCAAAAAATATCACTGGCTGACATCTCCATTTTCTTCATGCATGTCTCTGGACATCAGAAGAACCAAGTTTGAAGTAACCAAATTTGATAACCGGGTAGACAAACTCACTAGGAAAACTATAAAGAGGTGAAGATTCCCAAAGTTTGTGTTTAAAAAACACACTGATGTGTGGCTGAGGAAACCAATTAAAAATACAACCACACATAAGCAGAAAGTGCAATGGAATGCACAACCTGAACAGAGATAGGCCAAATGATAGGGTCATTGCACGGCCACATAACCAAACAGGCCTGCTGGCACACATGTCACTAGAGCATAATTGGAGACAAGGAATATGTATGTACCTACCATAAACCTCCAGATTCAGATTTAAAAATGTGGGAATTGATGACAATTTAAAGCTTGGGATCGTTAATGAATACTCAGATGACATGACAGCTGACAGACCCTTCAAAATTATACAAATTGAGGGGCGCCTGGGTGGCTCAGTCGGTTAAGCAGCCGACTTCGGCTCAGGTCATGATCTCGCGGTCCGTGAGTTTGAGCCCCGCATCGGGCTCTATGCTGACGGCTCAGAGGCTGGAGCCTGTTTCAGATTCTGTGTCTCCCTCTCTCTGACCCTCCCCCGTTCATGCTCTGTCTCTCTCTGTCTCAAAAATAAATAACGTTAAAAAAAATTATGCAAATTGATTATATAGGATCCATGCCTACATCAGACAATAAACTGTACATGTGCATCATTGTAGACACATGGTCAGGAACAGGCTTACTCTATCCTTACAGGAAAAATCATCAAAAGTGCACCATCAGAGCATTAGAAATAGTGATGCTTGCTATGGTATCCCAGCCTTCATAAAATCAGCAGAGCACCCACTTCACAGAAAGAGGAATATCAGAATGGGTTATGGAACAAGTCACGATGTGGAATTTCCTCTTGTCCTGTAACCCAACTGCCTCTGGGTCAATTGAAAGATATAATGGCTTACTCCAGCAGAAGTTTAGGTTGCTTACTAACAATCCAGATATGAAAGCTGGGACTGAAACAGTCTGGGAGGTGGCAAGATCTCTAAACCATAGATAGAGAAAGGACGGAATAATTGGGGCACCTTGGTGGCTCGGTCAGTGAAGCCTCCGACTTCAGCTCAGGTCATGATCTCATGGTTCGTGAGTTCAAGCCCTGCACAGGGCTCTCTGTTGTCATAGCAGAGCCTGCTTTGGATCCTCTGTCTCCCTTTCTCTCTGCCCCTCCCCTGCTCACACTCTCTCTCAAAAATAAATAACATTTAAAAATACATAAATAAATAGGGGTGCCTGGCTGGCTCGTCCGTTAAGCGTCCAACTGTGGCTCAGGTCATGATCTTGTGGGTTTGTGAGTTCAAGCTGCACGTTGGGCTCTGTGCTGATAGCTCAGAGCCTGGAGCCTGCTTCCGGTTCTGTGTCTCCCTCTATCTCTGCCCCTCCCCCGCTTGCACTCTGTCTCTCTTGCTCTCAAAAATAAACATAATAAACATTAAAAAAATTTCTTTAATAAATAAAAATGCAGAAAAACACCCATTTAAAAAATGATGGAAAAATTCCTATTGAATTAGTACTGTAGACACCCACAGAGATAAGAATTAGCACTAATTAATCCAAATCAAAAACCCCAGAATCTAAATTAAAAGGAAAAGTATTGATCATTATTTATTAGTAGCACCTACTGCCAATAAAACCTACTGGGGAACCAAAAGAAAAAGCATATTACATCAATTAAAGACAATAATATGGTGCTTCTATAACAATTTCAGGCATGAAGAACACCATCTTTTAGAGTAGGTGTCTAATATTTAGCCTAGCATGGTGCAGTACAATCATGCTTTGGGCCATGATAACAGGGTATCTTGAGTGGCAAGAACAACATCAAGAAAGAATTAAAAATGTATAGGACACTACCTTTATTTTGCGGGCATGAATTTGCTATGCATCTTTAACTATTTAAAAAAATTTTTTTAACGTTTTATTTATTTTTGAGACAGAGAGAGACAGAGCATGAACAGGGGAGGGTCAGCGAGAGGGAGACACAGAATCTGAAACAGGCTCCAGGCTCTGAGCTGTCAGCACAGAGCCCGATGTGGGGCTCGAATTCACGGACCGCGAGATCATGACCTGAGCCGAAGTCGGCCGCTTAACCGACTGAGCCACCCAGGCGCCCCACATCTTTAACTATTAATATTCCTAAGCGGGCAATACAGCATGCGGCCTATTGCCATTGTCGGATACCATACCCACTATGGTAGCAACGGATGCTCCTCCCACAGCACCACCAATTTCCAATTGAAATGCCACCTTCTGGTCCAGATACAAGTCCGCTGTCTGTGACATGCTCCACTCCCTCCACTCACCTTATTGCAACTGAGGACTCACCAGCATCACCAAGCCCCACCTGTCTCTGCCACCCTTCATTATTGGCACCATCTGTTTTCTGGGAAACCCTCAATCCACGAGAAACCAAATACTTAAGGAAGCGGATAACGCAGTCACAACCTCCACTTTAATTTCTGCAAGAATCAACAAGGATCCTGAACAAGGGAAAATTCCTATTAAATTAGTATTGCAGACATCCACGGAGATAAGGATTAGCACTAATTAGTTCATGTAAATTAATCCCCCAGTATCTAAATGAAAAGGAAAAGTATTGTTTTAAAAACATAATGATATATATAGTACTGGGGAAATTATAGCACCTGCTGCTATAGCACCCCTAAGAGATATTGATGTGGAGAATGAAGATTGGCCTGAACTGCTAACTGGTTTTTGGTATTACAACCCAGAGTATATACCAAGACAACCAGGCGGTGACTTTCATACTTATCTTACCGAATCAAATGCAGCACTGCACGCATGGCAAGAGATTCCATAAAAATGAACCCAATTTAATTCCTGATTTACTTTGTGTGCTAGCATTTCTTTGGGGAAAAAAAAGCAGCTGCTGATTATGCAGAATGGGCAATTAGATCTTTAAATATAAATAGACAAAAAAAAATGGATCATTTACTACACTCCCAATTTATACTCTTTAATCCCTATTCACCTATTACAAAAATAAGGGTAGGGGAGGCTGGGTGGCTCAGTCGGTTAAGTGTCTGACTCTTGGTTTTGGCTTAGGTCATGATCTCAGGGTTCTTGAGTTGGAGCCCCGCATTGGGCTCCTTGCCATCAGCACGGAGCCTGCTTAGGATTCTCTTTCTCTCCCTCTCTCTCTGCTCCTCCCCTGCTCATGTTTGCTCGCTCTCTCTCTCAAAATAAATAAGCTTAAAAAAATAAAATAAAAATAAGAATAGAACCTGGGGTGCGTGGGTGGCTCACTCGGTTAAGCATCTGACTCTTGATCTCAGCTCAGGTTTTGATATCAGGGTCATGAGTTCAAGCCCTGCATTGGGCTCCACACTGGGCATGGGGACTTAAACAAAACAAAACAAAACAAAAAAAAAGGAATAGATCCTTAGTCACTATGTTCAGACTTTAAAAGAACAAGGACACCCTATAAGGTATATGGAGGACACATAGGAAATTTAGCATAGTATACATATCATTATCTGTCATGGTATATACATCAGGCTTCTATCTCACATCACAGATTTCTACCCCAAGAATATGGGAACCTATGTTAATAAAACCTCTCCCAGTTGTATCGGGACCTATAGTAGTAGCCTGTACCCTGAAATTTATTATTATTTTTTTTAATTAAAAAAAAATTTTTTTTTCAACGTTTTTTATTTTATTTTTGGGACAGAGAGAGACAGAGCATGAACGGGGGAGGGGCAGAGAGAGAGGGAGACAAAGAATCGGAAACAGGCTCCAGGCTCCGAGCCATCAGCCCAGAGCCTGACGCGGGGCTCGAACTCACGGACCGCGAGATCGTGACCTGGCTGAAGTCGGATGCTTAACCGACTGCGCCACCCAGGTGCCGCACCCTGAAATTTAATATAGACAACTTTCAAGCCAGACATCGATCCCCAAATTCTGCTCAGTTTTATCCACCTTCACTTATGCCCAGTTTACAACCTATGCCCAAAACAGATTTGCTAAAAGGGAAGAAACAGTTACAGTTCCTTATGGGACTCATATGAGGTTTAATGGGAAGAACAGTGACAGCCACTTTTTCTCAATTTCAGATCGATCAAATCACATTAGATTTTGAAAATTTTGAAAGCAAACAATCTCAATTGAACACACATGCATGGCAGCTTTGTCAACATTGTGCATGTGGATGGATAAAATTAGCAATATATTACAAAACATAAATGAATTTCATATGGAAGTAAACAGAGCAATGGGAATTTGACATAAAGCAGTTGGAGAAAATGCTAAAAATAATGAAACACTTAAAAAAGTGCCATAACATATGTTTCTCTAACTGTAGATTGTCAATGTTGAAGTTAAGATTGAAATCTTAGAAAAGCTATAATCTCAGGGCAATATTGGTCACCTGAGATAATAGACAACCCAACCAGAAGTAGAGTAGATACCATACATCCTAAGTGGTTGTGATTCCTTGGATAGCTGTGAAATCATGAAATCAGATATTGACAGCTGAAGGGTGAAACATGATATTGGGTACCACACTTTATCAGTTCCCTGATATCAAAAGGGAGAATGGAGTCTATAGGCCACAGAAAGGTCCCTTATGATGGAAGGAAAACATGTTTGTAAGGATATGTTGTTGGAATGGAACCAAAATACCTTTATAACTGCTGGACCTTTGAATATACCTACCTATGGTTACAAGGACCTTCGACTATGGCCTTGATGCCTTCTTTACCAGTTACATACAACATGGGAAACTGGACCAGGATAGTATGCCCTAAGCCAAATCTCATGTTAGCCTATTGCAGTCAAGGGAAAAATAAGGAACATGACAAGATAGGATGTGTAAAAATAGAACAGGTAATAAATATGTCAATGGAAGGTAAAAAGGTATTTAGGTCAATGGAAGATAAAGAAACTATTAAAATAACCAGAGAAATATTAGATATCCTGAAATTACTCTAATAAATGTAGAGGACGCCTGGCTGGCTCAGTTGGTGGAGCATGTGACTCTAGATATTGGGATCATGAGTTCGAGCCCCACATTGAGTGTGGAGATGAAGGAAGGAAGGGAGGGAGGAAGGAAGGGAGGAAAAGAAAGAAGGGAGGGAGGGAAGGAAGGTACTTTAAAAAAAAATTTAACAAATGTAAATCATACATTAGAAGTGAAATTGTTTTGGGGCGCCTGGGAGACTCAGTCAGTTAAGCGTCCGACCTCGGCTCAGGTCATGATCTCACGGTTTGTGAGTTTGAGCCCCGCGTTGGGCTCTGTGCTAACATCTCAGAGCCTGGAGCCTACTTCGAGTTCTGTGTCTTCCTCTTTCTCTGCCCCTTCCCCGCTTGTACTCCGTTTCTCAAAAATGAATAAATACTTTTAAAATTTTTTTTAAAGAAGTAAAATTGTTTTGATACTGATTATGGAAACTTTCAACTTTTAATGTTTGTGGGCCCTGCTCCTGGGCTCCTAGGGAAGCTATACTTCAACAGTTAACAAGGTCAAAATGACTCAGCAAAACCTCAAAGCATGGGCTCTATTTCTGCCCCGAGCACACATTGTACATCTACTTCATTAAAGAAAGTAACCAAAATGGAGCATTCTGAACACAAAAGATAAGAAGGAAGAAACTTCCCTGGTTTCCATAAGCTTAAAGTCAGTCAGCCCTGCATATACTAGAAACTTAAGGTCTGCAACTTTATGAAATGTCCTTTGTCTAATAATCTGTAACTTTTTCTGTAAAAAATGTATATAAGCCTACACCAAATGTTCCTTTCCCAGATCTTTGCGAAGATTGTGTATCCTGGGCAGATGTTCTACCTTGGGCTCTAATAAAACTTTTTCTTTTTTCTTTTTTTTTTTTTTTTTTAGGAATTCTGAAAGGTTTGTTCATTTTGTTCAAAAAGGTTTGTTCAAAACAAAGTGATACAAAACGAAGTAAGTTGTGTCAGGATGTCATCATCTCATCTGTCCTTGCAGATAAGAGCTCAGTCACTCAGCTGCTGAGGGGCTCCACTAGGGCTTGTCAATAAAAACATATGAAGAAACAACTATGGCAAGCAGACATTTAGAACTGCAAATACAGAGAGGGTTTTTTTTTTTTTAATACTTTGCCAATTTTTTTTAATGTTTACTTCTTTTTTAGAGACAGAGTGAACAGGGGAGGGGCAGAGAAAGAGGGGGACAGAGGATCTGAAGCCGGCTCTGGCTCTACGCTGACAGCCCGGTGTGGGGCTGGAACTCACAAACCATGAGATCATGACCTGAGCTGAAGTCCGTCACTTAACCGACTGAGCCACCCAGGCGCCCACCCCATGGAGAGTTTGTGAGGACTATTGGACCCCGTTTGGTCTGGGGGAGGCTACAATTGGCTGAAATAGCAACCTGAAAACCATGGGGCAGTTAGTTCCAGCAGCAAAGGAGGCTCTTTTACCAGCAGTGGCAAAAACCATGCAGCGGCTCCTGGAGGATTATCTTGCCCATCAACACCATCACCCTTGTTCCCTAGCAACGTGCTCGGGGCTCCATCAACGCAGGACTTTTACTTTTGCACTGGCAGCTGGAAGTCAGCTCCCAGTTGGCTAAGCTGGCTCTCCCAATACCAGCTCATATAAAGGTGCATTTCCTTTATATAAGGTCCAACTAAATTTGGACTTTTTTTTTTTTTTATCTCCCCTTTACTGGAATGACAGTGTGATTCTTCTATCGTTGGTTCAGATTATGTCTTTATGGTTTTTTAAAACACATTATCTTGTATGCTATTGGCTTGTGAAATTTGCAAATGCCTTGTGTTAAATACATTGTTGACAAAGACAAACTCAGTCTCTGAGCATTAATTTGCCTCCCCGAAGAAAATAGTCTTCAGGAGGAATACGCACATTTGTTATGAGGGCCTGGAATTCCTCAGATGCCCTGTACCACCAACTCACCTTGGTGGCCTGGTCTAACTCAACATTTTTCCTGTAATAGGTTTCTGGCCGCTATGAACAGCGAGGCCCATTCATGTACCATATATGCTCCCTCAGTTGGCCAAGGACAGCCAGATCCTCCGAGCCTATGAAGCTTGGGCCATCCCCAACCATGAGCATAACCTCCAGGGCAGGGGAACCCACCTCCCAAAAACATCCTTCTGAGGCCCGCACCTTGAAACCGGTGACAGTCCCCATTTGGGCTGGCTGCCTGATGGAGTCCCAGCCTTACCAGTAATCAAGATTCCCAGGTGTCTTTTAGTGAAGGATACCCAGCCCAGCCCATGAGGTTCCACCTTGACCAGGCAGTCCAGATTCTTCCAGCACAGGCTTCAGAAGGCAAATATGAACACCTGTGTAGGTTAGGGCTTGGAATTGGGCAGATGTCACGGACAACCAAGAGCCCATTTGTGTTCTAGTCTCGCCTCACACTTCCCCGGCCCCCAAATCCTGCCTTCCCTGCCCTACACATCCTATATGTGCAATACACATCCCATTAACCAGATTTGGGCAGCCAGGGCCTTGCAAGCCTGTGGAACTCAGGCAGTCCACAGCCATCCTCATAGCTTCCATTGGCAGAGTAGCTGACCCACTGAAGATCTTTCTAAAGCAGCAGCTTTAAAGTGGTGACAATAAGGCTCCGTGTGGCCTGAATGCCTAATGGGGGTCCTGGGATTCTGCTGTGATCAAGGTTTCTAGGTACCTCTTATTAGATACCCAGCCCAGCCTTCAGGAAGCAAGTCCTGGCCAGGCAGGCCAGATTCCCCCAGCTCTGCCTCCAGGGGGAGTGTGCACATTTGCGTAGACAAAGATTTGGGACTAAACATATGCCACATACCCCAAAGTTGCGTCCTGTTAATCTGCCTCACCAGACATTGCCCTATTCCAGATCCTTGGCTATCCTGACCTCTGCAAACTGAATACACACTGTCCACCCTATGTCATCCAGCCTTGGGCTGCACCTGGAGCCCAACCACCTGATCAGCCTCACAGCAGAGGGAACCTACCTCCCTAAAATCTTGTTGAGATGACAGCTTGAAACCGGTTAACAGTCCCAATACGAACTGGCGACTTGACGGGTCCCAGGCTTTTCCATCAAGCAAGCCTCCCAGGTGTCTCTTATTGGAGGTACCCCAGCCATCCTGTCCGGTCTCACCCTAGCAAGGCAGTCCACATTCCTCCAGCACTGCCTCAGAGGAATATGCACATTTGTGTAGGTTAAGACTTGGAATTAATCAGATGCCATGTATTCCTACCACCGTCTCTTCTCACCCAACACTGCCCTGTCCTGGGTCACTGGCTATCCGGACCTGCACTGCCCACTCATGTGCAATCCACACTCGGTCAGCATTTCTTCGGCTGCCAAGGCCCTCCGGCCTCTGGAGCTCAGGCAGGATGTCCACCATCTGAATAGATTCCAGGGTGGAGGAAGCCCACCGTCAGAAAATTGCTCCGAGCCCCCAGCTGTGAAAGGGTGCCAGTGACTCTCCACACGGACTTGCTGCCTGATGGTCCCAGGCTTCACAAGACACCAGGACTCCCAACTGCCTCCCAATCAAGAGATACTCTGTCCCGCCTGCCCAGCCTCTCCCTCACAAAGGAGCTGAAAAACCTCCAGATCGGCCTTTGGAGGAATATCACACAATGGGAGGTAGACCTTGTGATCAGGCCAACGTTCTGGCCTTCTCCTAGACCTCGGCCTCTCCTGATGCTTGCTGTCTTCCAGGTCCCCGGCAAGCCTAACCTGCACGTCCCTTCACCCAACATTGGGCAGCCGAGCCCTCCAGGCCTGTGAGGCTAGGGCCCAGGCCCAACCACCTGCATTGCCTCAAAGGTAGATGTAGATCCCCGGCTGAAAATCAGACTGAGACACCGCTGAAGTGGGCTACTGTCCTGCCCCTGGAGGACTGGCTGCCTGATGTGGACTGGGCTACAGTGGTAATTAGGCTCCCAGGTGTCTCTTATTGGTGGATACCCCAGCCAGCCCCCAGGGTCCAGCCCTGGCAAGGCAGCCCTGAGGACTACAGCTCTGCTTTCAGGGGAATGTACCCATGTGTGTATGTTAGGGATTAGAACTAGGCAGATGACAGTTATCCCCCACAGTCCTGCCTGTCCAGGCCTCTCCCAACTTTGCCCTCTTCCAGACACCTGGCTATCCTGATATCTCTCAGCCAGCCTTGGCCTGCAGGGGCACTCCAGGCCTGTGGAGTTCCAGCCTGACCTCAACCGCCCGATTGGTCTCACTCAGGGTGCAGAAAGCCTACCCCCTACGCCCTGAAAATCTTTGTGAGGTAGCAGCTTTAAACTGGCCACAGCCTGGTACCCATTGAGACCGGCTAGCTGATAGGTGAGGCTCCAACAGCAAGTAGGGCTCCCAACTGGCTCTTTTTGGAAAATCCCCTGGCCTGACTTCAAAATCCAGCCTTGACAAGGCAATTTACATTCCTCCAGTTTTGCCTTCAGGGGGCACATTTCCATTTATATAGATTAGTTAGAGGCCATGGATCCCTGCAAGAGCCCTCTTGCGACCTCCTGACATTGCCCAGTTCCAGGTCCTTGGCTCCCCTCATCAGTGCAAACAGTGCACGAGCAGTAGGCACCGTAACAGCAGTTCTTCCCAACCAACTGCATAGCCTCCGGGGCAGAGGCAGCGCCCCTCGAAATCTTTCTGAGGTGACGGCTTTAAACTGGCGACAGTCAGTCCCCATTTGGACCGGATGCCTAATGGCATCCTGGGCTTCTCTTGCAGTCAAAGCTCCCAGGTGTCTCTTAGTGAAGGATATGCCACCAGTTTGCCCATCCCACCTTGGCAAGGCAGTACAAATTCGCCCAGCTTTTCCTTCAGGGGAGATATAGGTAATTGTGTAGGTTAGGACTTGGAATTAGGCAGATGCCATGGTGCCCCAGGAGCCTGCTTTGAGATCTTGCCTCTCTTGCCACTTGCCAGTTCCACGTTCCATGGCTTCCTTGACCTGCACAGCCCATATGTGCACAGCACACACTGCCAGCCAGACTTGGGCAGCTAGAGCTCACAGGCCTGTGGAGTTCAAGCCCATCCCCGAACACCTGCGTGGCTTCCAGGACAGAGGGAGCCACCCCTCGAAAATCTAATGGGTGGCTTTAAACCGGTACTATTAAGTCCACATTTGGACCATCTGCTTGATGGGATCCAGGGCTTATCAGGAATCTAGGCCCAAATGTCCACTGACTGATGAATAAAGGAGATGTGTTAGAGGAGCGCCTGGGTGGCTCAGTCAGTTAAGCGCTGGACTCTTGATTTCAACTCAGGTCATGATCTGGCGGTTGATGAGTTTGAGCCCCCACTCGGGGGGGCTCTTTCTCTCGCTTTCTCTCTGCTCCTCCCCCATTCGTGCACTTGCACACACACTCTCTCTCTCTCAAAATGAATAAACTTAAAAAAAAGATGTGGCATACATATATGTACGTACACACACACTCACACACACACAATGGAATACTACTCAGCAATCAAAAAAGAATGAAATCTTGCCATTTGCATCAATGTGTTTGGAGCTAGAGTGTATTATGCTAAGTGGAACAAGTCAGTTAGAGAAAGACAAATACCACATGATTTCACTCATATGTGGCCTTTAAGATACAAAATAGGTGAACATAGGGGAAGGGAGAAAAGAGGGAAGCAGACCATAAGTATAGAGAACAAACTGAGGGTTGTGGAGGGAGGGAGACGGGGGTTGGGCTGAATAGGTGATGGGTATTAAAGAGGGCACTTGTGTTGAGTACTGGGTATTATATGTAAGTGATGAATCACTAAGTTCCACTCCTGAAACCAATATTACACTATATGTTAACTAGAATTTAATTTTTAAGTTTATTTTGAGAGAGAGCACACACACAAGCAGAGGATTGCTGAGAGAGAGGGAGAGAATCCCAAGCAGCCTCCACACCATCAGCACAGAGCCCAATGAGGGGCCCAAACCCATGAACCATGGGATCATGACCTGAGCCAAGGTCAAGAGTCAGATGCTTTACCAACTGCGTTATCCAAGCGTCCCCAACTAACTAAATAAAAATTTGAGGAAAAAAAAAAAAAGTCTAGGCTCTCAGGAGTCTCTTAGTGGAGGATATCCCAGCTAGCCTGCCTGGCCCTGCCCTTATAAGGCAGTCTAGATTCCTCCAGCTTTGCCTTCAGGGGGAATATGCGTATTTGTCAAGGTTAGGGCTTGAAATGCAGTAAATGCCACTGACCCCAATGGCCCATTCATGAGATCTGGCCCCTGCCTACCATGATCGGCATGGCCCACATATGGGCCCGGTCACATACTCACCTGGTCAGCTGGCCTTTGGCAGCCGCAGCCGTGGTCTCACAGACCTAGAGCTTAGGCTGGTCCCCAACCACCTGTGTAGCCTTGTGTGGTGGAAGGCCACCCACGGAAATCATTGAAGCTGCAGCCTGAAACTGGCAACAGTCGGGGCACCTGGGTGGCTCAGTCAGTTAAGCGTCCGACTTCGGCTCAGGTGATGATCTCACAGTTTGAGTTTGAGCCCCACATCCGGCTCTGTACTGACAGCTCAGATCCTGGAGCCTGCTTCAGATTCTGTGTCTCCCCCTCTCTCTGCCCCTTCCCTGCTCATTCTCAGTGTCTGTCTCTCAATAATAAATAAATGTTAAAAAAAAAAAAAGTCTAAAAAAAACCTGGCAATAGTCAATCCCTGTTTTGATGTGGCTGATGTGGTCCCAAGCTTCTACAGCAATCAAGCCCCTCGGTGTCTGTAACTGGAACATACTCACTCCAGCTTTGCCCTGGCAATGAAGTCCAGATTTATCCAGCTCTGCTGAAAGGGAAAATATGTGCATTTGTGCAGGTTAAGGTCTGAATTAGGCAGATATACCCCTAATAGCCTGCTTCTGTGATGTGGCCTCTGGACCCTTGCCCTGTCCCAGGTCTCTGGCCACCATAAATTGCAGTCCGTTCATATGCAGTACCACTCAGCACCCTCTCAGGCCTTGGGATATTGTGTCTTCAGAGCCTGTGGTGCAGCCTCCAGGGTGAAGGGAGCCTACCCTCCAAAAATCTTGAGGCAGTAGCTTCAAACTGGGAACAGTTCCTATTTGGACTGGCTTCTTGATGGAACCCCAGGCTTCTCCACCAATGAAGCCTCCTAGGTGTCTCTTACTGTAGGATATCTGGGCCAGCTAGCCTAGCCCTGCCATGACAAGGCACTTCAGATTCCTCTAGCTCTGTCTTCAGGGCAACATGTGCATTTGTGTAGGTTAAAGTTTGGGACTTGGCAGATGCCCAAGAGCCTGCTCCTCTGACACAGATGCTTCAGACACTTGTTCTGTTCCAGGTCTCTGGCTGCCCTGACTTGCGTGGCCTATGCACGTCATCAAGGGATGTGGTGCCAGGGCTCTCAAGGCATGCGGGGCTTGCACCCATCCCAAACAGCTGCACAGCCTCCACTGTGGAAGCCCCACCCCTGGAAATTCTGTGGCGGTGGCTTCTCATGGGTGCCAGTCAGTCCTTATTTGGACTGGCTGCATGATGGGCTAGCAGGCTTTTCTGGCAATCAAGGCCACCAAGTGACTCTTACTGGTAAGTGGTGATATAAAAGAAATGATAGAAGACACTAAAAAATGGTTTCTTCATGTTGCTATTTTTAAATACTTCTCTACAAATAAACTGCATGGATATAAGCTTCATTTCCATTTAAAGATAACCCTAATGGGATATGTTTTCTATTTAACATTAGATTTTGAAATGTTCAACACCTATGTAAGCTACACATAAAAATTCTGGTCAGATGCATGCAAAAAACAGTCCCAGTGAAGATCACCTTGATGAATGATCACTTTCACATGTTTGTTTTAACATCAATGCTCATTATGCTTATTGTTTTAACAGATAAAAGTATAACTCCAACAATTAAAAACTGTGAAAGGCTCCAAAGCACCACAGTAGCTAGCACTGTTCAACTGGGTCACTGGCTGGACGATGATAGGTCACAGGCCTGCTGAGCCTTACCACCTGAAGTTTGGAGGGTTTCAAATGAACTACATTGAAACTGTTTTTATTAATTTAAAAAATAGAAACAACAGCATTACTACCTTCGGTGATAGGAATTTCCTGGAACTTCTCTGCCAACTTGGAAGCTAGCTGGGAAACTTAAAGTTACCTCACAGGGGAAAAAACTCCAAAGTCCAGAGACAGTGTCTGATTCTACACCAGTTTCTTCTAGAACTCTGGTACTACTCAAGAAGCAATTTATATTAACATAGAATGTAGTCATTAGAATTGTTCTGTGATAATAATTAAACAATGATGTATGGTATCATAGGTCCACAAGTCACTGTTCTAAGTCAAAACAAACAAACAAACAAATAAACAAACTGTAAAAGTAATGAAAGGTGAACTACTAGATACGCAAAAGAAAATCTGGAAACTTAAAAAAAGAAGAACTGAATAGAAATGAACTTAAGAGTACATTAGATAATCGATTTTAATTGGTACATTAAAAAAATATAAAGTTTTATGCTTTAAAAATAATCATTTTATTCATGAATAGATCCAGAGCTAATATACTGCTTTTTAAAATAAGTTTTGAAATAGCGAACAGAAAACTGACAATAGCTTCGGGTGATTGCACTTACACATGGAAGGAAAAGTGTTAATACAGGCTAAACATTAAAAAAAAAAGTGCCATTTTAAAACCTTTTTCTTAATCGTATGAAAAGGAAATGATGAAAAACCATATTCAACTGAATGAAGAAACTAAAATTTTTGTTTCATCTGTGTTCCGAATCACTGATATATATGCACATTTTATACTGGTTCTTCATAGATCTGAGGTAGCACAGGTCAGCAGACCAACAGAACAATTCTACAAGGCACCATTGGTTTTGTGTGACAGAATGCTAGCTGACACCTGAGATCTAGAAATACAGGAAAAAAAAAATTCAAACATTAGTATATAGATTTTTCTTCAATTTCCTCTGATTTTATATTGGATTGATATTGATACTATATTCACTATGGTTTATCTTCTTTTTCAAGCAGGTTTTTCCTCAAATCTATTTGAAAGATTCCTTCACAGAGTCACAAATGAAAATAGTTCCTTTAGGTGTGCCCCTGCACTCAACTGAACACCACTTAAGACCGTGGTTAGAACAGATTTATGTGTTTTTCCTGTGACAGATATTTTCCAATAGATTCTTCCCCTATGTCTTTGTGATCTCTTTTTAGGTATCAATAAAGATCCCTGTATCTTCCTAGTGTTTCTGAAAATCCTTACATGCTTTAATCATGTGACTTCTTTCATGCTTTAATTGGCAATATGATTAATGTACAAAAGAAATCACATGATTAAAACCTGGAAGGATTTTCGGAAACACTAGGAAGATACACACACACACACACACACACACACACACACACACACACACACATTATATATACATATTCTTCTCTCACAGCAGCAGAGAGGCCGAAACCTAGTTGAAATATTACAGGATCATGGTGATAGTTCCTATAGCCATGCCATGCCATGTCATGGAACAGACCCTTCTCTGGGTCAAGATAATTTTACTAGAGTTCTGCTTTCAGAGCTGCAAGGCAAACCAACAACTATTGTCTCCATAAACACTGTTCTCAATCTTACTTGCAATCACAGAACACGGTCCAACAATTAATACTGGTCATTAAAACCTCTTAGAATCAGGGGCGCCTGGGTGGCTCAGTCGGTTAAGCGGCCGACTTTGGCTCAGGTCACGATCTCTCGCGGTCCGTGGGTTCAAGCCCCGCGTCGGGCTCTGTGCTGACAGTTTGGAGCCTGGAGCCTGTTTTAGATTCTGTGTTTCCCTCTCTCTGACCCTCCCCTGTCCATGCTCTGTCTCAAAAATAAATAAACGTTAAAAAAATAAATAAATAAAACCTCTTAGAATCTATTTTCCATGTCTGCTTCCTTTTACTAAGTATAGTATCTCTTGCATTTCTAACCATCTAGTTAAGAAATGGGCTGCATTATATAATATGCCATCACTGCACAGCAAGTAAACCAGCATGGTAAAGTTATGCTACCACACCCATATAAAACCTATTCAATTAGTTATTAAACTCTATTCTGCTTAAATTGTACTCAAACTGTCATCCTAGACAATTATAAAACTCCCTTCAGGGGAGACAGAAATGATGATTAAGAGAAATTAACAAAATCATCAGAGAGATGCTTAGCAAATACTGAGGTGCCTGGGTGGCTCAATAGGTTAAGCATCCCACGCTTTTTTTTTTAACGTTTATTTATTTTTGAGAGACAGAGAACGAGTGGGGGAGGGGCAGAGAGAGAGGGAGACACAGAATCCGAAGCAGGCTTCAGGCTCTGAGCTGTCAGCACAGAGCCCAATGCGGGGCTCAAACCCACGAACGCGAGATCATGACCTGAGCCGAAGTCAGTTGCTTAACCGACTGAGCCATCCAGGCGCCTCAAGCATCCAACTCTTGATTTCGGCTCGGGTCATGATCTCACAGTCACAAGACTGAGCTCTGCGTCAGGCTCTGCTCTGAGTGTGGAGCCTGACTGAGATTCTCTCCCTGCCTCTTTCTCTATCATCTCCTGCCCCTTCACTCTCCTGCACACACGCTCCTGTGCACACACTCGCTTAAAATATATATATATATATGTGTGTGTGTGTATATATATATACATATATATATATATATATATGGTTAGTAAATACTAGTTTATACATTCTGCTGTTCATCTATAGGTCTTTATCTTTCATAAACAGCATGTCTATACAATAAACCTGTACTTCATCCTCTTCCAACTCATGAGTTCTAATACATTCATCATTTTCCTACCCATTTTCCTATCTTCTAAGATTTTTTTTTCACTTAATCAGCAATTTTCAAATTTCATTATCAGTGGAACTCTTTGTTCCAATTATATCTTATGGAGAATCCCACTACCTGAAGCAATCAAATGCAGAACCTCCCTGATAAAAAGAATAGGGTTGCCAGTAGACATAGCTTGGAAATCATGGTTCTAAAACATTCAAGAAAGCGAAGTAAAGATACAGCCAATTGGAATTTCTTCATTTCCAATGGTTATAGTTAATTCCTTCCCTTGTTTCCAATTTTCAAGAACATTTCTTAAAAACAGTTGCTTTTACCTTAGCCCATTAATGGAATAAAAGCACAGTGCCTTACATACAGTTAAGTACTTGAATTCATATTTCTTTTCAAACTATTCAAAAATGCAAATTAGTAGAAGATGTAATCCCATGACTAGGTTATTAAAATCAGTTTTTAAAATACTTTAATATGTGATAGAAAAAAATTTTTTAAATTATCCTTGCTTCAGAACTGTAACTGCTGTAGTTCAGTCCAAACACTACCCAAAAGACTCCTTAGACTCAAGAAAACAAAAATCATTTTAGTCATTCTGAGAAGATTATCTTCCCATGCAATCATTCTGTTGCTCTATTTCTGGATTAAAAAAAAAAAAAGCCTCAGTTATATATTCTATGCAGATTTCAAACCTGATTTGCTTCAAAGGCCAGGGAAAAAAGTCAAGTTTTGTCAAGCTTAGAAAGATTTTACAAAAGGTAAAAAATGAGAATTTTTTTCTAAAATAAGCTCATTTGTGTTCTCCAGGCTTTTCATAACCTCTTTCCACAGAAACAGAAGGCTCTTCAACTAACTTTTTAATAAATCTAGGCCTCAAAAACCAACTCCGTGCTTAGCTTATAAAAGGCACCCCTGTGCTTCGATGTCCCTCACAGGCTGGACGGGCAGCACCAGGTGTGAAATCCGGCTCCAGAGGCCACTCAATTTGTCAGAGTCCATGTGGTTGAAGGAGCTGGGAGTGTCTGAGTTGGTAAACCTGGCCCAGAGGAAATCTCTCACTTTTTCTTCAGTTTCCCTTGGGCCGACACTTGCTTCTAATGTTTCCTCCTCTAGGAGAACAGTCAGGACCAGGGCCACATCTTTAAAGGCAGCATTCTCATGGTCACAATACTTGTAGAAGATTAAGGTAGAGCCTGCGGGAAGGGATTCAAAGTGGTGCACCACAGCAGCCTTCTGGCCATTCTCAAATCCTGAGCTCAGCTCCGTGTCAACCAACTGCTTGACCACGTCACTGTCCTGCAAGGTTCTTGCAGCCCCGTCAATCTGAATGGCAGAGACTTTCTGGGAAGAGGTATAGGCATCCGCAACGAGGTGGCTCAGGCACTTCAGGGTCTCTCTTCCCTCCTGAGCTGCTGTAAATATGATGGTGGCTGGCTCAGTGGGGTTTGAAGCATTGAGGTGTTTCTGGAGAAATTTACGTCCTCTCTGCCACAAAAAGGAACTCTGGCCTGGGAATTTATCCTTCAGTTGGCTGAAATGAACCAAAAAGGCCTCCAAAGCTGGATTTTTGGGCACTTGCTGGGCTGAAGAGGAATAGTAGCTATTACCCCAATTTAGCAAAACAAGAGTTGTGACCACAGAGCCAAAAAAGATGGAGCCTGTCAGAGAATGGGAAAATAAAACACAAAATTAGAGAGAAGGTGGATCAGAAATAAAATCTGTGGTAAACTGAAATGAGTTAGAGATACTGCCAGATTTTACTAACTGTGGTGAGTTTCTTTTGCCTGAATCCTTTAAACTTTGAGCTAATTTAGGTCTACCAGAAACACTTCTCTAATTTCTTAGATTTAATTATTTGATGATACAGTATTTTTGTTAAAAGGTAAGTTTATGTATTTGTTGGTATAACTAATGATGCAATTTAGAAATGATCAGGATAGTCCTCCTCCCTCTCAAAGTACCTATTACTTCTAATAGGCCATTTTTTCCTAAAGTGTCAAAATGTAAAAATGCCATGTGGAAAGTTAATACTCTGTAAAAAGTATTTTAGTTTCTTATTTACGAAAAGTTCTTCCTCCGATGGGAATTCTCATTTTGTTCAGGATGCCAAAATATCACGGTTACCAGATAACCAGGATGGTAACAACATGGTTACCAGAGGGGAAGCGGGTGAAATAGGTGATGCGGATTAAAGAATTCACTTGTTGTGATGAGCACCAGGTGTTGTATGGAATTGCGAATCACTATACTGCACACTGGAAACTAACAGAACACTGTATGTTCAGTACACTGGAATTAAAACAAAGTAAAATAAAAACAAAAATACTAAAACAATGAAATTGTTTAAATGCTAGTCTTCTAGGTGTTTTCTCTGAGGATTTCTGAATGTGAATCGACACTGCAGTAGGACCAATTTTGTTCTCACCATAACGCAAATAATCCTTTTTGTTCATCTTTCTTCTGGTATCCAGTGCACTCTCTTTCTTTTCTTCCAACCTTTGTGTTTCCTGTTGATGACTTGCAGCCTCTGCTGGGGAAAAGGAACGTTCTCTTTAGACAATATGCTAACGGGGTATCATACACTCTAGGCCTCTTACCAAATCAAAGAATTATCAGGCTGAGAGGATTTCTATACTTTCTTATACAAAGCTAACTTTTTTCCTGTCTTTTCCTTAAGGCTATTACTTTTATTCTACGTAGAACAATAAAATGAAGTCCTCACTGGCCCTTACATCAAGGACAAGAAACAAGCACCCTAATATTGCGGCCAAACCTATCTACAATGTATTTCGACAAAATGTTTAAAATTAAAAAGGGATTTTATGGGGCGCCTGGGTGGCTCAGTCAGTTGGGCGTCTGACTTCGGCTCAGGTCATGATCTCGCAGTCCGTGGGTTCGAGCCCCGCATCGGGCTCTGTGCTGACAGCTCAGAGCCTGGAGCCTGTTTCGGATTCTGTGTCTCCCTTTCTCTCTGACCCTCCCCTGTTCATGCTCTGTCTCTCTCTGTCTCAAAAATACATAAACGTTAAAAAAAGAAAAATTAATAATAAAATAAATAAGTAAAAAGGGATTTTAGAAGTGTTAGCTGGGGGCACCTGGCTGGCTCAGTCAGTAGAGCATGAGACTCTTGATCTCAGGGTTGTGTGTTCAAACCCTACACTGGACGCAGAGTTTACTTTAAATAAATATGTGGCAGCTATTAAAAGATAAAGCATACATAATAAAACATTTTTTTTTAAATTTTTTTTCCAACGTTTTTATTTATTTTTGGGACAGAGAGAGACAGAGCATGAACGGGGAAGGGGCAGAGAGAGAGGGAGACACAGAATCGGAAACAGGCTCCAGGCTCTGAGCCATCAGCCCAGAGCCTGACGCGGGGCTCGAACTCACGGACCGCGAGATCGTGACCTGGCTGAAGTCGGACACTTAACCGACTGCGCCACCCAGGCGCCCCTATAAAACATTTTTTTAAGAAAGAAGCATTAGCTGTACGCAAGACTCAACATCACAGGGCAAGGACACTCTAATTCCAGGGTTCAAGTCACGTGGCTCAAGACCCCAAGCATACACGTAACGAAGGCCCTAAGTTTTGAGACAGGAGAGATTACTGTACAGGTACAAAATAGCTCACAAAAGTAGGTTTGGAACTCTTAATGATGGAATCATGAAAAGTAAGGAATACAAGATTAAGAAAATTTATGAACTACGTAAAAATGTAGGTGTGGGGTGAGACACCAATCTTAAAATGTGTGGCTGAAAAAAAAGGAGGGCACTATTGTGTAGCACTCGAAGGCATTCTACGGTATAGGTGTGTGCTTACGGGAAAAAGAACTCAAACGGTACACTCTATTAACATAAAGAAACAGGTGGCTAGGTGGCTCAGTTGGTTGAGCATCTATGGCTCAAGTCACGGTCTCATGGTTTGTGAGACTGTGGGATCGGGCTTGCTGCTGTCAGCCCAGAGCCTGTTTCAGATCCTATCTCCCTCTCTCTGTCCCTCCCCTGCTCATGGCTCTCTCTCTCAAAAATAAATTAACATTAAAAAAATAAATGAAACAGTTTAAAAAAAGAAAAGAATCATCTTCACCTATAAAGGATAGTGTATTTATTCACATCACACTAAAATATAGGAACTTAAGGTATCATAGCATAGAATATGAAAGGATCTTTAATGATCACCTACTGTAACCCCACCTTACCTATCCTGACAAAAGGCCCAGGGATGGGAAGGGCTTTGCCCAAGGTCACATAAAGAGATGTGGCTAAGTGGGGCACCTGGGTGGCTCAGCCGGTTAAGTGTCTGACTCTTGGTTTCAGCTCAGGTCATGAACTTGGGTTTGTGAGTTCAAGCCCCGCATCGGGCTCTGTGCTGACAGTGTGGAGCCTGTTTGGAATTCTTTCTCCCCCACCCCCACCCCAGCCCTTCCTCCCTCCCTCCCTCTCTCTCTCTCTCTCTCAAATAAACCTTAAGAAAAAAAAAAAGAGATGTGGTTGAGTTTAGAACAAGATTTCTCATCTGCTAGATTAGTTCATTCCATTATATTAAGCTGCTCTGCATACACAGACTGCATTTTTAAAACAATATTTTCTTCCTCCACTCAGTGAACCTGCATATGATGAAATCTGATGGGACATAATAGTTCATACAAGTCACATTCATTCATTCATGTAACAGCTATTCATAAAGTTGCTTCTCTGTGCCAGGTGCCACAGAGACATAATGGATGAGAGAGAGAGAGTTCTTGACTTCCCTGAAGTTACAGACTATACTAATGATTAATGAACAAAACATGTATTTGAGATAGGTCACTGATTTATAGTGTAACATTAATTTCCAGCCCTTAGTCAAGCCCCTGATGAACAGAATGTGTAATATTTTATGTTCGTTTGCATTGGCCAATACGCATTTTAGACTGAGCTCTTCTAAGTACTTATAAAATACATATCCACACATAGAATTATAGACAGTGAGAGCTGGATACCTCTTGTCCAAATTCTTCATTCTACAAATAGGAAACTGAAGTACCAGGAAGTTAAGAGACTTGCTCAAGGTCACCCAAGCTAGCAAGTGGCAGGGCCACAACTAGAATCTGTGTCTCTTTTGAGTTCCAGCTAAGGACTTAGCCACTAGGAAGACAGTATCTTCCTAAGAGAAGATATGATGGTTATTCTCCTTAATATACAAGAGGAGAAAATCATACAGAGAGAAATTAACGGATGTGCTCGAAGTCTTATAAAACTAAAATATGACTGAGTTAAGGGCACTGTACCACTGATACTGGTTTTTAAATATATCCATCTCTTGATTTACGTAGTGTTTAGTTCCCCCAAAAGTAAAAGCTTTAAAAAACTGTAAATAAAAAATACGCTCCTAAGAATTAAAGAAAAAGCTAGTAAAGTTTTAAAAAGTCAGGCCTTCCCCCACTGCCCCCCCCCCTTTTTTAATCTTACTACATTACTACAAACAGTAAGTAAATAAAAATACTGTTTAAAAATGCAGTTTATGTATTGGAAGCTACGTAAGTAGTGTAGTGAGCTGGTCTAGGAGATGAGAAACCTCATTCTAAGTTCAGTCATATGTCTTTAAGTGACCTTGGGCAAGGCCCAAAGGCCTCGGTCCTATGAAGGAAAGAGAAGCTGACAAAAAGGCCCCTGACCTATGCTGTGTCCTCAGTGACAGAGCAATACGAAACAGAAGTCCAGTGGGCTCCCTTACCTGGCGCCAGCAGTCGCCTCCGCACTGTGCCCTGGTTCTCTGGCCCTGCATGGGAACGATCAGGGCTTGGGGCATCCTGAGGGTCCATGGCAGGTGGCTCCTGTGCAACTCCAGGTCCGCTGCTCACTTCCTCAGGGAGGGCTGCAGAGTCGCTTCGTAAGAGCACATCATCTCTTCCTACCTTGTCACTTGGAGAACAGCTGAGTTCTGGATCCAAGGGTTTTTCACCTGGACTTTCTGAATCAGGGAGTTGATGGCCTTGCTCTTCATCCTGAAAGCTCTGGTTGTTCTCATGCTCTGTTTTATCCTTTGGATAGTTCCCATAATTTGTTTCATCTGAATCTTCTGATTGATCACCTGCGTCTGCACTTCCTGGACCTATATTTTCTACCTCTTGGTGGACTTTGTTAAGACCACAGACAGGGTCTGGGGTCTGAGCTTCTTCAGTGGTACTTGCTGTGACTATGGTCTCCTGTGCCTGAGAACTTACTGATGGGTCATTTTTCAAATCCTCTTGAGAGGCTATTGAGATAAAAATTTATAATTTTAATTGAAAATAACATCCCTATTTTTTTTGTATTTTAACAAGGTCCCTAACTGAATAATAAGTAAAATGTATATAGATTTTTATGGTTAGCAAGACACTCTTCCTAAACATTATTTCTCTTGATTTCCACTAAAGGTAAGACAAATTTATTATGTGTTAATAAATCTAACAAATAATACTAATGTAAAACTATTTTGAATAACAGAACCAATTTTTGTGTATTAAACACATCCTCTTCCCTGATGAAATAATGTATCTAGGCAATAATCATCAGTAGCAACTAAAACCATTATGCAAAAGGCTTATGAGAAGTTTTATAATGGATGAACCAGACTCACAACTGCTGAACCAGCTGATCAATCTTTAACATCACAAAAACAGGGAAAACCAGACATCATTAACCTCCCAATTCAATGCAGTAGGAAGTACACTATACCATGTATAGTATTCTTTTTTTTTTTAATTTAAAAAAAAAATTTTTTTTTTCAATGTTTATTTATTTTTGGGACAGAGAGAGACAGAGCACGAATGGGGGAGGGGCAGGAGAGAGGGAGACACAGAATCGGAAACAGGCTCCAGGCTCTGAGCCATCAGCCCAGAGCCTGATGCGGGGCTCGAACTCACGGACCGCGAGATCGTGACCTGGCTGAAGTCGGACGCTTAACCGACTGCGCCACCCAGGCGCCCCTTAATTTTTTTTTTAATGTTTATTTTTGAGAGAGAGACAGACAGACTGTGAGTGGGGGAGGGGCAGGGAGAGAGGGAGACATAATCAGAAGCAGGCTCCGGGCTCTGAGCCATCAGCACAGAGCCCTACGTGGGGCTCGAACTCACAGACCGCGAGATCATGACCTGAGCCGAAGTCGGCCGCTCAACCGACTGAGCCACCCAGGCGCCCCTGCACTGGCCATTTCTTAAGTAACTTTAACTCCACCGACTGAGCCACCCAGGGCGCCCCTCACGTATAGTATTCTTGCCAAACAAACGAACTGATATATGATCAAGATTCTAGAGCTACCTACCAGTTTCCATGAAATACAGGGATAGAGGAATATATTAAATCATGCCTCAGAACGTAATTGGTAAAACCCAGGATGGGAAAATTCAAAGGGACAAAAGACTTCTGTTACTTTAATAACAGCAAGAGACAAAAATAAATGGCAAGAAAAGAAGAAAAGGAGGGGTGCCCTACTGATTAAGAGAAATGAAAGAGACCAAATGCACCAATCAAAGGCAATGTGTGACCTGTTTGCATCTAGTGGCAAACAATTATTGAAAAAGTGTTTATGAGATAATCAGGAAAATTTGAATGCCAGATATTCCTTCTTACTAAGGAATTACTGGTCATCCTTTAAGTACAATATATTGTGATAATTTTTTAAAGCATCCTTTTAGAGGTAAGTATTCACATATTCATGGCTAAAATTACACGATGTCAACAACTTGCCTCAAGAATATGGGTGATAAAGGAGAGTGAGAAACTACAGATGAAACAATATGTTGGCAGCAGATGGAGCCATTTGATGGGAACATGGGATTCATTTCATCTCTCTCTCTCTCTACTCTTATGTATGTGTGGTATTTTTTATAGTAAAGCCTAAAAAAAAAAAAAGCAACCTAAAAGATAAATCAATCAAATACAGAGAGTGGCCCATTATAAAGAAAAAAAAAAAAACAAAACACCAGCTGTGGAGAAAAAAAAGATTAAGGAGGCAAAAAAAAAAAAAATGTTGAGACAACTGGAGAAGTGTACATACTGATTAAATTTGTGATAATATTAAGGAACAATTATTAATATATTTTCCAGGTATGATGCTATTTTAGTTACTTTAAAAAATCTATCTTTAAGAGATATAAACTAAATGATATAATGCCTTGGATTCGTATTTAAATATTCCATGGCAGGCAACAAGATCAACATTATACAGGTTATAACTGAAATTTAGATGATGAGGGGGCCCTGGGTGGCTCAGTCGGTTGAGTGTCCGACTTCGGCTCAGGTCACGATCTCGAGGTTGATGAGTTCAAGCCCCATCTTGGGCTCTGTGCTGACAGCTCAGAACCTGGAGCCTGCTTGGGATTCTGTGTCTCTCTCTCTCTGTCCCTCTGTGGCTTGCACTCTGTCTCTATCTCTCTCACAAAAAATTGAATTAATATAAACGTAAAAAAATATTTAAAAAAATTAGATGTTGAAATAACTATATTATACACCTGAAACTAATTATTACACTGTAAATTATTAACTGGTATAAATGAACTGGAATTTAAATAGACTTAAAAAAAAGGAACTAAATGTTGAGTGCATGGGAATTCATTATAGTATTCTACTTTTATATATTTTAAAATATCCTCAATAAAAGGTCTAAGTAAATATGCCCTTCTCTTCTGAAATATCTACTTCATAATTTGCCTGTTTGATAGCTCTTACATATATATACAAGCAGGATGAATAAACAGATGGCACATCTGTTTTCTTGATTTAAAAAAAAGAATACAGCTCTAAAAACTGGTCTGCCATCCCCTTCTAAGATGCATGCATTTTTCTAACACTATGGGTTCCTACTACTGGAGTCTCTAAAACATTAACCTTCCTTATAATTCAGGTCTGATGTTATGGTAGACTTCAGCAAATAAAAAAGAATCATCATCATAACAAATTAATCCACTAAGCTAACTTCTTTACTTCCAAACTTCAGGTTTCAGTCACCTGAGATCTTAGTACAGGTCTAGATTCCTACAGCATGAACCTGCTGTACAGACTAGTCTTACCCTCTGCAGGATCCCTAAGTCCTCTGTCGGCCATGTTTGTGTCCTAGCTCTTCAGACTTTGGGATACTTTTTGTTAATGTCTGTTTTTTCTTGTGAAGATGTCTTGTTTTCTTCTTGTCCCAAGTCCCAACAGACTCATGCTTCCCGTGGACCCAGGAAACAAGGCATATATAGTGACTAAAATAAAATGAAAAGAATTAAATGACTTTTTATTCATACATGGGAGAAATGCCGATTTCAGCTTCATTTATTCAATCTGTTTACTCTGAGTAGTAGCTCCTCTTCGAAACTTTTCTGGTGAAGAAGAAATGTTTTCTGGTTTTAGTGAGGATCACCAAATCCTTAACTACAAGTAGAAAAAAAAGTTTCAGATTATTAACCTTGCATGGATGCCATAATCTCCTAATATGTTCCATTGTGTTGAAAGGATCAGAAAGGCCAAGTGGCCAGAATCTTAAAGAGAAGTTCTTTGAAAATGGAATGAAGAGTAATTCTAAGAGTAGAAATTTAAGTCACTGCTCAGTTAATCACTGCAGGTTTCCTTTACGTCTTCAGTTTCTGCCCTATATCAATCTCTCAGCCTGTTAGAAGCTTTCACTTATCATTATTAAGTAACACTGCACAGGGAGTACCTACAAACTAAGGTGGCTGCCTTGGTGTCAGGTGTAGGAAATAAACACGGGAGTTATGTCACTGACTTTTTAGTGGTTTTCTCGCAGTATTCTTTTTAGATCGCTTTATACAATGCCTTTCTGCGCAGTGCTCAAAGACGACTCACGTAGAAGTTACTATGAACTATATACAAAAGGAATCAAAATCAGAGGCAACTCATAATAAAATGTTCTATCATTTTATAGTTGAATCATTTTTTGTCAGGAACAATACTTTCCTTATCTGTAAAAGTGACTAAGGACTGCTATGAGGACTAAATATAAAAATACATATGAAAAAGAGGTTTAGAAAGTGTTACATTGATAGCCTAGTTGCAAGGCTACCCAACTAACTTTATGTCTTTTTCACAGCACTCTTTTGTAAAATTTAATTTTACAGAATAACATTTTAATTCCACATGTATGGTATTAGCCTAGTGTAGAGTAAGAACTCCCTATTTTAATTAAAAATAATATGAATAAATAAATGGATACATGAATGTATAGAGTGGTACCAATTATAAACGTGAAGGGAAGGGAGGAGTTAGAGGCAGGCCTCCTTTCTGCTGGTGTGAACATTTAGGAACACGTCTAAGATTTGGAGAGTTCCTTGTCACCCTTTTATCTTCTTCAATCGCCTGAGACTGGGCTTCCAGCTCTCCTTTTCACATTACCATCATATGCTGCAATGAGGGTTTCTCTCCTATCCTAGTTCATGAAAGAAAATAAAAGGTCCTCAGTCTTTTTCAGATTTCTTAAGACAATTTTTTCCTGCCAGCCCAAACTGAGAAAACAACGGGTAAAACTTTCCTATGCATCAGGACAAAAATTTTAGAAAGCAAACAGACTATCACACAATAACTACAAGGTATCTCAAAATAAAAATTAAAAGGTACCTGGTAAAAAAAACCTAACAACATATATGCAAGAACTTTATAGAGTGGGGTGAGTTTTATGCTATGTAAATTATACCTCAATAAAAATGTACTAAAAAAAAAACTTTAGGAAGAAAAGCATAAAACTTTATTAAAGGACATAAAAAAGACCTAAGTAGAGAAATATATTAAGTGCATAGACAGTAAGACTCTAAATCAATAATGTCAATTCTCTCCAAACTAATCTACGGATTCACTGTAAATTAAAACAAAATCTTAAGACAAGTTTTTGATTGTTGTTTTGTTTCTTACAGAATGGACAAGCTGACCCTAAAATTCACAAAGAGCAGTAAAGGATTAGGAAGAGTTAAGGTAATTCCGAAGGAGGGGGGCTGGCTATCTTTATCAGATATATCAAGACTTATTATAAACCTATAGGAAATAAGAACAATAAGGGCATTGGTGCAAGAACAGACAAAGAGAATATACAGAATATAGAGCCAGGAAATACATGCATACATACATAAAGGAAATTGGCTAAGTGACAAAAGAGAAAGAACGCATTAATGAGTAGTTTGAGGACAAGTGACAACTCAAATGGGAAAAAAAGTTAAGATTTCTACATACCACCTGACACAAAAGTCAATTTCAGATTAAAGACCTAAGTATAAAGAGCAAAACTTTGAATTTTCAGAAGAAAATACCAAATATCTTTATAACCTCAAGGTTTTCTTAAACAAGATATAAAATACACAAGCCATAAAGGGAAAATCTGACAAATGTGATCACATTTTTAAAATGTTAATTTCTATACAAATCATCAAAATCAAAGTTAAAACATAAATTCACTGACCAGAAAAATACCAGCCAACACATAAAATCAGCAAGGGATTAGTATCCAGAATACATAGACTCCCCCAGATCAGTAAGAGACAGATAATGCTATGAAAAAATAAATGGGGAAAAGAGGTGAACAAACTGTTAAATGAAGAGGAAACCTAGCAGTCTAATGAATCAATAAGAGTGGTTAAGGAAATGCAAAATAAATTAACAATGACATACAATACCATTTTACAAGTACCGACTGGCAAACAAGTCGGGCAACACCAGGTGTTGGTGAGGATATGGATACACAGAGACTTTTAAACCCTATTGGCAATGAGGTAAACTGCTATTCAATTCTGGAGAGCAATATGGCAATTATCTGGTAAAGACAAGACACGCAGATTCTACAAACAGGCAATTGCACTTTTAGACACATGCAGTAGACAAACTCTCCCTCAAGTGCCCACTAATATTTGTGGCAGCATTGTTTAAAATGAGGGAAAAAATGAGACCACCTAAATGTCCATGAATAAGGAAGAGGATTAAAAAAAAAAAACTGCGGCATATTCTTACAATGTAACATTATATATGGCAATTAAACCAATGAATTACCTATCTCAAAAATTTGTAAAAGTGCAGTATTGTAACTTTTACATACAAGTTAAGAAACAAACTTATACTATATAGAGTGATTCAAAAGAAGAACAAATGGCATAAATATGAACTGATACAAGCCACGACATGGATATATCTTAAGAAATGTGAATGAAAAAAGACCGACACATAGGAGTATCTGCCAAATGATTCCATTTATATGAAGTCCTAAAATAGGCAAATGGTTATTTACCGTAGTCTATAGTGACAGAAAACACAGAAGTGGTTACTGGGGGAAGGAGTACTCACTGGAAAAGGGCATGAGGAAAGCTTCTGGGTTTAGTAAAGTGTTTCGTATCTTTATTAAGGTAGTTAACGTTTGTCATCAAAATTAAAATTTGTACATTTTATTGCATGTAGGATACCCTCAATTAATTTGGTTTCCAACAAACAGAACTGAACGCTTTCAAAAATGTATTACTTGCTAACTAGGATGCAGCCAATAAACACTCTGCAAAAGGAACCATTACAGGGATTTTTCTAATCTTAAAACTGCTCAGTAAATACCTTTCTTGTCACAAGGCACACGTTCCTGTAGCCCATTTCATTTAGGCCCTTTGTAACAAACACATCACACTGTTCATAGCTGAAATGGTATTCCCTCAATGCTATAAGAAGTGGTACAAACACAGGGGTTCTTGACACAGCCTCACAAGAAGTCACATGGTGGGAGATCTGGAGACCAATATTCCAGAGGCAGGTCAACTTTTTGAGCATTATCCAATCCATACCATGAAATGTGTACATTAAGAAACTCTGGACTGCATAATGGAAGTGAGGCAGAGCCTCATCCTGATGGAAAATGGGGATGTTGGAGATTTTGCAGCTGTGGGAAAAACCATTCCATCATTGTGTCCATGATTATACCATCATTTCCATTTGATGGATCTTTGGCAAAAAGGAACTGATGAAGACCTGTGTGCTTCACGTGGCACAAAAGATTTACTTTCAGTGAATCCCTGAAAAGTTCCATTGTAAAATGTTGTTTTTCAATGTCCCACGTATGTGGAGGTTATGATCCATTTTTCCACTTTTTGCACTTCCCTGTGACCCTGAAACCTGCAGCAAGACTTGTATCAATTTGCGTTAACAGTCTCAATGTGGGCTTGCAACAGGTTAAACAGATTAGTCTCCATTTATGGAAAATGCTCCAGATGGTAGGCTGAGGGATGCCTTCCTTAATTTCCACATCCTGGGACTTTTATAAACAAGGACACGAATTTGCCTCACTGCTTCCTCTGCAGAGGTGGCTGCCTTGTGTTCTTTTAAGATGTATCCTTTCTGTTCCATCTTATTGCACCAATGGTAATGGTGACTGCTGGGTATGTATTCATTGTCTGGTAACGCATGACCTTTGCACTGCAGCAACAAACAACCAACTTCAGCAGACTCCGACATACAAAATTAAGTGTCGTGTCGAAGAGAAACTCTACAAATTGGTGCACATCACATTTATGTATAAATGTTACTGTTACTGAATAATAAAATTTTGAAAGCAGTCAATTCTTTTATTGTTCTGTACACTGCTTAAACAGATATAAAATAATTAAACACATGAACAGAAAGGATACACATAAACTTCCATTTGGTGCTTGCTTCTGCTGAGGGAAGGGCAGGAATAGGAGGAGGACAAGAATGGGTCTCAACTGTGTCAACTGTATCTTGAAAAAACAAAACAAAACAAAACAATGGAGGCAAATGTGGCAAAATGTTAACGTATTTTAGATCTGAGTACCTAGTGAGTGTTATTTTCTGGATTTTTCTATATGTTCGATGTAGTTAATACTTTTGTTAAATGAGTAATAAAATGGATCAGCTCTGTGAGGAAAAAAATCAAAAGGCAAAGCCTGTAATGGTAACTCTTTGAGCTCACAAGCAATGTATTTGTGTTACAGAGGTATACTTCAACGACAGCGTCCCATGCACTTTGTCATAACCAGTTGAAAGGAGACAGGACAAGAAAAAGCTGCCGTTGAGAAGAAAATCAGGGCTGGGAGAGCAGCAGCAAGACCTCACCCAACCTCTATTCATCCTGTAACCTCTATGGGAACCAGTGAGGGGAGGGGACGGAGACCTAGAGACCTGGGGAAGAAGGAAGAGGCAAGTACCAGGAAGCACTGGCATCTGCAACACTAAGTGGTAAATTGGGGGGGGAGGGGGGGAGGAGGAGGGAGAGAGAATATGAATTAGAAGCCTAGCAGCCAAGATACAAGAGTATCAGTCAGTCAATCTAGGATGGTAATTTAGACATAAATGCCATCATGACAAATGTATGGTAGTCCGGGCCCAATAAGTATATGTACCTTTTTCTACCTTTAAACACTTTTATTTTAATGAATCCTGTCATTTTAGGCTCTAGGGATAAAAATCAGGTTCTCTTGGCCCTCAAGTAATATATACTTCTGCCATGGCTACAACATATGAAACATCTACAACAAAAATATATAGCTAACATTTATTGAGCGTCTTCTTTATGCCGAGCAGCATCCAAAGCATTTCATGTATTAATTCATTTAATCTTCACAACAGTCTTATGATGTATGGATTAATAGTCTTATTACTATTTTACAGACAAGGAAATGGACATACAGAGAGGTTAAGAACCTTACCCAAGAACACACAACTAGTAAAGGCAGAGTCAGGATTTGAACTCAATCTGACGGTGGGAACCAAGCTTTTAACCGTGACACTAAAAAAAAAACTTGTAGTGAACATACTGCAAAGTACCCTGAATCTAGGTCTGAATTGTGACTCTAGCACATATGACCTGGGTGATTCTGCACATATCCTTCAAATTTTCTCAAACTGCTTATTTTAGTGTTGTGGAAAGTCTCAGGTGATAGAACAAATCACACAGCAATTACATCTACCACAATTATGACTGTAAACGGGCCTAAAAAATGTGACAAGGATTTCCTTGAGAGCATCCATCCCCGTAGGCTTCTTAATCTTTATACCTAACACCACTGGACTCAACTACAACGTCAACCACAGTACCAAGATCAAGGGAGTCCTTCATTGGAAGGGACTTAAGAAGTTTTTGGTAATTCAGGATTGAGCTCTAACAATTGGATTTAATCCCAGTTCTAAAATTAAGACTCTATCCTTATCCCTACACTTCTGAGTTCTACCTGTTCTCCTATACTTTTTCTAGTCCTAAAGACTTACTATGTGCCGTATGATTGGCATATATTATCACATTCAACCCCAGAACACTATGAGGTAGGTTATTACTGCACTATTTGACAGATGAAGAAACTGAAGAGAGAGGTTAAAATGCCCAAAGTCATTTAACAGTGCCAGAATTCGAAGATGAACACAGGTCAACTGGCTGCAAAGGCCATTGTTTTTCCTCTGTAATAAGTAATTTTAAAGTTGTGTTAAGATTCCATGGAGAATCAAGGGCTGTCAAAGACTGAAGAGACGGAAGGGCATATGGCTCATCTCACTCTTACAGATATATGTAGCATGCTGATTGCCACATACTCCGGATTCCACGCAATTCTTTTATGCCTTCCTGCCTGCCTGGGCTTCCTTCTCCTATCGCTTAGAGATCTTAACTCAGTCACCCACAACCCAAGATACCCTCCTCTTCAGTAGATATTTCTTTCCCAGGCTACCCCAGCATGTTTCTTTTAACTTTCCACTCCTAAGTCTGCCATCAAATAACAGGAAGTACTCATAAAAGTCATTTTTAAAATGGCCACCATTATATATAAGTAGCAGTATCAACTCTGCCACAGTATGGAAGTAGATTAATTCGGCTCACATAATCTAAAATGTTGGATAACCCTCTAGATCATTTGTCTTGAGAATTAATTTTAGAACATATTTGTACTTCGAGAAAAATGTGACTGACTTATAACCAGAAATATCAACAGCAACCTTTAGTCTGACACGAAACCTCTTTAAATGTCACTAGCAAAATACAATAATTATCACTACCATGCAGTATTGTGAGTACTCAGTTTCCTTCCTTTTAAAGCCAGATAACTAAACACCACAGAGGTGCTGCCACTGTAATTCTCAAAGTATCCATACAGCACCTGCATAAGAATCTCCTGCAGCACTATTTATAAATGCAGATTCCTGGGCCCCAAGAGCAACCTAAGGAATCAAAATTTCTGTGAGATCAAGAAATGTGCATATCTTCACAAGCTCATCTAGGTATTAGTCTGAAAATCAACAGTACATATCCATTTCATTTTTTTCTACTATTTAAAGGAGACATTAGTTAAAACCATCTTTGGTTAAAACATTTTGCCGATACTTAAAATTGCACATATGTAAAGTGTTTGTCAGTATGTGTTTGAAAACATTTAGGTGACAATAATATTGATCAAAAGCAATACCTCTAAATAAAACTTCACTTTTTAGAAAGAGCTTTAGGATAGTGAAGGAAGTTATTAACAAAGGGTTAATGATAAACTAACTAGTCTTCACTCAATATAGCAGTCCACACACTTTATTCAGCAATGTAACAAGAGAGAAGTTCCATTTTGATAGACATAAGGCAGATACAGGGTAGATCTCCAGGGTACATCCTTTATACAGAATAACAACTTCAGGTTGCACAACATGTGGTAGGCATTTGTCGCATACCAATAGCCATTCCTCGCTTATCCCTTCCTAAAAGAGCCCTGATTTTATTAGGGGACACAATATATTCTTACCCAGGCATTGCTCACCCCATTCCCCTTTGCCAGGCCTCTCAGGCTCTCTTGTGAACCAGTACCTTCTAATGAGATTTAAGATGAAAATCTGCAAGGGACTTTGGAGAAATATTTTTTTCCCCAAATAAAAAAAAAAAACTTGAAAGGAAAAAGCATTCTGTATCCTACTTCCGGCCTTTGATTGGGAATGAAATGTCTGTAACAGCAACAGCCACACTGTACCCACTGGGGAAACAACTATAAGGACAAAAAGCTTCCATAAGGATCCCAGGGGGGAAGAACAGAAAGAGCCTGGGACCTTACGAACATTGTTGAGCCGCTACACAAGCACTGAATTATCTAGTATCTCAAGAGGGATTTTACAATTGTTCAGTGGCCTCTGAGATGTTTTCAACAGATTTTTCTACGTTTCTCCTATACTGTGGTTCCATGATTCTCATAAACAAGTGAAGACCAGAATGTGGTCAATGACCAGCAAAACATTCTTAGTTCTGAGAGAGATGCTTCCCCTAGACTGTTCATAGTATCTATGGAGTCAAGCTTGATACCGCCTTTCATCATCTATCTCATATCATAGTATAAGTACTTTTCCATTTCCAGGGGAAGACATTCTAAGTTCAGTCACCACAAAGACAGGATAGTCTTTGCTTATGCAGAGCCAAGTGAATATAGATAATGGTATTTCTGCACGTTTTTGTATAACCTACGTAAGTGTTACCATGGGTTAATGTGTAAGAGATGGAATTTAGAACAATGTAGTTTCTTATTAAAATATCTAGCTGTTTTACTGGAATAATCTACAATCCAGCTATTAGGGATGCTTTCCCACAAAAGTTATCACGAGAAGTATCATTATGGTACATACAGTATAGGGCCTCTCCTCCAGGACTACCCTGTCATATGTCCACAATAAGACTGTGGAGCTTTCTAGGAGGGGTAAGCGAATTCCAAAACATAGGGAACATGGATTAGACTGGTTCTAGATGAACGGTCTGGCTGGAATACTGACTAAATTCATGCTGAACAAAATATGTGTAGACCATGGGAGCAGATCCAACAATTTAATAAGCAGGTCCGCAAGGTAGTGACGGTCTATATCATATTTAGAAAGGAGTCTTTTTTCCATCTTTCTTGGGCTACGAGTACAAAACTCTAGAGTCTCCATGATTTTGAATGTTTAAGAAGTTATTTGTTTTGGCCAAGTTTTTTGTTCAAGGTTTTATCTGTTCTGGTCAAGATTAACTGCAATGCAGGGTTAAAACCAGCTACTCTAGAGTCATGGATCCTTTTTCTAACCAGTGGAGGACCCAGAAGAAATGGGTGGCAAGCTTTTTCAAAGGTCCATCTGGTAAGATTTTGGGGAGCCCACTCAAGTGGGAAAGACCAAGGAAGAACAAGACTTCTATTAGCAGGGTTATCAGGGTAACACTCAGGGCAATAATCAGCTCTGTTAATACGGTCTAAGAATACTTGGTAACATTCATTTTCAACAAGTTCAGTCTGGTACAACCAATGGCCTAGTTCTAAACTAGGGAACCACTGTTGTCCACAGTCAGGGCAATGTGAATTATCTGAGAACATCTGGGCCTAGAAAAACAACACAGAAAGCAATGTAACAGTAAGAGGCAACAATGACACAGATACCCAAATAACCAGTCCTATTACAGGTCTGGTTTAGCAATTTCTCAGTCTGAAAATACTTGGCAACCAGAGTTAAATTTGGCTTGCACCTCCGTGCAATTCTTCAAGATTTCGTTGTCTGTTTTTCACTCAATTGCAACTCAGTCTCTGAACCCAGGGACCGATTTCGTCTATAATGTTGTCAGTCGCTTATTAGCAGCACAGATCTCAGAATAGTTCCTTGAAATCCCAGCTTCTCAAGAAAAGATGGGGCTCTAGTCTAAATTAGTTATTTCTCTTTGTGTGTTATCAGCTGGTGGTATCATGCAGAGGCACTTGGCTTACTCTGCTTTGCTGGTAAATTATTACGTCTGCTTGGTGAAACAGAGGAGCTGACAGGTCCAATGGGTCTTCTGTGGGCGCTGGCACTTGTTGTAACACAGGTACCCAAGTCTTAACGCCTTGGCACTTTACAGTGATGGAGGGGGGTCACGAAAACCTGGTAGAGTCCTCTTGAGCGTGGATCCAATGAAGTCTTTCTTGGGAGGACCTTAATCAGGACACAGAGAAGTAGCTGATGTTGAGTTGGTTGGAGGGTCTGGAAATGCTTCACATACCTGTAAATGATAAAACTTCAGACGACTCATATGGGCTTTGAGTTGCTCACAATATTATTAGAAACATGCATTTGGAAATCATTTGAGCCAGTCAAGGTGGATGAGAATTGTCTTGTGGGTTTCTCCATGACAATTTTATATGGGTTCAAACCAATGTATCTGTTGGGAGTTATGCTTATTTTGGGCACTAGGAAGGGTTTTGGTTCATTTAAGATTTGTATTAGCTTAGTATTCTTAGGACTAGATTTCTTTTTGCTAACTCCTTTTGCATTTTAGTAATAATAAAGTCTGTATAATCATGTTTAATCTGGTAAAACTTTGAGATTTCTTGTGTATCTCTTCTGTGAAATGGGTGACATATATGATATTCCTGTAATGTGTGGGATAACATTAACAATGGTGACAGCCTTTCTACAAAAGACTTCAATCCATCCAGGAAAATGCTTACAAAGTCATCAGGAAATATCGTTAAAAGCTAACTATAGGAAGTTGGAGGCAATCCTTTTGAAGACTGAAAAAGAAACCACGAGGCACAGGTTTTATTACCCACATCTATCTTTATAGGTTTATGTGCATTATAATGTTTAATAAGGCAAGTCAGGTATAGTCTTGAGCAATAGTCCTGAGCAATTCTTGGAAAATATTTAGAAAATAAGTTGGAATTTATAGATACTATCATCATTTTTATACTCCTTCATGACACTGAATGCAACAAATAAATAAGGTCGGGTACTGGGATGTATGGAACAACTGCATAGCCACCTAGAAAGTACTATGTGCCAGAGTACAACATATACCTTGTTTTTCTGCAGTGTTTTGTGAGTTCTGAGGCTTGATCCTGTGAGAGCAGTAAGAGACACAGGGAAAGGTGTGAGTGCTAAGACTATATAAAGATTTGGCCTGAAAAGCAGAGGAGTGAAAGCCTTAGTTGTGGTTTGGCCAAAGCATCTTCCTTACAGACTATCAACGGTAGCTGTGATACTCAGATTTTAAAATGGCAAGTTTAAAAGGTAACTGAAGAGTTTCTGACAGTGCTGCAATACAGGGCTCCTATTCTGATGGGAGCCCCAGATGAGGTGAGAAAGTCAGTAAATATACTGATGTACTTTTTGAGGTTAGGTAACAATGCATGGGTGCGGGCTACCAATTCAGCTCCTCATTCGAAGTGAACAACAGAAGGGACGCAGGGATCCTGACTTAACAACCTTTATGGTGACAACACTGAACACCTGAGGGTCCACTGACAAGAGCACCAGAGTAAGTTTCAGTTATTGAATTGGGAAACCTTGCAGGTCTAGTACATGGAACAAATGAATAAAGCCACACAATCGTGGGGCTCAACATAAAAGTCACTAGTAGAGTTATATGGCTAAGTCTAACACTGAAAAGATAAGAAATTGTGGATTTTTGGCACGAAACGGGAATATGCAATTGAAAGCACAAGACAGTATTCCACATCCACCAGACTGGCAAAAATCAACAAGTCTGACAATGGGGACTGCACACTCTCGGTAAAACCACCCCTCCCCCAGGACTCCATGTCTCCACTGGCAGTGTCAAGAGCCAGACCTAAAGCTCCAAGTACTCAAAATAAACCCACCCTTCCCCCAACCTTCATTTCTCAACTTCAAGAGTCCACAAAGCACTAGAGACCCAAGTATTCCTGATTTCAAGAACTCTAGTTTTCCTCATGTTTCAGACAAGACAGCCCCTCCTCTGATCCTCTAAACCACTATGGGCCAAGAGTCAAAAAGGGACCCCAAAGCACTAAGTGCTCAGAGTAAGATTACTTATCACCAGCCTCTTCCCTCATTCCTAAGCCTTACCACTGATAGGTGAAGAGGGCCTCCTGAAATGCTCCTGGCAAGATTCTCAAACTCCACTCCCACCCCCCACCCACAGCTTCACTGACATTATCAGCTTGAAAGCATCAGGCCCAACCAAGCTCATCATACCTGTATCTCTGTTTATGCTGACCACTAAATAAAGCCCAGGGCCTTGGAGTGGTACTTCATCCCCTGAGTCTCGAATCCCCATATAGATCCAAGAGCAGCCGAGATAACGTCCCCTCTCCTTGCTTTGTTGTTTCCATTTTGATATAGTAAACATTTTAGCCATTTGTCTGTACTGAAACATAAAATCCCTGAGAATAGGGCTTTTTGGCTTTTTATTTACCCAAGTAAATAAGGTTGTATGGAACAACTGCACAGCCACCTACAAAGTACTATGTGTCAGAGAAGTACTCATGTTTATGTGCCCAATAAATATAAATGGTAAATACAAATAACTTGAATCCTTACACTCTAACAATAGGAGCATAAATTAGTACAACCACTTTTGGAATTAATTTGGCATTATCTAATAAGGCTGAAGGTGTGCATTTCCTAGAACTCTGTAATTCCACTCTTAGGTATATAACCCAGAAAATTTGCACATCTGCATTTGAAAACATGAATGTAAATATTCACGGTAGTACTGCGTGTAACAGCCAAACAGCCAAAATGACAATGAACGGTAAAATGGATAAACAAATCGAGGTAGGTATATCTTGTTTTATTGCACTTTCCTTTACTGTGCTTCTCACATACTGCATTTCTTAAAAATTGAAGGTTTGCAGCAACCCTGCATCAAGCAAGTCTATCACTATCATTTTTCCAACAGCATTTGCTCACTTCATGTCTCTGTGTCACATTTTGGAAATCCTCACAATATTTCAAACTTTCTCATTATTATCATATGTGTAACAGTGATCTATGATCAGTGATCTTTTATGTTACCGCTGTAAGTGTTTCGAGGTGCCAGAAACCACACCCATGTAAGACACTGAACTTAATAAATGTTGTGTGTGTTCTGACTGCTTCATTGACTGGCTGTTTCCCCATCTCTCTTCCTCTCCTCAGGCCTCCCTATTCCCTAAGACACAACAATATTGAAATTAGGCCAATTAATAATCATACAATGATCCCTAAATGTTCAAGTGAGAGGAAGAGTTGCACATCTCTCATTTAAATCAAAAGCTAGAAAGGAGTAAGCTCACTGAGAAAGGCATGTAGAAAGCTGAGACAGGCTGAAAATCAGGCCTCTTGCACCAAACAGCAGAGTTGTGAAAGTGAAGAAAGTTCTGGAAGAAAATGAAAAATGCTGCTCCAGTGAACACACAAGTGCTATGAAAGTGAAACAGCCTTACTGCTGATACGGAGACAGTCTGAGTGCTCTGGATAGAAGATCAAACCAGCCACAACATTCCCTCCAGCCAAAGCCCAGTCCAGAGCAAAATCCTCACTGTCTAATTCTATGCAGGCTGAGAGAGGTGAGGAAGCTGCACGAGGAAAGTCTGAAGCTAGCAGAGGTTGGCTCAAGAGGTTTAAGGAAAGAGGCCGTCTCCGCAAGATCAAAGTGCAACGTGAAGCAGCGGGTGCTGGTGTAGGTGCTGCAGTAAGTGAACCCGAAGATCCAGCTAACTTACTTAATGAAGGTGGTCACACTAACAACAGGTTTGCAATGTAGATTAAAACAGCCTTCTATTGGAAGAAGATGCCATCTGTGACTTGCACAGCTAGAGAGGAAATATCAATGCCTGGCTTCAAACCTTCAAAGGACAGGCTGACTCTCTTGTTAGGGACTAATGCAGCTGGTAACTTGAAGTTGAAGCAAAAGGCTTCTTTTTCCCCCATTCCAAAAATCCTAGGGCCCTTAAGAATTATGCTAGCTACTCTGTCTTTCCTATATAAATGGAACAAAGTCTAGATGACAGCACATCTGTTTACAATATGGCTTACTGAATATTTTAAGCCCGCTGTTGAGACATACTGCTCAGAGAGATTTCTTTCAAAATATTACTGGTCATTAACGATGCACCTGGTCACCCAAGAGCTCTGAGGAATATGTACAATGAGATTAACGTTACTTTCATGCTTGCTAACACAGTGTCAATTCTGCAGTCCATGAATCAAGGAGTAACTTAGACTTTCAAGTCTTATTATTATTTTTTTTTTCAAGTCTTTTTATTTCAAAAGTATGTTTTGTAAGGCCATGGCTGCCACAGAGAATGATTCCTCTGATGGATCTGGGCAAAGTAAAATGAAAACCTTCTGGAAATGATTCACCATTTTAGATGCTATTAACAACATTCCTGATTGATGAGAAGAGGCCAAAATATCAACATTAACAGGATTCTGGAAGTGGGTCCCAATCCTCACAGATGACTGAAAGTTCAAGACTTCAGTGGAGGAAGTAACTGTAGATGTGGTAGAAAACAGCAAGAGAACTAGAATTAGGAGTAAAGCCTGAAGATGTGAGTGAACTGCTGTAATTTCATAATAAAACTTTAATGGATGAAGGAGTTGCTTCTTATGGATGAGCAAAGCAATCCATAGAGATGCTTTCTTGAGATGCAATCTACTCCTGTGAAGACTGTTGAAATGACAACAAAAGATATAGAATATTACATAAACTTTGCTGATAAAGCAGTGGCCCAGTTTAAGAGGATTCACTACAGTGCTGAAAAGAAGTTCTAGTGTGGGTAACATGCTACCAAACAGCATGACATGCTACCAAGAAATCATTCATGAAAGGAAGAATCAATGGATGCATCAAACTTCACTGTTGTTTTTTAAGAAATTGCCATAGCCATCCCAACTTTGAGTAACCACCACCCTGATCAGTCAGCAGCCATCAACATCAAGGTAAGACCCTCCTGGCACTTGTTGGGATGAGCACTAGGTGTTGTATGTAAGCCAATTTGACAATCAATTATATTAAAAAAATAAAGGTAAGACCCTCCACCAGCAAAACGATTATGACTCACTAAAAGCTCAAATAATGGTTAGCATTTTTTAGCAATAAAGGTATGTACACTTAAAGAAAACATAACGCTATAGCATCATTAACGTACTATGGTATAAACATAACTTTTATATGCACTGGAACCAAAAATCTGATTTGACTTACATTATTGAGATATATGCTTTACTGCAGTGGTAGGTAAAAAATCTTCACTAGTCTCCAAAGTATGCCTGTATTACGTACATATACACACAGATGAAACTCAAGAATATTAACCTAAAAAAACTGAAAGTAGTAGAACCCTCCCACACACAAACTTATACATTTTCATTTACATCAAGTTTCAATATATTATTTAGGAATAAATATTCAATAAAGCTAAAAAGAAAACAACAAGCACAAGGAGAATTGTTACTTTTGATGGGAGAGAAAAGGGGATGGGATTGGGAAGGGTATACAGAACATTTCAAATATTGTCACAAATATTTTTTTAACTCTTTGGAGGCACAAGGTTCACTGTATCATAAAACCTAATTGCTTACAGAATCTCTATTCAATGTTATAATTTTTAAAAAGATTAGAGTGGAAATACTAATGGGCTAGAAAAAGAGACTAATAGGCAGAACCAAAATTTCACATTGTGGACCAGAAGAGCGCAGCAGTTACTTTGCCCAGAGGGTGGCTAATATACTGAGGACCAAAAAAACCCTTACAGAAAGATACAGATCTTAGTTTTTCTTATAAAATTGTAAACAACTCTCTTCACAGAAATGAGACCTACCTAATACTGATATGGAAAAGAAAGTTTACCTAGGCATTCTCCCATAAAGACATGCATCGTTTTGCAGGGACATTATTTCATATGGTGCTTTTGTACTAAATTAGAAAAAGGAACCCTTCTTCTAAGTAAGTTGTAGCCCAGAGAACCTCACTTGGCCAGGTATTCAATAGTAATCCTCTGTAAGATAATAATGCTTACTAACAATAACTAACGCCGAGTGCCATTGTCTCTTCTGAGCATTTTACGTGTATTAACTCATGTAATCCTTAGAATAATCAATTTTATGGTAAGGAAACAGAGAGGTTGAGCAACTTGCAAAGGTCACACAGGTCACTGCAGAAAAATAAGTATTTGAATCCAGGAAGACTGGTTCCACAGCCTGTACTCCTAGCTACTATAAGACACAGCCTTTTTGAAGTAGGAACAGTTAAGCTTTAAGAAGCCTCTTCATACATATGAGCTGTTTGCTGCTCTTCAACAGTGTGTATATACTGAGGTAGGGGTGGAGAAAATCACCTATCGCAATTTTCCACTTTCACACAGTAAGATCTAGGATACGTTTAGGGGGTCCTGCATCCACTGAAATTACATACAAAATGTTTTATGTACACATGTGTTTTTTTCCTAGAAAGAGGTATTTTTAGACTCCCAAAGGAATCTGACGTAGTTCAAAACCATTACGTGTTAATGGTTCCCAATCATTTTACTACCAAATGCAATTTTTATTCCTAGCACACCCTTCCTCAGATCTCATTTTGGAAGGATGTCTAAACAATCAGCATTCCTGTAATAATTTCATTTTCTCATTTTTATTAATTAGACATCTGGGGCTTCTGGGTGGCTCAGTCGGTTAAGTGTCTGATTTCAGCTCAGGTCATGGTCTCACAGTTCCAGAGTTCAAGCCCTACGTTGGGTTCTGTGGTGACAGCTCAGCACCTGGAGCCTGCTTCGGATTCTGTCTCCCTCTCTTTTTGCCCCTTGCCTGCTCACACTCTCTCTCTCAAAAATAAAATAAACATTAAAAAAATTTATTAGACATCTGCCAATGTCAATCTGCCAATCAGAACTTCTAACAAAGAAAGAAGATAGTGTTACTGGCCCTGGTTAAGAAATTTTCAGTATTTTAAATTACAGATAAATAGTCAAAATTCCTCTATCATCAAGTTGGAAAGATTTAGATATTCTGGATTTGTTTCCTTCCTCAATTCCATTATTAGCTTAAGTTAAAAGTAGCTGATTTAAAGTAAATATGATTACTATTAGGCTTGTAGAAATACTGAAAATACCTTGAGAACCACCATTAATTACTCTGATTATTAAACGTAATTTTTTAAGTTCCTGAGGAAAACAACCATGTACTAGGCCCAAAGCCACGAACTATGGATACATAGAGAAAATCTTACAGGACTTCTATGTGTCCAGGGAATCCAGAAAGGAAATCATACTTTGGGTAAAGGCTAAATGCCTTCAGATAGATATAAAAAGATTGCATGTAGAGTTCCTAGGAAATTCTAGAAGGCCCACAGAAAAAGCAAGGTTTTCAAACAAATCTTTTAACCAACAACAGTTTTAAAAGCCAAAGTTTAAAGAGTTTCTCCACTGCATAAATGTCATACAAATGAAAAACACAAATCAGGTTTTTTGGTAAGAACTAAAGTAAATTTATAATTCTTCCTGAAACTTTATTAGAAGAAAATTTAGAAAACAGCACTTTAACTGAAAAATGAAAATGCAACTCTAATCCACTGAAATGTAGATCTACTAATAATGGCAGCTTAATACATACTAATTACCTTCATTAAATATTTTGATTATATTTTATTCTTCACTATTTCCTGAATAGATGTTAGGAAGCAAGCTCAAATCTGCCTTTGACAGATAAGAATTGTCTCATTCTTTTTATCATATGATAATCTAAGTCTCAGACTGAGTCAGGATTGGGGTGACTTCTCCAGGAAAACATATCCCTCAGACTACAGCCTTAGCTAACTCTCCACATGATACATAAAATCAAAAGACAGAAACACAAGGGCACCTGGGTGGCCCAGTCGGTTAAGTGTCCGACTTTGGCTCAGGGCATGATCTCAAGGTTCGTGGGTTTGGGCCCTGTGTCGGGTTCTGTGCTGACAGCTCAGAGTCTAGAGCCTACTTCAGACTGTCTCCCTAGCTCTCTGCCCCTCCCCCACTCATGCTCAGGATGTCTCTCTCTCTCTCAAAAATAAACATTAAAAAAAAAAAACAAAAAATGTAAATGCTTTAAACCCTGAATTCCTATTTTGAATATTTTTTCCCATGGAATATTATATTCTAAGGCTAACCAATAATCAAAAATGTCTATTTTTTATAGAAGACAATATCTCTGATACATTTCACACACAAACTCAAATCTTTTGAGTTTCATATTTTGTAACTAGTTTAGAATTTAGATGACAGGAGATTAAGGAGTATGGGCATAAAAAGGAACTTCTTTTTAAGTTCACATAATCTAAACTAATTCTGTTCAAAATTTATTATGAAAATAAATGCTCCTTAAAGAAGTCTTCAGATTGTTTTGTGAGGAACTAGCTCTAATCTGGCAGTCTTGAGATCAGTAGAGAAGACATATGGATGACAATTTCAGTGCTACTTACCACATACACTGTTCCCTCTTTTGAAGAACACACAGGCGAACAAAAAAAAAATTTGATCCTGAGTTAGAAAACAGCTGCAGAGTGTTCTCCTCTCACCCCAGGAACTGACAGATAAAACAGGTGTATGTATGGATTGCTAGCATACCTTAAAGGGGAACAACTGCTTTAGGCATTTATTGGTACATTTCAACTGACCTGCCCTAATGGACCAAAAGCCATCCTTCAAATTGTTACAGTTTCAATTTCAAACACCAGCAGTCAAACCTTTAAGGTTAACATGAGTCATTCAATAGTGAGACTCAGTGCCAAGCTTAGGTATTTCTATACTTATACCAGCTATTTGTCTGTATTTCAAACTAAATTTCTAAGGCTAAGTCTTGCCCACTCCTCTGTACCATATTTGTTGTCATAATATGTTAGTATTATTTTCACAATTTCCCACAACTTCCCAGTATTTCTATTAATTGGTACTTTCACATATTTGAAAGGGAATTTGAAAAAGTACTAAAGAAAGAAAAAAAAAGTACTCCAATTACTTCCTTAGGTAACTGTTTCTTAAATAAGGACTAAATGCCTGGAACAGTTCAAATATCATACATATTTTCTGAGTAAAGAAACTTCCTTTCCTTCTTATCCTTTTTACCCTTCTTAGTCCCTCCCAACTCCCCTGACTTGTAGTTCAGATTTGGGTGGACTAAGTACAGGCAGTAAGCAAAGCACAAAGGATCAAAGAGTTTGCTAATATTTGGGTACACTAATGGATTCCCAGTTTTAGCTCAACTCCGCTAATCACCTTTACTATCTACACTAAGTCAACAGATTTGTATTAAACTTTTTATTTTGAATACATTTTATTTTTTTAAAGAGGTGTAAGTAATCTCTACACCCAACATGGAGCCTGAACTCAAAACCCCAAGATCAAGAGTCACATGCTCTAATGACTGAGCCAGCCAGGCACCCTAATGATATATACTTTTTAAATAATCTCTATATCCAATGTGGGGCTCAAACTCACAACTCCAAGATCAACAGTTGTACACTCTACCAACTGACAGACAGCTAAGCACCCCCTGAACTAATTTTAAACTTACAGAAAAGTTGCAAAAATATTGCAGAGTTCTTACATCCTTTATCTAGTTTCTCCCAAAGTCAACATCTCATAAAATTGAAGTACAATTATAAAAACCAAGAATCATTGGTTTTTATCAGCTAAACTACAGACTGTTCAAATTTCACCAGTTTCTCTATTAATGTTGTTTTTCTGTTCCAGGTACAACCTGGGATCTCATATTGCATTTAATTGTTAGTTCTCCTGCGTCTCCAAACTGAGACAGTTCCTCAATCTGTAATTTACAGTTTCTTGTCTTTTGTGACCTTTTAGTCTTTGTGACCTTGACACTTTTTTGAAAAGTAATGGTCACTTATTCTGTCTGATGATCCTCAATTTGGGTTTATATAATGTTTTTGCATTCATTTTGTTGCTCCAACTTTGGCCATTAGGAGTTCCTTCAAGTTGGCTCCTGTGTGCCTTCAACCAGGACCCTCAACTTTTTCGATCATTTCCTGAATTTCAAGCACTACAAGATGTTCCAGGCTCCCTGTCCCAGCCCTGGAGTCAACTATGTCTCCAAAAATCCTAGTTCTTTTTATCAAAAGATAGTGTTCAAAAACCAGTTTCACTTCAAGCCAACAATTTGGACAGCCACCACTAGTATTTGTTTCCTTACTAAACTTATTAACTGGAAATCATCAGTGTCATGTTGGAGCATGTTAGAAATGCACATTTTTGGGCCCCACCCCAGACCTACTTAAACCAGAATCTCTGAGAGGCTGGTACAGGAGCTTGTGTTTTAAGAGGTTCACCAGATCATTCTAATGTTCCACCACAAAGTCTGAGAAACACCGCTTTAAAGAATAGTTTTCCGGCACTATAAACCCTATGTTTATCTCTAATAAAAAAAGTTTACTCTTAATAATTCATCTTGTATATAAATCATACTTTCATTGATAAAACTATAGGTGAATGCCTCTTCTGTTCAGGCACTCAACACTTCCCTATTCTTCATCATTTTCCTATAAAAACTGTTTTTAATGTGGTCACAGTAGTTACAAATACTGTTACTTTTATATACAGAGAAATTGTAGGTCAGCCTCCAGGATCAATTCCTGTCTACATAAAGGACCTAAAATCCACACACTGAAGCTGCAAAAATAAACCCCTTGCAGCACTCTCCTCTGAACTAAGACTGCCTAGGCCTGACCGACTGCTCCGGTACCTGGCTTGAACTCTTCTCTATGCCTTCGTTTTCTTAACCACAAAAAGGAGTAACACTACCTAGAAGAAAGAGGCACTGTAAGAGTTAACGAGCAGCATTTGCCATAATGAGGGCACACAAGAAGCCCTCAAAAACTATTAAAGTGTCACTAGAGGTTTTTATTAATTATTTTAATATTTATTTTTGAGACACACACACACACACACACACACAGCACAAGTGAGCAGGTCAGGGGAAGAGAAGGAGACACAGAATCCAAAGTAGCAGGCTCCAGGCTCTGAGGTATCACCACAGAAGCCAGTGTGGGGTTGGAATTCACGGATCAGGAGATCGTGACCTGAGCTGAAGTTGGACACCTAAACAACCGAGCCACCCAGGTGCCTAGAGATTGTATTTTTTGAAATGAGGAGAGCAAATGGAAACCGTGTTAAAAGAAAATTATGCTGTTTCTTCACTAGATCAGAATAAAGGCAGACCCAGACAGCTTTATTTACAGAACTAAAACAAAACTCTCCGAAGTTAACCAATCTTTTAAATTTGACTTTCTGCAAAAAAGGTTATTACATTCACATTACACATGCCCACGATCAAGGGCTAAATGAGAGGATGTGTGTGTGTGTGTGTGTGTGTGTGTGTGTGATCTTTTGAAAATATTTTTAATGTTTATTCATTTTCGAGAGACAGACCGTGAGCAGGGGAGAGGCAGAGAAAGAGCGAGACACAGAATATGAAGCAGGCTCCAGGCTCTGAGCTGTCAACAGAGACCCATGAGGGACTTGAACTCATGAACCAGGGATCATGACCTGAGCCGGACAGATGCTTAACCCACTGAACCACCCAGGCGCCCCACAATTTAATCTTTTGAAGTATTACAATTATAGGTGGATTTTCTTCCTATTTTGATTACCAAAATCATGGTGTTAGTAAAGAGGTAAAAGCCCAATTTCCCATCTGCTGGGTCCTTAAACTATCCCATTTAATACTCCAAATAACCCTATGAATCTCTAACTTTGCAGACAAGGAAAGGCGATCAGAGCAATACAGTAACCTGCCCAAGTCACACAGAGACAGAACAGGAATTCAAACACAGCTCTCACTCCAAATTCTATACTTATAACCAATGTTGGGGACACTGTTCTTTATTCACAAAATGCTTGATTTGCTGTACAAAACTTGTGATAAAGTATAGTCACTCTATGGAATTATCTCTTGTGGGACACAACAGTAGTCATAAGATGTAGAATACTAATTAAATTTTAACACAATTAAAATTCTAAATGCGAAATGAGTAACAGCAGAAGCAGACAGGGAGTCTCTGAGCAAACTTCCCCTTAGGAAATTCAAGAGGCATTTCAGAGAAACGTAGATTTCCATGGTATAGTTTAAAATAACTTCTTAGGCAAAAACAAATTATATACAAGACACAACACCTTATTAAAATACTCAATAATCCTCAAATATTATTAACTAAGTTCATAAGTTACTCTATACATGAGTTATAGGAGCTCTCAGGCTTGTATTATCTCTATGCTAGTAAGAAAAACAAATGAAATAGAGCTTCAATGAGTCATTCATGGTTATGTGATAAACCAGCAACAAAACTGGTAATCAAGTTGTGGACTCTGCCTTCAGCATAATAAACATCACTGAGAAGAGGTGCTCACTTAAAAGTTTCCATAGCAAATGTCAGATTTTCAAGCCATTCTAATCCATACAGACTCCTGAGATTTTTAGTTCTTCTATCATGAAATTCCTTTTCTCATTAAATGATTTTCCACTGACCATTTATATGCTAATCATGTGCTTAAAAAATAAAACTGGCAAATATGGATAGATTCCATGGCCCTAATTCTTAAAAAAAAAAAAAAAAAAAAAAAGACAAAGATTTCTCATACAGATCTAAAATAAAATGTTTTAAAGTCTAAAAACCGGTAAAACTAAAAGTGGTATATAGAATCAGATTAAGATAACTCATTCCTGTAACCGTGTATAAAGTCTAACAAGCACTACTGATAAAGTAGAGAATACTACACACTTTCTTCTTTTTCCTCTCACTCTCTGCCCCACTTTTTTAGGGAGTACTATACACTTTCTGGAAGAAAGAAAAGAGTAAACTTTCTCAAGAGGTATGAAATACAACTGAGAATACGTACATAATACATAAACAAATGAGTAATTGTAGCGTCTAACTAAACTTCAACCTTGGCCCTTTTTAGCACCATTAAGGCTAAAAAAGGTGGGGCGCGGAGGTGGCACTACTTTATAAGCATTGAGATTACGTAGGATGAGATCCTGCTAATAAGCACGCAGGTAAAGGGAGTAATCACCACCCACAGCGGTAGTCAGATATCCCGTTTATATTTTGAGCCTTACAGAAATTCTGCTTCTCGTCTCAAAGTCCAACTCAAACATTTATTCCCACCTTAATCTGTTTAACGTTTACAAGACTCTGCTTCTCTTCTTTTACTATCAAAAAAAAAATAAATAAATAAAAATACGCCCCCAACCTTCCCCGTTTAAGGTTTTTGCTGTAGGGAGGTGGGGGCGGGGAGGGATCGTTTTGGAAAAATCTTTCTAAAGAAGCTTTCAGATCAAATATTAACACATGTAAAAGTTGTATATACGTTTTACTTACTTACAAATTCTAGCAGGGTCTTAAATCGTCGACTGTCAACGTCTGGAGAGCCCTTCGGTGTTGTTTTTGCCCCACAACGCCGGGCTGCACCCCACCTCGGACGCGGAGGATCAGAACGTCGTCCCGGTCCCAGTCCACGTGACGAAGACCTTCGTGGGGAGGGGAGGGGAGGGACGCACGGAATGCTGGGACTGGTAGTCGGCCCGCCCCTCCTCCTCCCCAGTCTGCACGCCCCTCTCTCCACTCCCCACCCGCTGGCCAATGCCAGGGTGAGAGGCGTGGCGAATGCGCACCACAGAACCGCCTGGGACCATATCCCTGCAATCCTACAGGAAAGCGCGCATCTCTGCAAGACACCGGGGAACAACCCGTGGAACCAGTACTGTGAGGGCACTACCCAATAATGCCCAGTACCAGTTAGACGTGGCTTGGAACTTGGCCTCTACCTTTACAAGGTGAGTGTCCTCAAACGAGTTGCTTAATCTAACCCTCAGTCTGCTCCTGTCAAACGGGGACAAGGCTACTTACAAACCTCATTTGTCCGTAAACATGCTAATGTACCTAACGGTACCTGCTAAGTTATAGTAATAAATGATGAAAAATAGCTATTATTTTGGTCAATCCCATAAATGTGCAGATTGAGAGATGGCAAGGAATTTAGCGAAGAACACACGATTGGTTAGGGGCAAATAAGTCTAAAACTCCTGTACCTGACGTACACTAACTCAAAACAACACAGAAGAAACCTACTCTCCTAAAGCTCAGTTTCCCTTTCCTTTTTTCTGTAACACTTCTGACCAAAACACTATTTTACTTTGATTTTTACCTGACCCCTGTGGAATATAAACTCCAAGGCAGGGAGGGTTGTCTTTGGTCTACTCTTTCACTACCATATCCCCAGTACCTAGAACAGGGATTGTGTAGTACAGTTCAGAAGATAAATATTTATTCGATTAATGATTCTTTATGTGGTGGTGATTTTTGGTGCCTTCATTTCTCAATCATTCTCTTTCAGCAAAAGTCACAGGATTCCTAAATACTGTTTAATAATTGACTGCAATTTCTAAATCAATAAAGAATAAGTGGAACAGTATTTACTACATCCCACTCATTTCATTGAATTTAACTTCACTTAATTTCAGTATAACACTTCCAGCTAGACATTTTCATTTGCAGTAACTGTCTAAAATACTTTCCATTTACTTGTGAGAATGGGAAATAAATGGAGTTGGCTACTATTTCTTGAACTTGCTTTAATATTTATTTTTTTCCTTATTAGAAAAGAACAGTGTTGGGGCCCCTGGGTGGCTCAGTAGGTTAAGTGTCTGACTTTGGCTCAGGTCATGATCTCACAGTTCATGGGTTCAAGCCCCTCGTCGGGCTCTGTGTTGACAACTCAGAGCCTGGAGCCTGCTTCAGATTCTGTGTCTCCCTCTCTCTCTGCCCCTCCCCTGCTCATACTCGGTCTCTCTTCAAAAATAAATAAAATGTTAAAAAAAAAAAAAAGGAACAGTGTTGCCTTTCTGCTAAGATAATAGAGTTATTTTCCTATCTGACCAGATAGGTGATGATGCACAATGAATTGATAAATGCTTTCAAAGTAACTAGATTTCTGCTTACCCTAAAAACAAAAACAAACTTCATATACAAAAATTACATTATTTTAAAATAAACTGTGTCCTTTAAAATAGCTGCTTTAAGGGTGCTCGGGCAGCTCAGTCACTTTAAGCGTCCAATTGGGTTCAGGTCATGATCTCACGGTTCATGGGTTCGAGCCTGCATTGGGCTCCAAGCTGCCAGCGCAGAGCCTGCTTGGAATTATAGCTCTCTTCCTCTCTGCCTCTTCCCAACTCACACTTTCTCTCTCTCAAAATAAATCCATAAACTTAAAAAAATAAAGAAAAGAGCTGTTTTAGAAATCCAGCGTCAACAACACTAGATTTCTAGACTCAGGCATAACAGCTAGGTATACAAATTGATGCCATTTAATCTGAATTATAATTTTTAATAGAGATCTTCCCTCATATATGGCAAATACCCTAAGGCTAAAGAATACACTCATTAATTTTTCATATATTTATCAAACATCTATGTTGGTACAGAATAGATGTTTGATAAATACATGAATTAAATGAGTGTATTCTTTGTTATAATCATTTCTTCTCTAACGTGTCTTCTCTTTCGAGCCACTGAATTCCTCCACATTTCTCACGTTCCCAAAGTAATTGTTTAACAACCAGAGCTCATGCCCCCTCTTGGTAATGGTGACCCAGCAAACCCCTTCCACTACTGGCTATGAATCTACTGCCTCTAACGTCAAGTCTTTTGGGGCCACTCTTACAGTTTGGAAAACACCTACAGCAGAATATCTGGTTTCATAAGAGTTTAGCCTCACTTCACAGTTAGTGATGAAAGTTGGTATTTGTAAGATTGCTAGGAGTGGGAGACAATCCTAGCCTATGCCAGGGCTAGGATTATGGATTATTATCTAGACCAAAGAGGGAAAACCCTAAGCAAATATATGTGTTAATGTTAAAGCTACCATGCCTCTGACTTTACTTAATGTTCTCATGATTTGTTTCTTTGGAAAGTGAAAGCCATTAGTTTCTTTCCTAAGCTTTTACAAGCATTTTAAAATTTCAAAACACCACTGTACTCATTATTCAACAGGTAGAACCTCTCATCTTCTCTGATTATTCAGCAACATGTAGAACCTCTTGTCCTTTGTTTTTAAATATGTCCCCAAACCTAAGTTTTAAAGTTTGTATCCAAAGTGTCTATGTAGAGACTATACTGGTAAATGTTTTAAAGACGTACTTAATATGCACTGATGTTCATAATATGAACTTTGTATATTAACACTATTAAAGTTTTATATCCTTTAAAAATTACATGAAAGAATTTTTACAATTATATGTTAATGAGCACTATAATAGGCACCTTATAGAGAAAGGGTTACTTAAATCGTGAATAAAAGCCAGGTATTACCAAGTATCAGTACTTTTCAGTATTTTATCAGAAAAGAATTAAGACTCACAAATTTTCCACATACAATACCACTTATCCCAAGCGGACAAAGGAGAACACTAGAGTTTTAATTTTCCCTTAAAAAGTTAAAAAAAAAAAAAGCATCTCCTTTGATACTGTTCCTCCAGCTTCTTTGGCTATATTGTATATTGTAAACAGAACTAAACTACTGATCCTAACAGTCTAAAACCTAGGTGACTCTCTAAAGCATGTAACTATCTAGCCAAATGTATGGACAATTAGTGAAAATATAATACACCTGAGGCTTTCATTAAATTGAAATTTGTGCCCAGTTTAAGCAAACGAGTCACTGAAAAACGTTCTAAGGTGATTTAAAATACTTGAAATAAACATCTTCCAAAATTTCAGAATGACTCAGTAATTGGTTTCCAAAATTACAATTTCTTAAACCTACTCACTAAAATAAGTTCTAGAAAGTCTTCCAAGACAAGTGTATATGTTTGAGGGAACAATCTTTTCTCTCAATTATTGACTTTCTATATGTCTAAATTTGGCTAGTTACTGCAGATTATCCACATCTGTAAATATGAAGAGTTGAAACAAACAGCTTTTATCATGTTTTCTTATTCAATAAACTAAACGCAAGAAACCCTAAATCAAAGTCAGTAGATCAAGTCATGCCCAGAATCAAAATAAGAATGGGCCATAAGTTAAAATTACAGCGCTCTTATTTAATCAAAGTTATTATCAAACATCTACGTCCATAACACAGCACTAATAAGGTTTCCGAACAGTGCTGCTGGAATACAGCTTTAACACGAAAGCCAGGAATAAGACTGCATACATTCTGCAAATGGAAATCTACCCGAGCGTATACCTGCAGATACGACTTTGCACTCTCAACAGGTGACTTAAAATTTAAAACTGGCTGCCTTCACAAGGGGCTTAAAAACTAACAAATTTCCAAGAAAAGATAGCCCTTGCAAAAGGATCTTTAGATCATCACTCCAGTAATAAGTTTGGAAAGGCATGGCTAAGGTAGGCGTCGATCAAAAAGGTTCCAAGAAAACTGCGCAACAGCCTGGGGGCGAGGACCCCCCCCCCCCCTCCCGACTTTCGCTCTGCCTTCCCCCAGAAACTCGGAACAGGGGGCCAGGACCGGCGTCTCCTGCGTGCGGGCAACAGTTGCCACGAGCAGCTGGGCTCAGGAAAGGCAATTTGCCCAGCCAGTTGTCCCTTCTCCGTCGTCCCCTCCCACCTTCCCCCAAGGCCAAGGACAGCGACGTCGTCCTCCCTCTTCTCCTCCTCTTTGGTGCCTTCAGCCAGGAGGCGGGAGTGACCCGCAGCAGCTGACCCAGCATAGGCACTGCCTCTCCCACAGCCCTCAGGACACACCATGGGCCCAGAGGCGGGTTTGCAGCACAGCAGCGACGACGCAGGCGGAGGCCCCGGCGACTCTCAACTGCCTCCCTGACCGCCGCGAGCACCGCCCGACACCCCGAAAAGTCGTCGCCACCCACGGCAGGAGAATCTAGGGACCCCAAATCCACCTTCGCGATCGACTCAAGCTACGTCAACAACTATGGCGGGCGACGGGAGGCGGGCGGAGCCGGGGAGGGAAGGATGGGGGCTATACGTCACACCCCGGCCCCCCTTGCGGGAGGGTAGGCGCCGGCTCGCCCCTCAAAATGGCGGCGGCAGTGACGCGCCTGCGTACGGAATTCCTTCGCCGTCGCGCCCCGGCCGGCGGGAAGTGAGGTTCTCGGAAGAGCCGCCAGAAGTGTACGGCGACTTCGAGCCCCGGGTAGCCAAGGAAAAGTCCCCGGCGAGAAGACGAGTCCCGCTAGAAGAGTTCCGGCCTGATTCTGAGAAAGAGGAAGTGAGAGAAAGCGCCTACTACCTTCGTTCTCGGCAGAGGAGGCAGCCGCGACTCCAGGAAGCCGAGGAGATGAAGACGCGAAGGACTACCCGTCTACAGCAGCAGCAGTCACAGCAGCCTCTGCTAGAGCCGTCTCCGGTTACGACCAGGAGAGGGTTACGGGACTCTCATTCCTCTGAAGGTGAGACCGACGGAGGTAACAGTCTCCGCCGCGAGCCGGGGAGCGAGCGCAGGCGCGCGGGCGCGAGCGGTGTGCGCGCGTGTCGGGCGGGCGTAAGCTCCCGCCCAGCTCATCCCCGCCGGGGCTCCAGTGGCTCCGCGGCGCGGATAGACGGGCGCCCCCACGCGGGGTCCGCCCCGACCGCAGGCGGGCGAGAGGTGCAGGCGGCTGCGGGTTGGGTAGGCAGTCGTGCTGAGCGACCTGATCCGGGAGCTCTGCGCATCCCTGTGCGTCGAGCAGGGGCGTCCCGAATTGCCTTTATCTGCAGGCCGTCACGGAGGGTGGACGAGTTAGGTGGCAGGCGCGACATCAAAACACTTGGGACTCCGTTTCACTTCAGTTTCCTCTGTCCTGCGGATGTTGCTACCAAAGCCACTTCCATTTCCTCCTTTAACTCTGAAAAGCCAGAAGTCCCTAGCTGAGAGTTATGGTTCTAATGTAACCTTCCAGTCTTTTTCCAACGCTACCCAGGTCAGGGGAGAGGGAAGGGAAATTTGGGGAGTGGGCGTTTCAAGGGATAGAGTAGTTGATGAATTGATTGAGACCCCTCCCAGGTACTTACACCGAGGTGGGCTAAGTCAATTATCCTGAACTTTGAGCTGATCGCTCTGTCTCACGTGTGGTGATCTCTGCAAAAATTCGCCACTTGAGGTTCCTCAGTGTAACCTCATTGGTTAAGTAGCTTGACGAAACAGGATTCTTAGTTTTTATCTAAATGGGCCAAAAGGATGTTGACAAAGTGAGCGTATAGTTTTAGGTAAGTCACAGGTGAATCAACTCCCTTAAGCCATCCTCTCCCACCCACCTCCCTCTTCCCCTTCTAATCCTGAGTCACAGGTGAAGTTTTGTTTTAGCCCCACGTAAGGCACCTATGAGGTAAAAATCCGAGGGTTTGAATCACAATGGGATTACATAATTAGCGGTAAACCATTGATGGCCAGGAAAAGGAGGTGGATTTTCAGCTCAGAGCAGTCAGAGGCAGCGCATACCTATTGACACCTGAAGTGCTGACACGTTTGAAGATGCGTTGATGTGAAAACTTTATGTTAAAGATGTGTAAGTTACTACTGGGTATAGGTACTCAAGACAGTTTAGCTCATATATAGGTTAGTGTGTGTTTCTTTTAAGGTTAGAAACCTGAAGACAAAGATCCCATCATTGAAGTTAGGTTGTACCTCCTTCAGTATCTGAGGAATGCTTTGCACAAGTAGGCAATAAATGTTACATTATATGGACTCTGCCACAGAACCTGGTGCAGTGTTACCAGCTTTTTTAACACATGAAGGATTTACCTCTATTTTAGTAAAAAAATCTAGAAGGGTCTAAACATTTTTCACTCCTCTGCTTTCTCCCACATCATTTCTGAAACTGTAGCCCATCTTTTAAATTTCTAAAGTAGTAGACTTTTATAGTAAAGCATCAAAGGTAAATAATTTGTTTTTATATTGCCTCAAGAGTAGTTAGACCCAAATTCCTAAGTTTTGGTAGGCTTAATTACACATTGCTAAAGAAATGAATTATGTGCATTTTTGCTTTTATATTACCATTAAGGTGCATAATCTGTACCAGATCATGTATTCTGAATTTTGACAGTTGTCATTTCTGTTCTTTAGAGGATGAACCATCTTCACAAACTATTTTAAGCCAAACAGTCTCAAAGAAAACTATCCAGAGAACACAAGAAATTCCAGGTAAGAAGAGTGATTTTATTTTTTGCCTTACCTGCCATCTTTTTCATTTCTTTTTTTTTTAATGTACACACTATAGCCTGGTTCATCAAGGGTCCCAAATCATAACTTATTCAGAATTACAGTGAATCTTCTCTATAGTTTGTTGAGTTAAACCATATAGGTATATGTCAAGAAAAGATGGAATGGATACTTGAGTATCTACTAATTACGAGCCACTTTGGATATGGTCATTCATTCACATAACTCTGCAGGATAGATGTACCCATTTTATAGGTGAGAAAACTGAAGCTCAGAGAAGCTAAGACCCTTCTCTATGTTTACATGATAATGTGACAGCCAAAATTGGCTCCAGATTTGTCTTCTTCAAAACCCTTTCATTTTCCCCAAGTACCTCATTGTCACTCTCCCATGTAATAATTAGCCACTCAGTGAAATTCATTAAGTGTGGTGTGAGTGAATATGTCTCACTACCTTCCATTTAAAATGGATTAAGTGGGGGCACCTGGCTGGCTTAGTCAGTGAATCGTGTGACTCTCGATCTCAGGGTGGTGAGTTCAAGCCCTACATTGGGCATGGGGCCTACTTAAAATAAATAAGAAACTAAAAATAAAATGGATTGAGTGATCTGTATAGTAAAATCATGGCATGATATGGTCAATATTTCATCAAATCTAAAATGTCATCAGTTGTAAGATCCACCATCGTTTTATGTACCACCTAGAAGGAAGAAATGCTGCCAGTTAAACTGTAACATCCCATAGATTGTATGATGCATCCCAATTTCAGAGATGTTAAAGACTTTTTTTTTTAAAGTTTATTTATTTTGAGAGAGAGTGAGCGCATGTGGGAGGGGCAGAGAGAGAGGGAGTGAGAGAATCCCAAGCAGGCTTCACACTGTCAGCACAGAGGCCGATATGGGGCTCGAACTAATGAATCGTGACATGATGACCTGAGCCAAAACCAAGAGTCGGATGTTTAACAGACTGAGCCACCCAGGCACCCCGCCCCCCTCAGTTTCAGAGATGTTAAAGTGTAAAAACATTTGCATTTTATTATCAATGTAACATAGACTTAGGCTATGTTGACAGTCTACTTAAGTTTTAAAAGCTGTTACAACTCTTTTGGAAAGCAAGGAAATGGATTTAGTTCAGTTGCTAATGCTTAGTTCCTTTGGTTTTTAGTTCCGTTTATTTTCAGTCTGCTGTTTTTGATATTAAGAAAGTCCCACAACAGTAAAACTCCTATCTTGACTTGTGTCCTTAGCCATTGCTTCTAATAAGATTATGCTTTATGATTTCACCTATTCTGTCCTCAATTTAGAATAAGGTACATCTAGTTCAAGTTTAGTTCTAAGTAAACACGCCCTTTATATTTAATTCCTTGAATTGCCTGTGTTACTGGGTTAAGATTATAAACTATCTTAGAAAAATGCTTTGAGTAATAAATGCTATAGAGTTTCCCAGCCATGTGGAAAAATCATATTCTTGAAATTTTATCATAGTATATTTATTTGCTTATCTCTTACACCTAGAGAAGCAAACTTTTCTAAAATTTAGAATAAATGTATAAAAATTATGGTGTTAATTTAAGTAAATTGATAGAATGAAGACTGTTGAACACCAGCCTATAGACCATTATAAAACTGTTATATAATAAAATACCTTGAACAGTCTTTTGGAGTTCACATTAGGTCTATGTTTAAGGACCACTAACGAGGTACACAGCTGCATACTGTTGTGCAAAGCACACTGGATTTTGCTTGTGTTACCCACCCACCTTGAGACACGGGCCTTTATCCTATCATTTCCCCTGCCTAACCCACAAGGCCACTGAGGAAATGATACAGTGCATGCATATTTTATACACAGTAAAACACAGGTACAAGGAGTCCCTCCCCCTCCCTGCCCCTTATGGCACTTTACAAGAGGTGTGAAGTTCATAAAGTTTTGCTTAAGCATTTCCTTTTCTCAAGAAGCTTATGTTATAATTAGAAATGGAAAAGAAAAAACATTTCTCAGTATAGATGATAAATTGATGGAACCTATGCATAAATTACCTGGAATGTATCAGTAGTGTAGCATGCATATAAGTAGAAATGAGGATATTTACATCTTTGGGAGATTTGAGATATTAAGAATTCAGTGGTACATTTATTTATTTCTTTATTTATAAAAGAGCTTTTTTTAAGTTTGTTTATTTTGAGGGAAAGAGTGAACAGGGGAAGGACAGACAGAGATGGAGGAGAATCCCAAGCAGGCTCCATGCTGACAGCATGGAGCCAGGCGTGGGGCTCGAGCTCACGAACGGTGAGATCATTACCTGAGCTGAAATCAGGAGTCGATGTTCAACGAACTTAGCCACCCAGGCGCCCCAAGAATTCAGTGGTACTTTTAAAAATCATCCTGCAAGGGCGCCTGGGTGGCTTGGTAGCTTAAGCGTCCGACTTCGGCTCAGGTCATGATCTCACGGTCCGTGAGTTCGAGCCCCGCGTCGGGCTCTGTGCTGACAGCTCAGAGCCTGGAGCCTGTTTCAGATTCTGTGTCTCCCTCTCTCTCTGCCCCTCCCTGTTCATGCTCTGTCTCTCTCTGTCTCAAAAATAAGTAAACGTTAAAAAAAATAATAAAAAATAAATCATCCTGCATCTAGCACTTGGCATGCTTCAAGGAAAGAGTTTAGGGAATTATTGAACAAATGCTTATAAAATGTGTCTAGTGGAGGAATTATGTAAATAGTAGTCACTCTTTGATGGAGTACTACTTTAAGTAGGCCTTTCCCCTTATAGAATCATAGACTTTCTGTTTAACTTTCATGTTGAAAAATAGTGCTGTAATTGTATATAGGACCACTGGTGTGGACTGAGAGAAATCTATCCAAAGATACCCTTAAGAATAAAGACCAAAGCCAACGGGCCACCTTCTAAAACAACCTACTAAAGACAACTACATCATCTGCCTTCCTGTTTTTCTAAGCCATGAGAAATACTGATTAGTTTAGAACAGGGATACAGATTGAACTCTTATTGTTTGAAGTTCCAGAATTGAAATGTTTTCACATTAAAATAGTCATTGAGTTGTTCATTCAGTTCAGTCCATGTATGTATGTATGTATGTATGTATTTATTTATTTTTATGTTTATTCTTGAAAGAGAGGAAATTCTTGAGTGAGGGAGGAGCAGAGACAGAGAGAGGGAGATATAGAATCTGAAACAGGCTCCAGGCTCCAAGCTGTCAGCACAGAGCCTGATGCAGGGTTTGAACTCACAAACTGTGAGATCATGACCTGAGCCAAAGTTGGACACTTTTAACAGACTGAGTCACCCAGGTGCCCCAGTCCATGTATTCTTACATAACTGTTCTGTGGTCAGATTCATTCCTTTCTGGAAATCATGGAACTAATTTTACAATATAAAATTATATTGGGAGAACTTCATTTACTTTTCCTAAAGTTAAATAGGTATTTTTGTTCCAACAGTTGTGGTTTCTAGTTAAATAATCATAGATAATTATTTTTGAATATCTACCATTTTGTCATGAACATTTGATTCTCTGGCTGCTGAACATTTGATTTTTTTGGAGTATTCATTCTCTAGATCTTTACTGAGTACCTACTTTATGCCAGTCCCCATGCTAGATGCTGGGGGTGCAGCGATGAGCAAAAGCAGACAAGGGAAGAAGATTGCTACAAAATAAGCGTACTTGCTCTTTTATTCTTTAATAATATCTCTCTTTGCTACTCTGTCTCCTTGAAGCATCTTCTCTAAGGATATGCACATAATAAAGCGTACAGGAAATAACTTCTTTTTTTTTTTAATTTTTTTTTTTTTTTAACGTTTATTTATTTTTGAGACAGAGACAGAGCATGAACGGGGGAGGGTCAGAGAGAGGGAGACACAGAATCTGAAACAGGCTCCAGGCTCTGAGCTGTCAGCACAGAGCCCGATGCGGGGCTCGAACTCACAGACCGCGAGATCATGACCTGAGCCAAAGTCGGCCACTTAACTGACTGAGCCACCCAGGCGCCCCCAGAAAATACTTCTTAAAAGATAGGGGAAAAAAATAGTAATTGATGTCTATAGATTAAGTTGAGTTTTAGGTTTTAATTAAGCCTGATAAAGGTGAGAATGCAGAAGAGAAAAAGAGGAAAGTAGTTGTAATAATGGGATTATGAACATGTACAAAATTTATTTTAAAAGCTATTTTTATAAGTTTTAAATACCTGATGTTTGAAATACTAGCAACTGAGATAGAGATTTCATAGAATCTTACAGCTGGAAGATTTAGGGAATTCATCTACCCAAAGTCTCTATCAATGCAAGTATCCCTTTGTTAGCATTCATTCATATACTCCCTGATCATTTTCAGTGAGGTGAAAATCATTCCCTCACTATCTGTTCTGTTTTGGAGACAACATTAATAACTTAAGTAATTAAAAGCTAACTTTTCTCTTACTTTCTGTGTGTTGATCTTATTTCTGCCTTTTTGAGCTACAGAAGTTTAATTGCTTTTCTACATCTCTATCTTTAAGATATATAGAAACATGTTCAATAAGTGTTTTTCGAACAAACAAGTGCCTGGCCCATTACAATATCTCTTCTGGATACTCTTAATGGGGAAATTGCGTGAAGTCAGTTTTGTAAAAACAAACAAAGGCAGTCAGTGTAATGGCGGGGACCAGTGATAACCAGTTCAGAATGGTTTTCACTGTTCTCCTACAGTGCCAAACACAATGTTGTTGTTGTTGTTGTTTTTAAGTTTCATTTATTTTGAGAGAGAGAACATGTGCACATGTGCAGGGGAGGGACAGAGAAAGGGAGAGAGAGAGAATCCCAAGCAGGCTTCACACTGTCAGTGCAGAGCCTCATGTGGTGCTCAAACTCACAAATCATGAGATCATGACCTGAGCCAAAATCAGGAGTCTGATGCTTAACCAACCGAGCCACTCAGGGGCTCCATGATGTTTTTTATAAAGACAAATGAAACAAACATAATATAATCCAAATTCAGATATATATTGGACTTCAGATAATGTTGTTTGATTTTTTTGAGAACACATCTTGGCTTTCTAGGTTAACTTTTTATATGATGGGATTGGCTTCCCCGTTAGCTCTATACCATTGAACCATAGACAGTCTGAAACCCTGGCTAATGGTAACACTTTATTTAAGTTAGAGTTTACATTTCCTGAACACACACACAGGGTTAAATAGTTGGAGGTACTATATTAACTCTCAGGAAGTTAACCCCTAAATTAAAGTATGCCATGAATAATCCATAATGAGGATAAGCCTCAAATGGAATAATTGAGTTGGTGCTACAGTACAAATTTGGTTCTCATATGAGAAATTTAGAAGAGTTTTATTTAGTATTCCTTTCTTATATAAATGTGATCTGCTGAGAAAAATTGCATATTTTTTCTATCATGTTCATAAATTTTTTATGGCAGGAAATTGGTAGTTCAGTTTTACATTCCCATACTTAAAATAATGAAGTTCAGAAAAACCTTTGTTGAATAAATAGATAATTGTATAATAAATGTAGTATGTTTGACATTTTATATATTTTTTAATGTTCTTTCTTCCTATATTAGTGCTGAGTGAAGATCCTGTAATCAGCCTGTGTAGACGCCCCCTAAGAAGCCCAAGACCTGGTAAGAGATTGTTTTGTCTGTTGGTTTAAATGTTTTATAAATATAGCTTTATTTTTAAATAGGTTAGTACATGTATTCATATGGTTAGAAATTTAAAAGTTATTATAAATACATGGTGAAAAATCTCCCTGTCCCTCTGTCCTTTACCCACCTAGCCTCCTCATTAGAGGGAATCAGTGTTTTCAGTTTCTTAGGTCTTTTTTTAGGGATATTTAATGGAGCTACAAAGAAATTCATGCATAAATGATATTTTCCTTCCTTTTATCACAAATGTTAGCCCAATAAACACTCTTTTCTGTACCTTCTTATTGTGTTTTTATTTTTACTTAATCTATTGAGACATCTTTCCATACATATGTGTATGTGTGTATATATGTGTGAGTGTGTATATATATATACATACATATATATAAAGGCCTTCCTCATTGTTTTTAAGAGGTTTCTATGATTCTTTTTGTTAGTATGATGATTTTAAACTAGGATCAGGGGCTTTTTATTCTTCCCAGCATAATGCTAATAAAAAAATCAAGACCGAGGCTTTATAGCTCAGTGCTATCAAATTTTTCTGCCTCACTTACATTTCTTTTTGATGAAAACCTCTAACAAGTATTGCCCTTAAGTTGATTTCATGACTGTGAGAGATAACCAATAAAGGCATCCAAGCAGTCTACTTCTGCTTCCTTGTCAGAGTTCATTAGCACATAAGGGTGCTTTATCATGGGAACTAAAGAAGAACCTTATTTATCTTCACATTAGGTTTCTACTTCTTGATCCTTCTCTTTAAGAAAGAATTAGGATGGGTTTTTTTTTTTTTTTTTTTGATAGATAACTGTGGTTTTAAGTATTACAATGACAAAGATCTGTTAAGGTTTTGATGATGAACCTGTGGTGAAGGACCACATGATGCATTTCCTCTTAAGCTCTAATCATTTTCTTGCTATCTCTCTTGCAGATTCGGCATACAAAACAAATGGAAATACTAAAATGAGTGAATTAGGTTTGTTTATCTCTAATTCTTACAGGTTCTTTTCAAGGGTTCTGAGGATCAGAACACAGGAGTATACACAGTTGGTCACTGGCTTGAGAATATTTCTTTGTTCATTTTCTCAGCTTGTGGGACACTGTGCCTATGGCTATGACCTTTCTTATTGCCCTGATTCTTATTCTGTCTGAAATTACGTCTTTTGTTATTTAAGTTCATATAGGAACATGTAATACAAACACATTTTAATTTTTATTAGACTTTGTTAAATTCACATTTCTATGAGAAAAAGGAATATCAGCTTACCAATTCATAGTTTTTCTTGAGTTAGAAAGTGAATTAGAGATTCACTTTCCAGTGTTTGCTTTGGTGTAGGACATGAGATACCCAGATCCACAGCGTTAAGAGAACCTACATTGATTGTGGTTAGACTTAGTTTTAAGTTACAGTATTTTTCTAAATTTAGAGATGAGTCAAAACGAAGGAAACTTCCCCTTTTTTAAAAAAATGGCTGCAACTTTTTTAAAATTCATCTTTCAGTTAAACTCGGGTTGACTTCTTGGAGACTTCAGGATAGTGTCTGAAAGTGATCCTTACAGTATGCAGTTCATCATGTGTACTGGTACCCAGTAGAGTTTCTCAAGTGCTTTATTTAAAAACTTAAAAAAAATTTTTAAGTCATAGTTTCTTAATTGGTAAAGAACTTGAAGTTGAAATAATCTACTTTTACTCTATGCTAGAGTTAGAAATGATTTTTATAAGTATAGTGAGAAGTAACTTTTAAAAGTGCTTTCCAGTTTAAAGAGCATTTCTGTGGGATTAACAGAAAATGGCCTCCTCTGATTCTTTTTTATAGTAATGTTAGTACCTCTTAGAATATCAAAAATGACTGTTCATGGAGCTTGAATACTAGTAATATCCCCAGACTGTTCTTTAGACTCCTTCCTGCTGCCCCACTCTGCCTCTGTTCTCAAAAGCATATTGGCATTGAATAATCTTAAAGGTACCACTCTTAAAGGTGTCTATGCTGTGGGTCAGCCTCTAGTTAAAATCTGACCTGCAATCCTGTTTTTGCACAGCCTGTGAGCTAAGAAAAGAGACCTTGTGTGGCTAGCAAAGCCTCAAATATGTTTACTATTTGACCCTTTATGGAAAAAGCTTACCGCTCCCTGGTTTATACCGGTGGCAGGAATAAAGACAGCAGATCACCCAAACAGTCATTTGTTTGTTCTAAGAGTAAATTCAGAGAGTTACATACTTGCCTCAACATAGATTTTTTTTTTATAGCACTCCACCCTAGCCTGTACTGACAGCGTAAGAAGACGGGAGACACACGGACTCTTGTGTTCTGTCTAGTCTTCTCTTTGAGAAAGCATCAGAGTCTCATTTGTGAAATCTTCATGTCTTTGTCCCCAGACAAAATACAAAGTATGAGTTCCTTGAGTACCCTTCACTTCACTGCTCACACCAACACATTCAATAAGTCTCTAGGAATAGAAAACCTTATAGTACAGATATACCTGGAACTTTGTGTTTTCCTTTCAAACTGTAGCTGAGGAAAGGAAAGCGGTATAATTAGTGGTTTGTCTCTGCCTGAAGAGATGGTTGTATGTGATCTATTCTTACAACAAACACGTACCCTAGGTCTTCTGAAAGTCCTTTTATTAGTTGGTTGAGATCATTGGAAAAGTGGTACCTCCTTAACAGCTCCTTTATTTATTGCCATTTGTCTACTAAATGCCACAGCCTTTATAATTTTGTTTTCCTTTTGGGCCCACTTTATTTGGGAGCCGGGTGGCGAGGGCTCTAGGCCTCCTGGGCCCATAGTAGTGCTCACTGGCGTGTGCCGTGCCACCCAGAGCAGCATACCGCTCCATGTTGTGGCCTGAGTACCACAGGCGGCTCACACCGCCAGAGAACAGGGGGCTGACGGTCCGTAGCTCCTTCGGCCACAGCTGGTTGAGGGCGACCCCCTTGGTCTAGGCCGTGAAGACGGCTTTCTCAGAGGTCTTGTGGGCCCGGTGAAATCGCATCCCTTTGTGGACCAGGTGTAGGCGAGGTCAGTGGCCAGTATGTCAGAACTAAGAGCCAGTGCCATGTTCTCACCGTGAATCTGGGGGACACCAGTTGGGGGAGTGGTGGGTCCTGGGGACCCTAGGTGGTGAACCTGCCACCCCAGGCCCAAGGCTAAACACCCCCGCAACCCCACCAACCTTAGCCAGGATGTCCCCAGCTTTGGGAAGATCTACTGTGACCCAGCCTATTCTCTCTCTGTTTTGCCACAACTTTTATAATATTTTAACTTTTTTTTAATTGAAGGTATTATTACTCCAAATAAGAGTTGAATTTCTCAAAGCTTCTGCATAAGCATAAAGAAGAATAATACCTTTTTAAAAAAAAAAGTATTTTAACCTTCTACACGTAGAAGCCAAGAGGTTTAAAATAAAGGAAGATGAATGCAAAACAGGGAAATAAAATGAAAACTTCTCATGTGGTACTAAATGCTACTGATTCATCATCAGATTGTAATTAAATATTTATGCATTCTTTGTAGCTTGGGTTAAAAAGGTGAAAATGTAGAATGTTTAAAACCTTGCGTGAAACCTCATTATTAAGCACTAATTTCACACTATTTTCTTGAGTTGTTAAGTCATGTTTTTTTTGTCATGGTATGAACAATTTTAGCAAAAGTCTTAAAGGTTTTTATTCTGTGATGCAAAAGTCTATTCATTTATTAAACAAACATTTATTTTTAACCACCTTCTGTATGTATCAGTGACTGGCCTAAATGCTGGAACCATAAAAAGCCATGATAATTTTTTCCCCTAGCTCTTAGAGTACATGATAATGGAAAAAAAAAAGAAAAAAAAACAAGTTAGATAAATTAATGTTGTAAGTGTTAAAATGGTGGTATATGTATTTGATAGCCTAGAAGAGAAGTGCCTTATTCTGCAGGAGAGGTTGGGAAGGTTTCATGGAGGAAATGGCATTTAGGAGGACTTGAAATTCCTGACCTTCATGTACCAGAATGAAAACCACAGTTAAAAAGTCTATAGCCAAGACAACGAGTAGACTGATAACAATGATGATTATTGTCAAATGTATAGAACATGTAATTCATAGGATATTATTGGATTATGCATAAGGCACAATATTAGTAATAATATTGAAGACAGCCTTGTTTAACAAGTTATTGTTCACCCTTTGAATATTATTGATATTGTTAGCAACATAAAATTCTTTAAAAAATTTTTTTTAAGTTTATTTATTTATTTTGAGAGAGAGACAGCATGAGTGGGGAAGGGGAAGAGAGAGAGGGAGAGAGAGAATTCCAAGCAGGCTCCATGCCACCAGTACAGAGCCTGATGTGGGGCTTGAACTCACAAAGCCACGAGATCATGACCGGAGCTGAAACCAAGAGTCAGACACTTAACCAACTGAACTACTTAGGCACCCCAGAAACATAAAATTCTAAAGAAAAGACCTTTGGACACTAGATTAAAGTGTTCAGAAATCCACGATATATTAAATACTTGAAATATAATGGTATAAAAAATAAATGGGGACCTCCCTTATATAAGTTGGTTAAAAAAAATTCTTAAATTCTCCCCATGCTAATTGGACAACACATACATAAACAATAAAGGAGATTTAATTTTACTTTTATATGAGTGATTAATTACTAGGTGATTTGGCTCTGAACAAATTGACCTGGAGTTTAAAAAGTACATGGAAATAAATTATATCAGGATCAAAAAGGGAGGGATTACTGCACTATTCATTTTCTTTCTGGTGACTCAGTGAAGAAACACACAGGTTCTAGAATCAATTTAGCCTAAAATTTTGCTATACCAAATAATTTTTAAACTATATAAAACATAATGTTCAAATATGGTTGTAACTTTAGCAAAGCTACTGTTAACATCTTATTTTTTAAGTTTATTTATTATTTTGAGAAAAAGAACATGTGTATGCTCAAGTGAGGGAGGAGCAGAGGGGAAGAAAGAGGGACCCCCAGATGGGCTAAGACTCACAAACTGCGAGATCATGACCTGAGCCGAAATCAGATGCATAACTGACTGAGCCACCCAGGCTCCCTGCAAAGCTCTATTTTAAACGAGTTACACTTAGAAGTTATTGGAACCTCTTGTATTAGAAGAGTTCAGCCCTCAGCCTTTTCTTTGTCATTAATTCAAAAAATTATTGAGAGAGACTTTTGGTTTTCCTCCTGTTCCACGTGTAAGAAGCTAACCTAGCAATGAATAAACACAGCTAAAAATTCAAAAGCGCTTTTTTGGATCTGTGAGAAAGGAGAGAACACAGGGCAAACCCCTGCCCTCAAAGTTGGAGAGAGATGCAAATACAGGAAATTGTGGCTTATCAAGAGCTCAGGCTCAAAAGTGGAGATATGTCTCCAGGAACCAGTTCTGGGGTAGCAAAATCTGAACTGTAACTGATGAACTGCAGGAGGCTTGGTGTGCAGAAGTCTGAGTTAAATATTCCAAGGGGACCCAGTCATGGGGAGTACCCCACTAGATTTTGAGTTATACCTCCAGGGGCTCGACCAAATTCCCATAGTAAATATCAGAGAAAAGTCCCCTCATGCTTCAGCCGGGGGGGGGCGGTGGGTGGAAAGAATCATTTTGAAATATGCCAGAGCACTCTGTTCTTAATAAGGCCTGCCTTCAGGGCAATCTAGTTGCCCAGAACCTGGCCTACTGGGGTATTATCAGCCCAACTGACCTGGGGAAAGGAAAATACTCTATTCCAGGCCACCGTAGACAACACGTCCCACCTAAGGAGAAAAGAAAACCATTGAGAGCCATTTGTGGCATAAATTCACTGAGAGACTAAGACCTAATTATAGGACTATGAAGCCCTTTCCCTTTCTCTCTGGACCTCATTATCACATTACTAGAGACCTAGTTACAGAAGTTCCTTTTACCCAGTACATCATGTCCACCATCAAGACAAAATCTTAACATTAAGATATGGTATCAAGACATAATGAAAGGCAAAAAACAATTTGAAGAGACAAAGCCAACATCCGAACCAGTATGGCAAGGGTGTTGGAAATATCAGACCAGAAATTTAAAACGACTATGATTAGTATGCTAGGGATTCTAATGGATAAAGTAGACCGCATGCACAAACAGATGGACAATGTAAGCAGAGATGGAAATCCTAGGAAGCAAAAAGAAATGCAAGGGATTCAAAATCACTGTAATAGAAATGAATGCCTTTGATAGACATATTAGACTGGACTTGGCTGAGGAAAAAATTTCTGTGCTAGAGGGCATATTGATAGAATCCTCAAATAAATGATAATGTGATAGAGGTGTTAACCAGTGCTATGGTGGTAATATATAAATGTATCAAGTTAACGTCTACACATACTTACACAGTGTCATATGTCAATTCTCAAAATACAGTTCTCAACCAAAAAGCAGAGGAAACGACTCAACAAACTGGAACATCCAAGGACTATACAACTATAAAATATTGTATATAACATACACATAATGGGAGTGCCAGAAGGAGGAGAAAAAAGGAACAGAAGAAATACTTGAGACAATGATCTAGAATTTCTCCAAATTAATGTCAGACACCAAACCACAGATTCAGGAAGCTCTGAGAACATCAAGCAGAATAAATGCACAAAAAATACACCTGGGTGTTTATCATTTTCAAACTACAGAAAATCAAAGATGAAGAAAATCTGAAAGAAGTTAGAGGAAGAGAAGACACCTGACCCATAAAGGAACAAAGATAAGAATTACATCCAACTTCTCTTCAGAAACCATGCAAGTGAGAAGAGAGTGTGGAATGAATGATTTTAAGTGTGAGAGGAAAAAACCACCAACCTGGAATTCTGTATCTTGCAGAATTATCATTCAAAGGGAAAGCCTTTAACCAGGCTAAGGATAAAAAAAGAAAAGAGATAAACTAAGGTAAAAGGACACAAATTAGTATAGATTTCATGAAAATTAAAAGGATAATATAGAAATACTATGAACATGTTGAAGCCCACAAATTTGATAATCTAGATGAAATGGACCCTTTCCATGAAAGACACAATCGGCTAAAACACACAAGAAGAAATAGATAATCTGTTATCTATTTAAATACATCTATATCTATTTAAATACATTGACTCAATATTTAATAAATTTCCAAAACAGAAAGCACCAGGCCTAAATGAGTTCACTGGTGAATACTATCAAGTATTTAAAGAAATGAATTATACCAGTTCTCTAAGGCACCTTTCAGAGGATAAAAGTAGGGGAAATACTTCCTAACTCATTTTGTAAGGCCAGCATTCCCCTAATACTAAAACCAGACAAACACGAGAAAAGAAAACTATAGATCAATATCTCATGAACAGATGCAGTACTTCACAAAACATTAGCAAAATGAATTTTAAAAAACTACAAAAAGAATTAGGGGCACCTGGCTGGCTCACTTGGTAAAGAACATAACTCTTAATCTTGGGGTTGTGGGTTCAAGCTCCACATTGACTATACAGATTACTTTAAAACTGAAAAAAAAAAAATACGCTACAACTAAACAGGATTTGTCGTAGGTATGAAAGACTGGCTCAACATTTGAGAATCTATCATATTAACAGACTAAAAAAGAAAAAAACATAGTATTAATAGATGGAGAAAAAGTGTTTGACAGAATCCAATACCCATTCATGATAAAAACTCTCAGTAAACTGGGAATAGAGGGAATCTTTCTCAACTTGAAGTGTCTTGATTCACAGGTAACGTGATCATCTGTGTAGGAAATCCAAAAGAATGGACAAAAAATAGGAACTAATAAGCAATTATAGCAAGGATGCAGAATGTAAAGTTAATATAAAAAAGCCAATCACTGTCCTACATACCAGCAATGAACAAGAAAAATTTGAAATTAAAAACAACACAATTTACATTAGCACCCCTCTCCCCACCGAAATGCTTACAGGTATATATCTAAGAAGATATGTACAAGATCTATGTGAGAAAAATTATAAAACTCATAAATGAAATCAAAGAATTTACTTAAAACCAACGGAGAGATATTCCACGTTCATGGATAGGAAGAGTCAGTATTGTCAAGAAGTCAGTTCTTTTCAACTTAATCTGTAAATTCAGTGCATTCCCAATCAAAATCCCAACAATTTATTTTGAGAAAATGATTAAGTTCATATAGAGTCAAAAGACCCAGCATAGCCGATACAGTATTGAAGAATAAAGTAGGAGGACTTAACCTCAAGACTGACGGTGAAGCTTCAGTAATCTAGACAGTGTGGTATTGGTAGAAGAATAGATGAATAGAACAGAATAGAGAACCCATAAACAGATCCACGTGTAGTCTACTGATCTTTAACAAAGTCAATACAATGGAGGGCAGAATCTTTTCAACAAATGGCTAGAACAACTGGATATCTACACGCAAAAAAAAAAAAAAATCTAGACACAGACCTTAAACCCTTTGCAAATATTAACTAAAAATGTATCACAGGCCTAAATGTAAGTTTTTTTAAAAAAAATGTACAAAACTCCCAGAAGAAAATCTAAAGGACTTTGGGTATGCTGATGCTTCTTTAGATGCAGACAAAGAGCACAACCCATGAAAGAACTGATAAGCTGAACTTCAGTGAAGTTACAAACTTCTGCTCTGCAAAAGAATGACAAGAGAATAAAAACATAAGACACTGAGAGCAAATACTTGCAAATGATACATCTAAAAAGGACAATTATCCAAAGTATACAAAGAACTCTCAGAACTCAACAATAAAAAAAAAACCTGACTTAAAAAATGAGCTAGACTTAACAGACACCCCAACAACAGATATACAGATGGCAAATGAGCATATGAAAAGATGTCCTACATTGTATGTCATCATGACATTATGTCATTCTTATCATATGATCCAGCAATTACACTCTGATATTTACCCAAATGAGTTGAAAACTTAATGTTTACACAAAAGCCTGCACACACGTTTATAGCAGAATTATTCATAATTGGAATAATTATTGGAATTATTCTACTTGGAAGCAACCAACGTGTCTTTTAGTAGGTGAATGGATAAACTGGCACATCCAGACGGTGGAGTGTTATTCAGTGCTATAAAGCACTGAGCTATCAAGCCATGAAAAGACATGGAGGAACCTATATGACTGTTCTGGAAAAGGCAAAACTATTGAGACAGTAAAAAGATCAGCGGTCATTGGGGCACCTGGGTGGCTCGGTCGGTTAAGCACCCAACTTCGCTCAGGTCATGATCTCACAGTTTGTGGGTTCAAGCCCCGTGTCAGGCTCTGTGCTGACAGCTCAGAACCTGGAGTCTGCTTTGGATTCTGTGTCTCCCTGTCTCTGCCCCTCATCTGCTCACGTTCTGTCTCTCTCTTTCTCAATAATAAACATTAAAACAGAAACAAAAAGATTAATGGTCATCAAGGGTGTGGTGGTGGTGGTAGGGGAAGGATGAATAGGTGGAACACAGAGGGTTTTTAGGGCATGAAAATACTCTGTATGATATCATAATGATGGATACATGTCATTATATGTTTGTCTAAACCCATAGAATGCACAACACCAAGAGTGAACTGTAATGTAAATTAGGGTCTTTGGGTGAACATGATGTGTAAATGTAGATCCATCAATTTTACCACTATTCAACAAATATACCACTCTGGTGGGGGATGTTGATAATGGTGGAAGCTATGCATGTATGGGGCAGGAAACATAAAGGAAATCTATCTACCTTCCCCTCAGTTTTGCTGCTCTTTCTTAAGCTGCTCTTTAAAAGAAAATTAATAAAACAAAATAATTATCATTAAGTGCTGAATACATGCCATTATAAATAAGACTGATGCAGTGGTAGATGTGTGGTAGACTAGAAATCAGAAGAGCCTGTATTCAATTCCTTTTTTATCACTTGTTCATCCTGACACCCTTAGACACGTCACTTAATACCATAAACCTTACCTATGAGAGTCCTCTTGTGACATTAGGGAATCAGATAGCAGATATGAAGGGTTTTTTTGAAAACTAACTGGCAGCATGCAAATATCAAGGAAGTAACTATTATTAAGATAATGACTAAGATGTAACTATTGGCTCTTAAGAAAACATCTTTTGTTTGTATGCTATGTGAATAGTTATATAAATGAAAATAAACTCTACAAAAGGGATAATATGTGTGTTATGGAACGATATCTTTTTGTATGAGTGGAAATATTAATGAAAAAATTTTAAGAGAATAGCACTAAGGCAAGTTTGATTTTCCATTTTTCTGCTTGAAAAAGAAAATTGAAAAGACAGTTTCCCTTATGACCCTAGATTAAAATGGAATATAATATACCAGGTCCTAGCTTTATAAGAGTGACATAGTATTTGCTGTTTTGGTTAGTTTTTTCCTATACCAAAAATATTGGCAAATGTATTTCACATAGTGATTTACACTTGCCCCTGTCATAGTGGTAGTTTGACCAGTGTTATATTAATATAATTAAACTGATCTGAAGAAAATATTTCCAAGTTCACCGTATAATGTGTTGGCACTTGCCTTCCACGGTATTGTTTTCCCCTTTTGAAAAGCAAAAGGGGTTAAAAGCAACAGAGGGAAAGCTGAAAAGAAAGATTTCAACTTTGTGAGCAGTCTGATTCATGCCACTTCTCAAAAGATCACTCAGCAATATTTTAGCCCAGTTGTACAATGCCGCCTTTGGGTTTATCTCCCTTAAAATTTTTTTTTTTTTTCAGTATAGCCTATTATAAAAATACTGTGTTTGATACATGTTGCTCATTTATCTTTGTCCAAATTCTCTGGCTCTGAAAAAAAATAGCGTACGTGGATATGCTGGAGCTAGGGTTTCTCTCCCTTTCTTCTTCTGGACATACTAGTGCAGTAAAGAACTGATTTGTCTTTTCCACCAGTATGATGGGTTTCTCAAGACGGCATGGGGAGTGTGGCAAATAGGAGAATGAGAATTCAGTGAACCTATAGGGACTGGAATATTTATCAATGGAGAATCTCATGCTTTCTACAAACAGGTTACAGTTTTAGAGTACAAACGGACCTGCGGCTGAAAGAAAAATAAACTCTTCCTGATTCTAGGTTGTATCGTACTTATTTCTGAAATAACCTAAAGGGAAATAACATATTTTTTAACATTTAACAGAAGAAAAATTTTAGTTGGTCTGTCTTTATGTTCACTTCCCTAAATTGTATGTTATAGATTACATATTATATATTATATAGTTATATATTGTTTATTCCTAAGCTTTAGCTTTTGATGTCATGTATGATGTGTTTGCTTTTCTTTTCTAGAAGCCACCAGCAGCCAACAGAAGGTCAATTTTTCTGAAGGAGGTATTTTCTTTTAAAATATTCTAAATTTTTTTTCATTAACATGAACAATTTTGATAGTTACTTAAAGAGGAAAATTTTTCTTCAGGGAAAAAGTTCATGCTTATCTAAATTCATAATTGGGTCTTAGATAAAATGGGATAGGGTGAGTGATGATAGCCTTTATATGCATTTTAAACATCTTTTGTCTGAGTTAATAATTTTAAGTAAAGCCAATGAAAACAGACTTTGTCATATGCTGGCCTTTGATTATGGTATTAATATAATCATTTTTTCTAAATTCTCATAATCAGTCTATGAATAGGACAGTAAAACTTAGTCCATTTTAAAACCCACCATAATCTTAATTACCTGCATACTGAAATGCTTGTATGAGTGTGTGTGTACATCCCCCCTTTACAACCACAGATACTCATGTAAACACACATGTACATATACTAATTTTGGCTGAATTTACACACTATATGTAGTCCCCCCCCCAAAAGGTAAAATTTCTCCACTATTAATGCTCCTTTGTTTCCTTTTTGACTTTACATTAAAGCCTCAGAATATAATCTTGTAGATATTACTCAGAATATTTGCTTGAGATATAATTATATGCCTCAGATAACATTAATGAGCTCAATTTTAGCTCATATAAAACTTTGTGATCCAGAATAGTAAGTGTAATAAATAGTGATTCTATGTCTGATAATTAAAGAGGCTTCATTTTAATGTTGAATTACTTGTTTTAATCTAGATCTTTAGAACATTAGAAGAAAGACTATACTAGTGTATTATTTCTTTCTTTTTAGAAGAAACTGAACAAGACGATCAAGACAGCTCTGACAGTGATATTACTATTCTTAAGGTCAGATCCGGGGATTCTCTTGATTCTGGAGGTAACATATCTTCATATTCATATGACTTTATCTTAGGAGCTGTGTTTTTAGTAAAAATCTAAAGGTATTTTGTGAATTTACTTTTTTAAAAAATATTTCCATAAGATATTTTATTAAAACTACTTTTTTAGAAAGTATACTTTTTAATATTTATTAAAATTACTGACTCCATGTGTGCATCTGATTAGTAACATGTAATGTCTATATAATATCTAAACAAGTCACTTTAAAAAAAATTTTTTTTAATCTTTATTTTTGAGAGAGAAAGAGACAGAGCACAAGTGGGGGAGGGGCAGAGAGAGACACACACAGATTCCAAAGCAGGCTCCGTGTTCTGAGCTGTCAGCACTGAGCCCGACCCGGGGCTCAAACTCAACGAAAGCGAGTTCATGACCTGATTTGAAGTTGGACGCTTAATTGACTGATCCACCCAGGCACCCCACAAATAAGTCACTTTTTAGCCTGCTTTGATATTTATGGAATGTAAGATATTTTTGTGCTCAAAAGAAGTTATTTGTAGTTTGTTTAAAATGTTATAGAGAAGCGGATCTCATTGGTAGTGGTATTCCTTATATTATCAGGGATGTTAGCTCTTAGGAAGTTTTAATATCCCTAGGTAATCACTTTTATTTCTGGATTGTTCAAATTCACACCAAGTTAGTAGCAACAGTTTATGGCTGTTCATGTGAATTTGTGTTTAAGTTTATTCAAGGAAAGAATTGACCGTGGGGGGAAAATACCAATTGAGGCTTAAGAGTGTGCTGAACCAATTTGAAACTCTGTAAATAATGAATAATATTATATTTTAGTCCCATGAAAGAGTAATTCTCTATTTTCCCCTCACCATCTTTTGAGAATTTCCATAATTCTGTGTTTTACTTTATCATTCCATTTAAAAAATAGGCTCATAGGCTGGTTTATGGGCATTGGTATTCTGTATATTTCCCACCCTTCCTCATTGTTCCCCATTCTTTCTTGATACAGAAATCCCAAAGGAGATATGCACCATTCTAGCATAGTGGTTAAGAACATGGGCTCTGGAGCCAGAATCCCTGGGTTTCACTCCTCCACTACTAGGTTTGTGCCCTCAGGCAATTGCTTAATGTCTGTGTTCCTCAGTATCCTCATCTGGGTTGGTAAGAGGTTAATTCATATGTGCAAGCACCTAGAAGGTACCTGTCACATATTAAACACTAAACTAAGTGTTCTTATTAGTTTTGGTATATGTATACATGAAGCTCTAAAAATTAAAAACTAATTTAGCCATTCCTATAGCCAATAGTTTGATGCTATTGCTAGCAGCATATAGCTCTTTGAAACTTCATACTCTGAAGGGTCTGTGATCCCTTTAAGAATTCTAATAAATTCTTAATGAAGCACACATACCCACGTGCAGAAGAAAACTCTAGCTAAAGAAGAAAAAAGGGAGCATATTAAGAATACTGATCTTCTTAGATTATTTTCTGAGCCAGTTATCCCTTGAAGAGGTTCAAAAAGAATCAAGAATAGAGAAAAAATGAAAGGCGAGCCAAGAAACAGACTCAACTGTAGAGAACGAATTGATGGTGACCAAAGGGGAGGAGGGAATGGGGGGGTGAGTGAAATAGGTGATGGGAATTAAGGAGTGCACTTGTGATAAGCACCAGATGTTGTGTAGAAGTGTTGAATCACTAAATTGTACATCTGACACTAATATTGCACTGTATGTTAACTAACTGGAATTTAAATAAAAACTTAAAAAAAAAAGATCTGTTGGAATGCAAGAAGAGAATATTAGAATTTCATGTATATTTATATTTTATTTCATCCAATTAAAATGTCTTTTTGTTTTATAATAGATACAACACATTAGTTAATACATTATTTCAATAACACACGTATTTAATGTTAGAAATACGTTTTGGAGGGGCGCGTGGGTGGCTCAGTCAGTTTAGTGTCAGACTTCGGCTCAGGTCATGATGTCATGGTTCATGAGTTTGAGCCCCACATCAGGCTCTGTGCTGACAGTACAGAGCCCGCTTCGGATCCTCTGTCTCCCTCTCTCTCTGCCCTTCCCCACTCATGCTCACTTGCTCTCTCTCTCTCTCTCTCTCTTTCTCTCAAAAATAAATAAGCATTTTTTTAATTAAAAAGAAATATGTTTTAGAAATCAATGCTCAAATTTTTTTTAATAATAGGAGTACACTAACAAAAATATTTAGCTACCACACCTGGATGTGTCAAATGCTTTTACTTCCGAGTTAACAATCTGATCACTTTTGAACAGAGTTAGTTATAAATTCCACTTTTATATGAAAATAAGTTTTTAAAGAATAGGCTAAAATATGTAACATATTAACCATTTACAAGAAAAATTTGAGGCAAAATGGGTATTAATGATTTCAAGAAGATCCATTATAAACTTTCAAAGTGTTCCCCAACTCAAAGGTTTCATTATCTTCCTTACCTCACGTCATGTTCTACATCTTCTATTTGTTTTCTTTAGAAAGTCGTTAGGGAAAAGATAATTATTTAGTTAAGTTTTTAGATACAACATGGCTCTTTAGAAACTTAAAAAAAATAAAATGTGTTCCTGGGACACCTGGGTGGTTGGGCTCTGCGTTGCACTCCACACTGAGCATGAAGCCTACTTAAAATAAAAAATTAAATATTCAACACTGCCCCAAGTGTTGAATTCCCTGGGGTTTTACTGAATATTTTTGTTCTTTTGATTACTTACTGTTCTCTTGGTAAAATATGCGTTTAAAAAGTACAATATGCTTTATAGTGCACTTTATTTCTTTTGTTCTTTCAGATCAAACTACGAAATCAAGTCAATATCCAGAATCACTTTGGCGGTCATCACAAAGTAAGTAAAACCATGTTTTAAACTCTTGAAATTCTACCTGTGTGTGTGTGGTCAAATGCTGTTTTTATTTTTGAAGATCCTCTTTTAATGTAAAGTGTTGAAAAAGAGGTATAGTGAATGCTAAAAAACTCATCCTGCATCTTGAATTTGCTTCATCTCTGTACTCAACCTTGAATTCGAATTTAAAAACAAAAATCTGCTTTCTGTGACTTGTTGAATGTCCTTGTTTGCCATATAAATTTGTTGACTATTCTTAGTTTAATTAACTAACGTAGTTTGAGCTACTTACAAGGACATATTCTAATAAGGATATAAAATTTTATATGCAGTATGATTTGAGCTCTATTGTAAAAGTTTGGAAGGATGAATAAACAAGTGATAAAGCAAAGTATAATAAGAAGTTAATGGAAAGCTAGGTGGTGTGTATATCAAAATCTTATAGCCTTGCTTACAATTTTGAAAATTTTCACAATACGTTGAAAAAATATAACAAAAGAAAGGATTGGAAAGTAATATACTAAAGTGCTGATAACAATCATTTGTTTAGAATGGTAGAATTGGTGATATTTTTCTTTTCCTTTTTTTTCTGTACTTTGCAGATTATCTAAAGTAGATATGTATTTTCTTAGGTTAAGCAGAAATGATGCTGTTTCTTTCCCATGTTTATTTATTTTTTTAATTTTTTTTTTTAACATTTATTTATTATTGAGAGACAGATACAGAGCATGAGCAGGGGAGGGGCAGAGAGAGGGGGAGACACAGAATCCGAAGCAGGCTCCAGGCTCCAAGCCATCAGCACAGAGCCTGACGCAGGGCTCGAACCCACGAACCGTGAGATCATGACCTGAGCCAAAGTCGGTCACCCAACCAACTGAGCCACCCAGGTGCCCCTCTTTCTCATGTTTAGTTAAGTCCCAGAATTTGAGTTAATTATTAATCAATCTAAAATATCCTTGTATGTAAAATCTTCAAGGACTTTTTTTTTTCTTCCACATCACCTTTCTTGAAACATGAAACTGTTTTTAAAGAAAAAGTCTTTGTAAATCTGTTTTATTAATCATTGTATTTATATAATTCCACATATTTCACATTATATATATTTAGTTTTTAGCAGGTTCTGGGATAAAACTGAGATAAAATAAAAGCCACTGAGACACAAAAATAAGTCCTTTGTGGGGTACCTGGGTGGCTCAGTCAATTGAGCATCCCACTTTGTTTCAGGTCATGAGCTCACGTTCAGGTTCGAGCCCTGCTTTGGGCTCTGTGCTGGCAGCCTGGAGCCTGCTGTTTTGGATTCTCTCTCCCTCTCTCTCTGCCCCTCCCCTGCTCACTCTCTGTCTCTCAACAAAGAGAATAAAACATAAAAACAAAAAATTTAAAAAATCATTTGTGGAAAATTACTTGCTGAATCATCTTATATGTTTGCCCTTTGTTATTCTAAATCTTTGATATTTGGAAGCTCTTAAATGTATCTCTCTATATAAATTATGCTACATGCATACAATTATGAAAAGTGAATACTTTGTATACTAATGAATAGGTGATCGAGGTATATATCCTTGAGTTTAAGATGCCATTATTTTTTGTATAACTGAAAAAGAAAAATCATCCAGTTAAACTATGATATACCCTCGATTATAAGATACAGCCCTACATCAGAGGTGTTTTTTTTAAACTACTCCTTGGGGCTCCTGGGTGGCTCAGTCAGTTAAGCGTCTGACTCTTGACTTCAGCTCAGGTCTTTATCTCAGGGTTGTGGGTTCAAGCCCCAGGTTTGCTTCCACACTGGGCATGAAGCCTACTTTTTCAAATTAATGAAAGACATGTTAAAAAACAGGTCTACTGTTTTTCTTTTGTTGGGATAGACTGAAAACAAATCTGGAAGAATATTCATATGTCTTATTCGACATGGTATTCCTGTGTGTAGTAGTCACTTAGTAGATATTTATGAATTTTTAAGTTACACATTTCTAGAATGTTCTATTTCTTGGGGCACCTCGGTGGCTCAGTCGGTTAAGTGTCCAACTTCAGCTCAGGTTATGATCTCGTGGTCTGTGAGTTCGAGCCCACATCAGGCTTTATGCTGAGAGCTCAGAGCCTGGAGCCTTCTTTGGATTTTGTGTCTCCCTCTCTCCCTCTGCCCCTGCCTACTTCATGCTCTGTCTCTCTCTCTCTCAAAAATAAATAAACATTAAAAAAAATTCAGAATGTTATATTTCTTTTACAGTTAGCATATATATATTACATTTGTATTTAGAAAAAATAAATTTGAAAAATTTACAATAATACTTGTATCATTGGGTAGAAATAACTCATTTCTTCAGAACAGATTTAGAAATTTCCCTTGTTATAATTGTTTGAAATATCATTTCTAATCATCCCATTTGTCCTTAAATACCATCCCAAAACAAAAAAGTAACTACTTTTTTTACTTCATAACTTTCACTTCATAACTACTTTGCAATGTCCACAAAATTGCTTATATAGTATATGCCATATACACCAGTATATAGCATAACATATATGGACTGCATGGGTTTGTATCTGAGCTTTACTACTTCCATATTACATATATATACTATTTCTATATATTATGTATATACATATGTAGGTATATATATGTATATATATATTCCATATATTTGTAAAATGGGAATAATGGTGCTGACCACATAAAGTGTGAGAATTAAATAAAATTATACTTGATACCTGACATTTAGTATGTGCTGCCATTATTTTGACGGTATTGATTTTAAAGTTGACTTATTATCCAATTCCTGAACACTTTGATGCTTAGAAAAGGGAAAACAATGAATATAGTATATATGTTTGGGACTGATGAAAGAAAAGTTTGATTTTTGTGGTGATTTTTTGGTTTATAGTATCCATAGTATACAAGTATAATGTCTATGCAATATTTTCATTGTTCTTATTTTCAAGTATTCCATGACCTTATCTCTGTTTTCTGTTATAGGTCGAGACTTCATAACTCTTGATAAGCAACCTTCAGTGCTAAGTAAGTGGTTGGTTGTCTGTTCTTTTATCAGTCAAGCAATTCTGACCTTGTCTTATTCTGCCAACAAAACGTTTGAATAGGATTTTAAGTCATTTTAGCCTCTTTGCCTTTTAATCCACCACACATTAGTATCAAATGTGTATAATTACTCTGTGATGTGGAAATGTGTTCAGGATTATTTTACCTAAAGTAACTTATTTGCAAGAGTGAATGGTTAACTTTTTTCTTCTTAAATACATTGAAACCAAGTTCATGTATTATTGAACTCAGTCATTCTCATAGACCAGAACAAAGGATTGGTACCTAGTTTTGTCTGTTAGGTGATTATATATTTATTTGCTGTCTATTTTGCTATAGGAAGTGGTTCATCCTTCACTGGTGTGATCCTTTGACATTATCTTTTACTTCTGAACCTATTGCTTTTATTGTTTTCTTCCCCAACTTTGTTTTACCTTTCTGATAAATTTACCTTGTAACAGGAGTATGGTATACGTTTTCAAAATATTGAAATGATATCTTGGTGTATGCATTTGCTTTAGGCTCGGGATATCAAAAAAAACCTCAGGAATGGTTTGAACAATCCACAAGAATAAGGACTAAGATGCAAAGTAAGTTGCTAAATCTTTACCTGTTACTGAAGTAATTTCACGTATATTTGCTGCTTTTCTTTATTACTCAGTATACAAAAATATTTAGTTCTTCAGATAGGCATTTAGATTGTGATTTCATTACTGAAGCAGAGCTATGACTACAAGATATTTCCATCTGCTTGGAATGTCAGGAGATGGTCTGTTGTTAAGTGTAAATAGTGGTGGGAGAAAACCAGTGGATGAAGTTTTCACTTCTATCTAGCTGCAGTCCAATCTGTACATGATAATGAAATTCTACTCTTTTGACAATACCTGTTTTTTATTTGTAGCAGACATTATTTACTTTTATGTAAATAATCAGAGAAATTCTGCATACCCATTATATTAAGTAATAAAGGATGAAATCTACAAATAGTATTTTCTTGTTTAGGTTTAGGATGGATTAAGTGTCACAGAATCTGAAAAATACCATATATAGATGTGATGAAATAATCATGCTTTGAATTCAGTGTCTATCATAATTTCTATAGCAGTTTCCACATTAAACCTTGACCGTGTAAAAAAAAAATTAAGTTACCCTTCACCTTTATCCCTTCTTTATACTCTAACCACAATAATCTCAAGGTTATTTGGTATTCCTTTACTTTTATTTAAAAAAATTTTTTAATGTTTTATTTATTTTTGACAGAGAGAGAGAGATAGATCATGAGTGGGGGAGGGGCAGAAAGAGAGGGAGACACGGAATCGGAAGCAGGCTCCAGGCTCTGAGCTGTCAGCACAGAGCCTGGCACGGGGCTCGAACTCACAAACCGGGAGATCATGACCCGAGCCAAAGTCAGACGCTCAACCAACTGAGCCAGCCAGGCGCCCCATCCTTTTCTTTTATTTAGATAATATAAGGGGCTCCTGGGTGGCTCAGTCAGTTAAGCATCTGACTTCAGCTTAGGTCATGATCTCACGATCCGGGAGTTCAAGTCCCACATTGGGCTCTGTGCTGACAGCTCAGAGCCTGGAGCCTGCTTTGGATTCTCTGTTTCCCTCTCTCTCTGCCCTTCCCCTGCTCACTCTCAGACTTTCTCTCTCTCAAAAATAAATAAACATTAAAAAAAAAAAGCTCCATCTCTTGCTCAAAAAATGACTAACTATAATTGACAAAGTTAGCTTGTGTAAACAAACCTCTGTGGCTTTGTTTTACCATCAGTAAAGTAGTGGTGGTCATAATTCATTGTTCCCAACAGTTGAAGTTTTACCCCACATGTGAGTTCTTCAGTCTAAAACTGAAAAAACTTTCTGTCCTTGCCTTATTGTTGGCTGTCATTCCTTATTGTTGTACGTACCTGGTGTTAGAAAACTATTTCTTCTTACAATTTGCTCTTCCTGACCTGTTATAGTTAGGAAAGCAAATATTATTTAGCTTACTAGGATTTTGCTTGTAACCAGTATCAAAATTAAAACTTACTTTGAAGATCTAAGAAATAAACTCTTGGAAGTAAAAATGGATGAGTTTAAGTATATTTTCTATGAAAAACTCAGTTCTTATTTTATTTCTTAGTTCTTAACTATACATTCCGGGTAATTGATAACAGATATATTTCTTCCAGGTAACTGTAGTACACTTTGTTACCAAAAATATATAATTTTTATTTCCTCTGATAAGCCATTGTGCAAATGCAATGGAGAAGGGAAAATAATTACACTGAAGATCTGATTAGAATGCAGAAATAGATTTTTTTAGTTGCTAAATTAATAGGTAAGGCTTAGTCTGTTTGCGTCCCTGCTTTGTCTTAGTGTATTTATTTTATTTTTTTTTTTAATTTTTTTTTTCAACGTTTATTTATTTTTGGGACAGAGAGAGACAGAGCATGAACGGGGGAGGGGCAGAGAGAGAGGGAGACACAGAATCGGAAACAGGCTCCAGGCTCTGAGCCATCAGCCCAGAGCCTGAAGCGGGGCTCGAACTCACGGTCCGCAAGATCGTGACCTGGCTGAAGTCGGACGCTTAACCGACTGCGCCACCCAGGCGCCCCATGTCTTAGTGTATTTATTATGGCTTAAATATCTGCATACTGATTGATAGCCATCTACTACATATACAGAGCTTTGAGAATTATATGGAAATTATATGCCAGAAGTTTGCACACTGAGGTGCAGATAACAGAATTTTTTAGACCTTTAGCTACATAAGAACTTTAAGAACAGTGAACATGAAAATATTTTTAGTGAAAGTAGAGGCCTGCAGTGATTTTCATATGGACTGACAGATTCCTCTTTAATCCAAGATCATTTAAAATGGTTTTTGCTTAGCATTCTAATAATTTCATTATTTCATTAAGTTTATATTTCCATCTTCTTTAGTGAGAAAAAAATTAATTTTTAGATTTAGGTGTTCACGAACCTGGGACTTTCACATCCTTATTGTCAACCCATGATAGCACAGTTCCTTAGGTAGACAGGTCCCAGTTTGGGTTTCTGCCTGTTTTCTAGTCTTTTGGAGAAGATAGAATCACTGTCTTTATTTTTCCTATTTCCCAGGTAATAAAACAGTGAGAATAGGGAAGAGTATCTAGGGAGAGGTCAGGCCTCTATGAGTCTGTGCCTCATTGATATACATGTTTTGGAACCTGTCTCTGAAAGTAGCACAGAGGAATGCCTGGGTAGCTCAGTTAGTTAAGCAGCCAACTTCAGCTCAGATCATGATCTCACAGCTTGTGAGTTTGAGCCCCACATTGGGCTCTGTGCTGACAGCTCAGAGCCTGGAGCCTGCTTCAGATTCTGTGTCTCCCCCTCTCTCTGCCCCTTCCTGCGCATGCTCTGTCTCTCTCTCAAAAATAAATAAACATTAAAAAATAAAAATAAAATAAATAAATAAAATAAAAGTAATTCAGAGATACAAAGGAGAGTTTGGAGTTAGAGCTGCAGTCCCAGCTCTTCTACTTACTAATTGAGTGACCTTGGTAAAGCCACTTAACCTTTGTTAAGGTTTTCTTACCTTTTCTTACCTTTAACGTGGGGACAATAGTGCCTATGACTGGTTATTCTAATTATTTTGTTATATATGTGAACACAACTTTTTACGTCTGAATACCAAATGCATAATTACTAATTAGTAAATAATTACTAAATGATTACTTATTTATTGTTAACAATATATTGTGTAATAATCAGTAATAACAACTATGAAAGATTCATGTCCTCTGCACTTGACTTTTATAGAGTGATTGTTACCATACTTTTCTGACTGGAAAACGTTAAGCTTTATCTTTTGAAAAGGTGTGTGTGTGTGTGTGTGTGTGTGTGTGTGTGTGGTGTGTTTTTTGTTTTTTGGTTTTTTTTAGGAATTTCTGTCACTATTTCTGATGATATTTTTAATAAGAAGAGGGATAGAGATTACCTCTTAGAGAATGCTGTCTGCCTGAACAGTATATACCCTGCTTATAAGTTTGTGTTCTATGAATTTTATATATATTACATATGTTAGATAGTAACTGTTATTTAGCTATTCTTTATCATTAAAATCATCATAGAAGAGCACTTAACAGAATTTTCTTACATTATCTCATTTGATCTTTGCAACCATGGATTCAGATATACAAGATAAACATTTTCTTGATGGATTTTTTTCTAAGACAATTGTATTATGTTTCACATGCTCTTTCACTACTGGTTCCTCTACTTGGTGTCCTCATATAGTAACTTTTTAAAACATTTTATTGAGGTATAATTGGCATACATTTAATGTATTACAGGCTTGATATGCTTGGGGATGAGTATACATCCGCAAAACTATAACCACAGTCTATACTGTTAGCGTATCTGTCACCTCCAAAAGTTTTCTCTCACCCTCTTTATTTATTACTATGTGTGTGTATGATAAGAGCACTTAACATAAGATCTACCCTCTTAGCAAATTTTTAAACATATGGTACAGTATTGTTAACTATAGGTACTATGCTTTGCAGTAGATTGCTAGCACTTAGGCATCTTGTATACCTGAAACTGTGTACCTTTAACTAAAATCTCCTCATTTTCCCTTTCCCCTCCCTCCTACAACCACCATTCCGCCTCTCTGCTTCTGTGAACTTGACTATTTTAGATTCCTCACAAAATGAATTTTCAGAACTTACAGCTATATTGTCTTATATGATGCAAAACACTGTAGATTTTATACATATTATTAACACTAGGCATTAAAAATGAAAATACAGTGTAAAAAAGCAATTTGTATTTATTTGCAAGTGTAACAAGTCACGAGTTGATAATGAAGAAGCAGCAGTATGATTGTTTTATGGTGGCCTCGTGTAATCAATACGATTGCCTCATAGTAGCCTAATTGATACACTAATAAATGAATCATTATAAAATTTTTATGGCAGACACTATTTCAGTCAGATTCATAATACAGTATTTGGAAACATAATGTTACTTTAAAGAACAAAACAAAACATTCACCTGTGATGATAGGCTGACAGGCAGTTTCTCCAATTACTTAGAGAGAGCAGTATATGGTATCATAATTCCTTGAAAGCAAAGTTAATAAACAGTAAGAAAACTAACCTTATTAATTTTGTATTGATTATCACTCCTCTTATGCCTGGGTAAGGATAGGCTATCCTCTTCCGTACAAGCCTTGCACACAGTGTTCTACACAGTGAACACTTAGGAGAAGATGATGACCCAAAAACACTTCGTACAATTCTTGCCATACAGTTTATTAGATTTTCACACCAAGACACTTATACACATGCAACAGATCAGTTCATTGTGCTGCGTGATGGTTATTTACTAGTCATTAAGTGGAAGTGCATCATCATAAAGGTCTTCAACCTTGTCATTTTGTGTTGAGTAGGCTGAGGAGGAGGAGGAAGGGTTGGTCTTGCTGTCTTAAGCGTGACAGAGGCCAAAAAGGTGGAGAACATGGAACAGGAGGCAGGCATGCTCCAAAATACTTAAATTCTGTCTCACTTTTTTTTTTTTTTGTCTTCTCATTTCTCTAAAAGTGTGTCTATATGGTTCCAGTTTTTCTTCCACCATTTCCTTTAGTTTCAGTACCTCTATCATAAAAGGGTCCTTGTCGTTAAGTCAAAAGCAGTCTTGAATAACTGGCCACATTATCTAATGTCAGTTTGTTTTCTGCCGCTGCTGCTTCTACATCTTCTTCCTCATCGGCTGGCATCAGATGATGCCACATCTCCGTCAAGGAGAAGCACACCTTCTCCGTCAAGTCGTCTTCTGTTAATTCCTCTGGCGTGTTTGTTAGCTTTTGAACTTCTCCAAGACCCATATCTTTTTTTAAATTCCAGTATAATTAACACGCAGTCTAGTTATGTTAGTTTCAGGTGTACAGTATAGAATGACTCTGCAGTTATTCAGAGCTCATCACAGCAGGTGCACTCCTTAATCCCCTTCACCTATGTCACTCGCCACCCCCCCACCTCCCCTCTGTAACCATGAGTTCTCAACAGTTACGGGTCTCTTTTGGGGGGGGGGCACCTGAGTGGCTCAGTTGGTTAAGCTGTGGACTCTTGATTTCAGCTCAGGTCGTGATCTCACAGTTCGTGAGATCGAGCCCCACATAGGGCTCCGTCCTCGCTGACAGTGCACTCAGCCTGCTTCTGATTCTCTTTCTCCCTTTCTCACTGCCCCTCCCCTGCTTACACTTACTCTCTCTCAAAATAAACAAACTTAAAAAAATTCTTAAAATTTTTTTTTTTTAACGTTTATTTATTTTTGAGACAGAGAGAGAGCATGAACGGGGGAGGGTCAGAGAGAGAGGGAGACACAGAATCTGAAACAGGCTCCAGGCTCTGAGCCGTCAGCACAGAGCCCGACGCAGGGCTTGAACTCACATACCGCGAGATCGTGACCTGAGCCAAAGTCAGCTGCTTAACCGACTGAGCCACCCAGGCGCCCCAAAAAATTCTTTAAAAAAATTACAGAAAGAACAAAAACAAACAAAAAATCTTTTTGTTTGGCTCTTTTTTTCTTTGCTTTCTTTGTTAAATTCCACATATGAGTGAAGTCATGTGGTACTTGTCTTTCTCTGACTTATTTATTTGACTTAGCATTACATTCTCTAGATCCATCCATGTTGTTGAAAATGGCACGATTTTATTCTTTTACACACACACATATATACCACTTTTTTTTTTTTATACCACATCTTCTTTATCCATTCATCTATTGATGTATACTTAAGCTGCTTCCATAATTTGGCTATTGTAAGTAATGCTGCAATAAATATAGGGTGCATATATCTTTTCAAATTAGTGTTTTCATATTCTTTGGGTAAATAACCAGTAGCAGAATTACTGGATCATATGGTAGTTCTATTTTTAATTTTTGGAGGAACCTCCCTACTGTTTTCCACAGTGACTGTACCAGTTTGCTTTCCCACCACAGTACAACAAGGGTTCTTTTTTCTTCACGTCCATGCCAACATTTGTTTCTTGTTTTTTTTCTTTAAGTTTATTTATTTTGAGAGAGAAGGTAGTTGCATGTGGGGGAGGGGCACATAGTTGGGTGGGGGTGGGGGCCGGCGGAGAGAGAATCCCAAGCAGGCTCCCCTCTGGTGGCACAAAGCCTGCACAGGGCTCTGTCCCACGAACCGCAAGATCATGACCTGAGTTGAAGCCAAGAGTTAGACGCTTAACCAACTGAACCACCTGGGCACCCCTCTTGTGTTTTTGATTTTAGCCATTCTGACAGTGTAAAGTGATATCTCCTGGTGGTTTTGATTTGCATTTTCCTAATGATGAGTGATGTTGAGCATGTTTTCCTGTGTCTGTTGGGCATCTGTATGTCATCTTTGTAGAAATGTCTTCCTTGTTCATGTCTTCTGCCCATTTTTAATTGAATTATTTTTGTGTGTGTTGAGTTGTATAAGTTCTTTCTATATTTTGGATACTAACTCTTTATGAGATACGTCATTTGCAAATATTTTCTCCTGATCAGTAAGTTGTCCTTTAGTTTTATTGATGGTTTCCATTGCTGTGCAGAAGCTTTTTATTTTGGTGTAGTTCCAGCAGTTTATTTTTGCTGTTGTTTCCCTTGCCTCAGGAAATATATCTAGAAACAATGTTGCCTGGACAATGTCAGAGACATGTGCTCTTTTCTAGGATTTTTATGGTGTCAGGTCTCACATTTAGGTCCTTAATTCATTTTGAGTTTATTTTTGTGTATGGTATAAGAAGGTGATGCGGTTTCAGTCTTTTGCTGTCCAGTTTTCCCAACACTATTTATTGAAGAGATGGTCTTTTTTCCTATTTTATATTCTCACCTCCTTTGTCGAAGATTAATTGGCCATATAACCATGAATTTATTTCTGGGCTCTTTATTCTGTTCCATTGACCTATGTGTCTGCTTTTGTGTGAGTACCATACTATTTTGCTTATTCTAGCTTTTTAGTATATCGTGAAATCTAAAATCCATATCTTGATACCCTTCACCCCCCACCTTTCTGCCATATTCATGATCTCTCTCATGATTTCCTTGATCAGCTGTGTTGTAAATCCTATAAGATAACACACATCTGGACACAGTTTTCTCCAGCAGGAATTTATTGTTCTGGGTTTGATGGTTTCTTCTATAACAATTATGGCATTATTAAAGTATATACATATGTTAATTTTATGCAATTATGATTTAATACTGTATATTTAGGGGCACCTGGGTGGCTCAGTGAGTTAAGTATCCAACTTTAGCTCAGGTCATGATCTTGCGGTCTGTGAGTTCGAACCCCACTTCAGGTTCTATGCCGACAGCTTAGAGCCTTGATCCTGCTTCTGATTCTGTGGCTCCCTCTGTCTCTGACCCTCAGCTGCTCATGTTCTGTCTCCCAAAAATAAACATTAAAAAAATTTTAATACTGCATATTTATGTTTGTTTATATTTCCCTCAGCTTCAAATGTCACCATGTACAGTCTGGGTGCATAAATTTTGATAAATTTTAACTCTACTGTAATTTGTGTGTATTTTATGGTAGTCAATGATAAAGTAGTATCTACATATATTTTATATATTCATGAAATACTTAACTTTTTCTTAATTTTTAAAAATATTTCTAGGCTATGCATTTTGACTGTGAGTTTTTCAAATTGTTATAAATCTTCAAAAAATTGTTCAGTGTGTTAAAAGTCCACATATCAGTGGACCTGCACAGTTTAAACCTATGTTGTTCAAGGGTTAACCGGATATACCACATTTTATTTATTCACTCATCCATCAGTGGACTTTTAGGTTACTTCCATGTCTTGGCTATCATGAATATTACTGCAGTGAACATAGGCGTACAGATATCCCTTCAAGATCCTAATTTCAGTTCCTTTGGGTATATATCCAATAGGGTGATTGCTGGATCGTATTGGTAGTTTCATTCTTCAGTTTCTGAGGAGCCTTCATGCTCTTTTTCCATACTGGCTGCAGCAATTTATATTCCCACCTACAGTGCACAAGGGTTCCCATTTCTCTACATCCTCTGTCCATATACCTCACTCTTGACTTTTGTATAATACTTATCCTAACAGGTGCAAGGTAAAACTTACTGTGATTTTGATCACATAACTCATCACATGTTTCAAGTGTGCTGTAATCACATGGTCTGTTTTTGCTTCTGTTGCCTGTGTTGTTGGTGTCATATACAGGAAATCATTGCCAAAGCCAGTGTCAGGTTGCTTTTTCCCTGCATTTTTTCTGGGAGTTTTATGGTTTGGGTTCTTATGTTTAAGTATTTAATCCATTTTGCATTGATTTTTTTTGTGTGTGTATGGTATAAGAGTCCCAGTTTCATTCTTTTGCTTGTGGATATCCAGTTTTCCCAACATCGAGAGAGTGTCCTTTCCCCATTGTGTATTCTTGATATCCTTGTGAAAGATCAGTTGACCATATCTGCATGGATTTATTTCTGGATTCTTTATTCTCTTCTGGTGGTCTGTATGTCTGTTTTTATGCCAGTACCATACTGTTTTGATTACTCTAGCTTTCTAATGTACTTTGAAGTCAGGAAGTGTGATGCACCCAGCTTTGTTCTTCTTACTCAGAATTTCTCTATTTAGAGTCTCTTGTGTTTCCTTGTGAATTTTAGGATTGTTTTGTATTTCTGTAAAAAATGCCGTTGGAATTTTGATAAGGATTATACTGAATCTATAGATTGCTTTAATGTTTATTCTTGAGTGGGATAGTGTGTGTTGGGGGGGGGAGGGCAGAGAGAGAGGGAGACACAGAATCCAAAGCAGGCTCCAGGCTCCAAACTATCAGGACAGAGTCGAACGTGGGGCTTGAACTCACGAACTATGAGATCATGACCTGAGCTGAAGTTGGTCGCTTAACCGACTGAGCCACCCAGGCTCCCCTAGACATTATTAGAATATTAATTCTCCAATCCATGAACATGGGGTACCTTTCCATCTATTTATGTCAGCTTTAATTTCTTTTATTAGTATTTCATAGTTTCCAGTGTACAAATCTTTTACCTTCTTTGCTAATAAGTTAATTCCTTATATTTAGTTCTTTTTGATATTATTATAAAGGGGATTATTAATTTTAAAAAAATTTAAGTTTGGGGCACCTGCATGGCTCAGTTGGTTGGGTGGCCGACTTTAGCTCAGGTTTTGATTTCACGGTCCATGAGTCCGTGAGTTTGAGCCCCGTGTCAGGCTCTGTACTGACAGCTCAGAGCCTGGAGCCTGCTTTGAGTTCTGTGTCTCCCTCTCTCTCTGCACCTCCCCACTTACACTCTGTCTCCCTCTCTCTCTCTCTCAAAAATAAACTTAAAAAAAATTTTTTTTTAATTTAAGATGTTCTCTGAGTTATGTAAATATTACATGTTATATAATAACTGTATAATGTTATATATTTATAATCAGTATAATATATATTGTAGCTATATGTTATATGTGTTACATAAAATGTCTCATTTGATTCTTTTATATAATAATATGTATTATAATTTAATGATTTCAGGAATAGAATTTAGTGATTCAGTATTATAGTTTTATATTATTATAGTTATGTATTACTATATTATAATATTATATACTATCTCATTTGATCTTTGTAACCATAGAGTAAGGTATTCAAGATAAATATCACTTGATGGAATTTACTTGTTTGTTTTAGTAATTCAGTTGTTAACTTTGGTGACCTAAATTACAAGTTTCTAAATGATGTTATTTCCTAGGCTACACTAGTAATTGTGAAACAATATGCCTTAAGGTTGATGTCATTTTGTTTCATTTGAGATTTTTTGTCATATAAGCAAAAATAAGGCTATTTCTATACCTTAGCAGTGCTAATTTTATACCTCTAGGTTAGTCCTGTGTTTCTCAAATGAAAGTTCTTGGTAAATACCAGGAAGGTCATTTATATATACGTAAGTTATAAAATCCCAGGCAAGTGATAGATGGCAGTGTTAGCAAATGTAGGTCATATGAATTAGTAACTCTCTCCCTTCTGAGAGTTGCCCTTCCATTTCTTCTCTCTCTTATGTTAAAATCTGTGGTCATGCCAAGAAGCACTGAGGGAAAAAGGAAAAATTTAGGATAATTTTGTTTGCTAAAATAATGATAGAAGTAGAGATTTGATGGAGTCATGAGAAAATTATTTTTGAAATCTGACCACAAACCTAAATAAAACAGAATTGTCTATTAATAGAAATGGTGAAAAGTTTGTACTATAATTTAAAAAATATTACTGATATTTGAAATGATCAGAAGCACCAGAGTAAATATTTGAATCATTTTGAGTTAGAAAGTAGGATTAAGATTGAGTTTTACCTTAAAACCCCTTATGCTGTAGCTCAATAATCCATAATCCATATTTTGTCCTTTTTTCCCCTTCTTACAGCATCATCACCAGACAGGAGTTCAATATATGGCAGTTTTTCAGATGGTATAATACGTTTTATTTTCTTTTAGTTGTACTTATTTTCTTTGTTCTATTAACTTTGTGCTATAAATTTCACCACTTCCATTAAATAATTTGGATCAAATAATTTAAGGCTTTCTCACAAAACAAATGTATTATACTAGACCATGGCATGCTGTGAATAATTATGAAAGAAATAACTTTTGAGTCTCAAGGAGCTGTCATTCTAATGGGTGCTTAGATCTTCCACTTTTTCTTCTATTTCTGGCTGATTTCTGCCTCATATTCTCATGGTAGAATTTGTATTTTCTTTCTCTGTTGGAAATACTTATATTATGAACCATAAATTGATAAGTCTTTATTACTTCTGTCATTAGATGACAGCATTCAGAAATCAGAACTTGGAAACCAGTTTCCATCAACTTCCAGCCAAAGTAAGTTTTTCTGTTCAGTTTTTATAAGCAAGTTTCTGAAATCGGTCATTCATAATTGTTTTAATTTTTTTTTGACAGCAAACAATGCTATTTGAAGAATTGTATTTTAAACACTTAAGAGGAAAAAGTATATATTTTACTAGCAGTGAAATTCTTTAAGGACAAACTATATGAAATAACATCCATACATAAGACTATCCATAAGACTAAGAGCAAAAGTTAATAAGCAGCACTACTAATAATAACCAAGTGAACCTTGCTGAATCAAAAGAAAGATGGCACATAGCATGACATAATAGGATTACCATGGGTTTTAGAGTCTACAGACTCGACCACTTTAGCCTTCTGTGTAGCCTTGGGGCAAGTTTCTTTAATTCTCTAAGCCTCCTTATTGTCCTGAATAAGTACTAAGAAAAATCTTCACAGTGACTCTCAGGCTTTGGTCTCATATCGCTTTCTACTAGCAAAATTAATAAATACCTAAAGAATATATATACATATATATACACATTTATGTACATATATATGTGTATATATATGTATATATGTATACATACATGTGTGTGTGTATATATATATATATATATATATATGTATGTATGTATATGTGTGTGTGTGTTATACCTGTCTGTATTTACCTAGAAATTAAAATTGAAAAATTTTTAAAGTGCCTATTTATTTTGAAATAATTTAGTAAGAATAGTGACCAGTTGCTTGTATTTTCTAGTCTCTTTAATGCCTGGCTTAATAAAATAGAGCTGGATTCTCATATCTCCTTCTTCATTCAGTATGTTACAACATGTTGTTTTGGTTGCAGTATACGCCACATTCCAGCTTTATACTGATAATACAGATTTTTAATAGTCTTCAGGTAATTGTGGATATTCTGATAAATTCAACAAGGTACTTGAAATGTGAAACTTGAGACCATATTAATGAACTTTTTATGTTGTTACCTTAAAATCCATTGGTCTTTCTTATACTTTGAATGGAATATCATGTAGTGATCATTCGGAAAATACTGGTTCACTAAGTTATGTAGATCTTCCAAATGTTGACACATTTTTAACACAGTATAAAAAGATAGCATTTGTTGATATCGCCACCAATCTCAAGACAAAAGTTCTTAAGTATTCAGGAGCTGTCAAGCTTAGAGTGGCAGATACAGTATTTCTACAATCCTAATTTTCACTTTAAACCATGAATTCTGTAATTGGCAACAAATATTGTCAGCTGTTTTTCTAGAAACAACAGACTTACTTTGTTCATCTTCAAGAAAATGTCTGCCAAATACTCAAGTCTGACTAACCATTCTTTGTCACTTGTTCTTAAAAGTACTAGTTCAGTTCAACTCAGCTGCACAGAGTTCTTTTCCTCGAGACAACTACTGTGCTGTGCTGGGTAGCAGAAGTACTTTAGGTATATTTCCCAGTTCTTCACATAAAATACTAAGATTTGTGCTCAAGAGTTGAGTATTAATTAAATGAAAAATTTTGCTTTATGAAGCAGTTTCACTGATACCCTTAAATGAATGGGTGTCAATACAAAAACTGTATTAGCACTACCCTGATTCATGCTAAGGCATCAGTTGTTTTTCCCACCATTGCTTTCTTTGCACCATCAATGCAAATGTCCACATGGCGGGAAATGTCAGATAACATCTTAATGTTGTGAGAATAGCTTTAACCTCAAGGACCTCCTTGGAATGATCTCAAGGTACCCACCAGTCACACTTTGAGAACTATTTCTCTAAAAACTCTGTAGTATAAATAAATAGAAGGTATAAAAGTATTATGCTTGTTTTCCTGTTAAATGAAGTGGTATATGAGAAAGTCCTTTATTAAACTGGAAAGTGCTAGGTAAATGTAATTGGTATCATTATTGCCAATAATAATTAAGGATGAGTTGCAAACTCAATTTTTTTAATGTTTATTATTTATTTTTGAGAGAGAGAGAGAGAAAGAGACAGCACATGCAGGAACGGAGGAGGGGCAGAAAAAGAGGGAGAATCCAAAGCAGGCTCCAGGCTCTGAACTGTTAGTACAAAACTCGACTTGGAGCTTGAACTCAAGAACCGTGAGATCACGACCTGAGCCAAAGTGGGACACTTAACCCACTGAGCCACCCAGGCACTCCATGAGTTGCAAACTCAATTTTACTGGTGTTAACTTGCATTCCACAAAGATAGGCATCTGCAATTAAAGGGACAGCTACCTATTATAATATATGGAAGATATTCACTTACAGTGCATCCTTTTTTAATCCCTTTGTATACTTCAGAAACATTCCACCTTGGATGATCAGCTACATGAATTCTGAGCATCTAAATTTAAAAATCTATTTTGTATTTTAGTATTATTAACCTTTTAGTATTGTTTATCTCTCAAATATTAATAGTAGTAATAATAGTTTTGCTTTAGAAATTATCTTATTTCTGACTTATGTCATTTCATACATTTAAATTCTATTTTTTACTCTAAGACTTTTTATCATTTTGACATTGAAGAGACATATGCATATTTACACACATAACTTAAAACCTAGGGGTGTGAGATTTTCTTGAATACATGTGATAAACCTTTCTTTAAGAAAATAAATTACCCGCTCTGTTCTTTAAATTCTTTCCACTTTTAATGTCTATGGAAATTAATATTGGTCTTACAAGTCGTTTGTCCTTGAATCTAAGAAAATGATCACTGGCATTTCTTTTTCTTTTTTTTTTTTTTCCTGAGCAGAAGCAGCTGGACAACCCAAAAGTGCATCTTTTGTCAAGATGAAGTGGTGGTGCCTGCTCGTTCTGGTAGCTTCTTTCGCCATCGGGAGTTTTCTCTTCGTTTGTACTCCTGAGGTAAAAACCACTCCTGTTCAAGAGTTCCAGAACCAGATGAAACAACTTATGAATAAGTACCAAGGTCAAGATGAGAAGCTGTGGAAAAGGAGCCTTACATTCCTAGAAAGACATCTGAATAGCTCCCAGCCTCGGCCTCAGCCTGCTATCTTGCTGCTCACTGCTGCTCGAGATGCTGAAGAAGCACTGAAGTGTCTGAGTGAACAAATTGCTGATGCCTACTCTTCTTTCCACAGTGTCCGTGCCATCCGGATTGATGGGGCGGACAAAGCTACTCAAGACAGTGATACTGTCAAAGAAGAGGTAGACTGGGAACTGAGCAATGGGTTCACGAATGGCCAGAACGCAGCGGTGGTACATCGCTTTGAGTCACTGCCTGCAGGCTCCACTTTGATCTTCTATAAGTATTGTGACCATGAAAATGCAGCCTTCAAAGATGTAGCCTTAGTCCTGACTGTCTTGTTGGAGGAGGAGACGCTTGGAACCAGTCTAGGCCTAAAGGAGATTGAAGAAAAAGTGAGAGATTTCCTCAAAGTCAAGTTCACCAACGCTGACACACCCAACTCCCACAAACATATGGACCCGGATAAATTGAGTGGGCTCTGGAGCCGTATTTCTCACTTGGTCCTGCCTGTCCAACCTGAAAATGCCCTGAAAAGTGGCATCTGCTTATAAAGGGTGACAGAAGACAAAATCATGTCTCAAATTCGGAGAATTTTTCAGCCTTTGTAACCAGAGACAGAATTCAGAGCTCTTTATGAAAGAACTGGTTTCTTTTTAAAGGATGTTAAATTCTTAGGTAAACATGGAACATCTAACTCATTTGTTCACCCTAATTATCTGTTATTTGAGAGAATCATTTCCCTGTTTCCATTAAGATCTGCGTTAATGATCTCTGAGGACTACAACTTACACGCAGTCCCCTAGTCTGTTTAGACTCGGGGTTGAATCATTACTGCCGTGTTATGACCAGACCAGGTTGGGGGGGATTGGGCTCCTTCCTATGAATCCTCCCAAGTTTATAAGTTAGATTTTTCACAGAGTTTGCTATTAGTAAGGCAGCTCTATAAATGCAACTGTGGGTTTTCCCATTATTCTCTTTTACCATCATTTAGGTGCGAGTTCCTTAGTCAGTTTCCACTTTTAGAAGCAAGAGTAATGAAAGGTCATCTGAGTGTGTTTGGATTGTTTTCTTTGTTTTTGGAGGGCAAGAGAAGGAGGCAAGGAAAAGGAGAAATTGTGGAATGAGGAAGGTAAGGGGGAAAATCTTCAAGATGAAATTTAAAATAAGCCACTGAGACTTAGGTCATTCAGGTATAGCCATATGAACTCTATTCTCAGTGAATTCTGCTGGGGTTTGTTTTTCACGTGTCCTTTTCCTTTAAGAAATTTTTGGTCCTCCCAAGGATTTTAAAGCATGTATATAATAAGATTTAGCATATTTGTTCATTTGACTCTTAAGGGTGTGGTCAGTTCAGAGCAGTTTATTTTGGACATATCCTGAAGCCTTTGTTTTGAATTAAGAAATATAATCGCAGGAATTGGTAAATCACTGGTTAACCGGCTTTCCTGGGCTATCGAAGAAGGATTTGATTTTCTGCGTGCAGTTTTACAAATATAAAGATGTACTATGCACGTGATAAATTTTATTAAGAGTGCCTCGAGCCAAAGAGAAAGCGAACTTTACCATATGTGGAGAATGTTGAGATGTACTACTGTGCATTCCTGTACCGCTGTTGTATTTCAGTTGTAACCTGGCATCTATAACTGACCTTTCTCATCTGTTGACTGCTTTGTTATTCTTAAAATCGTAAGATTCTAGATACACCTTTTTTTTTTTTTTAATTTCTACAAACCTTAAATGAAAATACTGTTTTTAGAATACTAGAGGCAGTCATTGGCTTTATCATTCACCTGTTGAGGATCCTCCCATGCCTGGTAGTAGAGTGTGGTCCGGTTCCTTCCAACTAGGACAACCCGTATTCATAAATTTATACCCTTTATTGAAAATTGTTCCTGACTGTCAGAAGTCAGGTCATCTGATTTATAGAGGATTCTAAAAACAAGAGTTTTTGAAAAGGCTTATTTTATACACATATATTATATGGAGAAACAAATGTTTTTATTAAATGTTTCGCTGACCAAAATAATTTTAAAGAAATTAATGTTACTTATGTCTTTCAGGAGAAATAATTGTAGCAGCTGATCTGTAAATGACTTTAGAAGCTATTTTAGTAATTTAAATAAATTTACTTTCTTGGTTTGTACTCTGTGTGTCGTAAACTTAATGATGATTCATGAACCTTTTTTTTTTTCCAGTTAATCCTAGAGTTTTCTTTACACTTGAACAATTTTAGTAATTTCTGCTAGGAGAAACAAAGGCCAGAGAATTGTAGCCATTTACAAGTACATTGGTTAAAAATATAATCACCATGCTCTTCTGTTTCATCCAGGGATTTTTGAATTATCACTATATTGGAATTAATTTAGGTTTTCCTGACTTGGCAGAAGAATCTACAGCAGTGTTTCTCAAATTTGTCCTTCTCCCCTCCCTAAAGAGTGTTTTCAGATTTTTTTTTCCCTAACCATCTACCCCCTTGAAATTTTAATACCATGCATATACCGTATATCTATCTATGGACTATATACATTTTTGTCCCTTATACATATGAAGTGAAAATTTAATAACTCATCAGCTTGAACATAGGATTAGGGTTTCTAGAAATTAGGCACAGTGTGACTTTGGGTGGCAAGGTCGGCTCAGGGAAAACCACAGTACAGTACTGGTCTTACAGATTTCTAGAAACTTAATTTGCTTCCCTTCTTTTAATGACCGTCTTGTATTTAAGGAAGTTTTCTAAAGCTCCAGTTCTCAAGACAAAGATTGGAAGTAAACTTGATTTTCATTCTATAAAGAGAACTGTCATTTAGAAATGAGTTTGCATAGTTCATGCCATTAGTTAATGCCTAAAGATATAAAAATCCAGTTTCCCTTTGATCTTGGGTCTTTGGAAAGTGGACTTTATGTTGGCAACGTAAGAAAGCATTTCTCTTGAGTAGATCATGGACTATTCTATATTGTCCTTATCAAAGTCATAGAGTAACATCTTACAGTAGGAGGATTCTACTGACCTTAGCCACCTGGGATGAAGATGTGGGTTCCGAGTCGGAAAACAAGCTGAGGTTGCTGTTGACTGAAAGGAAATTCCTGCCTTGAATACCTCTCTCTCTTTGGCGCAGATTCAGAGAAGTCCTGGTGTGCTTGCAGCCTCTTCTGGATTGTAGGGAAGATGGAGTCTGTCACCTGAGCATAAATAGGGTGAAACCCCTCACATTTTCATATTTTACCCTTGTCTTTTGCACTTTCTTAGACTTTCAAGGCCCTCTCCCTTCCCCCAATTTCATGCTTTGCTAATTCTTATTTGTTCTTCAGGGCTGAGTTTTTTAGGCAGAACTTCACTGAAATCTTCACTACTTTCCTTCCCCCAATACTATTTAGGTGCTTCTTTTTTATGCTCTCATTCATCATGTATTACCCCTGACACCACAGTTAGCACGCTTGTACTACCATATGCCTCTTGAGAGCTGGAGAGCATCCTAAATATATGCACAGTGATAACGACAGAGACTGCTCAATCATATTGGTTGAATAAAAACTGCATGCCCTACCTAGTTAGCTAAAAATAGGTAAGTTACATCTTAGTATATTCTTTGCTTTTTCCTGTTATTCTGAGCCTTTTTCTAAAGCGATATAACTACTTCAGCCTCAATTCAATAGTGCTGTGAGTAATTTAAGGAAGGGGACCAATGCCCTGGGAAACTACTTCTTTTCTGGTGGAAGCAAGGATTATTAGGGAGGGGTTTTCAAGGGGAAGGTGAATGTTAAAAGACAAAACTGGGAAGACATGAGGTCTTTATGTTGAGATGTGGAGTTTGAGTTTTCTATAAAAAGCAAGTTTCCTGGGACACTTGGGTGGCTCAGTTGGTTAAGCATCCAACTCTTGATTTCAGATCTCATGGTTCGTGGGGTTGAGCCTGCTTGGGATTTTTCTCCCTCTTTCTCTGTCCCTACCCCCACTTCTCTCTCTAAAAAATAAACATTAAAAAAATAAAAAATAATAAAACAAGTTTCCTTACACCTTTTTTATAATGCCTAAGAGGGTAGTATAATCCAAATAAGTGATGGCTATGAGTGTGGAGAGAAAATGGATAAGGAAAAATATTTAGGTAGAAATGACAAGGTTTGGTTAATTGAATGTTATATTAGGGAAAATACCTCACAGAGGACTCTTCAAAGTGCTGTACTACTAAAAATAACTCTTCATTCAATTTAGCTCATGTATCTTCTCTCCCCAAATACAAAATACACAGTGGTAGACTCAACTCTTATCTCTGTATGTCATTGTTGACTTTTAGCCGTTTGAAGTAGAGACACATAATAAGTCAGGGATTATTTGATTGTAAAAAAAGAAAGCAAAAAAAAAACAAAAACAAAAAAAACCAGCACCGTCTAACAAGCAGAAGAGAAAAAGAGGGGTGGGGTGGGTATTGTAAGAATGCATTTCAGACTCTTACGACAGGAGACTGGGAACGAGAGGACTTCCTATGGAGAGCTCAGCCACCATCCCCCCTGCCTCTGCTTCTGGCTTACTTCACCTTAGTAACTTCCCCTTTGTGACTTAAACGCACAAAGAGAATGAACTTGCTTGGCTCAACCCAGTGTATGGATGATCCCTGAAAAGAATATATAATGAAGCATGGCTGTCTAGGTCACTCCTTTAACAGGGACCATGGGGTGGGGATGGGGAACGGCATTTTCCTGAGGTCAGGCCAACAAGTGGGCAGATACGGTTAAGGGACAACTGAATACATCTTCCAATTTATAAAGACCTTTATATGACATGATGCTATACTGGTTAATTAATTTCATTTTCACTTTAAAAAATGAAATAAAGGGTGATGGAAACACTATTAAAATTTTAAAATCTGCATCTTTTGTCTAGGCAAACTTGTCCTTTTTGTAGCTCTGCTACAAATGTGTTCTGATTTCTTCCCATTGCGTTGATATTTTTTATGCTGAAGAAATAACAGTTATTAACACTTCAGGTACTATCTTAATATATAATAGCTATTACTAATTTGTTATAAGTCCCTCAAAAGAACACTGAGAACCTTCTTTAGTTTTCAGACTGTTTCTTGGGCAAGTGTAATGGTAGGAGACTATGTACCTGATTCAAACTTGATTCTTTAAGTCCCTCCCTGCCCCCCAATTGTAGACAGTACCATTCTTAGGCTAAACTTGAGAATCTACTCCATGCTATATACTCCTTTATAGAGAACATTCACTCAGTATTTATTCTGGATGGGCAATTTTCGTTCAATCTCTCCTAGTTTAAGTGGCCTTCTCTCATTGTGTCACAAAATAGATGGAACAGATCTACATAAAGGTCTTTATATTTGAATATGTGTTGTCTGTCACTCTTTTTACTTTTTGTCAGCTATTTGCCTAAGTGTTTATTCATGCTCCAAACACCGTTTCAAGTGCTTCATGTGTATTAACAGATTCAAGTCTCATAATAACACTGTGAGGTAGTACTGTTACTCCCATTTAATAGGAAACGGAAGCACAGAAAGGTACAGTGACACTTAAGAATATCCAAGGAAAAAGTAACAAAGCAGAGATTTGAATTTGGGCAGTCTGGTTTGAAAACATCTATTGTCAACCACTAAGCGCCTAGTCTCTAGAAACGCCATACGCCGTACTTTCCCCCCAATCTATTCAGGCTCTATACAGGTTGGAGTATTTTTCCAATTTGTAGGTTCTTATTCGTGGCTCTCCTTTAAACCCTTTTCTTTCTTTCCTCTTGCTCAGCTTGTGGAATCCAAGTACTACCCGCACCAAAAGTCTGAAGACCGTCGTCACACAGTCCTGTTGACTCATACTCGCCTACACTGGCATCGTGCTGTTGTAACTAAAGACCTGCAGTATGGATTCACAGTTCATCTTTTTTGAAACACCTATATGTAACCCAGGTCTTAGCTGTCCCTGCATACCGCACAGCCTCTGTTTTCGTCCTCTCTCAGCCTAGATGCAAAATGGCACTTCTTTGACTTGCTGAGAAAGAGTCCGTTTGCATCAAAAACATTGGTAATTGCACAGAAACAGAAGGGAACGTATGACTAAGAGCACAAGTCCCACTGTCTGGAGTCTGACCTCCTGGGTCCAAATCCCAGCTCCATACCTTTCTTGCTCAACGACATCGGCAAATCACTTAACTTCTCTCTGCCTCAGTTCCCTCATCTCTAAAATGGGGGAAATAATGTAAATAAATCTTACAGTGTTATTGTGAGGATGCAGTCAGTTGCTATATGCGAAGCACTTTGAAAGTGCTGAGGACATCAAAGGGTACAATGTCAGTTATTTTTGTTCACTTAAATTCTTATTATCAATTCTTTTCTGTGTGACATCAGCTGGCTGGCTTCTATTTCCACCCTCTTAAGTGACCCTTATGATGCAGAGTATTTGGACTTTCTCCTAGCTTACACGTCCGTTACAAACCCCAACCCATCGCAGTTCTAGTCACCAGAAACCCCGTCTGTAAAAATCTGGGGGTTTTATAAAGAACGAGAAAGCTTTTTGTCACATATATAGACTTTTCTCCCATCTTTCCATGGCTTGTTCGACCTCACTCTCCTACTTTTATTTTTAAAGACTTCACTTTTATTCAAACAATTATAACTGGTTGAGATTATTTCCCAAGTGCTGCACAGACTACCCGGTGTTGAACACAAAGATGTGCCACCTCGATCACCTTAAAGGAAGGATGTGTTGCACCAAATACGGGGCATGTGGTCAGTGAAGAGCCTTCACTGTCCGTCACTTCATGGATTACTTCAGCTGCAGAGCGTCATTTTGCCCAAGGTCATGCCAGGTTAGGGGGAGAGTGGTACACATCCAATGACTGATTAAGGGAATATAAGGGCCAGGCCTTCTCAGTCCATCATAGTACAATTTGGACGGACCATTTGCACTCTAGAGCTTTCCCATGGGATTAGATGAGGCTATGGTACCTGTATTATAATGTGACTCCCCCCTCAACCCCATCCTTCCTCACCTCCTTTCCATAGGTGTTCACGCCAAGGGCATTCCCTAGTAAACATCTAGCACATTAAATTTTGTCAGAGTCTGCTTCTCAGAGATCCCAAACTGTCACACTTCAAGCTTAGTGTAGTCTATAAATGGAGTGAATGATAGCTAACATTTTTTGAGCACTTGTCGTGTGCCAAGCACCATGATTTGCACCATACATATAGTATCTCATTTAATTTTCATAATCCTTTGAAGTAAATACTATTACTCTCTCCCTATTATAGTTGAGAAAACAAAGACACAAAGCTATACTTTGAAGATAGAATTTGAACTCAGACCATGTGACTCCAGAACTTACATTGTACTTACATTGTTAACCATCACACTACATTCTATCCCATCATAATATCCATTTCTTTTTTTTTTTTATGCATATAATAATAGGTACAATTTAGGGAAACATAGTGCCTGACCTATGGGATCACTTCATTACCTGATGAAATTTACACCTCTCTGTAGAGATAAGATCTGGCACAAATGTTTAGAACTCTGTTTGAAAGAGTACCTTTCCAATAACAAAGGCAGACTATGGTTCTGATTTCCCAACTTGAGCGTACATTGAACTAGATATTTAAAATCTCTGTCAATGCTGATTCTATAAAACTGGCAAAGTTTGTAATATCTGAAAATACTGTAAACCCCAAAGTATTTCACTTGATGTCTCCTCTGAAAGAGTCTTTATCTCTAGGAGGCCATACTCTGTCTATAGTTCAACAGATGACTCCCACTGTGGTTGTATAGTGTAATACTTGCTGTATGAAATATAACATCTTCATGGGTACGTTCCAATGAAGTCTTTCTCTTTGGGAATAGTCTCAGAGAATTAGATTTTCTATCATTAGCTGGTAGGTCCCCCAAACCGAAGGTTTGTTCATCTAAGTGTTAATTGTTATTGAATTAGCAGCTCTGCTTTTTGAGTCACGTGGTTGTTCTTGAAGTAACTATTTGACCCTTACCATTTTCCCCAAGGAGATCAATGTGTATTAGATGATTGGACTATAGGTTATGCTCAGATTTAGTCCTAAGCAACTCATCTTTTGCCTTTTTATCATGTTATCTCATTCCCCTAGGAAAGTGACACAAACGTCAAACTTTACAATAGTCTCAACATCTGCCTTAAATCTTGCACACAGTGTTCAGGGAGGAATATAAATCTATATGTGCATGCTAAAAATGACCTTTTAATATGAAATGAAATATAAAGAACACAAACAGGGGCGCCTGGGTGGCTCAGTCGGTTGAGCGTCCGACTTCGGCTCAGGTCACGATCTCGCGGTCCATGAGTTCGAGCCCCGCGTCGGGCTCTGGGCTGATGGCTCAGAGCCTGGAGCCTGCTTCCGGTTCTGTGTCTCCCTCTCTCTCTGCCCCTCCCCCGTTCATGCTCTGTCTCTCTCTGTCTCAAAAATAAATAAATGTTAAAAAAAAAATTAAAAAAAAAAGAACACAAACAAGAGCAGTGAATGGATAAGGCTAATATGATTTGCATAGCTATAGTTGTCTCCTATGATTAGAAAGTTGTTTTAAGTGCTCTGTGTTTGTTTCAAACCTTAAACATAGGCATATGAGTTTAAACAAACAAACAAACAAACAAACAACCCAAACCAAACAAATTGAAGCATGGTCTCATGGTTTCCTCAAAGAACCAAATTTCCTCAAAACAATACACACAGCACAACGAAGTTAAAATATGTAAAGAGTATAAACAGAAATGAGTAAAGCCAGAAAGCAGTTGAACGGGAAAAGTTTGGAATTAAGGCGCTGGGATAAGCAACAAGCCTGGTAATGTTCATTCTTCAGACAGTATGAGGTCATGCTTAAGATAGCAAAATACTTGTGGTGCCTTTCTTCTGAGGTGCTCCAAGTGCTTTGTTGACATTATCTAATAGCAAATATTATTACCCCAATTTTATAGGTGGAGAAACTAAGATACCAAGAGATTAAATAACTTCCTTAAGCATGCACAACGAGTCGGTGATGGAACCAGAAATTTATGTCAGGAATCTAATCTTTTCTGTTCATATCACTAGGTCAGCTTTCCAGATTCAAAAGGCATTTATTGGTGTAAATTTGTTTAAATGTATTTTTAAAACTGATACTATCTTCTGTAAACAATTTAATGAAAATGCTTTTGTTGTAAGTCACAGTTGCTTTTCATGGGAGACATTTAACAGGTAATTCAAAAATAAATGATCCCAGATTCCAAAAAGTATCCACATTAGGTTTAGGTCATTTAGTACAACCTATTTTAGGTATCTAATATAGAACCCTATGAAATTATATCAGTTAGTATCCGATGTCCTAGTGGTTATTCTGTGCTTGTGTGTCATACCTTATTTTTGGTAAGGTGGGCATGAATAGGAAAGGTCTAGGGATTATTCTATACTTTCTACTCCCACTCAACTCAGAATTGTCCCTGAAGGGGTGCCTGGGTGGCTCAGTTGGTTAGGCGTCCAGCTCTTGATCTCAGCTCAGGTCTTGATCGCAGCAGTGTGAGTTCAGGGTCATGGAGCCTACTTAAGAAAAAAAAAAGAAAGAATTATCCCTGAAAATTCTGTAATTTTTATGAGAACAAATTATGAGAGGAGGGAGTGGTTCTTGGTTGTTGCCCTTTCAAAAATGTTATTTTGACTTTAGTCCCCATCTCCAAGCTCCTATAAATCTGTTATAGTCTGCTCCATAAACAGACACTGGCAAAAATCACAAACACAAATATATGTTTATATACTAACAGCAAGTACTTGTGCTAGAAGCAAACTAATCACAGGACAAAAATAAAGTTTGAGAATATTAACTGCATGTAAACTGTATATTTCAAAATGGAGAAATAATACATTTCTCCTTCATTTTGGCCTGAATTTGGGATTAAGGTTACTGATGGGAGATCAGGTTAATTTAGGGCAGAGAGCTGCATATAAACATCCACAGTTATACCCATCCCACCTGTGTGGGCTGGTGACCTGAGAGTTGGGGAAACAGAGAAATCATGAACCCAGCAAACAGAACAATTTGTCACTAGGTAACTCCTATCTTTTTGGTTCAGCCAAAGCACAGAAATCCACATGCCAGTCTTCTCTCTAAAGAGAATCCAACTGCTTTGAGCACCTTTGAACAGGCATGCTTTCTGGATTCAAATGATGGAGGTTCCACGGGTAGCCCTACCACTCGTCAACCTGTGACCAAAAGCAAGCCATGTCATGACGCCATGCTTCAGCTTCCCCTCTCTGAGAGACAGATTATGGTGATACATCACAGGAGTTGGTGAGAATTAAACAAGACAATGTGTGTGAATAACTGAGGTTATTAAAGTTTGTGCAAGAGTTATTTATACATACATGTTATCTAAAATTAGTTACATAAAATACATATGTATTAGTTATAACCACTTATATATGTAAAACAAGTATCAGCATGTATTAGAATAGTATTTATGTTTGGACAAATTTTTATTTTTCTTTCTTCCTTCCTTTCTTCCTCCCTTTGTCTCTGTCTTCTTTCTTTCTTTTCTTTCTTTCTTTCTTTCTTTCTTTCTTTCTTTCTTTCTTTCTTTCTTTCTTTCTTTCTTTCTTTCTTTCTTTCTTTCTCTTTCTTTCGAGACCATGCATATACACACATGCAACATGCAAGCAGGGAAGGGATAGGGAGAGAGGGAGAAAGAATATTAGGCAGGTTCTATGCACAGCCCGCCACCAGGGGGCTCGATCCCATGAACCTGTGAGATCATGACCAGAGCAGAAATCAAAAGTTGGGCGCTTAACCGACTGAGCTATTCAGGTGCCCTCTCCAACCTCCTTTTTTTTGTGTGTGAGAGTGGACAAATTTTTCAGTTCATGCTTAATGTATGCAATCACTTATATTTCCAAAACCAGCTCTCTCTTCGCCATCAATCTTATTCCTGCCTGTCAGTTTTTCTGTAAGGCAGTTCCAGCTGCTCTTGGCCCCGTATAATATTTTGTTAATGCAGTAGGATTTGTAACCAGATGCTCACATGTTCTCATTTCTTGTCCAACAGGTGGGGAGAACCCAATCCTGGGATTCCAGCAGTGGTTTTAGTGGCTGATAAGCCTCATTTAAATCTGTGGGTCTTCTTCCAGGCTGGGCACCCAGCTGCCTTTTTCTATTTTTGGAAGGGCCACAGAAAATCTCCTGTCAAGAGTTTAAAACTTTCCACAGTCTGCAAATAGGTGGTTCACCCCTTTCAAAATATAACCTGGTTTGGTTACATGTAACCTTATTCTGACTTCTATTCTTTAGCGTTTTTTTTTTAATTTAAAAAAATTTTTTAAGTTGCAGCTGTCTTGCTATGAGATGTTCCACTGCATATTTCATTTGTATTATTGGTCCATAAAACAGCATCGAAACAGAGAGATGCCCTAAAAAGAGATACCCTTCTCTTTAGAGTGTTCTGAGAAAAAAGAGGTTGTCTTTGTACAGTAAAGGGATTTCCATGTCTGTTAGCTAAGCTGTTTAAAAGAAATGCCAATAGGGAAAATACCAAAAAGAAGGTGCTGAACATTAGAAGAGACTACTCTTTGACGGCTCATGGAGATAAAAATAGGAAAATATAATTTTTTAAAGCTTAAAAACATTTCAAAATCACCCATTCAGAAGTATTCTTCCTCTTAAGTATAAAACTTAATTTGGGGAAAATAGGAAAGACGTGGGGCTGAGATGTAAATATATTGTTTGTCCACTCACAAATCTTGTTGAGGAAACCTGAGAAGATGGAAGCAAATCTCGGAAATAAAATGACCAGCCTCACCTAATCCTGATCCATTCCCCAACACCAGAGTTTATCTTTTTTATATGCTGTGGATATGCACAGAATATGTATAGAATTATTTTGATTTTATTTACATAAAAGTCAGACTACAGATGTTGTTTAAGCAAGTTGCTTTATTACACTCAAGAATTTTTTTTAAGTTTATTTATTTTGAGAGAGAGAGAGAGAGCATAGGCAGGGGAGGGGCAGAGAGAAAGAGGGAGAGAATCTCAAGCAGGCTCTGAGAGCTGTCGGTGTGGAACTCAGTTCAGGGCTCAAACCTATGAACCATGAGACCATGAGCCGAAATCAAGAGTCAGACATTTAACCAACTGAGATACCCAGATGCCCCAACAATGTTTTTATTAAAAAAAATTTTTTTTTGGTGCACGCTCCCTCTCCCTCCCTTTCTCTATCTGAAAATAAACAAATAAAAGTAAAAAGAAATTTTCTTTAGTGTTTTTTAAAAATTTTAAATTAATTAATTAATTTTTAATATGAAATTTATAGGCAAATTGGTTTCCATGCAACACCCAATGCTCATCCCAACAGGTGCCCTCCTCAATACCCATCACCCACCCTCCCCTCCCTCCCACCCCCCATCAACCCTCAGTTTGTTCTCGGTTTTTAAGAGTCTCTTTTGGTTTGGCTCCCTCCCTCTCTAACTTTTTTTTCAAGCCCAGCTAGCATCCTTATGAAAAACAAAAAACCAAGGGGCGCACGGGTGGCTCAGTCAGTTAAGGAACTGACTTCAGCTCAGGTCATGATCTCACAGTTCGTGGGTTCAAGCCCTGTGTCAGGTTCTGTGCTGACAGCTCGGAGCCTGGAGCCTGCTTTGGATTCTGTGTCTCCCTCTCTCTCTGCTCCTCCCCCCGCCTCTGCTCACTCTTTCTCTCTCAAAAACAAATTAAAAAAAGAAAAAAACTCAAAAACAAACAAAAGAAATGTTTTTGAGATGTACCCATTGTTTCCAATGTCTCACAATTACTACACTAAATTAGTTTATGATTCTAAGCCTCTATATTTTAAAAAAAAAAAGTCAGTGTCAGGTTTGTCCTAAATCCTAGTTTGCTTTTGACCTTATCAGAAATAGAAAGAGGAAGAAATTCACTAACCCCATTGCTGGGCTCTGTTCCAACAGCACTTCATTACTCATTTTAAGGGGGGATTCGCCATCAAAAATGAAATGTGGATTTGAAGCAATCTTCCAGATAATCCAATCCCAAAAAGCTACTTTGAGCTCAACAGCCACATGTTTAAGGAGTGGACTTTGTTCTTCCTTAAATTTCCACCTAGTTCTCCTGGTCTACTTTATTGATATAATGAATTCATCCATCTATCCATTCAATGAATTTTTCTATTAACTGTTAGAGCTAAATGCATAGCACTAGGTTAAACAGGTTATATTTGTTTATATTATTTTTTATTTTAAAAATTCTAGTGTAAAACATACAGTGCTATATTAGTTTCAGGTGTACAATACAGTTATTCAACAATTCTATACGTGACTCAGTGCTCACATCACAATAAGTGTACTCTTAATCCTCTGCCTATTTTACCCATACTCCCACCCACCTTTTCTCTGGTAACTACCAGTTTGTTCTCTACATCCAAGAGTCTGTTTTTTTTTTTTTAATTAATTTATTTATTTTGAGAGAGAGAGAGAGAAGGAGAAAGAGAGAGAGAGAGAAAGTGTGAGAGAGGGACAGAGAGAGAATCCCAAGCAGGCTCCATACTATCAGTGTGGAGCCCGACAGAGGGCTCAAACCCACGAACAATGAGATCATGACCTGAGCCTAAGTCGCACGCTAAACCGACTGAGTCACCCAGGCGCCCCTGAGTCTGGTTTTTAAAAACAGGTTTGTTTTATTTGTGGTCATGAGGAAGGGCATGCTCTTTGTCAAGGACATGTTTATCCTTTTCATGTTAACTTTACGCAAGATATACTTCCTAAATTCTAGCTACCTTTACCAACCAGTATGAATGAGTAACTCAAAAACAGGGTGGGAGAAAGTGTAGATCCCACCACTGATTTAACTGTTTGCCCTACAGTCCCATTAAATCTTCAAACCATATCCTATACATCAAAAAAAAAAAAAAAAAAAAAAAAAGTACCATAAAAGCAGAATCTCTGCTAACGTTAAGTCCATCCAGGTTAAATTCCTTGTTCTAGAGTCATAGGGCAAGTCATAGGGCAAGTCAGTGTGAGTAGAGGCTTTGGAATCAGATGTAGGTTGGATCAGTAATGTCCTGCTAACTCAATATGAAAGTTTCAAGCCCTTAAAACCTTGTGGTGCTTTATCACAAAGTTTTCATTCTCAGCAAATGGTTTGTGCAAAATCAATGTTAACTGCATTTATAGATTATTTGGAGTGGGGTTAAGATCTTTTTTCGTTTTGGAAAATAATTTCCCAGACCATCTAAATATAATTCTGTGCTTATTTAGTCTTGTTTGCTGCTAATTCATTGAAAGTCTCTCTGATTTCTTTCTTACGAGTGATGTCTTGACCTTCCCAGATAAGGATAAACGTTTTACCTAGCAATAAAGCAGAACCAATCTGTTTTAATATTTACTCAAGAGGTTGTAAGTAAAGTAAGTGAAGTAAATGGCTCTGTTTTAACTTTACTAGAACTTATTTGTTAGAATTTCTTTCCTTTCAAGCTATGGATTTTTGCAATGGTCAGGTAACTTTCTACATTTAAGAAGAATGTGATCCTGAGTCACGAATGAGCTCAAACCCCGAGTTCCTCTTTTTCAAGGAGGTAGACAAATACTGACTTGCTCCCTTATTTATTTATTTATTTATTTATTTATTTTAAATCTGTGACTATGAATGGCTGAATCCTCAGAGAACTTTCAGGTACATTCCACATTATGTATTTCTGGCAGCAATAGGCTTCCTCATGTGCCCTCTCACAGAATCTCAAAATCTCAGGGCAATTCTGCTGAACTGAGTCATAGTCTCAGGACTGAATGGCATCGAGCATGAGAAACACAGTGTTGTTAACAATACACTTATACTGACAGGTTTGTCCAGTAAAAAAATAGACTCTGCTAGGACGGTCCAGTGTGTTCTTACCAAAGGCAAATTTTTGCCATGGTTTTCTTATAGGGCTGTAATGATGATTAAACTAGTGGGCCAAAGTTCACTGAAAATCCTGCAATAACATCATACCTAATTCTAAACTGACATCTGGTTTGGTTGTTTAAATATTAAAATAGTTCTGCACTAAATGATATATCTGATAAAGGATTAGCATCCAAAATATATATATAAAGAACTAATAAAACTCAACACCCCAGAAAACCCAAATAATCCAATTAAAAAATGGGCAAAAGACATAAATAGACATTTTCCCAAAGAAAACATACAGATGGCCAACAGACATATGAAAAGATGTTCAACATAGCTCATCACCAAAGATATACAAATCAAAAGTACAGTGAGTATCACCTCACACCTGTCAGAATGGCTAAACTCAAAAACATAAGAAACAACAGGTGTTGGCAAGGATGTGGAGAAAGGGGAACCCTCCTGCACCGTTGGTGGGAATGCAAACTGGTACAGCCACTGTGGAAAGCAGTATGAAGTTTCCTCAAAAAGTTAAAAATAGAACTACCCTACAATCCATCAATTGTACTACTAGGTATTTACCCAAAGAATACAAAAATACTAATTCAAAGGGATACATGCACCCTAATGTTTATAGCAGCAGTATCTATAATAGCCTAATTATGGAAAAGCCCAAATGTCCATCAACTGATGAATGGATGAAGAAGATGTGGTATATATGCACAATGGAATATTATTCAGTCATCAAAGAAAAATGACGTCTTGCCATTTGCAATGATGTGGATGGAAGCTAGAGAGTATTATGCTAAGTGAAATAAATCAGTCAGAGAAAGACAAATACCATATGATTTCACTCATATGTGGAATTTAAGAAACCAAACAAATGACCATAGGTAAAAAAAAAAAAGAGAGAGGCAAACCAAGAAACAGGCTCTTTTATTATTTATTTTTGAGAGAGAGAGAGAGAGAGAACACGCACATGTGAGCTGGGGAGGGGCAGAGGGAGAGGGAGAGAGAGAATCTCAAGCAGGGTCCATGCTCAGCATGGAGCCCAACCAACATCATGACCTGAGCCAAAATCAAGAGTCAGCCACTTAACTGACTGAGCCACCCAGGTGCCCCATCGGATTCTTAACTATAGAGAACAAACTGATGGTGGCCAGAAGAGAGGTGGGTGGGAGGATGGGTAAAATAGGTGATGAGGATTATGGAGTATACTTGTGATGAACACCAGGTGTTGTATGTTAAGTGTTGAGTCACTACATTGTACACCAGAAACTAACATTGCCCCGCATGTTAACTAACTGTAATTTAAATAAAAACTTAAAAAACATAGTTCTGTACTGGTTGCTAAATAGCTGTTGTCCTTCAGCAACCTGATTGGCAAGATCTAACTAAGGTGTTTATACCCACCAAAAAGGGAAGCCTCTAACCCTGCTCCATTCTGTTTGGCTCCCCACCTTACTGGTTGTTGTAAAGTTGTAGTAACACTCCTGCCTGAAACAAATGTGACAATAAAAGTGAATGACATGTGTGTGTGTGTGTGACATAATGTGTGTGTGTGTGTGTGTGTGTGTGTGTGTGTAAAGAGAGAGACACAGAGGGAGAGAAGATGGAGGTTGGATCAACAATGCCCTGCTACTCAAATATGGAAGTTTCTTTTCTGTTTTATCACAAGTTTTCCATTGTCAGCAACTGGTTTATGCAAAATCAATGTTAATTGTATTTATAGAGTATTCGGAATGGGAATTTTAAGATTTTTTAAAAGTTAGACTTTTTAATTTTTTTAAAGTATATATGTAAAAACATACTTCTGTATGTTACAGTATATAGAATATTAACATTAAATTACATATACTATATATTATATTGCACACATATTATAATATTACATTTGTACATATTTTGTTACATATTTTAATGTATATATATACATATTTACACATCCTATTGGTTCTATTAGACCTGACTAATACAGATAGGATCCAGAACCATCTGGAATTATCAATCTCTCATTTGTCTGGTAGTTAATGCTGGAAAGACTTAGACAGTTGGGAGGAGGAATACCTAAGGGTTCTTTGTGCATTTCTATCTCTATATGGTCTTCCAGTATGGAGCTTCAACTGGGCTTTTTTCATGTCAGACAGGATTCCCAAGGCATGTGTCCCTGGAGACAAAACACTAAGCAGAATTATATTGCTTCTTATGACCTAACCTCTGAAATCACATTTTATCATTTCAGTTGTATTCCCTTGGTTGAGACAGTTACAAAATTCCATCCAGGCTCAAGAAGAGGGGACACAGGGGCGCCTGGGTGGTTCAGTTCGTTGTGTCCGCGATTCTTGGTTTCAGCTCAGGTCATGATCTCACGGTTTGTGAGTTTGAGCCCAGGATCGGGCTTGGTGCTATCAGTGGAGGCTGCATGGGATCCTCCATCTCCCTCTCTGCCCTTCCCCCACTCACACTGTCTCAAAATAAACTTAAAAAAAAAAAGAAAATAATTTGTTTGACTTGAATAAATCAAAAATTGAACAATGTTAGCATTAACTTTGAGTTTCTTTTTACTTAGAACCAGCTGTACTGAGTTTTCACCGACCTATCTTCCTCTCCCAGGAATGTGCATAGTGGAGGGCTGGGCTGAGGAGAGGAGATGACCTCTCTTTGCTGATCTGGAAGAGTAGCTTGGAGGCAGGACACAGGTTGGAGTTGATTCTGCACAAACTTCCCCTTGGTGGTGGTTACCCTTTATGTGAACTGTGGCTAATTTACCTCCAAGGAAGTTGCTGCAGCTTTTTCTTGGATATACACTCTTGTCTTGGCTTAAACTCTGATAAAAAGAGTGTACTTTTCTGTTCAGTGCTACAAAGTTCAAAAGTTTCTTGAACCCCAAATCAGTAAGATATCATTTCTACTGTTCGAAATTACATTCTTGTGTTCTTTTACTTTTCTCTCTGGGGTGTTCTTCCTCCTATTCCCTACATGTATTTTAAAATTCTCATTTATTTTTATGTTTAAAATATATTATTTAATATTTTGGAAATACAAAAACTATGAAGAATAACAATACAAACACCCACACCTAGCTTGAGAAATAAAACATTACCACCAACACCACTGAAGCTTCTTGAGTTCATCTGGACTACATATAACTTCCCCTCTGCTCCCTCAGAGGTAATCACATTTCTGAATGTACTCTTTCTTATTCTTTGGCATTTAAAAATATTTTGCTACAGGGTTACCTGGGTGGCTCAGTGGGTTAAGGGTCTGACTTCAGCCCAGGTCATGATCTCATGGTTTGGTATTTCAAACCCCTGGTTGGGCTCTGTGCTAACAGCTCAGAGCCTGGAGCTTGCTTCTGATTGTGTGTCTTCCTCTCTCTCTCTCTGCCCCTCCCCCCATTGAGCCCCAACCCCCCCCCCCCATCTGTCTCAAAATAAACATTTAAAAGAAATTGAATCTCCTCCTCTTTTTCCCCATTTTTGACCATTCTATTCTTTTTTTTTAAATTTTTTTAACGTTTATTTATTTTTGAGACAGAGAGAGACAGAGCATGAACGGGGGAGGGGCAGAGAGAGAGGGAGACACAGAATCGGAAGCAGGCTCCAGGCTCTGAGCCATCAGCCCAGAGCCCAACGAGGGGCTTGAACTCACGGAGTGCGAGATCGTGACCTGAGTTGAAGTCAGACGCCTAACCAACTGAGCCACCCAGGCGCCCCTGACCATTCTATTCTTACCTGCGGAATGTTATTGATGCCTGTGACTCTCCTTCAGCTGGCCACTCCCAATGTGTCCCCTCATCTTCTGCCCCCTGCCAAATTCTCGTCTTTCTCTGGGTTCCACTCACCCGGCAGGCCACCATTTCAGGAGGATTCCTTCAATTTTAATTTCTTTTTTTTTTTTTTAAGGAAAATACCTAATCTCTATTTTAAAATACTTATTTTTTTTAACCTTTATTTATTTTTTGAGAGACAGAAAGAGACAGAGAATGAGGGGGGGGAGAGGCAGAGGGAGAGGGAGACACAGAATCTAAGCAGGCTCCAGGCTCCGAGCTGTCAGCAGAGCCCGACGCGGGGCTCGAACTCACAAACTGTGAGATCATGACCTGAGCCAGAGTCGGACGCTCAACCAACTGAGCCACCCAGGCGCCCCTAAAATACTTATTTTTAAATGGTTAGTATAGTGACATGATTCAAAATCGTTAAAGTACAAAAGAGTACAACTGATAAATCTCCCTCTTACTCTTAGTCATCCGTTTCCTTCCACACAGACAGCCAGTGATAGCAGTGTCCTCTGTATCCATGTAGAGATAATTTATACATGTACAAGCAAGTATTATATTTCTCTCCACCTTTCCTTAACTCGAATAGTAGAATACTATTTACGTGGGTTCTGACTTCAAGTTCAGTTATCTCTGACTCCTCTTTTGGAGCAGGAACACTCAACCTGGGCAGGCACCATTCTCTACCTGACTGCTGAGGCTGCTGTACCTTTTCAAGGCTGAATCCAGCCTCAGGCTACTCTGGCTTCCAGATTCTGGTGCACACATCAACCTTTCCATGTTGTCTCCTCAAAGCCCTTCTCTCTAGCTTGAGGAAAGGAAGAAGCCACCTCTGCACCTCTCTGCCTATTCTCTCCAAAAATCTTCCTCTCAAATCCTGTGAATCTACAACCCCTTAATCCTTTTTTCTCTTTAAGTTGATATGTTTATTTTGGGAGAGAGAGAGAGTACGAGCTGGGGAGGGGTGGGAGAGGTGGGGGGACAGAGGATCCGAAGAGGGCTCTGTGTCGATAGCAGGGAGCCATATTCGGGGCTTGAACTCATGAGCTGTAAGATCATGACCTGAGCAGAAGTTGGACGCTCAACTTACTGAGCCACCCAGAAGCCTCTCTCAATCCTTTCATATCACTGACCGGGTTGAAGGGTCTTGAGAGAGGGGCCCAAGAATTGCATTACTCGTATCATATTACTCCTTTGAAAATGTGCTTCTTGGACGCCTGTCTCATAATTTACTTGCTGCTATCAGTTTGTCTCAGGACCTCACGCAACAATTGCAATTTCATATTCATTATAGTCAAATATGGTAAAATGCTGCAAGAGCCAATCTGTAGGGTATAAATAATAAGAGCTATGGCATGTCAAAAAGAAGAGAGGTTGGTGTGTTTGGGGTATTTGGGAGGTGAAGGAGAGGCAGGGGTCAGCGTGCAGTATGAGAGATGGAAACTGTGCATAGGCTGATATGAGGATAACATTGCTCCCCACACAGTGACAGAAACTTTTGGTGTTTTCTCTGTTACCCAGGAGGCAGCATGGGGGTGGAGAAGTATAAACAGGCTTTAGAGTAAGGGAGACCTCAAATCTTACTTTGCCTTTTACTGATGGCATAATATTGGGCAAATTACTTTTCACAACGCATTTCCACTTTTAAAGATTTTATTTTTAAGTAATCTCTACATCTAAAGTGAGTTTCCAGCTCACAACCTCGAGATAAAGAGCCCCACGCTCCACCCACTGAGCCAGTCAGGCGCCCCCTTCCCATTTCCTCTTTTTAAAAACGTGAGTATAATATTTAATAAGGTGGTTGTATAAATTCAGGAAAATAACATATGAAAAACATCTATCCCACTGCTTTACACAGAAAGGATGAGGAAAATAACTTTTTCCTTATGTTGTTTTCTCACTACCCCTGGCACCACTAGGATACCCACATTTCCTGTTCTTCCCTCCGGCACAGCCTCCTGGAGACACAGTACAGATTTTACATATGCGCAGGACCATTTTTGCACATCCACATACGTCCTATTCAGGCACAGTTAAAAGCCCTACAGAGAAGGAGCGGTTACTGCCTTCTGCTTTTACTGATGAGGTCTACCCAATAAGCAGTTACCCAGCACCTAAAATGTCCTAGTTACACCTAGCAGTTAGCAGTTATCCAGCACCTAAAATGAGCTAGGCCCTACTGGGGTACGGAGAGACAAGCGTCTTCAAGATACTTAAAGATGAGAAATAGTCTCTGGGTAACCAGTTGTGGGAGTTCAGAAGGTGCAGGAAAGTGATGGGCAGAGAGCTTGTGCGAAGTGAGCACCTAGCGGAAGGTGGCATTATTTGCAGAAGACATGTCATTTAAGCTAAGTCCTGACACACATTAGAATTCACCATTCGGAGACTGGGGAAAGAGGATAAAGATATTAGAAGATATGTTGATCACACAAAGTCTCTCAAAGCACAGTTCTACCAATGCCTATACCTAAACGGGAGGAAACTCCGTTTTCCTTGCTCTGGCGTCTCTAGCCATTGGACAGACTGCATGCTGAACACAATCGTTAACCCTCGCGAACAAAACGGCCAGTGACAGCAGTGGGTAACTGCAGCAGCCGCAGCGCTGCAATTGCTCTGAAACTGATTGGGGTAAAGAAGATCTACTTGGACGACAATTGGTGAAACATCGTAAACTCCGAGAAGCTGTAATTTCGACTTCTGAGCGCACCCTGGTCAAACCTCCAGCTTGTTTTTTTGGCCCGGGGTGAAATGCGCAGCCCAAAGGCCCAATTAGCGTCCGAGGAAGGAGGGTGGGGGGTGGGGGTGGAGAGAGGTCTCCGCTGCGGATCTACTTTGGCTCCTCCCGAGTCCTGCAAGGCACAAACTCGCCACACTAAACATGGCGCTCCCGAGTGTCCTTTCTTCGTTCTCTCTCCCGCACCTTTCGGCCACACTCAACATGGCCCTAACCGAAGGTTGTATTCCTGTAGAACCGTGTCGGGACAGTTCTCGCGAGGTTTGCCTGGGCCCCGACTGCTCCCGCCCTGCCTCGCGCGACCGCCACTGCCACTGCCGCCGGCGCCGCTCCTCCTCCGTGTCAGTTGTTGGGCTGTAATGGCGACTGGGCCGCCGCTGCCGAAGTGACTCCCGGGCGGGGGAGCGGGGCCGGACCTGCGCCAGAGGGAACTGCAGAGAGCCGCAGCTCAGGGGGAGGCTTGCTGTGGGGGAGGGGAGGCAGCCTTTCTGCCTCTCCTTCCTTCTCTGCAGCCCGGCGGATCCCGGGAGCCGGTGCGAGGCGGGCACCCGGTGCGTCCCCGGAGCGGGGAGGCCAGGCCCGGCAGCCCTGGGGCCGGTCGGGGCGGCATCACTGCACCCTCCGCCAGGCCCCGCGGGATGCACCGTGGGAGCCGAGGGCGGAGGCGACACTCTCAGGTGAGCCGCGGGAGGACGTGGCTGGGACCGCGGACGCTCGCTTAGCTTCTGCTGCCTCTGTCCGCGGTCCCGGGTCCCCGGTGGCGGCGAGAGAGGCGGGGCGGGGCGCCGGGAGTCCTGGCCCAGCCTGGCGTCCCCCTCGGGGAACCTCCCCGTGTCCTGAGCCTTTGCGGGGAGGGCCATCCTGAGACCTGGATTTCAGGTCCCACCGGTGCCTGCCGAAGACGGATTTCCTTCCTTACCTGCTAGTGCTCTCCCTGCTCCAGCCCCTCCTTTCGTCTGCAAAAGATGTAAGATACCTCTCGCCTTTGGTCTCCGGAGAAGTGCTCCTCCTTCGCTTGCAGATCAGGCATATTTTAGGAAATTCCGGGCGACTGGCTCCAGTGGCAAGGATGACTGGTTTCTGTTCCTTTTTGGTGGGGATAAGCATTCTCAAGTATAGTGGAAACTTTGATCTTCTGCTCCAGTCTAGCAGCTGCTGAATGTAGTCTACCGATTTATTCACAAATGATTTAGTGGGAGATTTAAAAAGCTTTACGCTTTCAAAGTTGTCAGTATTTTTCCCCGCCCTCTTTTTAAATGTAACCCAACATGGTAAACAATACTTAACTGATGTACCAAATACGGTTTGGAATTTCGCTGGATTTTTAGTTTTCAGATAGGAAGTTGCCCATAGGTATAAAATTATAATGTGGTTTTAGTGTAGTAGCAAGTCTTTCATAAAAGAAAAAGATCCTTCATATAGGACAGGTTGTCAGGAGTAGTAATCAGTATCCATGCACTCCACCTGATTGTTTGATATTTTTGTTTTGATGGCGATCCTTGTTTTGAATTTGGAAAAGTCGTTAATGGTTATGTTGCCATGTTAACGATACCTCCTCCTCTTTCATTTAAAGGTTTTAAAGGAAAGGCTATGTTAGGCGGACCTAGCAACAGCCTGAAACGGTTTGTAGAAGCAATGATAAAATACTGAGAGCTGCTCTCCACTTTAAAAATTTTTTGGTTTAAAACACAGTGTTTAAACAAGGCCGTGTGCTGCCAGTAATATGAGATTTTGGGGGATTGGTTTTAGACCCATGGTAGAAGTTGCTTCAAACCCATGGGTGTGTAACATGAAATTAGTTTTGGTGTGCTAAATTGACCAACTCCATTCAGTGTAATAAAATAAATCTGAACCATTGGAGCGTCATTGCATTGAAGATGCTTTAATCAGAAAATAAACATCAAGCTAAAATACATTGTATGTGTGGATAAATACATGTATCTCATTTTTTCATAGTAGCAGGACTTGTGTTTGTGATGATGGTGACATCTAGTCAGTAAACAATTTCATACATATGTGAGACAATTTCCCTGATTCTCTGAGATATATTGTTATGTAAGAGTGTTACTACTTAAACAACCAGCCTCCTGTGGGGGTAATCAATTTAGGAATTATGAAGTTTTGAATTTTTTCTTAGTGCTTTTTTTTGATTGCCAGTTTTTTGCCCCTTTTAAAATACTTATGGACAGACGAAAGGAGATGGAGTCCTTATCGAACCAATTTTGTTATTTTTTAAATTGCTGTGTTATAGTGGCGGCAAAAAAGAAGCAACTGTTTAAAATAACTGACATCATTTTTCAGTGTATCACCACATACGTTATTTTATTTAATCTTCGTAGCAATGTGAGGTAGGTTTGGCAAATATTTTTGTTTTGCAGTTGTGGAAATTGACACAAGGAAGTGTGATGAATGATGCTCTTATTCCTGAACAAGTGTTTTTTGTTTTTATTGAGGTATAATTGACACAACATTATATTAGTTTCAGGTGTACAACATAATGATTCATATGTTTGTATTGTGAAATGATCACAAGTCTAGTTAACATTGTGGAATTAGTTTTATTTTAAAATTGGGTATTAATATAGATACTCTGGAACTTGGTTTTATAAAATCTAAAAAAAAATCTATTTTTGTTCCTTTTGACATACCACTAACTCCTTAATGCTTAATGATTGTTCTTTAAAAATAGTATTTTCAATAATTTTGTTAATTATGAACAAGTAATGAATTATTATAATGAATGGCTTTACCGCTGTATGTACTTTTTGCTTGAACAGTACTCCTAAGAAACTGTAGTTGATTTGTCATCTTTCATTTTGTTTGGATACTCATAGTTATGTCGTCTTTGAAATTCAAAGCATTTATAGTCTTGGTTATGGTAAACCAATATTTGGGCCACATAGTAGCATAACTGAAAAGTAGTGACATCTTGGTGACTTTATTCTAGTACTGGTGATTTAAAAAGTTAACTTGTCATCTACACTTGTGATTGCTAGTTTTTGCAGTGCAGGAGAGGTTGTGAAATAATTTCTTTATTGACATTTTCTTCTCATGTCAAACAATTTCTAGTGTTGCAAATAGTCCAAAAAAAAACCCCACAAATAATCAAAAGATTGCATAGTGGGTTTTTTTTTCTTTCTTCTGCACTAATAGCTTTTTGTTTATTGTTATCAGAAGTGTAACTTTACATTTACTAGTGGTTATTTTGGTTTGTTATTTGCCTTTCTTGTCTAGTCTGTAAGTTCCATGATGGCAGAGTTACTCTGTTAACTATTGTGCACCCGGTGCTTAGTACATAGTAAACCAGTCAATAAATATTAGTTGAATAAATTGACTTAAGAGTGGTCTTGGCATAATATTTAAAAAAACACAACACTGGTTCATGTTCCTAGGCACATATCAACTCTTATTAGAAATATACTCTAGAGATATGTTCAAGTTTGCTAGGTTGCAGGGAATTACAGGCTGGGATTAAAAAACCACTGGGAATAAGCCACAGGTGGATCCTGAAAACTTTATTGGCTATTTTAATGATTTGCCTAGGTCTTCTGGCAATAGTTATTATAATTTAAAGAAAATAGAAGGTTTAAGGCCCTGGCCTAATTAGTACTATAATTATAGGCTTTTAATAACTTGAAGTCACTTCTTAATTACAGCATTGAGAGTTTTAAATCTGAAAGGCCAGGTAGTCCAATTCCCACGTTTTATACATAAGTGAACAGTATCGTATAGGGGAAATATCTCACCCATAGGTGGTTTCATAACTGGATGAAGAATTCACTATACAGTCTACACCTCTTTAAAGTCAGATAATTATCAAATTAGAGGATGATTGTGAACAACCTGGCAGTCTGTTCATTCTGCGTCAGAGTGAAAAACTCAAAATAGACCTCTCCATGAATCAAAAATACTTGTTGACTTAAAAATGAACCTCAACCCTCCCCTCTGTCATTGGGACTATAAGTTGGTACAAGTAGGACAGTGTTCTGGAAGGAAATTTGGTATTGTCTATCAAAATTAAAAGTGCGCATATTTGATAGAGTTACTTCATTTTTAGGGAGTTTATCTTACAGAAATTTTAACACAAAAGCATAAGAGTAAATCTATAGGGAGTTCATTTTAACATTATTACAAGTAAGTGCCAATAGTATTAAAAAATTAAAAAATGTCAGGAATAGTCCTAAATGTAGAGGAATAGTTAAAATTCTAGTGTACTTATGCTGTGAAGTGCTATGCACTTGTTAACAGGTTGAGGGATAGCTAGATTTACTTCATGAGAAGCAGCTGAGTGTATCATTGAGTGCAAGGACCATGCAACTAACTTTCTGGGTTCAAATCCCAAATGCATCATTTATTAGACGCAGCCATTAGCAAATTACTTAAACTCATCTGTAAACTGGATATAATTATAGTTTCTCACCTGACAGGGCTGTTGTGTGAATTAAATGACTTACTATTTAAGCCTCAAGCAAGCACAGTAAGCACCACATAAATGTTTGAGTGTTTGCAATTACTATTATGTCCTGACATGGAAGAATGTTCATGATATAATCCTGAGTGAAAGAAAAAAGTTGCATTACACTGTAGAATATGATTCAGTTTTGAAAAAACAAACACGGACAAAGAAATGTAGTTTGATTTTGTTAGGATTTTGTATGTCTGTAGGAAAGGGTCTGTGAGGATATATGTTAAACTATCAGCTATGTTATCCCTGAGGGAGTGGATGACTTTCCTTTTTTTACTTTAGACACTTTTGTACTGTTTATTATAACTTCCACTTTTATAATTTTTGAAGCTTTTTTTCTAACAAATATCAAAACAATTTCCTTTTATTATACAATCATATAAATGTATTTTTGAAAAAAAATTTTTTTAATGTTTATTTATTTTTTAAGAGAGACAGAGCACGAGCGGGGGCGGAGCAGAGACAGAGAGGGAGGGAGACATAGAATCTGAAAAAGACTCCAGGCTCTGAGCTGTCAGCACAGAGCCTGAAGTGGGGTTCGAACTCTGGAACAGTGAGATCATGACCTGAGCGGAAGTCAGACACCCAACCGACTGAGCCACCTAGGCGCCCCTAAATGTATTTTTGAATTTAGTTGTTTTTCAGAGATCTGTAGATTTCATCAACATGCTATCACATGATTAGATTCTGTTTCAAAACTTTTGTTGATGCAGTTAACCCTTAAGTGTTTTTATTTTCTACTAGCTTTGTGACCTTAAGTGTCATTTCTTAATTTGCAAAGTAAGCATACAGGCTAGATCAGTTGTTTCTTAAACCCAGGATTCCCAAACTGTGCTGTCAGGTACCTTTGAGCACTATAGTGAGCTCACACAGGCACTGTGGAATATTTAAAAAATTTTGAGGGAAACACGGTAGTATTTCACAGCTGTGGGGTATCTGTGTGATATTTGACATCTGTGGGACACTGCTCAAACTATTAGTTTCAGGTAGTGTCTGTATTCCTTTTGATGACAGGAAGTCTTCAAAAAACTAGGTTTGGGGGCTACTGTGATAAAAAAAAGTACTGTGCAAAAATCCATATGAACGGTAAATGAAAGTGGCAGTGTCCAAAGTGTTTTCAAGGTTTGAGAAGTTGTGTGTAGTAGGTGCATTCATTCCATTAATAAGCAACTGTGGTTATTTAGTAATAAAATAGTTCTTTCAATTTATATGTATTTTTCAAACTGCTACTAAGTTGTTAGGACATAAATACTTAATAGATTGTATGGATCTAATAAATGGAAATAGAAGGCATTTTTTGGTGCCGAGGGGGAACCTTGAAAAAATTACTGAGACACTGAGAGTTCTGTGAAATGAAAAAGCTTGGGAACCTCTCAAACTCTTTTGACTAGGACACTTACAATAAGAAATTTATTTTTTCTTAGGGATATAATTTACATATATGTATAAATATAAATGAATTGTAAGTTCCACTAAATAATATCCTACTACTTTTAACACACCCTGTTATTTTTAATTCAGTCCCGTTTGATTTTATTAAAAGATGCTAGCTCCAATCTATCAGATTTTTTTTTTTTTTGACCTACTAATGGGTTGTTAACTACAAATTTGAAGAGCATGAGGCTGGATGACCTCTAATTTCTAGCTTTAATGTGCTTTGTTTTCTGATTGGTTATAAATGAAATCGGACTACACTTATTCAATTGATGCATCTCTGAAAATTTGTATAGATGCTACATTTGTGTATTGTGAATTATTATTTTTTTTTAATTTATTTATTTTGAGAGAGAGAGAGAACCCAAGTGGGGGAGGAACAGAGAGAAAGAGAGAGAGAATCCCAAGCAGGCTCCACACCATCAGTGCAGAGCCCAGTGTGGGGCTCGAACCCACACACTGAGATCATGACCTGAGCTGAAATTAAGAGTTGGATGCTTAACCAACTGAGCCACCCAGGTGCCCCTATAACAGTATTTTATTAAAGAATTTCTCTGTAGTTCCAGGCTTGTTTGGAATTATAAATGCATATATGTATGCATGTAACTATTATTTAGTTAGTTATTTTACATGTTGTCAAAATAAATTACCTGCTTAGGAATGGTTAACCTCTTCATATTGCATGAGGCTCCTGTATTTTTTTTTGCTTGTTTGCATGTAAGAATTGGATCCTGAGACTTATCAATGGGAGCATCCATCAGTCAGCAAGTAGGTCTGGAGCACCTAGTGTGTACTCTGCATGGACTAGGGATATATAGGGGACTAAAACATCTTCACAGTTCCATGTAAGCGACAGATATGTAAATAATAGCACAAGGTGGTAAGAGGAATGGTAAAGTACTGTGGATCCACAAAGTGGGAGCAACTACACTGCCTTAAGGAGTCAATAAACGCTTCCAATGGAAGAAAAAGTAGTTGTCTTTCTTTCCTTTACAGCCTTAGCTTAAATTAGTAAGTTATTGAATATGGAAGGAAACTTTTCAAAATTGTTTGTTTTTTCTTGTTTTTTTTTTTTCCTTCCTCAAAAAGTGACACGTGCCTCCGCTTTAACAAAATTCAAAAACATATTCATAGAAAAATCTGCTTTTTCTCCTTGATCCTCACTCAGAGTTAACCAGGTTTAGCAATTTCTTAGATATCAGGGAAGGTTTTGTCATGAAAATTTCATACTTAGGCCAAAAAATAATCCTGACTCGCGAGCTATAAAACACTTTTATAGGGATGTATTCCTTGAAATTAATTTGGAAGAATAAGTATTCAGGGTAACTAGATGGTGGGTAAGCAAAGCTTAAGTTCCTATTCCTAGGGCCTTTTTTTTTTTTTTTTCCTCATTATTCCAGTCTTGTTCGTTGTCTTCAGTTCTCCTTAAGTAAAAGATTAGGACCACCTCTAGTCAAGCTCTAGTTTAGCTCTTCATTTCTTATCAGTGGGAGACATGTTCTTTGAGATCCTCACCCTGCCTCATGTTCCAGGGGCCAAACTGGTACCAAATGTTACCTAGTTCCTTCTGGATTTCATAGATTACAGATCTGCCTTATATTTGTAAAAGTAGTTGTTGGGGTTTTAAAATTTTATTTATTTATATATTTTCTTAATGTTTATTTATTTTTTTTGAGAGAGAGAGAGAGAGAGAATGAGAATGAGTGGGGAAGGGGCAGAGAGCCAGAGACACAGAATCCACAGCAGGCTCCAGGCTCTGAGCTGTCAGCACAGAGCCCAACATGGGGGTTGAACTCACCAACAGTGAGATCATGACCTGAACTGAAGTTGGCTGCTCAACCGACTGAGCCACCCAGGCACCCCGGATTTTGTATTTTAAATGTGAAAAGAGTTGAGGCTGAATCCGCAGGTCACTTGTATTTGTGTATTATACTATATTATGGGGGTGTTGGTTATTCTGGAAGTTTATTTGGAACAGTGTAATGGGTCTGACCTAGAGCTGGAAAGTTTTCTCCTTTTTTTCTAGCCTGGTCCCTACTAAATTTGTCCATTTTATATTTAGACTAGATAGTATGACTATTGCAGGCTTGTTTTTTCTCATTCTTTCAGGCAGCCATGATTGTTACATAGGATCTGATAGAGATAAGAGAACTGAAATGTAGCAAAGGTATGGAAAATATTCTCTGTGAGAGCCAGAACAATATAATTTCATTTTATCCCTAGTGCCAGGCACATAGTGGGAGTCCAGTGAATAATGGAACCAAATCTATGTGACTGAATGAGAGCCCTGTCATTTGCTTCTAGAGGATACGTGAGAATTGGCCATTTAAAAATATCATCTTGTATCTTATTTGTGTATATACCGTAAGTACAGATTAGCATTTCTCAAACTTTTTGGTGTCAAGAGCACTTCATGAGTTTTTAAAAACTTAAAGACCTCTTGTTTATGTGGGCTACGTCTATTGATATTTACTGTATTAGAAGATTTAAATATATATATTAGTTTAAAACATTTTAACGTTTATTTATTTTTGAGAGCAAGAGAGAGAGAGAAAGACAGAGCGCAAGCAGGGGAGGGGCGGAGAGAGAGGGAGACACAGAATCCAAAGCAGGCTCCAGGCTCCGAGCTGTCAGCACAGAGCCAGACACGGGGCTTGAACCCACGAAGCGTGAGATCATGACCTGAGCCTAAGTCGGAGGCTTAACCGACTGAGCCACCTAGGCGCCCCTTAAAAAAAAAATTAATTCCAGTATAGTTAACATACAGTGTTACATTACTATCAGGTGTACAATATAGTGAGTGATTCAGCAGTTCTGTGCATTACTCAGTGTTCCTCATGGTAAGTGTACTCTTAATCCCCGTCACCTATTTCACCCATCCATCTTTTTGTTCTCTACAGTTAAGGGTCTCTTTTTCTCTGTTTGTTTTGTTTCTTAAATTCCACATGTGAGTGAAATCTAATGGTATTTGTCTTTCTATGATTTATTTCACTTAGCATTCTACTCTGTAGATCCATTCATGTTGTTGCAAATGACAAGATTTCATTCTTTTTTATGGCTGAGTAATATTCTATTATATATACATAAATATATATATGTACATATACACATACACACACACACACACACATACCGCCTCTTCTTTATCCATTCATCTATCAGTGGACACTTGGGCTGCTTCCATAATTTGGCTATTGTACATAATACTGCAGTAAACATCAGAGTGCCTGTATCTTTTCAGATTAGTGTTTTCGTATTCTTTCGGTAAATAACCAGTAGTAGAATTACTGGATCATATGGTCGTTCTATTTTTAATGTTTGGAAGAACCTCCCTACTGTTTTCCACAGTGGCTGTACCAGTTTGCTTTCCCACCAACAGTACAACAAGGGTTCTTTTTTCTTCACATCCGTGCCAATACTTGTTTCTTATGTTTTTGATTTTAACTATTCTGATGGTGTGAGGTGACATCTCATTGTTTTGTTTTGCATTCTCCTGATGATGAGTCATGTTGAGCATCTTTTCATGTGTCTGTTGGCCATATGTGAGACTTCTTTGGAGAAATGTCTGATTCATGTCTTCTGCCCATTTTTTAATTGATTATTTGTTTTTGTGTATGTGCTGAGTTGTAGAAGTTCTTTCTATATTTTGGATACTAACCCTTTATTGGATATGTCATTTGCAATATCTTCTCCCATTTAGTAGTTTATCTTTTAGTTTTGATGGTCATTTCCTTAGCTGCACAGACACTTTTTATTTTGGTTTAGTGCCAATAGTTTATTTTTGCTTTTGTTTCTCTTGCCTCAGAAGACGTATCTAGTAAAATGTTGCTTCAGTTGATGTCAGAGACATTACTGCTTGTGCTGTCTTGTATGATTTTATGGTTCAGGTCTCACATTTAAGTCTTTAATCCATTTTGAGTTTTTATTTTTGTGTATGTTGTAAGAGAGGTTCAATTTTATTTTTTTGCATGTAGCTGTCCAATTTTCCCAGTACCAGTTTTTGAAGAGACTGTCTTTTACCATTCTTCTTTGTTGAAGATTAATTGACCATGTAATTGTGGGTTTGGATCTAGGTTTTCTATTTTGTTCTATTGATCTATATGTTGGTTTTTGTGCTATTCCCATGCTGTTTTGATTACTACAGCTCGCTAGTATATCTAGAAATCTGGGATTGTGATACCTCTCTTCTGTTTTGTTCTTATTTTTCAAGATTGTTTTGGCTATTCGGGTTTTTTGGTTCTGGTTCTGTGAAAAATGTTCTTGGTATTTCGATAGGGATTGCATTAAATCTGTAGATTGCTTTGGGTAGTACGGACATTGTAACAATATTTGTTCTTCCAATCTGTGAGCATGGAATATCTTTCTATTTGTGTCATCTTCAATCTCTTTCATCAGTGTTTTATGGTTTTTAGAAGACAGATCTTTCACCTCCTTGGTTAAGTTTATTCCTAGGTATTTTATTATATTTGGTGCAATTGTAAATGGAATTGTTTTCTTAATGTATCCTTCTGCTGCTTCATTATTAGTGCATAGGTGCAACAGATTTCTGCACATTGATTTTGTGTCTTGTGTCTTTGTGTCTTGTGACACATTACTGAATTCATTTATCAGTTGTAGTCATTTTTTGGTGGTCTTTGGGATTTTTTTATATATAATATCATGTGATCTGCAAATAGTGAAAGTTTTACTTTTTCCTCACCAATTTGTGTGCCTTTTATTTCTTTTTCTTGTATGACTGTTATGGCTTGGACTTCCAGTACTTTGTGGAATAAAAGGGGTGAGAGTGGACCTCCTTGTTTTGTTACTGATCTTAAAGGAAGAGCTTTTGGTTTTTCACCATTGAGTATGATGTTAGCTGTGGTTTTTTGTTTTTTTTTTTATTATATGGCCTTTATTATGTTGAGGTATGTTCTACACTTACTTTGTTGAGGGTTTTTATCATGAATGGATGTTGTACTTTGTCAAATGCTTTTTCTGCATCTCTTGAAATCATGGTTTTATCTTTTGTTGATGTGATGTATCACGTTGATTAGTTTGTGAATATTAAACCACACTTGCATCCCAGGAATGCATCCCACTTGATATGGTGAATGATTTTTTTAATGTATTGTTGGATTCAGTTTGCCAATATTTTGTTGAGGCTTTTTGCATCTGTGTTCATCAGAAATATTGACCTGCGTAGTTCTCTTTTTTTTGGTAATGTCTTTATCTGGTTTTGGTATCAGAGTAATGCTAGCTTCATAGAATGTATTTGGAAGCTTTCCTTCCTCTTCTTTTTCTATTAACTCTTCTTTAAATGTCTGGTAGAATTCTCCTGTGAATCCATCTGGTCCTGGACTTTTGTTTGTTGAGAGTGTTTGATTACTGATTCAGTTTCATTGCTAGTAATCAAATTCAAATTTTTTGGTTCTTCCTGGTTCAGTTTTGGGAAGTGATACAGTTCTAGGAATTTATTTCTTCTAGGTTGTCCAGTTTGTTGGTGTATAATTGTTCATACTGTTCTTTCATAATCCTTTATAGTTTTGTGGTGTTGGTTGTCATTTCTCCTGTTTCATTTGTGATTTTATTTGCTCGCTCACTCTCTGTCACTCTCTCTCTCTCTCTCATGAGTCTGGCTAAAGGTTTATCAGTTTTGTTGATCTTTTCAAAGAACTAGCTCCTGGGTTTATTGGTATGTTACATTGTGTTGTTGTTGTTGTTGTTGTTTTAGTTTTAGTTTTAGTTTTAGTTTTAGTTTTAGTTTTAGTTTTAGTTTCTATTTCATTTATTTCTGGTCTGTTCTTTTTTATTTCCTTCTTTCTATTGATTTTGGGTTTTGTTTGTTGTTCTTTTTGTAGCTCATTTACATGTCAGGTTAGTTGTTTATTTGAAATTTTTCTCAACTTCTTGCAGCAGACCTGTATTGCTATAATCTTTCTTCTGAGAACAGCTTTTGCTGCATTCCAAAAATTTTAGACTGTTGTGTTTTCATTTTCATTTGTTTCTGTATTTTTTGATTTCCTCTTTGATTTCTTGGTTCACCCATTTATTTTTTAGTAGCATGTTATTTCACTTCCATGTATTTGTGTTTTTTCCAGATTTTTTCTTGCAATTGATTTCTAGTTTCATAGCATTCTGGTTGGAAAACATGCATGACATGGAAGTTTTAAACATATTTATTAATTTATTTAAAATAACAATAAACCTGTATTAAAATAAATAACATTTTTAAGTGAAAAGTAACTGTATTTTCCAAAACACAAAACACAAAAGCATTTAGTGAAAAGAATAACATTGTTTGACATTTTCAAATCTTTTTAATATCTAGCTTAATAGAAGACATCTGGATTCTCATATCTCCTTCTGCATTCAACCTGTTGTGATACCATATGTCATGTAGCCTTTGGGAGACTGCACTATATATACTCAAAAGAGAATGAAAGTGAAAAAGAGAATTAATATCTTAATATTATTATGGAAATAGTTTTGATTTCAAAGACTCCCCCTGATAGGTAGACCCTCAGAGATCCCTGGACCACATTTGGAACTGGTGGTATAGATTATAAATTTAGAGTAGAATAGGACCTTAGAGGTCATGTAGTTTTAATCACCTCTTGTGGATATTTCTGGCTTATGCATCTGGACTGAGATAGGGAATACCTCAAGCTCGTGTTTTTGGGAATAATCATGAGTTGACTTTTGGAGATGTTGAGTTTGATGTGCCTTTGAGGTATCTGAATAAGCAGTTGCATATATGGGTTAGCATAGCAGAGATAAGATCGGGACTAGAGTTTTGGCAGTCATTGGCATATACGTACATGGTATTTGAAGCCTTGGACATGGTGACGTTGCCCAGAGTATAATGTTAGAAAAGAGCCAATGTTCAAACCCTCTTGAACCTCTAGATTTAAGAGAAGGGCTAGCTAGCAGAGGATACTAAGAAAGAACTAGAGAGGAAGTGGAAAATCAGAGTGTGGTATATGGAAGCCAAAGGAAATGAGTGTTTCAAGAGAGTAGTCAACTGTGATAAATGCTGCCAAGAGGCCAAGCACGATGAGGACTTTTTATTTGAAAATGCACAGCAGATTGAGAGATCTTTGGTGATTTTAATGAGCGCTGTTGGGGAGAATTGGAGGGTGCGAAGCACCCAGGAATTGCTTGAAGAGTGAGTGTATTCAATTAACTTTTATGAGAAGTTTGTAAAGGAAAAAGAGCAGTAGTAGAGGAGGGTGCTGGGTTGCGAGACTTTTGTGTTTGTTTTAAGTAAGAAGACTTGATTAAGTATAAGTGCTGATAGGAACAATCTTGGAGAGAGGAGGACGCTAGAGATACACATGAGGGAAAATGTAATTGATGGTTGAAGTTTCTTGTAAGAACCTGGAGGTGGGGAGATCTTAAAACAGATGTATTCTTATGGCTCCTTTCCCCTAAAAGTTACTTTTTGTGTTCTTTTCCTATTCCCCCTCTTTATGAATTCTCAGCCTGTACAGTAAGTGGGGAAGTTAAATGGTAAATATAATTCTTTAAAATTTCTTGGCTATTGTTAGTTTTCTTTGAGCCTTGCGCCTCTCTTATGAGATGAGTATTTGGGTGATACTTTGAAGTGTGGATCCCTTGTTTGCTATCAAGTAATTTATTTTAAGTTGCATGCTTACTTGAGATAAGGTGCTTCTGCCTTTTGTATATATCGTACTTTTTTTAAAAAGATGGTTCTCCATAGAGTTCTTTTTAAAGTTTTTATTTATTTATTTTGAGAGAGAGAAAGGGAGAGTATGAGCACGTGCGAGAGAGTGCGCAAGTGGGGGAGGGGCAGAGAGCGACATGGGGCTCAAACTCACGAACTGAACTGAACTGGAACTGAACCGTGAGATCGTGATCTGAAGTCAAGAGTTGGGGTGCTCAACCCACTGAGACACCCAGGTACCCCTTTATATGTATCATCTTAACCAGATACTTTTATATTATTTTCATAGCTTTAATGAAGTTTTATTTCTGTTTTCTGTTGGCAAGTTAGAGTCATCCTTAGCTAACTTTTGGAGGCTTTTTATATTTTATGTGATGTAAATAGAACCATGTCAAATATAGTTTCTTTTTTAGTCCTCATGATATTTGACTTTAGTCTGAACAAAGCAGTATTCATTTATGCTTTGACTTTTGCATGAAACAACTTGTTTCTCTAAAAGATGCCAGTTAAACTCACTATAAAATGGACACTAGAATGAAACTCTTGAGTCACTTAAATGAGTAATAAAAGTATTCTTTTTTTTAATTTTATTTTTTATTTTTTAAAAATTTACATCCAAATTAGTTAGCATATAGTACAACAATGATTTCAGGAGTAGATTCCTTTGTGCCCCTTACCCATTTAGCCCATCTCCCCTCCCACAACCCCTCCTGTAACCCTCAGTTTGATCTCCATATTTATGAGTCTCTTCTGTCTTGTCCCCCATGTTCATCTGTTTAATCACGTAAAGTCCTCAAATGAGTGAAGTCATATGATTTTTGTCTTTCTCTGACTGACTAATTTCACTTAGCATAATACCCTCCAGTTCCTTCCATGTAGTTGCAAATGGCAAGATTTCATTCTTTTTGATTGCCAAGTAATATTCCAGTGTGTGTGTGTGTGTGTGTGTGTGTGTGTGTGTATACATATATGTATATACCACATCTTCTTTATCCATTCATCTGTTGATGGACATTTGGGCTCTTTCCATACTTTGGCTATTGTTGATAGTGCTGCTGTAAACATGGGGGTGCATGTGTCCCTTTGAAACAGCACACCTGTATCCCATGGATAAATGCCTAGTAGTGCAATTGCTGGGTTGTAGGGTAGTTCTATTTTTAGTTTTTTGAGGAACCTCCATACTGTTTTCCAGATTGGCTGCACCAGCTTGCATTCCCAGTAATAAAAGTATTCTTAAAGTTTTCTGAAAAGTGCAATAGAGTGGTATAGATTCTATTATTGGTTTCTCAAAACTGTGGTCATGGAGAGGAGTGGCCAATAATTGATCCTTTAAAAACAAATCGTGTTGAAGACCTCACATGATCTTGTTCCTTTTCTTCTTCAGATTTATTTCTTGACATTTGTCCTTTTCAACACATGGGGCTTTTTGGTTTCTTGAACTGTGTCATGTCTTTTTTGTCTCAGGGCTGTTCCATGTACTGTTCTTACTGCCTGGAAAGCTTTTCCGTGCTGCCCTATATTCACCCTTTAGGTCTTAGATTTAATGACACTTTCCTCTTCACTTCCCAGATTAGATGAATTTCTTTCTGTTATATGCTTCTGTGGCATTTCTATTTTTCCCCTTAATTATTTTCATCTCATTTGTAATCTTTATGAATATCAACTTTCTGAGTAAATCTTTAGATTTCTTTAATTGGTGAGTATGTTCCTTCTCACTGCTGTCTCCCCACTGCTTAGCACTTTTCATTTCTACTACATACATGGCACTCAGCAAACAATAAATGAGTGGAGGACATGGGTCAATTTGAGGCAAAGGTCTTTCTTCAGTGTGGAAGAGCACAGTCTGATGCAACACCAGAGAGTCTGCTGAAACCTCTTACCTGTGTAGAAGAGAGGGTGGAATAAAACGTTTCATCCATAGACATTTGTGAGCAAGCCCTGTCCTTTGGTGTGAGTTTGGTAAGAGTCAAGACATATTGGTTCAATGAGTATTCTCTAAAGAAGTTAAAGTGCATTGAAGTTTATGGAGCAGAGATTCCATTAGAGGTGGGAATTGAGGATAGAATTGAGGTGGGAAAGCCAAGTGCCTTGTGATGAAATTTTGAGAGAGTATAGGGGATTATGTTATGGATGGTAGCTGAGTTTGAATATTATGAGAGGCATTATGTGAATGGCCTGTTAGAGGCTTTCAGAGGTTTGAGAGAGAGAGAGAGCTCTAGATTTAATTTTCAGATCTGTCACTGAATGACCTTGGACTATTTCCATAGTCTGTCTGATACTGTTTCTTCATCAGTGAAATGGATATATGAATAGTTTTTTCCATACTTTAAAAACTTTATTTATATAAAAAAACTCATTCATTTTTAAAAGCATTAACAAGAGAGAAAGAAAAACAGAAAAGGTATGGAGCAGAAGACCTGCCCCTTAGTAGTGTTCAGTGGGGAGGTGGGATTTTTGGTTCTCTGGGATTGAATGCTTAAGTGTTTTTATAAACAAGAGTGAAAAAAAAATAAAATAAATGTCCCCCAAAGCCCATGTCTGTTCTATTATGCATACCGTACTGAGAAAAAGAACACCAGGAAGAGAACAGAAGAGGACAAGAGAAACCCGAGTGGAGCCAGGTTCAGATGGGGGCAATTTCCCCTGCGCAGTATGTTCCTAGGGTCACAAAGAAGAAAAGGCTCCTTTTTGCTAGGAGTGGGAAGACATGGGAGGGGAGAAAAAGGGTAAATAAGGGATCTTAATACATAGGGGAAAGGAAAGGGTGATGCGTTTGTGTACTTTTCTCCTCAGTATAGCCTGAGTATATAAGAAGAGAGTATATAAGGGGAGAGAGAAGGATACAGATTTCCAGCTGCATTGAACAGAGCTTTTAGATTAAGGGGAGGAGTAAAAGGCAAATAAGGAAAAGGATTGTGGGTTGTGATGGAGACTTAGTTCTTGGCCCACATAGAAGGAACACAGAAAATGGTAGCTACGATTATTAACTATTAACTGCCTTTATGGTCACCCCCCATAGAGGTCTGTAATTTTAGCTTCTGGTTTACAGGTATTTTTTTTTGTTCTTAAGTGTTCTGGATCTTCGCAAGAGAGATGGTCTCAGGTGGTTGGGGAATAGGATTAGTTCTTGCCACTGATGCTCATCTTTATGGAAATCAACAGTGGTTTTGGAGGCTTCGGGCTTCAAAGAGTAGAACTGAAAATAGTCTTTAGAGCTGTAGTTCTCAAAGCTGACATGGTATTGGGATTCCTGTGGACCTTTAAAAATACAGATTTTTGGCCTCTTCACAGACCCACTGATTCAGAAGCTCTTGGGGGTGGAGCCTCAGCATCTCAGTTTCTAATATGTCATCCAGGTGATTCTCCTCCTAGAGCTGCTTGAGAAAGCAGGTTCAGGAGACAGGAACTCTGCAGCTGCTTGGAGGAGGGCGTTATGTGGCTGCTCTGAAACTCTCTTGCAGCAGGGATGATTGGGAATGTATGTATGGATTATTTGGGAGAGAGTTATTTTTAAAAAAAAATTTTTTTAATGTTTATTTATTTTTGAGAGAGACAGAGCATGAATAGGGGAGGGGCAGAGAGAGAAGGAGACACAGAATCCGAAGCAGGCTCCAGGCTCCAAGCTGTCAGCATAGAGCCCGATGCAGGGCTCGAACCTACGAGCCCTGAGATCATAACCTGAGCTGAAGTTGGATGCTTGACTGACTGAGCCACCCAGGTGCTTTTTGGGTTTTGAGAGAAATTTTATTATGTTGTAGGTTTATTCATGGAGGTAATACCTTTTTTAGATATAGAAAATTAGCCATAAACATGTATGGTATAAATATGAACAGTAGATATAAAAATAGGGAAACTAAAAATAAGGGAGGAGAGGAAGTCAGATATGTGATTAATACAGAAAACAGAAGAGGGAAAAATGTCATAGAAAATGGGAGGTAAATAGGGAAAAAAAGCAAAATATAATATTTGAAGAGATTATAACAAATTTGTTTTTTAGGGAATGAATATAAATGTTTCTTTAATTTTAAGTGGACTTTCTTAAGTAAGAATGTACTAGTGAATGAAAGAACCAGAGATGATAACAAAGTATCAGGAAACCCACCTTTGCCTTTCAGCTCACTTTAGCCTGTAGGATTTTAGAAGAAGGAATGGTATGGTATGGGTTTTAGGAGAAAGAATGCATTGTTTACTGATGGACTTAATTGAATAAGATCTAGGATAGTGTGCCTAGATCTAATTCCAGTTATTTCAATTTTTACCTTAGGATTCTGGCTTCTTACTGTCTGTTAGAGACTCTTGGCAGCTTGGAATCTTTGTTACTGGGTTTCACTGGAAGTCAGGTAGAGTTAAGGTCTCTTGAGGATGGCACTCCGCGATATCACCATACGTCCAAAATCAGGGAACTTGATTGCTAACAGTGTATTCTCAACAAGACAGATTTGTTTGTCAGGTTGTAGCCTGGGAGTTAGTGGTACACCTCTGTTAATTAGCACAAATAATCTGTTCAGATGGGGCCACCCCATTCCCCTCTGAGAAACACTCAGACTTTATATGAGGTTGAAGCCATATGTCTAGTAGTTAATCTTTGCTCTGGGTGAGTAGCTGGGAGAAATGTCTTCTCTTTCTGAGTAGTTTCTGCTGTTCACTGACTCTAGATGGTAATGTTTTACTGCTCCACTTTACCTGGTCATTACATTATGTCCAGAGTGAATAAATGAACCTCCAGAGCAGTTTATACATAGTTCTTGAACTTTTTTTTTGAACTATACAAAACTTTCTGAACTTTTTTTTTTTTTTTTTTTTTTTTTTGCCTAATCATAGCAAGGCTTTTACTTGAGCAAGTAAATACAGAGGATAAGCATTATCTTTTGCTCCAGCCATCTGATTCATTGCACATTAATGATGGTATGCTTTTATCAAATGACTCCCATTATTTCCATGGCATCATACATTTAGTTTATTATATGGTCACCTGTAGCCCTCTTCTTGACACTGTTATCAGCAAGGTCAATTATGCTTTTTGTGTATGTGGTTTGTAGTTTATTTTACCAGTTATTCTTATAGGCTACTTGCAAAATAGTATATGAATTTCACTCCCTTGTTCTCTCTTTTGTTCCCAGCTTACTAGCCTAGTGATGTATTTTAATTGTGTTCCTCTTTCTTTCTTAAGTGTTTTCCAGCCTGGCTTTTTAAACCATCTCTTCTTCTTCTATGATCATGTTTATTGTTACTGCTATTGATTTACCCCCCCTCCCTTCCCTGTTTGTCCTTTCACTGGAAGCCTTGCCTTTGATCCCTCTATTATTTTCTGTTTAAGTTGAGATCATAACAGCTTTCAACATTGCCATTTGCTTTTTTGTTCATGGACGGTCTCTGTTGATAGGAAGGTAAATAAGAAGACGTAGTCCTTAAAATCCATACAACCTTGTGGAGAGACTGATACACATGCTATTTGTAACTTTATTATATAATTTAGCATATTGTATACTATTTGTTTATATGTGTGCCTTCACTAGATTGTGAGCATTAAGTGCTTAAGGAATGTTCATTGAATGAATGAATGAATGAATGAAGTGTGTGTGTGTGTGTGCGCGCGTGCAATGATAAGGGCTCTAAAAAGTTAACAGAGTGCTATTGCGGAAATAGATGAAGTAGTAATAGTTCTGTTAAGGAACAGTTGGGGAAAGATTTGTACTAGATGACATTAACATTGGACTTGAAGGATATTACTGCCCCCAAAAATTTAGGAAATAAGATGTGGAGGTAAAGAAATTTCTGGATGTTTAGAGAATGCATTCTAGATATGACTTTTTGACAGGAACAGTTGGTGTACAGTGAAGATAGCAAAGAGGCTAAGACTATAAATTAAGTTTATCATGCTAAGGAATCTGGAATTTTATCCCATAGGTAATAGTCATTGAAGAGCTTTAGAAGCAGAGTTGCTAGGTTCTTTTTTTAGAAAGATAATTGTGGTTGCAGTATAGAGAATAGGTTAGGAACAGAATAATTTAGGAAGCTTTTACCATAATTTGGGCTAAAGATAATTCTCTGAACAGAGGCAAGGGGAAGAGAGAGAGAGGGAGAGAGAAGTTAGAAATATCTTAAGTTTTTTCATCAGCTTTATGGAGGCATATTTTATATATCATAACAGAAATGTCTTAAAAGATAGTATTGACTTGGTAACTCAGTAAATGATGGTGAAGGAGAGGCAGACATGTCAAGGATTAACTGGATGCATGACAACCCCATTTGCTATGAGAAAAAGAAGAAACTACTTTGAAGATCAACAATAATGAATTTGGTTCTGAACTTGATAAATTTGAAATTCCAGTGGGATTTGGAGGTGGCCTGTCTAATAGACTGAAAACTTGGGTCTAGAGTTCAGACAAAGACCTAGGACAGAAATATGACATTTAGGAAGTGGTTGAAACTATGAAAATGTGTGAGATTGCCTGGGAAGAAGGAGCTAGGAAAGAAGAGACTTATGAAGGGAACCTTTTGAAATGTTACCATTGATGAATTGGGCAAAAGTAGAAAAGCCATCAGTTAAGGGGAAAAAAAAATCAAGAAGATAAGGAAAATAGGACAGATGTGTTTTACTGATTCCAAGAGTAGTGAGTATTTCAAGATGAAAGCTTAAAAACCCAATGTGATAGTGTTATAATACCTTACTGGAAAATTGTGTTATACAGATTATATACATACACATATATATGTATATACTTAGTTTTAATTATTTTTCCTGTTTTATCTTCATAAAAACTAACTTGTGGGTCAGGAAAAAATGATTTTTTAGACTTTAGAAAGTATGGACTTTTTAGTCGAAGGATTGTTTATAAGAAAATGAATTTGAAGAACAAAGCCTAAATTTTATCAATGGATTGAAAAAAGTGTTTTCTGGTGACCAGAGATAACTCTCTCTCAAAAGAATTGTCATAGAAATTGTCATTGAAATTTTCTGTATTTTCTCTCTCTCTCTCTTGAATGTTTATTTATTTTTGTAAGAGTGACAGAGCACAAGTGGGGGAGGGGCAGAGGGAGAGGGAGACACAGAATCCGAAGCAGGCTCCAGGCTCCAAGCTGTCAGCACAGAACCCGACACGGGGCTCGAACTGACGAACTGTGTGAGATCATGACCTGAGCTGAATTCGGAAGCTTAACTGACTGAGCCACCCAGGCACTCCTCTTTTTTTAAGCAATATATGTAACATATTTTATCTATAATAACTTACTTCTCCTAATAACCTAAGCACTAAATAATCATATCAAGCTATATAAACATTAGTTTATAGAAATATGAAGAGGAAACAAAAAGTTACAGTACATTTTTACTTACCTTAATTCTTAATTCTTGACAGATTAAGTAGGCAAAAGAGAATACACAAGTGTTCAGTAAATAATTCCAAAATTTCCATATGGCTGTAGAATAAAGCCATGTTCATTGAACTGAGAAGGTTAGTTTCATTACTGCCCAATAAAACATCTTGAATAAGTTTGATCTGTTTGACTTGGTAACCTTAAAATAATTGGAAAAGGCATTTTGCGGATTGAGATTTATACTTTAAAGATAGTAAGAGTTTTGATAGATTAGATTCTCTCCTTTCTATGAAGGTTTTTTTCATTGTACTTTTTCCTCATTTTTTTCTATCTTTATAAAAAAATGGTGATATTTTACATATATATTCTTACAGAAAGAACAGACCTACTTAAATAGATTCTATTAATAACATCCACTTACTGGTATGGGATAACCAGGGATTTTGAAGGGTGGATTATTGAAAAACTGACATTCATGAGACTAGACATATAGAACTGAATTAAAACTGTAATTATAAACCTCAACTAGGCATGTTATCTGAAAATACTTTTTGATGTGTAATATACATTGAAAAAGAATGTAAGTGCACAGCTTGATGGAAATCCTTTAAACAGAATACGTGCGTGTAATCAGCACCCATATCAATAAACAATATTATCAGTACCTCAAAAGCTGTTCCTTGCTCTAGTTCCCGTCATCACCCCCCTGCCCAAACCTACATAACCACTGTTTTTTTAACACCATAGAAGTTTGATACTTTAAAAAAAGTTTTTTTAATGTTTTATTTAGTCTTGAGAGAGAGAGAGCATGAGCAGGGAAGGAGCAGAGAGAGAGAGGGACACAAAATCCGAAGCAGACTCCAGGCTCTGAGCTGCCAGCACAGAGCCTGATGCAGGGCTCGAACTCACAAGCTGGGAGATCATGACCTGAGCTGAAGTCAGACGCTCAACCGACTGAGCCACCCAGGCTCTCCCCACCCCTTTAAAAAAAAAATTTTATAAAGTTTGATACTTTATAAAATGGAATTATACAACACGTACTCTTGTTTCTGGCATTCTTCACTTAACATGTTGGTGATGTTCAACTATCTTGTTACATGTTGTTGTAATTAGTTCATTCTCATTGTTAAATGGTGAATATACTAGCATTTCTTTACAAGATGAAATTTTACATAAATGTCACACTCGAAACATTTAGTCCTTTGCATTTGAAGATGAGTAACTCTTATGAAGGTTTTTATTTGGGAGTAGATTTAAATGCTTTTCATTTTATTTATCTACCTTGTCTCAGCCTATCAGCATTAGCCCTTAAACATAGAGATGATGGACATAAATGCAGTTTTGATTATTTAATCTATTCTCCCTTCTCATTGGAAAATGGATGATCATTGTGTATTTAAGCATTTATTTTAGTTTTAAAGAAAAGAGAAGTCTGCCCAAAGAAAACTTTTGTCAAATTGTTGACATATTATTTACTAATATACAATAACTCAGGTTTGTTATCATTTTATTTTATTAAAACTTTTTAAAATGTTTTTATTTATTTTTGAGAGACAGAGACAGAGCATGAGTGGGGAGGGGCAGAGAGAGAGGGAGACACAGAATCCGAAGCAGGCTCCAGGCTCTGAGCTGTCAGCACAGAGCCTGACCTGGGGCTAGAACCCAAGAACTATGAGATCATGACCTGAGCCTAAGTTGGACGCTAACCGACTGAGCCATGCAGTTGGTTAAGTATCTTTATGAGAAGGAAAGTAAAGTGAGTTAATGTTTTGAACTACATAGGCATCTCTGATGGGAGTTTTTATGGTTGGAAAAATTTTAAACTACTTGCATATGTGTTAATTTTAGTTTTTCTACCTGTTTTCTATTTTTAGTTTTATTATTTTATTTTATTATTATTTTCTAATGTTTTATTTATTTTTGAGAGAGAGACAGAGCGCAAGCAGGGGATGGGCAGAGAGAAAGGGAAACACAGAATCCAAAGCAGGCTGCTGGCTCTGAGCTGTTAGCACAGAGCCCGATGTAGGGTTTGAACCCAGGAACCATGAGATCATGGCCTGAGCCGAAGTCAGATGTGTAACCGGCTGAGCCACCCATTTATTTTTATTTTTATTTATTTTTATTTTTTTTAATGTTTTATTTATCTCTTTGGAGAGAGAGAGTGCAAATGGGGAAGGGGCAGAGAGAGAGAGGGGGACAGAGGATGAGAAATGGGCTCCAGGCCCTGAGCTGTCAGTACAGAGCCCGAGGTGGGCTTGAACTCACAAACTGCGAGATCATGACCTGAGCCACCCAGGTGCCCCACAAAATAATTCTACTATATTGATAAGAAAATATGACTATTATCAAGCTGTTTAGTCAGCATAAGCAGATCGTGATCTTTCTCTTTGAGTCATGATATAATTTTTTTCTTTCAGTATTTTTTATTGTGCTAAAATAGATAATATAGGTGTACCTGGGTGGCTCAGTCGGTCTTTGGCTCAGGTTTTGATCTCATGGCTCATGAGTTCAAGCCCTGTGTCGTGCTCTGTGCTGACAGTTCAGAGCTGGGAGCCTGCTTCAGATTCTGTGTCTCCCTCTCCATCTGGTCCTACCTGACTTGAGCCCTGTCTCTCTCTCTCAAAATAAATAAACAAACAAACAAACATTAAAATACATAATATAAAATGTACCATCTTAACCATTTTTAGTGTATAATTTAGTAATATTAAATACATTTATAGCATTGTGCATCATCACCATCCATGTCCAAAACTTCTTCCATCTTGCAAAACTGAAATTCTATACCCATTAAACAATAGCTCCATGTTCCCCCCTTCCCTGGCTTCTGGTAACCACTGTTTTACTTTTTGTCCCTATGATTTTGACTACTATAGGTACCTTATATGAGTGGAATCATACAGTATTCTTCTTTGTAACTGGCCCATTTCACTTAGCTGATGTACTCAAAGTTCATCTCTACTATAGAATATGTCAAAGTTGCCCTCCCTTTTAAAATTTTTTTGTAATGTTTATTCATTTTTGAGAGAGAGAGTGTGAGTGGGCAAGGGGCAGAGAGAGAGGGAGACACAGAATCCTAAGCAGGCTCCAGGCTCTGAGCTGTCAGTACAGAGCCCGATGAGGGGCTCAGACTCACAAACCATGAGATGATGACCTGAGCCGAAGTCAGATGCTTAACCGACTAAGCCACCCAGGCTCCGTCCTGCCCCGTTTTTTTTTTTTTTTTTTTTTTTAAGTAGGCTTCACACCCAATGTGGAGCCTAACATGGGGTTTGAACACATGACTCTGAGATCAAGAGTCAGATGCTTAACTGGCAGAGCCACTCAGGTATTCCAAAATTGTCCTCTTTCTTTTTTTTTTTAAAGTTTATTTAAAAAAAAATTTTTTTTTAACGTTTATTTTTGAGACAGAGAGAGACAGAGCATGAACAGGGGAGGGGCAGAGAGAGAGGGAGACACAGAATCCGAAACAGGCTCCAGGCTCTGAGCTGTCAGCACAGAACCCGACGCGGGGCTCGAACTCACGGACCGCGAGATCGTGACCTGAGCCGAAGTCGGCCGCTTAACCGACTGAGCCACACAGGCACCCCTTTTAAAGTTTATTTTAAGAGGGGGAGAGAGAGAGAGAGAGAGAACGAGAGAGCGAGCAAGCACGTGAGCAGGGGAGGGGCAGAGAGAGGAAGAGGGAGAATCCCAAGCAGGCTCTTTGTGGAGCCCAACACCGGGCTTAAACTCAAAAATTGTGAGGTGATGACCTGAGCTGAAATCAAGAGTCAGATGCTTAACTGACTGAGCCACCCAGGCACCCCTCTATTGTTAATTTTTTGAGGAACTGCCATACTGTTTTCCACAGAGGCTATATTATTTGACATTCCCACAAACAGGCCACAAGAGTTCCAGTTTCTCCGCATCAACACTTAGTATTTGTTTTGTTGGCATTTTGATATTGCCATCCTAGTTGGTGTGAGGTAGTCACGATAGACTTTTTAATGGTTTAGTTTTCCAAAGAAAAATAAAGTTATCAGATTATCAGGGACTCTTAACAGGGCATGAAGGTAACTTAGAGTTGACAAAATCCCTTGCTGACTTTCATGAACGTTAAGATAAATGATAGCATTTCCCTTTGCTAATGTGATAGTATTGATGTTCAATGAATGCTGGTGGTATGATTGCAGGTAAATTGGCAGGATGAAGAGCAGCAAATCAAAAGAGGTGCCTTTACCAAATCCAAGGAACTCTCAAAGCAAGGATACTGTCCAAGGTATGATCTGTTTCCTTTAAATTGAACTTAATGCCTTGTTTAGGTCGTGTGTATAAAACTCTGGGCTAATCAGTAAATGAAAACTACATGTATCCTTTGGTTTGTAAAAGGTAGATAAATTTTTAAATGAAATTTCTTTTAAACATCCAAGGGATCTCACCTTCAAAGGTGTCCTATGGTAAACTTTTATAAAGGAAAACATTCTTTTTAAAAAAGAAGCAGTGCATGCAAAATTAGTTTTACACAGTTTCTTAGAAATTCTGAAAAATTCTGGTAATGTCAATAAGTGGTATAATATAGGTCCTAATATAGTCTTAGGCCTCTGTAGTGCACAGATAAGAAAAGGAAAAGTCTCACTGAACTCTTTTTTTTTTTTTTTAAATGATGCATTGGGGGTAACTTTAGGGCATGATATATTTTGAGGTACATTGATAAGCTAGAGTACATCTGAAGGAAGATTATTGGGTTTGTGAGGGATCTGGAAATCATGTCACATAAGGAACATTTGGCAGAAATGAAATTTCCTAGAGAAGGATGACTCAAGGAACTATGTGGCCTTATGTTTGTAGGGCTATTATCTGAAAGACTAGATTTTGCCTTTGTTTCTGTTGGTAGATTTAAGTCTGGAGTACTTTTCTAATCTTTTCAGCATCATAATGTGAAATATATCACAATATAAAACTTTGTATGTGTGCAGGTCATTGGGGCAAATTGAGGATACTGCTTATTATTGGGGACGTCTGATGGAGCTGCAGGTGGGGGTGTTGGTCCAGCTGTCCCAAGAACTAATAGGATCAATGTCTAATACAACTGTAAAACATAAACTAGGAAACTTGGCGTTATAGGATGGGAAAAGAACCATGTTTTGGTTCAATATAATAAAGCAGTTGCTGAGGAATAGTTCTGCCTAATAAAATGGTCCTCAAAATCAAGTGCATTTAGAAGCTTATTAAAATGCAGATTTTGAAGACTTTTTCAGAGATTCTGATTCAGTAAATATCACTGTTTCCTAGCAGATATAACCACATCGTGGAATGCACTTTCTCAGACCAAGGCTGCTGTAAGTAATTATAGCTTCCATTTATTTCTTTCTGGTTTAAAATTGATTTCCTGTTATGATTGGATAGATTACATTTTTTTTTCTATAGTGCTTTTGTGATAGGAAAATAAAGTCAAAGATTTTGGTTGGAAATTAAGTACCATATATTACAAAATGAACATTAATGACAGCTATTAAATAATAAAGGGATAATCAAGACACTATTTTAGGTGTCAGGAACATTAACACTATGGCATATAAAATACTAAAATAATTTGTGCTATTTGTTCTCCTTTAATAAATTTGTTCATCTGGTATGTTGAAATGAAGATATAAAACAAAATGAATTTTGGAGTATAGGGCTATGTCTATGTAGAAGGCTCAGAGTCAGAGAGGAAATGAAAGGAACAAATTTTTATTTAAATTCTATTTGGTTAACGTATAGTGTAGTATTGGTTTTAGGAGTAGAATTTGGTGACTCACCATTTACACAGCTTCTTTAATGGACTGTGAGTTGCCTCTTTTGTGGCAATAGCAGGCTGTTTTCTGTCAGTAGTGTTGAAGAATGTCTATAGGCAACCTGTTTTCATTTGTGTTCTGTCCAGTTGTCTGCAGTTTAGGAACCCAAATTTGACAAGTGGTGCATAGTCCCTTCAAAGGGAGCCTTTTTCCTTTTTCTTTTTTCATTTGCTGTCCAGGAAAATTACTCTCCTAATCTGTCCTTTCTTTGTTTTCTTTTGTATCCTACCTGAATTTGAGTCACTTATTTTTTACTGTGTGAATATGGTATTTTCTGTACCCTCATCTTCAGAACTGGTTTGAAAATGCATCGAAAAAGGTACTATAACCTAGATTTGGTCATAATGTAGGGTCAAATGAAGCATTATATATATTCTCTCTCTTCCATATGAGCATTATATATCTACAATGTAGGAATAGTTTTTATCCCCAGTTTAACTTAACCTAATTTAGAGCTGAACTGTCAGTTGTCGTTTTTCAAAACTATTGTGTTTTTAAAAATAACTTTTTTTTAAGTTTATTTATTTTTGAGAGAGAGAGTGTGAGTGTGTGCAAGCAGAGGAGGGGCAGAGAGAGAATCCCGAGCAGGCTCCGCACTGTCAGCACAGCAGCCGATGTGGGGCTTGAATCCACAAACCATGAGAGCATGACCTGAGCTGAAACCAAGAGTTGGGTGCTTAACCGACTGAGTCCTCCAAGTGCCCCTAAAAATAACTTTCAAGGATGACAGGGGGCTTATAATATAAATGGGAGAAAAAGCCTGATAACAGAATATCAATGATTATTCCAGTTTTGTGAGTACATTGTACCACAAAAATCTGAATGAAGATAAATCAGAATTTTACACAGTGTTTATCTCTGTGTGGTGGAATTTTGATGGTTTTAATTTCATTTTTTTATACCTTTTCTGTGCTTTACAAGCTTTCTCCTGTAAGCATATAATTAGGGGAAAATGGTTTTTAAATCATTGAGAACATTGGTGGTTATACCAGAAGTTGACTTCTGTAAAGTGTATGGAAACCTGAGTTCTATCTCGTGAATTTTGTTTTTATTGTGAAACTTATTTTATAGACAGAGACTTAAAAAGTTGTAGCTGTTTGAACAGTTCTAAAATTTGAGTCCATCTGAGTTGTTCTTTTCTAATTTTTGCCTGTAAATTGCACAGGCTATATAACGATGATGTGCAACATACAATGTTAGAAAATGTACTGTTTCGAAAAATAATAAAAAAAAGGTCAACAAAACAAATAGAAACTCTTTGATATTCTTCAGTATCTTTTTTAAAAAATTTTAAAATATGTGTATTTATTTTTGAGAGAGATAGAGAAAGAAGGAACTGGGGGAGAGGCAGAAAGAGAGAGGGAGAGAGAGAATCCCAAGCAGGCTCCGTGCTGTCAGCACAAAATCCCCACAAGGGGTTCGATCTCACAAACTGAGACCATGACCTGAGCTGAAACCAAGAGTCGGGTGCTCAACTGACTGAGCCACCCAGGTTCCCCTCTTCAGAATCTTTCTGATTTTCTTGTCCAAATGTGGGCAGCATTGTACTACTTGTTACTATAGCTGAAGTAACAAACAATGAAAAAGCTAATACTACAAAAAGGCAGTCCTGAATTTTTCCTACTTTAGAGAAAGGTGTCGGACAATATAATTTGTGACTGTGTAAATCAGTAGTAGCTGATTTATATACAGAATTAACCTATTTGTTGTGATGGTGTTTGAACTTTAGCTGAGACACATTGAAAACAAATTAGAAGTTGTCCCTACAAGTACAGCTGTGTTTGATTCTGTCATGGATACCAAGAAATCTTCTGCAAGTGCTACCAGAAAAATAAGTAGAAAAGGTATGTGTGTTGTTGCTTCCAGAATTACAGATGTATTACATTTTTGATGTTTTCTTTCAATTTAATTTCCTTCTATAGTCTGGTATATTTGCTTGCTCTTTTGTCCAAGACCATACCTCATCAACATTTAGGTGTTTTGTCTTCGGTGCTGAGTAGTTATGAAGCAGCTTCATATTCAGTGACTACTGATGGTGCTTTCACTATCTTTTGATGAGGGACTTTAGCATCATTGCATCACCTTTGACAGTGACTTTTCATTTGTTTTTCGTGATAAGAATTTGATTTTAAGTCTTTGGGATTATGTCTGTATTTTAAATTCACAGATATATCACTTTGAGATTTAGTCGATTTAATAAGATTTACGTATTGTTTAGGGGGTTAAATCATAATTGGAATTATGTATCTCATAGGTAAATTGACACAATGCCATTACTTTCTCTGGTTACCTTTCATATATGTACTTGTGTGGTTTCTTACTTAATTAGTGGACTAGAACCTGGAGGTTAGTACTTTCCATTAAAACTGTGATTTTTTTTTTAAACCTGTGAGTCTGTTGGATTATATTCGATAATTCCTTGTTTGAGTGAGAGCCTTTGACCAAAAGGAATTTTGTATGTAGAATCTGTTTTGCATTTTTTTTGTTCAGAATGCAGTTTTTTCCTCTATAGATTGAGTGGTTTGTAATAGTTTAATTTGAATGTTTTCTGTACACGTATATGATATCCAACTAGAGATGCCAGAAATAATAGATACTTATTTTCATAAACACTACCCAAATTCAGAGGCAATCGTAGATTATATCATATGTTCTTACAGACTTTCTTTTCCTTCAGATGGTAGATTCCTGGATGACTCTTGGGTTAATGCTCCAACCTCCAAATCTTCAAAATCACGAAAAGAGAAATCTCGCAGCCCTCTCAGAGTTACCACCCTGGAGAGTAACATAAGGAAAAATAACCGCGTGGAGTTTCGTGAACCTTTGGTTTCTTACAGGTTAGTGTTTAACAGTAAATTATCAACTAGGATTAGCTTGTAATATTTACATTAAGATTATGGTTTATTTTCTGAGTTTTTCATAGCACTGTGGCTCTAGTATTATTACCTTTTTCATTTCCCAAAAATGTAGAGCAAAAGTCTTGTATATGATGAAATATTGACTTTCTACTCTTTCACAGATTAAATATTTGGGAGGAAGAAGTAGTGACTCCAGGCTACCACCATTGTAATATATGTTTCCTTCAGACAGATTATTCAGTCTCTGGAAGTGTGGCTTTTTTTTTTTTCTTCATTAATATCTCAGATTAAGTGTTCTGCATAATGAACTTTGTATAGCTTAGTTTTCTCCTTCTTTTTCCCCTTCTCCTCCTTCCTCTTCTTCTTCCTCTTGTTCTTCTTCTTCTTCCTCTTGTTCTTCTTCTCCTTCCCTTCCCCTTCCCCTTCCCCCTTCCCCTTCCCCTTCCCCTTCCCCCTTCCCCCTTCCCCCTTCCCCCTTCCCCCTTCTTCTTCTCCTTCTTCTTCTATCAATTACCTGAAATTTCTTTCCTACTGAGAATGTGAATTGGTTTCTTATTTTAATTTGTTGCCAGTGGCTCCTTTCAGCAACTTATTGTCAGATGTTCAGGATTGATGTATGAATTTTGATAGAATGGATAATATAAAATGTGTTTTTTTGTTAGCTGATAATTTAGGATTTCAGTAGATAAAATTAGAGAATTCTATATTTGAGGAATATTTTACTAATGAAAGTATTAATGCTCTTAATATAAAAAATAGTAATAGGTGATAAACACTGGGCCTTATATTCTTTGTTTCATTAACATTTTTAGTGTTGTAAAATGTCAACCAGTAAATCAAGGAGTTTCATGATGGTGCTAGATACTACTGGGTATATGTTTGTGCTCTTAAATTTGAGATAAAGAATTTGAGAGATAGAGGTAGATCATGAGTTCATATCAGTATAACATCAATATTTGATTTGATGCAGTTTTGAAATATCTAAGTGAAAATATTCAGTAGGCATTTGAAAATTTGGGTAGGAATGTGTGTGGAAAGAGGGCTGGGAATGTAAATTTGTGAGTTGTCACTAGTGTTGAAGCGATAAAAATGGTGAAGAAAATATAGAGGAGAAGGCCAGGGAATTAATCTGTGTAAAAGTTCATAGTTTAGTAAAAGGAGAAAGAAAAATGTGGAAAATAATCGGAGTTGAGAAATCTTTAACCACACAAAAACAACTTGCCTAGAAAAATAATCACTATCGGAATTGAAACTAAATTACTCTTTATTCATATTCTAATACTCTTCCTGCAAAGAATACTACTTGAAAAGAAAAGAATACTACTTGATATTTAAAATTTTATAAATTATGTATCTTTTAAAATAAGAAAAAGTACCTATAGGGAAGCTGTGAATAGAATGTCCTTCACCTGGCTGACTCCATTCATCAGTCAAAACTTCGGTTTTGGCACCTTGTATCTGAAACATTGCCAGATGTGTTTCTATCCTATTCCATTCCCACAGCCTATTTAGCTCTTCCTGTATGCTCTAATAATACAATATAACTTCTTCTGTTGTATATATATTTTCGTGTTGCTTTATATTTTGATTCCATATCTAACCATTACATTAGTTATGTAAGGCTGTAAATCTGTCTTATTCTCAGAACATCAGCTTAATGCCTATCATTTACTAAGTATTCCATAAATATTTTTCCCTAACATTTATTATGAAAATTTTTATATTTACAGAAAAGTTGAAAGAATTGTACAATAAACACCCTTCTATGTATTCAGTAAATATTTAATGAATGAGTGAATGAAAACTAAAAATACGATTTTCTTTTTCTGGTGGGGAGGGAAGATCAACTGTCCTTCCCTTTTTAAGATTGTGACATGATATGCAAACTACCGTTTTATGCTTTCTTTTATTCTTTACATTTGCTAATTTTATACCTAAATCCTTCTAACTATGAATTGTTCTGGTCTGGTAAAGGTAGTGCAAATAACTGAATTTAGTCTTGATCTCTAGTGGAAGGGAAGCTACATGAGTCATTTCTCAGTCCCCATCTTGTTTAATAATCAACCACTCAGAACGGGGTCTGATGTTTTTTGGGTCATGGATTCCAGTGAGAATTTGATGAAAGCTGCAGACTATCTCCTTAGAAAAATGCATATACTCATAGACTGACAATAGATATAATTACCATATTATACTGCAACAGAGTTATGGCTTTAAGAATTTTTGCGATATTTAGAGTTTTGTGCCTTTCCACGAAACATCTAGATCCGTGCTGTATAATAGAACCAGTAATGTGAGCCATACGTACAATTTAAACAGTTTTACTAGTCACATACACAGACACATGAAGATGTTTTACATTCTTTTTCTGTTGTCATCCTGAGTCTTTAGAATCTGGTATGTAATTTACATTGTAGCACATCTCCCATTGGGGCTAACCATATTTCAAGGGCTCAGTAGCTACATGTGGCTAATGTCTACTCTTTGAGACATTGCAGATCCAAATTTTATAATTTTGTTGGCTATTTTTTCATAAATCATGTGCTGTTGTTACTGCTGAGGCTTGTCTTCATTAACTTCGCTTTTAATAAACTACTTCTGTTTCTAAAATATAACTTATTAGAATGATGTATAAAATAAAAATAATCTCTGGAGGAAGACTTTTGTTAATGTTTTTATGAATAAAGACTATGGGCTTTGTGATACGTACTTTGGCTATGCCTAGTTGCCTTTGCTTACTCCACAATTTCCAGATGTGCTATACAGAGTTTGAAGCTACCAAAAAAAGTGATCTATGGTTTAGAGAGGTTTAACTTTACTTAACTACATTTATTTGAAGGAAAATATTTATTATACCTCCACTTTATTTGTACTCCCCATCTATTTGTTAATTTGGTACATTATTTAGAAGTTACAAACACAGAATTTGAGAACTTTTTTCCCGTACTTAAGATTTCATAGAGGAGTAAAATGCATATTTTGGTAATAAGTATCAAGTGAATTTCTAAAGTCAGATTGTAATCCTATTTTCTGGAGTTCTTAAGGAAATCTCTCCATGTTTTGCATGTTTCTTATTTTACATATGCGCATTATGATTTAGATTATTTGCTATCTAACTTGATAGAGGGGGCACTGAGCATTGAATCTTAATGTTAGTGATGAGCATTTTGTTTTTTAACCTACTGGAATTTCTAGATTTTAAAAAAAATCTCTAATAATAGAATTCTTTCAGTTTGGTTTCAGTTTGTTTTTTGTGCTCTTTATTTAAAGCTTATTATTTTTTAATAATAGGGAAATCCATGGCACACCTTCCAATATAAGTCCTAGCCATCTAGAGTCAAAGCATGTATATTGTGTGGATGTTAATGAAGAAAAGCCTGAGAGTGGGAACCGGAGGATCTGCAATCGAGAAGAACGGAACATACATTGCTGTGATTTTGAGAGCTCCCAATCATCTGTCATCAATGATACAGTGGTTAGGTTTTTAAATGATCGACCAGCAATTGATGCGTTGCAAAATTCTGAATGTTTGATTAAGATGGCAGGTCCTGTGAGGACTGAGGAAGAAAAGCCTAGTAGAGCAAAAGGAAATGAGAAGGCTTCTGTAAGTAACATGGGCCATGATGTTGATCCAAAAGTGTTACGGATAACGGACTCTTCTCCGTCCTCTACGAGTACTTGTAATTCCCAAAGATTAGATATTTTAAAGCAGCGACAACATGATGTCAAACTGGAAAAACTCAAGGAGCGAATTAGGAAACAGTGGGAACACTCAGAAGAAACAAATGGCCGGGGCCAGAATCTGGGTCATATTGACCATCCAGTAATGGTTGTTAATGTTGATAACTCAGTGACAGCAAAAGTCAGGAAAGTGGCAACAGCACCACCTGCTCCAACATATAAAGGTTTGTAGTCAGTCTTTGTATCTTTCTCTCTTCCTGCCTTCTTGTCCCCCTTTCTCCCTAGGGTGCATTTGAATAGAGAAGGTCATCTTTAGAACAGGGTGTGATTCTCAAATCAAATGCTTAAGAAATTAATTCAAGGTGCAGGTTAAAAATACAGATTCCTGGATGCTACACTGGATCTAAATCAGAATTTCTCGGTATAGAGTCCAGAATTAGATTTTTTAACAAGTCCCTCAGGAGATGAAGAACCCCATCTGAATAGTTAATAAATTGAAAAAAAGAGAAAATACGAATTAGTGTCGTTTTTAGAGAACTGCCAGAATTTTACTCTTATTCCACCATTGTATTTGGATTGTTATTAGGAGTTCTTTCAAAAGTAAATATTTAAAATTATAATTGAGTTAATTCCAGTTACAGTTGGTTACAGAATATTTTGGCACTGATATTTTGATCCTGTTATTTGAAGCTCTTGACAGCAAGGGATTTCCCCCCACCCCCACCCCATGTTTGAGAAAACAAATATTTAAATCAGATTTATACCAACATAGATAGATTTTCATTGAGAAAATCCTTTTCTAAGAGAATTTCTGCTTTGTAGCCAACTCAAGTTTTTATATATGGTGGTTTTAAGGAGATTGTATTTTTATGTTCCTGAACTTATTTTCACAGAGTTATTCATGTAAAGTTTTTAATTAAAGAGTTGATTCATTGATCAGATCAGTCTGTGTTAGATTTTTGTCATTAAAACTTCTGCTACCATAGCCTTTCTTCTGTCAAAGTTCAGTTTTTCTAGATAAGTGTATGAAGATCAAAAATTGTCAAGATTCATTTTTTCTGTTAATTTTAAGTTATTAACAAACTAGGACAGTTTTTGCTATAGTTAATTTTGTTTTGTATTTGTCTACCAAGTCTAACTTTTCTCTGACCAGCTTTGCAGTTTTTTTGTAGTCCTAAGGTCTTCTTCTCCAGAATGAATTTTATTTGTGCGGTTAGAGCAATTATCGGTTTTATTATTTTTTTATTTTTTTAATGTTTATTATTTATTTTTGAGAGAAAGAGAGAATGAGAGACAGAGAGCAGGTGGGGATGGGCAGAGAGAGAGGGAGACACAGAATCCGAAGCAGGCTCTGAGCTGTCAGCACAGAGTCCGTCGCGGGGCTTGAACCCACGAACTGTGAGATCACGACCTGAGCCTAAGTCGGACACTCAACCAACTGAGTCATCTAGGTGCCCCAGAGCAATTATCAGTTTTATTTTGTGTTGCTTATTATATTTTGATAATGATAATTAATTGTGAATTAGATAAAAGGTGGATAATTTGCATTTTATCCTTGCTAATTTGTGATAAACTTGTGAGCAGTTCCCTTTAGAATACTGAAAACTTGTTTTGTTATTCAGGATTCGTCTACTGTATTATTAATTAAATTATTTCATATCCTTCTAGTCATTTGTGTACAATGTAGTAATTGTCCACACCGTTGACAGAGCAAATAGCAAATGTTCTTATTGGTTGTGAGATAGTGATTATCCTAAACTTTTGCTATATTAATGTCAGATCCATTAAATAAAGATTGTACATTTAAGGTGTGTTTATTCTAGAAATCAAAGTTCTGAAATTCCAAAAGTTATTCCAGTAAGGCAAAGCTAAGATGATCAACCTAAATCCATATTTTATTTAATAATTTACAAAAATCTAAAAATTAAAAATAGGACGGAACAAAACAAACGCAACCCGAACGAACCTGAGTGAAAATCTTAAAATCTTAACTTCCTCTGAGTTGGTGATTGGATTTCGCACTTACCTTTTATTTAGTAATTTTTTAACCTGTTAGTTTTCATATTAAAATGTTTTATAGGGACACCTGGGTGGCTCAGTCAGTTAAGCATCTGACTCTTGATCTAGGCTTGAATCTTGTCTTGGGGTTGTGGGTTTGAGCCCCACGTTGGGCTCCCTGCTGGGAGTGAAGCCTACTTAAAAAAAATTTATAAATAGAACTTTTGGGGGCTAATTTATGAACTATAGCATACATTTGTGAAATTATAACAGAATATGGTTTCCAACGTCCTGAGCAATGGATTTATTTTTCCCAACACTGAAAAACTATTCTTGTCAACTTTTTGCCAATGTAAATGAACAGGATCGTAACATACTATATTCTAAAGTGACATTTTACTTTCATTTGTTCAAATACGTAATAAATTCACTTGGTTCACAATTCAAAAGATGAAAAGGATGTACCAGGAAAATCTCTTGTTCTGCAGCTCCCTGGTCCCCTTTCAGGTTATTACTTGTGTTAACAGTTCGTATATTCTTCCAGATAATTTTTGCGTACATAAATAGTATGTGTGTGTTTAATTATTTTCTTTCTCTTTTTATGCAGTTGTTAGTATACTAAACCCATTCTAAACCTTGGTTTTCCATTTATGTTTTTTATGTTATTCATTCATTCATTCATTCATTCATTCATTTATTTAACGTTTATATACTTATTTTGAGAGAGATACACAGAGTGAGTGGAGGAGGGGCAGAGAGCGAGAGGAGAGACAGTATCCCAAGCAGGCTCCACACTGTCAGTGCAGAGCCTGATGGCGGGGCTCAAACTCAAAAACTGTGAGGTTATGACCTGAGCTGAAATCAAGAGTCGGACACTTAAATGACTGAGCCACCCAGGTGCCCCTGGTTTTTTTTTTTTTTTTAAATTTAAAGACACGAAAAGTGTTCTATGATTCTGCTTTAAAATTTCAATTTAAAAGTAGTGAACACAAGCAGTGTTTATGTGATTTTTGTCTTATACTTAGTTGTTTGCATACATTTTTCTCCCTGGTGTAAATGCCCATGAAGTTTAAGACCTTATATTGATCATCCTTATTTTATTTCAGAGCCTAGTACACTGTCTTGAGCATAAGTGCACAGTAGCTTTTTTATTCTAGTCAATAAATTCAACTAGTAATGAAAAAAGGGAACAAAGAATAGAAATACAGTAGTCCCCCCATCCTCAGGCGATACGTTCCAAGCCTCCCAATGAATGTCTCAAACTGTATAGTGCCAAACCCTATAAATATTATTTTTTCCCTATACATACATACATACATACCTATGATAAAGTTTAATTTATAAATCAGATACAGTAACATTAACGAAAATAACTAGAACAATTATAACAGTACACTGTAATAAAAGTTAAGCGAATGTGGTCTCTCAAAATCTTTAAATTTTTTTTAAGTTTTCCTTTAAGTTAAAAAAAATTTTTTTTTAAGTTAATTTACTTACTGTAAGCTAGGGAGGGGCAGAGAGAGGGAGAGGGAGAATCCCAAGCAGGCTCCATACTGGCAATGCAGAGCCCGATGCATGGCTCAAACTCACGAACTGTTAGATCATGACCTGAGACAGAATCTAGAGTCGGATGCTTAACTAACTGAGCCACCCAGACACCCCTCTCAAAATCTTATTGTACTGTCCTCACTCACCCTTCTTCTTGTGATGCTGTGAGATGATAAAATCCCTGTGTGATGAGATGAAATGAATGACATAGGCACTGTGACGTAGCATGAGGCTACTATTGGCCTTCTGATCATCTGATCCTGGGCCATGGTTGACAGTGTGTAATGGAAACTGCAGAAAGTGAAACAGCGGATAAGGGGGGACTACTGTAAAATTGGGGGACAGAAAAGGGAACTGGTGTAGATATTGAAAGCTTCTTAAACTTAACTTATAAATAAAAATGCAGATATAATGAAAGGCTCCCATGGAGATAAATGTTTCCTGAAGAGGAGAGGAGAAAAAATGATGGAGTTGAATGCAGAGAGATGGGGTGGGGACGATGGTGGTGAAAAGTTGAGAGAGCGAGAGATTTGCATGGGATTGCCACACTTTCTTATTACAAACTGTAGCTTGCAATAGCCTGGAGACTACGTTTACAAATTTTTTGTTGCATAGGCATAATTGCATGCCCCTTGCCACAAATGTCAGGTGAAATTAAACTTCTGTTCTTGTGCTAAAAGCTGAATAGATTCATTTCTATTAGACATGCAATTAGTTTACCAGTGCATTTTATTTAACACTTCTAGAGTGCTTTTATCAGTTTTTGACTCCAGTCTGTTCTTTATATTGATTTAATTTTACAAACATTTATGGGGTGCCAATTCTTTGATAAGTTGAGACCATCTGAAAATAGAAATCTTTATACTACTCCAGTTATCGTCCATATTCATCATTTTTATGATTTTTTAAAATAGCCTTCCAAGATAAATTCGAAGTAGGAAATCAGACTGTTAATCCCTAGGAAATAGCACATGTGTAATGTTTGTTGCAAGATTGAACAAGTATGTTTTAAAGACCTGTTTTCTACACCTTGGGTGCATTTTGCTTGTGTAGATAGCAGCTTGTCGGTTTGTTCAGCCATAGGCAAAATCAGCCAGATGGTAGCAATTAATGCCTGTCTTCAGAGGAAGAAGTAGTGTTGTCTCTCTCTTACTCCTGAGAAGAGTAGTTCTTTCTCTGAAATCCGTAATTTACAATTGACATTCTTTTATCATTTAATTGAGTGCTTCTCCATTTCTAGTCCTTTTGAAGAAATGGATATTGCTTCATCTCACTGAAGCTTACTTTTTCCCAACAGTATTTGTCAGCACATTATGTGGTAGCTAATTATGCATCCTTCTTTTAAAAGCGTATAAAGCTGCTCACCAGCATTTGTTTTTAGGGAAACACAAATCAAAACCACAGTGAGATACCATTCACAACCACTAGGATGGCTGTAATAAAAAAGACAGAAACAAACAAAAACACAATAACAAGTGCTGGTGAGGCTGTGGAGAAATCGGAACCCTCATGCATTGCTGGTGAGAATGTAAAATGGTAGAGCTCCTTTAGAAAATGGTTTGGCAGTCCTTAGAAGTTAAACATGGAGTTACCATATGACCCAGCAATTCAAACTCCTAGGTATGATACCCAAGGAAACTGAAAACATATGTCCACATAAAAACTTGTCCATGAATGTTCATGGCAACATTGTTAATACTAGCCCAAAAGTAGAAACTGTTCAGGTACCTATCAACTGATAAATATATAAATAAATGTTGATATATTCATGCAATGGAATATCATTCAACAATAAAAAAGAAGAAAGCTTCGATACATGTTACATGGTGACTGAAAACATTATGTCAATTGAAAGACGCCAAACACAAAAGGTCACACACATATTGTAGGATTCTATTTATATGACACTTCCAGGATGAGCAAATCCATGAAGGTGGAAGGGAGGTTAGTAGTTCCCAGGGAATAGCATGATGGAGGAGTGGCTGCTAATGGGTACAGGAAGTTAGTGTTGATAGGTCCATAACTTTGTGAGTATACTGAAAACCATTGAACTGTGTTCTTTAAAACAGTGAATTTTATGGTTATGTTAATTATATCTCAATTTCTAAGGCAACTTTGATAAGACTGTTTTGTATTGTTGGTATATATTAGGCTTCAATCCTTCAGAGACCAAGATTCGAACACCTGATGGGAAAGTGTGGCAGGAGGCTGAATTTCAAAACATGAGTCGAGAAGTGTATCGAGACTTAGCACTTCACTTTGCAGGTGAGAGTGGAGCGTTCTTAGATTTTGCATGTTTTATCATGTATGCTATCTGACATCATATTTAAACCTAAAATTGTCACCAAAATAAAGGTATTTCCTTTTTAACTGCATGGTATACCAAAGCAGTTGTGGTTTCAGTCATAAGGCTCTCTTAGCGTCTAGGCTCTGCTCCAGGATTAAAATTAGCACACATGGCTGATGAGACAGAAACTAGGTTATTTTTAACCTCAGAGACTCTCTGAGTCAGGCCTGTCTGATTTGAAGGAAACATAGCAGAGTCTAGTTGAAGTTTACTTCTACTAGACTGAGATCTTTGAGATGGTCAGTAATTTGGTAGGCAGCAGATAAGATGATACTACCATGAGGGCCAAATGCAGAAAGAAAAATCAACGTTATAGGAACGGAATACATTTAGAGAATTGGAAATAGGAGGAATTTACGGAAGGTTGAAGAGGGAAATGGGAAGGTGATACTGTAATGTTATGGAATGCTTAGTGCAATTTGGGGTAAGGTGATGCATTCGTAGTCTTCTGTACTTTTGTTTTACAGTTGTGGAAATGGAGGCTTACTGAGTAACTTCCCCCAAGTTTGTATCTATAGATAGAGTAGTTGAGAATGGAAGCCAAAATTCAAAGCCAACTCTGTCTGACTCTACAGCCTGAGATTTTTCTACTAAGCCCCCACAGAGATTTTGCTAATATATTTTGTGGTATTAAGTGTCCAGTCCAGTTTTCCTAGTATTATTATTGGGACAGTGTATTCAGGTTTTTTTCTTTTTTTCCTGAGATGGAAAAGGAGTATAATGTAATTGTTAAGAGTAAAGATTTTGGAATTAGCTTACAAGGGTTCAAATTCTTGCTCTGCCTCTTATTACTTATGTATATACTACTTGTGTTTTTCTCATCTGTAAAAGAGGGATAATAATAATATACCTCTATAGGTCAGTATCTTTACAGACCAGTAGAATGATGTATGTCAATGAATTCTTTAAGAAGTCTGCCTGGGGGTGCCTGGGTAGCTCAGTTGGTTGTTATCCAACTCTTGGTTTCAGCTCAAGTCATGATCTTGTGGTTTTATGACTTTGAGCCCCATGTCAGGCTCTGTGCTGACCACGCGGAGCCTGCTTAGAATTCTCCCTCTCTTTCTGCCCCTACCCTGCTCGTGCTTTCTCTGTCCCTCTCAAAATAAATAAATAAACTTAAAAAAAAAAAAAGGGTCTGTCTGTTGGGGCACCTGGGTGGATCAGTTGTTTGAGCGTCCAGCTTTGGCTCAGGTCGTGATCTCAGCGTTTGTAAGTTCAAGCCCCATGTGGGGCTTGCTGCTGTGAGCACAGAGCCCACTTTGGATCCTCTGTCCTCCTCTCTTTCTGCCCCTCCCTCTGCTCATGCTATCTCTCTCTCTTAAAACTAAACATTAAAAAAAAAAGTCTGTCTAGTAAGACTGCCTTCTCTTTCATGGTGGTTGAACTCTGTCCATTAGCTTCTAGCTAGGACTGACCCATCTACTTGTGTTTTAGGTTCCATTTACTCTTGTAAAAGTTTAAAGACATCACTTTGTCCTTATTTCCTTTCTTTGGCATCATCAAATTTTCCCTCTCCTCAAGGTTATGCCCATCAACAGACTGTTTGCTAACATGCTGTTATCTCAGCCATCATAAAAGAATGCTGCTTTTGGCCCTACTCTCTTCAGTTATTGCCTTGTTTCTCTCCTATTTGTGGCACAACTTCAGAAAGTTGCCTTATACTCATTGTCTCCGGTTTTTCTCCTCCCTTTCACTCTTGAACCCTTTTCTATTTGGGTTTTGCTCCGCCTTCTCTGTGGACTGCTAATGTCAAGGTCATCAGTAACTCCCACATTGCTAAATCCAGTGTTTGATTCTCAGTTGTCATCTTGATCTCCCTGCGACATTAGACATGATAGATTACTTCTTTCTTGAAACGCTTCACTTGACATCTAGGGTTCCTTAAGTGTTTGGTTTTCCTCCTGAGTCTAGCTACTCTTTTTCAGATTTTTTTTTTTTTTTACCTAATTAACTCCTTGATATCTGAACATAGTCATGCCCAGGGCTCAGTACTTGGGTCTGTCTATCCTTTTTTTTCCTTTTCTCTTCTCTTCCTCTCTCTCTCTTTTTTCTTTTTCTTCCCTTACTACTACTGCTACTACTACTGTTTATTTATGTACACTCTAGGCAGGCTCGTCTAGTCTCAGGACTTCAAATATTTTCTGTTGCCGTTGATTCCCAAATTTATGTCTCTGGCCCAGACTTTTCCTCTGCACTCAGACTTGTATCTAACTGCTAACTCTATCTCTCCCTTTGGATATATAATGGATTTCTCAAACTTAATAAATCCAAAATGGAGCTAACTAAATGGGGTCATGATACCCCCTTAAACCTACTCCTTTGGTAGTCCCTCTATCTCTGTTAATTCTATCTTTCTACTTCAGGCCCCAGATCTTGAGTCATCCTTGACTCCTCTATTTCTCTCAGACCTTATGTTTCATGTTGTTCAAAATATATCTAAAATATAACCACTTTCTCCACCTCACCACCTTTCTCCAGAGAAAGAGCAGAGCTCTATATGTATTTTAAAGTTTACATTTCACTACTACCTAGGTCCAAGCCACCATCAGTCTCTTGTGTGGATTATTGCAATAGCCCTCTCATTGGTCTTCCTGCTTCTGCCCTTTTAGGAAGCCCGTTATCATCACAACTGCTAGAGTAAGCTTGTTAAGATTTAGTTTAGATCATATCACTCCTTTGCCCTAAAACTTCCAAAAACCTCTCGATCTCATTCTTAAGTAAAACCTGAAGCTCTTTCAGTGACTCGTAAAGCCCCACACAATCTGGCCCTCAGTTATGTCTCTGACCGTGGTTCTCTCTACTCTGTGTTCATTTCACGGACACTGGCCTGCTTGCTGTTTCTCAGGTATGTTCCTACTTTAGGACCTTTGACTCACACTTCCACTCTGTTCAGAGTGCAGAGCTCTATATGTGTTTTAAAGTTTACATTTCTTCAGATCTGTAATTGAGGTTGGTTTTCAAGTTTATATGTGTAGCTAGTCTATTTCCCCAGATTGGAATTTAAAAAAATTAGTGAGTAGTAATTTATATGTGAAATGGCTTGACATATTTCACGAGCATAACCATAAAAGGGTTAATATTTGGGAATATTATTTTATGAAGTTTTATTCTGGAAGTTCATGAATATCTCAGATATGTAGGAATTTTTAAGTGAAATAAGAATCTGTGAAAGTACTCACCTGTGAGATTCTATAAATGATCCAACCCTGGCTTGGAAAGCATTACTTTTGTAACTTCTTCCAGTTTGTGAAATTGTGAAAATGAGGAAAATTTTTCGAGGGTTTTCTGGAAAACAACAACAATAGCAAAACAACACAACAACAAAACAAAGCAAAAATGAAAAACAAAAAATGAAAACTTAGAACTCAAACTGTAGGGGTAGTTAGTGGTAATCTTTAGACCTTTCCATAAGAGGAGTTGGCATTGGTAGCTTATGGGTCACAGAAGTAGCCTCAGCGAAGATTTTTTCCCCCCTACCTGAATCATGCTTTATGCTGATTTTTCTTACTGGGAAGAGGACGAATGGGTGGGTAGGAATCATTATAATGTTTGCTATAAGTGTTTCTGCTTTTCAGATGATATCTCTATGAAAGAGAAACCTGCTGAAAAAAGTAAAGAGAAAAAAGTGGTCAAGCCAGTGCGAAAAGTCCAAAAGGTAACACAGTTATCAAGTCCAGAAGGCAAAACAGGTTGGTTTTCTCAATATCATGCCCATCCCCATTACATAATACTGAAGTGGCATTCTATATGGAAATAATTGTTTTTTTTTTTTTTTAAGTTTATTTATTTTGAGAAAGAGAGAAAGAGCGCATGCATGGGGGAGGGACAGAAAGAGAGGGAGAGAATCCCAAGCAGGCTCCACTGTCAGCAGGAGCCTGACATGGGGCTCGAACTCACGAACTGTGAGATCATTACCTGAGCCAAAATCAAGAGTTGGATGCCTAACTGACTGAGCCACCCAAGTGCGCTGGAAATAAATACTTGTTAACCAGATGTTTTCATTGTTTGGCACATAGAAAAATTCAGTACATTTTATATATCATTATTTTGTATACATGTTTTATTGAGGTATAGTTGATATAGAATAAGCTGTACATATTTAGAATGTTAGTTTGATGAGTTTTCACATATGTATGTACTCATGAAACCTTATGTTCACCATAATAGTAAACATATCTCCCCAGCCCAATTGTTTAATCATTATTTTTAATAGAAATTAACCAGATTACAGGTAATGATTTTTATGTAGTAAACTTTTATATATAAAGGGATTGCCTATGACTGTCGCTACATCCCTTCACTTACTCTCAAAAGAGAATAAATGTTGCATGAGAAAAATATAACAGTCCATGCCAGTACTGGTCAGGCCAGACTCTAAATAGATCAGGACTGAGAAAAAGAGAATTCCCTAGTTTTGTAGTTATTAACACTTCAGGCCTAGTCTAGGTTGCCTGCATTTATAACCTGTTCTGTTCTGTTCTGTTCTGTTATGTCTAGCTTTGTTCTTTTGGTGAGTAAGTTAATTTTAGTGTCCTTTGGTTTCCCCGTATGTAAAATGGGAAAGCAGTAGTATTTTTCTCACAGGGTTGTTGTGAAAACTAAAATAATTAATACCTAAAAGCATTCAGTGTGTAGTATTTGGCACATGGTAAGCACTCAAATGTTAGGTATGATTCCATTAATAATAATTATTATTTCTGGTATATTGAAAATGGTTATTTAGCTGTCATATTTATGTTAGTGAGTAATTTGGCCTGAGAGAGTGGAGGAAGTTGAGAATTTGTCACTTTCAGTTTGGAGACATTCAGAATCAATCATTCATTCATTCATTATGCAGATATTTTTGAGCACTTTATACGTGTGACGCCCTGTGCTATACTAAGCTTAGGCAATACAGTGGTAAGCAGGATACACATGGCCCCTACCCTCTTGGAATTTATAATCTGGTCAGGAAAACAGTAGATAGTAGATACACAGTTATAATAGAATGTGACTAATGTATGATAGGGAATTATAGGAACATGGAGCAGGAGTGATGAGGCACTGGTGGTTTTTTTTTAATATATGTATTTTAAGTTTATTTATTTTAAGAGAGAGAAAGAGAGAGAGAGAGAACGAATGGAGGAGGAGCAGAGAGAGAGAGAGAGAGAGAGAGGGAGATAGAGAGAATCCCAAGGGGCTCGATGTCACGAACCATGAGATCATGACTTGAGTTGAAATCAAGAGTTGGACGCTCAACCGACTGAGCCACCCAGGTGCCCCAGAGGCACTGGTTTTTAACCAGACACTTGTTTTTCTGATCATAGACTAATCTATGGAATGTGAAGTAACAGATTTTGTGACACCCATTGTTAACCTCTAGATGTCAGAATGACCCTGACTATATACAAATCAAAATTTTATAAGAACGTGAATTATCTGAACACAAACAAAGCTAATTTTTACATTAAAAAATATGTCAAAGTGTTATTTTTATGTGGTATTATGTAATACTCTTGCCAGGGGCATAGTTTGAAATGAAGCACTGGGACCATTGTAACTTGTAAACACTGATCTTGGATTGTGTTTTTCCAGTTTTGTGGTAGACTAATTCCCATGTATGCACTGTGCAGTGACTGACAGAGAATCATTAAATGTGCTAAAGCTGTGTTAATAGTTTATCAATAACTGAAAGTCCCCTTTTACCACCAGCGACTGCAGTGAGACTATTCTAGAAAGCCAGAATTTAGAAATAACCACACAGCATATTCAGAAGCCAACATTTATAAATAACTACCCAGTATATTCATGGTTGCTTGCTTTTGATTCAGAAATCAAGAGAAGCTGAACTCCAAGAGAAGCCTGTTCTTTCATTTTGCCTAAGAACATAGTTTCTTATAAATAGATTGAACAGTAGACTTAAAGCCTTTTAAATATTTTAGATCGCTTAAGGTTAATAACAAGGTGCAAAAGCACTTAAAAAGTAAACACGGATTCATAATTCATGTTTCTTAATACTAGATGTTTTATTAAAACTGCAGTTTAATTGAAACTTTTAAATTGAAGCCTTTTTAAAAGAACTCTAAATTGGATGTCCTTTATTACAAATGCAATAAAATAGCATTACAGAAAGCTTGAAAAATGAAGAAAACAGAAAACCACTACCCTCACTTAAAGTACTAGTGTTTTGTTTATTTCCTTCCAGTAGTTTAAAAATCATAATAGTAGGTGATGTAATCATTGCATACATAACATTTTGTCTTTTTCTCTTAGCATTGTACCACCAGAACTTTTTTCTTATTTCTTATGGAAATTATAATTTGCAATAGCCACACAGTACTCCACCTGTGTTGGTGTATGATGATCTAATTTTAATTTTTTTACAGTCTGAAAGTAGTAAATGAAGAGTTTTTCTCTTAATCAACAGCTGTGTTTATTGGACCATACTTTCACAAACTTTTATAATGAGGGCAGTTTATACTGTTGGCGATGTTTGCTTTTTGAGTGTCATTGTTTTATGCATAGAAAAGTAATGTACAGTTCTGCTATGTATCTATAAAATATAATGTGAAATTCCTTATAATACCATTCCCTTAACAGTAATCACTGGTAACTGTGACATGTTTCTTGGGATTTTTTTCTTACGCTTAGCTGAAATCATTTGTTTATTCAGCAGACATACACTTTACTATGTGCCAGGTACCGTTGGTAAACCAAACACTTACTATACTTAAGATATGTTTTTTGTTGTGTGCCCAAACTGTTGAATTCAGTGCTCTGCTTCTTGAGGATTCAAGAATCATTAATGTTTGGTACTTAACGTCCAAAGCATTTTTTTTTCAATTTTTTTTTAATCTTTATTTATTTTTGAGAGAGAGACAGCGTGTGAGCAGGGAAGTTGCAGAGAGAGAGGGAGACACAGAATCCGAAGCAGGCTCCAGGCTCTGAGCTGTCAGCACAGAGCCTGACGTGGGGCTCGAACTCACAAACTATGAGCTCATGACCTGAGCCGAAGTCGGATACTCAACTGATGGAGAGCCACCCAGGTGCCCCATGTCCATAGCATTTTATACTTATTTGAGATGTGTGAATAAATCAAGATTTAAACAAACTGCTAATTAATTTTGGGGACATTGGGTTAAAAATTAGGTTGTAAACCCTCTGACTTTGGCATAAGATCAGCATAAGATTAATTATAAAACCTGTATGGTTGAGTAGATATACTTGAAGTTTTAAATTCAACCTGGTATGTGTATGTATATATTTTTTTAGGTAGCAGTCGTCTGATAAGTACATCTTCTTGGCGAGATGGACAAAAATTAGTAAAGAAGATTCTGGGGCCTGCACCCAGATTGGAGCAAAAAGAGCGAAGAACAGCATCAAGTGACAGAAGTGGAAGAGAAAGAACTACTAAATCTGGTGAGTAATTAAATTATTAAATTAAATTGTTTCAGTAATTAAAATTGTTGAGAAAAGCAATTAAAGATTGCTTGTATAAGTACGTAGAGAAGGTGAAAGTACTCTTGAGAATGCTTTCGGAATTTGGTTTATAATTGTGAATGTAGCTCAAAAAAGAAGAACTGTTCTATTGGGCTTGTCTGTGGATAATTCCATATATAGATGTTATGATGACTTTTATTAAGGATTCTATTTGTTATGTTAATTACGTTTAGCTGCCAGCTGCATAGAAAAGCATCATTTAATTAGGTTTTATTAGACTTTTAGGGACCTTAAGAGACTAAGTCCGATTTGTCTTTCTCTACACATACATAGGCAGACATTCATAATATTGGCTTTTTTTATTTGACAGATTAGGAAACAGGCCCTGAGAGAGAAGTGATTTTTTTTCTCAGGGTATATATTCAGTGGGTGGCAAAATTTGATCTAGAATCTAAAACTCTTTGGTTTGACCCTCAAGTCCATTACTTTTCTCTTTGTGAAGTATCTTAAATGCTCTTTGAGATAACTAGTTACTTGTTTCATGAACACTAATTTTGGGAAATGAAATATAAGTTAACTACAGGCCAGCTTTCCTTTTCAGGAACAAAATTTGCTTTAATTAATTTGAGCTTCTGGAATGGATTCAGTAAGAAATGCAATCACAACTATAATTTGGGATATAGAAATCAATATATACTTTGTATTTACTCCTCTTTACTTTCACTAGCTTATAAATAAACTCATATGCATTCTTGGTTTAAAATCAAGCCATGTCAATAAGCATTTAGATTTTAAAATGATTGTTTTTCTATCTATTTAATTTTTTTTCTGTTATTCATTGGAGAGTTGTGGCAGCTAAACATTGTTGGGTTTTGAACTCCTGATTTGATGGTTTGGGGATGGAGAGAGATAGTAATATTAAATATGTACATGGGAGAGAAATAATAATTCTCTATTAATACTTAAATATTCACATTAACAATAGATTTGTCTTTATTTTAGAAATATTAAAAATGCGTTGTTTAAATGCCAAGGAAGTATAGTTGTTGTCTTTTTTTTTAAGTTTATTTATTTATTTTTGAGAGAGAGAGAGTAAGCAGGGGAGAGGCAGAGAGAGGGAGAGAGAGAGAATCTCAAGCAGGCTCCACACTGTCAGTGCAAAGCCCGACTTGGGGCTTGAATTCACGAACCATGAGGTCATGACCTGAGCTGAAATCACAAGTCGGACACTTAACTGACTGTGCCACCCAGGCACACTGGAAGTCTAGTTTTTTAAAAGATTGAAATTATTCTCCTCTAAAAAAGGTGTTTTTCTTTCCTTCTATTATAGTCTTTAAACAACTTTATCGGATACTTGAATTTGAGTTTAGAATAAAGGAACATTCCCTAATTTTGTTCTTACTGCAATAAATCTTAGGAATGAATTTAGGATTTTCATACATTGCTAACAGTTCATATTTTGCAGGGCGTCATATTGGAAGAGCAGAATCTGATCCTAGATTGGATGTTTTGCATAGACATCTTCCACGAAACTCAGAACGTTCGAGAAGTAGAGCTCGGTCTGAGACTAATACAAAGAAATTAGCTCCATCTCTTCCAGATAATAAACAGGAGGACAATACTGCCTTAAATAAGGACTTTTTACCTCTTGAAATTCGTGGAATTCTTGATGACCTACAGCTGGATTCTACAGTTCAGGCTGCCAGGCAAGAAATAGGAGAGTTACAGAATCCGAAGTCATCAGCACCAGTACAAGCTCCTAGGAGTCACAGCCCAGTAAAAAGAAAACCTGACAAAATAACAGCTAATGAAGATCCCCCTGTTATTTCCAAAAAGCGCCACTATGACACAGATGAGGTACGACAGTACATTGTTAGACAGCAGGAGGAAAGGAAGAGGAAGCAAAATGAAGAGAAGAAGGCTCAAAAGGAGGCCACCGAGCAAAAGAACAAACGATTACAGGAGCTCTATCGGAAACAGAAAGAAGCCTTTACTAAAGTCAAAAATGTGCCTCCTTCTGAGCCATCAGTAACCAGGCGACTGCAGGAAACTTACTCCAAATTGCTACTAGAAAAGACCTTGCTTGAAGAGCCGCCTCACCAACATGTCACACAGGAAACTCAGGTAATAGTAGTGTCAGAAATACAAAGGGAAGTAAGTCATGATTGGAAAAACCTTATTCACCACTTTGTTGCCATCATTTCGAATATTCAGACAGACGCCCAGACGGTATTTAATAATGATGATCTTTTCATGAAACTTATTGTGTGTGAAGAGTGATTTGATAAATATGATTAGAAAGAAGTGCTCAGTTTAGCATTTCCTAGAGTGAGTGTTCCTGATCTCTGTTCAGCTCGTCATTGTTGTTAGTTCCATCCTTGCCTAGTTTTCACTGTGTTACTGAACATAAAGTTAGATGATGTTCATAAAAGCCTAGTTTTGTGATCTGTGCGGAACCTAGAGAATATCCTATTGTATGTGATGATTTTACGAGTATTGCTCTTGTTTTAAGAATAACATTCAGTACGTGCCATGTACCTACCACAGACTGTGTTAAAGGCTTTATAGGGTAAAGCTTCACTAAATCCTCACAACTCTGAGAAGGTAAGTACTATTACTATTTCTAGACGAAAAAACTGAGGTTTAGGAAGAGTATTATTTCCTTCAAATTACACAGTTAGTATTAGGTGCCCTTCTTGGATTTCAGATGCAATTTTGCTGTTAATTGTAATGGCTGCTTTTTAAGACAAACTGAATTTGGATTGGTTTTATTTTAGGAGAAAAAAGCCCTCACATTTCATGAATCTTTGTAAATTGAAGTGAATTAATATTAGTCTTATGTATTCCCTGAATATATCTTTGGGATGGGGGTCAGATGAATTTGCTGTCCTTTTCTCCTAGACCAGACCAGGGTATCAACCTTCTGGAGAATCTGACAAAGAAAACAAAGTCCAGGAACGTCCCCTAAGTGCATCTTCCAGTAGTGACATGTCTCTGTCAGAACCTCCACAGCCTCTTGCAAGGTAAAAAGGGGAGAATGAAGTACGATTAAGATTCTTTCCATGAAATTTAGTATAGTGGCCTAAGCTCAGTGAATTCTGTTGACTGATCTTCCTGTGTGAGCAAGAAGTTTATTTAGAAATTGGTTAGTATCTTCTGGTGGATACTTCAGCATGGTGTACATCTGTACTTGCTGCATACCCGATTCTGTTGTTCACTTTTACCTGTCCTTTAATATCCAACCGAAATGTCAGTTTCTCCCAGGGATCCTGCGATTGGAAGCACTCTTGCTTTCTCTGCATTAAACACGCAATAAACGTTTGCTGGATGAATGAATCACAGTGAAGTTAATATTTTAAAGGATTTGTGGTGAATAATTTTCAAAAGGCACATCTGTGTCCATTACTATTCAGAATTTCTTTAGATGACTCATTCCATTTTATCCATCATCCCTTTCAAAAGTTGTATTTAGATATGCATATGAACACGTGAACAAGGGCTGGATTGCTGATCAAGGGCTATTTTACTTGTTTATTTACAATTTTTTTTCTTGCTGTAATACATTGTTTGCAATGAAGTAAAAAAAAGTATGCATGGAATTTGAGGGGATTTTGAGTTCATATGGTTTTAAACAATTTAAAGTAACCATTTTGAGAAGAGAAGCGTTTGGAACTCTTTTGTGAGAATGCACAAATAAAGATCAAATCACATCCCAATTTGGGTCAGTATACATGGTCCTTTCACCCCATTGCCCCCCCAAAGAATAAAAATGCTGATAAGAATAGCTAACATTTATTGAGTACTTGTTAGTTTCCAGGCACTGATCTACATACTTTGCATATATTAGCTTATTTCTTCTTGTATTCCTTGAGTTGGGCATTATTGTTATTCCCATTTTACGGAAGAGCTAATTGAGGCCTAGAATTTAATTAATTTTCTCCAAGATCAAAACATAGTGGTGGAGAGGGATTTGAACTTCAGTCTGATTCCAGAAACTCTGTGCTTTTAACCACTCTACACACTGCCTCCCAATAAGTTTCATATGATTTATTTAAAGTTGTAAATAACCTTTCAAATTTCAAGCATAAATAAACTTTAAAGTTTTTTTTTTTTTTTGAATTTGAATACCTTCAGTAGGTGTACTCTTCAGTTCATCTCAGCCCCATTATTATTGTCAGACAGTCTTCTGGCTTCATGTCTCCTGTTTTACCTTTCCTGAGTTTCCTTCTAACTCTAAACAAGTTAGCCAGTATTAAAAACAAATCAAACGTAAACAGATCGATTATTGTTAGCTTGCACATGTTCCTTTCCTTTTTTTTTTTTTTTTAAGGTTTATTTATTTTGAGAGAGAGCTAGTGTGCACGAGCAGGGGAGGGGCAGAGAGAGAAGAGAGGCTGTACTGTCAGTGCAGAGCCTGACGTGGGGCTCGATCCCACGAACTGTGAGATTGTGACCTGAGCTGAAGTCAAGAGTTGGATGCCTAACCAGCTGAGCCACCCAGGCACCCCTTTCCTTTTTTTTAATATCAAATTTCTTCACCTTGAGATATGTAATCTTTTGCCTCCACCATCCCTCTACCCATTTCTTAGGTTCACCATTTCTGTTAGTAGTCTCACCATATCTCAGTTACTTTATGCTTGGAAGCATGGCGTTACTTTTCCATGACCTTTTTGCCCCGTGTTCTTCATTAGCTACGTGGAAAACTCCAAATTACGTACCTGACCCTGAAGACCTTGAAGATCTAGCTCAAAAGTCACTTCCCTTGGCTAGCAGAGTTTATTGTTTTCTCTCCACACTCTATTGAACTTTATATGTTTTTATATTAGTACTTATGACATTGTAGTTTAGCCATTTATTAGTGTCTCATCCCTGCTAGATCTTAGAAACTAAAGAGTAAGGATTTAGCCTTAACTGGATTAAGTCTTTCCATTTTTGTCTCCCCTGTGCCTCTATCATCAACATAGTGCCTGGCACATAATTGGCATTGAAATACTTGAATTTAAAGATCTTGGATTTTTACTTAGCAATATCTTTTATGTTTATAACTTCATTTTTTTGGTTGTTCATTTGTTTTTAAAGTTTATTCATTTATATTGAGAGAGAGAGAGAGACAGAGAGAGGGAGGGAGGGAATCCCAAGCAGGCTCCTCCCTATCAGTACAGATCCCAATGTGGGGCTCAAACTCATGAACTGTGAGATCATAACCTGAGCTGAAATCAAGAGTCAGATGCTTAACTGACTGAGCCACCCAGGTGCCCCTGTAACCTCCTTTGTATTCCCATTACTGCCAGCTTAGTTTGAGGCCTAATAACCAACCGCACACTTCATATTTTGTGGCATAGAATCTATGCATGAGTCTTCCTTCATTCCCTTTTTATAGCAGCCCTTCAACACCAAAGATTGCTATTATACAGCCTCTAACTAAACCTTGCGTGACATGCTTTCCATGCTTTTCAGTTCTCTTTTCACTCTGCTTCCCCTCCTCCAGGTAATTCTTTTGTATTTACTTTGTAAGGCTTCCCATTTCTCCATACTAGTTTGGTTGCAGCCTGTCCAGATAACTTTGAATCGTAATTTGATTTGTTGGGTTAGCCACGCATCCTAGCTTTCTGTCACCTGTGAATTTTATAAGAATATCTTTATGTCATCATCTAAAAATAATGGACAAGACCAAGGACAAAACTTCAAGTTATTTTTTTATAAGCATCTTCTTAATAGTTCACATTGAGCTTTAATTGTTTTTTATAATATCTCTAAATATACAGAATGTCCATGGTCTGGAAATGTAGGTGAATTATATAATGTCATCTAGGACATCTTTGTTTGGTTTCTCTATTTTATGGACAACCTTCTCTGTATTGTATATTCATAATGGGTATTCATAGTTTTGCATTGGTATTCATGGTTTGATGTTCATTAATTTTTTTTTTTTTTTTTAGAATGAAATTATAGGGGTGCCTGGCTGGCTCAGTTGGTGGAGAGTGTGACTCTTGATCTTGGGGTCATGAGTTCTAGCCCTATGATGTAGAGATTGCTTAAAAATAAAATCTTGAAAAAAAAGACATCGTAATAATCTCCTTATTTCTTCAGTATGTACAATGTTAAACATAAACATTTATTAAATATTTGTTGATTAGAATAATGACTCATGCCTATGTTAGTAGTTAGCAACCTTAAGCATTTCTCTTTTATATAACATTATTTAAAAAAATTTTTTTTTAATGTTTATTTATTTTTGAGAGAGACAAAGACAGAATGTGAGTGGGTTAGGGGCAGAGAGAGACACACACACACACAGAGTCCCAAGCAGGCTCCAGGCTCTGAGCTGTCAGAACAGAGCCCGACGCGGGGCTCGAAACTCACGAGCCGTGAGATCATGACCTGAGCCGGGACGCTCAACTGACTCAGCCACCCAGGCGCCCCATATATAACATTATTTTTAAAGGAAGGGGTAGAACCAATGTTGTAAAGAATTTTGTTCACAGAGTTTTAAAGGTTATAAAGCCTTCTCTTTAATTAATAGTTTAAGAAATATGTCTTAGTTGAAGAAAGCAGTTTGCATGATGACATTCCATTTTTATGAAAATAACAATGCCAGAACACAACACACACATAGAAAAATGTTTGGAAAAGATATAATTCTAAATGAAATATTAATAGTGCCTATTTCTCATTGTTTAGCTATGAGAGATCGCTGTCTTTTTTATCCTCTTTGCCTGTCCTTTTTTTTTTGGTGGTGAGTATGTGTTACTCTTACGAGAAAAAAAAAAGAAGTTAAAAAAACTGGTGGCTTAGTCATGAGTTACTGTCTTAACTAACATACTGTGACTTTCATTTCTAGAAAGGACCTGATGGAACCTACTTGGATGCAGCCTGACAGATTGAGCCCACGAGTCCACAATTCTCAACCACAGCCTCTTGCTGGAACAGCTGGAAATTTACTCTCCCATCTCTTGAGTCTAGAGCATGTAGGAATTTTGAATAAGGATTTTGAATCTATTTTACCACCCAGGAAGAATCATAATATGGCCTCAGGGCCATTAACTTTTACACCTCAACCATATCTGACCTCACCAGCTGCTCATCCAGATGCCTTGTTAAAACCTAATGCCAGCCAGTATAAAAGTAAACTGGATCGTATTGAAGCCTTGAAAGCAACAGCTGCTTCTCTGTCCAGCAGGATTGAAAGTGAAGCCAAGAAATTAGCTGGGGCTAACATTAACTATGGGTCAGTATGGAGCACTGAGTATGATGTACAGCGAACACCCCAAGAGGATGGATCTTGGACGAAGGCTCCAAGTCCACCTATGAAAGAGGATACTGAAGATGTTTTCTCTGCCCGAATTCAAAAGATGATGGGAACCTGTGTATCTCATGCAACTTTTGATGACGATCTTCCTGGTGTAGGCAACCTTAGTGAATTTAAAAAGCTTCCTGAGATGATAAGACCTCACAGTGCCATATCAAGGTTTAGAATGCGATCCCCCGGTCCCAAACCAGAAGGGCTGCTGGCACAATTGTGTAAGAGGCAGACTGACTCTTCTAGCTCTGATATGCAAGCTTGTTCTCAAGATAAAGCCAAATTGTCTCTTGGCTCCAGCACAGATTCAGTCAGTGAAGGGCCTCTTCTTAGTGAAGGGAGTCTCTCTGAAGAAGAGGGAGGCCATGATGGACAGCCCCCATTGAAGGTAGCAGAAATCTTAAAGGAAAAGGAATTTTGTGCTGGTGAAAGAAATGGTTATGAACCCATCAAAGAATTTCAGAAGGAAGCTGAAAAATTCTTGCCACTTTTTGGGCACATAGGTGGTACACAAAGCAAAGGACCATGGGAAGAATTGGCAAAGGGAAGTCCACATAGTGTCATTAATATTTTTACAAAATCCTATCAGTTGTATGGAAAAGGTGAGAAAAATAACTAAGCCTTGTGCTATTTGTATGTTAAGATAAATAATTTAATAATTCTGTACAAGATAATACTTAAGTACAAATTTTCATTATTCATTATGAGGATAGTGGGGACTTATTGTCTAAATTAGTCTAAGTTAATCTAAATTATCTGCAAGCTTCCACTAGAGTATTACAATTTAATCTTTAAAATTTCATTTTTTAGTTGTTACTGTCATGAACCATAGTTGATAGGTAGTTGTAGAAATTTTGGTCTACTTCATAGGTGGTGTTTAGGATAGGTATGTATCAAATATACACTAGGTTTTCTGTGACCATGGGTATGTATTTAGATAGAAAATAACTGTATTTCCTAATATAGTGATTGGTGAGTCATTGGGAATATAGTGGTCAAGAACTGACGGGCAACTGTAGTAACATTTCTAATATGGAAACTACTACTGCTTGTTAAACCTAATTTTAAAAATATTCAGACTTCGAACGGTAATGTAGCTATATATTGGGGTTGTGAAACAATTAACTTCTAAAGTTTCTTTCTTCTCCCTGATAGACTCAATTCCTTCAAATCCCTTTCTCTGTTCTTCTACTGTAGGTGGATGCTACTCATTTTATGCTAACATAACCTTAGAGTTTCCAGTTCAGAGAATGAGGCTGAGCCTTAAGTCAGCTATTGATATCTGTGGGTTTTTTATTTCTATTCTACACAGTGAGCAACTTATTTGATAAGTGAATTGATTTCATCTGTTCATTTAGGTTTAACTGGGTATTGCAGTGCATTTTTCTAGAATTCGTATTTAGCTACTTTGTTTTGATCTTGTGCAGACCTATTACATGCTGTTGGTCTCTTTTGTTTAACACTTATTTCTATATTAACACTATTTCTATATGGGGTATTTTTAAAGTATTTTTGATGAAAGCAAAATGCTTTTTATTTTTAATTTTTAAAAAATTTATTTATTTATGTATTTATTGGGGGGGTGGGGCAGAGTGTGAGTTGGGGAGGGACAGAGAGAGAGGGAGACACAGAATCTGAAGCAGGCTCTAGGCTCTGAGTTATCAGCACAGAGCCCGACACGGGGCTCGAACCCACGAACTGTGAGATCATGACCTGAGTTGAAGTCAGATGCTCAAGGGACTGAGCCCCCCACGTACCCCTCAAAATGCTTTTTAAACAATACCCGCATTTTTTTGTAAGAAAGTTGTGTTTTTTCTTAAATCCTTTTAGATTTTCATTAAGATTTTATAGTTAAACTGAAATACTTAGAGTTGAAATGATATCTTACTTAGGATTTGCTTCCAAATAGTCTGGGGAGGGGAGTGAGAAATGAAGGGAATAGGAAGTAATTCTTGAAGCTGCGTGATGGATTCCTTGGTTTCATTATGCTATTTTCTCTACTCGTATGTTGGCAAATTTCATTAATAAAATGTTTAAATTGTATTGTTAGATATAAAGATAAATTGAAAAGAAGCACTAATAAAAGCAAACTAAAACGTTCCCTAAATCCATATTGTTAATCCCCATCTTGTGGAATGCTTTGCTCGTGGTTGTTTTGTTTTTGTTTTAAAGCATATTTCAACTACTACTTTTGACAGGGTTTGAAGACAGGTTGGAAAGAGGAACCTCAGCCTCGCGGCCTTTAAATGCCGTCACGACCCCTGTGAGCAGTGTTTCATATGAAGATGACTTTGTCTCCTCTCCAGGGAGTGGGACTTTGACAGAAAGAAAATCAGCTCTTGAACCTAAGTAAGAAAATGTTGACAATATGGACTAAAATTCAAAGAGTGAGAAAACTTTACAAATGAGAACTGTGGTGTGACTCTTACTTTCCTTTGAAGACACAGTGTAGAGGCTGCATAGCATAGTACTTATTAAGAGCATGGGCTCTGGATCCAGACTGTCTGGGTTGAAATCCTGGCTCTCCTGATATTAGTTGTTTGTCTTCAGGCATACTGTTTAACCCTCTCTGCTTCGGTTTCCTTCTCTGTAAAATAGGGAAAATAAATCGTTCCTTCCTCATAGCATGTTATGAATATTCAGTGAAATAAAAAGTACTTAGAACACGGCCTGGCACATAGTAAGCAGAATGTAAGTTGTTAAATCAATCTGCGAACCCCTGGTAGAGGAGGATGTTGGGAAACTATCCCATGGTGTACTAATGTAAGGGGATTAAGAAATGGTTTTCTGTGATAGAATTGAGGATGACCCGTTAGATCCTTGACTCCATGATCCCAAGTAAATCAGTATTTATTTTTTCCTAATTGGGAGAACGTCTAAACTCTTGCAAGCCTTTGAAAAATTATATTAATCATATTAATATAGTATTATTAATCAATTAATTAAATTAATTCTTAATTGATACAATAGATACTATAGTATATAATATATTATAATACAGTATAAAACTATACTATAAAGTTATAATGTTAATATTTATTAGACACAATGTACAAGGCACTGAGAGGACTGAGGGGACTTTGCTTGTATTAACTCATTCTTACAATAGCCTGATGTCATAAGTATTATTGCTACTATTCCTGCTATAGAGAGAAAACTGAAGCATCCAGGTTATGTTACTTGTACACAGTCCTATAGTGAGTGAATCAGACTTTGCCAGGGAGAATTTCCTTCCTAAATCTTGCTACCATGTAAAGTAGTCTGTAATTACTCACATTCAATACCATTTTCTTCACAAATTACATATTGTAATCCACATAAAATTATTGGATGATGTTTTGAAAATTAGTTCTATCTGGTTAGACTAATGAAAATAAGTGTTATTAAAATTAAAGTGGGCAAAGTCTAGTTTTAAATTTTGAACTCTAAAGAAAAGATTAAATTACTTTTAAAGTTTATTTACTTAGAGAAAGAGAGCACATGCGAGTGGGGGAAGGACAAAGAGAGGGAGAGAGAATTCCAAGCAGGCTCCATGCTGTCAGTGGGGAACCCAGTGCGAGACTCGATCCCACAAACCATGAGATCATGACCTAAGCCAAAACGAAGAGTTGGACGCTCAACTGACTGAGCCACCTAGGCACCCCTGTATTTTTACTTTTAAGTGTCTGAATTATCCATTTTTATTGGTTTCACTTCAGTAGATAACTCCCTTAGATTTTTTTCAGTAATAAGTTAAGCCACAGGGAACAATCTAAACTTATGGTAGTAAGAAGCCAAAACAGGAAAGTGGAAGGTTATCTTTGATTATGGTTATATTCTCCTTGTGATTAATAGATTTTAAAATATCTACAGTTTTAGTGGTTTTAGGGTTTTTTAGTCATTCTTTAACCACTATTGCTTGTTCTTTGGCAGTATCGCAGCTGGCAGTGTGGGCCTTCAAGAGGACCATTGTAGCAGAAAATCTGCCTATGACCTGTCCTCTGTGGACATTACCTCCCAGCGCTCGTCAGGGGCCCAGTCTGCTGCATCATCTCGCTCATCTGCGTCTTCTAAAGGGAAGAAAGGAAAAAAAGAATGTAAGTGGAATTCTACATGGTAATGTTTTCTCTTACCAGTCATTTTGTGGTAGCGATCTAAAGGTATAATTTAATTCCATAAGAAGTTAGATGCATTTCTTTGTGATAAAACATAATAAGTTTTCATATTTTTTTGTCATTACAACAGTGCCTTTTGATATATAACATTATAAATCCTTTGTTTAATACAAAAGGAATACATTTGCAATGATAAAAAATCAAGGATTATAGATGGATGAATAGTTGTAAAAGAAGTTAAGATTTTTAGTAAGATTCCTTCCAGACAATTTGTAGGCATATGTAAATAGGAGATGTTACATGTATGGGATCACATTTTTTTTACATGCTGTTTTGTTCTGTCAGTGGGTTACAGATACCTTTCTCTGTCAGTTAATATGGATCACCCTTTGTAATGATTATCTAATGTTTTATTGTTTTAATATGTTGTAATTTATTTAGCAGATTCCCTGTTCCTGGACATTTAGGTTATTCTCTATTTCTTTTTTCCATTATGAACACTGCTGCATTGAATATCCTTATAAATGTATTTTTATGCATTAATCTGGTTCTTTCCCGTAAGGTAAAATCCTAGAAGTGAGGTAATGGGGCAAGAAGTATGTCATGTTTAGAACTTGGATATATTTTGTGGTGCCTGGGTGGCTCAGTTGGTTTAGTGTCCAACTCTTGGTCTCTGTTCAGGTCATGATCTCAGAGTTTCTGAGTTTGAGCCCTGCATCAGGCTTTTGCACTGACATTGCAGAGCCTGCTTGGGATTCTGTCTCTCCCTCTCTCTGCCCTTCGCTTGCTTTTGCACTCTCTCTCTCTCTCTCTCTGTCTCTCCAAAAATAAATAAACTTTAAAAAAAAAGGAATTTGGATACATTTTGCCAAATAGCCCTTCAGAAAGTTAATGCCACTTTATACCCCTAATGTGAGAGCGCTAGGAGAAATTATTTCTTAATCATTAACCTAGCATAACTCTCTTATAGATTGTTCTGAAAGTTTTTGGTGGGAACATTAGACATCATTTTACCAACACTTGCCAGTGTCTGTCTTTTCTTATGAAATACTGATGCAGTCGGATAGGCTGCTTCAGAAGTGTTCTGATATAAAAGAGCTCCATGGTTCCATAAATTTGGGAATGCTTTTAGAGTGAAGTAAGCTTCTTTCCTACAGGATTTATCAACACATTTAATATGCTAACATGCGCTATTTATTTTAGGATGAGGCTTGAGGCAGCAGTATGAAGTATTTTCCAAATTTATTTGTTCACAGAATCGTTTCTTCCGTCAACATGTTAGGTCATTTGGATTCAGCTGGACACATTTTGGGATGTGCTGAACTTGCTCAGTTCTTTTATTTTGCAATTGTTTTGTTTTGTTTTTGTTTTTATTATTTGAGAGAGAACATGCATGTGCATGCTTGTGCGGGAGAGGGGCAGAAGGAGAGGGAGAGAGAAAGTATCTTGAGTAGGCTCTATGCCCAGCACAGAGCCTGACACCACAGAGCCCGATGTGGGGCTTGATTTCATGACCATGAGATCAAGACCTGAGCCAAAATTAAGAGTTGGACAAATAACCGACTGAGCCACACAGGCGCTCCTGCTTTCTTAGTGTCTCACCTAAGGTTACTAGCTAGTTGTTGGTAAAGCCTGGATAATGACTTCTCACTCCCAAATCCACCTTACCTTCTACTATAATGTACTATACAACTTAAAATGATCTAAAATATAATTAGATGAAATATAGGTAGTGTTTTGTGGAATTCATTTACCCCGATCCCCTCTTACAATGCCTTTAAAAAAAAGCAAACCCTATATAATGTACTTTATACTGCATCATGTAAAACTTAGTTTCTCCTAAATACCCAAGTTCTAAAATCAATGTAATTTTTATTGTATATGCTCCATCTAGTGGTGAAAAAGAGTGTCTGCCTGCTCATACAAAAATAGTCTCAATAATGGTTGAAAGTCCTCGGTAGATTAAAGTGATAATCATAAGAAAATATTTTTATCTTAATTTAACTTTAAAATATATAAATATACTCTCATTTGGCAATCTTTTAAAGTAGGGACAAATATTTTCTGTGTATATGGGCTGGAGTTTAGATCTTTCTTGCAAAGACTGTTGTATACAGTTTCTAGTTGGTTGAAATCAAGAGCAATTTTTAAATCGTGTGGTTTTTTCAAAGAATAAAGAATTAAATTAATGAATAAAGATTAATGAATGAATTAAATTATAGTTAAATTTATAAATTTAAATGAAAAAAGAAATTCATTTTTATTGTAGAAAAATTAGAGATACCCAGTATAGCAGCTTGCTTTTAGCCTAGGGATCATAAATAGGTTTTAGATTATAGAGTCCATTCTGATTGATAATTCCTTAGATCATTTGTGTGTTTTTAGCCCCCCCTTGTGATAATGTGATCAGCATATCTAATTCATGGTACACATCTTTACATAGCATCCTAGAATGAATTACCACAAATGAGGTGAAATTTTGGAGTCAAAGGGGAACAAAAATTATTTTTATGCATTTTTAAGTTGTCCTCCAGAAAGGATGTATCAGTTTGCACTCCCATGAAAACAATGAGTATCCTTTTCTGTATGTACTGAATAATACTCGGGGCTTATAAATATTTGCTAATCTAATAATGAAGAAATGGCATCTTATTTGAGGTGGTTTGCATTTCTTTGATTGCTTGCTGGGCTTAATACTTTTCATATGCTATGGTTGTTTTCACTTTTTATTTGTTTATTTATGTATTTATGTAATTAATTAATTAATTAATGTTTATTTTTGAGAGAGAGAGAGAGAGAGACAGAGAGACAGAGAGACAGAGAGAGACAGAGCACAAGCAGGGTAGGGGCAGAGAGAGAGGGAGACCCAGAATCTGAAGAAAGCTCCAGGCTCTGAGCTGTCAACACAGGGCCTGATGTGGGGCTCAAACTCATGAAGCTTGAGATCATGACCAGAGCCAAAGTCAAGACACTTAACCAGCTGAGCCACCCGGGTGCCCCTCATTTTTCCCCTTATTCCCCCCCACCCTTTCTTTAATGTTTATTTATTTTTCAGAGAAAGAGAGTGCAGCAGGGGAAGGGGGAGAGAGAGAGAGAGACAGAATCCGAAGAAGCAGGCTCTAGGCTCTGAGCTGTCAGCACAGGGCCTGATGCAGGGCTCAAACTCATGAACTGTGAGATCATGACCAGAGCCAAAGTCAGATGGTTAACCGACTGAGCTACCCAGGCGCCCCATTTCCCTGCTTTTTTAAATGTAACAAATACTTCTCCATGTTGCTGTTGATACACACATCACATGCACTGGACTTAAAGTCATGAGGCCTGTGTTTATGTCCTATTTCTGGTCTTTGATCATGTATCCTCCGGCAAGTTATTTAGCTTCACAGATTTCTAGTTACCTCGTTAGTAAGTTGAGCAGATGGTATTCAGTTCATAACATGTTTACAAGAGCGATAAAGTAACATATGGGGAATGCATTTTAAATTACAAAGTGTTATTTAAATGTTCAAGTTACTATTATCTATGTAATTTAGACAACTCTGCAGTTGTTGGAGGTTTAGGTTGAAATTTAAAAAATTTTAAAGTTGTACATTGAATATCATGCATAATTTGTGTTTATTTCAATAATCTATTTAAGATACTCCTAGAAGTAAGATTATTCTGAGTTAGAAAATAAGACCAGTTTTATGAATCTGGTCTGTGGTTCTTGTCGTAAATTCTTCAAAATGGTTGTGTAGTTCAGTGGCATTTGATACCATTTTTCTCCCACTCCTGGGTTTTATCCTTGAAAAACTTCTTCTTGGTTACTTTTTCATAGAGATAGGGTAGTACTTCATTCTTGCTTAATATGCTTGTCTTTTTTTACCATTTGGTTTAGGAACAATTTATTTTTTAACAGCAAGTGGAGGATATTAATGGAAGAAACTTCAGTCTCCTTAAATGGAAGCAGAAGGATGGACTACTTTATTTTATATGTGAAAAATAACTTTTATTTTTTTATTTTTATTTTCTTTTAATTTTTTTTAATGTTTTTTATTTATTTTTGAGACAGAGAGAGACAGAGCATGAACGGGGGAGGGGCAGAGAGAGAGGGAGACACAGAATTGGAAGCAGGCTCCGGAAGTAGGCTCCGGGCTCTGAGCCATCAGCCCAGAGCCCGACACGGGGCTCGAACTCACGGACCGCGAGATCCTGACCTGAGCCGAAGTCGGCCGCCCAACCGACTGAGCCACCCAGGCGCCCCGAAAAATAACTTTTAAAAATAAGCCACTTTTTAAATACTCTGACCTGTACATTTTATTACTTTGTTGAAATCGAGGTATCAGTTACTTCTCAGGAGCTTCTAACATTGGGAATCAGCTTTATAAGAAATTTGCTTTACAGGGCTGGATTCACTCACTGGAAATGTTCAGAACTCACTTCTTGATGAGGAGAAAGTACACTCCGGCTCAGAACGTGGCTCTCATCAAGGAAAGAAATCTGGGACCAGTAGCAAAGTTTCTGTTAAAGACTTTGAGCAGACTCTTGACACTGATAGCGTTTTAGAGGATCTTTCTGGGCATTCTGTGAGGTAAAGTAATACGTATTTTATCCTGTAATTCATATTTAATTAAAGTTACAATATCTTTGATGTTCAGAGAATCCATTCAATAAATTGCTGTATTTTCTGAATAGCCTTTGTGGTTTGGTTCATAGTTTGAGTCTTTATATTTTAATATATGGTCATCTCTCACCTAAACTATTATAGCCTCTCTTGGGAGTATTCTTCCTCTAGCACAATCCACCTTTCTATTCTAAATGCCATTGCCACAGTTGTTATGTTGACTCATCCTTTGACCAAGCAATTGCCCTCCTTAGGGTACTCTGCGAGCTCACAGCTACTCTGCAGATGAACTCCCAAGAACTGAACTTTACTTGAAGTGTTTCACTAGGCTGTCACAAACTATCTCATTCCCTTGGTCCATACATTCTTCTCATCTGTGTTCTTCCACTCTTTTAACACAACTACTTAGCATCCTTTTGTCTCATTGTTTATTTCTTCCTCAAACTTTTCTCTCCTGTTCAACTTACTTGATAACTCAAGCAGATTTTGACATCTCACTCTTCTATTGATTACAGGGCTTACATACTCTTTTTTTCTTCTTTTTAATATTCTATAGTATACATTTAACCTGTTGCTTACAAATGACCTTCAGTTGTTTCTTCATGTACAGTTTCTATTCCTTTGCCCACATGGCTTTTCTTTTCTTTTTTTTATTTTTTTTCGAGAGAAAGAGTGGAAACGTGGACATGTGTGAGCAGGGGAGGGGCAGAGGGAGAGGGAATCTTTTGTTTTTTTTTTTTTTTTTTTACTCTTAAAAAAAATTTTTTTTTAACGTTTCTTAAGAGACAGAACAGAGTATGGGCAGGGGAGGAGCAGAGAGAGGGGGGGACACAGAATCCGAAGCAGGCTCCAGGCTCTGAGCTATCAGCACAGAACCCAACATGGGGCTCGAACCCACAAACCGCGAGATAATGACCTGAGCCGAAGTCAGATGCTTAACTGACTGAGCCACCCAGGCGCCCCAAGAATGTGGAATCTGAAACAGACTCCACACTCAGTGTGGAGCCTGGCACTGGGCTCAATCTCACAACTCTGAGATCATGACCTGAGCTGAAATCAAGAATCCACACTCAACCAACTGAGCCACCCAGGTGCCCCTGTTCACATGGCTTTCTTATCTATTGCACTGATTTTGTCTTTCTGGAAATTTAAACTAACTGTATGCTTTTTCTAGTACAGTAGTGCAGTGTCACATACAGATAATCATTTTTAATGCTTTCGTGCTACATATCTTATATTGTTAATACCATCATTGCTGTATTTAAAATAGAATTTTAATTTCTTTTTCATTGATTTTGGAATTCAGAAAACTACCTTTCTTTAGAGATATTCTGATGATTTATTTACCAAAATCTGTAAAGTTAAACATTTCTGAAACAGAATCCATAGCCAAATAAGTTTGATAAATGGTCCATACCATAGACTAGAACTCTTCTCCCCACAGAGATTCACAGTGGATAAAATGATTTGAAGCTTTGATGAAGAGTCCAGATTTTTAAAAAATGTTTATTTATTTTTGAGAGAGATAATGGGAGCAGGAGAGGTGCAGAGAGAGAGGGGGACAGAGGATCTGAAGTGGGCTCTGTGCTGACAGCAGAGAGCCTTATGCGGGGCTCTAACTCAGGAACCGTGAGATTACGACCTGAGTCAAAGTCAGACGCTCAACCAACTGAGTCACCCAGGCACCCCAGAAGTGTCAGATTTTTAAAAAATTATTTCACCCATTTTTTTCTTAGCTCATTTGGCTTAGTCACTCTCTGTCCCCAGCTCTTTAGCTTTATGTTCTTTTTATTTTTGGGGAAACTTGTTAGTATCACTGGAACCATAGTTTTGGAAATACTAGTCTAGGTAAATCTTCTGGGCAGAGCAATAAAAATTCAGCTTATAAAACTGTAAGGTGAGGTTCAGGCAGAGTACTTGGTTTTGATATTGTGTTGTAATTTGTTCTTGGAAATCTATTAGACAGAAGTAATAAAATTCTTTTTATGTTCCATAAATGAAGTTGTCAGACTATTAGAAATAGTATTTCTATAAACCATGAATAGTAAATTAAAGGTCACGGTAAACAAGCGAGTGCCTCTTAAGACTACTTTAATTCAAATATTTATATGCTCGGTGTAGGAGAAATGTCTACCTTTGAAAACTATCTCCTGGTTTTATTAAAGCTAAAAGTAAACTTGTTTTACTGTGTTAGAAATATGTTAACTGGGCTAACATGCTTTATGGAGTACCTTAAGTAATTTATTCAATAAACAAATGTTTAGTGCTTGACAACATCTTCTTGTTATGAGAAATAGTAACTTTAATATGAGCCAGATTTCTCAGAGAGGGACTAGACCTGTGCCTTCTGTTGAAATAAATACCTTAAGAGTTATTCCAGTCAGTCAGACTGCTTCTGAGGGATTACTTCATATTAGAAAGTTCAGGAAAGAACCGTAGCATTAAAAGGCGGATGGAAACAAATGAATGTATATAAAGTACTTAAATATGGTTAATATGAAAGTAACTTTTTGCTGTGGCTCTGGGTTAAGACAGATAACAAAAGAGAAGTTTTGTCATTTGATTTTTAATACAAAATTATACTTTATTCTCTTTCAGAGATATTTTAAGACATTTTTTATAAGATAGGCTTGACTGACTTTACCTTTTATAAATAGCTATAATTTTATTGCTGTACAAGGTCTAAGTATATTAGAAGGTTTTGCCTCCACTATAATAAGTGATTTATTATATATGTACATTGTAGAGGAAAGAGTTAAGTGCCAATTTAATTGAGACTCCTTTTCTATTTTATTATTTTGGGCAGCGTTTGTGCCTTGCTCATTCACCACTGCAGATCTGGCAGTTAGAGACCTACTCCTAGTCATTCACTCAACATGGCGACTGTGTTCAATGATTGAAAGCCTGAATCACAGCCTTTAAAAGCTAGCGTTTAAATACAGAATGTAATGTGTGCTGTTCTTATGAAATGTTTAGCTGGTTCTTGAAGTAGTTTTCCTTTCTCTAACATCTTTATAAAACAAAACTTCTAGTGTCTCGTCAGACAAGGGAAGATCTCAGAAAACTCCAACTTCTCCCCTATCTCCAAGTTCCCAGAAATTGTTGCAGTTTGACCTTCCAGGAACTTCACTGGAAAGATCTAAATCCTCGGTAATAATGCCTCCATCTGTGACAGGATTTAAGTCTAATGCACCTTTTACTGACATGAACCCTCCTGCCAGCAGAACGCCCTCAGAGATGGCCTCGGCACCAGGCAAGTAGATCCATGTCGTTGTAATTTCAAGTACTATTTTTTCCCCTTAAAATCCTTTTTCTTTCACTCGAGCTGTAGGGAAATGTTATCTCAAGTGAATGTGATTACTTTTTGAAGTATTAAAAACTATGCAGGAAAAGAAGTACAGATTCAGCAGTGGTGATTTTCCCCGTTGTGTCAGCATTAGTCAAACACACCTGAAAAATGTACATTGTACTATTAATAAGTCACTGTCTTTTCCCACAATGGAAAACAAACTCTTTTGGCTCTTAATTAATTAATTAATTTAATTTTAGAGTGAGAAAGAGAGAGCGTGAGGCAGGGAGAGGCGCAGAGAGTGAGAGAGAGAATCCTAAGTAGCCTCCATGCTCAGTGTGGAGCCCCACCTGGGGCTCGATCCCACGACTCTGAGATCACAGCCCGAGCTGAAATCAAGAGTCTGCAGCTCAACTGACCCAGCCACCCAGGCACCCGCATTTTGGGTCTTAAGACAAGAAATGAATATCAGAAATCTGAGATGTTGCTTCACGTGAGCTTTTTTACATTTGACAGTTATTATGCCTTCCAGGTTCTAAGCGCTTTTCTCCTGCTGGCCTCCAGCATCGAATGGCGGCAGAACTCAGTTACTTGAGTGCCATTGAGGAGTCCGTGCGCCAGCTCTCAGATGTGGAGAGAGTTAGGGGCATATCGCTGGCTCAGCAGGAGAGCGTGTCTCTGGCTCAGATCATAAAGGTATTTGTGGAGTTTTCTTCTTTAGCTTTCTGGGTTTTTTCTCTTTTCTACTTAAAATCGTTTCAATGATGAGGTAGACAACAAAAACAGTAACAACAGCAACACACAAAACTTTATCCTGCCAAGTAGAAAAAAACAGCGTGACATACAGCACCTATAAATAACTGTGGGAAAACTATCACACAGAGTACTAAAAAGAAAATGAAACATCTGACATTTGGCAGCAAAACAGTAATTCGGTCATTCTCTCTCAAATCCTTTATTTTCCTTGTTCTCTGCTTTTTAAAATGACTGTGAACATCAGCTAATTGGACAGCTCTCAGTTATTGTCTTTTTCACTGACAAGTCAGAGATGACCTTTTATTTCTGTTTTTGCTTTTAATGTTTTATTTGTACCAGAAAGAAAAGTCTCTGAGATCTAGGTATTTGGTAAAGCCAGGATAATGTGCACTTTTCCTTAGCGAATAAACATCTAATAAAGGTCTACGTAGTGTTCCTACATAAAAGTTCTGTTGGTTATCTTTAAAAAAAAAACAAAAACAATAAAAGTTAGTATTTACAATATACTGAAATATACAGATTTTAAGTGTTCCATAGTTTGATTGGTTTCGATCAGTACAACCACCACCCTAATCAAAATATAGAATACTTCTGTCACTTCAGAAAGTTCACCCATGGTCCTTTTTAGTTAATCCTCTCTCCTAGAGAGTTACTGTTCTGATTCCTAATCACTGTGGTTTTATTTTTGCCTGGTCTAAAACTTCATATAAATGGTTATATACTTTGTACTCTGTTGTGTTTCGCTTATTTCATGTGGCATAATGTTTTTAAGATTCATCCTTGCAGTATCCATTGTTTTGTTTGTGTTGATTTTTGTCTGAGTAATATGCCATTGATCAGTGTAATGTAGTTTGTTTATCCCTCCTCCTGTTGATGTACATTTGTATTATTTCCAGTTTGGGGCTATTATAAATATTCCTGTTATGAATATTTTTTACAACTCTGTATTCAACATATGCTTTCATTTTTCTTGCTTTAATACCCAGGAGCGTAATTGCTTGGGTCAAGTAAAAGTGTATGTTTAACTTCGTATGAAACTGTTATACTGTTTTCCAAAGTAGTTGTAACATCTGACTCTCATGTGAGAGTCCCAGTTGCTCCCTGTCCTTGCTGTCATTTGCTATTCTAGGCATCCTAGTGAAAGTGAAGTAGTGGCCCATTGTGGTTTTAATTTGTGTTTCTTTGATGACTAATAGGTTGATAATCTTTTTGTGTATTTATTGACCATTCCCACATTGTCTTTTGTGAATATTCAGATTTTTTGCCTATTTCATAATAACGTTGTTGTTGAGTTGTAGGAGTTCTTTATATATTCTAGACACAGGTCCTTTTCAGATATATTTCAAGTATTGTTTCCCTGTCCTTGGCTTGCCTTTTAATTAAAAAAATTTTTTCTTTTTTGCCCTTTTATTTTTAAACTGTATCTTTTGAAGTGCAGAATATTTTAATTTTAATGAAATCTAGTTTTTAATTTTTTTCTTTTATGGTAGTCCCTTTTGTTTTCTAAGAAATCTTTGCCTATCCTAAGATATTAAGGTACTGTAACAAAAATATTCTTTTATGTTTTTCCAAAAAGTGTTATAGTTTTGGCTTTTATATTTAAGTGTGTGAACCCTCTCGTTAGTTATGGGGTGTCAAGAATGGACCAAAGTTTATCTTTTCCTTCATGTAGATTTTCAGTTGTTTCATCACTATTTTCTTAAAAAGACTTAAATTACCTAGGCACCTTTATCAACAATTAAGTAGTCACTTATGTGTCAATCTGTTTCTGGACTCTGTCCTTTTCCATTGATCTGTTTGTCTATCCTTAACTCCAGCACCATACTGTTTTAACATGTCTTTAGCGTGAGTCATGAAATCAGAGTGTAATTACTTCAACTCTGTTCTTTCTCAAGGTGGTTTTGGCCATTTTAGGTTTTTTTTTTTTAACATTTCTACATAACTTTTAGAATCAGTTTATCAGTTTATACAAAAAAAAAAAGAAAAGAAAAAAAATGCCTGGTATAATTTTGATTTGAATGGCATTGAATCTATAGATGATTTCCAAGAAAATCTAGAAATCTCAATTAAGTGTAATGCCCAAGTTATGAAATCTTATTTAAAAAAATTATTAAAAAAAAAAGAATCAGATCAGTTTGGGGGTAGACTTTATAGTTGTTTTTTTTTTCTGTACTATATAACATTAAAAATTTTTTTTTAATTTAATTTTATTTTTTTAATTTACATCCAAATTAGTTACCATATAGTGCAACAATGATTTCAGGAGTAGATGCCTTAGTGCCCCTTACCCATTTAGCCTGTCCCCCCTTCCACACCTCCTCCAGTACTACCCTCTGTTTGTTCTCCATATTTAAGAGCCTCTTATGTTTTGTCCCCCTCCCTGTTTTTATATGATTTTTGCTTCCCTTCCCTTATGTTCATCTGTTTTGTCTCTTAAAGTCCTCATATGAGTGAAGTCATATGATACTTGTCTTGCCCTAATTTCACTTAGCATAATACCCTCCAGTTCCATCCACATAGTTGCAAATGGCAAGATTCCATTCTTTTTGATTGCCGAGTAATACTCCTTTGTGTGTGTGTGTGTGTGTGTGTGTGTGTGTACATATACATATATATACCAATACCACATCTTCTTTATCCATTCATCTGTTGATGGACATTTGGGCTCTTTCCATACTTGGGCTATTGTTGATAGTGCTGCTATAAACATGGGGGTGCACGTGTCCTTTCAAAACAGCACACCTGTATCTCAGATAAATACCTAGTAGTGCAATTGCTGGGCCGTAGGGTAGTTCTATTTTTAGTTTTCTGAGGAACCTCTATACTGTTTTCCAGAGTGGCTGCACCAGCTTACATTCTCAAAGCTTTATATCTTAACAGTGGTATTTTCTAATTCATGAATGTGATATCTGTGTCTACTTAGGTTTTAAAAATATTTCAGCAACGTAATTTTCAGTGTAAAGATCTTACACATTTAAAAAATGTTTTTAAAAGTGTATTTTACTTATTTTGAGAGAGAGAGAGAGAGAACATAGGAGGGGCAGAGAGAGGAGAGAGGGAGAATCCCAAGCAGGCTCTGCACCATCAGCACAGAGCCTGGTGTGGGCCTCAAACTCACGAACTGCGAAATCATGACTTGAGCCAAAATTGAGAGTTGGTCACTTATCCTACTGGGCCACCCAGGTGCCCTGAGATCTTACACATTTTTAAATTTCTTCCCAAATATTTTATGTCTTTTGGTGCTGTTGTAAATAGTTTTTTTTTTTTTTCCGATTTTATTTTGTAGTTGTTCCTTCCCAAATATCTAAAGAGTGTTCTTTGTGTGGAATTGTTCCATACTTTGCAAGAAGTTCAGCATTCCTGCACCTCTCCCAACAAATGACAGTAGTACTGTCCAGTCATGAAAGCAAAAATTTCCCAGACATTTCCAAGTGTTCCCTTCAGGAGAAGGGGGAGGGACTTATAACAACTATGGTGGTTATGTCACTGGAATGGAGAAATGACCCCAGAGCCATGCTTACCTAGGAATCCAAAAAAGCACTGAGTTTTTCTACCATTTTATGGATATAATTATAATTCTGGGCTTTCGTATTTGTGCAGGGCATTGTATAACTTTATATACAACCTTACCACCTTTAGAAAACCTACATTTAGCACTATTCCAGAACCAATGAAAAAAATATAAATTTATAGGTAGCATTGTATGGAATAATGGAAACAAAGGGTCCTGGTGAGAAGGAGACCTTCTTTGGGGCAACATTTTTATGAAACTGCTCCTTCACAGCCAAAATAAAGGAATCATAAAATTCTGAGATGTGAGGTGTTATCTTTATGTTTACACATAGGACATTTTAATCTCTTCTAAAGAGTTAGGTACTATCGATTTTGCTTTGAATCCAGCTTTTTAGTATGAGTTCTTAGTCCTGTGTGCCTTGGAAATTTTTTATATTACTACATTGTTTGACACATAGTAGGTGGTCATTAAGTCTTTGATAAATGATTTATGTCCATCCTATTTGCTGTCTTTCCTTTAAGCTCTCATTGGTTGCTTCAAAAAATTTGTGTTAGGAAAATAGCATTACATGTAATATAGTCATTGTGTTAAAATAGTTTAGCGTCTTAGAATTAATAGTTGATCATTTTTTTATTTTGAAGGCACAGCAGCAACGCCATGAAAGAGACTTGGCCCTTTTGAAATTGAAGGCTGAACAAGAGGCTCTGGAGTGTCAGAGACAATTAGAAGAAACCCGAAACAAAGCAGCTCAGGTACTTAGTTTTGCAACGGGTACTGGTTATTTGTACCTAAATTTGTATCTTTGAAATGGTGTTAGTATTCTTTTAATTATATAGGAGTGTAAAAGAAAAGATGTAAATAATAGTGCTTTCATACATTATGCCATATGGGGTAATTTCCTGTCATTTGATTCCTGTGAAATAAATTAATCAGGATTTATCCCCAATTTAGAGAAGCGGCAACTGAGGTGTTAAAAAAATTTTTTTTAACATTTATTTATTTTTGAGACAGAGAGAGACAGAGCATGAACGGGGGAGGGTCAGAGAGAGGGAGACAACAGAATCTGAAACAGGCTCCAGGCTCTGAGCTGTTAGCACAGAGCCCGATGCGGGGCTCGTACTCACGGACCGTGAGATCATGACCTGAGCCGACATCGGCCGCTTAACCGACTGAGCCACCCAGATGCCCTGCAGTTACTTGTTTAAAGAAACCTCAACTCATGAACACTGGGGTTAAAAATTAAACTCCAGCAGTGATTTTAAGACTCTAGATTTTAAGACAAGAAACCCAGATAATAGTCTAATGTTTTATTTTACAAGGCATTTGATCCGTGAAACAATTTTACAAATTAAAGCTAATTTGGGGTAGGGAGAGACTGTGACATAACATAACATAAGCTCTCTTTTTACTCCTTTTTATTTTCAGGTCCATGCAGAATCATTACAGCAGGTGGTCAAATCACAGCGGGAAGTCACCGAAGTCCTGCAGGAAACAACTTGTAAAATAGCTGCTCAGCAAACAGAGACTGCTCGCCTCACCACAGATGCAGCTCGCCAAATCTGTGAAGTAAGAGCCATTGAGAGCCCTTTTCTTTTTAGTCATGCTGAGTAACTTTGGTCTTCACCGTAATGGGTTTCTAACATCTAGCAAATACATACTTTCTTTTTTTCAAAGATTAATTTTATTTATTTATTTAAATTATTTTTTTTAATGTTTACTTTTGAGAGAGAGAGAGAGACAGAGTGCAAGCAGGGGAGGGGCAGAGAGAGAGAGGGAGACACAGAATCTGAAAGCTTCAGGCTCCAGGCTCTGAGCTGTCAGCACAAAGCCCGACGTGGGGCTCGAACTCATGAACCACGAGATCATGACCTGAGCCGAAGTCAGATGCTCAACCGACTGAGCCACCAAGGTGCCCCGCAAATACATACTTTTAATCAGTGACTTTCAGTGGGAGCCATACACTATTGAATTAAGAGGCACCATTTATTGTAGTATATTATACATGTGAGTGATACAGACGCTGGAAAAAAAGATGGAGAAACTCTAAATGTCTGTCCTAGAGTAAGCTTTTAAAAAATATATTGACTTTATGAGGCATGGGTGGCTCATTTGGTTAAGTGTCTGACTCTTGATTTCAGCTCAGGTCACAATCTCATGGGGGTGAGATGGAGCCCTGCGTCAGGCTCCGTGCTGGACGTGGGGCTGCTTAAGATCCTCTCTCTCTCCCTCTTCCTTTGCCTGTCCCCCGCTCTCTCTTTCTCTCTCAAATACATACATACATACAAAAATAAAATCTTTCAAATATATATACTGATTTTATGATGTATAATTTACTAATAATAAAATATATCCATTATAAGTATACTGTTTGATGAGTTTTGATACATATGTAAGATACATTTGTCAAATAGATGTAGCTACCATATCTATATATATATATGTGTCTTTTTTATCTATCTATCCATCCCTATAAACGCCACCATAATCAAGAAAAAGATTACAGCTGACTCTTAGGGCGCCGGGTTGACCCAGTGGGTTAGGCGTCTGACTCAATTTTGGCTCAGGTCATGATCTTATGGGTGGGATGAAGTCCTGTGTCAGGCTCTGCACTGTTGCGGAGCCTGCTTGGGATGCGCTCGCTCTCTCTCTCTCTCTCTCTCTCTCTCTTTCTCTTTCTCCTCCTCCTCCTCCTCCTCTCTCTCTCTCTCAATAAATAGATAAACTTTAAAAAAGAAAGAATACAGCTGACTCTTGAAAAACATGCATTTGAACTGTAAAGGTCAACTGCAAATTTTTTTGACAAATACCTTACGGTACTATAAATGTAATTTTTCTTCCTTAGGATTTTCTTCATAACATTTTCTTTCCTCTAGCTTACTGTAAGAATTATATATATATACCCAATTATACATATATACAATGTAGTGTATAATATATATAATGTCCCAAATATGTGTGAATCAACTTTATGTTAGTGGTAAGGCTTCTAGTTAACAGTAGACTATTAGTAGTTCAATTCTGGGGAAGTCAAAAGTTATGCATGGATTTTTGGCTGCATGTGGATGTTACTAAAAAGCCACAAACCTGTGTTGGGTACAGTGGGATTGTGCAAATAAGTTTGAATTATTTTAAGAAAATTTTAGACAACACTAAGAAAGATTTCAAAAACGCTTCAAGTTGTCAAGGCAGTGACTGAATAAATACCAGATGAGTAATACATGGAGCCTTCGCAGAATTGCCTAATAATAGGGAAAACACTTGACATTGTAGGTCAGAAAACAGATAGGAAGTAGTAATTGAATTGATTCTTGAAGGAAGATTTAATTTTTGGTTTACTATGGCCTATTATATGACTTGAAGATTTTGTCTTAATTCATAGTGCTGTAACTGGATGAACCCTTAGAAATCATGTGCTCCATCCAACTCTTTGTTTTTATAAGGAAGCTATTGAGACTAAAAGAGTCTAAATGACTTGCCCACGGCACTTTACCTATAATGGCAGAATTAACTTGCTCTCAATCCAGTGACCTTTTTTTTTTTAAATTTTTTTTTAATGTTTATTTGTTTTTGAAGGAGAGAGAGAGACAGAGTGTGAGTGGCGGAGGGGCAGAGAGAGAGGGAGACACAGAATCCAAAGCAGGCTCCAGGCTCTGAGCTGTCAGCACAGAGTCTGACGCGGGGCTCAAACTCACAAACTGTGAGATCATGACCTGAGCCGAAGTCGGACGCTCAACCGACTGAGCCACCTAGGCGCCCCTCAATCCAGTGACCTTTCAAAGACACTATGCTCCTTCTCAGTTTCTGTGATGTTACCATTTTTTAATGTCTGCTTTTGCCTTGTGTGTGTTCTTATTTAGATGGCAGAGTTGACTCGGACTCATATCTCAGATGCCATTACTGCCTCAGGAGCTCCCCTAGCAACGCTGTATGACCACCAGCGGCAGCATGCTCCCGACTTCGTGAAACAGCTGAGGACCAGAGCTGAAGCAGATAGGTTAATATTCAGTCATTCGGCAAATGTGCAATGAGTGTCTACTATGTCCCAGGCACTGTTGTGCGCACAGGGAATATAGTTACAGACATACAGTTTGGGGGGGGAGATAGATATTGTAATCAAATATTCACTTAAGTGAAGTTACACTTACAAACAGGTTAAGTGTTACAAGAGAAAAGAACATATGTCCCTGAGATATGTGACAAAGGAATTTGAATAGCTTGGGGATGCAGGGACATCAGAGAAGATTTTCCTGAGGAAGTAAAGTTATGGGGAGCTCTAGTGGGTGAAAAGGAGTGAGAGATGTAAAGGAGAAAGAATAGGCAGGTCAGTACACGCAAAGGTAGGAAGAGAAAATGAGGGAAGACTAATGTGACTGGAGGCAGAGAGCAAAGGGGAGAATGGTAGGAGATAGTGCAGGGACCGGAGTATGGTAGGGCATTGCAGACCCAGAGGATTTTGGAGTTTATTCTACGAACAATGAAAAGTCATTTGAGAATTTTTAGGCAGCCTGGGTGATGTGATCATGCGTGTGTGTGTTTTTTTTTTTTTTCACATCACATTTTGACCGTCTCTGATTCATCAATTTTAAGGCTATTTATATTTATTGATACCTGGGGTGATTTGTGTTTATTTGTCATAAAGCAGAAGATACTATTTTCTATGCGTGAATGCCTTTCTCAGGTACTTTGTAATAGCTGTTTCAGAATTTCTGTTTATTCAAGATTTTATCTCGTATTGCTGTTAAATGGTTTTTAAAGCCCTTCTCTTATTAGAGGCTTTAAATATTTAATCAGGTTTTTTTGTTTTTGTAGGAAAAGTCCATCTGTTTCACTCTCCCAGAGTAAAGAAGGGACCCTTGACTCAAAGCATCAGAAATATTCCCCTTCATATGATAGTTATTCTGAGTCATCAAGATATAAGAATCATGATCGAAGGTAAAAACAGTATGATTTAGTAAAATCTGATAAATGGCTTAGACATTGCTTTTTCTTTTTTACTTTTAATCTCACTTCTTTATATGAAATAGTTTTTTCCCCTTCAAAGTTCGGACTTCCCCATTTGATTAGCTGATTTATAAAATAGTTGCTCCTTGTAGTAATGTAACTACCATTCCTTGGGAGCCTGCATTGTACAAGCACTATGTAAGTTTGTTTTTCCTACGTTTAATTTTAACCACCTTCCAAAACAGATACTGCCCTCATTTTATAGTAGGGAACAGAGGCTCATGGAGCTGTTAGAAACTCACCCAAGGTCACATAGATAGTGGCACACCAAGGAATTGAACCTTGGTTTATCTGACTCCAAGGTCTATATTTATTGTCCATTGCTAACATCCATATTTCTTGACATTACTGCATCTACTAATTTTTTTTTTTAAATTTTTTTTTTCAACATTTATTTTTGGGACAGAGAGAGACAGAGCATGAACAGGGGAGGGGCAGAGAGAGAGGGAGACATAGAGCCGGAAACAGGCTCCAGGCTCTGAGCCATCAGCCCAGAGCCTGACGTGGGGCTCGAACTCAGGGACCGCGAGATCGTGACCTGGCTGAAGTCGGACGCTTAACCGACTGCGCCACCCAGGCGCCCCTAATTTTTATCATCATAAAAGAAGATCATATACTTAGTTGTTGGTTCTTACGTGGTATTAATATCTGTAGTTTTCAATTCTGTCCTTGGGTTAGAAGATTTTCAAAGCCACTTTTCTAGCATTCCTCCAGGTAGGATACCCACATTGTCAAAGTAAAACCTCAATTAAAAAAATTAAGTCATGAGGGGTGCGTGGGTAGCTCAGTTGGTTAAGCGTCCTACTTCCGCTCAGGTCATGTTCTCACAGATTGTGGGTTCTAGCCCCGCGTCGGGCTCTGTGCTGACAGCTCAGAGCCTGGAGCCTGCTTCAGATTCTGTGTATCCCTCTCTCTCTGACCCTCCCCTGCTTGTGCTCTCTGTCTCTCAGAAATAAATAATACCAAAAAATAAAGTCATGAGACTAAAAAGCATTATTGTTGGGTATTAAGTATCTGCTATATCTCTGGAGCTGTATGATTTTCATTTAAGCTTCACTGATACTTTGTTCATTTAGGCTGTCCACTGTCCACTGGGTTACTACAGGGGATTCCTAATAGGTTTCCCTGTTCTCTTACCTTTCCCCAGTCTCTGCACAACCACATGGTACCTAGGTGATTTTTCTAAAATTTGCAGTCAATTTGCTTTTTTTTTTTCTCAAGTTTATTCATTTTTGAGAGAGAGAGACAGAGACAGAGCGTGAGCAGGAGAGGAGCAGAGAGAGAGGGAGACACAGAATCTGAAGCAGGCTCCAGGCTCTGTGCTGTCAGCATAGTGCCTGATGCGGGGGTCAAACTCATGAACTGAAAGATTATGACCTGAGCTGAAGTCTGAGGCTTAACCAGCTGAGCCATTCAGGTGCCCCTGCAGTCAATTTGCTATTCACCTGTTTGAAACCTTTGGTATTTCTTTAGAGCCACTTAGTAGAGCATGAAAGTTCCTTTATTATTGCGGCTTTGGTCCATGCCCCCTGTCTCTTGGCATTTTCCCCTTTTTCATATTCCACTAATTGTAACTACTCTATTCTAATTCTCTACAAGAACCATGCTCTCTTTGTCTTTTGTACCATTACATATGATGTACCTGTTTTCTAGACCTTCTCTCCTCTATTTCATTCAGTTTACTTTTACTGCCCCTCCAAGAATCAGTCTGCTCTAGATAATGCCTTCTATGTGTTCTCCCATAGCACTCCAAATGTAACTGTTACAGCCTCTACTGCCTTCTATATCCCATTCCTTTATTTGTCAGTTACGGACTAGACTAGAAGTTCTTTGAGGCCTTCATTTTCTTCACCCCCAGAAGAAGCCCTGTATCCATTAGCAATCACTTCCCCTCCTCCTCCTCCTCCTCCTCCTCCTGCTTCTTTTTTTTAAAATAAAATTTATTGTCAAGTTGGCTAACATACAGTGTGCTCTTGGTTTTGGGGGTAGATTCCTGTGATTCATTACTTAAATACAACACTTGGTGCTCATCCCAACAAGTGCCCTCCTCAATGCCCATGACTCATTTTCCCCTCTCCCCCCATCTCCCCTCCCCATTAACCCTCTGTTTGTTCTCTGTATTTAAGGGTCTCTTATGGTTTGCCTCCCTCCCTCTCTGTTCGTAACTAATTTTTTCCCCTTCCTTTCCCTCATGGTCTTCTGTTAAGTTTCTCAAGTTCCACATAGAGTGAAAACATATGATATCTGTTTTTCTCTGACTGACTTATTTCATTTAGCATAATACCCTCCAGTTCCATCCACGTTGCTGTAAATGGCAGGATTTCATTCTTTCTCATTGCCAAGTAGTATTCCATTGTATATATAAACACATATTTTTAAAAAAAAATTTTAATGTTTATTCATTTTTGAGAGACAGAGAGAGATAGAGCGTGAGTGGGGGAGGGGCAGAGAGATGGAGACACAGAATCCAAAGCAGGCTTTGAGCTCTGAGCTCTGAGCTCCGAGCTGTTAGCACAGAGCCTGACTTGGGGCTCGAACCCACTAACCATGAGATCATGACCTGAGCCAAAATCAGACACTTCACCAACTGAGCCACCCACGCGCCCGTCTTTTTTATTATAGCCATCCGAATGAGGACTGCTATCCCTAGAACTTAGCACACAGAAGGCAGGCAATCTACTGCGTGTTTATTCAGTGAGTGATTACTGGTACATACTGCTGAATGGAATAACTGAGGTTAATCCCATATCCTTCTGACTTTAAAGCACTTGCTGGCTCCTGCATTGTATCTTTTACCTTATAGCTATATTATAGGATTTATAATTTCAAAAACATTATTAAACTGGACATATAATTGCACAATATTCTGATAAATACTATTTTAGAAACCTACACAAAAAAACCCAGTACAAATACAGATACAGAGGTGACCAAATCTTCCTTGGGAGTGGGAGAAGGTATCCACAAGCACTTTGCAGAAATGATACTTGAACTGAGTCTTAAATTAGCAGTTTATTAGGCAGACAGGGAAGGAAGGGCATTTCAGAAGAGGAGAGAACTCATGCAGAGGCTCTCAAAACACGGCTTGTGATTGGCTATGTCTCTCCATGTATATTTAAATGAATGAATAAACTTAGGAAAGCAAAGGGGGAGAAAGGAAAACACTGACTTCGAAAACAAGTTTGCTGAGCATTTGGAAATTTAAGGCTTAAAGTCAGGGGAAGGACAAAGCTAGCTGATACAGATTTGAGGCTCAATCTAAATGACCATAGTTAAAATTATAGAGATGCATAATCCCTATCAAAATAACACCAGCATTCTTCACAGAGCTAGAACAAATAATCCTAAAATTTGTATGGAACCAGAAAAGTTCCCTAATAGCCAAAGCAATCTTGAAAAAGAAAACCAAAGCAGGAGGCATCACAATCCCAGACTTCAAGCTGTATTACAAAGCTGTAATCATCAAGACAGTATGGTACTGGCACAAGAACAGATACTTAGATCAATGGAACAGAATAGAGCACCCAGAAATGGACCCACAAACGTATGGCCAACTAATCTTTGACAAAGCAAGAAAGAATATCCAATGGAATCAAGACAGTCTCTTCAGCAAGTGGTGCTGGGAAATCTGGACAGTGACATGCAGAAGAATGCACCTGGACCACTTTCTTACACCATACACAAAAATAAACTCAAAATGGATGAAAAACCTAAATGTAAGACAGGAAGCCATCAAAATCCTCGAGGAGAAAGCAGGTAAAAACCTTTTTGATTTTGGCCACAGCAGCTTCTTACTCAACACGTCTCTGGAGGCAAGGGAAACAAAAGCAAAATTGAACTATTGGGACCTCATCAAAATAAAAAGCTTCTGCACAGTGAAGGAAACAATCAGCAAAACTAAAAGGCAACTGACAGAATGGGAGAAGATATTTGCAAGTGACATATCAGATAAAGGCTTAGTATCCAAAATCTATAAAGAACTTCTCAAACTCAACACCGAAAAAAAAATAATCCAGTGAAGAAATGGGCAAAAGACATGAATAGACACTTCTCTAAAGAAGACATCCAGATGGCCAACTGACACATGAAAAAATGCTCCACATTGCTCATCATCAGGGAAATACAAATCAAAACCATAATGAGATACCACCCTGCACCTGTCAGAATGGCTAACATTAACAACTCAGGCAACAACAGATGTTGGTGAGGATGCGGGGAAAGAGGATCTCTTTTACATTGTTAGTGGGAATGCAAGCTGGTGCAGCCACTCTGGAAAACAGTATGGAGGTTCCTCAAAAAACTAAAAATAGAACTACCCTACAACCGAGCAATTGCACTACTAGGCATTTATCCAAGGGATACAGGTGTGCTGTTTTGAAGGGACACATGCACCCAATGTTTATAGCAGCACTATCAACAATAGCCAAAGTATGGAAAGAGCCCAAATGTCCACTGATGGATGAACGGATAAAGAAGATGTGGTATATGTATACAATGGAGTATTACTCAGCAATCCAAAAGAATGGAATCTTGCCATTTGCAACTACGTGGATGGAACTGGAGGGTATTATGCTAAGTGAAATTAGAGAAAAACAAAAATCATATGACTTCACTGATTTGAGGACTTTAAGAGACAAAACAGATGAACATAAGGGAAGGGAAACAAAAATAATATAAAAACAGGGAGGGGGACAAAACAGAAGAGACTCATAAATATGGAGAACAAACAGAGGGTTACTGGAGGGGGTGTGGGAGGGGGGATGGGCTAAATGGGTAAGGGGGGCTAAGGCATCTACTCCTGAAATCATTGTTGCACTATATGCTTACTAATTTGGATGTAATTAAATAAAAAATAAAACAAGTTAAAAGAAGATTATAGAGATACATAAGATTGCCAAAGAGAGTATGTAGCATAAAACAGAAAGGGACCAAAAACAAAACACTGGGAGTCACCATCATTTTAAGGAAAGCCAGGAAAATTTAAAAGGAAGTGAAAGAAGCAGAAAAACTTGTTCGGAAGAGAGGAAGAGAAGCTGGTGAGAGTAGAATCAGAGAGTGTAACAAAGGAGAGTCTTTTATTTGACATTTAGTTTTGATATAATTTTGAGCTTACAGAAATGTTGCAAGAATGATACAGAGTTAATATCTTTTATCCACATTGCACCGATGTTAACATTTTACTACATTTGCTTTTGCAAGTGGAGGTTATAAAGAAGGAGGTAGTGATCAACACCATATACTGTTGCAGAAGAATTATCTATTAGATTTGGCAATTGAAGTTTAGGTAGAGGTTACAAGAACAGTTCTAGTAGAGTAGTTGGGATTGAAGCAGATGATGATTGTGATGTTGTGGAAAAGTTGAAATAGCCAAGCAGAAGCCCCTTTTCCCAGTAGCTTGATTTTAAAATGAAGGGGGAAGAAAAGTGATAGCCTGAGAATTGTGGTTGCCTCCCATGACTATTTAACAGTCAAACCTTCCTCTCCCCTACTCATCTTTCCTAAAACAGTTTCTTCTCGGACTTTTCTCTATTTAGCATTTTATGTTTTGTGTTACATCTTTCATCATTTCATATCTTGATCATAAGACACACTCCCTTAGTCAAATAAGTTTACTTTGAAGTAATTAACCTTACTTTCTCACCCCCTCCCCTTTTTTTTGGCTTGTTTCCATAATATCTATAAACAGAAGTAGCAGTGGTAGCAGCCGTCAAGAAAGTCCCTCAGTTCTATCTTCTAAGGAAAATGAGAGGAAGCTTCATGGTGAAAAGATGGAGAGTTCTATTGATGAACAGGTTCAGACCGCTGCAGATGATTCTCTACGAAGTGACAGCGCACCCTCTCTTCCTGATGAGAAAGGTAACATTCCTTGCACGTGTGTGTGTGTAGTTATTTGTTTGGGGAAGCTTCCAGAGCCCTTGGAGATGTTTGTGGCTGAGCTAGTTGATATGCTTAGAACATGATAGCGTGTGTGTGTGTGTGTGTGTATGTGTGTGTGTGTGAATCTGATATTAAATGTATCCAGGTGAAACGATTTCAAGGTTACATGTTATGTCAGTTACCCTTGCCAGTATTTTATTTTATTTTATTTTATTTATTTTATTTTATTTTATTTTATTTTATTTTATTTTATTTTATTTTATTTTATTTTATTTTATATGTTTGTTTATTTTTGAAAGAGAGAGAGAAAGACAGAGTGCAAGAGGGAAACACAGAATCCAAAGCAGGCGCCAGGCTCTGAGCTGTCAGCACCGAGCCTGACACAGGCCTCAAATTCACGAACTGTGAGATTATGACCTGAGCCGAAGTAGGATGCTTAGCCGACTGAGCCACCCAGGCGCCCCCCGCTTGCCAGTATTTTAAACACGATTGTGTGTGCCAATACCATGCTGTCTTGATGATTACAGCTTTGTAGTAGAGAATAAGTCTGGGATTGTGATGCCTCCTGCTTTGGTCTTCTTCAATATTACTTTGGCTATTTGGGGTCTTTTGTGGTTCCATACAAATTTTAGGATTGCTTGCTCTAGCTTTGAGAAGAATGCTGGTGCAATTTTGGTTGGGATTGCATTGAATGTGTAGATAGCTTTGGGTAGTATTGACATTTTAACAATATTTATCCTACCAATCCATGAGTATGGAATATTTTTCCATTTTTTTTTCCATTTCTTTATATCTTCTTCAAGTTCCTTCATAAGCTTTCTATAGTTTTCAGCATACAGATCTTTTATATCTTTGGTTAGGTTTATTCCTAGGTATTTTATGCTTCTTGGTGCAATTGTGAATGGGATCAGTTTCTTTATTTGTATTTCTGTTGCTTCATTATTAGTGTATAAGAATGCAACTGATTTCTGTACATTGATTTTGTATCCTGTGACTTTGCTGAGTTCATGGATCAGTTCTAGTAGACTTTTGGTTAGTCTATCGGGTTTTCCATGTATAATATCATGTCATCTGCAAAAAGTGAAAGTTTGACTTCATCTTTGCCAATTTTGATGCCTTTGATTTCCTTATGTTGTCTGATTGCTGATGCTAGAACTTCCAACACTATGTTAAACAACAGCAGTGGAATTTACCCAAGGGATACAGACAGGAGTGCTGATGCCTAGGGGTACTTGTACCCCAATGTTTATAGCAGCACTCTCAACAATAGCCAAATTATGGAAAGAGCCTAAATGTCCATCAACTGATGAATGGATAAAGAAATTTTGGTTTATATACACAATGGAATACTTCGTGGCAATGAGAAAGAATGAAATCTGGCCTTTTGTAGCAATGTGGATGGAATTGGAGAGTGTTACGCTAAGTGAATAAGTCATACAGAGAAAGACAGATACCATATGTTTTCACTATGTGGAACCTGAGAAATTTAACAGAAGACCATGGGGGAGGGGAAGGAAAAAAAAAAGTTAGACAGGGAGGGAGCCAAACCATAAGAGACTGTTACAAACTGAGAACAAACTGAGGGTTGATGGGGGGTGGGAGGGAGGAGAGGGGGGGTGAGGGGTATTGAGGAGGGCACCTGTTGAGATGAGCACTGGGCGTTGTATGGAAACCAATTTGACAATAAATTTCATATAAAAAAAGAAAACAAACACGAATGTGTGTCATAATCCTAAGGGGAGGCAAAGTAAATCTAGGACAGCATGCATGTGAATGGAAAATAGATATTAAAAAAAATTTCTTATATCCTATTATCGATATATAATATAATCATAAAAACAGAATACATTATTAGAACTTTACATTTTAGATAATATAATAAGGATACAATTTCTTACAGATAATGATAATGTCAGATATAGTAACTAAATTAAAACTCATTAGTTACGTCTTCCTGGATCATAAACAAGAGGTATATCCCTATCAAATCATGGGTAGTAAACAACATAATGAAGAAAACAGAATTTGGCAACAGATGACACCTTTAAGGATCGTTTTTTTAATGACTGCCTCTCAAGCAGTGTATTTGATTAATGGTCTAGAACTGTCGTCTTCAGAGCAGGATGGGCAAGGCAGTCTTGAGAGTACAAGAAGATTTTTCAATTTTGATTTTTCTCATCCCTTAAATTTTTTTTGGTAATCTTATAATGAATATAATTTATGCATAAGCAGTCTATAATTAATGCAGATTAATGCAGGTTAACAATTAATGCAGATCTTGTTACCCAGAACTACAAATACAATCTAGCTAATGAATATAGCTCTTGTTACCCAGAAATGGGGTGCTGCTGTAACAAGTATCAAAAATGTGGAAGTGGCTTTAGAACTGGGTAATGATTAGAGGCAAGAAGAGTGTTGAGGTGCATGTGAGAAAAAGCCCACGTTGCCTTGCAGAGACTATTGGCAGGAATATGGATGTTAAAAATGATTCTGATGAAGTCTGATGAAGATGGAAATTAGGAATTTGGTATTGGAAACTGGCAGAAAAGCAGTCCTTGTTATAAACTGGCAAAGAACTTGGCTGAACCGTGTTCTAGCTTTTTGTGGAAAGCAAAAGTTAGAAGAGATGAACGTGGATCATTAGCGGAGGGAATTTCTAAGTAAGGTGTTGAAGGCATGGCCTGGTTTCTCCTTACTGCTTATAGTAAAATGTGAGAGGAGAGATAAATTGAAGGAATTGTTAAAAAAGGAACCAGAACTTGAAGATTTGGAAAATTCTCAGACTATCCCTATTGTGAAAAATGAGAAAGCATGTTCTGGAGAGAACACCAAGGATGTGACTGGATAATCACTCCATAAAGAGATTACCCCTGGATTTAAGCAGCCATCTCAGCAGAAGCCAGGAATAGAGATGGGATTATACGAGTAGAGAGACTGCCAGTTAGGACTAAAGAGCACAGAGATGGGATGAAATTATACGAAGGCTTTCAGAGTTCTGGGATTCTACCGGATGAGACGGCAGAGCTAGGTTGTAACCATGCCTTATCCTTTAAAACAAGGAAAGAATGACCCTGACGGTGATTCAGAGATCAGCAGGGCAGCCATTGCCACCACAGGCCCAGGCCATACAACCCACATGGCAAGGCTGTCTCCTCATTGGTTTGAGTATGGGGCCACCTCCTTGGTTTCAGTTGTCCAGGCTGCCCTTGCTCTCAGCCTCAGGAGCAAACTATTTCCAGTGGCCGAGGAGATGCTTCTGCCCACAGGGGTAAGAAGGCAAGGCCACCCCAGTGGGCTTGAGGGCAGAGCATCTGGCCAAAGAGGGTCATTCTTGAGCCTTAAGATCTAATGGAATTTGCTCCACTGGAGTCTTGGACTAGCCTGAGACCCATCACCCTTCTCTCTCATTTATCCCTTTTGGAATGGGATTGTCTATTTTATGCCTTTCCCACCATTGTATTTTGGAAGCACATAACTGGGTCTTGTATCAAAGGTCCACAACTAAAAAGGAATTTTACCTCAGGATGAATCATGCCTTGAGTCTCATGGATGCCTGATTTAGATGATATTTAGATGAGACTTTAGACTTGTAGTTGGTGTTGGAATGGGTTAAGACTCTGAGGGCTCTTAGGATGGGTGAGTGTATTTTGAGTGCAAGAAGGAATTAATTTGGGGGAACCAGAGGATGGGATGTTATGGATTGAACTGTATCCTCTCAAAATTCATATGTTGAAGTTCTAACTTCCAATGTGACTTTATTTGAAGATAGGGCCTTTCAGGAAGTAATTAAAGTTAAGTGAGGTCAGAAGAGTGGGCACTTAGGTTCTGGTAAGAAGAAGACCCCAGGCATGCACATGCACAGAGAAAAGGCCTTGTGAGGACACAGAAGGCATCAACCTGCAAGTTAATAAGAACGGTTTTATCAGAAACCAAGCCAGTTGGCACCTTGATCTTCGATTCCACCCTCCAGAACTGTGAGGAAATAAATTTCTGTTGTTTGTTTAAGCCAGTGGTCTGTGGTGTTCTATTATAGTAATCCAAGCAGACTAATATAATAGTATTAAATATCAAGAGGCATGCTCATATCTTTATACTGATCGATGAATGTTTTTCAGAATGTTTTCGAAAATGTTTTATGGATTACTGAATTAAAGAGTAACGAAATTCATTTTAGGATCAGACTTCATAATGACACCTTCCACATAAAGAGAGAAATAAAGGATAGAGGAAAACAATAAAGAAATTATTTGTTAAGTTCCTCCTATAGGATGAATTTAACCCCTGCAAAATTTTATCTTAATAACAGTTGTTTGTGATTATAGTGGCAAAGACCGATTTATTTATTGAAAGTGTCCATGAGCCTCAGAAGGAGTAGATGTAACCATCTGTGACTTGTTTAATGTTGTTCTCAAGTGTTTGCCATGGTGCCAGTACCTGCAAATGTAGAATTGTCAAGTGACTAATTTGAAATGTCTTGAACCATGACTTCTTGATAGATTTAACTTGTTTAAACAATATGAAATTAAATTACTTGGACTTCTGCTTCTGGCCACAATGGAGGAATAGGACCAGGTTTACCCTCCCTCCTAAAACAAGTATCAGACAAAACATGTGAAGTGAGTATTTTTAAGACATTGAATATCAGGCAGTGAATGCTGTCAATTCATGAGAGATGGAAAGCAGGTGAGAGGAGCACTGAGATTGTCTGGGCTTACTGCCTGAGGGGAGTCTCCCGGCTGCACAGCAGGAAGCCCAGCAGCCTTTCTGAATTGAAGAAGTAGAGTTAGGAGTGTGGAGAGACTAAGGCAACTAGAATTCACAGGACAACCAAGATCCAAAGAAACTAAACCCTATTGAAGACCAGTGTGTAGAATAAAACAGGAGAAAATACAGGTCACCTTTTATTTGGCAGTGATTTCTTAGATACGACACCATAAGTACAATCCATGAGAGAAAAAATTGATATACTTTATCAAAATTAAAAAACTGCTCTGTGAAAGACACTGTTAAGAGAATTAAAAAGATAAGCCACAGACTGTTAGAAATATTTGTAAATCACATATTGGATAAAGGACTTAACATCCAGACTTATATAAAGGACTCTTAAAACTCAACAACAAGAAAATCAACAACCCTATTAAGCAATGTGCATAAGATCTGAACAGACACTTCATTGGAAGAAACTCTACAAATGGCAAATAGACTTAGGAAAGGTATTCAATATCATGTGTCATCAGGGAGTGGAAAATTAAAATCACAACAAGAATGTACACATGCCTTTTAGAATGGTTAAAATCCAAAAACCTGACAACAAAATATGCAAGGATGCAGAGCAACAGGAACTTGAATTCATTGCTGGTGAGAATGCCAAATGGTATGGCTATTTTGTAAGACATTTTCACAGTATCTTATAGTGACCCAGCAATCAATATGCCTAGGCAAGCATATTGAAAACTTAGGTCCTCACAAGAGCCTATACACTAATGTTCATAGCACCATTTTTCATAATTGCTAACAATTGGAAGATGTCTTATGAGGAGAATAAGCAAACTGGTGTAACACTATTTAGCAATTAAAAGGAACAGGCAACATCGTGAATTTTAAGTGAAGCGAAAGAGGCAAGCCCCAAAAGGCTACATATCCTATGATTCCATTTATATGACATTCTGGAATAGGCAAAACTTTAGGGATGCAAAACAGATTAATGGTTCCCAGGTGTTAGATAGAAGAGGAAGTGGTTAACTACAAAGAGGTTGCATGGGAGAACTTTTAGTGTGAAGCAAATGTCATATAAGGGATGTCCTGTATGGTTCTTTTATTTATTGACTGATACCATGCATTTGTCAAAACCCTAGAGCTGTATGTACATCACAAAGAGCAAACTTTAGTGTGTGCATACTAAATACACACACATCAACCAGGATGTTGGGGGATCTAAGATGGTATGCAGTCTGTGACTAATGAATCTTAACTTTATTAGAAATGTATAGCATGACCACATTGAAGAGAGTGGAAGGAAGAGGAGCTGACCTAAGTAAATTTGGAAAATGGAATTTTTGAGTAGAAATTGTAAGCCTATTAAATATAAAAGGAACAGTATATAAAGTATATTCTGATTGGTAAATGAGCTTTTCATAGGGGTACAAGTTCACAGTTCTTTACATATGTATTAGGATTGAACGAATAAGTAAATGGACGTTGGATGATGGTAGGGGTCAAGTTTCTTCATGTTGGAAAAGGATGTTAGATAACACAAGAAAAGAAGACTAGAATGAATCCTGTGGTGCTGAACTCAGTAACATCAGTGTGAATCCGTCTTTAGATGGGTGGATAGATACAAGAACAATTTGTGTGTGTGTGTGTGTGTGTGTGAGAGAGAGAGAGAGACAGAGAGAGAGAGAGATTATGTGTGTACACGGGCTAGTATACATGCATATATTACCTAGCTCTGTTCATTGACAGGGTGAAGAAACCGTGACACTCTAGCAGTAACAAGAGTAACCAGTGCCCATAATTATGGTTTCTAGATATTGTCCAATAAAAGAAAGTAGAGCTCTTTGGAGAAATGAGACTGGTTCTCGGACTGGGCAGGGAAAATGCAAAATGAACCTGGAGCATCTTGTAGTACTAACTAATAAGTAATGGTGCCCAAAAACAAAAAGGAAGGGGAGTGCATGTCAGAGGCAAACAAGAACCAACCTAAGAAGAGCTGTTGTGTTTTAGGTTAAGCATGGAATTGATGAGTTCTAAAAAACTTCTAATTTGCATTTCTTTGCTAGCAATATTAAATGTTGTTTTTTTGGTTTTTTGTTTCTTTACTTAGTTTGGCCATTTGTATTTTTGAAGGATCTGATCATGACCATTTCTCATTTTTCTGTAGGAATCTTAGTAGTTTCCTAACTGGTTTGTAAGAGCTCCTTATATATAAAGTATATTACACTTTTGCCATATTTCTTGTACTAGTGTTTTTAGATACTTTAGAGACTTTTTTCCTTGTTTGTAAGGTAAGTGAACTATTCCAGGTCTACAATTATTAGTGATCAGCTCTATGAATTTATGTTAGATCGTCCCATAAAGAGGCAGCAAGGGCTACTAAATTGAATACTTACTGAAACCTCTTACAATGATAAAATCCACTTGTTCTAAATTCTTTTAGATTCAACTTCTATTGCAACAGAATATTCACTGAAATTTGATGAATCTATGACAGAAGATGAAATAGAAGAAAAATCATTTCGATCTTTACTACCTTCTGAGAGCCATCGCAGATTTAACATGGAAAAGAAAAGAGGCCATCATGATGACTCTGATGATGAAACTTCTCCGGAAAAGACAACACTGTCTTCTGCTAAGGTATGCTTCAGTTTACCTGTGGAGATTACTTCATAAAGAGTTGTGGATGTGTTCTCTCGTAGATATGAGGGTACATTTTGTACTTGAATTCAGTTGTCATCTCCAGGAATGATTTTCCTAAGATAGCAATTTTATATTATACTTTTGCTATAGAATCTGGCTTTGCTTTCCTTACGAAGTACAACACAGGACTTATTATTCCTTGGAATGATATAGAAAGGCCTTCGAGGATCTGAGCCAGTGTTATGTCTCTAGCATTTCACTTGCTTTACTCTTACTTCATTCCATTTAAAAATTTATGTTTCTATCATTCTTCTTACTAAATCGTTAGCCTTGTGGGTAACAGGGACAATTCTTACCCTGCTTTATATCCCTGGGACAGTACCTGACTTACAGTAGTTGTTTGTTAAAATTTTATTGGTTGAATAAATTAGCAGATGAATGTTCTTCCCTCTTATGTGCCTTTTTTGAAGAATGTTCTCTGACATGGTCGGCAGCCTTTCTGTGTACATAGTTTATAAGTGCATGCCTCTTTTAACAGTGTTAATTAAGTTCCAGAGGCTTAGATGATGATAAACTTGAAATAAAATCTTCACTTTAGGAGCTGAGCATGCCATTCTCAGGAGGACAAGATAGTTTTTCTAAGTTTACGATGGAGATGGTTCGACAGTATATGAAAGAAGAGGAAATGAGGGCAGCTCACCAGTCTTCACTCCTGCGTCTCCGTGAGAAGGCCTTGAAGGAGAAAACTAAGGCTGAATTAGCCTGGTTAGAGCATCAGAAAAAGTAAGTTGTTTCAGTGAATATAGTTTTCACTTTCTAATTTCTTCTTTCATTAAAAGAAAGCGCTTTGTTTTTAAAGATGTTTTTGTTTCCTCATTTAATTTGATCAACCCAGTTTCTCAACCTAGAAATAGGGCAGTCGTCCCTAAATCCTGTTGCTTTTGAGACCTCCTACTCATAACATTTTCTTTGCATTTCTCTTTTATCACTTGACTGATTGTTATTTTATACTGAATTCTTTTCTGTGTTGTAAACTCCTTAAGCAATTTTATCTTTAAAGGACCCAGTCTAGTGTTTGTATATTTATATGTGCAGTAAAATATTTACTTGGTGGGATGGCCATTGCTGCGTACAGCAGTTGTTTTCCACATTTGAAGATGTTAAATTAGTTTAGAGACTTTGCAGTGGTCAAGAATTCTTGACATTAGATTAGAAATTTAATCTACTCTTTGTCTCAATGTGAAATATTTGCAGACATCTACGAGACAAAGGAGAAGATGATAAAATGCCCCCACTTCGGAAGAAACAGCGTGGTTTGCTTTTAAGGTTGCAGCAAGAGAAGGTATGTCAGGAAAAACACTGTTTAAGAGAATTTACAGCAAGTTATGTTGTGGGATCTATTATTTTGCCTAATCTCTTTTTCTTATTATTACTTTAATAAAGTGAGATTTAATTGATATGTACCACCGTTTTGCCTATGCTACTATAATTACAGAAATTGCTTGGTAGTCTGCTGTGTTTCTCTTAAATTAGGATTGTGTGTCACTGCTAACTTAATGCAAGGTAGAGTCAAACCTACCTTCATTTGTTAAATAGTCTTCTGAAATGCATATTTTAAAAATTAAGATATTTGTTGAGTCTATTTGGATTAATTTTTTGGTCTGTATTTTCCCAAATAGACTTTTAAGACATACTCATTACAAATTGACTAATATTTTGGCCCAGTGAATACAGAAACACCTAGGATTTGAATCCTGGAGAGGTGGCATGGTATAGTGGTTAAAAATTCAAGCTCCAGAGTCCGATTGCCTGGGTTAAAATTCCAAATCTACCAATTATTAGTTTCATAACCTTGGACAAGTTACCTAACTTTCTCTGTGCCTCAGTTTCCTTATTTATAAACTGAGGATAATAATGGTAACATACTTTGTAGGGTTGTTGGGAGGAATAAATTAATACAAATAAAAAACTTACAACAACAGACCATGGCGGAGTGGTAAGTGCCAATAAATGTTAACTGTTATTATCTGTGAAGAATGTGTTTCAGAGTGTCTGGTAAGTATTCAGTGGATTCTAGTTCTTTTCCCTTAGTGACCTGTTGCAAGGTACTAGCCACCATATTGGATCATCTGTGAAATTAATCATTTAAGTTATATATTGGATTATTACTCAACTAGTTGTTTTTTTTTTTTAAAGTTCACCCAGGAAACATCATTGATCATATGAACTTCAAAAATTTGGTATTTTTTTAAAAAAAGAAGTTATGTCTTTTTAATACAGAAAAATTGGTGTCAGAATAACTTAAAATGTTTAGTTAAAATAAGGAAATAACTATTTACAAGGTTACGGTAGCTTTCTGTTTATAAAGTAGAATAAAAGCTAGATTTACAAATATTTTCTCTCATTCTGTGGGGTTGTTTTCCCTTTTTTTTTTTTTTAAATGTTTGTTTATTTTTGAGACAGAGTGCACAAGCAGGGGAAAGGCAGAGAGGGGATGACAGGATCCAAAGCGGGCTCTATGCTGGTAGCAGCCAGCCTGATGTGGGGCTTGGACTCACAAACTGCAAGATCATGACCTCGGCTGAAGTCGGACGCTCAGCCGACTAAACCACCCAGGCGCTCCTTCACTTACTTAATAGTGTGCTTTGGAGCCCACGTCTTTGGATTTTGATGAATCTAATGTTTTACTGCATGCCTGCTGATAGCACATTCAGTTTTTGTTAGTTTAAAAATGTACTTGTTTCACCTTCGTTTTTGAAAGATATTTTTACTAGGCATGGAATTATTTTCTGTCAGCACTTTAAAAGATATTGTCCATTGTCTACTAGTTTCTATTGTTTTTATGAAGAGGTCAGTTGTCTTAATGGTTTTTTTTAATTACTTTTTTGAGTTTAATTACTTTTTTGAGAAAATTTATTTATTTTGAGAGAGAGAGAGAAAAGAGGGAAGGGGCAGGGAGAGAGAGAGAGAAAGAGAGAATCCCAAGCAGGCTCCTCTTTGTCAGCACAGAGCCCAACACAGGGCTTGATCCCCTGAACCATGAAATCATGACCTGAGCTGAGATCAAGAGTCAGACACTTAGCCAAATGAGCCACCCAGGCGCCCTGTCTTAATGTTTTTTTAAAGACTGCTTTAAACATTTTTAAAAATTTGTCTTAGATTTTTTCATTAGTTTTACTAAGATGTGCTTAGGTGTGGTTTCTTTTCTCTTTATACTGTTTATGATTTGCTGAGCTTCTTGAATTTGTTGTTTGTTGTATTTCAGTTTTTGAAAATTACCTCTTCACGTGTTGCTTCTGCTCCCCCTCTCTCCCTCATTCTCTTCAGAGTCTCCAAGTAGAAATATGTTAGACCTTTTGACCATTTACCACATCTCTCTTCTACTCTGTTTTTTTATATCACCCTCTTTAGAAACAATAAAATAAAAAAACACTATGTTTCAATTTGGAAAGTTTCTATTGATCTGTCTTTGAATTCATTAGTTATATCTTCTCTCCTGTCATGTGTTCTGTTAAATCAGCTGATGAGTTCTTCATGTGATTTTTCTTAGTTCTGTAACATCTATTTTCTTCTTTTTTTTAAAATAGATTTTACCTTTTCATCAGTTTCTCTATGTTTTCCCACATTTTTTTGAACACGTTGTTCATAGTCATTTTAACTTTCTTGTCTGCTAACTAGATTTTGGACATATGTGTGTGTGTGTGCTACTGTTTTCTCTTTATATTTTCTATTATCATATGATTATTTTTCTTTGCATGTCTAGTAAATTTTTATTCAATGCTGGACAATGTGTAAGTAACTGCAAAGGCTCCAAATGATGCTATCTTCTCACAGAGAGGGCTTATTTTTCCCTCTGCCCTGCAGTTAGAGTGCTCAGCTATTCACTTTAATCCGTTCAGGGACTGAGCTGGGCTAGTGTTGGGTTGCAGAGTTAGTAGGCCTCAGTCTACTAGGCCTCTGCTTTTTCATTCACCCTAGGTTGTAACCCCTAGGCATTTCAGTGGAAAGTTAGGTAAACTTATTTTACCAGTATAAGAGACTGCTGTTGAGAGGTTTCTGGCTCCTTAGTCTTCTGTCTATACTGCTTAAGAAAGGCAAATGCTTTGAAGGAGATACTGCATTGGAAGCCTCTTAAGTCTCCAGTTCTACACATCAGGTCTGTGTACCTGTGAGAGTGGTGACTGGTGTAACCGTTTTGAGAGTGGTTTCATTATATCTAGTTATATTGATAGCACATATAATCTAGGACTCAGCAGTTCTGTGTCTTGGTATAAATCCTAGAAATGCTTTCACATGCGTACAGAGGAAAATGGAAGCAGCTTAATTTTTTCATGAAGAGAATGGATAAAATGAAGCATGTTCCTGCCAGAAAGTACAATACTGCAGGAAAACGAATGCATTACATCTCAGTAATGTTCAATAGAGATTTCTGAAATGACATTGATGTTCTGTATCTGTGCTGTCTGATACAGTAGCTACTAACCACGTGTAATTTTTAAGTATTTAAAACATGGCTAGTGCAACTGAGAAACTGAAATTTTAATATTATTTAACTTTAATTTAAATAGCTACATGTAACTGTGGCTACCATGTTGAATAGTGATAGCAGTAGATCTTTATCAAAAATCGTAATATTGGCTTTTATACAAAAGCAGGATGCAAAAGAATACATACAGTATGATACCATTCTTATAAATTTTTTAAGTCACGAATCAGAAATGTATGTTTTATGGACTCACTCCTGTACGTATGGACTCTTACATGTACAAAAGTACATATAAAAATGATAAATTCCTGGGGAGGGAATGGGAGAAGGGATTGGGGTGTTCAGTTTTATCTATAATGATATATTTTTGAAACAGAAAGATTTGAAACATATATGGGCAAACTTTTCAATCCCAGTGGTTGGTGTTTGAGTGACAAATTTTTCTACATATCATGTTTATAGTACTTCATAATGTTTTTTAAGTAAATGTGCAAAAAATACTCTGAACCAACTGTCTACTCCTGGAAAGTTGCCCTACAGAAATAAAAATACCAGCTTGGAAAGACGTATGTACTAAGTTATTTATTACAGTTGTATCAATTTTAGTATATGTGCTGCTGAAGTAAGCATATTAGGGTTGTATCAGTAAGAATTATTTTGACTGGTAGTGAGATGGCTATAACCAATTTGGCCACATATCTTTGTACAACTGTATCCAAAAAAGAGAGAACATATTTTCCTATGTTATGTTCTTTTTTTTTTTTTTTGAGATAAAATTCACATAGCTTAGAATAACCATTTTAAAGAGTATTTCACTTATACCATTAACCATTTTAAAGTGAGCAGTTTGCTTGTACAACCTTATGGCTTATTCTGAAAAGAAGAGCAAATCTTTTCCTCCAAGAACCGCCTTCAGACAGTTTCTTCACTCTTCTAGATTTGGATTGGGTGAATTTATATATTAATTGGTTCAGAAACCCAGGCCTAACCTATAATAGCAGTTTTTCAAAAGGTACTCTATGGAACTCTCAGGTCCCTGATACCCTTTCATGGATCAAGGAGGTCAAAACTATTTTCCTAAAAGTGGGATATGAATTCACCCTTTCCATGTGTCGACATTTGTGCTAAGTGGTACAAAAACAATGGTGTAAATCTGCTAGTGCCTTAGCACAAATCAGGGCAGTGGCACCAAACTGTCTAGTAATCGTCATAGTTTTCACCACCTCACGCTTGAAGCTAAAAAAAAAAAAAAAAAAAAAAAGCTAGTTTCACTGGAGTATGTCTTCAGTAGTAAAAATTGCTAATTTTACTCAGTGTTGACATTTGAGTACTCGTCATTTTCCATACTCTGTGTGACAAAAATAGGAAGCCCAAAAGTAAGCACTTTTGTTAGATACCAAAAGACAGTGATTAACTCAAGGAAAGGTGTTTGTGTAGTTGTTTGAATTGCAAGCTAAACTAGCTACTTTTTTTTTTTTTTTATGGAATATCATTTTTCCTTGAAAGAATTATTCAGAGGTGATCTGTTTATTCAGATTTGGGTATTTGACAATCATTTTCTCAAAAATGAACAAAGTGTGCCTGTCACTTTAGAGAAAGCAGCAGTGACAGTATTTGTTGGCGATGACAAAATTCAGACTTTCAAGTAGAAGTCATTATTTTGGGGGCAACTGGGTGGCTCAGTCAGTGAAGTGTCCCACTTTGGCTCAGGTCATGATCTTGTAGTTTGTGAGTTTGAGCCCCACGTCGGGCTTTGGGCTGATGGCTCAGAGCCTAGAGTCTGCTTCAGATTCTGTGTCTCCCTGTCTCTCTGCCCTTCCCTGTACTCACTCTGCCTCTCTCTCAAAAATAAACAAACATTAAAAAAAATTTAAGAAAAAAAAGAAGTCATTATCTTGGACAATTCTATCCACCACCTAATACTAAAGAACTTTTGAGATCTGTGGTGATAAGAAAGAATGTGATTTTTTGATACCGTATAATGAAATGCGTCAACATTAGGAAGATCTGCATAACTGATTGAACTGACATTTTCCAAATGACCAATGCATGATGTTAAAAAAAAAAAATCAAGCCAGACAATTAAAGAGATTTGGAAAAATCTAAATACTACTCTTCTCACATTTTTTTTTCTTTTTGGAAAATATAGTTATTTTCTTTAAAATGCATAGTGTTATCGTATGTTCACAAGAGAGCAAGAGTAAACAAGGGCAAGTAATGTCTTAGTATTATGAACAGAGTTTGACCCTGAGAGTCCCCTGAAAGGACCTTGGGAACCCTCTAGAGTCCATGGACCTTAGTTCAAGAACTTCAGCTCCAGAGAAATCTGTACATGTGCCCAAGGAGACAGACAATGTAAGCCTCTTCATTGTAGCATTGTTGTAATAGTAAACAACAACTTTATCCAAACATAGAGGTAATGGACACATGAAATATTACATGCCTCCAATGTTATGCAGCATTTAGGTATAAGTCAACACAGAGAGCTATCAAAAGTAATGACTAGCAAATAAAGCAAGATTGAAAATATGAATATGTGGTATTATTTCTAAAATATTAAAAAACATAAACCAAACAATGTAATGTTTTTTTCAGGTAAGTATAAATATTTGTGGAAGAATTTTAAAAGAATGTGTTGGAAGGATATATACCATGGTAGTGATTACCTGTAAGGACTTAGGGCAGAGGACATACACTGATTTTATCTGTAATGTTTTATTGCTTCACAAAATAAAGACTATGATAAAATATGATAGAATATTAACAGTTATTAATATGAGATTTTAGAAATTAGATATTTTTATGCACTTTTCTACATGTTCAGTGTTTCCAAAAATCAAATATGATTAAAAGAAATTATAAGTTGCAAATTATTCCTGTCTTTATTATGCGACAGGAACACAGATTAAAACACATTTATGATAAAACCATGACAATCTCTTAAATTTTAACTATTATTAACAGTGAAGTGAATCACCTTTTGCCCACTTTTTAAATGGCCAACAGAAAACTTAATACCCTGGTTGGAGAGTTTGGTGCAATGAAGTCTTAAATGTTTCTGGTGGCAATTTAAGTAGAGACAGTTCTTTTTTGAAAGCAATCTTTAAATGATTTTGAGGGCCGTAATATGATTCATCCTCTCTGACTTGTTTCTCCTACCTTTTGGAATCTCTCCTTAAATCCATAGTATGAAACGGTTATGGCATGAAAGCATTCTTTGGGATGATAAAAAAATTACAAGTGGCCCGAGTTTAGCAGTAGAATAATGGTTCCATTAACTACTTTATCTGTTATGCAACTATTAAACAAGTGTAAAGACCGTATGGAAAAATGTGGAGGGTATCTTACGTTTAAAAGGGGGACAGGAGGGTGCCTGGGTGGCTCAGTCGGTTAAGCATCTGACTTTGGCTCAGGTCATGATCTCACAGTTCGTGAGTTTGAGCCCTGCGTTGGGCTGTGTGCTGACAGCTGAGAGCCTGGAGCTTGCTTTGGATTCTAGGTCTCCCTCTTTCTCTGCCCCTCCTTTGCTCATGCTCCATCTCTCTCTTTCTCTCTCTCTCTCTCTCCTCTCTTTCTCTTTCTCTCTCTCTCCCACAAATAAATATTTAAAAAAAATTAAAAGGAGGACAGGAAATTATTAGCCTGTTATAGTAATAGTTATTTAAAATTAAGGGATAATGTTAAGTTATTTTAGCATGTTATGGGGTTATCTGACTCTTTTTTTTCCTCCTTCACGATTTAAAATTTTTTCAATATTATTACTTTTATCTTGAAATACTGTATGTTTTTATTTTTGATATATGTGATGATTGGGCTTTCTTAAAATATTACTGTAGACTTGTGTCCTCCAAATCTCAATCCCTCTCCTAACTCTTTAAACCTTAGGCGGAAATTAAACGTCTTCAAGAAGCCAATAAGGCAGCTCGAAAGGAAAGACAACTAATTCTTAAACAGCAGGAGGAGATAGAGAGGATCCGACAGACCACCATGAAATTACAGGAGAAGCTGAAGTCAGCAGGGGAGAATAAATTGGTAAATTACATAAAATTACAAAAAAAAATTTGTTTTCTGTCTCATGTTGCTTGCTAATAATCCCTAACCCTGCCTCAGTTTCTCATATGATGGACATGTTCCTTCTAGCACTGTGATACCATAAGGTACTGGAATAAAGTTCTATGTCTGCGCCCTTATATATAATGACAGTTTTAATTTTTTTCCCATGGAGTATTCAAGTTTTGAAAGGGACACATGGTTCATATAATAGTTGAAAAATGTTTTCCATTCATAAACTCAGTTTGAACAGAGTACCTTGCTTTTGCTTATCAATCCAAATATATTCCTCAGAATTAATGAGAGAGATTATTTTTGCTCATTTTACTTATGTTAGCTATCCTATGTTAATACAATGATACAGGAGTGAAAGGAGGTATTCAGACAAAAGCAAAATGTGGATCTATTCTGAGATACTGTGAGATGTCGATATAGTGTTGGAGAACCCAGACTTATAGCTGTATAAATAGTTATATATTTTATACATTTATATATATTTATATTTATATATATGTTTTATGTATATATAAACAGTTATATAGTTTATAAATAGTTAAATAAAGTCTCGTATTTTCTGCTTTGATTTTTAAAATACACCTTAAATTTTGAAACAACCCCAAATTTATAGAAAATTTCAAACACAGTACAAAGAACTCTGTCTTCCTGAGTTGAAAGTATGACAGTTCTCCAACTGTCACAGTAATGTGCTTTATATCAAAAGGTAAGTTCAGTTAGAGTGGGAGAGAGCCAAAGCATAAGAGACTGTTAAAAACTGAGAACAAACTGAGGGTTGATGGGGGGTGGGAGGGAGGGGAGGGTGGGTGATGGGTATTGAGGAGGGCACCTTTTGGGATGAGCACTGGGTGTTGTATGGAAACCAATTTGACAATAAATTTCATATATTAAAAAAAAAAAAAAAAAAGGTAAGTTCAGGAGCGCCTGGGTGGCTCAGTCAGTTAAGTGTCCGACTTCAGCTCAGGTCACGATCTCGCGGTCCGTGGGTTGGAGCCCCGCGTCGGGCTCTGGGCTGATGACTCGGAGCCTGGAGCCTGCTTCCGATTCTGTGTCTCCCTCTCTCTTTGCCCCTCCCCCATTCATGCTCTGTCTCTCTCTGTCTCAAAAATAAATAAAGGTTAAAAAAAAAAATAAAAAAAAAAAAGGTAAGTTCAGAATCACATATTGCATTAAGTTCTCATGTCTATGTTGTCTCCTTAGTCTGGAAAAGTTACTTGACTCTTATAACCTTCACACTTTGGAAGATCACATGCCAGTTATTTTGTAGCATGTTTCTCAACTTGGATTTGTCTGATACTTCCTCATAATTAGGTTCAGGTTGTGCATCTTTGGCTGGAATATCACAGACATGATGCTGTGTTCTCCTTGCATTCAGTCAGTTGGTGTCTGATTTTGATTTATCCCATTACTGATGATGTTGACTTGACTTGATCACTTGATTAAGGTGGTGGCTATCAGACTCTACTATAAAGTTACTTTCTTTCTCTTTATAGTTAATAAATACTTTGCATGAGTTATTTTTTAATTTTTATTAAATATATTAAAAAATTTTTTTATGTTTATTTTTGAGAGAGAGAGACAGAGTGTGAGTGGGGGAAGGGCAGAGAGAGAGAGACTCACACACACAGAGTCTGAAGCAGGCTCCAGGCTCTGAGCTGTCAGCCCAGAGCCCGATGTGGGGCCTGAACTCAAAAACTGTGAGATCATTACCTGAGCCGAGGTTGGCACTCAACCAACTGAGCCACCCAGTCTCCCCTGCATGAGTTACTTTGAGACTACATAAATTCTTGTTTTTCATTAAACTTCTTATTTTATTTGTATCAGTATGGACTGACAGATTCCTACTTTACTCAAAGGTGAATCTGTTACTGTCATTTGTTTTGATGCTCACTTTGCCCCAAATCAGACTATTTCAAGTTTCTTTTCCAGTTTCTGTGTCCTTGTGACATGTCCCAGTCAGTCTTTGAGCACTTCCATGTTTCCTGCAACAAAAGGTCTCCAGGTCGTTTTGTACCTTCCGTGCCCCAGACTTGGAATCAGCTGTTTGTCCAAGGAGGAAAGTTCTTTAAAAACCAGTAGGCATGCTCATTGCTATTCAGGTTTTGGCCTCCTAAAAGCAAGAAATCTAGAGAATATATAGTTTTATGTAGATATAATAAAAATATACATTTTACATGTATATTTCTGTATGTACATATACATGTTATATATATGTATGTATATATATATATATGTATACGTACATATATATATATATATATATATACACACACACACACACACATATATACATAATGAGTTCATGCTGATTCTTCGATTTCTAATCCAGCACCATAAGGTTCCATTCTAGTTTTCTCTCTTCTGAAACTTCCTTCTCTGACAGACAGCTGGTTAACATTTTCCTTAATATAGATAATTATTTGATCATTCTTCTGTGTAACCCGTCTCCATAACCTCCACCCCTTTCCTCATGTCGATAGCCTTCTCGCTGCCCCTGGAACCTGACTCCCAAGTCAAGCTGTCCGCCCCCCCGCCCCCCGCCCCAATCTCCTTGCCCTTTCTCTGTTCTCTTCTTACCCTCTTTGCACTCTGTTCTCTGTGGGAATGCCACCTCACTCTGTTTGGGCTTGTGACATGCCATGTAGGACTGCTTCCATATGGACATCCGCATTGTTTCACTTGGGCTCGGACTTGGCACACAGGCCACCCTCCTGTGTTAGAGGCCCTCTTCATCTCGCTCCATTCAGCACACCTTATTCTGCTGTGTGTATTGTTCACAGAATAAAAACAGCCATGATTGTCCCTACTCATCTTCCTGAAAAGTTATGAACATAAATGAGTATTTGTGGGAAAGACTTACTTAAGCATATAAAGTTACTTTTTGTTCATGAGAAATAACGTATCAAGCTAATAGCTCTAGGGACGCCTGGATGGCTCAATCCATTGAGCATCCGACTCTTGATTTTGGTTCAGGTCATGATCTCAGGGTTTGTGGGATCAAGTTCCTTGTTGAAATCTGCACTCACAGCACAGCGGCTGCTTGGGATTCTCTCTCTTTCCCTCTCTCTCTGGCCCTCCCACACTTGCTCATACACTCTCTCTCTCTCTCTCTCTCCCTCTCAGAATAAATACACTTTTTTTAAAAAGCCCAATTGTTCTAAATCCTTTCACTGTAATTTTTAAGTTGAGAAAATACTGCTTTTTTCGTTAGAAATGAAAAAAGATCCATCCCTCAGTATTATTAAAATTAATTATGTGTTCCCTTCATTCTTTTTTAAAAAAGTTTTTTAGTGTTTGTTTATTTTTGAGAGAGAGACAGAGTGCAGGTGGGGGAGAGGCAGAGAGAGAGGGAGGCACACAATCTGAAGCTCACACAATCTGAGCTGTCAGCACAGAGCCCGATGCGAGGCTTGAACTCACAAACTGCAAGATCATGACCTGAGCTGAAGTCGGACGCTCAACCGACTGAGCCACCCAGGCGCCCTGCTCATCATTCTTTTGTCTGTATGTATAAATGTTACAGTGTCTATAGTTTTGTATTTCTTTTGAGTGGTTCAATTTAAAAGAAATTAGGACAGGGGCGCCTAGGTGGCTCAGTTGGTTAAATGTCTGACTTTGGCTCAGGTCATGATCTCGCGGTTCATGGGTTTGAGCCCTGGGTCAGGCTCTGTGCTGACAGCTCAGAGCCTGGAGCCTGCTTCTGATTCTGTGTGTGTCTCTCTCTCTCAGCATTACCCCCCCGCCCTCCCCTCCCTCTACCGCCCCACCCCACTCATGCTCTGTCTCTGTCTCCGTCAAAAATAAACATTAAAAAATTAAAAAATAAATAAAAGAAATTAGGACAGGTACTAGTTTGCTAGCAACAGAAGATTTTGGATTTTTTTCACATCTTATAAGAAATTATTACACTTTGTGATTATATATAAATATATGTAAGATATACATAACAAAATCTATATTTTAGCCATTTTCAAATATGTGATATAATCTTGTCTTTTGAGTAATTCTTTTATTTCTACTTTCTTATAAATATGATTTTGATAAACATATTTTGAAATAACAGTGTTTAAGATCACTTTGAGATCTTAAATTCCAGTAAAATTGTAAAACTTTACCCTCCTTTGTTTACAGGACTCTCATAGTGACGATGATACAAAGGATAATAAGGCAACCAGTCCTGGTCCAACTGACTTGGAGACCCGCAGTCCTTCCCCCATTTCAATCTCCAGCAGTGAAACTAGCAGCATTATGCAGAAACTGAAAAAAATGAGAAGCCGCATGGATGAAAAGTAATTCATTTTTATAAATATCTCCTGTTCACATTGAAAATGATAGCATAGCAACAAATGTCTTTAATGTACCTCATTAGATTAGGTTGATAAAACATAATATTTTATGAATTCAGTAGCATTTTAGCAGAACTATTAAATCAACCTAGAAGTCAGTTGACTATAGATCTTATTATAAAACAAATTTTCTTGTTTTTAATACAGTCAGATTTCTTATTTTAAAAACCAGCATAGTGGGGCGCCTGGGTGGCTCAGTCGGTTGAGCGTCCGACTTCGGCTCAGGTCATGATCTTGCGGTCTGAGTGTGAGCCCCGCGTCGGGCTCTGGGCTGACAGCTCAGAGCCTGGAGCCTGTTTCAGGTCCTGTGTCTCCCTCTCTCTTTGCCCCTCCCCTGCTCATGCTTCGTCTCTCTCTCTCTGTCAAAAATAAACATTAAAAAAGAATTAAAAAAAATAATAAAAACCAGCATAGTGATTGCACATATACCCATGACAATGTTTCCATCTTTCTTTCATTGAAAGCTAAAAATAAGTGGGAAATTTATACTTCTCTGAAATCGGTGGATGTGTCTACTGACTTAGGGAAGCAGTTAATGGTGTATCCTGAGATCTCATGCTGTGGCTCACTGACCACTCCGGGCTTAGGTCAGATAGAAATTTTAACCCGTGAGTAGGTGTGGATTGTTCAGTTGAAACCAGAAAAACTGAAATTCTCCTGGGATGTTGAATGCTTTGGCAGTCTACCATTCTTCTAAAACATTACTAAGTATTATTTTTTTAGAAGCTCTTTTAAAGAACGCTACTTCTACTTAAATGTAGCTCAGTTGTGTGTTGACATTGACCATATGAAGTTACATGTACGTGAGAGTCTACTCTTCTGGGTGTAATTAAATATGCTTGTCAAGTTGCTGTTTGTGGACTCTATCCTTGACTTTATAACAATTTCTACCTTCTTTAAATACGAAAGACAGACCCATTAAAACGTTTGACCTTTATTTTATTTTGTTAACAGTTTGAACCACAGATTGAACTTCAGTTGTACTGATATCTTTTGTCAGTGTACCACACATCACCAAATTTAATAATGCTCTGTATTTATATGTGACATCAACCTATGAGTTAATTAGCTTTTGAATAGTCAGACAGTTGTAAATCAAACCTGATTACCATAGGTGTAGTGTTATATGTTGGCACCTATTGCTTAGTTAAATTGTATTTCATAACTTTAAAATACCTAAGTTGGTTATGAAGATAAGTTTAAAAAATAAATACACATTTTTAAAATAAATAAAAAGAGGTGAAACCAAATATTTACAAATGTGTAAGTATTCCTTTTGGATAATTCCATGGGATAGTTTAAATAAGGCTTTTTAAAAAATATAGGAATTTATTGAAATGTAGACTAAAGATGCTTTCTTTCTTTCCTAATAAAATTTCCCAAAGCCTGTATAGGCATACTGTTTTACTTCAGAGATTTTTGAATTCAGAATTATCAGTCTCGTGAATGTTTATATTATAGCTGACCTGACATTTTATATATACCTCCAAATGTCTTTGGTAAATGTTGGAGGAAAGATAGCTTCAGGAATAATTTCTTCATTGATCCCTTGCTCATCTATATTAGTAAGATACTCATTGCTGGTCTTTATGAATAATATTCTGATAATTTTGATCACATAGAAGAAGAAACTGCTAATCCTAGTCTGTTTATGAGATGAGTTAGTTCATGTAGCTGCTTATTTCAGATTTGGTTAAAGCTTTAAAAATTCTAAATAACAAATTCAAGGTTGAACTTATTGATTTTGTTCCAAGTTTTATTAATTATTTTCTCAGAATCCAAAATATTAAACACATAGAAGTTTTGTGTTATTGTTCTACCTTTGTCAACTACTGCAGGAACCATTTGAGAAATTCAAAGAAATAGGCCTCGAAAGATTCAGTAACTTGATGTGTGTTTGAAGCAGTGCGGTTGTGTTTGTGGGTAGGATGAGGTAAGGACAGCGGTGGCAAAGGAATTAGTTTTAATGTTTAATGATGGTGCCGAAATTTGAGGATGAACTGGAGTATTTTTCAAAAATAGCGATGCCCTATAAAGGAAGATTATTGTTATGCAATGCTTTTTGATCTCTAGAACAAAATAATGTGAAAACTGGTTTTTATATACCATCCAGATCACCAGAACTTTATCATGAGATCTCTTTTAACAATATTGAGCCACCCAGGCACCCCAACAATATTGGAATGTCAGTAGAAATGCCATTAAATAGAATGAGTTCATTTTATAGTCAACAAAATCATTTGAGCCTTTGCTGCTAGGCACTATTATTTGTTCTGTAGATTTGCAAAGGCAGTCTCCCAAGAGATTACTATTTTATTGATATAAAACACCTGTCAAAAAGTATTCCTCCCTCAGTAAGTTTAGCTAACTATTGAGAAGAACTTTTTCACTATATACTATTGCTTATTGTTAACCCTCTGATTCTATGACAGATATTTCTCTAAAGCAATCAAACTGTTCTCGGCTATCGTGAAAGATTTCCTTCTTTAATGTGTCATTGAGACAGCAATGCCTTTGTTAAAACTTGTATGTCTAATTTATGGCTTTTCCCGACCTTTTTATTGATCTGACATTATATAAATAATTTCCATTTCTCAGTGTAGTGAAAAGCAAAAGAAATTTAAGTTGTGAAAAAGATTTGTAATAATATATGTTTCAGGAGCCACAGAGTGAATAGCCCTCAGTCTTTTTGGTACTGTTGCAAGTGAAATCTGAGTTTTGGTTATCATTGTGAGGGGCATTGTTTACAGTATAAGTGCATTGCCTGTAATCCTGAAACATATATTCATGAAGAAAACACAATGCAGTTGACTTCTTCTGTTAATTTGCCAATTCCCTTTCAGGGAAATTTTTTACTGAGCAAATAAAACAGAAAGAATGGGTTTATCTTCAAGTGTTAAAATAGGATACAGTACATTTTCTCTTTCATTTAATAGCAACTATTCTTTTATATTATTTACTAAATATATACTTATTTTTAGCAATTATTTATTGGGGAATGTATGAGTGTGCTAGGTCTGAGAGATACGAAGGTGAATCAAACAGAAACCTTGACCTTAAAGAGTATATGGTCTAGGTGGAAAAAACAAATGTTGGTTCCTTTAGAGAAGTGTATATAGATTAATTGCTCAGAAATTCAGAGGAAGAAATTTCTACTGAAAAAATATATCAAAGCAATTTTCATGGGTGAGTGTTCTGAGTTAAATATACTTTTGAATAAGTAAGTACTTTAATAGCATAAGAAGAAGTGAAAAAAATCCCACAAACATATAGTTATATTTTGGTTTGATCATTGCAGACCAAGTTAGCAAAAAATGAAGTCAGAACTTCTGAAACATTCATTTTAAATATTTTAAAATATTCCCAGTTAGCTTAGAAACCATTAAAGGAGCAAATTAACTTACTTGGTTTTAAATAATCATAAAGTTAAACAGATAAATATTGTATGACATAGATGTGTCTAAAAGTATTTGTGGTAGTGTCCAATAAATATTAAAATCTTCACCATTAATCTGCTGAGTTAAAAAGTTAAGGATTTGCGGGGCGCCTGGGTGGCTCAGTGGGTTAAGTGTCTGACTTCGGCTCAGGTCATGATCTCATGGTTTGTGAGTTTGAGCCCCATGTCGGGCTCTGTGCTGACAGCTCAGGGCCTGGAGCCTGCTTCAGATCGTGTGTCTCCCTCTCTCTCTGCCCCTCCCCTGTTCGCACTTTGTCTCTCTCTCTCTCTCTCAAAAATAAATAAACATTAAATTTTTTTTTTAAATTAAAAAAAATTAAAAAAATTAAGGATTTGCAAGGGAAGACTTTTGATATTCCATTAAAGAAGACATTTTCATTAGAATTTTAAAAAGTGTGTTGGGGCGCCTGGGTGGCTTGGTCGGTTAAGCGTCCGACTTCAGCTCAGGTCATGATCTCACAGTCTGTGAGTTCGAGCCCCGCGTCGGGCTCTGTGCTAACAGCTCAGAGCCTGGAGCCTGTTTCAGATTCTGTGTCTCCCTCTCTCTCTGCCCCTCCCCTGTTCATGCTCTGTCTCTCTCTGTCTCAAAAATAAATAAACGTTAAAAAATAAAAAATAAAGTGTGTTAAATATCATTGCCTTAAATTAGAAATAGAATTTTCTTGGAGAAGGTTCTAGACTGAATGAATCCTGATAGTCTGATAATTTTCTTTACTTTCTAGGTTAGGAATAATATACCTGCATTTTGTTGATTTAAGTATATGCAAATTATTAGACACTTTTAAGTAATAGAATAAATTTTGCTTGAGAAAAAATACAAGACTTCATTTTCTTTTGTCAGTACTATCCATATCCTCATATTCCTCATATCATTAAAAATGCTTAAAGACTAGAAGAATTAATTCATTTTAAAATTTAAAACCCTGTGTTTCATTTTTACGTATTTACAATATAGAATTAATTTTTGGTCCAGAAACAATTTTAAAATGATTTAAAGTATTAGATTTTTGTTTGTTTTATTTAATATTTTTCAGAGTCAAATGATTTTACAACTCACAATTTCATTTAAAATTTACATTGTAATTTTACTCTTTCAAATTATAGCATGGTTTTATAATATGTTGGAACATGATCTACAATTATATTAGCTCAGTGGGAAAAAAGCTTCTCATTTATGTCACATGATCTAGCAGTATGTTGAGGTAGCAGTATGTTGAGGTATTTAAAAAAATGTGAGGAGGTACTTGGAGAAAGAGTTGGAAACTGCTGGAACTAAAAGGTCTCTTAGGGACGTCATCTAGTATAGTCCTTTGGTTTCACAGGAAGAAATTGAGGCCATGGACATAAGTGATTCATCCCACATCTCACACGTTGCATAGTGGCAGGGCTAGAACTCAGACCCTGCTTTCTGGATGCCAGCCAGCCAGAGTTAACGTTGAGTTAAGTTAGCATATCTGCTTTCAACCTCCTAGCTTAAAAAAAAAGAAAAACTACAGTGATGACTTAGAGTTATCTCTGTAGAAATTGACCCTTCTAAATAAATAGGATTTGTTTAAATTGGAAGAGTGCTCAGTGGCTGTTTATCTGTATATGTGTAGAGTTTAGAGTGTGAAAGTATGACTTTAAAAGAGAGCTAATTACTCATGAATTTCTTAAGATTAAATAAGAACATAATGATTTACATACTAGATTAAATCTATTTTGTATCTAATTGTCCCCAGTCCAGTGTTCTGTTAAGCATCCTTGCTGCGGGATGCCTTGACACCAACCATAACGCATATTAGCAGCATTTTCTATTAGTAGGCAATTATGTCTCCATCATTTACAAATTTCTTTCTTATTTGTGCAGCATCTTGGAGGATTGTTAACTGTAGTGTGAAGTACTGCCTTTTTTTATTTCAACTTTATTTTATTTAACTTGTAAAGGACACTACTTCTAGAATACACATATATTAAATCAAGAACATGTGTTTCTGGGAAGAAGTTTTAACTTTACGTTAAACTTTTCTCATACTGCATCTTAAACTATTTTCTTCTCTTTTTCTATTAGCTATTTTTTTGTTGTTGTTCATTCCCAACCTAGAGCTTTTGAATATGCTTAATCCTTATAAATGAAAAATAAATGGTTAGTACTTGTTCTAATAGAGAAAATTGTTATTCTCTATATTGGGTTAGACAAATTTAAATTGTATCTTTTTTACAGTTTATTTTACATGTTTCAATATCATTCTACTTTTTATACTAGGTCATGCATGCATTTAGCAGTTATGTACTTAAGAGGGTGGGTGATATTTGAATATTATGAATAGATTTTTTGGACCATTTGCTGAGTAATTTGTTTTTCCATATTTTGATAATTAGCATCAAAATAAGTTTATTATACATTCATAAAGAATGGCAAGGAAGATTGCAGTGTCTTACTAAAATTTGACAAAATTGTTTTTCCTTGAACTTCAGTGCAGAAAATCCAGGCAATCCAGATACGAATGTGTATGTATGTGTGTGTGTATATATATATATATAAGTATATGAAGGGGAGGAGAAATATTAAGTTGTATGTGGGGAAACAGACATTGAAATAGTCTGTTATCTAAAGATACATGTGTAAGCAAGATTCTACATACTTTTAAAATCCAAATGAGCGGCTGGATTTATACCTAAATTTTTCTCACTTCTGTGACATACTGATATTATTCCTTGCCCTTCCAAGGCAAAAAGCATTGCCTTGATCTACAGGTTATTGTTGTGTGCATGTGAACAGGAGCATGCTCTGTCAAAGAGAATTAACCTTTCAAACTATTACTAGATTTAGTTATCCTTTCGAATATATATATATGTATGATTTATTTACTATTTAAATAGTAAAGAAGAGAAACTAGTGGGTTTTTTCTACTTTTATAACTCTAACACATGAAATTTTCTTCTTACCTTTAACTTTATGATTGAGCTGTCCACAGCATGATTTATTTTTTATTTATTTTTTGCTGCTGGGAGTATTTATTGCAACAAGCTTACGTTATTCTTAATTATGCATCCTCATTTTATAGAACGGATATGGTATTTCAATCTTATTAAAGTGGGCCTTTGTTAAATATAAAGCACGATACCTCCAGTAGGTCCTGTGAGCAGTAAGTTTTATGTGGGAGAGGTGAATAAGACATTTTTACTATAAATTTAATTTCCAAATTATTTTCAAGCTAGATCATGATGGTAAGGTCAAATAAGGCAAATGCAGTGGTTTTTATTTATTTAATTTTAATCTTAGATGACAAGGTACAGATACAAAAATCATTTGCTCAGGGTCACATATGTTTGTATAATTGCTGATGTACTAGGTTCACAGCCATAGTTGTTGTACTCTGTGTTAAAGCTTATGGGAAAACTTACTTAGCTCCACACCGTACTTTACTCACAAACAAGTAAATTTACCTGAAACTATAAGTAATGGTTAAGCAACAGCTGAGGAGAAAGGCATGTTTATTCAGAAATCACTGGTAAGATCTATAATAGCACATGTTTTATATGTCACACAGAGTATAACACTTGCTTTGACGGAGTAGCTTATAATGTTATTCAGGAAGCATATTAAAAGTTCTCCGCTCAGCTCTTATGCTTTCCCTTTCTCACTCTTCTGCCTCTTGGTCCCTTGGTTTTAAAATCTGCCTCCTTATTTTGTAGACACTGCTCTCCTGTTCACTACTTCTTCTCTGTCTTTACGTCTCACCACTGGGCCTCTCTCAGTGTCTGTTTTCCCAACCTTCATCCCAAATTCCAGCTGTATATCTACAACCAGTTGGTCAGGTAACTTTGCACCTTTTTCAGTGCACTCTTTGATAGAGCATGCTCTGTTCTTTTTGTTTGTTTTGTTTGCTTTTTTTTCTTTTTCTTTTTTTTCATAACAGCCTGGAGCCTTCTTGTCAAATGTCCCGTAGATGGTACCTTTTTGTTTCCACATTAATTTGACATGCTGATTGTTCAAGAAGCGGAATGACAGTTTTTGTGATTTTTATTAAGTGTTCGTTGGATGTGTGAACGCATTTTTGTTGATTAGCTACCAATACAGATCTAACACCAATAACATGAGCAGCCCACCTTTTATTTGGCTGTGGCATCTACATTTGAGGAGAGTTTAATAGTAGCTTTTTAAACTACTCAGATAACTTTTCCTAAATCAGAAATTTCTCTAAATCCTTTGGAGCTAAGATATATCGAGCTATTGAATTTCAGAGATCAGGTTAAATTGAGAAATTTGAGGCATTTGGTGCATCCTTTTACTCAAGTAAATAAAGTTATGTTTATATGCATAAGGCATCTGACTGTGGTGCTGTGTTCTCTCCATAATTATCACCCGACTTTGCATCTCTTAGGCAATAGGAACCAAAGAGGGGTATAGTGAGTGATACCTGAAATACAACCAGACTGAATTTGAAAATAAAAGTCAAAAAGGGACATGAACACGTTTTTTTTTTTGTTTGCTTGCTTGTTTGGGGGCTTTGAGATTTGTTTTTTGTTGTTGTTTTGGTCTTTGTTGTTTTGGTTTTGTGTGTTTTCTGGTCTGAGCCTTCAGAATAAGTTCTTCATCTGTTATGAAAAAGAATCACCTATGAGAAGTGAATATGTAATTTCAGGACTATCAGTCCTGGTTGTCCAGAAATTCTGAAGATTTTCTTTTCTGAATTTGCCACCATTTTTCCTTTGCTAATCTTTCCAAACAATTAGAAGTAAAACATAAATTCTCTCCTTTTCTGAATGATTCACCAAAGCTTCTGTTACTTCAAGGCTTTTTCAAAGGAGTAGTATGAGTGTGTTGTTTTTACGCAGCTTGTTGCGAAGGCAGTGAGTGGTATAGAGCTCTAAGTGCTTTCTGCCTGTAGATTTGTTCTCTGACCGTCCCTCATGGTGTGACCGTAGGTTTCTGACAAAGCGAGAGCAGAAACTAATGCAACGGCGACAACACGCAGAGGAGCTGCTGGAGTGGAAGCGACGTTTGGATGCAGAGGAAGCAGAAATTCGTCAAATGGAGAAACAAGCTTTGGCTGCCTGGGACAAAGAATTAATAAAACCTAAAACTCCGAAGAAAGAAATTGAGGACCAGAGAACAGAACAGAAAGGTAATAAATGTTAACTCCATTCACTCTGCAAACCCAAGCCTAATGTAACCGAAAGATTGACTTCATTATTTTTAAAAAAGGTGAATGATTAAATGTGAAGAATGCGATATAACTGCAAATGCCACAGACCTTGGAATTATGAGACTGTTGTGAATGACTTTATGCTAACATATCTGAGAACTGAGAAGAAATGGGTGAATTCTGTGAAATGGAAGTGGGCTATTCCACGACCAAGTGGGGTTTAACACATCCTAAAAAATCAACAGGGCAGATTACTTAAACGGATCAAAGGAGAAGAATTACATGACATCTGAATGGATTTGGAAAAGGTACTTGATAAAATCCAAAAAGCATTTCTAATAAAACAAATTTCAGATCAAAGTATCAATAGAAGGGAGCTTTCTTTATGTGATCTAGGATATCTATGAACAAAAATGAAAAACCAAACCTACTACAAGATACTGCTGTTAGTGATAAAACATAGAAAACTTTCCCTTTAAATTTGGAAAGAAGATAAAGATGCTTTTATTTCACCTAAGCAGTGAAAGGAAGAAGCAAAACTTATTATTATAGAAAATCCAGCATTTAACAAGTGAATCTAGCATGGTTGCTAAGTTCATAAACAAAATTCAGTTACACGTCTATAGGCCAGCAGAAATTGGTTAGAAAAATCTAATTAAAAAAATGTTTATTTATTTTGAGAGAGACAGAGTGCAAGTGAGGGAGGGGCAGAGAGAAAGGGAGAGAAAGAATCCCAAGAAAGCTCCACGCTCAGTGCGGAGCCTGATGCAGGGCTCAATCCAACGACTGTGAGATCATGACCTGAGCTGAAATCAAGAGTCAGATGCTTCACTGACTGAGCCACTCAGGCGCCCCCAGAAGAATTAATTTTTAAAAGAGATGCCATTTATCATAGAAATAAAAAAACATGAAGTACTAGGAATAAATTTAACAAAAAATATGTAAGATCTTTATGGAGAGAACTTTAGAATGTTATTAGGAGACATTACAGAAGACCAAAATAAATAGAAAGCTTTTCCATTCTCACAGATTCAGTGTCATTAAAGATGTTAAGTCTGCCTGAACTTATTTGTAGATTCAAGGCAATTTAAATCAGAAACTCAGCAAGATTTCTTCATAGGGTTTGATAAGCTCGTTTTACAATGTGTATGAAAGAACAAAGGACCAAAAAGCAAAGACACTGCTAAAGACGAACCACAAAATGGAGAACTTACATTACCAGATACCAAAACTTGTAAAAGTATAATGATTAAAACGGGATTATTTGTACAGAGATACACAAATAGACCATGAAACAGCCCAGAAAAAGACCCATGCATATGTGGAAAGTTGACTTCTGACACAGGTAACTTTGCAGAGCAGTGAAGGAAGGAGGGACTCTCCACTAAATTTGGAGGGCAGGAAAAAATGAAATTGGATCCCTACATTGACAATATAGAAAGATCCAGCTGAAGGGTTTAAAAAAAAAAAAAAAGGCTTAAATGTGAAAATTAGAATTATGACACTTTTAGACCATAGAAGAGAATATCTATATGACATCAAGGGGAGGGAGAGATTTCTTTAATAGGTTATACAAAGCAAAACCACAAAGGGAAATACCAATACCTTTGATTTCAATAAATTAAGAATTTGTATTCATTAATACACCATAGAGAAAGTAAAACAACAAAATAAAAAAAGATATTTGCCACACATATGACTGACAAAGGAATAGTAGAAGAACATGCAAGCAGCTCCTGTGAATCAAAAATAAAACAACCACATTTTAAAAATAAGGGAAAGAGCAGATAATTCACAATGAAGAACTCCAAATCATCAATAAACATCTGAAAAGATGTCACATGTATTGGTAATCAGGGCATAAAAATCATAAAGAAATACTGCTTCCCTTCCTAGGGCTGCTGGAACAAATTATCACAAATTTAGTAGCTTAAAAAAAAATTTTATTCTCTCACTTCCGGGGGCCAGAAGTATAGGAGCAAGGTGTTGGCAGTGCTGTGCTCCCTCTGAAGGATCCAGGGAACAGCTCTTCCCTTCCTTCTTCCGGCTTGTGGCTATGCTGTCGGCATCTCTTGTGTCTGCCTAACTCCAGTCTCCCACTCTTCTCCATGCCTGTCTGCTCCTCTTTTGTCTCATAAGGAAACTTTCAGTGGATTTAGGGCCTACCCAGATAATTCAGGGTGATCCCATCATGAGATCCTTAATTACATCTGCAAGGACCCTTTTTTCCAAAAAGAATTGCATTCACAGGTCCGGGGGGTTAAGACATGGACATATCTTTTCCAGGACCATCATTCAGCCCATTTACAATACCCATCAAGCCCGTGGGTATGTAGGTAGAACACGGAACTGCTGGTGTATTAATTGTTAAACCTAGTTTGGAAAACAGGCTGGAAAAAAGAGGCATTAAAAATAATCAATAAAATCATAAAAGTGAGGTACACGTATTTTACGATTCAGCGGTTCCATTCCCAGGTATGAACCCTAGAGCAGTGGTTCTTAAAATATGGCCCAGGAAACTCTGGGAGAGTCTCTAAGATCCTTTCAGAGGATGTGGGGGTCAAAATTATTTTTATAATGATACTATCATGTTGTTTGCCTTTTTCACTGTGTTGACATTATGCCGATGTAGCTAGCAAAAATAAGGGTGAGTAAAATTGCTGACGTCTTAGCATGAATCAAGGCAGGGCACCAAACTGTGTTTTTAGTAGCCTTGTATTCTTCACCACTTTGTACTAACGATAACATGCCAGTTTTATGTAAGAATGCCCTGAAATAAGCACTTACGAATACTAATTTTGTTGAATCTCAACCTTTGGGTACGTATCTTTTTAATACTTTGTGTGACAAAATAGGAAATATGCACGAAGCACTTGCATGTGCCGAAGGTTGGTGGTGGCTTTGAAGAAAAGCACATAATGCAGTGGTTTGAATTGCAAGCTGAACCAGCCATTTTTTTTCATGGAGTACCATTTTTACTTAAGTGTCTAAAAAACTGGTTATTCATACTTGTGTATTTGGCAGTTTCTCAGAAATAAATGAAGCAACTTTGTTCAGAGAAAACAGGGGCTACGTTTATTGCCAGTGATAAAATTTAAGCTTTCAAGCAAAAATTTAGGATTTTAGAAATGCCGTTTTCCCCATCTTGAGCTGGACAGCTTTCCAATACTTAAAAGACTTTCCTGATATGATGGGTGATGATGCTAATCAGGGTCATTTTTTCATATTGCGCGATAAAATGTGTCAACATTGGGAAGATCTTCAGAACTCAGTGAACCAGTGTTTTCCAAATCACCAGTGATGATTTAGAGAATCATGCATGGGTAGAAAACCCATTTAAAGTACAGAGTTGACCAAAGGATTTTAATGTAACATCACAAAAAGTTTATTGATATGGTTTTAGATTCTACATTCCAGCTAAAATACAAGGAACTACCAATGGTCAAATTTCAGTGTAGCATCAAAAAAGAATATCCACAATTATCTGTACAGACTGTTACAATACTCTTCCCTTTTCTAATTACATATATTCTTTGAGAGGCCAGATTTTCTGCATATGCTTAAGCCAAAACAACAGATAGTCACAGATTGCAGACAGAAGCAGATAGGAGATTCCAACTGCCTTCTGTTAAGCCAGACATTACAGATATTTTAAAAAATGTAAAACAATCCCTCTCCTTTCAACTAAGCCCTTTTTTGGAAAAATGTAGTTATTTTAAAATTTAGTAAATGTCATTTATGTTAACATGTAGATTTATTACTGTTTTTAAATATTTTAATTTTTTTTCCATTTTAACTTCTGGTATGATTAATATTGATAGATATAACCATATCTGTAACCACAGAAAAAGTTTTTTGTGGTCTTCAATGATTTTTCAGAGTATAAAGATGTCCTGAGACCAAAATGTTTAACTGTTGTCTTAGAGCAATGTTTTTCCTGTTCAACTCTCTAATTTATTAGAACTGTTGGCCTCCTTAATCATGGAAAAAGTGTTATTGGGTAAATGTGATAAGACAAAGGCAATTTTAATGCAATTTTAATCTCATCAAATATAGCCTATGAATAGTTTGTTTAATAAAGTAAAGTAACCTAAAAGAAAAAATTGAGTTGACCCTTAAACAACACAGGGATTAGGGATGCCAACCCACACACAGTCAAAAATTCATGTATAACTTTTGACTCCCCCAAAACTTTAGCAATAGCTTACTGCTAACCAGAAGGCTTACATTATGTGTATGTATTATATAGTACATAATATATTACAGTATCGTATTATTATAATAAAACAGGATAAAGAATATGTTTTAAAAAATCATAAGGAAGAGAAAATACATTTATAGTATTGAGTTGAATTGTATTTATTTTTAAAAATGCACATATAAATGGACTTGTGCAGTTCAAACCCATGTTATTCAAGGTATTGCTTATGTTAAATAAGCTTATTTTGCAGATTTCAGACCCAGAATCTTAAATGAGACTTTTAGAATTGAGTATATCAAATGTTAGCAGTACTGATGCAAAATATGATATCATCTAATTCTTGTGGGGCATTATACCTACAAAGACAAAGAAGGAAAACAATGTAAATTCTTAAAATTATACAAGTATAATGTCAAGGTTTTTCTGTTTAGTGTCAAACATATTTGTTTTCTTGGAAAGAGCAAGGGTTATAACGGACAGGAAATTCCAGAGACAGGATAGTGCTAAAAATTCTGGAAGCACTAAATGAAATTCACTGTATATCTCCATCGATCATGCAGCTCTAGTTCATTCATTATTGTTGCTATGTTACATGTTATTGGCTAAATATACCACAATTTATTCATTTTACTATCCGCAGATATTTGTGTTTTTTAAACCGTGTAAATGTCTCCTACTGTATATATGCAAGATTTCTCTAGGGTGTATACCTAGGAGTGGAATTGATAGATAATGGAGTATTGTCATCTTTTCCAAGTATTGCCAGCCACATTGTTTTTCAAAGTGGTTGGACCAACTTACACTCATATATGAGAATATGAGTTGTTATTGCTCTGTAGCTTCCCAATCAGTTAGGTTGTCAGTCACTGTCATTGCTGATTATATGTTTACAGATCTCTTCTTCAGTTTGCTGTCAGCCAAAATTCTTACTTAGACTAACAGACTTTACAGTAATGTGATTCCTTAAGTGGTGGGATTAAAATTGTATCTAAATGCAATTGGTGAAATTATGCAAAAGCAAATGCAAAGTGTAGCTGTGGAAAATTTCTTTTGACCAAGACTGTGGTCTTTTTCTTGTTTTTACTCTCTCTTTGTAGAAATAGCAAGTGATGCAGAATCTCCAGTACCTTCTTACTCTCACCTCCACAGTGAAAGCTCTATTCCAGAAGAATTGGGCAGTCCTGCTGTTGGATATATACCCTCCGAGTCTATAGTTCAGGAGCAGTCAGGGAGTCCAGATCATAGTGTACTTACTGAAGAAATGGTTTTTTCACAAGAACTGGAATCTTCTACCTCTCCTAGTAAACATGTAAGTTAATGTATATTTATTCCTTAAAGCTTCTTTAGACCAAAGTCTTCTGAAAGTTATATTATTAACAGTTAACATTCTTGCAATTAATGACAGTGTTGACTATTGCCCATACCTGTAACATACAGCATATGACATTTGAACAGGAATAAAGCTTTTCATAGATTCCTAAAGATTAATAAATATATAAATTTTAGTTTTAGTGGCAGTTGTAAAATTATATATTATTAAGTCTATTAATATTGAGGGGATAGGAAGTTCTAAAATCTTTAAAAGATAATTTAAGTTTAATTTAAATTAAACTTAAAGATAATTATAGAGGGACAATACAAGTGCTTATTAAAATCTGTATTCTGACCTATAATAGAAACAGTAAGATCTTAAACCATATCATTGTGCCTTTTCTATAATTTAGTTAATAGTTGCCCTTATAACTCATAAATCAGAATAAAAGTAATGGTTGCATTTCTTTAAGGCAGATCTGAAATGGTTATTGACTCTGAATTAGAATAATGGTCACTTCTAGAATAAGATTTTCCACACTGTCCTTAATTCTGTATTTCATTAAAAAAAAAAAAAAAAAAAACGTATCTGATGAGGGGGCCTGAGTGACTCAGCCTATTAAGTGTCCAGCTCTTGATTTTGGCTCAGGTCATGATCTCACAGTTTGTGGGATCAAGCCCTGCGTTGAGCTCTGTCCTGACAGCTCAGAGCCTGCTTGGGATCCTCTTTCTCCCTGTCTCCAGCCCCTCCTCCCCCGCCACTCTCAAACTAAATAAATAAAACTAAAAACAAAAACAAAACCTATCTGATAAAAACTTAAGCTTAGAAACTTAACTGTTTCTTTTTAAATTTGATTTTATAAAGCCTACAAAGGAATTAGCATAATATTATTAAATATTAAGTGAACATAAACTTTGTTAAAGTCTTTGTCTAAAAAAAGGAACCCATTTAATTTCAAAATGGAGTATCTTTTGATAGAGTCTTCATTGCATTTCCTCTATTGAAAAATCAGATTTATGTGTGTTATAGCACCTGAAAGATTTGGGGGAAAACATTTTTTATCCAGTGATCCAATGAAGAACCTATTCTGTGCTGTGTAGCAAAATATTCCAATGCCTTGGGCACATACTTGAAAGCAGAGTTTTTAGATTATAAAAGGCTTCTAATTAAATTATATTAGCAAATTCTTAGTTATTATGTGAAAATAGGCTTGTATACATAAACGTAGCATGGAATTTACAACCAAACTATGCTTTTTGACACAATCTTAATATTACTTCCTGTGAATTGGTTAAATCCCACCTAGCATTGTTATTGACATTCAAAATAGGTTGATCAAACACTAAAAATTAGTTTTTTTCCTGACAAGCAAATATGGCAAAGAAATAAAACTAGTGTGTCTTAAAGTGATTTTTTTATAACTGGGGCACCTGGGTGGCTCAGTTGGTTGAGTGTCCGACTTCAGCTCAGGTCATGATTTTGCAGTTCGTGGGTTTGGACCCTGGGTCAGGCTCTGTGCTGACAGCTCGGAGCCGGGAGCCTGCTTCAGATTCTGTGTTTCCCTCTTTCTCTGCCCCTCCCCCGGTCGGTCTCTCTCTTTCTCTCTCAAAAATAAACATTAAAAAATGTTTAAGTTATTTTTATTTTTATTAAAAAAAATTTTTTTTAACGTTTATTATTGAGAGACAGAGAGAGACAGAGTGGGAGCAGGGGAGGGACAGAGAGAGGATGAGACACAGACTCTGAGGCAGGGTCCAGGCTCTGAGCTGTCAGCATAGTGCCCAACGCGGCGCTCGAACTCACAAACTGTGAGACCATGACCTGAGCCAAAGTCGGACTCCCAATCGACTGAGCCACCCAGGCGCCCCTGGTGATTTTTATAATAAAAAACTAATACTTATTCGTGCTTACTTACCAAGTGCCAGCTAATATGCCAATGCCTTATGTGGATTATCCTCACAAGAAATCTAGAGGTACTGTTTTAAGCCCCACTCTGAAGCTCAGTGGGCTAGGAAACCTGCCCAAACTCACAGGTACAGGAAGTGATGATAGCCAGGAATCAAATTAGATATTCCCACTTCCTCCTGGTGGCAGGATAGAAATGATGTCCTTTGTAATCTCTTGTAGACAGTCTTCTTACACTTTTTCTTCCCTTCCTCCTTCCCTCCCTTCTTTCCTTCCTTCTTCAAAATAGTACATATTTAGTATTTAAAAAATTTTTTTAAATTTTATTTTAGAGAAAGAGAGTGTGTGAGCAAGGGAGAAGGGCAAAAGGAAAGAGAGAGAAAATGAGAGAGAGAGAGAGAGAGAGAGAGAGACAGAGAGAGAATATCTCAAGCAGGCTCCACTCTCAGCACAGAGCCTGATGTGGGGCTCAATCCCACGATGCTGGATTCATGACCTGAGCTGAAGTCAGGTCATGAGCATTGGGACGCTCAACTGACCGAACCCCCCAGGCACCCCCATATTTAGTATTTTTAAAGTTTTTTTTTTCAGTTTTATTGAGATATAATTGATACACAACACTGTATAAGTTTAAAGTGTACAGCATAATGGCTTGGCATACATACATTGTGAAATGATTGCCACAATAAGTTTGGTTAACATCTCTCACCTCATAAAGTTAAAAAAAATTTTCCCTTGTAACAAGAACTTTTATGCTCCTCCCTTAGCAACTTTCACATATACCACACAGCAATGTTTAACTCTAGTCATCCCATTTTACATTACATCCCTAGGACTTATGTATTTTATAACTGGAAGTTTGTACCCTTCCTACCTTCACCCAATTTCCCCACAACCCCCACGTCTGGTAACCACAAATCTGATCTCTTTTTCTATGAGTTGAGTTTTTCTTTTCTTTTTTTTTTTTTTTAGATTCTACACATAAGTGAGATCGTACAGTATTTATCTTTCTCTGTCTAACTTATTCCCCTTAGCATAATGCCCTCATGGTTCATCCGTGTTGCAAATGGCAGGATTTCCTTCTTTCTTTACAGCTGAATAGTGTGTTCCTGTGTGTGTGTGTGTGTGTGTGTGCGCGTCCATGCGTGCACATGCACGTGCACTTGTGCACACATGCACCACATTTTCTTTATCATTTATCTGTCAATGGAGAATTCCCATATGATCCAGCAACTCCACTTCTGGGTGGAGTCTTCTGAAGGAAATGAAATCACTATGTCGAAAAGATACCTGCACTCCTGTGTTTAGAATTTTTTTAATTAAAAAAAATAAATGAATAAGGGGGTAACTATCACTTATACAATAGCCACTCCTACTTTATTTTTTTTTTAATTTTTTTTTTAACGTTTATTTATTTTTGAGACAGAGAGAGACAGAGCATGAACGGGGGAGGGTCAGAGAGAGGGAGACACAGAATCTGAAACAGGCTCCAGGCTCTGAGCTGTCAGCACAGAGCCCGACACGGGGCTCGAACTCACGGACCGCGAGATCATGACCTGAGCCGAAGTCAGCTGCTTAACCGACTGAGCCACCCAGGCACCCCCTCCTCCTACTTTATTTTAAACCTCTCTAAAAAGCATGCTTCTCTGTAACTTTTTTGTATAACTTAAAAAAAATTGAGGTCGATTTATCCTTTGTATAATTTGTAAACTGTTTTTACTTTTTATGTCATAGAGTTACTTAACACTCTTTGTATATATTATTAACTGCTTGGTATCTCAAATGCTAACTGGATTTTACAACTGTATCACAAAACACTTCCCATTTGGTTTTCCGTTTGAACAGTCACCTCCCAAAAGCTGCACATCAGTGTCAAAGCAGGAGTCTAGCAAAGGAAGTCATAGGACTGGAGGACAGTATCGTCTACCTATCAAGTCCCATCAACACTGTTCTAGTTGGTCAGATGAGTCATTATCTATGACACAGTCAGGTAAGAGTAATAACAAGGAGTTTTCTTTGTATTATATTTGAATACCTCTTTAATTAGCTTTGTCTGTCCATATGTTAGTGTAATGTTATCCTTTCTTTCATTTGTAAAGGCTTTTTTCTTGCCAAGAGTAAATCACATAATTCAGTGCTTTTCATTGATAATTAATTATTTCCCTAATTACACAAAATGTGACAAACTGTTATATTCTTGGGTTGTTAATGGGCAAGTCATTTATTCATCAGACATTTGTTGAATATTTTTTTCTATGTGCCAGATACTGCTTATGTGTTCCCATAGTGCTCTGTGCATCAGCTTATACCAGACAGCATATAAATTGTAACCAGACTTTACCCAGCAGGTCTCCCCTACTAGCATATAGACTTCTGGAAAGGAGAGTCTAATTTATTAATAATTGGTGGCACCAGGACCTACCAGGTACTTTGCATTGCACATGGCAGGTATTTATTAAATGTTCCTTTCTTTTTTTTTTTTTTTTTTTTAATGTTTATTCATTTTTGAGAGAGACAGAGACAGAATGTGAGTGGGTTAGGGGTAGAGAGAGAGGGAGACACAGAAGCCAAAGCGGGCTCCAGGCTCTGAACCGTCAGCACAGAGTCCGACGCGGGGCTCGAACTCACAAGCTGTGAGATCATGACCTGAGCCAAAGTCGGATGCTCAACCAACTGAGCCACCCAGGAGCCCCTTAAGTGTTTCTTGAATGAATTAATGATGACCATGGAGAGAGAGAGGAGGAGGTAGGGCAGGATAGCCTAAGTTTCAAAGGAGGAAAGGTAGAGAATCAACTGCACATGGCAGTGGGGAACATTGTCTATTCTCCTATAGTCTGTCTCTATTCTGCTATAAAACTCTGTGCTATTAGATTATGAAACCATGAACAGCCTCTATTCTGTAAGACTTCAATGTACACAAGATCTGATCTTGGGAAGCGTATCTATACAGGCAATGCTCAGTTTATGAGAATTCCAAGGAAGGTTAACACTATATTGAGTGTATGCCTTTTGAGCTCATTTTTAGTTTTCATTTGAGAGTAGACATTTAATAAAGAAAAAGTGAAAAATATTATTCTGTTTTTGGTCTTTGATCCTATTCTGTACCCCCTGTTTTCAAGTGTTTCAAATGATAATAAATCATTGGAGGTTCCCACACCCATATTTTTAAATCACCCTTGTTTTTGAATAACTGCATAATATTTCAAAGAGTAGATATACCATAACTTATTTAAATATTTCCCTAGTGATGATCATTTAGATTTTGTCAAAATTGCCAATAATGTTTTTTTTTAATTTTATTTTTTATTTTTTTAAATTTACATCCAAATTAGTTAGCATATAGTGCAACAATGATTTCAGGAGTAGATGCCTTAGTGCCCCTTACCCATTTAGCCCATCCCCCCTCCCACAACCCCTCCAGCGACCCTCAATTTGTTCTCCATATTTATGAGTCTCTTCTATTTTGTCCCCCTCCCTGTTTTTATATTATTTTTGTTTCCGTTCTCTTATGTTCATCTGTTTTGTCTCTTAAAGTCCTCATATGAGTGAAGTCATATGATATTTGTCTTTCTCTGACTGACTAATTTCACTTAGTATAATACCCTCTGGTTCCATACACATAGTTGCAAATGGCAAGGTTTCATTCTTTTTGATTGCTGAGTAATACTCCATTGTATATATATACCACATCTTCTTTATCCATTCATCCATCGATGGAGATTTGGGCTCTTTCCATACTTTGGCTATTGTTGATAGTGCTGCTCTAAACATGGGGGTGCATGTGTCCCTTCGAAATAGCACACCTGTATCCCGTGGATAAATGCCTAGTAGTGCAGTTGCTGGGTTGTAGGGTAGTTCTATTTTCAGTTTTTTGAGGAAGTGTTTTCCAGAGTGTCTGCACCAGCTTGCATTCCCAGCCAGTAAAGTTGTAATGAACATCTTCTTGTGGAATATTTCAGTAAGAATAAATTCTTAGAAATGAGATTACTAGCTCAAGCCAGCTGAAGAATGTTGTATATCATATTTATCTGTTGAATATTACTATTTTTATGTATTTGCTTTGAGGTACTCTGGCAAAAAGTTACTACCAGTGTAGTAACATGTCAGTAGACATAAACTTGATACTTGAAAACATGGATTTAGGGGTGCCTGGGTGGCTCAGTCGGTTAAGTGTCTGACTTTGGCTCAGGGCATGATCTCATGGCTTGTGAGTTCGAGCCCTGCGTTGGGCTCTATGCTGACAGCTCAGAGCCTGGAGCCTGCTTTCTGATTCTGTGTTTCCCTCTCTCTCTGCCCCTCCCTGACTCATTCTCTGTCTCTCTCTCTCAGAAATAAATAAACATTAAAAAATGAAAAAAGAAAACAACTATGAATTCATATCTTAGCTCTACTACTTACTGGTGACTTTCTTCAGCTTTCTTTCCCATATTGGATAGTCTTTTCCATCTGTTCAGTGGAATAATATTGTAACCAGCCTTGCATGAGTTACAGACTAAGGATTAATAATGTTAATAAGATACTGTTTTATTGGTAAAACATACTCAAGTGAGAATAGTTTTGGAAAAATAGCTCTGAGATTTCTAAACTCCAGATGCCATCTACCTATTGATGATGACATTAAATGCAATGTTAATGGAAGTGGTCAGTTTTAACGTAGTGGAGTTATATAAGCCTTTCTCAAGTGATAAAGAATTTATCAGCCAAATTATTAGAGGCTGCCTGTGTGAAATAATCAGAAACTTAATTTTTTCTATTAGATCATTCTGTCCATCAGGTTATTCTGTCTTGACGTTAGTTTAAACAAACTGAAATATCATTTACCTGCCCCCTCCTCTCTCCCTCACCACCCAAAAAAACCTTGTAGGAGATAATTCCATAAAGGCAATAAATTCATTCAGTGAGTTGTTTGGGTTAAAAAAAAATTCTAGAGATTTTTAGATGTTACTAATGATGAATTTTTTTAAATTTTTATTTTAGAGAGAGAGAGAGAGCGAGCACGAGCACATGCAAGTGGGGGAGGCGCAGAGAGATAGGGAGACGTAGAATCCAAAGCAGGCTCCAGGCTCCAAGCTGTTAGCACAGAGCCCCATGCGGGGCTCTAACTCACAAACCACGAGATCATGACTTGAGCCAAAGTCAGATGCTTAACCGACTGAGCCACCCAGGCACCCCGTTACTAATGGTGAATATTATACAGTAATACTATATTTGGCAGGTATATAATGTATTCCCACTCATTCTCATAGACTTTTATTTATTTAATTTCTACCTTTCATTTGTACACTTTTGGCTTCTTTAGTACTTAAAAATAGAAACATTTCCCAGGGTCTTTCATCTAAAAACTCCCAAGTTTCTCATCAACTACTTTTAAATCTTCACAAGCATAGATGATACATATTTTTATTAGAAAAGTCACTGCTGGCGGGGCACCTGGGTGGCTGAGTCAGTTAAGCGTCTGACTTCGGCTCAGGTTATGATCTCACAGTTTGTGGGTTTGAGTCCTGCATCGGGCTCTGTGCTGACAGCTCAGAGCCTAGAGCCTGCTTCAGATTCTGTCTCCCTCCCCCTGCTCATGCTCTTTTTGTCAAAAATAAATAAACATTTAAAAAATTACAAAAAGAAAAAAAAAATCACTGCTGGCATGTGCAATTTTTAAAATATATTAATTTGAAGGCAAGACTACACTGTATGTTAGCTAACTTGACAATAAATTATTAAATATGTATATACTAATTTAAAATAATCATTTTGGGAGGGGGGACAAAGTTGAAACTAAGTGTGCGGGAGTATAGTGATCCCCCACACAATTTTATCAAAGTCTTCAAATTTTATCCATGTCTTGAGGTTTGGAAGCACATAAAAGCTTATCTGGCTAAAAGAAGCTCAGTTTTTAGAAGATGCAAAGATATGGGTTTATACTTCATTTTAGAAAGATTTTAACTTTTAGGTCAACCTGCATTCCCACCCCAAATTATTACACTAGAATCATCAATTGAATCTCTGCAAAGGGCTCAGAACCTTTTAACCCTGAAAGCAATTGATTCTTTTCTTCAGCAATTAGAAGAAAACATAAGGGAGATACTCAGTGGCTCTCTTCTCACCACTAGCATTTTTAGTTTTAGATTGGAAAATCTGTTACCTAAAATATAGCTGCATAAAATGTTTGTTTTTTATGAGTATTACTCTTACCACCATTTTTTGAGCTTTTATAGTAGTTCAGGTGCTGTGCTGTGTGCTTTGTACACCTTAGTGAATCTACACATCAATTCTAGAAATCAGCAGGGGTCAAACTTACCTTACCAATTACCAGTAACAGATCCAGAGTTGAAAATGGCCTTTATTATTATGCTATTTTATGAGTGTTGATTGATAAATAGTGAGCTTTGCCCATGCTAAGGACTCACGATGATGCCACCAGTGGTATAAGATGGGTATTACTTTCCTGAGGTACCTAAAGTTAGCAACATAGAAGTGACAGGAACTTAGATTTCATTATTTCTAATCCAGATATTGGGATCATTCTATTAAAAAAGACTATAATCCTTTTGCATTTAAATAAGTTCCATAACTAGTTCTTACGCAATTTAATCTGAAGTACCTGAAAAAAAAACCTGGTTATTTATGGTTTAATGTTGTAGCATACATTTGAGTCTTCAGATTTTATATAATAGTATTTCTATTGTAATAGTATTTCTATGGCTATTAAATGTCTCACTCGACATTAGTGTGTGGAAATGATATTATTACTTGATTTGGGGAGGAGGTGTGAGGAATAATCATTTTTATTCTGCGTAATTTCCATGTGTAGTGAAATAAGCAGCATCTTTAAATGACAGTATTTTCATAGCATGTATGTGACACTTATTATAATGAAATGTCTTTTTCATGATTTTGCTGTGACTGGACATCTACTTTGTACGTGTGTGTACATGTGTAGGGAACTGTTGGGAAGAAAATAAGATTTAACTAGCTTCATTTTAGCTATTTTAAATATTTTAAGAGCTTCTAAAGAAAGGTTATAGCAGAGTATATTTCTTTATAATTTCTTTCTTTCCTTTTATATGGTATTAAGACATCAACTGATGATTCACAGTCAGTGTAAAATGGCAAAGTTTCATTTTTATTTTAATAGGACTTAAAAACTATTAATAGCTAAGGGGAAGGAAAGATAAATATGTTTCTCTTGTCACCAGGAAATAATTCCTCACAATGCCCAAATTTCACTAGCTTAAAAGTTCTCAATTTCCGATTGTTTATCTCATCAAGATAGGGTATCTTAAGATTTATTTGAGGTTTCAAATAGTACAATTAGAAAGTGAAAATAAGTAGGAAGGACCAACCGCCCACTATATTCAGGGAAAAGAGAGATGCAAATCACTAATAAATTTTTTTTCAAAAGCTCCAATTCCTTAATTTTAAATGTTAGATGACTGTAAGTGTAGTATCACCTTGCTGCTTTCATTAGTAGTTATTAAATTAACTTCATTCTCAAGTTAAAATGAAAGATTTTATTTCCCTTTCAGAAACAACATCTGACCAAAGTGACATTGAAGGTAGGATCAGAGCCCTAAAGGATGAGCTGCGGAAAAGAAAATCAGTTGTGGACCAGCTGAAGAAGGAACAGAGAAAACGGCAGAAGGAAAGACTGAAAGCCCAAGAAGCCAGTCTGATCAAACAGTTAGAGGTTAGACATAGGAAGGGGGTTCAGTATCAAGGCTAATGTATATTGAAGCCTAAAATGTTTTTTAAATGTTGTTAATAAAGTAATGGCGTAGAATTTTTCATTATTAGTTTGGTGCCACATTTTAACCTCTTTTTAAAAGAAATCCAAGGTTATCTAAACAAACTCTTGCTTAAAGCATTAAATATTAAAATAATAAATCTTGGGGTGCCTGGGTAGCTAAGTCAGTTGGGCATCCGACTTTGGCTCAGGTCATGATCTCGTGGTTCATGAGTTCGATCCCCACATCAGGCTCTGTGCTGACAGCTCGGAGCCTGGAGCCTGCTTTGGATTCTGTGTCTTTCTCTCTCTCTCCCCCTCCCCTGCTCATGCTCTGTCTCTGTCTGTCTCAAAAATAAATAAAACATTAAATAAAAAAATAAATCTTATAGCATCAAGTATTAAGTAAATATTCTTAAAATCAAATTAAAATAAGAGGTTTTTTTCTTAAATAAGAAAGATTAGGCCTGTGAAAGATTGAAATTCACACCCTCTTAAGCAAAGAATCATTAGATGAATAATTCTGTAAAAAAAGATAAATAATTCTAGCTATTGAAACTGTTACTGCCTTTTTAAAAACAATTTGTTTTTTTTTTAAAGCAGAATGATGTTTCATGCCACATTGTCCTATTTGAATGGCTCAGAAGTGATAATTCTAAACTAGACTTCTCCCATGCTCTAGCAGCCTTCCCTGATTCTGCCCCAGCTGGAAACCTGGTTTTGATATTTCCTCATTCTGTTTTCTCTTATCCTTTTGGTTATCAGATCTCACTGGTACTTTTTTTTTTTTCTTTATGAGTCTGCTTGCTTTTTCCATTCCAGCTGCCATCGAGCCGACTGGGGCCTCATGACCCCTTATCTCTGCTCTCTGCATGGCCTCTTAAATGCCCCTGTCTCTGTTGCTTCCCTAATACTTGCATACCTTCTGCCAGCCTAGTATTCCTAAAATGCCACATTCATCATAGAATCAATCTGAACGTCCTGCTCCTCGCAAGAATCCCTTCTCACGGCATCACCAGAGAAGACCATTCAGCTTCTACCTGAACACTTCCAATAATAGGAAGTCTCAGAATTTCAAGGCAGTTGATTTCATTGTAGGATTCTAGGTTCTGTAAATGTTAAAAATCTTTTGGTTCTGTTAGTCAATATTTCTGTCCTTTCAATGGTCCTTGTTGTGGTAACACCAAATATGTATTCCTCCTACATCTATTAACTTAGTCATCAAATATTTAAGTGCCTATTTGTATGCCAGAATTCAGCTAATGACTTTACATGTATTCATTTTATCCTCAAGCAACAGTGGCTTTACTGTCTACAGTTTTACGGATGAGGAAGTTGATTTTCAGGGAGAGTAATGCTATTCAGGGACACACCACTCAGAAGTGGTAAAGCTAGATTTTAATAGATGTCTAATTCTAAATTTTGTGTCCTATCTTCCACATAGAAAACAGGGCTGCTGACAGATGTGGAGAAAATAGACATTCACACAGGTACACAATACAGAGATGGGAACAGGGACTGTAACTTGCACAGATGTTTAGAAGTAAGGGAAGTGCTTAAGGTAGAATAGCCATACTGGCAAGTTCATGGTGGAAAATAGTGGGAAACAAAATTCAACAATAAAGATCATGTTCAGGGTCTTAGAATCAGACGGATGAGTTTGGACTTCAAGTCAGTAGTCTTCAACGTGACCACACATTAGAATTAACTGGGGAGCTCTTTGAAAAATACAAATATCCAGTCTCCCTCCCAGAGGGATTAATAATCTAGGGTGGGACCCAGAATTTAAAAGCACTAGTGTAAGGTAATGGAGAGCCATTGAAAATTAAATGAAATACTATTAGATTGAATAGCATTGCTCAAAATTCTTCATTAATGGATATGCCAGCCAGAAGGGTCTAAAAGAAAGTTGTGTATTTAGGTTTTAGAATTATAGTATGTGGTGGAGAAAAACATAATATATATAGCATTTCATATAAAAAATCTTTGGGAGTTTATTTAATCACAGATGTGATAAGTCAACTACATCCATGTAAGTATAGCTTTCAGATCTGAGAAGTTATAGTCCTCATATATACCTAGCTAGCTAGACCATCTAGCTTTGGTATGTGTTTAATACCAGAAGTTACTTTACCAAAACATTTGAAAATTTAGAGGATATGGATAGTGAAAGTTGTAAAAGTAGGGATTTCAGCCCAAGTTTTAGGGATCTGTAGCAACTGAGTAGCATCCATATGGTCATTCATTCATTCTATGATGTTGACTGACAGCCTGTTTGGGGTCAAACACTGAGTAGGTACTGGATATACAGTGTTGAACAAAACAGCTGTAGTCTCAAATAGAGATATAAAAGTAGGGATTTTAGCCCAGAAAACTAAGAAATATAATAAAGGACTTCCCTTAGATTTTATCCAAATCAGAATTACACATTAGTGTTTATAGAATGGCTGATAACATTTTTTGTAATTCTGAACTATCATGTTCTCTAATCACAGCCTTCCTTCTTCAGGCTTTGTATTCCCAAGGATTTGTATTCCCAAGAAGCTGCCATTGAACTCTGCGTAATGCCTAAACTTCTTAAAAATAACATGGAAGTATTAGGACACCCTTAAAAGAATAATTACATAGTCAGCTAAAGAAGTTTTTTAATGGGGCAGAACCCAAATGATTGCTTCATAGGTATTAAATTTTTGTAAAATCAGACTTTGTCATTTTCTATCTCATATTAGGATTATGGTTCCACATGCATGCTTATACATAGTCTGTTTCAAGAAGGATCTACAAGTAAATGTTGATGGCACTCTGGGTAATGACATGGATACTGGGAGAAAGATTTTTACATTACATCTTCTTTCCTGTTTGAATATTTTACCATAAAATATACTATTTTCTAATTTAAAATAGTTTTTTAAAAAAATTCTGTATAGTGACTCCTCTGATTTTTCTAAACTAGTCATATGATGAATTCATTAAGAAAACTGAAGCAGAGCTTAGCCGAGATTTGGAAACATCACCAACAGCCAAGCCTCAAATTAAAACGCTCTCCTCAGCTTCTGAAAAACCCAAGATCAAGCCCCTTCCACTACACAGGTAGAAATTTTTGATAACTTCTCTATGTTCTGCCTTGTTTGAGAAAAGAATTAAGGGAAGACTTTTAGTAGAAGCTATCTCTTAAGTAACTGTGAAGTTAATTTTAACCAATATTTTTACTTTCACTAGAGTTGTTATGTATGATGTAATCACAAATCGAATTTATCATAAGGTACAGGTTTAAAAATATATTCTGAATCCTGAAATCTGGTGGGCACAATGAAAATAGTATCCTCCAGTATTGCTAGTAGCAATAGACTTTTGCAAAGCAGTTTGCCAGTGTTTCAGAAGTAAAAAACAACCTGTAACTTATGATTCCATAATTTCACTCCTGGAAACCTAGTTTGAGAAAATATGCAATATCTTTATGTCCAGAAATAGGTGAATAGCCCAGTAACTTAAGGGTCTTCCCAGGGATGGAATATTATGCAGCCAGTCAGTGCAAATACAGAATACTGAGAGGCGGCATTGGAGATTGTATATAAAAAAGTGAGGTTGCAATACTTAAACTGAATTTTGAGCAATGAGTAGGGGGTAAGCAGTCAGTGGGACTGAGAAATAGGGGTCATTTCAGAGAAGGACATTGATGAATGACCAAAAGCAGCAGGGAGCTTGGCATGTTACAGAAACTGAACATTATAGAATGTTGCTAATGTTAGAAGAGACTGGAAAAATAAAAACTAAATTGTGAAAACCTTGTACTCACTCATTCATAATATAATTTCTACTTTACTTTTCAGAAGATGGGAAGCCTTTGAAGGCTTTCCCAAAAAATACTTAGGGATTTTTAAGTCTGTTACAAAAATAATAGAGACTCATGATAATTAATTTCGCATTACCTCAGTTTGAATCATGGCTTCAGTACCAGCTAGCTATTTAACTTTGTTGGGCAAGTTATTTAATCTCTCTGTGCTTATTTTTTTTTAATAGGGATTTATATCCCTATAATAACACCTAACTAATTAACTTGTTATGAGAATTAAAAGACTTAACTTAGATCAGAGCTTAGCATACAATTAGCACTGCGTATTAGTAGTTACTGTTATTATTTTAATTAGAATATTGAGGGAAGCAGTAAAAAGAAGAAAAGTTTAAATCATATACTGAACTATCCCAGAATTGCAAATGTCAACAATTAGATGTATTTCCTTTTAGGATTTCTTATGCTTAGATTTTATATATATATTTTTGTAATATATACATTTTTCCATTATATTACAAAACTGTAAATTTTATTTTTAGATTTCTACATAATACACTAATGAATTGCTTTACGGTTTTATTAACCAAACTCTTGGAGGATTTTAACTAGAGAATGATGTAATCACATTTGTGTTCAGAGAGCTCTTTCTGACTAGTATATGAAGGAGAAATAGAAAAGAGCAAACTTGGAAGCAGGGAGAACAGGAGTCTAGACCAGGCTTCAAATAATCAGTGTAAATAAGAACAGAGATAGGAAATAAACTTAGAAATATTTAAGAAGCAGGGGTGCCTGGCTGGCTCAGTTGGTAGAACATGTGACTCTTGATCTTGGGATTGTGAGTTCAGGCCCCACATTGGGGATAGAGTTTAGTTTAAAAAAAAAAAAAAAAAAAAAGAATTTATTCTTAAAAACACTTAAAAGAAAATATTTGAGAAGTAGACTTCACTGAAGTGCTAGATAGGGGAACAAGAGAAATCTAGAATGACTCCCAGGTTTCTCTTAAATGGTTGGGTCAACATTCCATTAACCTGAATGGAAAGTCAGATGTTCTTTTGTGGGTAGTTTATGACTTTGGTTTTAGAATACAAATTTTGAGGTGTACATGGTTCACCTAAGGAGAATTATCCAGGAAAGATGTCAGTGTAAGATATATATGGGATGAGGAGCATATAGATGGTGGTTGAAAACGTATATATAGCAACATCACCCAAGGAAGATACGCATTCAGAGAGAATAAAAGGGAGCCAAGTACTAATTATGATAAAATAGCATTTAAAGGCATTATAAAGAGAAGCGGAAGCCAAATACTATGACTTAGCAAATAAAGAGAAGGCAAGAAAATGAAGAATGTAGCTCTTTCTGTTAACTTAAAGAATAAGAGAGGACAGCAGCCAGGAGGTGGAAGAATGAAGAATTGAGAGGTAAAATTTTGAGGCTCATGGCGTACTTACAAGCGAAGGGGAAAAATCTCCAGGGTGAAGGACTGAAGGTTCTAGGAAAGTGAACGTGTGACTGAAGAGTACCATTAATGAGGCTGAGGCAATGTGTGAGATTTTCGGCAGGAGGTTCAAACGATCAGCTTTGAATACGTGTGAAAGACACACCTCTTTCTGTCCTGCAGACAGAAGGAAAGGCAGTTGGGATGGCTATGAATATAGATACATTTGTAGGTAGAAAGGCTCAGGGTAAGAAAGGTCATGCTGATGGCCTCTGTTTTTCTCATTAAAAGAGGCAAGATTGTCTACTGAGAGTGATGAAGGCCAGAAACAGGCTTGGTGAAAGTGACAGGTTGGAATACTTCCTGTGAAGAAGTAGTTTTCTGAGAGTTGACTGCTTGTTGTTACCAGTTATTACAATATCAGCAGTACATTTATTTCTACTCTTTATTTTTTTGTTTCAGATCTGAAACAGCAAAGAACTGGAAATCACTAACAGAATCAGAGCGTGCCAGAGGGTCGTTGGAGTCCATTGCTGAACATGTTGGTATGTAACTAGGAAAAATAATGACGCTGTATCCACTAGACTTAAGAATTTATGCAAGGGCGTATATAATTCTGCCTCTACAGCGTTTCGATTAAAAAATGAATTTCTTAAAGATAATAATTATTGAAATTTTAAGTTACTTTTATATAAAAGTGATTTATTGGTTATATATAAATTTAAAAACTGAAGCATAAAGACATTAATCTAAAATGGTTGAGTGTATCATCGGCATCCCTAAATTCTCCCTTAATCAAATTTTATAACTGATTATATATTTTTTTCAGTCTATACTATTTCTCAGGGTTAAGTGGTTATATACATGTACATTTTTCAACTTAATCCAAAGAAAGATAAGAATTATTGAAAGTAAACTGTAATTCAATGAGGAAATAAAACTGAGGCATAAAAAAGCCTATGTAGAAACAATGACAAAATAGAGATTTGAATTCAGAACTTTTACCTCTTGGTTTGTTAGCTCATCCAGTATTTTTTTTTCTTATTCTGCAGTTTTAGCTCTTAAAATACTGTATTTGCAGAAATTGTTATTTTTTCTCTTGCATTTGCATTTGAGAGCTTAGTTGAAGTCCCCAGGAAAATTCATTCTTTTCAAAGTATCTTTGTCCCTCCTTCATTGTTTTCCTATATGAAATAATGTGTATGTAATATCTATCTGGTTTCACATGATTTGAAGAATTGATCACACAAATCAGTGTCTCCATAAACTTAGAGCCATTTTTCTTCACTTTTTAAGTTAAGACAGCCCTTAAGAAATATTTCAAACTTTAAATTTCCAGTCATTCTAAATGTTCTGGTTATTGCTAGGGCAATATACTCTCTTAAAGGAAAAACTTAACTTATATGGTAACCAAAACAGGTTATATTTATTGACCAGAGTTTTTCCTCATGAAGATTTGGCTTTTATTTAACCTTTGGTTCCAGCAGTTAAAAGGTTGTGATTAAATAATTTTGATAAGATTTTTTTTCTTTTCCTGAAAGATGCTGCATTGGCAGGTTCTGAGAGATCAGTATCGGAAAGGTCTTTATCTGCATATGCGAAGAGAGTCATTGAATTGGATAGACAAACAGAAGAGCATTTTCAGACTTCATCCCCAATTCTTAGATCATCAAGGAAAGCCAGAGCAGAATCTGGCGATTCTTTAGAAAATGTACCATCATTATCTCTTCTCAAAGAATTGAATGCCCCTAATAGAATTCTGGATGTGTTAGATGCCAAGGTTGAAGAAGCTAGTCAAAAATCAGAAATACAAGAAGTGGACTATGCAAAATTGGAAGAGAGTGTGATTGAAGAGGCCTATTCAAAACAATGTAGGAAGTCTGATGTCTTACTGAAACTAGACCTGGAACAGGGAGATTCATCTGAAATTCTTTCAAGGAAGGATCTTCCTTTAGATTCTGTAAATGTTCAGAAAGACTTAGTTAGATTAGCCATTGAAAATCTTCATAAAAAACAGTTGAAAGAGAGAGAGTCAGATCAAGGTACTGATCACAGTACAAGCACCCAATCAGAAAAAGAAGTTCATGAACAAAGGAACATAAAGGAAAGGGACTCATCTTTGTCAGAGCATCTTTTTGCTCCTAAGGAGACATCATACTCTGAAGATTTTGAAGTGTCTTCTCTCAAGAAAGACATTTCAGCTGAACTGTACAAAGATGACTTTGAGGTGTCATCTTTGTTGTCACTCAGGAAAGACTCTCAATCTTGCAGAGATGAGTCACGGCCAACAAAGAACTCTACAAGTAGAGCCACTAGCTTGGGCAGTGATGATGAAATCAGTGAGTGCCTCAGTGAGAAAAGCCTTTCTGTTCATAGCAGTGTCCACTCTGAGAGGCTATTAGAACTCAAGTCCCCCACTGAGCTTATGAAAAGTAAGGAGCGCAGTGATGTAGAGCATGAACAGGGAGTTACGGAACCCCCTTCCTTGGTTTCAGTTTCTGTTGCAGATGAGTTACATGATTTCCACATTGGCGATAGGGTGTTGATTGGCAATGTTCAGCCAGGAACTCTTCGATTCAAAGGCGTGACCAGTTTTGCCAAAGGATTTTGGGCTGGAGTGGAGTTGGATAAAGCTGAAGGAAATAACAATGGGACATATGATGGCATTGTATACTTTGTGTGCAGAGAGAAGCATGGTATTTTTGCTCCCCCTCAAAAAATATCTCACATTCCAGAAAACTTTGATGACTATGTAGACATAAATGAAGATGAAGAGTCTTACTCAGATGGACGATATCAATACTATAATCAAGAACAAAAAGATACAGCAGATTCCAAATTTGATAGAGAAAAGGATGCAGTTGAATATTTTTATGAGAACTCTCTACCTAGTATGCATGATATAGAAGCCTCACTTGATAGAAGCCTTAAAATAGAAACAGACAAGGTACAGGACGTTTCTGGGGTACTTGAAGCCCATGTTCACCAGCAATCTTCAGTTGATTCACTGATCTCTTCAAAGGAAAACAAAGACGTTCCTGGTGCCATAGAAAAGGCTTCCATTGCTGTAGAAGGCGATACTTTAGACAATGCCTTTTCTGAAGAATTAAAGCAGCAGCAGCAGCAGTTGACAGAAAAGGAAGAGGACCTACATCCTGAGGTGTCAGAAAAGCTCTCTACTCCACTTCTAGATCTTTTAACAAGAGAAAAGAACCAACTGGAAGCCCAGCTGAGGTCCTCACTAAATGAGGAAAAGTCAAAGCAGCAGCTAGAAAAAGTCAGCTTACTGACAGACAGTTTACTAACAGTCTTTGTGAAGGACACAGTCAATCAACTACAAGAAATCAAAAAAGCTAGGAATGAGAAAATCCAGCTTAGCAATCAAGGGCTTCTTGATGATGATCGACAGAGTATGCCACCCCAAGGCCTATCCCAAAATCTTGAGGAACAGTCAGCAAGCGTTCCAGATTGCTTCTTAAGGCCTGACTTAGAAGATGAAAAAGAAGAGATTTCTTCACCAGATATATGCCCCAGGCCTGTAAGTATTTTGTCTAGAAAGAATGTCAATTTACCTTCTGTAGTGTGTTTTAATTCTGTAGTTCCTCATAGATTTTTTGTGACATGTTATTTATTAGATAAAGATCAGTGTACCAGTTTTTAAAGACCCTATGGCTGTTTTTCTGTCTGAGGTATGATTGTCCTCTATTATGTCATGAGTGGTCACTGTAGGATTGTCACAAACACTGGCAGTTTTGTGCTGGATTGATGACCGCTGTGTGCTGTCTGGAGGTTAGATTCCCTTCCAGATCCACTGAACAGATTTACTCCATGGAGCTTTCCAGTGGTTCTCAATCCAGTTCTTTTTTGCCTATGAAATTATGTGTCTACCTATCTACTCAGTCATAATTGCTCTGCAGATATTGCCAGTTGTGATGTTGATTCTGGGAAAACTGAAATACATCCACTATGACATATACTCAGACAGACCATCAACTTAACTCGGGTTGCCCGTAGACAGTTGAACAAAAGTAATGATTTTGAGTAATTTGAGCCAGATAATCACCAGAGGTGAGAAATTTCATATATTGTTTCCATATCCCAGAGACAAGAGAGTCCTTCAGGAACAAAATAATGATGATTCAAAAAGAAAAAACAACTAATCAATAAACAGTTTATAAAAATTCAGTTATAAGGCTTATGTAAGCAGAATTATGGGAAGCAGGATACTTTCTTCTTAAATTATTAATTAGTAGCCACCATGTTGTTTTTGTTTTGCTTATAGAGAAAGAGTAAACATACAAATAATATATTTGCTTTGTCTTTAAAAACAAAAAGCCCAAATGAATGATCTGAGGTTACTAAACGGTGCTCTGTTTGATTGGTTCCATTTCCATAGGAGAGTCCAGTATTTGGTGCCAGTGGACAGGAGGAGCTCGCTAAAAGACTTGCTGAACTTGAGATCAGCCGGGAGTTCCTGAGCGTGTTAGGAGATGATCAAGACTGGTTTGATGAAGACTTTGGTTTGAGCTCTTCTCACAAGATCCCCAAAAACAAGGCAGAAGAAACAATTGTACCTCTAATGGCAGAACCTAAAAGAGCTCCCCAAAAGCCATGTGAGACACTATTGGCAGTCCCCCATACCACAGAGGAAGTAGAAACTCTTGTACATAATGCAGTGGAAGAACTCTGGAAATGGAAAGAATTAGGTCACGATCTCCACAGCATCAGTGTTCCTGCAAAACTGCTTGGCTGTGCCAGTAAGGGTCTAGATATAGAAAGCACTAGTAAAAGAGTCTACAAACAGGTATGTAACCTGGAAGGATAATTTTAATTTTTAAACTAATCTCTGTTGTTTGAAATTTGGATTTGTAGCCATTTTATTTTTGTTTCATTTTTCTCTGTCAAGGCGGTTTTTGATTTAACAAAAGAGATTTTTGAGGAAATATTCGCAGAGGATCCCAACTTGAATCAACCCGTCTGGATGAAGCCATGTAGAATCAACTCCAGTTATTTCCGACGAGTGAAAAACCCAAATAACCTTGATGAAATCAAGGTAAACTGCAAACTAGAGAGTTTCTCCTTTTTTGACTTGCTGTTCATTTATGTAGATCTATAAATGCCGTAAAAGCAGGTACTCTTCTGTATGATTCTCCTTCTGTCCTCAAGGCCTTTTGCATAGTGGGTTTTTAGTACATGTTTGTTGATTCATGAAGTCCATGAGCAGTGGAGGGATGAGGTGAGAGGGAGTCCTGAATCCTCAAGTTTTTGCAAGTATAACTTTTTAACATTTCCTATGTGTACATAATTTATAATATTTAAGAAAAAATTAGGAAATACTCTGGGAGATAAATTATTGGACTTCCAGGTAAATTTTTGGCAATTTAGAGATCATGGTACAGTATTCTAGAAGTATACCGGAAAACATGTCTTCTATCAAATATGCCAGCCCTAGACAGGTGTTACCTTTTCATCTTTGATTTTGGAGGTCTCAAATTAGTTATGTGGTTTTGAAATATGTGGGATAGTAATATGATATATAAAAAATATTGTTTGTTATCTAAGAAGCCCCTGAAAAGATTAAGTGCCTTGAAGCTACAGTGACTCCCAGCAAGACTTCAAAATCACATTGGTGGAAATTTCTGCCCGTTCACATGTTTCTTTAATATAGCAAAGGTTGTATTCCCAGTGTAGTGCCTCTTGAACTGTAATGTGCATATGAATCACTGCGGATTTGGTTAAAATGGAGATTCTCACTCAGCAGGTCAGGAGTACCATTTCTAAAAGACTCCCAAGTGATGTGGACGCTGTTGACCCTAGAACCCACCCTGAGGAACAAGGCTCTGGAATTGTGTTTTCCAGACTTATTTGATCACAGAAAGCCTGCCCCCTGCATCCTGCCCCTATAGCATACCTCCAGCTACAGTTGATCCTTGAACATCTTTGGGGGTTAGAGCTGCCAACCCCCTACTCAGTTGAAAATCTTTAACTACTAACAGTCTACCGGAAACCTTACCGATAATATAAATAGTCAATTAACACATATTTTGTATGTTACACGTTTTGTATACTGTATTCTTATAATAAAGTAAGCTAGAGAAAAGAAATGTCACTAAGAAAATCTTAAGGAAAAGAAAATACGTTTATGATACTGTTATGTATTTCTTGAAAAAACTCTGTGTATAAGTGGGTCAACACAGTTCAAACCCATGTTGTTCAAGGGTCACCTGTGCTCATCTTACTGGTGTATTTTCTTACATCATCCAGGAGTGTATGTGGACTATTAAAATGTAGTAAAGAACATATACATTATTCTGGTATGTCATGTGGAGGCATTGCCTAAACAATTTAGTCTGTTTTTTTAATTGAGATATAATTAACATAATTATATTTGTTTTAGGTATACAACATAATGATTCTGTATTTGTCTATATTATTTTTAAAAAAGGTCACCACAAGTCTAGTTAGCATCCATCATTACATATGGTTACAAATTGTTTTGTGTGATGAAAAAATTTTAAGATCTCTCTTAGTGACTTTCAAATGTACAATACAGTATTATTTAACTACAGAAAGCTTTTGAAAATATTTTGTACTCACAGAACACCAACAGATATTTATGAGATGTCATGTATGCCTACATTGAAGTTAGGCAAACTGTGGCTCACAGTCCAAATCCAGCCTACCACCTGTTTTTATAAATGAAGGTGTATTGGACCACAGCCACACCCATTTGTTTAAATATTGTGTATGACTGCCATTCTGCTACAACAGCAGACTTCAGTAGTTGCGACAGAGACCAGATGGCCCACAAAGCCTTAAATATTTACAGGCTGACCCCCGCTTAAATTAAAGTCAGGAAGAAATAAAAAGCTTCCAAAGATTACTTTTGATTCATTAAAAAAAGAAAACTTCTAAAATGATTTTCAGCTTCGAAGAATAAAGTATCAGAACTGCCGGGGGAGCTTTTTCAAAACACAGGTGTATTCCATTGCTTTCAGCCCTCCAGTGTTGATACATCCTTGAAAGAGAGAGAGCTAGAAAACGTGTGTGGATTGGTGGAGTTTGGGGGCACATTGGTAGTTTGAGAATCTTTTCAAATGATTCTGATTCATAAATGTGTCTTTTCCCCCCATTGACATTTTTTTAATGGAACAACCATAAAAAGTTGTAAACGCCAATTGTTTTATTAATAACAAAGGACAAATAAGTTGAAATAAGACAAGATACATAATGGGACGCCTGGGTGGCTCAGTAGGTTGAATGTCCAACTCTTGATTTCCACTCAGGTCATGATCCCAGGGTCGTGGGATCAAGCTCTACGTGGAGCCTGCTTAAGATTCTCTCTTTCCCTCTGCCCCTCTTCCCCACTCATGCTCTCTCTCTCTCTCTCTCTCTCTCAAATAAAAAATTTTTTTAAAAGACAAGATGCATAATATATATCAACAATCATCAAAATGCATATATCAGTATAACACACAGTGATGCTGCCCAGCGATTTTAATATTGAAATAACATTTTGTAAGGTGTTTTTAAGGATGATAGTTTAAATACTGTTAGTAACATTACCATGCTTCTTATATTGAAGCACTGATTAATATTTTTACAATTCAATGTATTCAGTCATGGTGCTTCAAAATAAACTATCCCAGCCAAAGCCTGTACTTTGCTCCCATGGCACTGCTTCGAACCTTTATGTGGGATTAAGTGCAGAGATTTATTTAATGCTTTCTCTAATAGTTTTGCCCGCTTGAAGTTAGCTAATGGCAGTTCTTAGATAGAGGGGACTCTAAAGTGATTTTTCTTTGCAGATTCATCAGTGGGTTTTACTTTTGTATGTTGTGTAAAAAGAAAAATTCTTTGAGTAAGTAAAGTCAGAGCATTTGGAATGCTTTTGTCTTCAAATTGCTAAGTGGAACTGTTGAGTGGAAGAAATTTGTATGATCTTTTATTATAAATGCTATGTTCTTAGCATGCACCTGCATTATAAGCACTGACTCTCAGAAACTTGGCTGTTTGGTTCATTACTTCCTCTTATTTTCACAGAACTTCATAGCCACCGAAGTGCTCAAGTTGTTTAGTCTTAAAAAGGAGCCAAACCACAAAACAGATTGGCAGAAAATGATGAAATTTGGAAGAAAGAAAAGAGACCGAGTGGATCATATCCTGGTCAGTGTATATAACTGCAATATGTTTATTTTGACTGTCTCTTCTAAAATCAGAATGTAGTTACATTCTAAAAAGAAAAGGAATGTAACTGACCCTAAGTCTATGATAGTGAAGCCGTGAAGCCTTCATTTGCTGCATTTCTGCCCCTCAGTTTTGGAATTTGCTTTCTTTTGAACTTGACAGATGAATATTTAACTGAACAGTATTTTGTGGGTGTGGAAAACTTGAGAAATAAAAAGCTGAGTGGATGAGGTACGGCATTAAGAAGAGATCAGTGTAGACTCTGGGGCCAGACTGCCTGCCTTTAAATCCCTTTTCTGCCACATACCTGGTGTGTAATCTTGGACAAATTGTCTAATCCCCTTGTGTCTCGTCTCCCTATCTGTAATCTACCAAGACAGTTATTAAGAGAATTAAAAGTATGTTTACGTATGTATGTATGCAAGAGTTCCCTGGCTACATATAACTCAGTAAATACTAGCTGTTATGCTTTCCTCCTCGTTATTATTATCCAGAGCTTTTAGCTGGGTAGGATTTATTCCATTTGGCAATAGATTTAGCACTAGAAAAACATTTCTCAAACAAAAAAAAAAAAGAAAGAAAAAGGAAAGAAAAAAAAAAGTCATTCTTTTCTTTGTTCCCTAAAAGAATGTTAAGCAGTAGCAAACTTCGGGAAACTCATTACTTGATTCACGTTTATCTCTAAACATTTTGATTCTGAACTATTTTATCTTGTCTGTATTTATATTCATATAACGAAAAACAAATGTAAGGCTTAAATTAATGAGTTTTCCCCAAGTATGCGCCTTTCCATTGCTTCATTTACTCAGTAATGACTACACTAGATAAACATTTATTTAGAGTTTTATACTTTGCCATTCTTTTTCATGCCTTATTTGATTCTCACAGTAATTATATGAGGCAGGAAGGACTCACGTTATTCTGTGTTACAAATGAGAAAGTTTGGGGGCACCTGGCTGGCTTAGCAGAGTGTGTGACTCTTGATCTCAGAGTTCGAGTTCAAGCCCCACGTTGATTGTACAGATTACTTAAAAATAAAAAATCTTGGGGCACCTGGATGACTCAGTCAGTTGAGCTTCCGACTCCTGATTTCAGCTCAGGCCATGATCCCAGCGTCGTGAGATCGAGCCCCACGTGAGGCTCTGCCCTGAGGGTGGAGGGTGCTTAAGATTCTCTCTGTCTCCCTCTGCCCCTCTGCCGCGTTCGTGCTCTCTCCCTGTCTCTCTAAAAATGAGTGAAATTAAAAAAAAAAAAATCTTTACAGAAAGTTTAGACTCAGAGATATTAAGTGACTTGCCCAGCAAATAAGAGCCAAGATTTTAAGCAACTTTTTCATAGCTCTTTGCCTCTTAAGAACGTGAACTTGTTCTCATAGTTCTACAGCAGCTTAAAGTTTGAGTTCTTGTTAATTTCTAAGTCGTTACTTCCTCTACTTCTTTAGGAGTTAAAGAAGAGAGCATGTCAAGAAACATTCATGTACCCCTTCTATCAGTTAAATTGATCATATCCTCTATAAATCATCTCAGGGCACACACTGAGTCAAGAATTGTGCTAATTAACGACTAATGTTACAGTGGTAAGCAAGACAGACCTAGACCCTGCCTTCATGGATTTATCCTTGGCTGGAAAAACTAGCCATTAATATATAATTTACATAAGTAAATTAGAAATTTTATAAATTATAAATTAAGTGATAAAAATAGAGGAACAGAGAGCTTTATACAAGCATAACCCAGAGGAAACTGATCTGATGAAGATGGTCAGGGAAGACTTCCCTGAGGAAGTGACATCTGAGCTGAGACCTTAAAGACGAGTAAGCATTAACTGGGTTCTAAGATAGAAGAACAATTCACGGAAAGCAAACCACGTTTGCAAAGACCTGAAATGAGCATGGGTCTGAGCTGAAATGTTAGCACGGCTGGAGGTGGCATAAACTGGAGAGGTAGAGTCTGTATCCTGAAGTGCCTTGTAAGCCACGTCAGGGATTTTGGATTTTATTGTAAAAGCAAGGCGTTTAAGCAAGAGAGATTACAAGACCAGATCTGCAGTTTTAAAAGTCCTGGAAATGGGACACCTGGGTGGCTCAGTCAGTTAAACATCCGACTCTGATTTCAGCTCAGGTCACTGATGGCGCAGAGCTTGCTTGGGATTCTCTCTCTCCCTGTCTCTCTGCTCCTCCCCTGCTCACACTTTCTCTCTCTCGCTCTCAAAAAAAAAAAAAAAAAAAAAAAAAAAAAAAGAATTAAAAAAAATTAAATTAAAATGCTGGAAGAATCCTTCAAAAGAAATGTGTGGAGGAAAAAAGACCAGTGAGAAGGATATAGCCTGTAGGTCAAAGGTGACTGTTTAGGTTTATTGAAGCAAAACTTCTTAGGTAAGTTTATCTTGAGCACATGTCAAGTAAATGAGGAAACCAGCATAGTGTGGCAGTTCAAAATGAACAGAGAGTGAAGGCTTAATGCATGCGGCTTCCAGCTAGTTACAGACAGCTCTCACTTCACATGGTTATAAAAATGTCATCTTCACAGTGAAAGGATTAAATACGTTGGCAGGGGAGCAACAATTTGGAGGCATCTTCAGACTGGAAATGACAAGTAATACATCTCACAAGTGAACAATAAATGAATTGATTTGTAGCTCTTTATTAGACGTACCACAAAACAAGATCTTGTCCTTGGAAGGCATAGGCTTCCAGGTGCCAGATAGGATCACTTACACAGGAAAACATTGGTCTCTCCAGCAGTTTTCAGAAAATTCTTAAATAGCAAACAAAAATTCCTTTTGCTAGTATGAGATTATTATAGCTTGGGTGAGAGTAACGTCAATGTACAACAATTCAGGAGAGTTGGGAGTTGGGAAAATAGTAACAACATATATTTTGTGAATATTCCCTTTGTTGGTCATAAACTGTTTTTCACCTTCCTACAGAGAGACCTGGGCCTATGTAACTTGTTTCATGAGTTCACTCTTTTTTTTTTTTTTAATTTTTTTTTTTTCAACGTTTATTTATTTTTTGGGACAGAGAGAGACAGAGCATGAACGGGGGAGGGGCAGAGAGAGAGGGAGACACAGAATCGGAAACAGGCTCCAGGCTCTGAGCCATCAGCCCAGAGCCTGACGCGGGGCTCGAACTCACGGACCGCGAGATCGTGACCTGGCTGAAGTCGGACGCTTAACCGACTGCGCCACCCAGGTGCCCCCATGAGTTCACTCTTAATGTATAGCAAAATAATACTGTTAGTTCCTTGAGTTAATGATTAAAAATGCTAAATAAATTCCTCTCCCACTGTTAGATTTAGCCAACCTAGCATCTGGAGATTCTAATGCTCTTGCATAGAGAGATTGAGATTCAAAACAACAATTTTTTTATATCACATGAACCAAAATTTTTCCCATAGTACAAAAGAAAAACCATGTTTATTATAAAACAACCATGCTCATTTTAGGAAATTTAGAAAATATTGGTAAATCAAAAGAAAATCATGATAATTTCATCACCTAGATAGCTCTTAATATTGTGATGTATAGACTTAGAGTCTTTATACAGAGGATTTTTTTTAAACAGTTGAGATCATGGTCTCTTTTTTGTAAACTGATTGTTTTTAGTCAATAAAATGTGAACTTTTTTCTTGTCACTGAATGTTCCTCTATTTTATATCACATTTAATAACTTTATCCCATTTTATTGTTGTGGAAATATAGTAATCTGTTGTACGGATGTACCATCATTTATTTAACCAGTCAGTAATTTTTTTTGCTCTTTTAAACGGCAGTGTTGTAATAAACATCTTGTGATATGGTAGATCTTTGTACTTATTTCCAGTGGTTTCCTTAGGATAAACTCCTAGAAATAGAATCGCTGATTAAAAGCATATGCAGAATGTTAAGGCTTATGTATGTGTTGTCAAATTGTTCTCCAAAAGGGTCGTAGCAATTATACATCCTTACCAGCACAGTACAAGAGTGGAGGTTCCCACCTTTGCCAATACTAGCTACTACCAATGTGTAAGTCTTTACCAAAAGAACGAGCTCATTTTGCTCTATTTAATTTTATTATCAATGTGGTTAATATTTTTACCTGTTCATTGGTTATTCTAAATCTTTTGCATATTTAATCCTTACGTATTTCAGAATGACAAAAAAGAATGAAAATAATACAGAAACCATTGTTTCCACTTTTCTAACGTCCATACTTTAGTATTTCGTTAATCCCACAAACATCATGTCAGCTCTCAGCCTTTGTCTGCAGGTCTGTCTGTCTGCTCTGATCTCAGCCCCTGCTCCTGAATTCCAGCTTACTTACATATTGAATTCTAGGACGATCGTTCTTTCACTTCAGCAGCTTGAAGATACTATTTTCCTGTAATCTGACCTCTCTTATTGGTCTTGAGACATCTGCTGATAGTTCTTTTTGGGGAATCTGTCTTATCTTTTTGGTTTCTGTGGAATACCGTGTGTGTGTTTGTGAATTTGTGTGTTTGTTTCAGTTTCTCTGGATGTGTCTAGATGTGGATTTGGCTTGGTTTTGTTTTTTTTTCCTGCTTTGGACTCACTATGCTTATTAAATCTATGGATTCATATCTTTACTCAATTCTGGAAAATTCTCAGCTATTGTCTCAGAATATTGCCTCTCCCCAAGTCTCCAGTTCCCTGTGGCGCCTCTCTGGACATCCCTTTGGCCCTGTTCTCTCTTCCACGGTGCTTGATTCTTCCCCTAAATAGTTGCAGCTCTTGCCACTCTTTTAAATCCCTATTTGTTCTGGTAGTCAGGATTTTCCTCTTTTCTCAAGATTTCCCTATGCATTACAAATATTTTTTGTTGTATTTTATCCAATATATCTGTCTTTATATGAGAACTTTCTCGCACCACCTTACTCCTACCATTTTTACTCTGACGGGCTTGCCAGCTAGTTGTGGTGTTGGGGGTGGTGGTGGTTTAACGTACGCCAGGAGTTTTTCAAATTTTATTTCTAAGTCATATTTGGGTATTATCATTTAAAAGAGCAGAAGAAGTCAGTGATTAACATTTTGGTCAGCTCAATACTGTAGATAAAATGAAGCCAGCTTTTCTTATAAAATTGATGAGTTTTATTGTTTTTCTAGAGTTTTGACTGTTGGTAATTTTGCTTAGGATCTTTAGATTTTAGAGGTCCTGAAATATCCTGAGCCTCATTTAATATTCTTGGATGTACGATCCCCAGAATGCTCCCATGGATGTTAGTGCCACTAAAATGAGAAAATAGGGCATAGCAGTTAAGAGCCAGATCTGTGGAATCAGACTCCTTGAAGGTTCCAAACTTGTCTCCTACCACTTATTAACAACGTGACTTTGGGCAGGTTACCTCTCTGTCTCTCAGTCTCCCCCTCTGTAGAGTGACAGCCTCATAGAGTTGTAGTGATGACCAAATGAGGTGCTGCATGTCTTAAGTGGCATATAGAAAGCTCTCAAAAGTAGTAGATTTTATTAGTGTAAACGTTTTTATTGATTTACAATCATTTTCTTATTTGATCCCTACCCTCCCTGTCTATAAATAGCCAGAGTCTAAATTATGTCACTTAGAACTTGGGTCAGAAATTTGACTTGGTGCTATGAGATACATTATGAAAATTTTTGTTTTCTTGCATTGTGAAAGTAAAAATTTCATCTTTTTATTAAAAATACACATGCTGGGGCACTTGGGTGGCTCAGTCGGTTAAACGTCCGACTTTTGGTTTCAGCTCAGGTCATGATCTCACGGTTCGTGAGTTCGAGCCCCGCGTCAGGACAGTGTAGAGCCTGCTCCGAATTCTCTCTCTCCCCCTCTCTCTGCCCCTCCCATGCACACGCGCTCTGTCTCAAATAAGTAGACTTGAAAAAAAATAAGAATAAAAGCGTACATGCCTCTCAGCTATAGTAGTTTTAATCTGTTACCTATGCCTGATAGATGAAAGCACTTGGACTCAGAACAAGCAGATGCTGTCACCTCTGCCTAAAGATCCTAACACTACTAGCTAGATTTAATCCCAGAATGTTGTGACTCCATCTTCCTATAAGATCATATAATATGTCAGCCATATCGCCAAGTTTTTCAATATACTTTTTGACCAGTTCCAGTATTTTCTTTCATCACACTGCTTCATCACCACACAGTCCAGTGTGATGAAAGAAAAGATTAACACAGAATTAAATCATGTGAAAAGTTTAATTGGAGAAGGGACTCTGATGTATGTATACATAAATACCATGCTTTACAACGATAAGGAAGAACTAGAGAAAACTATTCACATATTTCCCTGTTACAGCATTAGATCCACTGAGCTCCCAGGAGCATCTGTGGCCAGTTCAAATTAACCCAATCAGTCAATCAATCAATCAGTCAGTCATTTCTTATGGACCTGCTATGTGCTAAGTAGTATTCTAGGCCCTGGGAATACATTAGTGAACAAACCAGACAAAATGCAAGGAGCTTTCATTCTAGTAAGGGAGACAGATACATAAGAAAAATAAATCTATGGAGGCAATAAGGGAATATTGGGGGTTGCAGTTCTAGATAGGATGGCTGGGAAAGATTTTACTGAGAAGATGATATTTGTTTAAAGGACTGAGGGAAATGAAGTGAGCCAAACATTCATCCAGGGGAAGAAAATTCTGGAAAAGATACATTGGGCCTTGATTATTAGGGAAAAATCACTGGGGAGTCGGAAAAAGTAGTAGGAGATGATGTCCCAGAAGTACCGGTGTGTGTGTGTGTGTGTGTGTGTGTGTGTGTGTGTGTGTGTGTGTACACGCACAGAGGGCCGAATCATACAGGGTCTAATGGGCCCTTGTAAAAACTAGGTTTTACGCTGAATAAGATCAGCAGACATTTAAGGTTTGAGCAGAAGAGTGATGTGATCTGACTTAATTTATTTAACAGGATCACTGTGACTGCTGTGTTGAGAATAGACTGAGGGAATGGTAGTAAAGGCAGGAGCAAGGAGACCAGCAAGATATTGTCATAATCCAGACAAGCAATAATAGTGGCTAGCACCAGTGTGGTGGTGTTGAGGTGGTAAGAAGTGGTCAGATTCTAGACAGATTTGCAAGGCAGAATGGAATTGCTGATAAATGGTGCCATATGGGAGAGGGAAAAGTATTAAGAATAACTCCATCGGGTTGGCCTGAACAACTCGAAGGATGGAACTTCCCTTTGCCGACTTGAGGAAGACTGAGAGGAGCAGGTTGGGAAGCAATATCAAGAGGTCTGTTCTGAACCTGTTAAATTGGAGGTGTCTGATAAACATCCAAATGGAGATACTGAAGAGGCAAGTGGACATACGAGTCTAGATCTCAGGCGCGAGTCCTAGGCCAGAGGTAGGACTTTGGGAGTGGTGGACACAGAGCTGGCAGTCAGAGCCCTGAGACCAACAGAGTGTAGACGCAAAGGGAGGAGGTCCAAGGACTTAATTCCTGACACACTCCAATGTTTCATGTATTCAGAAGATGAGGAGGAACCAACAAACGAAACTAAAAAGGAGTAGCCAGTGAAGTAGAAGCAAGCCAGGAGAGGGTGGGGTCCTGGAAGCCAGGTAAGAGTGTTTTAAGGAAGAGGCAAGAATCAACTGCATGGGATACAGCTAATTGGTCAAGTAAAATGAGAACTAAGGATTTACCACGGGATTTAGCAACGTGGTGGTCTTTACTGATCTTAACATTAATACAAAGACTTTGGGTGGCGTGCATGAGGTAAACGTTTGATTTGCAGTAGGTTTCAAGAGAGAACAAGAGATTAGTGAGAGCAAAAATGGACATGTCAAAGGAGTTTTTTTGTGAAGCGAAAGATGGAGGGGGACATGGTGACAAGAGAGCATTCTTGTAGCTTGAAAGAAATATGCTGACAGGAAAAAGGAGAAATTGTGATGGCGCAGAGGAGAGAGCACGGCCGGAACATGTCCCTGAGCCGGCGCGGTGGCATCCACACCGTGGACGGGTGCCCTCCCGCTGAACGTGAGCACTTGTGACAGGATGATCTGTTACAGTAAATATTCCAGAATGAACAGTAGCTTCTTCCAAAAGTTGCTTTCCAAAAGGAAATGTGTAATTTAGCTGTCATCGCTCAGACTAGGAAGGTCCCTAATCAGTCTAACTCTCCCTGTGTCACTAGGCATTATTTGAGGTGAGTAAAATACAAAGAAAGTTTTTTTTTTTTTTTTTTTTTTTTAGACAGAAGGGCCTCCATTAGCCAAAAATAAGAACAGAAATCTTTCTTTCAGCTCCAGGGTCTCATTCACTCTGTCTCTTTACCACTCCAGGAGGACATTAAGTTTTCTCTTAGGTTAGCTAAGAATATGATGAGCTATTTTTAGCAATGCATTCTCAAAGTGTATGTGATGTGGGATGAACGACAAGAAATTAGACCAACTCTTGCATATCCTTTACACATAGTAGCCTTGGAAATTGCCTCTACTGTAGGTACAATTGCACTAAGGACAAATCCTGTAGTGAAACCACCTAGCTTATGATTGAATCTCCTTTACAAGTTAAGGTCTGTTAAGGTACGAGATAACTCCTGAGGGTCTACCTATTGTTGATAAGTTCTTTCTCATATTAAGCCTAAAAGGGTTTTCTTTCATATAATTAATTATAATTTACTTCTCCAGCTTTGGGGTTTTACCTAACAATTTGAATTCTTCCTGCATGCCTTTGAGGCAGCTGTCGTGTTGCACCTGAGTCTTTCTCTCCCTTTTAAACGGTATTCTCTTCTCTTGTCTGATAGTGTTTTTAAGTCCCCTCAACATCTTTTCACTTTACCTCTTTTTTCAGTGTCCCTCTTTAAATACTGTGCACAGAACTGACCATATAATATTTCGTGTATTTAATTAGTACGGACATGCAACCCTTCGTTTTTTAGATATTACACTTGGACTAATGCAGTTTATAATTACATTTGTTTTATTTTTAGCTACATCATTCTCACAGGACTCACAAAAACTTAGGAAAACCCCAAGACCAAAGTTTCGACCTGTCCCTCTGTTGTTATTTTGGGGACCCAAATTTAGGACCTTATTCTTTTATTGCATCATCTTGTTAAATTTGGCTCTTCAGTCCAAGCTACCCATACATTTTTGAGTTCGTTTTTCCAACGTAGTTCTGTTCTCAACTTCTTGTTACCTCTGAAATTCATCCGGGTCATTGCTGCAAATGATGAACTGGACAGAGCCAAAGACAGCCTTTTAGTACTCAGTAAAAAATCCATGTGCAAGATGCTTAGCACATTCTATTCGCACCATCCTTGTCACTGAGAAATTAAAATTATTAGACTGACTTTTTAATGTAATTTAATGTTTTTTTTTTAAATTTTTTTAACGTTTATTTATTTTTGAGACAGAGAGAGACAGAGCATGAACGGGGGAAGGGCAGAGAGAGAGGGAGACACAGAATCGGAAGCAGGCTCCAGGCTCTGAGCCATCAGCCCAGAGCCCGACGCGGGGCTCGAACTCACGGACCGCGAGATTGTGACCTGAGCTGAAGTCGGACGCTTAACTGACTGAGCCACCCAGGCGCCCCTAATGTAATTTAATTTATATAATACATATTAATTTACCATACATGCATAACACATCTTCAGGAACAGAGGAAAATGTATAAGAAAATAGAATAGGCTCCAAAAGCCAGAAGAAAAAAACAAGGAGGCAGATCTGCAGGCTACGAGATCCCTCAGTTGCCATAGTTGAAGTTCTGAGTTGGGCTTTGTGCTTTTTGATGGCTAAAGCAAAATGGAAAACATGATATTAGTCCTCACCAGCCAAAAGGGAGATGGTTCCTTCTCTTAAGGAGGAGCAAAGCTTTTGCTAAATCTGTTGAGGGCACTGTGGCGGCTCATCGTCTGTGCACTGAGATAACAGATGAAGTCCCAAGCATATATTCTACTCTAAGGCCACAATTGGTTGCATTAGGACAGTGCTTCCTAAATTTTGTTACTGGGGAGGAGAAAAGATTTAACCTTAAAGGTTGAGAAAACTTATAAAAAGGAAAGCTGTGCAACTTTGTTTGGACAAAATTCATGAGCAATATGAAATCTTATGTGGGGACACACCTCTTAGCTTTCCCAGAACATGGTTCTCCCTCAACACCAGTTCGAGAAGTGTCGCATTAGGCTGTTGCGTACAGCATCCTTCATGAGAGGAACACCAGTTCCTTGGGAGGTTAATTGTGTTTCTTACGCATCCATACAAAATGATTCTTTGATCAAATAAATATGGGAAACCCTGGATTAAATGTTTCTTGGGGTGCCTGGGTGGCTCAGTCGGTTAAGCGTCCGACTTTGGCTCAGGTCATGATCTCGTGGTTTGTGAGTTCGAGCCCCGCATCGGGCTCTGTGCTGACAGCTCAGAGGCTGGAGCCTGCTTCAAATTCTGTGTCTCCCTCTCTCTCTGCCCTTCCCATGCTCATACTCTGTCTCTCTCTCTCTCTCAATAATAAATGTTAAAAAAATTTTTAATAAGTTTCTTTACTGGTGGACTTCTTTTCAATAGGCTAATTTACATTGTGAAACTCCCAGAGGGAGCTTTCTAAAACTTATTTGACCTTGGAGCCCTTTCTGGTGGCATATGTGTTCACGGATCATAAATTAGGGAACAGAGGAAATGGATGTTTTGTAAACCCTTCAAAAAACTCTCCTCAAAGAGAAAGAATGTGGCAGCCACCGTGTCATAGATCTGTCAGCCCTGGCCAAGGGCACCTGTCAGGCAAGGCTGTTCTTTCTTCTTGTGCTCTCAAACTCCAGGGCAGTGGAGTCTTCTCATTTCCTCTTAACAGGAGGAACCAGAGTACCAAGTGCCCACCTTCACTTCCTCTGTGTCTTTCGAGATGAAACTCTGATCAGGGCAAGTCAGGTATTTGTGGTTGTATGGCTTTTTCACCAAGTTAGATTTCTGGTTAGACACTCCGGTCACTGAATTTCTCACTAGATTGGGGTTTACAATTCCACTTTCTCCGCCTGACCTCCAACCCACATACAGTATCATTACATACTGTTAAGTCTCATATGTTTGTTTTTAAGAGTAGTCTTTAAAAATTGTAAACAAGCAAAAAAATCTTGGACAGTTAGTTCTAACTTGATTGGTTTTAGTTTACCTTGGGAATCCCCAAACCTTAAAACACAACTAATACTGTAATAACATTGTATGATGACAGATGGTAAGTACACTTACCATGGTGAGTATGGCATACTGTATGGAATTGTTCAATCACTGTGTCAAACTAATTAACATTGGGTGTCAACTATACTTCAGTTAAAAAAAAAAGAGCAAGTATTACATGACTGATTTTTAAAATAAACTTAAGCAATAATACATTTTAAAAATACTGTAATGAAGGGGCGCCTGGGTGGCTCAGTTGGTTCAGCATCTGACTTTGGCTCAGATCATGATCTCACAGTTTGTGAGTTTGAGCCCCGCATTAGGCTCTGTACTGACAGCTCAAAGCTCTGTCTCTCAAAAAATAAATAAACATAAAAAATAAAATAAAAATACTGCAATGAATATTAAACTTCATTTATTTATAATATTCTAAAATCGCATTCAGTATTTTCTTTGGATATATACATTTTATAATTGTAAATCCATACATCTAAGAGTTTACATTCTTCTCTCCCCCTTAAATCCTTATACACATTTGCTTATGTTGTCATAGACAACACACTTGTAATCCTTAATATCTATAATACCTTAATATCTAATATAAATCCTTAATATCTAAAATATCTTAGTAAAATACTGGAATATCGTCAAATTCTACTCTGACAGTTTTTAAGCCACTTTTATTTGGCAGTTGAGTTTTTTTCAAATCTCTTGCAACTTGAAAAGGGATCTTGATACCATCATATAAACTACCTTTTGTCTGACTTATTTCCTTGGTCTGTGTTCTCACGGACGGGCATGTAATACACAGTGATATATAATAATGCCTACTATCAGGCATTGCATTAATATGATTAGTTTTGTAGCTTTTGTGCGACAGTAATTTTCTTGCCTTGTTGTTCCCTAAATTCCAGGTGCAGGAGCTGCACGAAGAGGAGGCGCAGTGGGTGAACTATGACGAGGATGAGCTGTGTGTGAAGATGCAGCTCGCCGAGGGGATCTTCGAGACCTTGATCAGAGATACTATCGATGTTCTGAATCAGATCAGTGAAAAACAGGGGAGAATGCTACTTGTGTGACATCTTGCAAATAAATCGAACACTGAGTGTAATATGAGTCCTGGGCCTTTCTGCCTCCTGATACACACCCCATCTCCATCATAGCAAGAGTGCTCCTGGACTTGGTACCTTTCCTTAAAGACTACTGGTTTGGAGTTCATGGGACCATGCGGTATATCTGGTATGACAGCCTTTGCCTTTAGAGACCGTCCACTGGATCCACTGGTTATTTTCGGTGGGCAGGGCCGCACTCCTGATGTTGACACGTGGTATAATCCTACACCTCTTGTTAGCGCCCCTACCAGGTCCCAGATGTGGGCTGAAAACACCAGACTCACCTCTTAGCTTAGACGAGGCTGTCTCTTCGTTGAATCTGAAGTCAGGCGGGGTGAGGTGTATAGCTAACGTGCGTCCTACCATTTTGGAGACGTAATCCTGGTCTATACCATGAAAGTCATAAATGGACACGATAGTCTCTCAACAGTATTAAACCCTTAACCACTTCTAAATAGGCAAGTTTAATCATGTGTGCCTATTTCACACTTTGGAATTCCTTTCGCTTCTTTTTGAAGACCGTTTTCTTCCATTCTTGCAGTTGAGCAGCACCGAGTGGACCTGTCGAGTTAACAAGTCAGTGGTAGCCTTGCTTTCTGAGCACCATCTACAGAATTTTAAACCTTTGCATTATTTTTAGTTTTCTCTGTGTGGGCATGAAAACGAGGAATGCCCCCACTGAAGACCGGGCTCAAAGGACGGATGCGGGGCCGGCTCCTCTACCCCTTCTTCTGTCCCTGCACTTTGCTTACTCCTTCTAAACCTCTGCCAGCTGCCCCCAGAATCCCAGATCCTCAGGACCATCTCAGGCATCCAGGCATGGCAAAAGTGGAAATGATTCATTTTGGCCTTCAAACGTTCAACTCCCCCCCCCCCCCCCATCTCTCCCCCAAGAAGTCAGAGACGCTGTTACTTGAATGATTTAGGAAATGAGTGTGTGCACCAAAGACAAAAAGATATTGTCTGTTGTTCGTGTGCTTGTGTTGCGCTATGGAACATTTTTTTTTTTATTTATTTTCAGATAAATTATTAAGTTGGAAACGTGTGTCCCTATTCAGAAGTGAAAGATTCTTCTTGTAATAGTTAAGCTTCCGTCTTGAAGCTTCTGTGGTTCATAGTCTTTGCACAGGAAACCTACGGTTTAAACAGACCCGTACACATATCGAAGAAGGCAGTTTGATTCGGTGAAAAGAAGATGAGCTTTTCCGAGATCACCTGCAGTAGCAGGAATGGAATAAGGTGATTTAAAGACACTGCACAATTCAGTTCTGCCTCTCCTGCAGCATTGCTTCTCACAACTCTTACCTGTACCTGAAAAGAAATACATAGACTCCAGCTGCTACGTTAGAGCACACATGATGCTCTCCGGGACCTCAATACACTGCCTTCTCGACTGGTTTCTCTTAATCGGTCCCATCCTTCTTCAAGTAATCTAGAAGAATGTGGATAATCTTAGGCGTGAATGTAAATGCCTTAATATTGGAAGGTCCTGACTAGAAGCATGATATAAGACATCCACTGGATTCCTATTTACAAATATCCTGGAATGTTAGAGCTTCACAATATGTTAGAAAAACCCCAAAGATGGTATAATCTTTAAGTGTGCACGTTCGTTCATTTCTGCATCTTCCCTGTCAACTTGCCTTTGCGTCTCAAGTGTTTCACTATGCACACTTCCATTCCTCCTTGGTTTCATCTTGTCATCATGAGACACTTACTGAAATGATCATTGGAATATTTGCATTTTGCACAATGACTGGTCTGATAGCTCTTGACAAATAAGGAAAGCACTGAAATGTGGTGACTGGGTCTCGGGAAATGCGCAGTTTGATGCATCGCCAGCATTTCTTCTGGGCTTTTGATGTTGAGCTCTAGTCTTGTAGCCATAACGAGCAGATTGACTAAGAGAAGCTAGGGTTTCTTGGGGTTATTAACCAGTAGTGTGGAGATATTGTTCTCACGCGGCCAAGGAAAAGCAAAGGCCTTTGTTTTTAGTCTGTGTTACTTGGAAGACAGAAAAACATCTTGTCTACACCCTTTGGCTGTTTGTAGGATTACATTGTCCTTATGATACTGAAACTTTACAGCTGCTATAAATTTTTTATAAGTGAATATAAAAATAATATAATAGGAATATAGGTTGTTTTTCTACATTCTCATTATTTGGATCTAAATCAATTTTTAATAAGAAAGTTAATCTTTACTCTTTATGACTTATGATTCCAGAAAAGGAAAAGAGTAGATCAGAGTGCGGAGCCCGTAGAGTTCCGTGGTGAGGGCGCTGCTGGGGCTGCGCGGTCCTCAGAAATCCGGGCTCCACCGGGGAGGCAGCAGTCGGTCCGTCTTGCCCCTGCTTAGAAATGGTTGTCCATAGTTTGGTAGCAGAAAACAGAGGAATCTATAATTAGCAGATTTCTTATTATTTTAACTATTGGATATAATGGAAAAGGTGTTTCTTGTTAGCATTAGGATTGATGACTGTGGATATGCAGCCACTCGTTCCATATTGGGATCTTTTTAATCAAGCTCTGCCTCTTCAAGAATCTAAATAGTCCCTCTTTCTAATCTTTGTTCCTTCTCCCCACGCTCCCATCCTCTTTCACTCTTTCTTTGTAATTCCTCTAAGAAAAAGATCTTTGCATCAGCAGTAATATCTTTTAGAATAGCACTATCAGAATTTAGTAGTAAACCAACATAGAGGCTTCAGATTTATTTCTGAGTCCAAAATAATTTGTGCTATCCAGGGTACTTGACTCTGGGTTAAATAAGTACAGGGTATAGATTCCCTCTTCAGGTCTAAACAGGAATTTTTATTCTAGGGAAAAGTGGGAAGAGCTCAAAAGTAGTTAATAAGGAAGGCAATTTGTTTTTCTTTTACCCGAAAGAAAAGAAAATTCCTTCTGTGACTACAGGTCTCTGAGAAATTATCTTTCAGAAGAGATTTCATTGCTCATAAGAGTGTTGTGGCCTATTGATAAAAACAATTTTGTTCACTTTCTTGTCTTGAAAAAAAGTGGCCTTAGCTTTTTGCAATACTTGAATAAAGTGTGTACTCGCACAGCGTTAGAGACTCATAACTTTTCTGCAAGAAGTTCAAACTTACATCTTCTTTTACTACCTTAAGAATACTAGTGAATAAAAACATTAATTCAAAGAGCAAATGATAGAAACTACAATGATGTTTAATGCAAATTGTAGGAACTTACATGTTTACAAATCATCTTAAACTGGTTGTGCAGCAATTCAATAAAATATCTTTGTATTATAAAAATGTGAAGAAAACAATGTAAACTGATGTAAAGGAGGTACTGTCATTTTAATTAACCTGTATGTTTAATAGCTTTTCCTTCCGGACTTTGCAAAGCCTTCTCGGGAAACACGTTGCAAAGCGTTCTCTGGGAGGCCTGGCCTCCATGTGTGTACTGTACTGTGCAGACATGAAAAAACAAACCCGTTTACTGTGTATGTGTAAATAGCCTGGTCACCAGGCCATTTTCAGCCAATAGTCACATCCGGTGCAGCTCGCACACGACACTTGGGGTGTGGTTTGTAAGTATGACCTGTAAAATAACTGGGATGGATTCCCATGTATACCTGTGTAAATAGATTTGTTAACTGAAATGTACTTTAAGAAAAGAGAAAATCTGTAAATAAACTGATTTATAAATTAATACCGTGTCAGGTGTTTGCGTCCTCACCTTTGGAACCAAGTGTAGAAAGCCAGTCCCCGTGAAGTTCACTGATTTCTGGTTGCCGGCGGGACAGCCGACTAGGCCGAGCTGTGTGGAGGACCTGTTTGCCGTGCTCACAGACGCACACGTCTGAGCAGCCTGGGCTCTGACGTTCGTCACTCGTTTGTCCAGTCGTTGGGCACAGCTTCGTGTCCTGAGCACTGGGCAGAGGGCTGGAGAGGTAGCGGAGGCAACGGACGTGGTCCCTGATCTCATGGAGCTTAAAGTCTACTGAAGGCGTCATCAAAAAAGAACTTCCAAAACAATGTCTAACAGATTGCAGGAGGTGCTGAAATGAAGCACTCACGGGGGTTTGAGAATCTATTGACAAAAGGACCAGCAAGGGTGGGGATGGGCCAGAGAAGAGCTCTCTGACAAATGATAACTTTGAGCTCTATATTGATGGGTTTCTTCCCTGTAATTCATGGGAAAACTCTTCTCTCCCAGGTGACTTGAGTTCTGATCATCCTCGCAAAATAACACATGGAAAAGTCACACGCAATTAAGTGGGCCATAAAAAAGCAACCATCCAATGACTAGGTGTGGAGGCTCTAATTTATTTCTAGAAATACAAGCTTGGAGAAGAATGGAGCTAGCGATCTAGAAGAATAAAAGAATTTCAAAGGTTGCAACGTATGGCCCTCAGGATCATGAATCCTCTCTAGTCCAACAGACTGGAAGTAACCACCATCATCACGCCTGAATTCCTCTAGTAGCTTCCTGATGGCCAACCCTGCTATACCTTTAATCCCTACACAACCCTGAACCTTAATGGAATTCTCGGAAGAGGACTAACCCCAAATTGTGGCAGGTTCTAAAATATTTCTTGTGATTCCCAGAACAGCCGTGTGAGTGAACGCCCATGATGTGCCAGATACTGTGTTTGGTGCTCAGGGCACAATAGGAATGACAGGTTGAATCTTGGGGGGGGGGGGGGGACCCAAATATCCATATCCTTGAATCAAAATACGTGAAAGTGGTAGGTAGATAGATGGCAGAGCTAAGAATGGTGACACCCAAAGTGATGTGATCTACAGGGGCGAGTGCTGGAGAACCAGCCAGTGCCCTACGAAAAAGCTCAGGAATGGGAGATAGTGACTGCCACAGGCAAAGGTGGGAAGCAGGGGGATTGTCCCTCCCTTCACTGGGAGTCCAGGCTGTGTGGCCAAGGTTAGAAGGCAGGTAAGTGGCACCCAGGGAAGAGACCAATGCTGTGGTACGAGGTTGCTGAGAACAGACAACAGCTCTCAGGCTCACGAAGTACAGCGTTTCCATACGGAGAGGAAAGACTGCACAAGACCCAGCCTCTTGCAGTGCCTGGGTCTCCCGTGGCCAGCAGGTCCACTCCGAAGCCAAAGGGGGAGACGGGACTGCACACACACCGTGTTGTGCTGCTGAGGAAGGACCAGAGCCCTCCCTGTGGGGTCTGAAATACAGAAAGCTGGGGGTGTGCCTGCGGGCCACTGACACACACCCTTCAGCAGAACAAAGGCGCACATGTTGAGTCTGAACGAGGGAAGTGCCTTCCCACACAAGGCGATAAGCTCAGCACAGGCTGTGAGGACTCTATCTCTTGGTTAAGGAAGTGTGCCAGGGCCAAGGCCCATTTTTATGAGACTGTGCAGGAGGCAAGAAGCTGTGGATGACTGCCTTTCCCGACAATCCACCCCACCTCCCCTGCTCAGCCACTGAACTAGCAGATAAAGCACACCAGATCCGGTAGGACGACTGTTTGCCACAAATGGGTAGGCGGAGCTGGGTCCGGGAGCCCCTGAACAATGCATATGCCTACAGTTCACAGAGCCTTCCTGTCATTTTGAGACATTTACCAGAGTCACTGGAAGAACCAGACCCAGGACGATGATCAGGCCTCTCTGGAGGATGGTCCTCGGCCAGAAACCTCCAGTGCCTGGCCTAAGCCAACTGAAGAGGTCAAAAGACGAGTCTGATAACCATCCGACCGGAGCACGGGGCTTCCCCCTCCCCTGCATTGTTGATGTGTCCCAGCAAGAGATGGTGGCAATGACACAACAGCTACCCTATTCTGCCAGCAGATAACTGGAGGCTAGTCAGGTGTCCGTCTCTAGTGATTCTTGTTGGTCTAGAGGAAAGTCCAAGTTGTTGTGTACCAGTCAGGACATTAAAATGGGAATGTGGGACAAAAGGAACTTTATTCTGGGATGACAAATTCAGCACTGTTTGAGTTCGCCTCCTCTCCCCACGGCTGTGCTGTCGTGTGTTGTCGTGCCAGGCACAGCGGAGGCTCCTGTCGGAGTGAAGAGAAGACAGGTGAAAGTTCCCACCTCACTTCCACACCAAAAACCTCCTGGGGCCAGAGGCGCTCTTGTCCCCTATTTCCTCGGGATCCACTGCCCATGGCTTGACCCAAATCTTTTGGCCCAATCATCCAACCTGGAGAGGGAAGTCACAGTCTGAATGAACTTGACGTATCTCATAATAATATCACCCACTTGAGTTGGAGGTCCCAGCACAGCCAGGGGAACCCTACGGCTCCGATGCTCTTTCGCCCCTTCCCCCATCTCCCTGGGGTCCCTCAAGAGTGAGGCACCTGCAGGTAGTGTTGCTTCCACGTTTGGCCTGGGGGTCCTACTGTGCTGCCGCTGTGATCCCGAGGACAAGTCACACCTAGGAAGTATGTCACAAGGGAGAAAAGAGAACGAATGGTTGGGTACACCAAGGTTGGGATTCTGTTGGTGCAGCCTAATCGGTCTGGCCTTCCACCCACTCCAAGTATGGCCCGCCATGGGTGGAGCCTCCTGTTAAATGTTCAACGACTTTTCTCAAGCGGAGGTACCTCTGGTAAGTTGGCTTTTTCTCTTTTTTTATGGTCTTTGTATAGTTATTGCCTAAGCCACCCACTACAGTGTTTCCTCCCCACCCCCAATCTGTCTGGGGGTGATAGGGAGCATGAAAGCTCCACCTTATGTCACAGGAACATGTCCATCACTTTGTTTTTTGGGCTGTGAATGTGGTCTCTTGATCAGATGGGAATTTTGTTGAATATCTGAACATACGGCAATGGTGTTTTTTTAAGCAACAATAGTGATCTCTGTGTCTCTATGGCCCACTGTGTCCACACGGTGACCATTGCTGGCATCCACATCTGGGGACGAGTGGCCCGAAGTGGTCGATTTGCCACATTTGTGTCGGGCTGAAGGCCACCTGATGTGATGTGTTCATTATATTGCGTGGTCTGCATTAAAAGGCAGGACTCACACAATAGTGACAACTGTGTTACCTTTGGCTTTCGGTTTTGGGGGGTGAGCCATTGAGATTCGGTCCATTTTTGTGTCGAGGTGGACTTTGATGTTCCATTCTGTAGTGGACCCAACAGGTGCCCACGGTGGTTTGCTGAGTGCATGTTAGGTCAGCTTGTGAGTTCCATTTGGGTTTGTTTTTTAATGGTTCTTTGTCATAGACATTAATATGAGTGGTAAATCGACTTTTTTTTTTTTTTTTTCCGGTCCACAAGCTGTTGTCACCATCCCTGTCCCTACACCGGGGGAGCTAGACAGTTTGTAATAGCCTGTGGGTCGATAAATAAGTAGCAGAGAGTTGCTCGTGGAAGGGCTTCAGCATCCTTATCGGATACACTTGGGCCCACTGGGCAGAGTATTCTTGTCCAGCCTCAGTTAAAAGGTGGTCATCCTTGGAGAAGATGGCATGGCGACCCAAGTGACTCTGCCAGCTTTGAGCTTGGCAGCTGGACATCTCTGAGCTGTGGCCCCACTTCATAAAGGGAGGGGCAGGAGCAGCCGCTACAGCTGTTTAGCCTCCTATGGCCAAGCAGCTACTGGGGCCTAAGTGGGCTTGACCTTGGCTGTACTATTTTTATTTAAAGATAGAGCTTTGCTGAGCCTGTCCTATTTTATTAGTGGCATCAGCAGGTACCCACATGAGGATGGGCAGCTGAGGTCTTATGGTCACACAAGCTGTCAGGCTCTAGCAGTCAGGCACTCTCCTTTCAGTAAGGCCCAAAGGCAGAACGGAAGTTGCCATTTGAGTGGAGTATGTCTGGCACCTCCCTCAAGTAATTTATGCGTTCAGAACCCAAGGGACCAATGCACCTTGATAGCGGTCTCTTGTTATCACAGGCCCTAATCCACATGGCTAGGAGTCAATGAAACCTGTAGTTTCATAAGCCTGGTGGGCTCCATTGGCCCAGTGGCAGGGCCTCGCATGTTGCACGGCCTGTGGGACCCGCTGTTGTCAGAGGTCCCATCCAAAGGAGCCGCCACGTGGGTAACCTTGACAAAAAAGGACCAAAAGAATACCCAGATGTGATGTATGTGTTTTAGTCGCCACGTGGGCCTGCCAGTTGTTGAGTCTCCTTTTTGTTGGTAGGAACTGTCTAGGACAGGAACTTTTGTTTAATCTCGTCCAGAATATTTTGTTGACTCCTGGCCCATGTGGCTCCCCGGAACTGCCGCTGTTGAGCGGGTCCTGGACCTTGCCGGGGTGGACGGCCCAACCTGCATGTGTCGTGGTATCCGTGACCTTAGGCGGGGCCTGGCCAACTTGTTTCCCAGGCCAGCAGTGAGGCTGTCCTCAGTAAAGTGGATGCCAAGCCCTCCTGGGAATCACTGGGCTTGCTACAGACCTAGCCCTACCCACTCTGGCATATAGCGAGGGGGCAAAGTGAAAATACACTATAGGCCGTTGCATGTAATGCAAATCGGTCTTGGCCCTTATCCCACAAGGGACTGAGAAGACGACACTGGCCAGATCAGTAACTGCACACCGGTCTCCCACGTGCACTGTCACCACCCAGGTGACTCGGTGTCTGGTTCTGAGAACCAAAGGGGGTCCACTGTTGGCCTCCAGACTCCTGAGGCCTTTTTTATGGGCCACACTGAGTTGTTAGATTGCACCAGAGCGGTGCCGGCACCAAGACTTGAATTAATAATGGTTTCTGGTTTTCACGCGGCATGTGGTACTGTGTTTACTGACTATTCCGCTGGGGTTCGGCTGACTCGGGCGGCGGGAGCGGCTGTCCTGCTGTCATGGCAGGAGCTCTGTGTTGTGAGGGGACATCCACCCTCAGGTGGCGGTGATGTTGTACGTCGAAAGTGGCCCAAACGTCAATGCCTGTCACAGCCAGGACTCGTGGGTTTCAATGCTCCTTTACCAAACAGACGTACTAACCTGGCTGCATGTGACTCCCTGGCTTTTGTCCACACCTGTGCTTCACTTTCTGTATTTTATTTTCAGAGAAGGACCTCACTTGAGCAGTTTTGTTTCAGCAACGCCATCGGTTTTTGTGTTGAGAGAAAACAGGTCTTACCTGAGGCCCACAAGTGACACAGGCCTGGCACAGCTCCCTGAACGGGGGCCCCAGACATCCCGGGGATGTGGTCTGTGCCCCTGAAAGGCCGGGCAGTGGGCAGGTGGCACGGGAGCCAGGAGCCCCGGCATGGTTCTCCTGCCCCTCCTAGGGCTCCTTTCTTTTACTTCTACTCCAATCCGTCAACTCGGCCACGTTCACGGGGAGACTGTTAGACAACGTTTGCCTGCTGGCAGGCCAGCGTGTTCCTCACCCTCCTCAAGAGCTTCAGCATCCCCAGGGGAGCCAGCGTCACTCTGGGATGGGGTCCTGGGGGACACATTCAGGACGTATCTTCAGCAACCCTGCTCAGGGCACCAAATCTGTCTCACCGTCTGCCCGCTGGCCAGGCTGTGCAGCCAAAGTTAAAAGGCAGATAAGTGGCATCCAGGGAAAAGATCGACACAGGATATGAGGTCACTGAGAACAGGCAACATGCACCCCAGGCTCCAGTGGTGCCTCATTTCCTGGTCCGGAGAGGAAAGAAAGTGCGCAAGATCCAGCCCCTTGCCATGCATGGGTCTCCCGTGGCAAGTGCATCCACCCTGCAGAGGAGGGGGAGACGGGACTGCACCCCGTGTTGTGCTGCAGAGGAAGGACCAGGGCCCTCCCCATGGGTCTGAAATACAGAAAGTTGGGGGTGTGCCCAGGAGCCACCGAGGCACGCCCTTCAGGAGAACGAAGACACACACGCTGAATCTGAAGTGGGGAAATGCCTTCCCACACAAGGTGACAGGCCCGGCATAGGCCGCGAGGACTCCATCTCCTGGTGAAGGAGGTGTGCCAGGCCAAGGCCCATTCGTATGTGACCGCGTAGGAAGCAAGAAGATGTGCCTGACTGCCTTTCCCGACAGGGATGAAAGAGCGAACTTGATTGAATTCTGAAAGGAACGGCTAGAGCCCCTGGGTACCCGTGCCTCTCTGGTGGATGTGGGTCACTGCCAGTCCCCTCACTAATGCCCTCAGGAGACCATTTATTCTCTGGAGAAACCCAACCAGAGAATTCCTGAATGTGAGGACTCCCGGCACAACCAAGCACAAAGATGAGGCAACAAACCGAAAACGAAAGTGAAGTTAAAGTCTGTGGATTGAAATGGAAGGATCTAGTCAGGCTTATCCAGGACTCCCTTCTCCAGAAAGAAGACTGGAGGACCCTCCTCTGGAAAAATGGATGGCTTTGGAGGAAAGACCTAGAGGTCCTGACATGTGGGGAGATTGCTCTAGAGGAAAAGTGGGTTTGCTACCTGATCTCTGCCCAGGAAACTGACCAGTCAAAAGTCTCACACATGCCCACTGAGCTATGCATCACATTAAAAAAAATTTTTTTAATGTTTTTATTTATTTTTGAGACAGAGAGAGACAGAGCACGAGCAGGGGAGGGGCAGAGAGAAAGGGAGACACAGAATCTGAAGCAGGCTCCAGGCTCTGAGCTGTTAGTACAGAGCCCAATGCGGGGATCCAACTCACAGACTGTGAGATCATGACCTGAGCTGAAGTAGGACGCTCAACTGACTGAGCCACCCAGGCGCCCCTATTCATCACATTTTAGTGCATCGCCCAGAGGTGAACAAACAGCCAGCCACGGCCAGACGCTCGAGGAAAGCCAGCAGTATGAGCTAGATCAACCCAAAAAGAAGAAAACATAAAGGAATCCTGGTGAAACAAGGCACGGCACTGAAGAAAACTGTGATCACAAGCCAAAAAACCACAATTAAAATGAAAGCCCTCTCAGACAGCTGCTGTAACACAGCGTCTATGAAATGGGCACAGGACGCTCTGAAAGAGTAATGAACCAGAGAAACAAGATGAAGCTTTTGAAAATTAAATGGATGGCAGCCATCATATAAAACTCAGTAGGAAGTTGGGAGGCCAAGTGGAGGAAATCTCCTAAACAGTAAAACGAAAAGGTAGATAAAAACAGGAAACAGATGAAGTTAGAGAACTAACTCAGGAAATCCAACGTTAATTGGAATCTAACAAAAACAGAGAAAACAGGAGGGAATGGGGACACGAAAAGAATTCAGAACTTACCTCTGTGAGTTTCCTGTTGAAACTCTGCTAAGTGCCCCGCGCAAGAAATACGCACCCCCCCTCCCCCCCCCCGCCCAAACCCGTCGCCGCCCCAGCAAGGCGTATCAGGGGGATACATCAGGACACTGAGGGAAGAGGGTGAGGAATAAAAGCGTCATCACTCTCCTGAACAGAAACATTGGAGACCATACAAAAATACAACAAAAGTTTCAAAAATCACGAGAACCATTTTCATGCAAAAGTCTACACTCAGCCAAATCGTGACTCGAGTGTTAGGGTAGAATGTGGATGTATTTGGGGAGGCCCTAACTTCTCACGCATTCTTTCACCAGAGGCATAAACCCTGAAGGATGAAACCGTGGGATCCAGAAACAGCGGCTCCACCAGGAAGACTGTGGAGGAAAATCCCCAGGATGACTTGGAAGGGCAGTCCCAGGATGACGGCCGCCTGGTACGCCTTAGGGGCCATCAGTCCAGATCAGGGCAGGGGGACAGACTCCAGAGGGAATGTCCCCAGGTGACAGGGAAGGGAAAGAGAGAGGAATAAATAACGTATGTTTTTAACAACGTGAAATTTTTCATTGAGAAGCTGTTGGAAGGTGAGGAAAGATTGAGTAATAGGTTCAAAGAGTGAGTAATGAAATATGAGGAAAAGCAAAGCATTGTGTGAGTAAGAAACAATCATAATACACTTCTTGGCCCAGCTATGAACAATATTTATAGTTACAATAATGTGAATACTGGGATATCACTAAATTGAAAGGGTGAGGAAAGGGAAGGGAGGTATCAGAGCGCTAAACCGACATCTACCCATATAAGGACGTGGGATGGTTAATTTTATGTGTCAACTTAGCCAGGCCATGGTACCCAGATATTTGATCACACATTGATCTAGATGTTTCTATGAAGGTATTTTTTGATATAAGATTAACATTTAAACGAGTAGGTTTTGAATAAAGCAGGTTACCTTTCATAGCTTTCATAGTGTGGTGGGCCTCATCCAACCAGGTGAAGGTCTTAAAGACTGAAGTCCCACAGGGACGGGAATATTCTGCCTCCAGACTGCCTTTGGACTTGAGCTACAATGTGAACTCTTCCCTTGGTCTCCAACCTGCTCCATACATTTTGTGCTTGCCACCTCCTACAGTCACAGGAGCCAATTCCTTCTATGTCTGTCTCTCTGCCCCTGCCCTTTCTCCCTTATTTTCTCTCTCCATACACAACCCATTAGTTCTGTTTCTCCAGAGAGCCTAAGGAATACGGGAAGTCAATAACTAAAGTATAAAACCAGTGATTTAAGATATAGCAGATTCTCTTCGATACAGAGGTAAAGACCAGAACAAAGATGCTGGAATGAAATGACTAACAACAGGTGCCTCTGGATGACGATGAGGAGAAGAATGGGGCTGAAGACTACTCATGTGTTCCACGAGTGTGTGTGTGTTTAATTAATAACCTTTTTTGTTTTTACTACATACAAGTATCATCTTGATAATAAAAATTAATATTCCCTCCACCAAAAAATAAAGCAGCACCGAAAAAGGACAAATGCAGCTTCTCTTCATTGACTTCTCTGCTAAATGTAAAGAGGGCATATTTAGATGGGATTCTACCCTCCTTCCTCTTATAACTTTAAAACTATTCCAGTACTACTGTCTGTAGAAGCTAAATTTGGGTCACAGCTTTGCAATCTAAATATTTTTCTGTTCCAACTAAGAACTAGATTCAAAGTAATTGAAACGTGTTGCTGTCATGCACAATTTAAGTGATGCATTTAACGTAATAAAAAAATATTTTAGGGGAGCCTGGGTGGCTCAGTCGGTTGAGTGTCTGACTCTTGATTTTGGCTCAGGTCACCATCCCAGGGTGGTGGGATTGAGCCCCGCATCGGGCTCTGTGCTGAGCATGGAGCCTGCTTGGGATTCTCTCTCTCTCTCTCTCTCTCTCTCTCTCTCTCTCTCTCCTCCCTTCCTTTCCCTCCCTCCGTCTGCTCCCCCCCCCGCCCACACTCTCTCTCTAAAATAAAAAACTTCTAATAACATTTTAGTACTGCATACTAAAAAAGGTTAAACACGCACATGTGATGGTAGGTAGATGGTGTAGGGAAAGGAATCATCGTGTCTTAGCACTAACTAGTGGCCTCAGCGTGTCAACTTGCATGGAACTGGAGGCCAAGGTTTCTCTTGGGTCTGTAACTCTATTACCTATTCAAATTTATTTTGTTGTCACGATACTGGCACCTTTTACAAGCAGATATCCAACTTTCTTGTGCTTTTGTTTCGAACAAGCACACCATTGAAAAATACATTTTATGTAACTAATCTTCCCACCTGAAGAATGCAGGTCAGGAAACTCAAAACCACTCTTTTAGCTCCAAACACATTCCAGGATTCTGAGTTCCCCCAACACAGACAGGCATGCGTGATGACCCATTTTAAGTATGGCCAAAATATTCTTTTAAATAATAATCACCTAAATAACTTCCCTGACTGGTCTGTCAGTATGATTGCTACTATTTTGAGAAAACTCATTCAAACAATTAGATGAGCAAAATGGAGTTATAACTCCAAATTCCTACCACGAGTCTCAAGGTTGAGTTTCCTTGGAGAAAAGGGGCAGAGAAAGCATTTAGTCAAGAATTCCTTGGGAGCTGCAATATTGATTAATCCCTGCTTCTGGCCTTTGAGATCATTACCTTGTTAATTCTACTTTCTGAAAGTAGCACTGCCCAGAATATACATAACAAGGGAGTTTGTCTTAAGAAGCTTTTGTGTGATTTTTATCACTTTGGAGGCCCGGAATAGAAGAGAGGAGAATCTGCTGGTTTCTGGGGAAGAAGTTGAACCATTTAAGAGTTTTGTTCTTCTGAGAGGAGCCAGTGAATGGAAACAAAATCATTTTGGTTTCTACATCCTTACTTATAAAAAGAGCTAAAAATCTCAATGTGGGAAATAACCAACGTGAAAAGTAAATTTTACTAAAAACTGTAGCAGCCAAGATGTACTTGACTGCAAGGAACAGAACACTTGGCTAAAAGTAGGTCGACAATCGGGGCTTATCTTATACTTGTCACATCACAAGGAATCCAGAAGCAGACCAGGTTAGGGTTGGTCAATGCCTCAGAGCTTTCGGTCAGCTCCCCTTGACCCTCTTGATCAGGATGGCCAAGTGGCTGGGGCAGCTCCAAGTACCCTGTAAATTTTAACTATTTTAAAATTTAACATTTTAATATGTTGATTTTAAAAATACTTGAAAAATTATTTCCATAAGTCTTCAGAGAACTTTCCTTTATGTGTCGTTGGTAAGAATGCCCTCCTTGAGTTGTAAGAGAAACTCAGAAAGCAAGCATCTAGAATTTTCAGCTTCTGAAGGCAGGTCCCACAAATAAAGAAGGAGAGTGAGAATATGGCTGTTTATTTCACAACCAGCAGTGCCTGCGAATGTATTTATCCTGAGCTGCTGACTTCCCTGGAAAAATTCTGAGAACAGGCGGCTGGGCTGTTCCATCATCATGCCAACGCCCTTCCGTGCGCTCTATTATGACCAGCAGTGCATGAACACTCATCTTCTCCGTCCCTCCACCCTTGGGCACAACCACGTGCCCAGCAGCCTTCAAATGGAACTATGTCTCCAGCTTTCAAAACCCTAGAGGAGCCATCATTCTTGATCCCACCCATTAGCTAGAAGGTCTTCAAATGTCCCTTGCATGAATTAGGATGAGGAGACATAACACACACGTGTGAATAAGTAAAGGGCACCAGTAGGCGATACCCATTCATTCATTCGTTCATTCACAAATACCTACTTTCAACCACGTGAGCAAATGATTCCTCTTGCCAGTTCCTGGGCCGCCGCAGGGCGCAGGGTGGCAGTTACGGGGCAGGTGTGAGTGGGGAGGACCCAGCCAGAGACCTCGCTGGGAGGCAGTCACACTTGGGGTAAATTACCACAACCAGGGCTCTGTTCCCCAGCCTGAGAGACTGAGCAACGGGGAGGTGTCAGGTCTCCCAGAGGTGTGCGGGCACTCTGGAGGTCAGAGTAAGTCTCATAAATTGGAAGAAAAAACCAGAAAACCTTCTGACTAACTTAGAGTGGAGGCATCATTTTCTCAAGACCCACATGCCCCCGTTTTCTATCTACAGCCACGCCCCTCCTTCCCCTTCCCTTTCCCCAGAGTTTGTTTTGTTAATGGAAAGCAAGTTTGGTGAACATGTTGAGGAGCCGCTTTCTTTTCCCCCAGATGCTTCACATACATTATTGTATTTCACTGTTCTAAAAATCGGTGAAGTAAGCATTTTATTTCGCGATTGAGAAGCAGAGACTCAGACGTGGTATAATTCAGGTGAGTTGCGGACAAAACTCTTGTATCCTATTTCTGACCCAACCCTTCCTCTCTTGTTTCCCTGTTTCTTTTTTACTGAGGTATGATTGAAATACAACGTTCTATTAGTGTCAGGTGTATAACACGACGACTTGACATTTGTATATGTTGGGAAGTGACCACCACAGGAAGTCTTGTCACCACACAAAGTTACAAAAACTGTGGGGTTTTTGTGTGTGTGTGTGTGATGAGAACTTTTAAGCATCTTCTTAGCATCTTTCAAATTTGCAATACAAGATTATCAACTCTAGCCACCATGCTGTCCCTTGCATCCCGTGACTTAACTGGAAGTTTGTGTCTCTTCGCCCCCTTCACTCATGCTGCCCACCCTCCACTCATCCTCCCCTCTGGCAACCACAAATCTGTTCTTGGTATCTGTGGGTCTTGATTTGTCCGTTCATTTGTTTTTTGAATTCCACATAGAAGTGAAATCAGACAGTATTTTACTTTCTTTATCTGACTTGTTTCCCTTGGCATAATACCTTCAAGGTCCATCCACGTTGCTGCAAATGGTAAGATTTCATTCTTTTTTATGGCTGAGTAGTATTCCATCGTGTATATATACCATGCCTTGCATTCCACCCAAGCGTGGTGGGCCCAGAAAATGCTCTCTCTTCTCTCTCATGCCTGCAGTGCTCCTGTCTCCATTCAGAATGCCTCTCTCCTTCCTGGACAATCCTGACCCTCACGACCACCTTTCGCTTCTCAGACTCTCCCACAAAAGCCCTAACAATAAATGCGACGGCTCACTGAGCACAAACTTACTTACTATGTGCTGAGGACTTGGCTTGCATCATCGGATTTGGTCTTCACAACTACTTTATGAGGCGGGCCCCATTTCACAGGTGAGGAAACTGAGGTTTCGAAGGTTAAGGACCTTGCCTGAAAACACAGAGCTTGTGAGTGACACGAGCTGGACTCACCTGGGTCTGTCTGGTTCCCAAAACCACGCCTTTAATCCTGTGTTTATTTCTGGTCATTGTCGCTTCACCTGGACATTATCCTTTCCTGGGCAGGCAACCTCAGGCCCCCAGGTCACCAAGTTCTAGATGAGACTGTAAGACCTGCCTACAGCAAAATTAAAAATCTTAAATACCTCCCCATTTGTTCAGAATAGAACCAAACCCCTTAGCAAGGCTGCAAAGCCCCTACAGGCTGGGCTCATGTCCTCACCACACACCTACGCTCAGGGCAGCATCACGATCACTGGAGGGGGTTATTAAAAACGTCATGTGGTGGCACCATTTCTCAAGCCTCTGGCCTGCTCCCCTTGGATGAAATAATGGTAAACAACATGACTATTTAGTCTTGTTAGTTGCCATTCTGAACGTTCTGCCTCTAAGTGTTTATATGTATTAATGCACACTAATTCACTTAATCTGAAAATTACCCTATGAAACAGATACTATTAGTAGAGCCATCTAATAGATGAGATGATTGAGGCATAGGTTGGGTAATTAACTTGCCCAATTTCATTCAGCCAGCCAGTGGTGGGGCTGGCCTGGAATCCCAATAATTGAATTAAGAGCTCTATGCTGTCTGTCTGTAGATGCCCACCACCATTAGCTTCAGATCCTGAATGTGGGTGCTTATTTTCTTCTGAAAACAGGCTGCTGCAGCCTGACTTCTGGGTATCGGTGCAGAGAAGAGAGAAAACCACCTGGGTATGCAGCCAGCACTTTGACCAGGCCCTTCCAAGAGTCTGGGTCCCAGTTAGGACCAGCCAGGTTCAATTTCTATGAATTCGGATGCCACATTTGCCCAAACAGGGCAAAGGAAGGAATGTCAGCTTTAACATCCTATTCTGCAGAAACCCCTCCTGCTTTCCCCCCAACCCCCTTCCCTAGTAACATCTATCTTACTTGCAGAGGGTTTCACAATGAGTTAAAAGGAGACCTTCATTTCTCAATAAGAACATTAAACTCTTGTCAAACGATGATCTATATTTAGCCACTAAGAAGTACTTCACCTAAACCAATTTGCATGTCTATGGATGTGTGTGTGTGTGTGTGTGTGTGTGTGCACACGTGAGTGTGTTTGGTTTAATCATTATTAGCAATGGGGAAGGCCATAGGCCTTCACAGCTCACAGGTAAAGAACATTAAAGGAAAAAAGAGAGTTCTGAAGGTGGAGGGTAGGCCCACCGTGTTCCAGGACTGCAGTGGCCCCTGAGAGACCCACAGAATCCTGCTTTGGAGCACTGCAGGAGGACCTATCCCGCACCCCTTCCAGCTCAGCTATGCCAGGGCCCAGGACTTAACCATTAGGGGTCTCTGTGGCCCGTTACTTTGGCTCCTTGCCACCTCAGTGCTTGGGATCGGTTTGGGGCAGCTTCCCAGGGGGGCAGCCGAGCCATATCCCTTGGGCCTCAGAGCAAAGGGTAAGAGGGGATGACGATGATGAGAAATGTTACCAAGTGTGTAGACTTTCCCATTGGGTGACATAATTTGCCCAAGGTCACACAGCTTATTAATGGCAGAGCTGGGATTTGAACCCAAGGCATATGTAGCACCAGGACACCAACCAGCACCAGCCTCCCTAAGCCTTCAGCCTCCGGGCACCAGTGAGAGTATTACGAGTTTTGTGGATACAGTAATGGCTGACATTGGAGCCCCCACGGGAGGAGCAGCTGGAGGACAGGACTGGACAGACAGGGCCAAGCCTTTCCGGGAGCTGAGGGTCCAGACCTCTGGAAGGTGCACAGCTCAGAGCACAGAGGCTTCCCAGTTATGGCTTGGGACGTCAGCCCTGAGCCAGGCTGCCTGGGGTCCGCTCCGACCTACCCCCGACGTTTGTGGGGCCAGGGCAGGAGGACACGTGGACGCATGGACCACATGTCTAAATATTTCAGTTATTTTAAAGTTATCCTTCCAGCTAACAAACTGTTAAGTAAAATACGTTCTCTCCTCCCATCTTGACACAGGAACCTTCACGAAGACCTGGGAGGCGGGTTTGGATCTCGCACACTTGAAGTCCACAGAGTCCTCTGACTGGGTGAGGAGCTGTGGGGAAAGTGTCCCCTTCTCTTCCAGGCCCTGCTCTGCTGCACCTCCTCAGGGCCCTTCCCCAAAGCGTGTGAACACTGGGCCTGCACGTTTGAGCTCTGCCCCTGCCTTTTGCAACAAGCCACCTCTTGGCCACCGTTTGGGCCTTCTCAGGGGCACCGTCCACCCTCAGGAAGATGAAGCCAGAGAAGAGGCCATTTGGGCCGGGATTCCACAGTCCCAGGTGTCCAAGCGTGGTGTACAAGGTGGGGGGTGGGCTCTCCCCTTGGCCCCCTGGATTCTGTGCCCTGGGGGGCAGGGATGGCTCCAGAGCAGGGCCTTCTAAAGCATGAGGCCCAAGGAATAGGTCCCTCCAGTCTGGGTCAAAGGATGTTGTGGCTGCCAGTCCCTTATTGTGAAACTTTGAGCATGTTAATTAATCTCTCTGCACCTTGTTTTCCATGTCTGGAGAATGGAGATAATGTCAGTACGGAGTAACAGGAATAAGTGAGCTTATTCAGGGGTAAAGTGCTTAGAACAGTGCTTGGCAAACAGTAAGTGTTAATTAGGTACTGCCCATTACGTGTAATTATTATTTGGGCTCGGGCATCCTCAAAGTTGTTACCAGATTAAATGCTGCAAAAAAACCTCATTTCCTGACTGGTGATGGGCAAAAGCTATTTCTGGAGACCTGGAGAATTCCAAGAACAGGTACTCTGGCTGCCTGATCTGTCCTCAGGCCAGAGCCTGTGACTGGAACAGAAACTGTGGAAAGAGGGGAACAGAAGAGAATGGGCCAGAAAGAAGGGCAGAGTATTTGCTGGAAGTTCATTCAGAAAGAGTTTCTTGGGCAGATACTTTTCCAGGCACTAGATAGCAGGAGTGAGCAAGACAGGGTCCCTGCCTCCATTCATCCTACCTTCTTGGGGTAGGGTGGGCAGGGGGGATAGAAGGAAGATGTGTAACAAGAAAACAAAGAAATAAATGTAAGCCTTACAGAGATAAGGGTGTGTGTGTGTGTGTGTGTGTGTGTGAAAGAAATCAAATAGGATAAATTGAGTGAACGGCCGGTGAAGAGAGTTGGGGGAGGGTGAATCAAATGAGGTAGGGTGCTCCCTGATGGCGTCTGAGGAGGTGATGTTAAAACTGAGACCAGTTTTAGGAGGAGGAACCAGCGGTATAAAGAATCAGGAAAAGGATGTGCCAAGAAACAAAATCGTCTAGTGCAAGGGCCCTGAGGTGGTTGTGTGCTTGACATAATATGAGAAACAGAAGATCTATGTCACTTGAAGGTAGTCAGCAAAGGAAGAGTGACAGGAAACAAGTCAGAAAAGTAGAGAGAGACCCAGTCAAGTGCTTCTCAAAGTTTAAGATGCCCACAAGCCATCTGGGCATCCTGTCTGTTAAAGTACAGATTTAGGTTCAGAAGGTCCAAGGTGGGGGCCTGAAATTCTGCATTCCTAACATGCTCCTAGGCTGGGCCAGTGCCGCTGATCTGTGGACCACACTTTGAGTGGCCGGGCTTTAGGCAACAGATAGTAAGCAGAGATGTGACTCAGTCTGGTTATATTTTTAGAGCTTGCTCCCGCTGCAGTGTGGAGAGTGGGTTAGGGGTAAGAGAAAAGGCTGGACACCAGCAGGAGGGCAATTACAGTGGCCCAGGTGAAAAGTAGAAGCAGCCTGCATTGGCTGGGGGTAGTGAGCTGGACAGAAGTAGGTGGAGAGCAAGTCAATAAGTTTGGCTAATTGACTGCATGAAGGGGTAGAGTTAAACACAGAAATCCAGGGTTGCCTGGGTGGCTCAGTGGGTTAAGCTTCCAGCTCCTGATTTCGATTCAGGTCATGATCTCACCGTTGGTGAATTCAGACCCTGCATTAGGCTTTGCACTGACAGTGTGGAGTCTGCTTGGGATTCTCTCTCTCCGTATCCTCTCCCCCTCCCCTCCCCATTAGTACTCTCTCTCTCTCCCTCTTTCTCTCTCTCTCTCAAAAAAAAAAAAATCACACACACACAAATCCAGCATGACTCCTAGGTTTGGGGCCTGAGCTAGAGGCTGAATCAATGCCTTCAGTGGTGTGGCCAAGGCTAGGGGGAAATGGGGTTTGTAAAAAAAAAAAAAAGAAACAAACAAACAAACAAAACAAAACAAACCAGAGTTTCAGTTTGAGATGGTAGTCACATATTCAATGGAAAATGTTGAGTCAGATAGATGAATCTTTATTTTTAATTTCCCTTTTTAATGTTTGTTCAGACTTTAATGTCTGTTCACAGACAGAGACAGAGCATGAGCAGGGCAGGGGCAAAGAGAGAGGGAGACACAGAATCCCAAGCAGGCTCCAGGCTGAACTGTCAGCACAGAGCCCGACGTGGGGCTTGAACCACAAACCACAAGATCATGACCTGAGCCAAAGTCAGATGCTCAACTGAGCCACCCAGGTGCCCCCAGAGAGATGAATCTTGGGCTCAAGAGTGATTCTGGGGTTGAAAATAAGCATTTAGGAGCACTGGTTTTCGGATGGTATTTTAAAGCCACAAGACTGGACGGACTTGCTTATGGAGAACGTGTAGCAGATAAGAAGATCTGAGAGCTGAAGCTGCAGGTCTAACATTTAGGGGTGACAGGGTGAGGAGGAGCCAGAAAAGGAGAGTGAGAAAGTACTGGTGAAGTAGGACAACTGGTGAGTGGCCTGGTGGGCTTAACAGCGGACTCCAACGCTATCCCCTCCCTAATCCGCGGAACCTGTGAATATATTATCTTACGTGGCAAAAGGCACTATGCAGAGCAATTAAGGTTAAAGAGTTTGAGGTCAGAGCTGATCCTGGATTATCTGGATGGGCCCAATCTAACCACCACAGCCTTTAAAAACAAAATGGAAGGTAGGAGAGGGCGTCAGAGATATGTGGCGATGGAAGAAGACGCACAAGAGATTTGAAACACGAGAAAAACTTGACCCACGACTGCAGGCTTTGAAGAGGGAGAAGCCAATTCCAGAACATAGGAATGGCCCTCAGAGGGAGGCTAGCTAAGACCTAGAACCCGAGTCCCACAACAGCAAGGAATGAATTCGCCAATGACCTGAATGAGCAAGGAAAGACTCTCTCTAGAACCCCCCAGCAGGGAACACAGCACTGCCAACACCTCCATGTCAGCCAGCGAGACCTGTGTTGGGCTTCTGACCTACAGAACGGTGAGATAAATTTACATCGTCTTGAGACACTCAGTTTGTGATCGTTTGTTACTGCAGCAATAGAAAATGAACCCATGTGGTTTAGAAGCCTAGGAAGAAATCATTTTGAGGAAGAGGGAGCCATCAGCTGTGTCACAGGCCGTGTGAGGCTGAGTAAGAGGAAGACAGGTGCGAGCTTTGGAGGGGGTGACAGAGCTTGCTCTCAACCTTGACAAGCAGTTTCAGCGGAGTGGCGGGGTCAGAGACCAGGCTGGAGTGGGTTGAGGAATAAAGGGCAGGGTGAGGAAGCGGAGGCAGTGAACACAGACAACTGTGTTGTAAAGTTTGGTTGCAAAGAGAAGGAAGGAAATAGGGCGGTATCTGGAGAAGGGTGTGTTCATCCAGGAGTTTTATTTTCCTGGTCTTAGTGGGAGCCAGAGAACATGTGTGTTTGCTGAAGGAATCGACCGAGCAGAGAGTAGTTAGGTTTGCGGAGGGTGTGGGTGGGAATCAAGAGTGCGCGAGTGAGAAGGGCCTGGCCCTGGGTACGTGTGGCAGGAAGAAACAGCTGGAAGGAAAACAAAGAAGGCGAGCACAGGTGCAAGGCGATTTGTAGTTTGGTGGTGGGGGGAAGGAGTTCCTGTCTGATGGCTTCTACTTTGTCACCAACAGGACTGAAGTGAGGTCTCCTGGGCGGGTGTGTGGAGAGGGAGGCATGCTGGAGGGTTGAGGAGAGAAAGAAAAGATATGAAATGGTGTCTCTTGAAATGTGGGAAGCCACCTGATGACCAACTGGAGGAGCACGGCCCCAGGAAGGAAGTAGACTTTGTCATCTCTCTTCAGGCCCTGATGCTGGGACTGGAGGGGGTGGGGGTCTGTTGGATCCAGGTTGGGCCCCAGAGGAGGTTACTTACTAGACAAATAACCCTCAGCAACTTTCTTAGCTCTTCAGCTTCATGCTCGCCCCGCCTACTTTCATCAAAGGAAACAGCAGGTGCCGAAGTGTTTCATGGCCTGTCAAGCCCTGTCTTTCTTTATGGGTGGGGTCCATCTTATACTCTCCGGCCACTGCAGGTGGAGATGCCCTGAAGGCTGGAGATGAGTGTAGGGGAGGGTGTCTGCCCAGCCGCAGCTCTGATTCTGAGATCATCCTCTTCCAAAGCATGAGCAATTCCTTCCACCTCCACCCAGTCCCAGGAAAAACTCGGGCTTGAGTGTACTGTCCTGTACCCGGAACAAAGGGAGCACAATAACCTGTGTTGGGGCTTGCTCTCCTTGGGGAGCTCCTCCAGCTATAATGTCTGCAGCTGTCACCTGGCTGGTCCTGCCCTGCCACTGGCTCAATGTCTGCTCCGTGGAATTGCCCCAGAGTGGCAATATGTATTCTAACGAAGGTTCCCTGTGAAAGCTCTCTGGCGGATTAGGACTTGTTGTGTGGGTGGTTTGGAGAAGGGCTACTTTATAAAAGTTAAATAAACCTCACCGATGAAAGAGACAGCGGATTCCCCCAGTGGAAAGCAGGGATCACAGAGCAAGAGGACACCATCCAGGGTCAGACACAGCTCAGGTGAGGACCTGTGAGTCCAGATGAGGTCTATTTGACTCCAAGCTCATGTTTTCTCCCCCACCATATAACACTGCCTTCCTGGGGCCAACAAACCTGCCTGCTTCCAGGGAAGGGAGGTGGAGGGAAAGCACCAGCGTTTACAGAGTGCTTGCCTATCAGGGGTCATGCTTCTGTTCTGGCCCTCTCTGCAGGAGGGGAGGCAGAAGGCACACCTCTGGGTGGCTGAGAGTCTCTCTGTGTAACACAGACAGAGGTTGTTTTGTGACTACCCGGCAACTGGAGCTCTATGGGAAACGGGTATGCTCTGGCACAGAAGCCATTCTGAGTTCAACATTTGATCCTGGTCACCTAAGACGGGAGAGCCAGGAACAACAACAGGGCACCATGTTCTTTTCGGCAACCACCTTCTCTACTCCTCCTGCCCGTCCTCCTAATGCCATAAAATTCACCCATTTCTTCCCCCTCCAAAGTAGGAGGAAGTAGACAAAAGAAAATTTTTCAGGGGAATGAAGATGGAATGGAATGCCTTCAAAACTCACAGAAACATTCATATGGGAGAGATGAACATAAAACTGGTTTTGAGCTGATTCTGAAGAGAAAGTGTTTACAGTGTGTGTCTGGCCAAATTGATGACTTGCAAAAACCCAAACAAGTCAAATAAAAAAACCAGCTCTTTGGAAAAATACATCAGAATCCAGAGTCTCTAAAGCATGATATTCACAATGTCCAGAAGATAATCCAAAACTTTTGACATATGAAGAGACAGGGAAATGTAGCCTATTCTCAATAGAAAACAACCACAAAGGACTCAGATGCTGGAATCAGGAAACGGGACTTCGAAACAGCTATGTCTGTATTCAATGATGTAAGGAAAAACATGCTTATAGTGAATAGAAAGGTAGGGAGTCTCAGAAAAAAAATCATAAAATGTAGTGAAATGGCAATTCTCGAACAAAAAATTGCAATCTATGAAATCAACTAAAATTACAATATCTGAAATAAAAAACAAATTATGGAATGGGCTTAACAGCAGAATGGAGAGGACTAAATTTAGAACAATTCAGTGAACTCAAAGCTAGATGAACAAAAGTTAATCTAAGAACAGTGGAGAAAAACAAAAAAAATCAGAAAAGACTTTCAGAGACCTATGGAACTCATGGAACACGTGTCTAACATACTTATTATAAGTGGAGTCACAGCCAGAGAAGAACGAGAGTGGGGCAGAAAAAGCTATTTGAAGAAATATGACTGAACCTTCCCCAAATACGGTGAAAGACATACATTTAAAGACTCAAGAAGCTCAGCAAATCTGAGGCAAGGTAAACATGAAGACACTATGCCTGGGCACATCAAACTTTGCTTTGTTGAAAAGCAAAGAGAAAGAGAAAGCAGTCTGAGAAAACCAACATGTTACATACAGAGAAACAGTGATATGAATGACTGCTAACTTCTCACCAGAAGCCACGGAAACATCTTTAAGTGCTGAAAAGAAAAACAAAACAAAACAAGAACAAAACATGCCAATTCTTTTGGCACGCTAGTGAAAATATCCTACAAGAATGAGGGCAAAGACAATTTCAGATAAAATTAAGAGGGGCACCTGGGTGGCTTGGTCAGTTAAGTGTCCCATTCTTGATCTCAGCTCAGGTCTTGATTTCAAGGTCGTGAGTTCAAGCCCCACATTGGGCTCTGCACTAGATGTGAAGCCTACTTTAAAAAAAATAATAAAATGAAATAAAAAAATAAAAATAAATTAAAAAATAAAATTAAGAAGACTCATTGACAGCAGAGCTCCACTCTAAGAAATGATAAAATTCTTCATGCTAAAGGAAAACAATACCAGATTGACATTCAGATCTTCTAGAAGGAATGAGGTGCTTTGGAAGTGTAACTATCTAGATAAATAGAAAAGTCTATTTTTTCCTCTTAATTTCCTTAACATATGTATGACTATTTGAAGCATAGAAATATTTTCTTGTGGGTTTTATAATATAAGTAGATATAATTAATACCCATGACAATACAACAAGAAGCAGGAGATAGCACACGTTTCCTGTAAAGGGCAAGAGAATAAATATCATGGATTTGAGGGCCATAGGATCTCCGTCACAAGTACTCAACTCTGCACTGTAGTGTGAAAGCAGCTGCAGATAAACATAAGCGAATGGGTGTGGCTATGTTCCCATAAAACTTTATGTACAAAATAGGCAGCAGGCTGGATCTGGCTCACTAACTACAGGTTTGTCAACTCCTGTAAAGGAAAATGACAGTAGGATGGTAAAAAGACTTATGCAGTGGCAAAGTGTCTGCATTTAAATGAAGTGGTACAATATTAATCCTAAGTGAACAGTGAAAAGTCAAGTGTTTCTCAACAGTGGCAGTTCTGACCTTTCTGGACAAGCGCCCAACTCTTGATCTCAGTTTAGGTCTTGATCTCAGGGTCATGAGTTCAAGCCCTACGTTGGCCTCCCTGCTGCGCATGGAGCCTACTTAAAAAAATAAAGACTACAAAAAAATAATAAAAGGAAGATGAAAGACCTGTACCACCAAAACTGTAAAATATTGACGAAAGAAACTGAAGAAGACACAAACAAATGGAAAGATATTCCATGCTCATCACTGAAAGAACCAATATTGTTAAAATGTCCATACAACCCAAAGCAAAATATAGAATTAATGCAATCCCTATCAAAATATCCACATTTTTGGGGTACCTGAGTGGCTCAGTTGGATAAGTGTCTGACTCTTGGTTTTGATTCAGGCCATGATCTTACGGTTTTGAGTTTGAGCTCCTTATCGGGTTCTGTGCTGGCAGCACAGAGCTTGCTGGGGATTCTCTCTCTCCCTTTCTCTTTGCCACTCCCCCCGTCTCTGTCTCTGTCTGTCTCTCTCTCAAAATAAATAAACTTAAAAAAAGAAAAGATATTAAAAATATATCAACATTTCTCACAGAATGAGACCAAATAATACTAAAATTTTTATGTAGCCACAAAAGACCACAAGTAGCAAAAGCAATCTTGAGAAAGAACAAAGCCGGAGGCATCACAATTCCAGATTTCAAGATATACTACAAAAATGTAGTAATCAAAGCAGTATGCTATTGGCACAGAAAATCGACACGTAGGTCAACAGAATAGGATAGAGAGCCCAGAAATAAACCCATGCATGTATGGTCAATTAATCTATGACAAAGGAGGCAAGAATATACGATAAGGAAAACACAGTCTGTTCAACAAACAGTGTTGGGAAAACTGGACAGCTACGTGCAAAAGAATGAAACTTCAGTACTTTCTCACACCATATACAAAAATAAAACAGAGTAAGGACCTAAATGTGAGACCTGAAACCATAAAACTCCTAAAAGGCAGAAATTTCCTTGAGATCAGCCACAGAAACATTGTCCTAGATATGTTTCCTCAGGCAAGGGAAACAAAAACAAAATTAAACTGTTGGGACTACACCAAAATAAAAAGCCTTTGTACAGTGAAGGAAACCATCAACAAACAACAAGGCAACCTACTAAATGGGAGAAGATATTTGCAAATGATATATCCGATAAGGGGTTAATAACCAAAATATATAAAGAACTTCTACAACTCAACACCAAAAACCCAAACAACTCAGTTAGAAAATGGACAGGGGACCCAAATCGACATTTTTTTCCAAAGAAGACATTTAAATGACCGACATACACATGAAAAGATGTTCAATATCACTCATCAGGGAAATGCAAATCAAAATCTCAAGAAGATATTACCTCACACCTGTCAGAATGGCTAAAATAAAAAAGACAAAAAAAAAACAAATGTTGGTGAGGATGTGGAGAAAAAGGAACCCTGGGCACTGTTGATGGGAATGTAAATTGGGGCCACTGCTGTGGAAAACAATATGGAGGTTCCTTAAAAAAAATAAAAAATAGAATTACCATATGATCCAGTAATTCTGTTTCTGGGTATTTACCCAAAAAAAAACAAAAACACTAACTTGAAAAGGTATGTGCACCCCTATATTTACTGCAGCATTATTTACAGTAGCCAAGAGATGGCAGCAACCCAAGTGTCCACTGACTGATGAATAGATAAAGAAGATATGGTGTGCATACACAATGGAGTATTACTCAGCCCTAAAAAGAATGAGATCTTACTATTTGCAACAGTATGGATGGCCCTACAGGATATAATGCTAAGTGAAGAAATCAGAGAAAGACAAATACCATATCATTTCACTCATATGTGGAATTTAAGAAATAAAACAAATGAACAAAGGGAAGAAAACCCCGAATCAACCAAAAAGCACTCTTAACTATAGAGAACAAACCGATAGTCACCAGAGGGGAGGTGGGGGGCGGGGAGGATGGGTGAAATAGGTGAAGGGGATCAAGAGAACACTTGTCATGATGAGCTCTGAGTAACTACAGAATTGTTGAATCAAGTATTGTACAATTGAAACGAATAGAACACTGTGTGTTAACTATGCTGCATTTAAAATTAAAAAGAAAACTGCATCAGTGAGCACAGGCTTGTGGCATGGTAAATGAGGGGCAGAGCAGCAGGGGTGGGAGACGGGGTCTGAGCCGCAGGTAGCGCCTTTAGGCCGAGGTACAGATGTGGATTTCCTAAGTGGATGGGAAGTCACCGGAAGGTGTCAAGCAGGGAATGAGGCGCTGTGGTCCAGAGGACAGTCTGGGAAGAAGTCTAAAACTGCCTCTCTGCCTCTGTCCAGGGTGTTTGTGGACAGCAAGGCCATCGTAAACTAAGAATGCATAAAATAACATCCGGATGCTGATATGGTCACCTGAGAACATACGAACACTCCATATTTCATTTGGGCAATTCACACAACACGCTCTGAGAGCTTCCTGTGGGTGAGGCAAATTCTTGCAAGATATTCTTTCTTCTTTACATAAGTTTCTCCCCATTTCTGCACCCAAATGGCTTGAGCCAAGTTTATCTGGACGCCTGAAAATCCCTGGTACATTCATGACACATCTCGACATAGGTATTGTGACTTCCAGGTGTACTCAGACCTCAGCCTTCCCGACTATTTTTAAAAACAACGATTAGTTGAGCCCTACTGTCCCAGGCACTGTGTTAGACCCTCACATTCTCCCAGTGGATCCTTACACTTACACCTCCTCCTTGTGGTGGCCTTCTGCACCTTCTGCCTTGGTCCGCACAGCCCCATCTGACCTCTTTCCCAGATGGCAGTAGTCCTTTTTCTCTGGAAAACTCCTTTCTTACTCCAGACATGTAGTTCTGGTTGGGGCTGCCAATACTGTGCTCACCCCACTACCTATAGGAACGGATACACTGCCTGGGATGAGCCAGTGGTGATACCCCATCTCCCTGATCACAGGGATTGATCAGGGAATGAACACATAACCCAAGCCCGGCCAGAGTTTTTCTCCAGTATTTCTCAAACTAGGGTCAGGAGAGAAGTTTGGTCTTTTCCTCCTGACCTCAAAGATGAAAGCATATGACTACGGTTCTAGACTTTTGGAAGCAGCCAGGCTTAGAGACTAAAGCCAATGTGGAGACTAGAAGTGCAGAGAGAAAGATGGAACCATGGTTTCTCCAAGGCCAGATAGGCCTTTGCCCTATTCTCGAATTGGTCCCTCCTGGCAATCGATTCCCCTTTCCTGCTTTAGCCAGTTCAGTTAAGGATTTCATCCAGTGTAACCAAGAGTCTTCTGAAGGTGTTCTTTGTTCAGACAAATCCCAGAATCTCAGGCAGCCCCTGCAGCTGACCAGGAGTCTCAGATCTTGTTCCTGTTGAGTTCTGACATGCTTTTGAAATTCTCTTGCTTCCTTTATAGCTATCCCCACCACAATGGCTAGAGCTCACAGCCCTGGCTTCAGCTCATAGCACTGCTAAGATAGGCTGGAATTTTCAAAGACTTGAGTAAAATTCTGAGAGGTCACAGCAAGCAAATGAATAACATGAGGTAATAAATGCACAAAACAGACATGATTACAGAGCAGTCTGCAGCTAGCTTGCTTCAGGGCCTGCAGACCTATTCTATTGCATGAGCTATATCGAGATTGCTTCATTCTAACCCTCATGATGTGGCGAAAGGTTTTAGCAATCTAGCCTGGGATCCCTGCTTCCTGGTCTGATTACACATAGAGCGTTGCTTAAAACATTAGCTAATTTAAAAAATTAAAATGTGGCAAACCAAATTGACTTATAGATGCGATGCAATCCCAATAAAAATCCCAGCAGGTTTTTAAAAATTTTAGAATTGACAAGCTGATCCTAAAATTCCTATAGAAATGTAAAGAACTAGAATACCCAAAATAATTTTGGAAAAAAAAAAAGACACAAAATCAGAGGACTTCTCCTAATTAAAGAATTCCTCAAAAAGTTAAGCATATGTAAACAAATGTAAAAGCTAAAGCTATAAACCTTCTAGAAGAAATCCAGAAGAAAACATAAGAAAATCTTTGTGACTCTGAGGTAGGCAAAGACTTCTTAGGACATAAAAAGTACAAGCCTTAAGAGAAAAAAAAAAAACGATAAATTAGACTTCATGAAAATGAAAAACTTCTCAAGAGACACCATCAAGAAAATGAATAGGTGAGCTTTTGGCTGAGAGAAAATGTGTGTAAAGCATATATCTGCAAGGATTTGCATCTAGCAAATATATATATATATATATATACATATACAGAACACTTACGACTCAGTAATAAGTCAACTCAATCTTTAAAAAGGTCCACAACACTTCAACAGTTCATACACACAAAAAGATTTAAGAAGAACCACGAAAAGATGTCCAACCATTAGTTAGCAGAGAAATGCAAACTAAAACAAAATGGGATGCCACTACCCACCTACCAGAATAGCTACCATCAAAAAAATACGGATACCACCAAATATTGGCAAGGATGTGGTGCAAGCTGGACTCTCATACGTTGTTGGTGGGAATATAAAATGGCACAACCACTTTGAGAAAAGGTCCGGAAACTCCCAATACTACATACAGTAATCCGGCCCTCATTTCTGCAGGGGATTTGTTCCAAGATCCTCAGTGGATGCCAAAACCACTGTACTCTGTATAGGCTATGTTTTTCCTATGCATACACACCTATGATAAAGTTTAATTTAGAAATCAGGCACAGTAAGAGATGAACAACAATAATATTAAACAGAACAATTATAAGACTATACTATAATAAAAGTTATGTCTCTCTCTCTTCAAATCTCTTACTGCGCTGTACTACTCACCCTTCTTCCTGTGATGATATGAGGTGATAAAACGCCTACGTGATGAGCTGAAGGGAGGGGAATGACCTGGGCCTTGTGATGTAGCGTTAGGCTACCACTGACCTTCTGACCATCAGTCAGAAGGAGGATTGTCTGTTTCTGGTTCCTCTTGATTGCAGGTAACTGAAACCATGGAGAGGAAAACTGCGGATGGGGGCTGGTGGGACTACTGTGTAGACCAATCCTAGGACACAGAAATTCCTCTCCCCGTGTGGAGGTTTCTTGGGCTAAGAGGCTGAGTCTCCTCTGAGATCCACCAGCCGTGGGAGGGCATCTTCTCATCCATCTGGTCAGCTTACTAGAGAGGGCCTGTAGTTGGGAGACAGTTTTAATTCGAAGGTGAAGTACAAGGAATACTTTGTGGGCGTCTGAGCCACATTCTGCAATCAGCTTTATCCGTAAGAAAGCAGAGAAATTTGAATCTCTGCTTGTTCCTTACTCAAGAGGGGACCCAGCAGCATTACTCACGGACACAGACCCTCAGCCCCCACCCCACACCCCTTTGCTTGGCAGCGTGCTCGGCCCACAGTAAGCTCGCAATGATTGCCAACAGAGACATTATTACTATTAGCTTTCTGCTGAGATCTGTGTATCTTATGCCCTTCTGTGCAGCTCACCAGGGCTGCTTTCTCCAAGCCCCAAATTCCAGATGGGAAAATGTCTTTCTGCAGGGGGGTAATTGGCACCAGAAATGCCCTCACTCTGCTGGCGAGACCAGGCCTCTATGCCCAAGTGTGGCCTTACCTTTACACATTCAACAGCAAGTCGATCACATAAATTCTTTTTGTGGTTTTTTATGGGCCACCAAAATTCCCAAATTATTTTAGGGACCAAAATAGGGTGCCAACGGGGCACCTGGGTGGCTCGGCTGGTTGGGTGTCTGACTTCAGCTCAGGTCATGATCTCCCCATTTCATGGATTCGAGCCCCACGTCAGGGTCTGTGCTGACAACTCGGAGCCTGGAGCCTGCTTCAGATTCTGTGTCTCCCTCTCTCTCTCTCTCTCTCTCTCTCTCTGCCTCTACCACGCTGGTGCCCTGTCTCTCTCAAAAGTAAAAAAAAAAAAAAAAACAAAACAAACCAAAACATTAAAAAAATTAAAAACAACAAAAAAAAAAAACCAGGGTGCCAACTTTAAATTTTTCCATTAAGGATACATTTTTTTTTTTTTTTTTAGTTATCCATCCGCTATCATCATTTCATTTTATTTAAAAAAATTTTTTTAATGTTTTTATTTATTTTTGAGAGAGACAGAGCACAAGTGGGGGTGGGGGTGGACAGAGAGAGAGCGAGACACAGAATCCCAAGCAGGCTCCAGGTTCTGAGCTGTCAGCACAGAGCCCAATTGGGGCTTGAACTCATGAACCATGAGATCATGACCTGAGCCGAAGTCAGACACTTAATCCACTGAGCCCCCCAGGCACCCCTCATCATTTCATTAAAAAAAAATAAATTGTATCTTTTCGAGCAGTTTTAGGTTCACAGGAGAATTCAGCAGAACTTCCAGCGAGTTCTCACATACCCCCTGTCACCATGCATACCTCCCCCACCCCCACCAACATCCTGCTCCCGAGTGACACATGTGTTAAGACCTATGAAACTCCTAGGCATATCATTATCACCCTAAGTCTATGGATTGCTAGGGTTTGCTCTTGGTGTTGGGCATTCTGTGGTTTTTGACAAATGTAAAAGGACATGTATCTACCACTACAATATCTCACAGAATAGTTTTACTGCCCTAACAATACTCTGTGCTTGTCCATTCATCCCTTATTCATTTCATTAAAAAAAAAAAAAAAGCATTTAGGAAATTGAAAATTGGATAGGTATTTCAAAATAGAAATTTTTACCCCCTTGGACTGGTGAAACTAATCTGAGGTGCGGTGGAACCACAGCTGAATAAGAAAATCACAACAGTTGGGGGCGCCAGGGGGGCTCAGTCGGTTAAGCGTCTCTCGATTTCAGCTCAGGTCACGGTTTGTGAGATTGAGCCCTGCATCAGGCTCTGTGCTGGGTGTGGAGCCTGCTTGGGATTCTTTCTCCGTCTCTGTCTCTAAAAAAAGAAAAGGAAAGGAAAAGGAAAGAAAAAATACAATCACCACAGCATTCATAGACAAGAACTCCAAAACTCGAGTAGCCTCTGTACCCATTTTACAGATGAGGAAACTGAAGCTCAGAGAGGTGGAGGCAGTTGCCAAGGACTAAAAGCTAAGTATCTTCACTCCAAAGACCAGGTGCTCATCTGCCATACCCAGCGTCTTCTAAAAGAGCTTCCAAACTAGTAGCTTTGAGGTAGAAGGAAGGTGTCCCCACAGCCTCAGGTGACTGCTGTCTTCCAACCTGTGCCTGCTCTTCCCACCCCTCCCTCCATGTGCACATGCGTATTTGTGCTCTCTTCAGGTAAATTCTGCGAAGCCCTTTGTTATAAGCAAAGTTTAATTCTGCCCCTTCTCAGGACTAGTGTTATACTTTGTAGTTATTTGTATTTATCTATTATACGAGAACTACAGGACTCACCCTTAAGTCACAGCAGAAGATATTTTAAATTAGGACACCTACTCCAGAAACCTAAATTTCTCCCCAAATAAATCCCACAGTGTCAACAAGTTGGCAAAGTCTCCAGAAGCCTTGGAGGGGGAAGACTGGGCACTCAGGGTGTGGTCTTCTTGCTTTTGACCTCAGGCCTCATTTGACAACTTGCAGGTCCCCAAAATGTTTCATTCCTGACATTAGTCAGAGAGCCCAAACAAGGTCTTGAGTGTATAGACTTTTATCTTCATTCTACTTTAAATAGTTTCCTTCGTGGGGGGGGGGGGGGGGAGGGAAAGGCAGTGTGTGTGGAAAGGGTGGGGGTGCCTGTTCCTTCTGAATTGCCACCAAGTGACCTAGGGACTGGGGAAGCTCTACACGAACACTGGGTTTGGCCCCAGATATCCCATTCATACACGTCCCCGTCTCAATACTCCCACAGTCATGTTGGACAGCCCAACAAAAATGGAGTCTGCCATTACCGGGCTGTTGAGGAAGGTCATCAAAAAGACGTGACTGTCGACCGCCCCATGAGCTGGCCCCCGGGCACTCAGGTTCCTCATCCCCTCCCCTGTCCTTGGAATGTGGGCTCTCCTTCCTTTCCCGCTCCGAAGGGCTCCTCCAAGGACACAGTCTTGAGATAGCGATGTGGTGTGAAGAACACCAAAATGGTTTATGTGACTGAACCAGTTAGAGGCCTCTTAAGATGTGGCAGGGAGCGCAGGAATCCATTAGTCGTGCTGCCGCCCAAGACAAGCCTCACATGTAAGTTCCCTTTACTTAATAGAAATGCCAGCTGTCAACCTGGAGTGGCCTGCCTCTTGCTTCAGTCTCTCCCTGCCCTCCAAGTACAGGGTTTCAGATTACTCCAGGGAAACTCCAGGAGGGTTATGAACCCATACTTGCCGTGTGGTCTCAAGCGAATCCCTTCACTTTTCTGAGCCTCTGTCTTCTCTACAGATGAGAATAAGGCAGCCGGACCAAGTGTGAACAGTGTGAACGAGGAGCCCAGAAGGAACTGCTTAGCAGCCCTCTTCCAATGGCTCTCTCTCTCCAGTGGTCAGGTGGATGTCTGGCCCTCCCCTCCCGCCGAAAAGACTCACAGAAGGATGGTCAGGGATGTTTGTGTTTTCTATTCTCATTTCTAAGGCCTCAAAGACCCGCGTTTAGGGACCCTGTTCTAGGGTATTCTCTACTAGTAGTATTTTCTCTACTCTCCACCCTCTTCCAACCTGCCTTTTGTCTTGGAAATCAACCTCTACAGAAGATAGCCAGGGCCACCCCCCCCCCCCCTTCTAGCTTTGATTGGGTTTGGCCAATGGGAGGCACTGTTAGAGGACTAGAAGAGAAAGAGGTAGTAGAGGTGAGACTCTCTAGGTGCCTCACTGCTCTCCCCCACACTTCCCTGTGTTCCTGGCAGTGGTGGCATTTTGCAATTACAGCTGTGGTTGGGTGGCCCCTCTTCCTTGACCCCAGCTCCCACAGGTTTTCCTCACAAAGTTCCTTCACCTTATCTCCCCCAGTGGAGGGGCACTAAAAAGATTTCTTGCTGTTGTTAGTCACGAAGGACCTCACAGCTCGTCAGTTCCCTTCACCCACCTCTGTAGACAGTCCTTCCATTAATGAACCCTTCGAATGTGCTTTCTCTTTCCTGCCGTACCTGCCTGACACAGAATCTTATACCTCTCTCTCCGCTTTCAGAATTGGTATTCTAACCAGCCCTGGCTATTGAAAAGTTCATCTGTAAGACCAAGAGGCGAGTCTTGAAGGGACAAAGCAAAGGTCCCTGCTAGGCAGTTGCCTTCTAGCTAGCTGCACACACCCTTTTTCATGCTCGGTGCAAATGAGTGAGTGGGAAGTCATCTAATGGTCTGCTACCGGATGACATGTTTTACCAAACACAATCCTGTTGCTCACCATAATTATCTGTATTTGTATGTAAGCTGCATTCCTCTGACCATCTGTCTTATTTTGGTTGACAGACTCCCAAATTCCCTCTCTTTTATTCATGCATAATACATGAATGATTCACAAGTGGGAAAGTCAACAGGGCTCCTTCTACCTCAGTCTCCTCATCTGTATAAATGGGATAATAATACTATCAACCTCATAGAATTGGTGTGAGGATTAAATGAGTAACGTCCTTAAGTGTTTAGAACAGCAGGTGCAAAGTATTATCTAATACTATTATTATACTCTCTCATCTGGTTCCTTTGGCTCACTTTCCTACAGCTTGTATGTAGGAAGGGGCGCAGGGGACCTGGGTAGGAATTCCTAAGTCCCCCCACTTTCAGTGTTTCCCTCCTCTTTCCCCTCCCCCCTCCATACCCCACTCCTGACTAGATCTCCTTCTTTGCCATCTTTTTATCCCAGGAAGCTTCTGGAAGGTCAGCCAGGACAAGTTGATTCTTATGTTTTCTGCTTTCAATTCTAGACCAGTGGTTTTCAGACAGTGGTCCGGAGAGCCCCAGGGCTCCCAAGAAGCCCCACAGACCACAGAAAGTGGTTATCACTCTAGGTCACACCCTTTAGCTTGCTTTTTTGTCTGTTCAAGTTTCCTTTCAAGATTCTGTTTGAACACAGGCTTCCAAGACGTGAAAAAGTTGAAAATCCCTATTCTGAGATATTGAAGCCCTAGATATGACAGCTCTCACTCCTAACTTCTTTGACCCCATTGCCACGCAACTTTCTCTACTTCATTCAAATAGTTTGGGTTCTTTTCTATTTCTGATGCTCTGAAACAGATACGTGAACAAGCAAATCTTTGTGTATTCATCTGCGGTGTCTCTCACAGGTGCTCAGCATGTTCAGCAGACATTGTCTCCTTAATTCTCAGGCCTCTGGGGGAAGATAACTACAGCACTGTTTAACAATACACACACTTAAAGGCACTTGACTTTTACTGGCACCCAATCCAACCACTGGAATACTTCCAACCCCAGGAATCAAAAGACTATTAGGACTCTATCCTGATGACCCTGGGCCACAACTGGTCCTAATGGCTGCTCGGAGTGAGGGAAGTGGGGTAGCAAAAGCTGTTCAGGGACAGGCAGGCAGGGAGGAGCGCTCAGTATCTGGAATTGGCTGTGGGAGTTTGGGGAGGTACTAACACTCCCAGCGGTCAACATATAATTTCTTTATGCAGTTCAAGACTCTGGGCATTGAGACTATGAATACAGGAAAGGAGCAAAAGCCCTAACATCCAGATCTCTGCCTGGAATGCTTTTATCCCAGATTGCCGCAAGGTCCCTCTCATACTTCATTTGGCTCAAATGTTACCTCATTAAGACTGTCTTAAGACTGGGGCAAGAGGTGCCTGGGTGGCTCAGTTAAGCTTCCAACTTCAGCTCAGCTCATGATCTCACAGCTCGTGAGTTCAAGCCCTGCATAGGGCTCTCTACTGTCAGCGTGGAGCTGGCTTTGGATCCTCTGTCTCCCCCTCTCTCTGCCCCACTCTCACTGTCAAAAATAAGTAAACATAAAAAAAAAAAAAAAAAAAAAAAAAAGACTGGGACAAGAAAAGCCCCTACCTAGGTTCTGAGCTCTCTGGCCCACTTCTTTTTCTTTCTTTCTTTCTCTTTAAATGTTTATTTATTTTTCAGAGAGAGAGAGACAGAGACAGAGACAGAGCAAAAGCAGGGGAGGGGCAGAGAAAGAGACAGAAACACAGAATCTGAAGCAGGCTCCAGGCTCTGAGCTGTCAGCACAGAGCCTGATGCAGGGCTCAAACCCACAAGCCAGGAGATCATGACATGAGCTGAAGTCTGACACTCAACCAACTGAGCCACCCAGGCACCCCTCCCTGGCCTCTTCTAACCACACACCTTTCCACAGAGCAAGAAGTCCATGCGCCATGGGGATGTGCCCACCCAAAGCTTCTGCTCGTCACCCCTTCTTAGACAATATTGTGCGTACCTGAGACCCTAGAATTCTCTGTCCCAATAGCACAAGGCCAGCTTCTAGAGACTGTCTTGGCTTTTCCGTCCTTTGGAGGAGCCAAGGAACAGCTATTTGTAGGAGGTGTGGATGTGCAGACCCAGATATGATAGTGTGGGTACATGGCCCCTTGAAGTATGGGACAGAGCTGGAGTGGAAAGAGTAGGAGGAGGAAGAGTAGGAGGAAGATTGAGGTCCAGGGACCGGTTACCACCTAAGGCACCCCATTCTAGTGCACATCTTGGAGGAGTCCAAGAATTCTAAACTTAAATTTGGCCTTCCAGATTATGATGAAGGTATACTTGTCACAATGAAAGGATATGAATTTTACATACCAGTTTAACTTGGTTTGTATGTTTTCAGTACATACACATATGGTATGTGGGCCTCCATTTGTGCCATTGACCATGGCCCTGTAAATATTAGGGGTAGGCCCATCCCCGACCACGCTGTCTAAAATAAAATAGCACTTCCTCTGTCACTCTATTTCTACCCTAGTTCTTCATAGCATTTGTCACCATCACATCTACATTTACTTGTGTATCATCTCTCTATCCCTATCCTCACTAGAATGTAAGCCCATGACTGCAGAATCTCAGTTTTGTTTACTGTCTTATTCTTAGTACCTAGAGCAGTGTCTGGCACAAAGAAACCACTCAATAAATGTTAAATGAATAATGAGTCCAGTCCCAGATGGCTCACAGATGAGTGAGCTAGCCCACAAACACAAAGGAAAAAGATGATGTGTGACAACCCTCCCAGGAGCTCTCTCTCCCTGTAAAATAACTCAGTCTAGGGGCTACAAATGCGACCAGGGAAATAAATTAACCATTAACACCTTAGTACACACAGACACAAAATTAGTTAGAGCGTTACTTTTGAGAGGGACACTTGAGTACAGAGGGCTTCTAGTAGGCTGGGGAATTAGATGTGGGGGTCCACTGGAGGAGTCCCCTCATGACCTTACCAGGGTGGCCAGACCTGTGTGCTGAGGATACACTGATTCCACCGCAATGGCCACGCCAACCCAGCACAGCTTAGTGTGGAGACGGGGGCTTCTCATCCATGACTAGAAAGCCCTCAACTACGGTTTCCCTTGGATGGTCACAGACCTCAGGGGTGTGGGCATATCTCATCCTTGTAGGGTCATGATGATCACAGACTCAGAGACCTCCCTCTTCTCTCTCACCTGCTTCTAACTCATGTCTTATTGCGTGGAGGGATCCCCAGAACTTTCTTGGTACAGCGTAAATCGATCCAATCTATTCCAATTTACTCCTTTTCCGTTAGATACGAGGCTCGTGAGAAGCCAAATGACCTCCTCGAGTCCCCAACAGCGACCGGAACACCGGTCGGGGCCTCTGCAGGGCAAACGCCCCTCTCATGAAGGGCTGGAGTGGGGGGGCTCCAGGGCCGGGGTTGCGCTCCCCGCCCCCTGCCGCCAAACACTCTAGCGCTGACTCCGAGGCCTCGGCGGACCACGGGGCGGGGAAAGAGGCGGGGCCGGGCCGAGGGGGCGGGGCCCCGTGGCTCCTCCCCCCGACGGACGCCGGAGGAGCGGCGGAGCGGCGGGGCGCCGACTCGTCCGAAACTGGTGTGCAGTGGTGGGCGCCGCCTCGGAGGATGGGCTGGTGCGGCCGCCGCTCAGGGCCGCCGCCGTCGCTGCTACTGCTGCTGCTGCTGGCGGTGGCCGGCGCCGGCGCGGCCCCGCGCTCCGCGCTCTACTCGTCCTCCGACCCGCTGACGCTGCTGCAGGCGGATACGGTACGCGGCGCCGTGCTGGGCTCCCGCAGCGCCTGGGCCGTGGAGTTCTTCGCCTCCTGGTGCGGCCACTGCATCGCCTTCGCCCCGACGTGGAAGGCGCTGGCCAACGACGTCAAAGGTGAGAGGCGGGCCGGAGGGCCTCTCGCGCCATCCCCCACCCCGGCCGACCCCCTCCACCTGTCGGGCCGAGAGCCTCTCCCACCGCCCCATCGCCTCGCCCACCTCTCTCTCTCGGCCGCTTTGCACTTCTCCCCGGTTTCCAGCCCTCGACTCCATTTTTGGCTCCCGCGCCTCCTCTCTCCCCTTGGCAGGTGTGCCGAGCTTCTCTCCCCTCCCGGCGGCCTGGGCCCTCGCACCTGCTCTGCTTTTCTGCCCGTCTTCTACCGGCTTACTGCCCCCATCCCTGCGCCGGGGTCCTTTGTTCCTCCGATTGCTAGGCTGACACCTTACCGCCTCTTCTACAGTCGCCTGTGGCAGTCCCCTTCCTCTCGCCCAGGGACCGGTCTCACCTTCCTACGGAGTTCTTCCGCTGCTGTGGGATCGGTACTAAGGACAAAAGGAACTGACATTCCGTCTGCCGCCCCAACAACCCCTTGGCTAGTTGACCCAGCTGCTACTTAGACTTCTTTTTTTAGCTCTACTTTGGAGACAGCGTTTTCCTGCCTGGGTTCCAGGCCTCTCCTGAACTGCTGCCTCCAGTTAATTAGCTTCTGGGCCACATCCTTCTCTCTCTTCCCCTTGGCCATGAATCCTACCACACCTTTTTGCTTTAACCAAAGGAACCCAGAGGCCCCACTGAAGACAGCCTCTCCGTATATGTTTGGCCCTTGCTCCACGTTCTTGTTCTCTGGCCTGACCATATTTCCTTGATTCTAAGAATCCCTCAATTGTGATACACACCATTCATTTACTGACAGCCTGAGGGGTAGAGAGATAACAAGACCACTAAATGTACACAGATTTAAAGACGTGCTCTGTTGCAGAAATGGTAAATTTTTTAAAAACTTAAGACTAGAACTGAAAAAATATGGTCATAATAGTAATTAATATGTACTGAGTGCTTACTGTATGTCTGACACCTCCCTGGGTAAGTACATAACATGCACTATCTCGATTTCCTTTCCACAGTTTAAAGATCTCTGTGGGTTCACACGTCTGCCTCACCCAGGTAGTAGGTGTTTGGTGGGTGGGGTGGTAGTGATTGGCTTCTGATTTGCTGCCTCCGAATGGAGCTACTTCCTGATTGTGGTGCTAGGGCCCTCGCAGGGCCCCGGACTGGAAATGGTCACTGACTGAGGGCATCTTGGGGAATAGGCCTCTTTCTAGAAAGAGAACTGGAACCGTTGTTTCCTCGTTGTGCTGTTGGTATTTCTTGATAAACTCAGCCATTCGTGGCGGAACAGTGCATTTGTAGGTGTTGGTTTTCAAACCGAGGCCACCACTCACCTTGAGCAGCTTGTGTAGTGGCGACTGAAGTGGCGAGCTGGAAAGATGCATACACCTGTTAGCCATATGGTCCCAGAATGTTATTTTTGACAAAACCGATAAACTGTTTTACCTCCAGTGTACATGTGGACGCGTGTCTGCATGCCTCTCTGGTCCCATCACCGGAATGAGCCATTTCTCAGCAGCTCTTCACACTGTTTTGGTGATGTCAACACATCTGGTCAGGGCAGGAGGAAGGAAGAAGAATGTTGAACATGCAGCCGGAACACCTCAGGGGACATTGAGGGCCTGAAAATCATAAAAATCCCCAGATCAGTTTCCATCTTGAGGCCGTGAGAGGTCTTTAATGGCTGCAGATGAACCCAACCTAGAAGATTCTTCTATCTTAAGAACGTTGGAGGGAAGGGTTAGCTTCCAGCTGACTCATATGTTTGGCCTCTTGCGACCCAGGGTTTTCCAATGAATTGCATAGTCAGACACTGACCCAGCTTACTCCTGGATGAGGGTTGCCACTTCCAAAAGGGGTCTTTCCCTAGTGCACAGAGGGACAGCCTCCCCCTAAAAAACACCAATCATAACTTAATCTGAGGAAGGAAAATGAAAGCCTTGAAGTCTGAGGAGATGAATCAGTCAGTGGGAAGTGGGAAATTGAGGTGGGAACCAGAGGTCTCTCATGAGCCACGGGGATGGGTCAGCCCCCTTACCAAGATCCTGTGGGAGGATAGCAGTGGCCAAATCTGGTGTCAGCCTGCAGTGATAGAGAATGCCCCTACTCCAGTCCAAGGGGGAGGCGCTGCTGGGAAGCCAGGGCTATTCTCACATCACCTCTGTATTCCCGAGGTTCCTTGAGAAAATGGTTGTGGGCCAGCAGAAGGCTCAGACACCATCATGGGCCTGTGGGAGTGTGGCCCCTGCCTTCTGCCAATGGGATGAGTATCTGGGGTAGAAGCAGTGAGAGTGTGGAAGGCCATGGGGGGAGAGAAAAAATTTGCAACCCGGCCCAGCTGGCCTCAGGCATTTCATCTGACTGGCTCGGGCTCATTTGTTCAGTGACTTGTAGGATAGGTTCTCTGGGGCAGTCATTGCCACGGACTAGCACACTGGCTTCGAAAGATCTGGCTCATCCCTTTCTATTCAGGAGCAGCTCTTATTGTGTCACCATATGTTTGGGAAATTGATTGCATTCATTTTAAGTCTTCATTACTCTTCACTGGCTAATCAATGAGTAAATATTTGTTGAGTGACCTCTGTGTGCAAAGCATTGTTTACATTGCAGTTTGGGTTTGGGAAGTGAGCTACACACAGCAGGAGAATTGGCCACAGTAAGAAGCTGTGTTTGAAAAGGGACAAAGGAGTGGCTCAGCCATTTCTTGTAGGAATTGAGGGAAGGGGGAAGTCACAGGAGGCTAATCTGGTCACCAAAGGCCATCGTTTAAGCAGTTTACATACTTGCCTTATGCCAGGCACTTTGCTAAGGGCCACTATTACATATAATCTTTATGAGAAAATATTGGAGCAGTCTATTGTATTTTGTTTTTAACAGATTGAGTAACTTGCCCAAGATAGTACAGATGCTGGAGGAGGTTCGTGAGCCCATCTCTCTCTCTCTCGAGCCCAGGCAGGTGGAGAAGTGGGTGAAGGAGGGAGGGTACAGGTGGGAAAATGGCCTCTGCAAAGCCATGGAGATGACATTTATAAGGCATGGATGTTTGAGTGACGCTGAACAGCATTGGTTTGCCTCTTTTTTTTTTTCCCCCCATGGTGTAGACCACCTCTCTTACTTATACCCCTGTGATGCCTTAGTGCAGAGTCTGGCACAGGGTAGGAGCCTGCTGAACACTCATCCAGGCTGATGGCATGAGCCTCATGGGATTCCAAGTGAGAATGTAGTGATTGGGCCTTCTGCTGGTGCTGTGGCTCTTCTGGACTTAGACCTGGAGTGTCAGCCAGGTGTGAGGGCTAGGGTCTATCCCATGACCTCACTGCCCAGAAGTCTGCAACAAGGAGGCAGGGGTGTGGTGGAGACAGCATGGCACTGGCTAACTCCTTGTCAAGAGGACTCCTGGAGAGTTGGATAGGGGTCCAGTTCTGACCACTCGACTTGACTGGCTCTTGGTGGTTTGGGTGGGTCTGGCCTCTGCCTTAATAGTGGCTTGCTTAACACGCAAAGGACTAACGGCCATTTTTCTTGGCGAGAGTTTGCCATTAAGCGCTTGAACAGCTATTGGAGCTGGAAAGGAGAGGAGAGACCATGCACCCTGGCCCCCATTTGACCCGGGAGGCCCAGAAAGAAAACATGTGCAGCTCTTGGTGCTTTGGCCACTTATAGCCACAATCAAGACATGTGGCTCTGGGTCCATGCCCCTTCCTGGACTGGTGAGTAGGGGTGGGGATACTGCCTAGCAGTCCAGAAGGAGCCCATGACCCCCCTTACTATGGGTGTCTCTTCACTCACCACCTCAGAGACCATAGCTGTCCTAGTTATGCTTGTGTCCCCATCCTTCCCTTCTACATTTGCTCATTTACTCTGTTAATAGAGAAATTACTTCGCCAGGGCAGTAATTGCACTAGGAAACTTTTTTTCTCCCCAGGAGCGGGGCTGGTCTGATAACTGCTAATGTTAGGTGTTAGGCCTGCAGATTGCAGTGTTTAAGTCACCTGACACTTTAAAAAGCCTCCCTCGCCCAGTTCTCTTCCTCTTTGACAGGAGTGCACTTTACTTAAATGCAGCTTCGCATTACCAGTGGAGCACCCAGATAACAGCACCCTGTTCCTTGGACTGTTACTAGAATGATGAGTGTATCAAACCAGATCTTTATATGTCATTATGGCTCATTAAGGTGTTGACATTGATATTCCTGAGAGACCTTCCTTAGCTGACACTCTCGGCACCTGACTGGCCTCAGCCTACCCCTCCACTTCCCCCTGTGGCTGAAGAGGTGCGGGTTCCATTTCATGGGGGAAAGAGAATCAAGGTGTAAAGAGAAGGAGTCAAAGGCCTGCTCAGGAGCAAGGGGCTGAGAACTCCCAGGCATCACCTTTCCCCCCTGTCTCCACTAACACCCCCCTCCACCCCACTCCCTGGGTTTTCTGGTTGCCAAGCCAACAGAGCAGCTCTCTGTTCTGTCTTGGGCCCTCTTGAGACCAGAAGAGAAGCTCAAATCCTGGGTTCAGATCCCAGATCTACCATTGATTCATGTGTGCCTTGGGCACAGTTCTCTGATCTTTGTCTCACAGTGGTAGTTGCACATTAACTAGATAAATTAGGCACACAATGATCTCTTCATAAACTCTGTACATGTGATATCATCATCTAAGAGGAGAGTCTATGAGAGCGACTGAATGTTTGAGTTAAAGAATTTATGCTATTTGAAGACAGCATTGTGTTTACGTTCTCTCAAGGTTGTGATCAGAGCCAAGAGCAAAAACAGAAGGGTGATATCCTCACCCTGGTGAGGTGGAAAGGGAAGGGAAGTGGGTTTGAGTCGGGTAGCCTTTGGACAACTTGGAGGCCTCAGTTGCTTGCCTCATTTGTAAAGTGGGGGGAGTGATGCTCCCCTCCAGTGGCCGTGGTGGAGACAGGGTGTGTCGTAGGCGCTCACTGAGCACCAGCTTTCTGTTCTCTCCCCTCCCTGTGCCTTCAGTCTTCGGGTCCCAGGGGCAGTGGACACTGACTCTGGTCCAATGGATGGTGGCCTGTACTTTTGGAGAAGAGGGGAGCCGTTGAGGCCTTCAGTGCTTGGTCACCCTACCGGGTGACTTTGTGAGACCCCCGCCAGGGGCCCTCACCGGTGGAAGGACACGGAAGTGCTTCTCTTTCATGTTCTTGTCTAATTGGCCTACTCCTTTGGGAGTAGCCAAGTCTCCCCACACAAGATGAGCAGAGCCTGAGATGCAGAACAGAAGGCGCCAAGTCTTGAGTGTGCCAGACGGCCGCAGGAGGCGACCTGTGCTTCCCACTCTCCCTGGGACTCCCTTGGGCAAGGAAGGAGCCATAGGAGGGAGGCCTGAGGTGCTCTCGTCTGTGCTCCAGGACAAAACCCTGTACCTGGGCAGCTCTGCTCTCCTTCACAGGTGGCTGGCTTTAAGCTCACCCCCTGCCTGGGCCTGCTAGACTGAGGCAGAGAGCAGAGAGCAGTGGTTCCGGCCCTGGAGCCGCTGAGAGCCAGGGCTGATCCTGCAATGCCATGTAATGCTGTCAGTGCTCACTGAGGACAGTGGGGAAGCTGGGCAGTGAGGTTGCACACATGAAGAAGCACTTGGGGCGGACAGGCTTGTGACTGTCACAGAGACATGAGCAGGGCCCTGAGCTTATTGCTCACACAGGCCCCTGTCAGCTGACTGATAGGCTTCCACTCAATTTTTGCCCTTCTGGCGAAGCCTGTGCTTGGTCCCCGGGGCTGGTCTCCCGTGTGTCCAAATCCCGTTAGAGCTCTGCGCCATGTGGCAGGCACCAGTCCATCGCCACCTCACGGCTGTGTGGCCTCACGTGTGTGTGTATCTTGCCCTCCAGCCTCAGTGTAACGTGGAACCTTAGCAGGGGGACCCGACCTGGAACCAGAGCTCGGGGGGCCTGCCTGGTAGAGGAGTTTGTTTGCTGTTTCACAGATCCTGGGCTATGGCCCAGAATGGGGCCATTATTTTCTCTGCCGGTGAATTTGAGCGGAGGGGGGACTTGCAGCCTGGGGCCTGTTGAAAGAGCAGGGTGCCCAGGCAGCTTGGGAGCTGTTAACCTTTCCAAACTCTGGCCTCAGGCTTCTTTTCCTGCGGTTCCTGGACTCCAGGTGCCTTTCCCTCCCTCCCCTGGGTTTCCTGCCTCCCTGTCCAGCGGAGGAGCTGGTCCTCACCACCCCGTGTGCCGCCCATGCAAGCCAAGCTGGGCCGACAGCCAGGACCTCTGGCCGCAGAAGCCTTCACTCAGCGTCCACTGGGGAATTCTAAAGCTCCTGAGGCATGTTCTTCGCCCTTCTGGAATGGATGCTCTCTAGAGGGCAGCAGGGACAGAGGCAGTGCCAGGGCTTGGTCCCAGGGCGTTCAAGATCATCTCACATTTTTTGTCATCCCCCGCAGCCTCTGTGCCCCTCCCCCAGCGCAGAAAACGGAGGAACACAGATACCATTACAGGACAGTGTTGCCTGTGCTGTTTAACCATGTCCTAAGCACGGGCCAAGTGCAGGATAACCAGACTATTTCAGAGACCCCTCCTGGGGAAGGGGTGACCTTTTCTCATGAGAGCCTTAGGGGCAGATACTCTGGGCGTTGGTGAGGGTGGAATGTTGCACTTTGGGGGTAAGCAGGCGGAGGTCCCGGTCCCTCTTACTTCACCTGATTTCTTTGCTTCCCCTTGCAGACTGGAGGCCAGCACTGAATCTCGCCGCGCTGGACTGTGCTGAGGAGACCAACAGCGAAGTCTGCAGAGACTTCAACATCCCTGGCTTCCCGACCGTGAGGGTGCGTGACAGGGAGGGGAGAGAGGGCATGGCACTGGCAGTGCATGTTGCCCACTGCTGCCCCGTGCTGCCCTGGCATCTGAGCTCCTTGGTGGCCTCTGATGCCTCTGGCCTCGATCCGCTTAAGTCATGGCCTCTGGAGCACTGTTCCTGTGCTTGATGAGACACCTGTCGTAGAGGCGGAAAGGGATGTGAATCGGGAGGTTCGTTTCGTCTGGCCAGTTCTTCCCTTTATAAGGAGGGGAGGGGCCGATTTCAGCTGCTCTGATTTGAGGCTGTGAGGTAGTATCGCCTAGGCTGGTGAGAACCCTCAGCCCCAGGGATCCTCTTTCCAATTCCTCTCCCTCCCGACCTCCCAGACTTAGAGGTCTGATCCAACACTGTAAAACCCGATTCAGGCTCTGACCCACCCATGGGCAGGATCAGACTCAGGGGGCCTGATGATCCTCTAGAAAATACCAGCAAGCTTCATCCTCATCAGGCAAGTGCCTTGAGACAAGTAGCTCAGAAGTGACCTGCCCGGGTAGCCTCACCCCCTGGTCAAATGCTGATGCCTCAGGCAGCAGGGGTCCCCATCATGGGAGCCATCACACCCAGCACATGAGGGCTCTGTCACCCCAGCTCTGGCTGAAAGTAGTGTGAGCTCTCCAGTGAGGCCTTGCCTGGCAACCTGCCCACTGTGGGGCAGCAGCAGCTTAATTAACATCTGAACAACTCCAAGGCTCTCAAGTAGGAGGTTCTGGAAAGCCCAGAACAGCAAGGTTGTGCCGTTATACTTAGTGCCCAGGGCTCAGCCCCAGCTATAATCCAATTAGTTTGCTTCCAATTTAAAGAATCAGAATCTCTCTCCCTACCTCCAGCTATAAATAGTAAGCCTCCTTCTACCAGAATGGCATCTAGAAAAGCATTTCTTCTATAACCACTAAGAATAATCAGGAAAGGCCTCTGAAGGTTAAAATGCTAAGCATTGTCCTTAGAACAAGATATCTGAACACAAGGGCCTCAAGTTGCAGGCCGACCCACCAGCCATATCTCAGCCTAATGATTCCAAGAGAATTTGTCTGGAAAACAAGGCTCCGGACTCCAGCAAGAATGTCCAGCTTGACCTCCATGTGACCTTTCTGTTCCTCACACCCATTGGAACCCTGCTAGGTTCAGGGTTTCCACAGCCCCAGCGAGCTCCCTCCTACACTCTTGTTACCATTTGGGGTCAGGCCTAAACCCCAGGTGTAGCTGAAGCTAGGCCTGTCTGGGGAACAGCGTGGTGAGCCAACACCTCCTGCCATATCATTTAGAGGTGGCAGTAAAGAGATTGCCTATCAGTCATCCTTTCAAGTTAAAGACCTCCCTGGCAGGGCCACTGCTTTATCCTTGTCCTGAAATATGTAACTGAAAATACTCAGAATTACTGTACAGGGATCTCTGTTCCTTTTGCTGAGCCAGGGTAAGCAGCCCAGTGTGCAAAGCTGTGGGAACACCACCGTGGCTGGAAGAGTCCTCATTCACAGGCTGACACTTCTGTCAGTGAATACTGGCCACAGGGGTCCAGCCCCTGCTCAGCCCCTGGGAAGGGGATTGGCATCGGTGCCAGGGCCGTGTTAGGACGTCCTGGCAGGGTTCTCTGGGACCTGGCACCTGGGGCTTTGTGTTTCTGCCCGGGAGAGGCTGGGGCTCAGTTGGTGTGAGGGAGGCAGCTCAGGCAGTTGGGAGGTCCCCCATAGCTCCCAGCGCCTGGCCTGCCTGTGTCACGCAGCACACGCAGCCCAAATACCTCAAGAGATTAATCATCTCCTGCACCGCCCAGCTGGCTATGGGAGGGGAGCTGGGAGAGAAGGCCCCACGCTGGTCGTCTTGACCTTTCCCAGCCTTCACACGGGCAGTGCCTGGCTGGGCCTGGCAGTTCAGTTTCAGCAGGGAGAGACACTCAGTGTCCTGTCATCAGGACTCTGGCCCTGGGGCGGGGGGCAGGTGGTTCTAGCTTCCGATGGGTCTCTGCTCTAAGGCACTGGCTTTCAAACCTTTTTACTGTAACCTACAGTAAGATATATACATTTTCCAGTGACATCTAGAAGTTGATTTGTATGTGATCACTAAACCAAAAGTTTCATACAACAGTATTTATTCTTCCTAAATGCAGTGCATGCTACTATTTTTGTTCCATTTATTATTTTTTTTAACTCCTAGCTGTGATTCGCTAAACTGATGTTCCATCTTACTACTACGCTGCTCCAAAATTTTGGAAAATTCGAGATCTCCAGAAATTCTAGCCCATTCAGAGCCCACCAGACATCATGTCTGGACTCCCTAGAGAGCAGAGCAGAGGCTAGAGGTCAGCCTGGCTGCCAGCAGGCCAGAGAGATAGCCCTGATGCCCTGTCTGCTGCCCCCCCTGGGGCTGGACCTGTCCACACTCCTGCCTCTAGAGCCTGTGAGAACTCCTGTCACACAGGGCAAGGGAGAGTGTTGCTGGTGTGATGGAGGCAGACCCACACAAGAGTCTGGCCACCCCCAGTTACATGTATCATTGTCCCTTTCTTCTGCCTCCTACCCCTTTTGTCACCATTAGCAAACAGCTTCCACTAGCCCAGCCTGTGTAGCAAACATCTGGCCCTGCAGGGCCAGCTGGCTGTGTCAGGTGCCCGTCAGACTGGAGCTGGAGCCCATCTGGAAGAAAACAAAGGTGTGGGGGAGGGAGGGACTAGTTGGCAACAGGTTCTGGCTGGCACTTGGAGACCTAGAGGCTGGATCTAGTGGGGAGGGGCTCTGCCACGGGCCACAGTAGTGCTGTCAGGGGATATTCCATCAGGACCCCTTGTAGCCAGAAGCCCAGCTGGGGCAAGATTACAGAGAGCATTAGCATTGGGGTGGAAGAGGACAGAAGTCTCCCCTTTGCAAGATTCTGAGGAGATACTTCACGTGGGTTCAGATCCTGGTTCCACTGCTTACTATCTATGACTCAGAAAGTTGTTTAACCGTGCCTCAGCAACAGGCCTCATTTTCCTTGTCTGTAAAAACTGGGATGCTAATATCTCCACCTAATAGGACTGTGGCCGAGTGTGAAGTGAGGTCTTACACGTGAGAGTGCCACAGCATTGTGGAGTATCACGTGGAGTTCAGTAAATGTTACTTGGCTTCCTTCCCATTGTCCAGCCTCCTTCCTAAATCATCCCGTGGAGCTCATGATGGCTCCTCTGTGGGTGCTGCATTTAAGGCAGTCCTTCCATCAGCAGCCCTTGAGTGAATGTTTGCCGGGCGCACTGCGCTGTGCTCACCATTGTGGGGGAGACACAGAGAGCTCAGCAGCTAGGTAGTGGGCAGTGAACGCCAGAGGAATCGCCTGGGCTCCCTGAGCCCTCTCCCTAACACATCAGAGAGGTTTCACGGAAGAAGGGGACTTCCACTTGGTATTGAAGGACGTGTGGGCTTTGGCTGGGAGAAGAGGAATGCGGGCAGAGGAAGAGGTAAGAGCAGAGGCCCTGTGTGGGCAGAACCGTGTGACATGTTGAGAAGACTGGTCTGGCTGGAGCAGAGGCTCCTGGGCAGGGCTGAGGCACGGTGGTGGGGCCCAGGAATGGCAGGTCCCTGAGTTCAAGGCTGGGAGTGCGGACAGCCTGTAGGGGCACAGAGGCTGGGCTGTTACCTTATGTGGCCCTTGCAAGAGGGTGGGGTGTCAGGGAGGGGGACTCCTGGCTCTCTCAGGAAGAAGGATATGAGCCCCCAGTCAGCAGTCACCTGCTCTCTTGTGGCCCCCTCCACAGTCAGGCCCCAACATAGCAATGGTTAGGCATATGGATCCTCCTGGGATCACCGTAAGATATTTGGAGACCGGGTCATTTTCCTTGAAACTTGCCTTAAAAGCTTGGATCCAATGTTATCGATGGTCACCACTGGAAAGTGTGCTTTCCATTCGGCCTTATTTGACCCCTAGAAAGGCAGTTACTCTTGATATTGGTGTTGCTTCTTCACAGATTGGTAAAGACCCACCTGCTGCCCCTTGGTCTCCTGCCTTTGGGGAGATGTGGAGGTCTTCCAGGGGCGCAGAGTTGGGGAAGGGTCCTGCGTGAAGTGGCGGGAGGAAAGGGACCGGGTGCCGACTGCTCCTGGAAAAAAGAAAACTCACTGCTGACGTCTTAATTACCTGTTTCCAAGAGTTGTGGTGGTTTCCCTTGGGGAGGGCACACGCCTCCTCCAACAGCTGACTTAAGAAGGATGCATTTTAATAGGAGGACAAAAATGTGCCCTGACTAGATTTTAATATGATTTTCACATGAGCATCTAAGATGATCAAAGGGCAGAGGTTCTCTGCTCAGCTGAACAGATGCCTTCTGGGAACTTCCATGTTCTCACCGTGGGGCTTGCAGAGGTGCCAGAGTACAGTCCTCTACAGTCCAGAGAAAGTTCAGTTTCAGGCCTGTCATAGCTGAAGTGTAGGGAAAGGGGACAGCGGGGGTAAGTTGGGGTCAGGTCCTAGAAGGCCTCGGACCCAGTGAGTTTAGCCATTATTCGTTGGTAGTGGGGAGTCAGGGGAGAGATTTGCGGGAGAATGACGTGATCAGACCGGAACCGTGCCACTAAGCAAAGGGGGGCAATGAGGAACAGAGTTGGAGAATGCAAAAATTGAGTGGGTGAAAATGTCTGAGCTCACAGAGGGACAGGTGACAACTGTTGCATTAGGCCAGGAAATAGGTGGTAAGCCCTGGTCTGGACAAGGGCAACTGGCCCAGACGACTGGTGAAGAATCACAAAGGTCACATTCATGGAACTTGTCCACTGACTGGCTGATGGGGTTAGGGGGAGGACGAGGTGCTGGTCTGGATAATGGGGGGAGAAGGATGAGCATGGGGTGAAATAAGCAACATAAATGGAGAAACAAGTTGGGGGAGGGGTGACTTAGAGAGTTGGGGGAGGGGTAGCACCTGGGTGGAGGGCACCAGGAGGAAACGGAAGTCTAGGACAGGTGAGGACCTGGACAGAGGGTTCAGATTGCAAATCATTTAGACCAAGTAGATGACATTGGCAAGGGAGGCAAACAGTAGGCTTATTCACTCATTCATTTGCTCCTTTGTCCAAAAGCATGGATTAACCTCCTTGTTTTTGACGATGCCTCCCAGGGCTTTTTATAAAAAAAATTTTTTTTAATGTTTGTTTATTTTTGAGGGACAGGGTGTGAGCAGGCAAGGGGCAGAGAGAGAGGGAGACACAGAATACGAAGCAGGCTCCAGGCTCTGCGCTGTCAGCACAGAGCCCGATGCGGGGCTCGAACTCACAAACCATGAGATCGTGACCTGAGCTGAAGTCGGACGCTTAACAGACTGAGCCACCCAGGTGCCCCTTTCCCAGGGCTTTTTAAACAGAAGAGTGTCAAGAGCTGATGCATGGCTGGAGACTGGGTACAGGGGATGGTGGGGGCAGGGGACACGAGACAGGAGTCCAGGGCGAGGCTAGGACCAGAGTGAAGGGAAGGCTGTGAAAGTGGCGAAGAAGGCCTGGTCGGTGTCAGGCAAACCAAGGGAGATGGCAGTGTGAAGGCCAACGAGGAGAATGTCAGGAATATATGGTACAAAAAAGTGGCAAAACCTGGCCATGGGGGCAAAGCAGACACTGCAGAGGAAGCAAGGAGGCGCTGGAGAGGTCATTGGATTGGCCAAAGGGGTCAGCTGAGCAGTGGGGGCATAGGCCACAGGCCACAGCATGGGAGTGAAGTGAGGGGGCAGCCGGAGAGGGAGAGCGGACCCTGCTTTGGGAAAGTTGGCAGTGCTAGGAAAACGGGAAATGCAGTAACTGGAGGAGGAAGGAGGGTGTCTCTCTATTCTCATCCCACTTCCCTTCCTGCCCTTTTTTAAAAGAAAAGTTAGGAGGATTGGAGTCTATTTGTAGGCTTAGGGAAGTTGCTGGCAGAAAATGGAAAGAGTTGATCGGAAAAAGTTCCTAAGAGCATGAAGTTGGGAGCTGGAGCCCCAGTGGTGACATTGTTCTGGAAGGTAGATGGGAGGCATCTGAGGACAGAAGGGAAGGCTGTGTAGTAGCACAGGGGCACGTGGAGGGACGTGGGAGGTCTTCCTGGGGGTGTGTCTTGGGTCCCTGCATTCCCCTGGGTCAGTCTTGCTGGGGCTCCTGTCTCACTCCCTGCTGCCCATGGCCGGGGCCTTTAGAAGGCTCCGCTGGGGTCCAGGGAGGGTGCCTTTTGATGGAGGTAACATGCCAGCCCCTTTTAATAAAGCACCTGCTCAGACCTGGGTGACCTGGTGGTTGATGAAGACAAGTTGCCACGCTACTTCTCATGACTGAAAATAACACCCGTAGCAGTGACGGTCCATAAATGCCTTAACATGCTTTCTCTACTCGATCCCATCGCAATTCAGGAACTTTGTGATTGTTCTTACAAGTGTTAGGATAACGTATAATTTCACTCAGAATTTGTTCAATAACTGCAAAGAGCATTATTATACATATATGTGGCAGGGCGCCTGGGTGGCTCAGTCAGTTAAGCGTCCAACTTTGGCTCAGGTCATGATCTCACATTTCATGAGTTCAAGCCCCGCATCAGGCCCTGTGCTGACAGCTCAGAGCCTGGAGCCTGCTTCGGATTCTCTGTCTCCCTCTCTGTCTTCCTTTTCCCCACTCACAGTCTGTCTGTCTGTCTCTCTCTCTCAAAAATAAACATTTAAAAATGAAAAATAAAAATACATATATGTGGCGTGTATCTGTGGATGGTTTTCACCTAGAATAAAAGTTCATATTAATGGTCGAGAAAGAAAGAGGATAAAGCGGTTAGCAGGAGTTAGGAGCCAGGTGAGGTCAGAGGGAACAGGAGAAGGTTGTAGATGGGAAGAGGTGGGTGGCTTCTGTGCATCTTTGTTGTTCCTCATGTGGGAGGGTGGGCAGGTGGCCTGTTAGTTTTCCGCCTACAAATGGCTGGAATAAACAGATGCTAGCTGGTCAGTGTTTCCTAGTGTTTAAGAGGTGGAACAAGGGAAGGGGATGGTAATAATCATGCAGTTAACATTTATTTGTTCCTTACTGTATGCATCAGACACAAGCACTTAGATATGTTATCTTTGACTCCTCACAGCAAATCTTCAAGGTGGATGGTGTCATCTCATCTTAAAGATGACAAGGGAGAGGGGGGCTAATGGATTGCCCAAGGTCACACAGCAAGAGTAGTAGAATTGAGGTCTGGTAGACCGCGGGGCCCGTACTCAACCACCAGCTTGGAATAAGGCCGGATGGCCGTACTGTTGCAGGCAGAGGCCCAAAGGAAGCTACAGGTGGCCCTGGAGGACCTCAGGAAGAGGCCTCTTCCTGGCCAGCAGACTCTCTCACAGGCCTTTAGGTAGCTGTCTGTCTGTCAAGACAACTGAACTTTGTTCCCTCTTGAGCCTGGGAGAGCACAGGCCAGAGCCCTGCCAGTGGTCTTGCCACTTACACAGAGGCCCACATCCTGAGGAATTGTCCTCTGTTCTCTCTGTCCTCTTGCCCAAGGAGGTCATTCTCGCTCCACACTGAGGCTGGAGTGTCATTCGCATAAATGGGAAAAGAGGACGAAGTGGTGAATTAAATTGGCCTGTCTGTAACAAGACTTGTTTCTTCAGGGGCTTGGGCCCACCCTTCAACAGGACCTGAACTGGAGACCCCTCCCCTCGTGGAGTGTCTGCTGTGCCAGGCTGGGAGTTCTCAGTGGACAGACAGACACCAGCCCCTAAGGACAGACTGCCTCAGAGGGTCGCTTACATTTTCTGGGGGAAGTATGACGTGACTTTGTTTTCTCGGTTGGGTTTGCCTCATCCTTTCATCCATGCAGCGGATATTTTCCAGTCACGGTGTGCTGGGTGCCGGTGCTTAGGGAGACCGTCTGCCTCTAGTACTGTGCGTCCCTGGGTGCATCAGAACTGTGGGGGTAGGGATTGGGTACGGAGACGGGGAAGACAGGAATCCGTGTCCAGCCCCAGGGGCAGAAACCGTCCTGTTCTCCTTTACAGATGAGGAAACTGAGGCTCACAGAAGTTAAGTAATTTTCCCAAATTAACCCCCTTGAGTAAGTAGAGGGTCTTAGACACGGATCCATCTGGCACCGCTGTTGTGGTCTTAGCTCCGTGTGTTACTGACTCTCGCCTGTGTGTTTGCTTCCAGTTCTTTAAGGCCTTCACCAAGAATGGCTCAGGAACAGCACTGCCAGGTAGGTGTCCTGGGTCCAGTTGTCCATGGTCTTTCTCTTTTTCTTTCTGCTGGGTTTCTACTGAGGTGAGGAGAGCCCGGCAGGGTCTCCGGGGTGAGGAGTTTCCCAGGTGAAAGTGGAGTTTGTGTTTTCTTGTGTGGCCTTCCCAGCCAGCCTGGAAGATGCCTTCAGGGAAAGGAGGCTGAAGAAAAACTTCTGGTTTGGCTCGTTCAGGGTCCTGGGAAGAGGGGAGGGTCACAGTGTATCCAGGCTAACTCTTCCTGTCAAAATGGGGTTGGCATCCAGAGGGACAGACCAGCTAGCCTCTGGGGAAAACCCTCATGGGTCCCAGGTCTGAAGGACTCTTTCCTGTCCCCTAAGAGATGGGTCTCCTTGCATAACTTAGGGCCACAGAAGAAGACCCCACCCCCACTGCTAAGGACTGAGCCATGCTCTGTTTCTCTCAGAACTAGCCTGTGCCCTGGGCCCTTTGTTTCAGTGAAGCCGACAAGGGTGCTGGGATTCATCCTCCTTCCCTCCTCATGCCCCCCCCACCCCAAAATGTCCGTCTTCATCCAGTGGCTGGTGCTGATGTGGAGACGCTGCGGAAGAGGCTCATCGACGCCCTCGAGTCCCATAGTGACACGTGGCCCCCTGCCTGCCCCCCACTGGAGCCTGCCAGGTATTCAGGGTGGAGCAGATTTGGTGCAGCGTGGGCCAGGATCACAGGCCTGGGAGCAAGAGGGTAGTGGGGACAGCTGGGCAGGGGAAATGAAGGCCTGTGTCTTTGGGGCAGACACCTCTGTAGGCTAGAGCCACTCTGGAGCAGCTGGTAGAAGGTACCCTGTTGCTGGAGTCCTCCCCAAGCAGCCCTGGCTTCGTGGGGCTGACAGGTGCAAAGGCCTGTCTTGCCGGGCAGAAAGGAAGGGATGGGCAGGGGTTCTCCAGGTCATACCTGCTGCTGCTTTTCATAACCTGTCCTTGTGATCTTTTCACATGATCTAACCTGGAGGGGGCACCGAGAGAGTGGGTGGGGGGAGGAAGAAGATAGGCTCAGAGGAAAAGGGAACCCTTCCTGTAAAAGGAAAGTGGTTGTCTTTCTGAGCAGCGGCTGTCACTGGGGGGTGGGGCGTGTGACTGTTGTGCCACAGAGCATCAGGCATGGTGGCTGGTGGCCCTTATCTGCCTGCCAGGCAGGCTTCCAGGATTGTCTGTTCTAGGAGAGGCAGGTACACAGTGTATTGCTTTAGCTCTCCCACAGAGAGTAAATTGAGGACACTGGGTCCCGCCCTCCCAGATAAGCTCTTGAGACCGGATAGTGCCCACCTCAGGGACTCCTGCCAAGAAGGAACAAATCCAAATACCAGCAGGCACTGCTGGAGGGAGCCCAGCCTTAGAGCACAATGAAGGTTCCAGGGGCTGAAAAGGCCTCGTGAGACAGGCGCTGGTGCTCCAGGCCCTCCACGTTGATTTAATGATGTTCTTCAAAGCCATAGCCCTGCCAAGAGATTGTGCTTTTAAGCGTCAGTCAACCCACGGTGACTTTTTATAATCTTCCCCAATTGTCCATCCTCCCGGAGGGCCCCACAGAGATCCTGAACCCAGCATTAGTCAGGTGTGGTTTGGGGCTGCACAGTGTGATTCCATCTCTCCAGGAAACAGCCAGCCAGCCTGTTCCTTACTTACATTTCCCAGTGACCGTGTCTGTCTGTCTTAGGCACACACATCCCTCATGGTGCATTTTCAGTCCCAAGGGATCTCAAAAGCAGCAAATCAGACACACCTGCCAACTCCCTCAAAGTGGCCCTTCTAAAGAGCTTTAGGAAGGAGGCAGAGGTGTGTGATGAAAGGTGAGCTGCCTCTTCCAGAAGTCTGAGTGGGAATGGATGGGCTGGGGGGTGTTGGCCGCCGTGTTACTCTTCTGCCAGCCGAAGGGAGGTCTGGCGAAGGGGTCTGAGAGGCTGTCAGAGTCCACAGCTCCTCTTTTCATTCCCCCGTTGGAGTACACTCTAGCCCCCACCTCTTTAGCACATCCTTTTGTATTGTCGCTGGGCTGGGCTCCAGCGTTGGCCCCATTTTGTGTGTTCCATTTGGATGTGATCATGCCACATGTGTCATTGGATCCAGTAGAGGGAAATAGGTCATCAGGTTAGGGATAAAAAGATGCAGTCTCCCAGTGCCCTCTTACGTGTTGGCCTCTTAAGCATGTGTGACAATGTGCCGTCTTTAATTGGAATGAGGAAACAGATCATTTTTGTGCAGTTATTTTCCGCTGAAACTTTGAGTTTCTAAAACCGTTTGGAGCTTAATTCTCTGATTTGAGGTGATCATAACATTTACCTTCTTACTAATTTCTGCCTTTGTTCTGAGTCTCAGTCTCTTCAAATTAAAATAAGGAGGTTGGGTTAGATGGCTTCTAAGGTCTCCCGCACCCAGGACTTTGGTTCTTTAATTCCCTTGTCAGGCCTGCTCCAGGGGAGGGAAAGCGGGTCTCCCAGTTGGTAATGACTTGCCACCACCAAGACTAAGTCTCATATCTGAATGGTTCTAAACACTGGTCCTTAGGGGACAAATAAAAACCATATTCGCTAAGCCTGGGCCTTACCCAGAACATAAAGATGACTAGTGTCAAAGCATCCCTCCCCACCCACTTCCTGCTCCCTAGACCACCTCATAATCACCCCAGATTTTTAAGAGACAGCATCAAAAAACAAATCAAGGGGCACCTGGGTGGCTCAGTCGTTTCGGCACCCGACTCTTGATTGGAGCTCAGGTCACAATCTCATAGTTTGTGGGATCGAGCCCCACATCAGGCTCTGCACCGACAGTGTGGAGCCTGCTTCTCTCTCTCCCTCTCTCTCTCTGCCCCTCCCCTGCACACTCTCATGCTCTCTCTCTCTCTCTCTGTCTCTCAAAAATAAACATTTGAAAAAACAAGTCAATAAGGTGGGCACAATGGAGAGCCAGTGTGAGGTAGCAGAGGCAGCATGCTCTGAGACTGCGGGTTTGGCTTTACTCCCCCGGAGGGGAGGGCTGGCAGGGGGAGACCGCCATGGAGCCCCCTGTGGAAACAGAGGAGGAGTTTGTGTGGCTGTGCCTGCAGTGCTGTGCCTGCCGCGCCCGTGTCCCCAGCAGCTCTGCTTTATTGTCACTGGCTGTGGATGGTCACTGCCAATGTTGTCTCTTGCAGGCTGGAGGAGATTGATGGCTTCTTTGCAAGAAACGACGAAGAATACCTGGCCCTGATCTTTGAAAAGGCAGGCTCCTATCTGGGTAGAGAGGTGAGCTGCCCCCAGGGTCCCTGCAACTCCTGAGGAGCCCAGTGAGTTCAAGGACAGAGCTGTCCCCCGGAATTCTAGGGTGTCGGTCACGTGCACTTCTTAGCTCAGCACTGGCCTGACCCCTGCTGGGGGACATGGGAAGTGTGGGAGCCGGGCCTTTCTATTTGAAAACCTTTATGTCTGTTTTCATGTCCCTCACTGAAACCGCACATATATCACCTGTTGTCCATTGAATGCTGGCACACATAGTCGCTAATCTTCAAAGTTAAGGTAGATAATCAGGTAACACGTTGAAGATCCCCTGGCCAGTGAATTGGTGGAGTACGGCTTTAAGCCAGGTCTGTGAGCCTGCCCGCCTCCAAGAACTGGAGTAGAAAACTTGAGTGGGGGGAGGGGACATCAAAGCTCATGCAGTGCCTCATTAGGAAGTGAGATCCCTTACCAGATGAGGCAGGTTACAGAACAGGCAGGTTTGACTTCCCATTTCGTGATGATCTGTGATCACGTGAGTTAGCTTCCTGGAGCCCCATTTCCATCTATAAAGCAGTGATAATTACCTTTCCTCAGAGTATTGCTGGGACAGTCCAATGAGGCAGTTTAGGTAACGGACCTGGGTGGGTAGCTGGCACAGAATAGTGCCTTTTAAAGATCCATGCCCCTGGCCTGATGCAGAGAGCTCTGCATTCTGCCACTGGCACACAGACTCCTCTAGACCACTGGTGAGCTTTTCCCAGGTGCTGAGGTGGGATGATGGGCCAGGGCACGGGTGAAGGTGCAAGGCAGGCCAGGGATGTAGAAGAGGCATGAAAGTGGGAATGAAATTAAACACCACTGTTGACTCTGAATGGCTTTCCTCCCGAAACTCAGCAAGCACAGTCGACAGGGCTCTGGGGTGCCTCTAGGCCTCGGAGCCCCAAGAGGGGAAGCAGAGGGAGGTAGGGAGGGGGCACAGAGTTTTGCTGAAGGACTGCCTGACCCTTCTGGGGTCCCAGTCCAGGCCTGGGGTCATGCCTGTCATGAGGAAGTGACTGATAAGTGTTCATTGGAATCAGCTTTTCTCCCTGCTGCCCACCCCCCAGCCCCTTGGGAAACCAGGGGCAGGGACCCCTGTGGACTGAGTGAGTCTGGGGCCGTGTCCACGCAGAGGTGCTCAGGGATGGTTAGTTTGAAAAGCAGGAAGGCACAGTGACCAAGAGCCCAGGCTCCGTAGCCAAACTGAACTGGATTTGTTGCCCAATTCAGGCTCTTGCTAACTGTATGACCTAGACACTCGATTTCACTTCTAAGCCTCAGGTTTTTCATTTGCAATAGGCATTTATTTTTTTAATGAACACTTATGTACCTACTATGCACTAGTTGCTGTTACGATTCCAATTTTGTTAATAATCCAATTGTTACTCCAGTTTTGCAAGTAAGGAAATTGAGTTGGGGGGAGGTTTAGGCCAGTGGGGCCAGGATGCACACCCAGGTAGCCATAGTATACTATGCCTACTGGCTTGGCCTCCTAACAATAGTTCCTGTTTCATAGTATTATTTTGAAGATTAAATGAAACAATATATATACAGCACATAATACCTACTCTGTAAACACTAGCTAACATTATTTTTCCCTTATTTCTTTCTAAAATTAAAATCCTATCTATGTTTTCTGATTCGGAATATAGATAGAAAGCCTTATAAATATGAGAATAAAAATGAAACCACATTTTATCATGCCTTCTACAGATTGCTTTCATTGGAAAGAAAATGATATTCAATTGGACTGCTCTAGGAAATTCAAGGTGTGTGGTGTGCACAGTTCCAAGGCCCCTTCTCCTGGGCAGTGCTTGATTCTTGTCCCCTGTGGCATAGATGCGGTTGGTGGCATGAGACTCACTCAGCACCCTGGTCCACTCTCTGAAAGGTTTAGAGTCTGGGTGGAGCGTGGCTGCCACCAGGCACCCGCCCAGGGCTCCTTCTGCCCAGTGACTGGACCCCGCCCCCAACACGTCTATCTGTCTGTCTCTGCAGGTGACTCTGGACCTGTCCCAGCACCATGGCATCGCGGTGCGCAGGGTCCTGAACACGGAGGGTGATGTGGTGAGCAAGTTTGGGGTCACCGACTTCCCGTCTTGCTACTTGCTGTTTCGGAATGGCTCTGCCTCCCGGGTCCGCGTGTGAGTGCAGTGCCTCTCTGTCTCCTCCCTCCTCTCTCCCTGTGCTCGTTTCTTCCTGCCCGGAGGGGCTGCTGGCCTCTTACTGGGGCTGACAAGTTCTTTCTCCTGCCCTTCTTCTGAGGAGCTCCCTCTGAGACAGGCAGGGAGCGCCCTGTGCAGGAGAAGCAGCCGTCTGCCTGCGGGGGTGGGCAGTGCCGGGAACATGGCCCCCAGCCCCCAGCTCGGCAGTCCTGCCTCAGGCTCCTGGCGCCCTCGCCCTCCGTGCTTCCGCACCGTCGCCACCGCAGCCCTGGCCCCACTCCTCATTCTCCTCTGTCCACAGACTCGTTGGCAGGCTGCGGGCCTGGCAAGCTCTCAGATATGCCTGACCCTCCCTCCCTTTAGTTTTCTAATTGCAGAAAAGTTCATTAGGAGCTAGACAATAGCCGGTTCCAAAATGCCAAGAGAAAACAATCAGGCCAGCCGTGGCCCTCTGTCAGGCTCCTGCTGCTGAATGGCCCGTTAAATGGCGCCAGATGGTGCCTCGATGCCCTCCCTGGGTAGATGATTGATGTAGCCTGGCTCTGCAGGCAGGAACTCGAGGGCCAGGGAGCTTGAGACTTGCCCGAGGTACCCAGCGAGCTGCTCTGCGGGCCCATTAGTGCCATCCCGCCTGGAGGCTGGGCAGGGCGGCCACGCGCCCTTGCCGGCCCCAGTCGCTAGATAGCACCGGGCCAGGCCTTGTCAGAGAGTTCTCCTGGGGGAGGGAAGCCTGATGTCTGTAGGGGGACAGGAGGGACAGAAAGTGACAGTCCTGGTGGGGAGAGGAGGCATTGTTTCCCTACTTGGAGCTGGTGGAGGGGAAAATTGTTTGTGACGACGCTGCTCCGGAGCCATCTGTTCATCGATAAACATCGGGCCGGGACGGCAGAGTGGGAAGCAGGGCTTCCTGATGCCAGCTCCCCTGGGGTGTCCCGTCATGCTGTGGCTGGTCTTCACACCCTCCCTCCAGGTGGCCGTGACCGGGAGGTGTCGCCTGCCCTCCAGGACTCTGTTGGAAGAGGGAAAGAAGTCAAAAGGATTGTAGAAGGATTTGAGGATTGTAGCATTTTTGTTGTTGTCGTTACTACCTGTTTTTGAAAAGCCGTGTATCACACTGCGGTGACTTTCTTGGGGACTCATGTCCCCTCTGGTATCTCAGAGCCAGCTTGTGAGCAGGCAGCTTCCTCGGTCTCTGGGGAGGGGAGTCAGACCCAGCCGTCCTGTCCACGGCGGAATTAGCAGCAGCCCCCGCGGACCCCACCTGCTCCTCCGCGCGCTCCATCCCACAGCTTCTCCGGGCCAGGTTGAGACCTTCTCGGGCCCCGCTGCTTTTCCAGATGGGGTTTTGACATCAGACTGGTGTCCACGAAACTTTCCATTGCATGAGCAGTGGATAGAAAGGCCGAAGTGAGGCATGGGTGCCTTGATTTTGAGCTCGCGGAGGGTAAGACCCAACCAGATTCAAATATTTCTTAATAAACATTTCTGTCAAGTGAGCCACCTACCTCCTCTCCAGGCAGGAGTTCGCCCTGGGATCTGCTTCTCCACACTCACTGCCTCTCCTCTGTGCTTTCTTCCCTCGCAGACTTAAGGAATCCAGGTCCTTCTACACCGCGTACCTGCAGAAGTTCTCCAGGACCACCAGGGAGGCTGTCCCGACCACGGTTGCGCCAACCACAGCTCACACAGCAGCTCCCACTGTGTGGAAGGTCGCAGATCGGTAAGGCCCCGCCTACTTCCCTGAGCCCTTCCCTCACCCCAGCCTTACCTCTGATCACAGACCCCCTGCCTCCTACCGCATTCCGTTCCTTGTCTTGAGCTTAGCACGTGCCTTTCCAGTCCCAGACCCCCGAGGGCTGACCTTGGCCTTTGGGCACCGCCCCCCCTCCGGCCATGCAGGAGAGTCTCAGATGTGTGGGAGCAGCAGCAGTGAACTGGTGACCAGCCCTGCGTCTGCTGACTGTGGCGGCTGCCAAACAGCATTTACTTGTATCCTTCATGATAGAATGAATACTTTTCTATGCCCACATTCCTTGAGCTTAATGCTATTCAAGAACAAGTAGAATCAGCTTAGAAGGATAATCTGTGGCCTTCCAGCCAGCTTCCTACCCAAGCAACTATTTCTTCAGCAGGTACTTTTGAGTACCTGCTACAGGCTAGGCACTGTGCCACAGGTATGCCCAGATGTGCAGCTCCTTCCCACAGAGAGTTTACTTTCCATTCTAGGAGGACACTGACCTCATTTGAATGCCTCTGGTGCTGGGGAGCTCACTACCTTTTGAGGTAGCCTATATCTTTGTGCACATTTGTAACCATGAGGAAGTTGCTCTTGGAGTAGAATTCCTGCTTGTTGGGCAAATGAGGCTATAAACCTCTTGCACGGGCACCCAGCAGTTTACCAGGTGGAAATGGCTGACCAGGGAGCCCAGAGCTGCATCAGGAAGGTGGTTTGCACCTACAGTACAGGGGACTGTACGAGACAACTGGGGGAAAGGTCATCTGATTTCCAGAGGATTTTGCATCCCAGCATGAGGGACTTTAAGGGTTGAAAGCACTAATGGAGAGATTTTTAGTAAATCAGGTAAGAAGGAAAGAGAGACTGAGAGGTGGGAATGAATGGTCGTTATGGTCATTCAAATTATGGTGATTCAATTCATTCAAATTATAATAGCTGACACATACTGGCCTGGTGTGCCAAACTGCTGGGCACCTTCCAATACATTATCTCCCTTCAGTCACGGGCCACTTCTTGAGGCAGACCATGGGAGTGGTGAGGTACTGAGGCCCAGGAGCACAGAGAGGGACTCTGCCACGAGCGTGAAGCACACGTGGTCACAGGCTCACCCCAGTTAGCTGACCTTGCTGGTTCCCTGCAACCTGAGGTGGTAGGTGCAGCAGGAGCCATCAGTCCATTTTACAGGTGAGGTCACTGAGGCCCCAGAGAGGTAGATTGTAGTTGCCCCACCTCTCAGAGCTAGCTCACTGTAGATCTGAGGCCAGAACCCAGGCCTCAGGAAGCAGGGGTAGAGAAGCGGCCAACACACAAGGAGCCCTTTGCTTCAGAACCCCAAGCCCAGGCCCCAAGTGAGCGTGATGGGCGCAGGGGGGAATGGTCAGCATGGAGCCTGAAGCCCTTCCGCTGGGGCTGGAGTCAGCCCAAGAGGTGTGAGAGGGAGCCCCACCTGCCACCAAGGTCTGGCAGCTACGAGGATATCAGCCCCAAAATAAAAACACACACCGCTTCTCCTCCTATCCCGAGTCCCTGCTGTGCCCTGACTTGGTGGGCAGCCAAACCCTTGGTCTTTCCGAGAGGACCCAGCTTTTTATTGGTCTGTCTGTCCCTTGGGGGTCTTTGTTCAGAACAGAGAATGAAGCTCAGCCTTCCACCAGCAGCCTGACTAAAGCACCTTTAAGGAGTCATGGGTGAGACTGGCTCTGAGCCTGCAGAGGGGGATCCCCTACTCTGTGCCAGGAGTTGCTGAGGGGTTTACCTTTGTGCTTTTGTTTCATCCTCTTAGCAACCTACCCGTGAGCAATTTATTATTCACTTGTGATAATAAATGAGGAAATGAGGCTCAGAGAAGTTAAGTCATATACTCAGGGTCACAGAGTTAAGTCATATACTCAGGGTCACAGAGTATATGAGTCATATACTCAGTGGCAGAGCCTGGTGCTAACTTACAAGACTCTGTGACCATCAGAGATGGCCCTCCCCTTCTCTCTCTTTAGCCCTGGGCACTCGTCCCCAGCCCCTGCCCTATGGCTAACACCTCTCTCTCTCTCTGCCTCCTCCTGGGTCCTTAGCTCCAAGATCTACATGGCTGACCTGGAATCTGCACTGCACTACATCCTGCGGGTAGAAGTGGGCAAGTTCTCTGTTCTGGAAGGGCAGCGCCTGGTGGCCCTGAAAAAGTTCATGGCAGTGCTGGCCCAGGTGAGTAGGGCCCCAGTCTCCCTTGTCTCTCTTCCCTCTGTAGCTGGCTCCCCCTCCCTCCCTGCATCCTTCTGTCTGGTTCCAGATCCACTCCAGTGCTGCCCTACTTAAAATCCGAGGCTCTGGGCTGCCGAGGACTGCTGAGTCAGATGCGGGCTCTGGTCTCCTGCTGAGCCTGACTGCTGACTCAGCTACCCTCAGCTCCTGAGTGCCAGGTCTGCTTCTTCTTGGTGCAGGTCTGTGGGCAGCTGGGGCTGCCGCTGGGGGTGATCTGTGCCTCCCCATCGGGAACTGCTTGCCAGCCCCACCTCCCCAGTCCCCACCTCACCCAGTCCTGGCCTCAGGCCCACCTGGCTCAGTCTTGTGCTTGTGTGGTGCTGTCACAGTCTGAAGCCAGAGCCTTGGGTCCCTCCCCAACGACGTCCCTGCTCCTTCCTGTAAGCAGCTGGTGGGACTGGCCACTGGGTGGCGTGCGGTCACCAGCGTTTCCTGCTCCAGCCAGAGGGTGACTCCCTGAAGTCCAGAGCCTTTAATTCATCCTTCCTCCTGACACCAGGGTCTTAGAAGGAGGAAGGGTCCAAGTCAGGATGAAGGGCAAAGGTCAGGGAAAAACGCTGGCTTAAAGCTGTAAAATCATGTTGGGAGCCCAGAGGCCCGAGTGAGCTGACCAAGAGGGAGTGGGTCAAAGACAAGATTCTTGTGGCCACTTCTCCCTCAGGGGCCGTGTCCAGCCCTAGAGGGTTGAGGGGAATATGTAATGGCTTTCTCCCAGGACTGAGTCCTCTGGCGGGTTTTTCTGTGTAGTGAGCCTTCTTTTTTCTTTCTCCCCCGAACTTTCCTCAGTGTCATTGTCCTCTTGACCAGTGTCTCGGTGGTTTTATCTGACCTGCTCTGCTGGCATTCCCCTCTTCTGCCCCCCTCCCCTGGTGTGTGTGTGCACGCGCACATGCACACACACATCTGTCCTCCTCCCTAGAGTCCTGTGGCTTTAAAGTGCTGATACTAATGAGATTTCAGCTGACTTATTGTCAGAGTAGCTTTTCATGCTCCTCAGAGACTCTTGGGAGTTACCATCAAGGTCTGGATCTTGGCTATGCGCCCCAGGGCCGCCTTGTCCCCATGGCATCCTACGGAATACAGATGGAAGGCTGTTCCCCAGCCTCGCCCAGCAGTCAGTAAGTCAGCAAGTCAGCTGGTCTCTCAGAAGATCACCTGCAAAGAGGACTGTGTGGCCCAGGTGCCCAGCAGCCCCGGGAAACCACGCAGCTGCCCAGCCTTCCTCCCAGGGGCAGTGTGGGGTCAGGGTCAGCCTTGAGAGAGGGAGCCTCAAGGACCCAGCTTGACTTAGAGCCTCTGTTCTCTCCCCAGCCCCTCCCTCGCCTTACCAGGTGCTCCAGAGCAGAGGTTGTGAGGAACACACATTTGCATCTTAGGCAGGATGTTTTCCTGGTGGCTTGGGGACATTTCAAGAAACTGCCTTGGCCCACTTCTGTTTAGCCCCCTATCCTCCCTGGGACTGCAGGGCTCTGGGGGAATTGCTGTTCACTCCCCAGCTTCCCCTTGTGCCCCCCACAGCACTTCCCTGGCCAGCCCTTAGTCCAGAACTTCCTGCATTCCATGAATGACTGGCTCAAGAGGCAGCAGAGAAAGAAAATTCCCTATGGTTTCTTTAAAGCTGCCCTGGACAACAGGAAGGAGGTGAGTCTGGGGACAACTGACGTCCTTCTTCGTATCCTCAATAACCGTGGGAGTGGAAGGCTCACCCTGTAGCCTCCGACCTCCTTCACCAACTTGGACTGGGGCAGGAGTCCGGGATCCTGGTTGGGTCCTTCCATTCGTAATGAATAAACTGCTACTTAGAGCTGTGTGCGTGCACCGTAGCTCATCTAATCTTCCCAGCTTTAGTGGAAGGTAGCTATTATCCCTGTTTAGCAGATGAAGAAACTGAGGGTGAGAGAGATTGTGTAACTTGTCTACGATCACATAGCCGGTAGGTGATTGGACTGGGATTCAAGTCCAATTGTGAGATACCAGCCGTGAGCGAGTTTGTAGCCACTGCTCCCTGTGGACCGCAGGCACATTGGGCCCCTCTGGCCCTCTCCAGGGGCACCTTTCTGGGCTCCTGTGCGTTCCGCTCTTTGCAAAGGTGGGCCACGGCAGCCAGCAGAGGCACACAGCCTTACAGATTTGTAGGATGCCAAGGCTCGAAGGGACCTCAGAGGCCAGACCCCTCATTTCTCATTTTACAGATGGGGAAGTTGAGGCTAGAATAAGGATGTAACTCAGTCTGTGTCATAGCTTTTCAGATCTGCTGCTCCTTTGATAGGTGTCGCCAGTGGAAGGGAAAGGCCACCTTTGAGATGAGAGACTAAGAAAGGGACCTCGTTTGTCTTAGGGTTGTGTGCTGACCTTTGAGTCTCCTGGAAGCTTCTTTCCTCACCACCCGTCCCATTCCTTTTCTTCTCCATATATGCTCTCATGCACGTATGTGTTCCTTAGGGCGCTGTGATTGTCAAGAAGGTGAACTGGGTTGGCTGCCAGGGGAGTGAGCCACATTTCCGGGGCTTTCCGTGTTCCTTGTGGCTCCTCTTTCATTTCCTGACCGTGCAAGCAGCCCGGCACAATTTAGACCACTCGCATGAAGCAGGTGAGTCCGAGGCCTGTGCACCCCAGTGCCTCAGCCCAACCCTGCCTTGCCCTCCTCACTCAGGCCCAGATGTAGAAGATTCTGCATTTGCAGCTGGCTGCATGCACTCAGCGTAGAACCAGAATGGGGAGGACCTGGAGAAGCCACCTGGTCGTGTCCCCTGCCCCAGGGTGGTGCCCGGCAAACAGCAGCATGAGGTTTCTTCCCGGCTTTCTTAGAATCACGACCTTGCTTTGTTTCCAGTCCTTCGTGAAAAATGTGTGGTTCTGTTTTTTTATACTCCTGTAAAGGAAAGAACTATGTCTGTTTTGGTCTACGTGGCCGATACTGTGTACTTTGAACAGTGTTAGTGTTTCCCACTGAAACGTCATTTTCTGAGGGAACACATTGCTCCTCTTGCCCTGTTCCCTCCCCAAACCGAGCAGCTGCCTCCATCACCCACTCTGCCTTGCAGCCACACCTGACACCCAGAAGGGCAGGTATTCAGTTCAGTCCGTGTTTGCTGAGGGTTATATGGGGCCCTGGCTCAGCCCGGAGGCTGCAAAGGTGGGAAAGAAACAATCCCTGTCCTCCGTGGGGCAGGGGGGCGGAGCCGCCCTGCAAGGTGCCAAGGCCAAGAGCCAGGGATGAGGGTGCGCAGGGAGGGGGAGGAAGTCTCCATGCTGTCAGGAGGGGCAAAAGGAGATAAGCTGAGAATGGATGGGTGAACAGGAGCCGAGCTAGGAAGGAAGAGCACCCCAATGGCTGAGCAGAGGCAGAGGGATTCGAGGAGCGGCCAGGGTGCAGCCAGCCGGCCAGCCAGCCGGTTTCTACAGAGCACCTTCCAAGCGTTGGGCCCTGTGTCGGGAGGGGTACCGTGGTGCATCGGGCAGGAAGTCCCTGCCTCAGAGGGCCGATGTTCCGGGGGAAGGAGATGGACAGGGACCATACAAATAGATCATCTCAGGTGTGATGATGAATGCTCTGAAGAAGACCGAGCTAGGTGGTGTGGAAGAGGGCGAGGGAGGGGTGCCATGTTTACACAGGGTGGCTGGGGACGGCTTCTCCGAGGAGCCGGCCCTGCACGGGGCCCTGACTAGTGAGAGGGAGGCAGCTGGGGGAATGTGGGAAGAGAGGTTTCCAGGCTGTGCCCGTTTGACCGCCATAACAAAGTGCTACATGTTGAGGGGCTCGCACAACAGAAACTTACTTGCTCACGGTTGTGGAGTCAGTCTGGAAGTCCAGGATCAAAGTGTCAGCAGGGTTGGTGTCTGCTGAGGCCTCTCCTTGGCTGGCAGAAGGCCCTCTTCTCGCTGTGTCTTCATGTGGTCTTCACCGTGTGCCACGTCCCAACTTCCTCTTCTTGTAGGGACACCAGTCATAATGGCTGAGGGCCCACCCTCGTGACCTTATTTTGCTTTAATTATCTAATTTGAAGTCTGTGTCCAATACAGTCACATTCTGAAATACTGGAGGTTAGGACTTTGACATAAGAATTTGAGTGAACACAATACAGCCAATAACACGGGCCAAGGACTAGCAGGTGCAGAGGACACGTCTCGCATGTTTGCAGCAGCAAAAGAAGGCCAGGGGGAGAGGCTGGGATGGGGGAGGCAGTAGAGGAGGTGCACGTGTGGTGGTCTTGGCAAAGGAGGGGTTGGATTTCTGATTCAGCGTCAGGAGACCCTGCTGGAGAGTTTCATAGGAGAGTGTCCCCAACAACTGATGCTTTAGGGAGACTGCTGGGTGGAGGGTGGTCTGTAGCGGGGCAAGGTGGAGGCAGGGCCACCCCAGGAAGTTGCGAAGCTAGTCCCGAGAGGCGGTGGTGGCGTAGACCAGAGTGGTAGGTAGCATGTGGAAGAAGTGGTCAGATTTAGGAGTATTTTGAAGGTAGTGCTGATGGGAGCCCGGGGCAGACTGGATGGAGAGTATAGGCAGGAGCCAGGACCCAGGGTAGACCTCAGAGTTGCTGGGCATGAGCTTCTGGTGGACGGTGGTTCTGTGAGCCGAGAAATGGGAAGGCTCAGTGGTCGGAGTGTGTAGATGGTGGGGGACTCCGTGGTCTGTGCCCGCTAACTGTCTGAACGGAGATGTAGACAGTTGAGTCCAGGCTTCTGGGGAGAGGTCCATGGCAGAGGTACAGATCTCGTGGGCATGAGCATGGGGGTGATAGGTAAAGCCTCAGGACTGGACAAGCCCATTACTGGGCGGGCAGAGGACAGCACTGAGGCCTGTGCCCTGGGGTGTGTGGCATCTGGGCCTCTGACGAGGAACAGGAGCCAGCAAAGGAGATGGAGAAGGAGCAGCCGCTGTGATTTCAAAATACCGTGTTTGAAGAAGAAGGGTGTACTCAGCCAAGCGGGGGTGGGGGGGGTGGGGGGTGCGGGGCTCTCTGGCAAGAGCTGTTGCAGTTGTGTCGTGGAGAGAAAGGCCCGGCTGGAATGGGCTGAGGGGAGAACAAGAGGCAAGAAACTGGAGATGATGGGGAAGTAACAGGGGTCAGAGAAGGGATGTCTTTATTGCAGTCGTCTTTCCCAGTCAGAATGATCCCGCGTTAAGGGAGAAGTGGGTGCCGCAGTAACAAAGGAATATGTTTACAGGAGTGAGATCCTCGCCGAGGCCAGAAGGGGTAAGGCCCCGAGCACAGGGAGGGAGGAGGCGATGCGCACAGTTGCCGGGCAGGCAGCAGCCGGGCTGGGGCAGGAGAGGGCAGCACCCAGGGGGCCAAGGACAAAGGCAAGGCGTGCCTTTCAGGGTGCTCAAGTTGCCAGGAATGATGGCTTGGGGGGTGGTCGAGGTGGGGGGGCCATGGGTCCTGTTTTGAGGGGCTGGGAGTTTGCCACAGGACAGAGAGAGTTTAGAAGCAACCAGCAGCAAGGAGGGTCCTTCCGCCACCACCGGCCCTGACCCCTGACGTATGAGGTGTGGGGAAGACAAAGGGTTTAAGAGGGCGTGTTTCGGGGAGCCCGGCGTCAGCAGGAAGGTGAAGGGAGTTTTTAGAGGTGGGCACTGACGCCAGTCCAGAGGGCCCAGTGGGAGGGAGTAGGGGGTGAGGGGAGATGGAGACAAAGCAGGGGATGTGCAGAGCCAGATCGCAGGGACCCCCGATGCAGTGGCTGAAAGAGCAGGAAGCCCAAAGTGTGTTGGGCACAAGGAGGGGTGCAGGGGATGGGGTGTGGGCAGGCTGGCCCCTGTCTGCTTCTCCAGACACGTCTCAAAGAGCCTAAGTGTTCTGCTGACGAGTTTGGGCTTTATCCCAAGTGTCAGTGACAGGGACCTGGATGATTAGCAGAGAAAGGAAACTGGGATTTAGGAGTTTGGGAGGAGATGGGGTCAACTCTGAAGTGACCTCTGGAAGGTGGACAGGTGTGCGAGGAGACCCGGGGCCCGTGGAGGGGACGGTGGTGGGGCTGACGGGCGCAGGCAGCCAGAAAGGCCCCCCCACCCCCCGCGACCGCAACAGCGTCTCCTCTCCCCGCAGCCAAAGCCCAGGAGGTCCTCCAGGCCATCCGGGGCTACGTGCGCTTCTTCTTCGGCTGCCGAGATTGCGCCAGCCACTTTGAGCAGATGGCGGTGGCCTCCATGCACCGGGTGGAGAGTCTGAACAGCGCCGTGCTCTGGCTCTGGTCTAGCCACAACAAGGTCAACGCCCGCCTCGCCGGTAAGGAAGGGCCCTCTCCAAGCCTGGAGTCACCTACAGAGGGAGGTGGGGGAGTTTTAGGGGACTTGGACCAGAGGTGGGGACAGGACACTCATCCCCAAAGTAACACCCTGTGTTTCACAGTGCTTCACAGGGCACAGAGCCTTTTCACATGCTCCGCCTGTGCTGCTGATGGAGTCAGTGTCTTTAGACCCATTTTCCAGATGAGGAAGCTGAGGCTTTGACGCTCTAGGACTATGGCCTTCCAGTGCCACTGCTCACTCTTTCTCCTGCACCAGGGCGCCTTCCTCAGAACTCTTGGGGTCCCTCTCCTGCCTTCCTTGTTCTGCTATCTGGCTCTTGGCCCCTTTCTTACTCACACCGACAGGGAGAGGAGAGCTGGGCTTTTCCACCCAAGGGGAGGGGTCTAGCAATGAAATGTGCCTGAAGACAAAGACCAAGTCCTCCCTAGAAAAAAACAGGGACTGATTCCCATAGGGGGAGGCCTTGTCTTCTGAGTTTCCCCATTTACAGTGTTTTCTGTTCCTGGTGCAGAGGAGTCGGATGGGTCCAACAGGCAAAAGCATTAAACTAAGGGGTGACCAGAAACTGTCGCTGTGGGGAGGGGCCATCTGTGGTCGGAGCCTGGGCTTATCTGTGGGGAGAGGGGAGTGGCTGACAGACCTCCTGGGGGTGGGAGGTTTGGGGATGAGGCCTGGGGCTGCCGAGGTTAAAGGAAAAGGAAGGGAATGGAGCAGGTGGTGGTCCAGGCTGCTGGTCCCCTGGGGCCTCCTGGCCGACTTCGAAAAGAAGACAGGAGCCCGTCTCTCCTCTCCCTGCTTCCCTCTCTGCTGCCGTCCCGCCCCCACATGCTCCATGTGACCCTCCAGCCCCATGACCTGGGCGGGCTCCCTGCTCCCCTTGGGGCCCAGCTGCCACTGGAGGGTGGATCTGGGGCTTCTCCTGGCGCGGCCCGGCCTCGGAGTGGAGCGGGGGGGGGGGGGGGTCCTTTCGGATTAAACTAGTATTGGTAACAAGCAGGTACAAATCGAGTGCTCGCTTTACAAGGCTGGTCACCACTACTTCTCACTGGACCTTTGGAATCTGCTCGATGTCCCCTCCCCACAATAACTGTTCCAGCGGTTACATCACTTGCCGCTGCTTCTTTCTGGCCAGCACCTTTTGTTCCCTATTAACCCCTTTGGGAGAGGTGCCTCCTCCAAGAGATCTGGGCTGGTGGGCACTCCCTGGGCGACCCTGGCCCTGTGGGGCTCAGCCTGGGGCTGTGCCCACCAAGCCAGCCATCAGAGTAACTCCCTGACCCTCCTGAGTGCCCTTTTCCCCATCCAGGCCCCCAGGCGCCCCCATACCCACCCCTTGGAGCCCACCAGAGAAGGAGATTCCACCAACTCCTGCCTACCCTGGAGGGCTGCCATGGCGTGAGGAACACCTGTGCGTTACCATATGCCTGAGCTCTTGTTTTAAAAAAACATTTTCCCTTGAACTACAGAAGTAATGTTTCTTCACTGTATAAAACTTGGGAAATTTCAGAAAAATGCAGAGAAGAAAATTACTAGCAGACCAACCAAAGACTGCAAGACAGATAATATTGAGTCCTCTGACCCTTTTCCATGCCTGGTTGAGGGGTACAACCCAGCAGTGAAGTTGATGAAGGGGCTGCAGGGAGCGGCCGCTAGGAGGCTGTGGTGGCTGAGGAGGGGATTGGAGTCCTCCTCGCCCAGGGCAGCACCGTGCTGGGCTCCATGGGCCCCCCCCCCCCCCCGCCCCAGCCCCATGCTAGGTTTTTTCACCTGGCTTCTCATACCCATCATTCCCAAGGGCAGATGAGGAAGCTGGCATTCTGAATGAAGAATGAGGTCTGGGCTTCTAGGCAGGCCCAGGGGTCACAGCCAGCCTGTGTGTTTTCTTCGCCAGGTGCCCCCAGCGAGGACCCCCACTTTCCCAAGGTGCAGTGGCCACCCCGCGAACTCTGTTCTGCCTGCCACAATGAGCTCCGGGGTTCGCCTGTGTGGGACCTGGACAATACCCTCAGATTCCTCAAGACCCACTTCTCGCCGAGCAATGTCGTCCTGGACCTTCCTTCAGCCGGGCCGGGCCCCCGGATGGTTGCCCAGAGGATGGCAGCCAGAAATTTTACTCTGGGCCCTGAGAAGGCTGGGGTCATGGCAGGCCCAGGAACCACGGTTCCCAAAGTTCTGGCAGAGACACTGAGGGTGAGTCACCCCCGGGATGTGCTCATTGGCCTCAGTATGACAGCTGAGCCAGACCAGGGACCTCCTGAGCACATAGCAGAGCTTCACAGGGATGCGTTGGAGCGGCCAAAAGGGCGGGAACACTTGACCAAACGAGACACAGGAACCGTGTTGCTGGCCGAGTTCCTCGCTGAGAAGAACCCCAGAGGCCCTGCAGAGCTGGGGCGAGTGGGTCGCAGCTCAAAGCAGCTGGCCAGCATTTCTGATGGGGAGCTGGAGGCTGGACCCGTGCGGGGCCGGAACCAGTGGCTACAGGTGCTGGGAGGGGGCTTCTCCCACCTGGACATCAGCCTCTGTGTGGGGCTCTACTCCCTGTCTTTCATGGGCCTCCTGGCCGTGTACACCTACTTCCGGGCCAGGATGAGGGCACTGAAGGGCCACGCTGGCCACCCCACAGCCTGAACCATTCACCTTGGGAGGGGGCGGGAAGGGGAGCTGCCGTTCATGGTGCTCTGCCAGCCCCCTGCTCCTCTCCCCTTTTCCCTTGCTCCTTGTCCAGAGAAATCCAGGGAAGCCAGTTGCTCCAATGAACCTCCTGGGGCCCTCTGGGAAGGAGAATTCCATAGCCATGAAAGCGCACCTAGGGCTCATGTCCATCTGACAGCGCGGGGGAGGACAGCTGTGGGCAGGGGGGATGGGAGGCTCTGTCTCTGGCCTCTCAGGACCCACATTGCTTTTTTTCACCTTGTTTGAAGTCCTGCTCATTCTCACTGAAACTTCCGTGTCTCCCACCTGGCCTTGGGCCTAAACTGGGGCAAGTGAGGCCACAGTTCCCCAGGTCCCCCATCCAGAGGAGCGTTCCCAGGGCTGGCGCACTAGAGCAGAACTCTTCACTGCACCCCAGGCCCCGTCCATCCCGCTCCCTTCTGGATGCAAAGAGGCCTCTGTGCCAGAGAAGGCAGGACTGCCTCTGGCCCTCTGTGGTCTGTCCATCCTCCAGCCCCTCAGTATCTATGGGGTGGGGTTTGCTTTGGGGGGGGGGTGGGTCTGGAAGCTTCTGAATGTCCTGCTGGTCCCCCAGGTGAGGCTTGGGTGCGTGTTGGAGGGAGGAGAGCTTCTGGCTCCTTCCCCCACACCTCTGCTTCAGGAGGGGTGCAGGCCAGAGCTGGTGTGGACTTGGATGGGTGATGGCCATGGGGCTGGGTGGTGAGCAGCTGGCTTGGCGGGACCTGATAAGGGCTGGTGTGGGATTTAAGGAGGGTGCTGGTGTCTTTAGTGCCTTGGCTCTGGGCTTAGCTGGAGGGTAGAGTGAAGCCACAGGGAAAAGATGGTTGCTTCCAATGTGCTTTGTCTCCTCCCCAGTGCACTCTACCCCTCCTAGAGCTGGGTCTTTTGTCTTTTGATTTTGGCCTTCAAAATAGATGCTAATGTTTGAATGTGGAGGGTGTTGCAGTGAGGAAGTGTCCTCTCTCTCAAGGGCCCACCTTCCATCGTGCAGAGGTTAAAAGGGTCAGAGGGGAGGGTGACTCTGTACACATGCTCGATTCCCACTCTACCCCACTGCTTGGGAGGGTTGTGGAATAAATTATTTTTGTTAAGGCAAAGCGTTGGTGTGTTCTTTAACTTGCTGTTTGGAGACCTAGTGTCCAGGTCTGGACAGAATACGCAGAATCCAGCCTCAGTGGGGATCCAGCCAGAAGTGACTGGCCCCTGGCTCACATAGCTACCACCCTGCAGGGGAGGAGGTGCCCCAGCACAGCCCCTGTCTCCGGGATGAACCCTCCTGTACTGCCCACGGAGCTCTCCGTTCCCAAGCCCCTTCCGTCTCCACATGCACTGGAGACAGGCCTTGGTGGAGTTCTAAACCTGCCTCCTGTTCCCCCAGCCTCCCTGGAGCACCTGACTCGTGTTCCAGTTTTGCTCCAGGCACCTTCCTCGCACCTGCCTGGCCTGGCCTCCTGCATCCCCGGCTCTCTCCCAAGGAAGGAGAGGGCTTGTTTGTGGGAGCGGCCTGCCTTGGCTGCTCGGCAGGGAGGAGTCAGCCAGATTAGAGAGCCTGTCCCTAATCCGGCCTGCCAGGTTTTACAAGGATCAGAACAGCTGATAATGAACCTCATTAAGGGGGAACAGGAGCCTCAATCCGATTTGGGGTTTTTCTCTTTGACATCTTCACTCTGCTCAGATGGCCTTGGCACTGGGTGAAGCAGGCGGGGTGCCGAGCGTGCTCCCTCTGCTGGGGCAGCTGGGATGGGGGCACAGGCAGGGGTCGACACCCCCTTCCCTGCACGTGTCAGCCCTGTGTTAGCTGGGTAGCTTCCAGCCTGGAGCCTCCCCGCAGCCTCCCTCTCTGTGTCCTGGCTCTACTCATCCGTCTGCCCCCTCCAGTCTCCTAAGCTGGCTCCGGTCCTCTCCCCGAGCCCCACCGGGTCCTGGCTGGGAGGCTGACGGGCCAGCACACCGGGCAGTGTGACCCCGGCCTGCAAGAAGGTGAAAGAGGTCCCAGGGCCAGTGCCCACGGGACCAAGACCACCTGCCTTGCTCCTCTACTGCCTGGTACCTGGCACAGTGTCAAGTGCAGAGGATTTCCCTCGGCAAGCCTGCCTCACAGGACCTTCTTAGGGCCCACCGGGGCCTCTATAGTGGGTGTGGGCCTCCTCCGCACAGCCAACCCTTTCTTGCGCTGTCTCCGTGGCTCTGATTGATAAACAAGGGTGGGCCTCCCCCTTAACAGGGCTGCTGCCTTTCACCCTGATTTCCCCAGGGTGCTTTCAGCTTCATCGATAAACCAGCTTGCCCCCCAGCTCGTCCCCTCCCCCAGCGGGTCTGCCAGGCTGGGAGCCCCTGCTTCTGTGACTTGAACTCTGCTTGCCATTCTGGGTTGTTCTCCACTTCTTGGGAGAGCTCCCATGCAGGAGAGGGTCCTCGGGGGGAGCCCTGCCAAAGCGAAGGCTCCTTGTTCTGGAGCCGGACAGAGAAACTCCCCTCTGCCTGGGATGCTACCTACTGAGCATTCAGGAACGATTTCTTAGAGACAGATGCCGCCGAGCTGGCTTTTGAAAACTTGAGTGGGTGTTAGCAAGGAAAACGTGCAGGAAAAGTCATCACAGGCCAAGGGGAAAGCACATGCCAAGTCCAACAAAGAAAAAGAGTGAATACAAGAAATTCTCAGTAAAAAAACGTAGACATTTTTTCTGTTCAAAAAAATTATTTAAGGATTTGTTCAATGCTGCCCTGGGCTAAAGCTGAGGATACACAGAAGAAAGCCATGGTTCCCGCTACGGTGGAGCTTTTTCCACTCTAGGGGAAGAGACAGGAGAGGAAAATGTGCTCATGCTCTTAAGGAGGGGCCAGCAGACGTTAGGGGAGGCTTCTCTGAGACCTGAAGGAAGAGAAGACAGGAAGTGGGCAGGGGTAGGGGGACCACAAGCCTGAGGGGCTGCTGCATTCAGAAGCCACCCCCAGGCTGGTGAGGTCCGAAGGGGTGGCCCCACCTCCAGCCTGGCTCCTTCCCCCCACAGCCTTGGCACTGGGTGGGTAGGTGGGTGCCCAGGAGCAGCACATCATTCCCTGGATGTGGGGGTGAGGCCTGGGGTCCAGGGTACCCACGCAGCCTTGGCCCTGGAGGAAAGTCACCAGCAATTGGAGGAGGAGGAGGAGGAGATCTGTTTCATTCTCTTGGCTTGGCCGCTAACCAGCTGCATGTGACATTGGATGAGCCATTTACTTCTTGGGTCTCCGCTTCCTCACCTCTAGGATGAAGGCTTCAGACAGAGCCTCGTGGTCCCTAAGGTGCCTTTACCTTTCTTGCAGTGATCTCAGCTGTTTTCTTGTCAGCTCAGGGAGGGTTGCTCCTGCAAGGCCACTCAGGAAGGACTTGTGGCAGAAAGAAATAACAGCCTGTATGATTTGTGTCCTCTTGGAAGTCCAGGACAACTATGAGACGGGAAGGCTCACTCATGCTAGCCCTCAGCCTGCACCCCACCGGCGTCCTCTGCCCCAGCACTGCCTGGGTCCCCCCCCCCCCCGCCCAAGAAATTTAGAAATTTAAGAAATACTTAAATACCTTTTTGAATTTTTGCAACCAATGCAGTTCTTTTGAAAAGAAAGAACAACAAGGAAAATAAACAGGATTAAAGGATTTTAAAGTTCTGTTGTAAATAGGAAAAACATTAATGCCCTGTTGAAAATAATGGGCCAAAGTAGGAAGACCAAATGAGAGATGTCACTCTTTTTTATCCTATTGGCAAAATGAAAGAAAAAAAGGATAATGCCCAGTGTTAGCTAGAGGGAGGGAAAAGGACGTGTATCAGTTATCTATTGCTGCATAACAAGCCACCCCAAAGCTTAGCGGTTTGAAACAACAGCATTTATTTTGCTCACAAATCTTCAATTTGAGCAGAGTTCAGGGGAAAACGGCTCATCTCTGCTCTGTGCAGTATATCTGGATGCAATTCGTCTGTCAAGCTCGTGCTGTGGGCAGGGAGCTTCAGTTCTCTTCATAGGCCTCTCCACGGGCTGCCTGGACTTCCTCACAGCCTGGTGGCTGTGCTCTGAGAGCAAGTATCCAAAGAGGACAAGGCAGAAGTGCATGGCATTTTCACATAAGAGCCCTCAGAAGTCAGCATTATTTTTGCTATACTTTGTTGGTTGAGACAGATATAAAATCTCACCCGGGTTGCAGATACAAAGTCCTGCCCAGGTTCGAGGGGAGGAGTCCTAGACTCCACCTTCTGATAGGGCAGTGACAAGTTCTGGAAAACTATGTGAGATGGGAGAGGTTGTCAAAGCCAGCTTAAAAAAATACAGTCTGCCACAGAGCACCCTCCTGCACGCTTGTGGAGGTAAAAACTGACACCACCTTTGGGAAATGTGCAATTTGTAATACAATGTAACTGGTAATATGTTTTAAGAGCCTTAAGAGAATATGTAACCTTTGATCCAACAATTCTATTCCTGGAATTTGTCCTAAGGAAGTAATTGAAGATATTCACTAAGATTTGCTACATGATGAATATTTATAACATCAAAATAAATTTGATCTAAAGTCCATAATCGGAGGTGCTTAAGTTATGGTACATCATTACAATGGAATACAACATAACCACTAGAAACAATTTGAGTGCGTATTTTTTAAGCTGAAAATGTTTCCACACCATATTGTTAAATGAAAATATGAAGTTACAAAAGCAGTTCTACATAGTATGATCTTATTTTTGAAAAAGAAAATACATATATACATAGGGATCCTGAAGGCATGGGTGAAAACCTGGAACATGTACATGAAATAGGTCAACAGTGGTTTACAGTCAGGGGTAGGATTATGGGTGTTTTTCTTTTTAGGTATCTGTATTTTCTCATTTTTTATTAAATATTTACTACTTGTACAATTAAAAACCACTTTTAACGGGCCAAGAATATGAACTGTCGATTCATAAAAGAAGAAATACAAAGATCAATAGATACATGAAACAATATTCTTCAATAGTCAACAGAGTGAAAGAGTAATATTTTTTATACATCAAGTAACAATACAACTTGATGCTGGAAAAGTGATCATATAAGTTGGTATAGTATTTCTGAAAAAGAATATAGCAATATGTACCAGCTTTAAAGATGTTAAGAATCAAGGGTGCCTGGTGGCTCGGTCGGTTAAGCATCTGACTTCGACTCAGGTCATGATCGCACGGTTCATGAGTTTGAGCCCCGCGTCAGGCTCTGCACTGACAGTGTGGAGCCTGCTTGGGAGTCTCTCTCTCTCTCTCTCTCTCTCTCTCTCTCTCTCTCTCTTCCCCTCACCCACTCATGCTTTCTTTTTCAAAATAAATAAATAAACTTTAAAGAAACAGATGTTAATAGTCAGAAATACTGACCCAAACTTGGAACAGCCTCCATGTTCACCATCAGAAAACCTTCCCTGGGGCCTGCTTCCCACAGGAAACAGTCCACTGGGCCCTCCTCTCAGACCCACAGTTTTCACCTCCCCCTTTTGCAATCCGAGTGCAGAGGCCAGGGGGCAGTTACGATTTATCATCACACTGGCACTGTTGATTTAGAAGAGGGAAATATTCCCCTGTACTCTTGTTTTTAATTACACAAATCGTGTTTTAGGAAAAAATGAAAGAGAACCATATGGGTGTGAAAGTGAAGCACATGCCTATATTTGGGCTGAGCACATCTGTGTCTGAGAACAGACCTAGCTCACATCCCTCCTTACCTGGCTGCCTGCCATATAGGCGTTTGAGTTTTGACCTGATTTAAAAGTTTTTATTTTTTTCAATGTTTATTTTTTTGAGAAAGAGAGAGAGAGTGAGAGAGAGCATGAGTGGGGGAGGGGCAGAGAGAGAGGGAGACACAGAATCCAAAGCAGGCTCCAGGCTCTGAGCTGTCAGCACAGAGCCCGACCCAGGGCTTGAACTGACGAACTGTGTGAGATCATGACCTGAGCTGAAGTCAGACACTTAACCAACTGAGCCACCCAGGCGCCCCAGTTTTGACCTGCTTTTAGACTCAGCCAAGAGATCAGTCTCTCAAGAAGGTCCTCCAATGCCCTCAAGCCTGAGCTGGGCGTGCGCTCCCCTGAGGGCACTTACCACAGGGCAGTGTGGTCACCTGGCTGTGGACGTCTGCTCTGAGAGGACAAAGACAATCTTCCCTTCTCCCTCTGCAGCCCCAGGACTTAGCATGGGGCCTGGCACCTCATAGGTGGTCAATCGATATCTTTTGAATAAACAGGGATATATTCCAGGATCTGCAACTCTCATAGCATGTTATGCCTTTTTATACACCTTCAGTGCTGCGCACAGGGAGTGCTTTGAACACTAAAGAGGCTTAATAATGGTAAAATGAGTGAATAACAAATTAGGGATCAGCTACCATTGTGGAAAAGGATGTTTCAGGGTGAGGGAGACGTGGGCTCAAATCCCGATGCCGCTCCCTCTTAGCCACATAACCTCGGGAACATGCTGCTCCGAGCCTGAGTTTCTTCATCCACGAAGAAGGTCATCAGGGGTAAGGTGTGGCGAACAGTGCCCAGCACACCGTAGAGTTCATCGCACATTCTCATCTTTAACACCATTTGCCTTCTCTCCTAATTGCGCTGGGCCGGGGATTGGGATTCGGGTGGTTTCGGAGCCTCAGGTAGCCAATACCTCTGGGAGTACTGTGAGCCATGCTCTGGCCCCTTGCCTGGCTGAGGGGACCAGGGCGCTTCTCCACAGAGGCCTGGCCTCATTCCTCAAAGGCAGAATCGCTGTCTCTCAACTCCTTTACTCATCCCAAAGTTCTTTCACATACTTGGTTCTTTAAAAAAAAAAAAAAAAAAAAAAAAGATTTAGTTTTGCTCGATGTTTTCAATAGGTAATACAGGAGTAAGTATTCTAAAAGTTCAGAAGGACACAGAGTGCCTCCCAGGCTCTCAGGCCCCCTCCCCGGAAGCTCGCGGTACTGCTGGTTTCGCGTGTGTCCTTTCAGACCCGTTCTCTGCAAATACGAGACAGGCACACGCTACACGTACCACTCGGCACCCGGTTGTGTCACATTAATACTGCACGTTGAAGACCTTGCCGCATCACATACACAGACTGCCAACACTCGCAGCATCCTGTCTCTGGGGTGCACCGATCTCTGCCCCTTCCCAGTCTCCCTTCCGAGCTCCAGCTACGCCTTCAGGCTCCGCGGACTTGGACTTGTTTCCCCAGGCATCTCTGGCTCCTCCAACTCCCCAAATCCGAAACCGATGCTGACGGAGGCTTCCTCTCCAAGCCTGCTCCCTCTCTTGGCAGCCCGAGGGGTCCCCTTCACTCTCCCAGACCTGGATGTCTCCTCTTGGCCGTCCTGTGCATGGATTCTCTCCTCTTTCCTGTTGCCCGGCCCCCCCACTCACAGTGTCTCAGAACCCCCCTCATCTACAAGGATAGAGGCCAAACCCCTTAGTCTAGCAGGCATCCCCTCCCCGTGAGCCCTCCCTCCCCCCCACCGAAGGGGCCTCACTTGTCTCCCCTGGAATCACAGCCGGTGGGGGACTACCTGGGCCACAGCAGTTCAACTTTTTCCAAACTCTGTTTTGTTTCAGCAGCAAAATAGGGTCAGGGACATCTAGGCACTTGGGACACAGGGATTAGTAAAAGAAGGGTCTCAGGTTACATCTTGTGGCGAGATGGTAGGAAGAGACAGACTATAATCAGGTAAAGAAATAAATGAATAAAGATCTCACATAGTGATAATGCTATGGAGAAAATAAACAGGACTTCCTTATGAAAGACATCAAGATCTCACTAAACAGAGATTCTGTGCTTATGCACGGGCAGATCAACACTGCAGAGAGAAAAGTTCTTTCCAAATTAACCTACAATTTAGTGTAACACCAATCAAAAGTCCAGGTAGATTTTTTTTGGTAGAACTCAGCAACTTTATTCTAAAACGCATATAGGTGATTAAAGGTCCGTGGATTACTAAATCGTTCTGGGGGGAGGGGAAGAGTAAAGTAGGGGACTAGCTCGTTGTGAGAAATTTTTTAAGAGTGATTTTCACCATAGGAACAAATAGATCCTAATAAAACGTTTAAAGGAAGACCCACGAATATATGGCCATGTGAGATATGACTAAGGTAGCCTTATAAACCCATCAGACAGTCAAAGTTGACAGGAAACTGGCTCACTCAGTATGGAGAGAAGGAAAACTGGACCTCTGCCTTGTACCGAAGATGAGCTCTAGACGGATTTATTTTTTATTTAAATCCAAAGTAGTTGCGTATTTTATTTATGTTTTTAGATGGATTTAAAACCTAAACATGATCGATTAAAAATTATAAAGCCAACAGAAAATAGGGGAGCATATCATTGCAACATAGGGATAGAGAAGCACTTCTTAACCTAAAAAGCACAAACCACGAGGTGACGTGGAGACAGATTTCCTAGGTCACACTGAAGAGTTTCTGTTTGCCACAGGCAAGTGAACAGACAGCTTACAGGCTGGGAAAAGGTATCTGCGGCGTCTAAAACTGCCCTCGTCACCATCGAGTGTAGACCTGCCCATGACAACCCCGTAGGGGAGGTCTGGCTCTGGCGGGACTGTCTCTGCACTCGGATCAGGGAGGGGGAGGGCGCCGAGGTGGAAAACTCGATGGCATGGCAGGCGAATGACAGGGGTGCTGGCCGGCTGTCCAGGCCCTCTCCCGGCCGAGGATGAGGGGCTCCCTGAGACCAGATTTATTCATGGCCAGCCACAGGCCAGACCATGAGCACTGGCCCTGAAATGTGTGTGGTAAAATGGACAAATTACCCTGACGGGTTCCAATTTTCACTCTGCGGGAGCAATTCCCTGCAGGCCTATTCCAGAGTGGCAAGTGTGAAACGCAGCCTTCATGGTGGATTAGCGGCCTAAAGGAAGCCCGTCACCTCCAGGCCTGGGGGAGAGAGTGGGGCTAATTCTATTTCTCCACGGCAGAATTCCTTTCTGTGTCCCAAGCAACATTTCCTGTCCTGTTTCTGTGACGGAAAGCCTGAATCAACAGGGTGTGCGTGTGGTTTGGGGGTCAGGGGACTTGCCACCACAGGCCACAGTCACAGACGCTTCAGACTGTGGAACAGTGTCCCATAAAAGTACTGCTCCTGACACTCTGTCCCCTTTCTAGAAGGAAGCTTTGAGTGGGCTTCTTCTGAAGGACAGTAACTTCATAGCAAATATTGATTAAGGTGCCCTGCCCTTAAGGAGTGTGGAGTCTAGAAGGGGAGACCCACCAGGAAAGGGTTCCATGACGATTCAGCCCGGTAGATGCCCCACAGGACTGGGGTGCTGTGGAGCCCCAGGACTCATCTCCTCTTCAGGAGAGAGGAGCGGGGGGTCACTGGAAATTCACACAGGGAAAGGGGGAAGAAGAGAGAGGGAAGCACTAAGGATGAGAGGGTGGGATGTGGCCTGAGCAGGGGACTTAAGGAACAGCCTGGAAGTCTGGAATGGATTCTGTAGGCTTTAGGGGCAGGTGGGGTGCTTCAGCAGAGAGGCACAGTCTTGGGTATTTTTTAGCAAGATGTCCCTGGTGTGAGAACCCAAGTCTGAGGTCCAAGTTCTCCCCAGCCAACAACATGTAAGACCTCAGTGTGGTTGCCTCACTGTGCCTGTCGCCTCTCCAGCTGCCTCTCTGGTCCTCTCCGGGGTGGGCCCACCCCGGCCGGACAGATCTTGTGAGTCCCCAGGACTCAAGCTCTCAATCCACAGGCCTTCTTGTGTGCTCTTTCCCCACCTGAAATCTTTCCCCACCAAATGCCTGCCTGTGTTCAAAGGTCACCTCCTCCAAGAAGCCTTCCCTGACCCTCCTTGGGCCACAACCTGCAGCCAAGCCCTTCCTCCCCTTCGTGGGCCACGGTAAGCGCCACCCTTTTCCTCCCATCCCATGGCTGAAGATGTGTGCTGACTGCTTGGCCTCCCCACCCCATCAGACTGGGAACTCTGGGAATGTGGAGTCTGTACTCCCTCCACCCCCGTGTCTCTGCTTGTCACCCTTGCTGTCAGTAAGTGACTGACCGGTGAAATCATGGCCTCCTCTCCCACCGGCGAGTAAAACACTTGCTGACTTTTTCTACCTTTCCTTTCCTCCTCTCTGTCTCAGGATGACTCAGCTCTCTCTGCCCCGGGTGCATTCAGCTACCTGGGGAGAGAAGAGATACTCAAAAGTATTTTATGTTTTTATTTTTTTAATGGTTACTTAATTATTTGAGGAGGGCAGAGAGAGAGAGGAGAGAGAGAGAGAGAGAGAGAGAGAGAGAGAGAGAGAGAGAAAATCCCAAGCAAGCTCCATGCTGTCAGTGCAGAGCCCAACGTGGGGCTCAAACCCACGAACGTAATCATGACCTGAGCTAAGAGTCAGATGCTTAATTGACTGAGGCACCCAGGCGCCCCCAAAAGTATGTGTTTAATTTAGGTTTTCAATAGCACCATAAGATCTGTACATTGGTAGACCCTTTTTGGTGAGCTTTCTGGCATGTAATCTCTCCAGCTCAGTAGTTGAACACCTTACATGGATGGGGGAGCAGCCCCCCTGCCCCCCCAAATGCCACGCCCTCTTAAAGCTCAGTGACAGAACTGGCACAGTGTCACCTCCGCTGTATTCTAGTGCTTGAAGCAAGTCACAGTCACAGCCCAGATTCAAGGGGCGGGGACTCCACAAGGTTACAAATACTAGAGATATGGTTCATTAGGGGTCACCTGTGTGACTAGTGTAAACACCAAAGGTCTACTCCGTACATGAGAATGTAGCGTGATGTGAATATTCTTCAAAGGTGTGATCACGTGAATTGTAACTAAATCTCTGAGAGCGATTCATTTTTGTTTTCAGGAAAGAGTCAACCATCTAACATTCAGTGAAACGTCAGTGGGCCACTTTGAAAAGGCCACGATCTGATTGTGGAGGTCACCTCTTACTCTGATCATCGCAGGCTCAAGAAAATGGTGGAAAAGCAAGTAACTCCAGGTGGTAAAGTCATTTTGAAATAAGAGCTAATTATAATGCATGTGTAACACACACACGCGCACCAGCAAAATCACACTTTCAGCCGAATTTATTCAAAGGCAGAGTTTGTGGGAATGGTAATAGTCCTGTGCAGAACTGCCTGGAAATGGCCTTGACTGCCGCTGAAAGGAGGAGGCCGGTGCCCCTGGCCGTGTTCACACAGAGGCTGAGTGTCTGCCGGGCAGGGGTGCACAGACACGATTCTGCAGGGGCAGGGGCAGGGCAGGGCTAGGGCTAGAAGTCCTCTCAGACATTTCCAGAGGGAGGACCTGATTTGTGATGCCGGAGTTGCATGGGACTCAAGGCTGGAGGCGGGCTTGAGGAGGGGGCCAGCACCTGGAAAGGAGAGGAACAGCTTGCATCCTGGGCCTGGGGACTCCAGCTGAGCGTTCACAGGTGGGAGCCCCCAGCCTCACTCCAGCGACAGCGGCTGAAGCAGGATGCTGGTGTGGCTTTTCCTGTGCTCTGTGTCCAGGTCACCGTCTCAGGCTTTCCTCTTCTTCTTTAGCTCGTCAAAGGGACCCCGGGCCCGTATAATAAAGTCTGCAGGGCACTGAGGGAGAGCGGGAAGTCCATAAAAAGCCAGGGCCCATTAGTGGTGAGAGGTAATCGGGGGCCTGACAGCCGTAACCATGAGTATCCCGCCAGCGACTGCACCAATAACAGGTCCGACAGCCTAACCAGGCCTGACAGGGCCACCAGCAGCGGTGTGCGAGCAGCTGCTGAGAGCCTCCCCACTGCCCCAGGGAGCATGTGCTCAGGCTTCTCTTGGTCAGTGGGTTCCTTGTACACTGCCCCCCCTCCCGCATCCATTCAGGTAACAGGTATTTACAAAGATGCTGTAATATGCTGGGTCCTGTACTTGGAGCTTGAAACATAATGGTGAGTAAGACTCTTTCTTTACTGTCAGCAGAGAGGTGTAAACACAGGGGCGGAGGGCTTTGTAACAACATTTATTACCATCTACGAAGCGCCTCTTAAGAGCCCAGCACTCTGGGCTCCGTTTTCCCGTGGTTAAATAACTTGCCCAAGACCTCCAGTGCTGAGGCCTCTTGTAATAAGATTGCCTTTGGAGAGTGAAGCTAACAAGAATCACTGCCCTTGAGTGCCTTCTCGGAGTCACCCAAGAGGGTCCCTGTAACTGTGTCCCTGGAACAAGGTGGGGGTACCCAAGTCCGGTCAAGGACAGGAATGTGTTATCAGGGATGTTCTTGTCATGAAGACCGCTAGAATCCCAAGGAGGGCCTGCCCCAGGCCCTTGTTAGTAAAGGGGATGAATGGGTAGAGGGTACTCTTGGGGATCAGGGGCCTTGTCAACGCCATTTGGGGTGTCTGAGGCCTGGAAGGCCAGACCCTGGGAGACAAGCAGCCTCCAGGCTGTCTGCAACACCAGCTGGTTCCCAGTACTCACTAAGTGCCCTCAGATACTAAACCCTTGCCCTGACAATTGGGCAGAGGACAGAGTTTGGGGTAGAGGCCCACCGGAGCCCATCACTGAGCAGAAGCAGCCCCACTGACAGGCTGGAGGGTACAGCAGAAGGCGCCTGGGCTTCTCTCTTTAGGCCACAACCAACCATACGATGAACCTGCCCACAGCCTCAAGAGTAGGAACATCCCTCTCCCCCCGCACGCCACATACTTTCTTTCCCTCCCTCAGGGCCTTCCCTTTCTGAACACCCTCTCTACTGCCCTCCCCCACAGAACACAAATCCCTTGCTATTTGGTCTGGTACAACCACCCCAGCAATATAAATACATGGTTTAATCCTTGGTTTAGAGGTTAAGCTCACTTGGGCTGGAATTCTGTGTCCCAGGACACTTGGGTGGGCCTTAGAAGAGCCCGAAAGAGGAGGCTCACATACATTAGAACGATACATACCACAGGTCAGAGACAATGCTTTATGCACCATTATGTGTTTTCAGAACTCTTTTAAGTTGGATGTACTTACATTTCTCCTTGTTCTGGAAGCCGTGCACTACTCTCTTCAGGATACTAGGTGACTCAGTCCGACTTCAGCCCACGTCATGAGCTCATGGTTCGTGGGTTTGAGCCCCTCGTAGGGCTTTGCACTGACAGCATGGAGCCTGCTTCAGATTCTCTGCTCCCTCTCGCGCTCTCTCTCTCTCAAAAATAAACATTAAAAAAATCTTTAAAAAAAGAATACATTTCAGGTGCTTAATAAAGTTTTGTTAAGCAAATGAAATCATTTTATAGCCAGAAACTGAGGGAAGTCCAACAGGCCCTTGTACTGGTCAATATGAAGGAGAGGGAGGGACCATCTTCCTGGGCAGGTGGCCAGCAGGTGGCCAGGCTGGGGAGTGACCAGCCTGTTGAGACTGGCCTGTGAATCAGAGATCCAAGTACTGCTGGTGCGAGGAAATAGGGGACTCGTAAGCAGGTCTTCTCAGCGCCTCAGATCTAGTCCCTCCTGCCAAAGCCTAGATACAGCATAAAGTGTATGGACACAGAACCAATAGCTAATAATAAGCCCCAACATTTGTTGAACTCTTAGGATGTGCAAAACAGCCCCATAAGGTACATGTTATTACTATCATGCCCACTTTACAGATGAATTTATTATACCATTTACCATTCCATTATATTAATTCATTATTACCTTTGACGTTCCTCAAATGTCAGCCACTTGTATTTCTCTGTACCTACTTCCAAATTCTGCTGAATTTGGCAACCCTGCCTCTTGCCCAATAAAAGCGAGGGCTTTTATTCTTGCCTGTTCAGTCACCCGGCCACCTTCTCTCTTCTCCCTTCTCCACCTACCCAGATCCTCCCTGCTTTCCAGCCAGCTGACCCTCCCAGTGCCCAGTGGTCTCTCACTCCTCAGGGGAAGAGTTGTCTCTGTTCTCTCTGGTGTTGCCTGTCCTTGCTTCGGTGTATGTTCCAGGATGTTCTAGGCGAACACCGGGGTGCTCATTCCCTCCTGGCCACTTTCAAAGAGCTTGGGGGCTGTCAGTGGTGAGAGAAGGGTCCTCCCACGGTTGGCTGGGGGGCAGGAGAGGGGAGCAGGGGCAGCTGGGTCCCCAGAGGCCACAAGCCTGGCTCCCCCAGCAGAGGGACAGAGCTCACCAGGCTCTGGGGTGGAGGTGCTGGGCTGAGCTAATCACCTAAATGGACGCAGGCTGTTGAGAGACAGGCTCTATTCCCTAATAGAATTTGCCCTCAAGTGCAATTTAATTTTCTCTGAGGCGGTCTCCAGCCCCTCTGCTACCCTCCCCCAGACAGACCCTTATTTCCCCAGCTTCCTGGGGGGAGCAGAGCACGTTCTTGCAGAGAAAAGAGGAGAGGGGCCTCCTCCGGGCTCTGTCCAAATCCATCCACTCGGCCTCCTCCTTGGGAACAGCCCCTGCCCCACCTACCAAGCCCCTTCCCCAGCTCCCGCCCCCGGCGGCGGGGCTGCTGCTCCCCTCCCAGACACTCTCTGACTTGCCTCTAGAGCTGCCCACGTTCAGCGACAACAGCTACTCCCAGCCTCCAAGTCCTCACCATGAAGGCAGATTCTTCCCCTGACCTCTGGTAAGTTCATATGCTTCGAGAATTCTCTTTGTCCTGCGTAGCGTCAGAGGCTTGGAGGGGAAAGAGTCTGGATGGGGGTATGGGAGATATTGAAGCAGGGTGGTGTGGGCCACATGTACCCACACTCAGGATCCGGTGGAGGGGGCAGAAATCAGCTCAGCACCCTGCAGTTGGGGCAGAGCCCAGCTCCCGAGCATCCTAAGGTCACTGCTGGCTCACTAGAACCTTTCCTGGGGCTGGTTTTCCCTCCAGACACCCCATACTCCCAGCTCACAGCCTGTAGTGTTCTGAAACCTGACGCTGGTCATTGACAGCAGGGAAGATGTGGGAATCTGGACTCTGAGTTGTCCTTTTGTCTCCCCTGCCAATGTCAGGCTGGAGGTGGGGGAGCCTCTTCAGAAGCCATTTTCCATCCCTTTCTCTGAGAGCCCCTCAGGCCATGACGGGGCTCAGGGAGGTCTGTGCAAGTTCATGCCTGGTCTGTGCCTGTGGTCATGGGCTTTCCCACCCCCACCTCCAAGCAGGGATGGGCAAAGACCACAAAGAGCACCCTGGGGGAGGGGAACAGAAGAAAGGGAAGGAGACCCTCAGGTTAGCTGAGGTGGCTTTCAGGGAAGGCAGGAAGCCTGTGTGGCAGAGTGGTCCTTGGATTCCAAGCAATCCCACGACTATCCTCTTTATCTGGCAAGCTCTGGTGAGGGAGGACCAGAATTCCTTTTTTTCTTTGCCATCAGAGCCTTGAAAAGAGCAGAGGGTGGGGCTGAGGATGATGGAGAATGGATGGGTGGCAGGTCAGGGTCAACTGCAAGGGGGAGATGGTCATTCTTCAGGCACAGCCCCCTGCTCAGCCCCTGCCTGCTCTCTCGTGCAGCTGAGGTCCCTTCATCAGTGAGTGGGGCCCAGCTCTCGTGGGGCTACATTTGTGGGCATCCTCCCTGCGTATTCACCCAGCAAATGCTTAGCAGTCCCTTACTCAGTGCCAGAAACCGCGCTAGGGGCTAGGAGGAAGACCAACTGCTGCGCGCACGCGCGCGCGCGCGCGCGCACACACACACACACGCGTATGTGCATGCGCGTGCGTGCAGCGCACCGAAGCCTAAATACCCTAGACTTCTATTGGCGCTGTCCAACAGAAATATGATGCCAGCCACTTGTGTAAGTTTACATTTTCTGGTCGCCATGCCAATAAAAGAAAGCAGTGAAATTAATAATAGATTTTATTTAACCCCCTGTCTCCAAAATAGTATCATTTCAACATGTAATAAAAATTTAAAAAATATTAATGAGATGTTTTACATTCTTTTCTTTGTATTAAGTCTTCACACTCCAATATGTAATTTACCTTTAAAGCACATCTCATTTCTGGCCAGCCACATTTCGGGGCTCAGCAGCCATACGTGACTAGCCGCCATCGCACTGGAAGGTGGAAACCTAGAGCATTCCCACACAGTGCGGCCCCCAGGGCCAGCAGCATCAGCATCGTCTGGCAACTCGTTAGAAATGCAGAATCTCAGGTCCCAGACCTGCTGAATCAGAATCTGTGTTTCAACAAAACGCCCAGTGATTTATGTGCATAGTAAATCTGAGGACCGGCGTGTGCAAGAACAGGGAAATAGAATGAGCATTCATGGAGCATTTTGCCTTAGGAACTTTGTTCATATTGGATCTCATACAATCTCCCAACAAACCCTTCTCAGGAGAGTGATCTGAGTATTATCATCCCCAATTAACACAGGAAAACAGAGGTTCAGAGAATTTTCCTTCTCATAGCCATACAACTCGGATGTCGAGTAGATCCAGGATTTATGTTTTCCACAGAATGCTTCCTCAGGTGAGGTCTTGAAGAAATCCATTGTCCCTCAAAGCTCTTAGTGCTTCTTCCTTGGCCATCAAAAGTGGGCGTAGTTACAGTGTCCCGGTCCCTTCCCTGCGGACCTGTGTTTTTAAGCAGATAGGTGACTGAGGGCGAGCCCCTTTCCGGTAAGCCAGGGCTATGAGCAGGGGAGAAGGCCAGGCAGTGAGAGATATTAAAGGTGAAGCTGCACGTCCTTTCAGACTAAAGGCAGCTGTCATCAGTGGGGACCCTCTATATGCCAGGCCCCGTACTAACAGCTACAGCCCTCCTGTGACAATATTATCAGGCAGGTCTTTTACTACTCTTACTCTCCCATTATACAAATCAGTAAACCGAGGCTCAGGGCGAACAGCACTCCAGCAGCCATCGACAATGAAGTCTGCCTAGTTCCAGGGCCAGGAGTCTGGCCTTGCCTCACCATTTCTTCCCACGAACCTCCTGGGTCTGTCTCCTGTCACCTCTGCCCACATCTAACACATCTACATTTTTTGGTTGTAAGTCAGTTCCTGAGAGGAAATCGCTGAGTTAAGCTCGTCCAGTAAAAGTCTTTTGCCAAGATGATGACGAGGTTATTTTATAGATTAGCCTTGACACCTGCAGCTATTTTCAAATGGAGCCAGGCTGGACTTCCCCTCCTTCCCCCCCTCCCCATTCGCAGCCTCCTCTTTAGAAGCCGAGAAACAGATCCTGGGGGCCTAAAAGCCCTAATACAGTAGTGCAGACCATTATCCCTTTCTATGCTTCAGTGTCCTCATCTGGAAGGCGGCCCTGATGTGATGGGCCCCACCTATCTTATGAGGCTTGGGTGAGAAAGGTATGTGATGGCCCTTAACAATCTGCAAAGCACCATGATAATGTCAGTTGCTAGGATCATTCTTGGGTTCAGGATGCCTCTGAGCCCTGGGGACTGAAGAGAGAGAATAGGGAGAAAGGATGTCACTTGTGCAGCCTCTGGAGTCCAGGTTTTTAAAACAAACCCAGATATTAAGTCAACTTCAAAAGCAAACAAAAAACCAAAGAGCATAATTGCAGGTTGCACAGGCAGACTGGCTTCTGAAAAGATCTCAGTGTGCCGTGTAGAAGCCATCAGAAGGAGCAGAGCCACCTGATTAATACTGGAGGCCACCATTATTAACCATTTCTGTGTGTTGAGCACTGGGCTCTGGGGTTTATATGCATTCTCTCTAATCCAACAAGATCCTACAATGTAGGCAGGTTTTATCCCCATTTTGCAAATGAGGAAAATGGCACGTTTAAATAACTCATCTAGGAAATAACTAGACAGGAAGATTTTCATAAGGTAGCTTAAATTTCACCCAAGGGGCAGCTTTGGCACCTGGAACTCAGCTTGTGACCATACTGTGGGTGCAGGTCTCCTCCACTCCCAAAGAGGGGGGCAAAGAATGGCCCCACCGCCACCCACCACGGGTCTCTCTCTTCCCCAGCTAACATTTTTAGGAAGGAAGAGCTCCCAAGTTCTAGTCTTTGCTTGAAAATACTCAAGTAAGTTTCTTGCCCACTGGTTTCTCCCATAAGTATAAAACAAGGGGGAAAAAAAGGAAAACAGGCAAAATATTACAGAAGGGATACAATAATGATGCCAGCCCACCTTTCTAGGGAAATGCTTCAGGTGGCCATCTGTGAGGAGAGTACTGTCGTTACCCCACGGAGCCTGTGGGAAGGAACCTGCCAAAAGTTGCCCCACTTAGGCTGTATCCAAGTTGGAATTTCAATGCAGACACTGGGAGCCAGAGCCCAAAGGTTTGCCCACCCATCTCCAACTCCCTTCCAGCATAAGGAAGGCACACGCACCTGGGGAATTTTGCTGACACTGTCTCACAGGAATGCCTGGAATTCTGGAGCAAAGTAAGCTATGGACTGTCTGCATTTGGCACTGCAGATCCTTGTCTTCCAGGGTCAAGCGAGGAGCTGGTACACAGCAGATGCTCAATGAATGCAGGAATTAAGGAACGATCTAAGATACTCTAGATTTTTGATGGGAAATAAAGAGAATAAACCCTGAAATTAGAACGAGACCAAATTCCCTGATTCATTCCCCAGCTGCTCATGCACACAGGCCATGGGGTATGATGGCTGCACGGATGGATCCCAGACGACTTGGCCTTGCCAGGCTCTGTGTGGATTCACCACTGGCTATGCCCAGGGACTTCCCAACAAGAGTTATATGATGTTGCTGGTGATGCTGGCAAACAGAGCCAGACCACCTGTGACCATATCCTGATTCCACTGCCTACTATCTGTGCCTACTATTGGCTACATCACTTGACCTCTTTATGCCCCAGTTTCCTCATCTATAAAATGGGGATAATAGTAATACCCACCTCAAAGGGTTTGTGAGGATTAAATGAGTTACCACATATAGAGCACTTAGAGCAGTGCTGGTGGTTTAAGTGTCAGCTATTGTCACCTCCCTTCTTCCTCTAAGGATCCCAGTGCTCTTTTCTTACTCTGTTTCTCTGCCACGTACTGCCTCAGAATCTTATCTTGAGAGCTAGATGCCCAAGTACAGGACCATCTCTTTTCCATGTCCCTTCAAGGCCTGTGTCAAGGACACAGGGCAGGTTTAAATTGAGGAGCAACTGCCTTTTGATCAGCATCCTGGGGGTGGGGGGAGATCCCTGGAAGGTTCTGGGAAGAGAGGGAGACAAATGACAAAGTGGTGGGCTCACGAAAGGGGCCCTTGACAAATGACTGGGAGGACTGGGTGGACAGATGGGGAAGAGCAAAGGCCCCTGTCCTTTTATTGGAGAACTCCTTGTGGCTCCCTGAACAAGACAGTGGCTCCCCAGGGGCTGGGCTGAGGGTTGGTCTCCCTGGTTCTCTCTGTTGGGATGAGTAATATGGACCAGGGCAGAGGGTCTATATCAATCTAGCCCAGCAGAAAAATGAATGAAAATTGAATTCCCCAAGGAGAATCGGGGAGCTGTTATCCAGACAGAGATAAATCAAAGGATGCCACGGAGAAGGGGGAGAGCAGGTTTCCAATAGCAGGAGAATAATTAAGGAAACAGTTTCAAAATGCAAATGATGAAAGAGGGTTTGAGAGGCTGGAGGACAAGGAGGAGGTGACTGGCGATGGGGTGATGGGGAGCCGGGGTGGTGAGTGGAGAAAGGGGCTGAGGTTCAGAACTCCTGGCCTCAGAGGGTGAAGTCGCCTACTCCGGGAAGCTCCTAAAATGGAAGGGTTAGAAGACACAGGAGTCTGTGTGCAGAGTGGAAAGAGCGCCAGAGCCGGAGTCAAAGGCTGGATTTCATCTCCAGTTGGCTCTGCAACTTATTAGCAGTGTGACCTTAGGCAAACCACTTAACCTCTCCGCTTCCTGATAATCATACCCAAACCCAGCATGATTATGAAGATCAAATGAGATAAAATATGTAGAGGAAGTTTGTAAATTGTAAAGTGCTAGACAAATGCAAGCTATAATCATTTTCCTAAATTGGGTTTCTGAAGACCGTTCCCTCAGAACTGGATCCGCTGACGTGTTGGGGTTGGTTCCTGGACACTCTTATTGACTGACTGCCCTGACAGAACTTAGACCTGGGCAAAGCCACGTCACCGATGGCCCATCCTCTGGTGCCCACCCTTCAACTGAGTTGTAGCCTAAAGCCACAGGTCTGAGGTCTGCTCTAAGGACTATTGCTCCTGGGGGATCACCAGCTAGCCCTGGGGGGCCTTCACTGAGAACACCCCTGCTGAGTCAGCTCAGAGTTTAGGTCCACACAGATCCTCCAGGTAGTCTTCCTGTGGAATTCAGTGACTCCCCGCATTCTCTGGGGGGGAGAGACGACCTTAGCCCCTGTTAGCCTCAGCTTTTTCATCCTCCAAATAGGTATAACAATACCATTTATTGAATTGGAATGAGGAATAGATGGAATTATGCAGGTAGAAGCACTTACCTGAGCGCCTGGCACAGTTTCAAACTGTCAATAAATGTTAGTTGTTATTATTACCACTGTGTGCTGTTATATTGTTGTTATTGCTATCAGCAGCAGTAGGCACTAAAAATTCTATTCAAGGAAAGCTTTTCATTGGGGTTTCATCATTTGCAGATGGGAAAGCTGAGGCCCCAGGAAGGAAGTGAAATGCCTTGTCAGATGTATGGTGTTAATGGAAGAAGATGTTGAAAATGGGACCCAGCTCATACTTCTAGAAAAATCTCGAAGGTGGAAAGGGCATATATTGGCTGAGCTGCCTTGTTTGTATGAGCGGGGAGGCTTTGGGGTGCAGGGGAGCGGCTGCCCACAAGTTGAAGAACTGAGAACCAGCTGGACCTCCCAGGGCTCTTCTGCCACCGGATAAAGGTGAGAATGGCATCTGCTGAATCAGCACTGGGCCAGGAGAGTCCCCACCACAGCAATGCTGTCCCTCACCCAGTGACAGGCTAGTGACATGCAATGAAAAGAGGGCAGGACTTGGGCAGGCTCATACCAGGGCAGCAGAGCTGCAGAAAGCATTTTATTTCATTTTATTTCATTTTATTTGCATGTTTAAAATATAATTTTTAATTACAAAAGTACCACATATGCTGTCTCTATAAATATAAATTTATATAAATATTTTAAATATAACACAATCAGTATAAATATAATATAAATGTAATTTATTTTATGATAATGATAATTATAGATATCATATGTAAAACAAATATATATTTATATGTTATTAAATTATATATAAATATATTAAATATATGATATATTAAATATAATATAAATATTTAACATAAATATAATATAAATATTTTATCTTTTACTAATATTACTGAAAAAATATAAACACTTTACAGAAAATCTGGGAAAGAGAAAAAAGAAAAAACTTCCATAATACATCTCCCTAACACACTTTTCTCCCACTATAACATACTTTTCTCCCACTATATTATTGAACAACATTTTGACATATTTCCTTCCAGTGTTTTCTCAATGCTTTAGAAAATAATTTTCTTAGCTTTTTCTGCTTTATAAAATAATTGAGGAAACTTAGAAAAACTAAAAAACTACAAATATCCACTATACAGATAAGCACTTTTATATTTTAACATAGACTTTCTATCTATGCTGCTAAAATAATCCCCTGAACTTCATATTGCTTCATATTTACTTTTTTTTCTAATAAATCTCACTTTTCTACATTGTTAAATATTTTCTGTTGTATTTTCCAACAACAGTATAACATTCCATTTTATTTACTCTATTTAATAATCCCCTATTGTTGGATATATAGTTTATTCTCTTTTCAAAATATTATAAACATCCTTGTAATTAACTCTTTACAAACATTCTTGATTACATTCTGTGGCTAAATTTCTATATGGATTGGGTCAAATCCATCACATTTTTAGGCTATGAAATATATTGCCAAAGTGCCCTCAGAAGACATTGGTGCTCAGTGCGCCCCCACCAGAAAACTGTTTTCTAATTTCCCCACCCTCTAGCCAACGATGTGTATTATCATCACTTTTATCTCTGACTAACATTTTGGAAGACTTCTAATAGTGCATAAGTCTTTTTAAACATTTGGTATGTCACAAGCATTCCCATGTTGCTAGATTTCATAATTAGTTTCAATAATTGTATAACATATTACCAAGCAAATTTAATCCACGTCACTAAACCATTTTTTCTTTTGTTGGGTAGGAGAGGTTTTTTTTTTTCCCTCCAAACCATAATGTTGTAATAAGCATATTCATGTATGAAACCTTCCGCTTCACATTTTAGATTATTTCCATGGAGTAAACACTCACAAGTGGAATTCTATGAGCCACAGCGTGTGGAAAAAAACTAGGGGGGTTGATGCTACTGCCGAATTGCTTTCCTAACGGATTTAAGTTTATTAGCACCCAGCAGTATTTGTGAGAATACCAGCTTCGAAGCACTTTCACCAGCACCCAAATTCTAGGATTCCTCCCACCCCAGCTGGTCGTTTAACACACAAAACTGAAGAATGTACTATGATATTTTGATTTGCATGTCTTTGATGGCTAACGAGGCTGGCATTTTCTCGTGTTTACTAGTTACATGTTGGTAAAAAATTTTTTTTTCGTAAGCACTTAAAATGTCACCGGTTTTTTGCTTTTTTCTTGCACATTGACTCCAGTGTGCAAGAGGAGTCACCTCGCAGGTCAACAGGGCAAGAGATGATGCCAACCCAGTACCAGGACACATGAAAGTCACTGAGACTTCACTGAAGACAAATTCTAAGCGCAGATGGCCATGCCCTCCTCCCCCACCTTCTTGTTCGTCCCTCACCAACCCTGGGGTCCCTTGTTTAGGGACAACGCCAGGAGAAAAAGCAGGGGACGCTCTGAAGGTTTGGAGAGGGCACCCGGTCCCTTTTCCCACCCTAGCCGGACTTGACTAGGCTGAGAGGGCACATCTGTCTACACCTCTGGAACGAAATTCAGGATGGGGGTGTCGCGAGGGTGGGATCCGTAGGGCCTCGGGGTCCCGTGGCAAGGGAGGTGGGCTTCCCACGCATGCAGCCAAGTGGCGTCGAGCATCTGGTGAAGCACCAGAGAACCTCAGCGGCCACCTGCCCCAGTGGTGGGCCTTCTGTTTTACTTCCACCAGGAACGTGCGTTGAGAATTTTAAGTGTGCATGTGTGCCTTGTAAAAACGACAAGCCACACATGCTCCCTCGCTGGTTAGCCCGGGTGTCCGTGTGCGCGTCGCCGCCCTGCACGCACGAGGTCGAGAATTGTTCAAATCACCCGCGGTTGCAGCCGGCGAGAGACAGAGCGGTCTCTGGGGATCGAGAACAGGACCCAGCTGAGCCGGCGTGGCCAGAGCGGCGCCCGAAGCCAGGCAACCAGAAAGGTGCGGGGACCCGACGGGGCCGAGAAGGAGAGCGGACTCCCCGCGGCAGGCCGCGGTGAGCGGGGGCGCGCATCGGGGGTCCGCGCCCGGCCACCTCCGCGCACAGCCCCCGGCCGCCTTCCCCCGCCCGCCGCTGCCCGCTGCGTGACTCGAGCCTTCCTGGCCAAGTACGGGCTGTCCCTGGCCCAACCTCAGCCAGACGCGGGGGAGAGAGAGCAAGGGCTGGGAAGCGCCGGCGGGAAAGGAATTGGCCAGAGGAGAAGAGGAGGAGGAGGAGGATAGAGTCCCGGGCGGAGAGAAACCCCGGACCGATGGCGCGCGAGCGGAAGACTGCGTGCGGCCCGGGCCTTCGGAGGGTCTGCCCCGCCTTTCCCCATCCTTTAGTCCGAATGGAGGGGCAGTGGGGACACAAGCCTCAGGCCGGGTCCGGTTCCCCGCAAGACCCGAGGAAACCCACAAGCCCTGGGCGCAGCCGTCCAGGACCACCTGCTGCCGCGGCCGAACCCGCCGCAGTATTTATACCCAGGGAGCGAGCCCGCACGGCCAGGCGCGGGCGTGGAGGGGTGGGGGGGGGGGGAAGGGCCCGCGAGGCCCCGCCCCGTTCTATGCGGCCCCGCCCCCTGCCCTGCCCTCCACACTCGGGGCGCCGGGACCCCCACTCCGGCCCGGGTCCGCGGCCCGCTGCCGGGTGTGGGGATTGGCTGAAGGGCGGGCCTCCCTGCGGAAAGCGACGTCACGGCCGTTCCTGCAGTGTGAATGAATCAAAATGCCTGGGTGACCGCGGCCTCCCGGGCGGCCGGCACGCGAAGGGTGGAGGGGGAGGGGGAGAGCAGCGGGCGGGGGAAGGAGGAGGGGAAAAAAGCCAGAGCTGCAGCAACAGCGTCTCCTCAACCCGGGATGTGCACCTACCCCGGAGAGCAAGATCAAAGGGATTTGAAACAGACTGAGGACTGGCGGGGGGAGGGGGCCAGCCAGCCTGTGGAATCCTCCCGGAGAGGCGGAGGGTCTGGCTTCCACCGTGACTTCGGCGGCCTGGTTGGGTTTTGTATTATTATTTTCAAATTTCTGAATCCAGCTTAAGCGAGAGAGATCTCCGTAGACTGCGACTCCCTGGCTCTCGCTCCAAGATGATGCAGAGCGCAGCTGTCCCCGCGGAGGGGGCTGTCAAGGGGCTCCCGGAGATGCTTGGTGTGCCGATGCAACGTAAGACACCCCCCTTTCTCGCGGATTTAATTTGATAACAAGACAGCCAGCAGGCTTGGCCGGTACGGGGCGGGTCGGACGCTGCGTGTAGCCTGGACTGGAGGGGCCGGGCGGGGCGAGGGGCCGCCGGCCCCGGTGCAGAGGCGGTCACAGGGCAGGGGCACTGGCCAGAGTGCGTTTAAAGAGCTCTTGGCTTTTGGGGCCGAAAGTGAAAGCCCCCCGATAGTGCTCGAGGTCAGCCGTGGGTACCGAATCTCGCATCTCCAGCCCATTGCTTTTCTAGGAGCGCTGGGAGAGTGCTGTTTGGGGACTCCATGGGAAGGAGCTGAAGGCCAGGCCTGAGGGCTGGGGTGGTCTCTGTAAATCATCCTCCTTCCCGGGGTGACGGTCAAAGCTCGAAGTACCGCCTGTACAACTTCACCCCAGCTGGCGGGAAGTTGGAGAGCGCGTCCCCCGCCCCCGGGGCTGGCGGCGCAGAAGCCCAGGCCACACGCTCTGTCCCCGCGCGCTGGGCGTGCGCGCCTGGTGCGTCCTCAGCCGCTGCTGCCGGCGGCGCCTGCAGCCTGCGCCGCCGGGGATTGCCTGCTCCCAGTGAAGTCGACTCGCCATGTTCCAGCTAGCCGAGGAATGCAGGGGAGGGAGAAGCACCGGGACGAAGTTGTGAACTCGTCTTTGCGCACAGCCTTTGAGCACACGAGGACACAATCTCAGGATGGCTTAGACTCGGAAGGGGAGAGACTAGGTGTTTGGGCGCTTTGCTCGCCCACCCACTTTCTTTCCCGCGCCCGAAACTAGCAAGACCGAGGGAGCTCGAGGCGTGTTTATCCCCAGGTCTCTCTGTGTGTGTTTGGGTTTGCGCGCTCAGGCATTTTCCCGGAGGGAAGCTATCTATGTCCCTCACTCCCAAACGGAGTCTTCGATGGAGAATATATGCAGAGGTCGGAGCAGTTCCCGGGGCATCGCGCGCGCACGGCGGGCTCCTAGCGAGTCCTGCTCTGCAGGCTGGAGGGCTCTGCGTAACACCCCTGGGCACCGTGGAGAGGGAAGGGTTCCTTCACTCCGTTTGCCAAGGGGCTTTGCTTCCGCCCGCGATTTCTTTAGTGGAGCGGTAGCTACGTTCTCGAGGTTTATTTTAAGTAAATAAAATAATGGTGTCTACCTACGAACTAGGGCGCACGGCTGCGCCCTCCTGCGCCCTAGCTCTCCACCGCAGGGATTCTGCTTGGACCATATCTCAAAGGGCAGGGTGGCGAGCGTACGTCCTGGGCTTCCCTGGGAAGTTTTTGAGAAGGAACTAGAAGGGGATAGCTTCGCCCAAACCGATTTAGGTTGTTTTTTTGGCTATATCCTGCAGTTATCCATTGTCTTTTCCTGTCAACTGTTGGCAAACAGTTCCACGTCGGCACCGCGTCTTGGGAAGTTTACTGCTGACCTAGATGTATCTGTAGAAGGCATTAGGGGTTCGCTGCTGCCCTTGCTGCCCCCACCCCACCACGCGCAAGGAGTGGGTTCTCAGCCCCTGCACAAACAGAACCACAGAAGCTGGCAAAGGAGCTCCAAGTCCTTAAGCCGATTGTAGCTCTGCGTGAGTGAGGGGAGTGTGTGAGTGGGCAGAAGGCGTGTGTGTGACTCATGTCCTTGTTACCTGGTAAGTCTGTGCTTTAATAGTTGTGGTCCTTAGGTGGACTGTCAGGACCGCAAAGAAGGAAGGGTGGGGGAAGACTGCTCTGACAGCCTTTTTCCAGGATGGTCCGCGCACACTCTTAGATTGTCTCACTTTTTGTTTCTCTTACTCAGAGACAACTTTGATTTCCACCTCAAAACCTCAATTTCCTAAAATGCCTAGAGCTTGCTTTCAGAGCTACAGTTCACCAGGGCTCGAGTTGGGGTTCCAACCATAGAAAACTCTGTGAGGCAGAACAGGACTCTGGTCCCCTGCGCCCAGCAGAGGCAATGCCCAACCAGGAGAGGTTGGTCTGCCCTTCCTTTTGTCTTGTCCTGGTTCTGTGGTCTGGGTTGCAGGGGGCAATGGTCAAAAATGAGGGGCCCAATCCAGGAAGATTTAGGAGTCCAGCTTTTTTTTTTTTTTTTTTTTCCTTTGGGGATGTGCATGGAACATACCCGCTTCCAGCAGATGCGGCTTCTGGCCATTAAGCTGTTGGTGCTGGGAACTGGGCATAGGTGGGGCGTGGTCCCCTCACACACATAGACACCGCCATTCTCTTTTATGGGGCAGGAGGCCCACTGGCCTAAGAACTCCGGGTGGGGTGGGGGTTGGGGGCATGCCCTTGGGCCTCAGGGGAGAAGGGTCATCCCAGGTCTGTGAGTGTTTAAACCTTGGGGGAGAGGAGAGAACAGAAAGGCTCTCCCGCAACGGTTCTTCCAACCCCACAACTGGAAGATTTGGGTTGTCCCCCCACCCCCAGCTGGACATACACAGACACATATTCATTTCTTCACTCTGAGCCACCACAGATGGAGCACTTCAGAGCACAGATGTGGGGATCCCCCATCCTGGGTCCTTCTGGTGCCCTGGCCTCATAGGGGCGTGTTAGGGATTTGAATCCAGTTTGCTTCACCTGCAGTCGGAATATTCTTTTGGGCTTGGCTGAGTTACACTCCCTTATGGAAAACATTACCAAGTAGTGTAAGAAATTCTCTCTTGGCCTTCTTGCTTGCTCTTTGCCCAACCCCCCCACCCCCCCACCCCCACCCCCCATCCTGGGCGGACTTGTTAGTGTGGTTGACCCCCTCCTGCTTCCCTGAGGTGGGGTTACAGGGCTGGTAAGAGCATCGCCAATTCGACAGCGACAGGCAGCCCAATGGGGCCCACGCCAGGCTCAGACTTTTCGAGAGGTGCTTGAGGATCTTCATCTGATTGAGGGGCATCAGCGTGGGGCAAGAAAGCTCGGGAAGAACGGAGCGAGAGGAGTCAGGGAGTGATCCCGGAGCAACCTGGGGTAGAGAAGTGGAGCCCCACCACCTTAAATCTTCCCCGGGTTGCCGTGCATCCCGGCTTCTGCCTCTGGGGTCAGTGTTTTCTAAGGAACTCAACCCCCCCTCTCCTTACTCTGGGTGGCAGCTGGGCTGTTAGTAGGAGACTGCACCCTCGAGGTCACGTCCAGCACGGCCCAGGTCACATCCAGCATTGTCCGGAGGGCCCTTTTGAAAAATTTGGGTGTTCCCCCCCTCCCGCAGCCAGGTGGATAGGTTCAGAAAGGGACCCTGTTCTAAGCTAGTGGATCCCAGCTACTTAGCCCACACTTAGGGTCGCGGGTCTCTCAGGAATTCTGGGCACAAACTGCTAATGCCAAGGTCTTCCCCCTCCCTCCGGGCTGTAGAACGCCAAGGTCTGAATTCTCACAGCTCCCGACCCAGGGCGTGGGGGGGGGGGGGCAGCGTTGGATGCGGTGATCGCCTCCCGATCTTCCTCCGAACCTGTCTGCTCCCTGAAATCATCGGTTTCCACACGCATTCGGGCCCTGCTGGCCCCTCTTGCACGCCAAGACGCCGCGGAACAGTAAGGGACATACAGGGAGGGCGTTTTATCCACCCTTTGCCTTCGGTTTGGGCCTGTTTCCCACACAGTCTCCCAGGGCACCGAGCGAAAGGACAACGGCCCCGACGGCCCCCGGATTGCTGACTGGAGAGCTGGCCCACCGGGCGGGAGGAAGGGGAAATCCTCCCGGTCCAGGCGCGGAGTGATAGATGGGTAACATGTCTGGGACATCTCCCGTCCCACCCTTGTCTCCTAAAATATCTACTTCTTGCAGCTCTTGCGAACCCTGAAGCTGTGGGAAAAGGGTATTTGATTTTGTATTTGGTAGGATCTGGGTGAAGAACTTCTCTAGGACGCCCCACCACCCTTTCTTCCCTTCCAGGGTGCGTGGGGGAAATCTCGCAGCACCGATCGAGTCAGAATCCCCGCCCCCGAACCTCTCTTCTTTGCAGTCCATTTCTTAAGGGAATGAATGGACTCCTTTCCCCGGGGCCAGGAGTTCTTTCAAACTCTGGAGCAGCGATTCGAGCTTCTTTCCAGTCCTGCCTTCCCTGGTGGTGCCGGAAAGAAAAACAAGAAAAAAATTTATTATATGATATATATCTCCATGTATTATATATATGGAGAGACAGAGAGAGATATTGATTGATTCAGATTCCAATACAGAAATTCAGACAGCAGCCCCGGGCACCACAAATCTTCCCCACGTCAGAAAAATACTGTCAGGCGTGAGCCAACTTTTAAAGGTCAGACGGGTGGCTGTCCCCGCCGGCAGATTCGGGCCTTTACGGGTTGGGGATTCAGATTCCCTAACCCCGGGGATCCCACCCCAGCCTCGGGCCAGAGCTTCGCACCGCCCAGAAGGGAATTTGGAGAAAGCCGGGTGACCACGGCGGCGCCTCGTTTTCGGAGGCGGGTGGCCGAGGACATCCGAGGGGCGAGCGGGCTCTGGCCTCCCGCGTTCCACCGTCTGGATCAGAGAGGACAGTGAAGGCGGAGGGGAGCCCTCCTTGGCAGCGCGCGACCCCAGTGCGCTCAGGGATCGGAATTAACGATTTCACCCGGACAAGGAGCGGGCGGCCGGGGCGGGTGAGGGGCGAAGGTCTGCAATGAGCGGTCCCCAGTGTCCGGGGAAGATGGGAAGTCGGGACTGAGAAGAGGCAGCAGGACCTAACTCGAGTTGTTTCCTCGCTTGGCCGCAGTGCGGGCTCGTGGAAAACCAGCGCCAGGCCGGGCTGGGCGGGAACGGCGTCCTCGGGTCTGGGAGCGCGACCTGCGTGACCCCGGCGCGACCAGGGCAGAGCTCCTCCGCCCCGCGGGTAGGCGCAAGCCTGCGTGGCCCAGGAAACTGGCGATACATTCCTTCAACAGGCGTTTGCCGCGCACCTGCGGGTGCTGTGCGCTCACCCGACGCTTGCCCTGGATGTTGGAGGGCTTGCTAGTGGAAGCCAGTGCGGACAGGATGGCCTTTCTGGGGGAGCCGGCTTTACGCGCGCCACGTCCCGCAGCCCGAGACAGAGGCCGCGGCTGCGAAGGGGGCAAAGGGCGGACGACCTCTGTCTCCACTGCGCGCCCCATTCGGCATTCCCGCGCCTTGGCCCTTTCACTATCCAACCTTGCCGGGTCCGTTTCTCGGTTGACTATCCTGAGCGGGCCGGAGCGAGCCGGGACTGGCCAAGGCCGCGACCCGGCTCCCGCTCCCCTTTGGAGCGGGGGCAGGACGGCCCGCGGGGAAAGGCGCGGTAGGCGGGAGCGTCGACTGCGTGCCCAGCCGAGGGACCCCCGAAACCTCTCTTTCTCCCCATACTCATTTCTCAGCAAGCATTTGGGAAGACAAAACTAAACTCCAACTCCAGCGGCTCAAGCCTTTCCAGGACTTTAATCCTTGGAAAGGATTTTTTTTTTTTTTTTTTTTTTTTTTCCTATTTGGGGAGCGGCTCCTCCAGCACGGATCCTGGAGGCAGCCAGCGGGTCCGCGAGGTTCGGGCACCCAGAGCGCCGTGCCCGCCTTCGAGCCTCGGCCCCGGGCCCTGTTCCCAGCACTGAGCGGACCTCGACGAGCCCTCGAAACGTGGCGGGCTCAAGGGAGATGAGGCCTCTACCTGGGCAGCTGATGAAGTAAATTAAATTCGACCTGGAGGTGTAGTTGGTGCCACAGTGTGTCGGGAAAGGCGCAAGGGCGCCGGCCGCAGGCCGCACCTGCCTTTCGGAGGAAGCCGCGGCGGGCGGGAGCCCAGCGCCGGCTTCAGTCTGGGGCCCTCAGAGGTTGACTTCCTCCAGGACGGGACTTTTTTTTTTTTTGTTTTTTTTAGACGGCAGAGTGAATATCCTTTCAAGGGATCTGAAGGGTGAAACTAATCAGGAAGGAGAGGAATTATTAGCCAAGCCAGGACGGGATAAAACCGGGAACTACAGGAAGTTGAAGGAAGACCAAATGCTAGGTGTACCTTCCTCTAGACACGCCAGAAACAAAGCGGGGGGTTAAGGCAAGAATGTTGTCTGAGTGCTCTGGGGATTAGACCAACGCGAGTCCTCAAGCCGGCTTGGAGACCGCCTACAGCCCTGAAAATACCACGGTCCGTTTTTTAAAAATCGAGTCCTCCTGGAGGTGAGGTGGGGGTCGAGGGAGGCAGGGAGCCGGCAAAACAATTTCTTTCCAGTGAGTAGACAAAACACGGCCCACGCGGGGCGTCTTCGGTTCTGAACACTGACCTGCTGACCCCCGCTGACCAGGTGTAGACAGCCTCAAGTCCTAATATTCCCATTGTCCTAACTTCCCATTTGCCTCGGATTTCATGCCCGTTCACTGTGTGCTACAGTCAATTAGTGAGTACTTAGCACCGCGTTAGCAGGCAGAACCCAGAGGGACACCCTTGCTGAGGAGGCAGCTCTGGAGGAAGGGGAGGAGGGTTGCACCTGCAATTGTCCAGGGATGGAAAATTAGTTAACAGGGACTAACCTTTCCCTCCGGTTGTTAAAAAGACTGCTTTGAGCCTCTTGTTTTGGTCAGCAAGGATGGATATTTGGTGGATTTCTCTGGCTGGGAAACTAGTCTCCTCCAAATTGAAGAGTTGTGGTTGGGGAGGGTTGGTGGCCTTCGATGGAGGGTCCTTGTGTCATTGCTTTCATTTAGGGAAATTTATCAGGATTAGAGCCGAGAAGCTTCGCAATGCATAGAAACTTGGAGCCAGTTTAGCTGTTGACAGGGTGAAAGGAATAATACCACCTACTTTGGGAAGCAAGGTTGGAAACGGACTGGACCAGCAGTTTGCGGTGGTAGAACCAGACACTGGGGTTGGAGATGGTGGGGGCGGGAGGGGGAAGGGTTCAAGTTTACTTTTGTAATGATTTTCTGCCTTTTTTTCCCTCTTAGAATGAGTGTTAACAAGGCCCACGGCACAGATGTGAGCAAACAAACAGGGTCTACTGCTTTTAGTAAAATCCCATCGTGGTTTACATGTCTGCCTTCATTCTCATTCTCTTTCTCTTCTTCCTTTCTTCCCTTCCCCAGTTCTTCCTTCCTTCTTTTGTGAGGTCTCTGGTACGCGCATGAATTCACAGCACAGGGGGTTTATTGGGGGTTGACTCTCTGACCGGCTGCAGGGTGGTGGGATCCCTTACCTTCTTTTTCGTAGTGTTTGGAGGCAGGGTAGTTTCTGGGTCCAGAGCCAAAGCCTCCTTGCAGCTGGGCTATTGTTGTTTGTGGTAGGGAAAAGTCACCTGAAACAGAGGCTGCTGTGAGATGAGATTTTACCTTTTTTTAGGTCCTAAGCTCTATAGGAGCCCTGATCAAAATGGAGCACAAATCAGCCATTGTGAGGCACTACTGTTGGAAGTAGGTGGACAGGTTGGGTTTAATTGGCAAAATTAGAATTGATTCTCCCTTGGAAAATGTACTTCGGGTGAACTGTATGAACGGCGGATTGGAAAATCATCTTGGGAGGCAAATCTAAATCCTGTTGTTATTTTAGTGGGTTTCTTTTCTCAGATTTCCTCACCCTCCCCCCTGCCCTCCCTCCGACAGTCTGGGGCTAGCCACAGATGTTTTACTGTGGTATCTCACCCCCAAATGCCTTTAAAGTATAATTTACTTTAATTATAATGTTAGAGGGTTAAGGGATTGGTTCTGGGAATGGCTTAACAGAGACAAAACTTGCAGCCAAATTAATTGAAAGTTTCTTGTTACGAGGGAGAGATTGCCAAACATATGGAATACCGCTCTGGAATGAGACATCAGAAAAATACATTGTGGAGATTTAGCAATGACTAAATGTGAAGATGGAGTGGAAATAGAGATGTGCCTACAGCGTTTCCGTAGACTGCCAGTCATGGTTTAATGGGCTTTTTCTGTTTTATTTGCAATTACTGAGAATATCCAATATCCTACTGAAGAATATTATTTCTGTGTCAATATCTAATTTAGAACATAATCCCACACCTGCAGATACATATCTACATTATGTATTTTATTTACTACAGGACTGCTTCTATTAAAATGTGATCCACATTCAGCCTTAAAATGGTAACATCGAGATTGTCTCCAGGATACTTCTTGAATCTGATGTTTATATATTGAAGAGGTTACTGTTTTCTGAGCTGCTTGAGCAGAAAAAGAACAAAAGAGGTAGTCAAAGGGACCCCAAACCACCAAAGGAAACAAGTAGGATCTGGGTGGGAGAAGGATTTTGAAAGAGGAGTGGAGGCAAAAAACATTAGGTATGATCATTTCTGATATGAGAAGGCTTTTCTGACTTTTTTCTAGTTGTTAGTCATTTGTCCACACACACACACACACACACACACACACACACACACACACACACACGGAAAAACTAGAAATGAGATGAACCATTTGAAGGTTGATGTATTTTTTAAGTATATAAGCAAATATAATTCTAATACAGAATATGATTTACCTTAAATGCAATACCAGGTTTTTTTTTTTATTAAGGTTTTCTCAGGATTGTTGTGGCTTTCACTGCCATCACAAAATACTACAATGTCCAATGCACCTTTGCTTCTTAAGTTTTGAAGAATTAATATTGGAATTTTATGCTTCAGTTGTGTTGTTTATGAGATAATTCTTACTAAGTTATGAAGAAATGTATAAAATATTTGGGAAATTTATGTTATGGTCTCTTTAACATGCATGGGTTCAGAATAGGGGAAAATATGAAAAAAAAAGGAAGCTATAAATTGTTCAGTAAAAACAAATTGTCCTTAATAGGAGGATGGGAAATAAAGAGCCAGGACAGCAGGGGGGGGGGGGCGGGGGGGGGGAGCCCAGACACACAGAGTCATGATTTGTCATATAAAACTGCATCCTGGACCTCCTGTTCGTGGACTGCATAGATGAATTAATCCTCGGTTCCTTCCACCACAATTGTCAGGTGATTTAAAAGGGGAGTTGGGACCAGAAAACAGGATTCTCCTGTCAGTGGTGGTGGTGGCAACTTTGAATTGAAAAGCTTTATTTTTGAAATGTGTGTCCAGTACTAGAACTTTTAATTAATTTAATTTTAACTCTACCACTGTTAGAATTCTTAGAGTTGGAGATTCCAGAAGCTGGCCTTGAGTTTTGGCAGGCATGGTCCCATGCCTGGTATGTCCTGTGGTCATATGTCGATACACTTTAGAATTAGTCACTCCCAGACTAAATCAATAAGCCCCCACGGAGCGGACTTTCCCTAACCTGCCTTTTTTAAACCATCTTCCTTCTTACTCTGGGAACCTTAGATAATGGGCAGCAATGTTTACCATTCATTGACTGTTGTTTTCTCTCCTTATATGTGGGGAAGGAATGGAGAATTCTAAGAAAAACAGTATTTTTGCACAGTATTTCACTTGTATGTGTGTTTTCTTTAAGTCCCATTTGGCTTCTTTTTTTCAGTTTTAAGTCAGTAAAGAAACTTAACAAATATAAACAAATTCATGTATTTTTGAAAACATATATCGGCCAAATGTTATTTAAGATGATCTCAAAAACCACTCACTTCTGGAGTTTGGAGCAAAAGGGTTTGGAGCGAAAGCCACTGGCTTTTGTGTTAGAAGCCTTGGTCTTCAGTCAGCTCCAGAACCTGTCCCAGACGAAAAGAAGCCTCTAGCCTCAGTTTGTGTCCCCACAGTTTTTGTCCCCAGCTGTGTCCCTTTAGGGAAGCTCTTTCAAGTGTAGATGCTCACTTTTACTGGGTTTCTGGGAAGAGTAAATAAATGCGCGAGCAGATTTGCAAGTACTTGACAAAGTTCAGAGCTGGGGCAGTCTTAAAGACCAGGATGTTCCCAACTGGCAGATGGTGCTGCCCTCACTGGCTGGAGTGCTCCTGGGTGTCCCAAGAGGGGCCGAGCCTACTGGGAGTGTCCCGGGATCTGTGGACCGGGAGCCCCAGAAGCGTCTCCCACAGACGCTGGCCCCCTATCCTGAAAGAAGCCGGGGACACCTTGGCATGAGTATGAGGGTGTTAAGTCAGATTGTGAAACAAAAAGAGGGACTCTGTCCAAAGGGCAGTCAAAAAGTCTCGTGGGACTCCAAGGTGGAACATCAAAGTCCAAATTTTAAGAAATATTAATCTGATCTGGGGGCATGGTTAAATGAACATTATTCCTAATAGCACACAATAACTTAGTTTTAAAATATTAAGATATTCATCAGCATTATGGTTCCAATAGAACTATCTGAAATACCAATTCATTTTCCCGGAAAGATGCACTTTCTTCAATACATTTTAGAAGTTATTGTCAAGTGTGGTTTTCTAGCCTTAGTCTCTCTGGTGGAAAAAATGGTTTTCCTCGCCTTGTTGTTCTTTCGTGATGAGAGATAGAAAACACCATTTTTCAAAGAATTAAAATCGATCAAACAAACACACGCAAACCGTCTCCAAAATGTTTCAGGGTGGCCCCTGGTTCCTTGAGAGCAGTTTCTTGGAAATGAAGAAACGTGAGTGGGGAATAAAAATGCACAATACTTTTTATATGTCATGGGGAGGGGGAGTTGTAGGGGGGCAATTTGGTCCACCACAGACCACATCAGACCTTTCGACTGACCTCCCCTACTTCCCAGTTTTCTAAAACTTCACTAATGGAGGAATTTGGGGATTTAAAATGGAACCCATCTTCGGATGGGCCACTCTGAAAAATAAGCCCGTCATGCCCATACCACAGGACTTTAGGTGATTTGAGGGCTGGGCATCATGTTATGGGTTTTATAAGCTCCCTTCATGAAGAAGTAGATTAAGGTTATGGGCAAAGAAAAGGTTTTTAGCCATTTCTTATCAAATAAGAAATAGTCACTTTTCCATTGGGCATTTAGATATCTCCAAGAAAAACACTCGAATCCTCAGTTGTTAATTTGAACTCAATCCACTCTTACCTGCATACATTACGGCAGAAGTGGAGTGAGCTCAGCTGGTTGGGGGTCCTAGCCTCCCTGTTCTCACCATTGACATATGGGGAGGGCACCAAGGTCTGGCAAATTTGCCCTCATTTGATGGAGAAAAGAGTCTGCCAGATTTCTTTATGCCAAATAGACTTAACCTTGTAATGTTGCATTATCTGCTATTTATACTCTGAGATTATGTTGATTAGAAAGGGGTATACATCTTCCAGATGCTTTAGAACTAAGGGGATGGAGGAGAGTTTTGAGTGTTGTGTGTGTGGGGAGGGTATTGATGGAGGGGGAGATTATATTGAGAAATAATGAAACATGAAATAATTTTAATGTACTTTAAGTATATAAATTCATCTTGTTGGCAACTGGCCATGGGAGAATGGAAAAGGGAGCTGCCATTGAGCTTGGACAATGGTATTATGGGGCCAGGTGTTTTATACTCATTCTCTGAAGTGATCACACAGCAACCCTGAGAGACTGTGTTATCATCTCTGTTTTCCAGGTCAGGAAACTGGGGCTCAAAGACTGTAAACAGTTTGTCCAAGATCATATATATGGTAGACTCCGATCTGAACCCGGGTCTAGCAGACTGTGATCTGGGCTTTATTATAAACAGTTTGGCAGACCCAAAGATTTGAAGATCTAAACTCCAAGCAGAACTGAAAACTTTCAAATTCTCCCAAGAGTTTTCTAAAAGAATAGTTGAACAAAACGTTTCCACTTCGCCCTAGCTTCCTGTATCACTCAATGCCCGCTTTCCTCGCGGCCTCGAGGTTGGACAGCTCCCTTATTCAGAGATGGCTTCCTTTCCATAGACAGAGCTCGACTTCGGAAGAATTGGCTTTTTTCCAGAACGGCGATGCCTCAGCCTGTGTGTGAGGAAGCGTGTGTGTGCAGGTTTATGTGTATGTGTGACTCTGTGTAAGTACTGTGGTGTATGTGTGCTTGTGTACCCGCGAGTGTGTGTGTTAAAATTGTGTGTCTAAGTATATGCAACGATGTGTATGTGTCTGCGTCTATGTGAATGTGGTATGTGTGAGTGCCTTTGTGTATGTCTCAGGGTGTATCTTTGTTCATTTGTGGCTGTGTGTGTTTCTCTATGTGTGTTAGGACGCATATGTGTGTTTGTGTCATGTGTGTCTGTGCGTATACTGTTAAGTAGGTGCGGATATGTGTGTATATCTGACTATGTGCATATGTGTTTATGTGAGTGTGGGTGCAGGTGTCTGCATGGCGAGCAAGTGTGTCAAGGCAAGCCTGCTTGTCTATACAGCTGCTCTGCCTGTGTTTAGGTCTGTGCTTTGAGCCATGTCACTCTGTAGGACTGAGAGAAGCTTCTGGGCCTCGCCGATGGGGAGTGTATTGTACTGTGTGATCCAGCATCTCCCCGGATTCCTTGGCTGTTCCACGGGCTTTGCTGTCTTTTCGTGACCAAGCTTCCTCTCCGCAGAGTCCCAGCAGAGAGCATCACCAAAGAACACTTGTGTGTGGATAAGAGAAAAATTTTCATTTAAAATGAGATGACTCTTTATAATCAGGAACTGAGTTTATAGATTAAATTTTGTCTTAGTGACTCCAAGGGCCTGCTTAAATACCAGTTTTGAAGGTGGAATTTTGTGATGTCAAACACCGCATAAAAAGTACGTCGAATTTACTGGGGATTTGGAAATCTTCTGGCTCCTTGGAAATTTTGGTTACAACTTAATTTCTGGTACGAGACCTACATAATCTCTGTCCTGTTCAGGCTCTCTGAATTTAAAAATAATAATTTATTGGAGGTTTTAAAAAAGGCTCGTGTTGCTGCTCCTGGAAAAATTTCTAGATAGCTTACATTTCACACTAATCAAAATAATTACATGGAGTGCTGTCACCTGAAGTGTGGGATCTGAGTTCACAAGTCTCCACCCCCTCACAGGCAGGGATGAATCTGAACTTGACAGATGCCATCAACAAGCTGGCACCTTGCAGCTGGGTGGAGGGGATCAGCAGGACAGGGGCTCCTACTTCCCACCCTCGGGGCATTCGGTGTCCGTCCCATACAACACATGCATCCTCTGTCCAAAGGATCTAAATCTATGTCTCAAACATTTCCATCTGCCCAATTGTTAAGAAGCAACAGAGGCCGGCGGCTCATCTACTCCTTTGTCACTGGACACAGAGCAGCTTTGAGACTACCTCTCTGCCTCCATTTCCCCTCCATAAAATGACAGGGTAGAGCCAGCCAGGTGAGGCATGTCCAGATCCCTCCCGCTCTCAGGTTGGGTTTAGCCAACCTTAAGCATAGGCTCCTGGTTCAAATCCCCGTTACCCCATTGTGGGACTTGGGGCACTTTGCTTCACCTCTCCAAGGCTCAGTTTTGTCATCTGTAAAATGGGGATAACAACACCTTCCTCACCAATTTGTACAGATTATTGACGTAATATACACCCAGGACCTGGCAGAGTTCACGACAGGCTCTTGATGTCTGGTTTTACCATTACTGGTATATTATGGATCTCTTAAATCATTTCTAGGTTACTTTTGTTTTTAAAAATGCCACTCCCCTCTCAAAATCTACATTGGAATACAGTGTGAGACGTTTTTTTTGTTTTTGTTTTGTTTTGTTTTTTAACTTAAAAATCACCTCGGTTTGACCCTCACATTTTTGCCAAACTCGAGGACCCCAGTTTGGCCCCAAGGCCGCTGAGAACCCCCAGTTTGGGCAGCACAGATGGACTCAGCAGGGAGCATCCCTGCAAGCCGGAGGCTGAGATGGCTTGTCTGTCTGCTTTTCGTGTTGTTCCTAAACGTGATGTTGTCTCCGTTTCCAAGCCTCTAAAACTCCCCTGCCCGCCCTTCCCTGCATACATTAGCCTTAATGTATTCTCTCTTGAATACTCATCATATTAAGGCTCCCGGTAGATACCTAGCTCGAAATAAATTTTATGAGCACACATCCTCGCCCTCATCCCCATGCATTTGCGGCCGGCAGGAGAAATACAGCCGTATCTTTCCTGGAGGCAAGGCCAGACAACAATTAGGTGGGAATCGACGCCCTCTGGCCGCCGAGCCGGGCGGGGTGCGGGAGGGAGCCGGCGGGCGCACTCCCCGCGCCCAGAGGACGGTTCTCCGTCCGGGTTCTCCTAGGGTTCAATCGCGGGCACCGGCGGGGTACCCGGCCCTCGGACTCAGCCGTTCGCTCACACAAAGATGCCCCTAGCGGGCCGTGTCCCCGCGTCCCCGATGGCCCCGGGCGGCGGTGCTCAGCGGGCAGACGGTTGCACACGGTCTGGGACCTGGGACGGGCTGGTGGGCACGGGTTCCTGCCGATCTGCGAGCCACTTCCGTGCGCGAGGGCCTCGGTCTTCTCTCCCCTCGCGTGCAAAATGGTGCCAGAGCAGTGCTCCTCCACACACAACGCCTTCCTCCAGCCCCTGGCTTGGCGGCTGCAGCGGCTCCGAACGCCAACGCGCGGGCAGGAGAAACCGCGCCCGCGCGCTGCGTGAGCGCCTTTGCACGAGTCGCCCCCCCTCCCCCACCCCTCGCAGGCTGGCCTTGTCACACGGCGGGAGCCCCTGGTCATGCACCCCTCGCTCCTCAGTCTCCTCTCTGCTTATCCAGATGTCTCCACTGCTAAGGCCCCCTGCTCCTGGACTTCTTCCTGCTGCTCCAGGGACGCCAGTCCTGATGGTCCCGGAGAGAGGCAGGGGTGTCGTTGTAGTGGGAGGAGCACTACCTGTCTTGCGGACACAATCTGAGCCTCCACAGGAGCGTGGGGACATCTGTGCAGCGATTCCCGATCAATGAGATCAAGCGCATGAACGTGGGTCCCTAACTTTCCTTCCCCTCAGCCACAGCAGCACCACACACAACACACACTGACTGCAATTATCTCCTAGTAACAGCAAACCTTTATTGAGCACCTACTGGATACTGGCCCTGTCCTACAGTATTGATCCACTTACTCTTCATAACAATCCTGCCCGGGACTTCTGTCATCCTCACCCCCACTCCTCCTTGTTACAGATGAGAGAACCGGGCAGAGAGAGGCCAAGTAATTTGTGGAAGGTTAAAAAGCAGAGCCAGGGTTCAAACTCAGGCAGGCTGCCTCCAGAATCCATGATCCCACCCTGTGTCCTACCCATCCCCCCTTATTTGATGGAGATTCCTGTGGCTGTCCTGTGTGCTTAGTACCTTGCTGGGGACATCAGAACTGTTTGGTAAGTAACTTGGTAGCTGGTTGGTTGAACATTTTCTTTGTCAAAGAGGAAAACTTCAGAGATAGAAAAAAATGCCATATGCCCTGGGACAGGTAGCAAATGTCCAGACCCATGCATCTCTGTCTCATTGTGGTTCCTGTAGCTTCCGTGGGGCATTTTGGTGTGAGAATGGGGTCAAAGGGCAAGGCATCTAGTGGGTCTGACTTTCAGGCAAATGTTGGTAGCTGCTGAGGCCAGAAAGGGGAACAGACTGGGTTTGGGGGTTACTGTGCCCAACACCGACATTTGTGTGTCTGACACGGTGATGTCATTTAGTGAGTGTCCCCATAGCCTGTCTACAGGTTTGAGACACAAATGATTTAGAACTGGAGAGAGCTTTCTTTCTACATAGATGTGTTCAAACTTTGTCCCCTGTGCTTTGAGGCCAGTTCCCTTACATTAATACTTTTAAATTATATCACACCGACAAAGATGATATGAATCAAGAATGTAGGATTCCGGAGAGATTTGGTTTGTTGATATTTTGGAGTGCACGGGAGAAGCAGGTGAACTGTTTCGAAGTGAGCTTCTTAGAGAGGATTTGATCCAATATTTATGTAGTGATACATATCCGTGGAGCTACTCGTGTGTACCAGGCACTGTGCTAGGCGGCTGGGATACATAGCTGCAAAAGAAACATTATTCTGGCCCCGGGAGGATCTCCCCCTCCTAATAGGAAACACTGGGTGCATTGGATTTCAGTTCCCACGTGCCTCGTTGACCAGTGACCTTTGTGCAGTGCACAGCCTGCACAATTATACGTGGCAGCCCTAAGGGTCTGGGTTCTGTCCTTTCCCTCCAGTGGGACATGAATCGGGAAGAACAGGAAGGCATCCACACAGGGTCTGGTCCGGTTAGCCGTGCTGTGTGGAAGGCTCACTCTGCCTTTCTCTCCTCTCCCCACAGAGATCCCTCAGTGTGCCGGCTGCAACCAGCATATCCTGGACAAGTTCATCCTGAAGGTCCTGGACAGACACTGGCACAGCTCTTGCCTCAAGTGTGCAGACTGCCAGATGCAGCTGGCGGACAGGTGCTTCTCCAGGGCCGGGAGCGTCTACTGCAAGGAAGACTTCTTCAAGTAAGCCAGAACCCAGGGTGCAGCCTCCCTCCCATGCCCTGGTCTGTATCTGCCTCTCCCCGCTGGGGGTGGGGGAGAGAGCTGGCAGAGGGCTGGAGCCAAACTTCTGCAGGGGGGCCGACAAAGGATTCCGGCGAATCCTGAAGGGAATGCTCCTTCTTGGTGTTGGTTTCTTGGGCCACGTGGCTTTATCACTCCTGCCACTTTCAGGGTGGCTGCTTTGAGTTTTGCACCTCGAATCTAGAGGAGTCTTCGTGGCTGCTTCGGGGCCCCAGAGGCTTGGAAGAGTTGCTCCTGGTCGGGGTCAAGCCAGGCTCTGTTAGTGTCATCGCTCTCAATGAAAACATGATGAAGAGGCAGTTTGATGTGACGGTTAAGAGCCCAGACCCTTGACTGGGTTTGAATCCCTTATTAGCTGTGTGCTCTTGGGCAACTTACCTAACTTCTCTCTGCCTCTGGTTGCTTATCTATAAAATGCGGCTGCTAATCATAGTTCCTACCTCACTGCATGGTTATTAGCTTTGAATGGATCAATATGTGTAAAGTCCGTAGGACAGTACCTGACACCTGAGTGTTAGCTTTTAAGACTGTCCTCAATTCCTTCTGGGGTTGGATCCATCCGAAAAAGTCCTGCTGGTCATGGAGAGGGGACCTTCTAGAATTTATCTTCTGTGGCATTTCGTCTGGGGCTTCTCTCCCGGAACCCCATTGCCCGGGGCACTCAGGCTGGTGCCTCAGCTCACCTGGACCAGCTGGTGACAGCAAGACCAACAACAAGAGAAGGGAGGTGTCCATCGGTGACGCAGAGCCCAGGGTGGGTGGCCCACGGGGGTGCGCTGAGGGGGGCGGGGCTTCTGGGGAGGCTCGTCAAAGCCTGGAAACACTTGGCACAAATGAGCAAGCCTCAGAGGGGCGGCATGCCTCCTTCAGAGGTCATGTATTCTGCACAAAGGGAGGGGACATGGGGACAAATGCCAGTCCTGGATCCAGGACATGTTTCTCCCAAATCCTGCCAGGGTTGAACTTCAGAGAACAGGTGATTTGAATTTCTGAGGATTCTCAAATTTCATTAGCCCAATACGAGTTGAAAAGCACATTAAAGGTGATCTTGGTTTCCACTGGGGCTTCCTCCAAGGCTTGTGCTCAGAAGGCAACACTCATTGTCGCCGTCACACTTGGGTCAAAAATGCACTGCTCTCTCCCTTGGTGTGCGTGTGAGCACGCTCACTCACACGTGCCTGTGTGTTCATGCCTGTGCCCGTATGCTGCCTGAGGGCAGGGGCAGTAGGCGCGCAGGCACATCCAACAGATTCCTGATGGCTCCGACTCAGGGCCGGGCCTCTGGCTCTCCCTCTAGGTCTTTTCCGTGCTCTCCGTCCTCCCGGTCTTCCTTTTGCTCTCTCGCCTCTGAACCTTGCCTTGCTTCCTTCATTCTGGCATTTACACAGTTCTGCTCCCTCCTCCTACATCCTTCCCCGTGGGCAACCAGAGTCATTCGTTATTCATTTCTCAGTGACATCCGGGCCAAGCCCCACGGCAGCTCTTGTAGGCCCCGCACGGAGTGAATCTCATCACGTGTGTGTTCGTGTGCGTGAACGTTGTGTGCCTGTGTGCACCTGTGAAGGTGAATGTGTGGGCAAGGAGGGGCAAGAGGACACAGTAGGCGGGGCCTGGCCTTGGGGTCGGGTCAGCTGTCCCCGCTTCCAAGTTCTGTGCACCATCTTCCTGGTTGTCCATGTACCTTTGGGAAGCCTCAGTGAGCTCCCGGGGCATGGCCTTTTTTTTTTTTTAATGTTTATTTAACTTTGAGAGAGAATGACAGTGTGAGGGGAGGAGGGGCAGAGAGAGAGGGAGACACAGAATCCGAAGCAGGCTCCAAGCTGTCAGCACAGAGCCTGACGCGGGGCTCGAACTCACAAACTGCGAGTTCATGACCTGAGCGGAAGTCCAACGCTTAACCGACTGAGCCACCCAGGCGCCCCAGGGGCATGGCCTTCTTGCCCAGCTGGGACAGGGTAGGTGCTGAGATGTCCCCGAGTTAGACCACTGGCTGGGGTGCAGGCAAAACCCATTAGGATCACATCACAGGACTCTGTCACCAGAGAAGCTCCTTTGAGCGCCTGTCTGGGGTTTGGAACTTGACCTTGACTGGCTGGCTCTGAGTGTTTGGGAAAGAGAAGTGGTCACAGCTCAGGTGTAGGTTCGGGCTTGGGAGAAGTAGTGATGAGGAAAGATGGTCCCTTCAGAAGGGACCTGGGGTGCAGGCTGGGGGAGGAGTAGCATAGGCCTATGAGTCATAAACCCAAGACCAGAAATAACAATGACATTTACTTGCTCAGGCCAGGCCACTGACCTCTTGCCTCTGTGGCTTCCCCATGCCATGACCCTCATTTGGATCCTTCCAGGGCATTATTCATAACTCATAACTCACCTCCCACTTCCTTGAGGCCACATGTCCCCCCACCACACCGGCATCCAACCTCACCACTGACCCCGGCCCCCAGCTCCTTCAGCAAGGCCCCCTCTGCCTACAGAACATTCCAGATGCATTGTGCTATCAGAGCCTTCCACCCTGCCTCTCCTCACTCCTACCTCACTGCTTCCTTGGGTTCCCAATGCCCCCCAGCAGGGTGCCCCCTTTCCCAGGCAGGCCTTGACCCTGGCTATTGTATCCTCCAGGGATGATGTCTGTCCTCTGAAGGTCTCCCCCATTCTTCCATGGCCGTGAGTCCAGCTCTTCAGCGGATGGGCACCCTGAGTTGCCTTGTTTTTGTTCACTCCTCCCGCGCCTGTTTGATCTTTCTTGTTGGCATGAGGAAAGACTTATTAGGTATTATTTTTCTGTCCCCGGCATATGCACCTGGCCTTGTCTACAGACCATCACTGGGTTTGATCACATAGTGAATTTACAGCCAGTTTCTTCTGTCCCTCACATGACGTCCTGTGAATCCTGGAGGCCCAGGCTGCCTGGGAAATGCACAGGCCCATGATTCAGTCCCAGTTACTTTCCTGGTTCCATAGGACTGCCCTGCTTCATAAAATGACCCACCCTCAGGGCTGGATCCTCTTGTGAAGTAGGGGAACAGGCCACAGATTCAGTGCTGAATCCAGGTCATTAATTCTGAGATGAAGTGCTGCGTGGAGAGAAATTTATTTTTGTTTTTAAGTTTTATTTATTTGGGGTGCCTGGGTGGCTCAGTCGGTTAAGCATCCAACTTCGGCTCAGGTCGTGATCTCACAGTTGGTGAGTTCAGGCCCCGTGTCGGGCTCTGTGCTGACAGCTTGGAGTCTGGAGCCTGCTTTGGATTCTGTGTCTCCCTCTTGCTCTTCCCCCTCCCCTGCTGACACGATGTCTCTCTCTTTCTCAAAAATAAATAAACATTAAAAAAATTTTTTTTTAAGTTTTATTTATTTATTTTGAGAAAGAGAGCGCACGTGAGTGGGGGAGGTGTAGAGAGAGAGAGGGAGAGCAAGAGAATCCCAAGCAGGCTCCATGCTGTCAGTGCAGAGCCCCACACAGGGCTCAATCCTACCAACTGTGAGATCATGACCTGAGCCAAGGTCAAGAGTCAGATGCTTAACCAACTGAGCCACCCAGGCCCCCTGTGTGGAGAGAAGTTAAAAGCTGAGGTGATTCTCCCCGCTGATAATGGAGATTGAAGATTGGGCCACTCTGAAGCCGCCCAGGGAAGACACTTGGATTCACGGGCAGTCAGGCCCCACACGGCTCTTGGGGACTGTGGCTGTTCGGTGCAGGAAGACACAGCCGCAGGTGCAATTTGGTATAGCAAGTCACAGTGCGAGGCGAGGACACTGAGGGAGTCAGTCCTCCAGGGTCAGACTGGCTTCACCCCTCTCCCACCCCCCTGCCGGGGTCTTGGGATCCACTGCCCACTTGGGGCTCAGGCTGTAACCTGGCTGCAGAGCCCATGGTCCCCTCCTCATTATGGTTCATTAAACATCACCAGGCACCTGCTTTCAGATGGCGCACAGGATACCTGTGAGCAGAGAGAGAATACGAGGCAGGGCGGGAGGGGCAGAGCAGTTCCCGGAGCCCCAAGCCCCTTCCTGTCCTGCAGGAGGCTGCCAGAGTCACTTCCGGCAGCCTTGTGAGAGGGAAGGTCGGCACCATGAGCTTGAATTCACCTGTCAGACTTCAGGATGCTCTCAGCTGCGGGATTTGGAAGAGGCCTGGTCAGAGCCAGGGAGACTCTCTGCTCTACGCTCCTTGAAGAAAAAGAAAAAGGAAAGAAAAATCACTGCCTTTTTCAGATACCTGCCCCATAGCCCTGCTCGGAGGGGCACTGACCTCACTGATCAGCATTGTGGTTCTAATTTTCAGGATCAATATTTTAAATCTCTTTGCCCATAACAAGGGGAAGGGCCACTGCTTTGCGTAACTCCAAGGGGTATCCTTTATCCTGCGTGAAGGTTTTCGAATCAAGACTGTCATGTGAAGAGTACCCTGCCGCAGGTATGTGATACCTCAGAAGTGGGGTGAGGTCAGCCTTCCATCAGCCTTCAGCCCACGAGATGTGATAATACTGGTGGCTGACAGCAGAGGGCGATGTTGATGTGTGCACAGACCAAGAAAGAAGTATTGTTGGAAGGTTGTACTCTGTGGTTGTTGCATTTTTCTCTTGGAGCTGTTGAATTCTGTCTTGCTCGGTAACATTGGCTGATCTTTACTGTTGTTTGTTGTTTTTGCCTCCTGGGTCCTTGGCTGCCTTTCTCCACAGGAAATAAAGGTCTGAGACTGAGAGGAGAGGCACGGAGTTGACTAAACGCAGTGGTTCCGAGGCTATTGCAAATGAATCCCAAGCTGAGGAGCCAACGGCTCTTTCTGTTGTATTTGCTAAGCAAGTCCTTTCTGGGCTGCGTGTCCCGTACGTCCCAGGTCCCCATCTCCTGGCAAAGAGACCAGGGCCTGGTGAGGGCAGGAGTCTGGGAGTAGAGCTTCTGGGTCCCCTCCTCATCACTGACTGGGTCCTGGGAGGGGCTTGGCAGCTCTCTTACTCTGAAGTGCAGTGAATAGCACAGGTTCTCTGCTTCAGGAACTGGGTGCCCTTGGGCAGGTTCCTTAACATCTCTGAACTCCACTGTCCTCTTCAGAAAAAAATGGGAATGTTAATGGTGCATGCTTTAGAAGACCTGGCACACAGGAGCATTTCACAAAAGGGAGTTATTTTATAAACAGAGGGGTTTAGTGAACCCAGACGGTGCTCGGTTGGATTCCTGTCCTGTCTCGTGCTAGCTGTTTGTCAGAAAACAAGTGACCGGGCCTTTCTGAACCTCACTGCCTTACTAGTTAGAAGGAGCTCACTGTGGAGCCCAGAGTCGTGAGATGGGAAGGAAATAGCATGGAAACCATGTCTAGCAGGATGCTGGCTGCTTTACCAGTGTCTCTGGGTTTCTGGCCCCGACGTGTGGCCACTTGACCTGCAGCCCTGGAGGGCCAGGCTGTCAGAGCCCTCCCTCGGGGCTAGGCGTGGGCTGGCTTCTCCTGGCCTCCCTCCTCCCCGCCCCCAGCCCTCAGCTTTGAGACCTTCCTGTTGAGGTGACATTTAACGTCCTGCGGAGATGAGGGTAGCCTGGCAGAGCTTTGAGGGCACTCTGCATTGTGCTGGGAATAAACCACAGGCTGAAGATGCCGTGGGGATTTACATGAAGATTTGGGAAACAAACCAGCAATTACGACAGTGTGAAAACAAACAGGGCTACGGAATCAAAGAGAGAGCAGCACAGCTTTCGAGAACATTCCAGGCTTGTGTCCCTGACCACCAGGGCTTTGTGCTCATACCCGCAGCAGGGAGCCTGGGGGAAGAGTTGGAGGCATTCTGAGAGTGACTGCCACTCCAGGGGGTTCCTGTCTAAACTTCTTGTGTCTCTGGGGGTGTCTGTCCCCGAGGCCTTCACCTGCCTGGCGGGCAGAGATGGTCACTTGTGGGGACCCAGTGGGATAGAAGGCCGCTTCACGACTTGTCAGTGGGGAGCTGTGTGGGCCGCTGCCCCGCTTGGCCAGGCGCTTCGGTTCCTCACAGTGCCCCCTCCCCCACCCAATCTCCAGGCAGGCTGCCCGCCAAGGGCAGGTAAGCAGCGTCCTTGGGAGCCCGGGAGATGCTGATTTATCCCTGCAGTTCAGAACAGCCTGTTTCAGCTCCAGCATGCCCTGCGTTTGGCCGGGACGCAGGGTGGTTTTGCTGGCTCCAGCCTGGTCTTCACTAGTGACCTTGGCCCAATCACTCTGGTGACCAGGGCCCCCGCCCCTAGGCAGGGCAGATACCCGCAGGAAATCAGGTAATACGGGCAAAGTCCCGCTCAGCCTCTCTGCGAGGTGGACTTCACAGAGTGGCCCGCTTTGGGTTTGAATGCAGACTCTATGTGACCTGGGGGCATTTGATCTCTGAGCCTCACCATCCCGCCTCGAAAGAGGGATGGGAACACACATCTCCACTTTTCTGGATTACCCTGAGGATGAAGTAAGATTTAGGAAGTGCTTTGTAGTCGTCATTAGGGGTTATTCTTGCTGAAGTCATGATGGTGAATGTGTATGGAAGGAGGAGAAAGAAAGAGAGAAGGAGGTTCGTAGGGGCTGAGGCTACAAAAGGCTGCAGACAAGACAGGGGTTCCGGGGTGGGACTTGTGTCCACCTGCCTGTGTCCAGTGGCAGGTCAGGTGATTGGTACAATGGTCTGCCTGGTGGTGTGGGGGCAGGTGAGAGCTACCACAAGCCCTCCCCAGGGGACGCCATCCTTCCCCGTGTGGTCCAGAGCTTTGTGGGTGTGACTGCAGCCTTCAGCCTTTTCTTCCCAGAGTGGGGTTCCCGGCTCGGGCCGGGGGAGACCAGCCTGTGTGCTTGTGTGGCCATCTCCAGCCAGCTTTTACTTTGTAGCCCCAGGAAGAGGCCACTTCAGTTCTGGGGTTGATTGCTGGTCCAGTCTGGGTCCAGGTCCTTGTGAGCCAGTGTTATTTCTGGTAACTACACACCTGCTAGCCTCCCCCCTCCACGCGCATGGACATGTGCATGCATTCACACACACACACACACACACACACACACACACACACATATTTTAGCAAAATGTGCTTAAGGAACCCACAGGGGGAGGGTCTCTATGACGTGTGACTTTCCATAATTTCTGAATAGTTTATAGTCTAATTCCCTCGCTAAGCAAATTAAACCTTTTAAGGTAACGATCAGATGGTCCAGATAGTGTCTGTGCATGTGGACATTTGTAAGATTCAAACACACTGGTGGGACCAGGCCCACAGTCATTTGCGAAGGCCTGTAATCAAGGCAGAAGCAATTACTTAGCGGAGCAGCTCCCCCTGGGACCCGAGGCCATATATCAGGCGGTGATGAGTCCGCGGATTGTCTCCCCGCCCCAGAGGCCCCGGTTCAGCTGCGCCTGCCCAGCCTGGGGCGAAGGCCTCCTGACATCTGTGGGGCCTGCAGCCCAGAGACTTTTCGGCCTTGGGGAATCTGTTTGGAGCCAAGTGGTTGCAAATCAACCTGGGAGTGAGATGGCATCTGAGCTGTGGAAACAGGTCCCCAAGCAGAGAGGGGTCTGGGTTCCTCAGGGGTGGGACGTGTGGAGGCGCCTCTTCATCCCAGGAAAACACACCAGCCAGTGGGGGGGGGTGGCCCCCGTCTCCTCCTCGGTGAAGGTTCAACCACCTGCCCTCTCCTTCATCTCCACCCCAGGCATTCGGTCACGGGCTCCCAGCTCTTTCTATTCCCACTGCCTCTGCCCCCTCTCAGCCCCTGTCAGCTCCCCTCTGTGCAGCTGGAAGCTTCTTCCTGCCAGGCCTCCCCAAAAGCCCTGCCCAGCACTTGGCCGCTGTGATCCGGCTCCGCCTCATTTCCTGCTGGTTCTCTGGCCCAGGTCACACAGGAGGGTCCCACGAGAGCCAGTGTCTGGCTTGTGGCTCTGACTCTGTGGCCCTGGGAGCCCCACTTGAGGAGAAGCCACAGGCGAATGAGAGCTGGGCTCTGTGGCCCGAGCGACGTGTCAGCGCAGCAGGTGTGAGGAGTCAGATGGGACCTCCGTCCCTGAATGTCCCTGCCACACCACCATTGAGAATGGGTCCTTAGGTCTTGGGGGACTCAAGAATCAACAAGCAACCTGCAGATGCCACAGGGGTGCTGAGACATCTGTGACACAAGGCTTCTCTGAGTGGTCTGCATGGGGGCCTTGCTAACTGCAGACACTGGGCCCGGGGTCAGGAGTCGGGGTGGCTCTTCCAGTTGTAAGCAGACATCCCAGGTGGTTCCTCTGCACAGGGCAACTTGGTGACAGCTGAGTGAACAGGCAGAGAGGAATTAGCCTGGAATGAGCAGAGTAGGTGCCAGGAGGTAGGAATGGGAAGGAGGGGGAGTGTAGTTGAGCCGGAGACAGCTCCCAGCCTGTCCCCATCCGGGAATGGAAATACCTACCTGGGAGGGCCATTGTGCAGTTTAAATGAGGTAGCTCACATGAAATTGCCTGCGTACTATGTGCTCGATGCGTGTTTGCCGAAACTAAGGGAGGTGGGCTGGACTCTTGCAGAAGAGGGTCGGATCCGGGTCCGATGTCCCATTACCTCTTGGGAAACAAATCTATCCCCAGCTGGGAACGGGGGGAGGGTGGAGCATGACTGAGGGAAAGGGGGAGTTGGGCTCCCTAGCCCCTTCTCTGCCACTAACTAAGCTGTGTGATCTTGGACAAGTTACTACCCCTCTCTGGGCCCCAGTTTTGTTCTGTGTTAAATGAGGGGGTTGGACTGGGTCACTGGTTCTAAAGCTTTTCTAGTAGCATCCACCTCAGGATAATATTGAATGTTTATCAAGAAGAAAAGCATTATATTTAAAAAAAAAAAAAAAAAAAAAACAGCACCTGGGTGGCTCTGTCAGTTAAGTGTCCAGCCTTGGCTCAGGTCATGATCTTGAGGTTTGTGAGTTCAAGCCCCGCATCCGGCCTCACGCTGACAGCATGGGACCTGCTTGGGATTTTTTTCTCTCTCCCTCTCTCTCTGCCCTCCCCCACTGTCTCTCTCAAAATAAATAAACCTAAAAAATAAAGAAAGAACCCTCCCCAGCAAAAGGCAGAGCGCTGTGGGGGCAGTTCCAATGGGTCTGGGAGCGTGTGTTGTGGGGGGCTGTGTTTCTATTCCTGAAGCTTCTGATATTACCTGGTGTCAGGCCTTCTCCAAATATGGCCCCTGTCTATGTCTGGAGAAGGCTGGCCATTCTGGGGCAGAACTTTATGCGCCCATGACATGGCTGTGGTGGTGATATATGTTGGAAATATTGGTACATACAGTAACAGTAAATATCAGCAACTTACCTGTCAAGTGTGGTGATAGATAAAAGAAATACATGTAGGGAAGTGTCAGCCGGGAAAAAAATATACAGCCCGCAGTAAATCACCACCAAGCAATTAAAGCATAAAATTAAGTTATGCAGTATTTTGTTTCCTCAGGACAGTGCACTGTGCTGCGTCAGCCCCCACACGCAGTCGCTGGCATGGGCCTGGGCTCACACCCCCCAGCTGCCTCCTGATGGCCGAGTAACGAAGAACATCGGGTTCAAATCCCAGCTCCACTGTTTCCGGCTGTGTGGTCTCTCGCACGTCATCGACCCTCTCTGAACTTATTTCCTCATGCGTAAATGGGGGACGAGTATTGATGCGTACCACAGGCATAGGCATTCCTTGTTTATTCACCAGCTCTTCACAGAACACGTGTCCTGGTCCGGTACTGCTGGAGGTACTGGACTTGGCGGTGAACAAATCAGATACGGTGCCTGCTGGGCATGGAGAGATCGGGTAGACAAACAAGAACGGTGAGGTGCATCCAGGGGAGATGTGGAAGGAAGTGCTGGATGGAGCATGGGGGTGGTCAAGGAATGCCCCTGGAGAAGGTGACGTTTGCGGGGTAACCTGCAGGAAATGCAGACGTGAGCCATGTAGGTAACTGGGGAAAGAGCACCCCGAGCTGAGGAAGCCCGAGGAGCCAGTGTGGCCGGGCGAGTGAGCAGGCAGAGTGGTAGGAGAGGAGGCTAGGTAGTCTTGGAAGGTCTCGGAGGCCAGTAAAGGGACATCAGCTTTTACCCTGAGCCAGGGGGGAGCCACCGGAAGGTGTGGAGCAGGGGAGTGAGATGGGATCACTGTGGCCACTGTGGGGGGAAGGGCTGAAGCCAGGAGAGCCGTTAGTGGCGGGCAAGGCATGATGGGGCCCTGAACTAGGGAGGCAGAGGTACAGATGGTCAGAAGTGGTCCAATTCTTGACCGAATTTTGGGTAGAACCGACAGGGTTTGCTGACATATTGGGTGGACGTGTGCAAGGCTTTCAGCCTTAGTCACTGGAAGAATGAAATCACCATTCTCTGATGCAGGCGGGGCTGGGGCGGTGCAGATTCTGGGGAGGATCAGGAGTTTGGTTTCAGACATCCAAGCAGAGAGGCTGAAGAGACAGTGGGATATACCAGTCTGAGCTAGGCGAGAGGTCTGGGTGAGAGGTGGAAGTGAAGTCCCCAGCGAGTGGGGTAGATGGAGGAGAGGCTGCTGGGGGGGGGGGGGTGTGGGGGAGAAGGGACAGAGCCAGGAGAGCTGGTCCTGTAGCCAAGTGAGCACAATGTTCTAAGGAGGAGGGAGAGAGCCAATGCCATCGAAAAGTCAGGGGAGACAAGACCTGATCACTGGGCCAGCAACGCTGGGGTCACGGGTGACCTTGGCAAGTGCAGTTTGGGTTGATTGGTGGGTGACACCTGACTGGAGTGTGTATCAGTCAGGGTTCTCCAGAGAATGGAACCAGCAGGCTGTGTGTGTGTGTGTGTGTGTGTGGTGTGTGTGTGTGTGTGTGTGTAATATAAAGAGATTTATTATAAGGATTGGCTCATGTGATTTTGGAGTCAGAGAAGCCCTGAGATCTGCAGTCAGCAAGCTGGAGGCCCAGGAGGGCTGATAGTGTGTAAATTCTGGTCCAGAAACCAGCAGTGTTGAGGTCTAAGAAGAGCTGATTTTTTAGTTCAAGTTTAAAGGCAGGAAAAAGCCAATGTGACCTCTCAAGGAAGTCAGGCAGGAGGAATTTCCTCTCGATCTTGGGATAGTCAGCCTTTCTGTTCTATTCAAGCCTTCAGCTGATTGGATGAGGCCCAGCCACAATGGGGAGGGCAATCTGCTTTACTCAACCTACTGATTCATATGTTAATCTCATCCCAAAACACCCTCACACACACACTCAGAATAATGTTTGACCAAATATCTGGGTACCCCATGGCCCAGTCAAGTTGACACAAAAAATTAACTAACCATCAGAGAGGATTCAAGAAAAGAGTGGTGGGGCAGGGGAGGTGGTGCCTGGGTGGCTTAGTTAAAGCTTCTGGCTCTGGGTTTCAGCTCAGGTCATGGCCTCGCGATTCATGGGTTTGAGCCCCCGGTGGGTCTCCACCGCTGGAGCCTGTCTGGGATTCTCTCTCCCCGCTCCCCTGCTTACGCGGTCTCTCTCAAGATAGATAAATAAGCTAAAAAAAAAAAAAAAAAGACAGAGGAGTGGGAACAGGGGCATTAGAGACCTTGCATGTAGACCCTTCTTTTGGGGAATTTTGCTCTACAGGGAGTAGAGAAGTTGGGTGGTAGATGGAGGGAGATGCGGGGTCAAAAGAGGGTTTTTGAAGTGGCAGAAATAATAGCCTGCTGGGTAGGATCTAGTTGAGAGGGGAAATTAATCACGTGGGGGCAAAAGGAACAGTTGCTGGAGGAATGATCTTATTAGGCAGGAAGAAAAGGACTCCGTGCCTAAGTGGGCAGCTGGCCTTGAACAGGGGCACAGGTGGTTCTGGGGTAGGAAGCAGAGGGAAGGCAGGACAAATGGGTGGCCGGACAGGACAGCTGAGTGCCCCTTTTCCCTGGGAAATGGGAAGCCACTGGCTGAGGGGTTGGGGGCGGGGAGCTGGAGAGAGGAGGTGTTTGGGAGCACAGGAGAGTGAATGCACTAGGGAGTACACCTCCCTGTGGCTCCCGGGCCCTGTTGAGACATGGGTCACAGATTTGAACTGAGCCTCGTCGGTGAGGTGCTGTGTCTACTCCCTGTCTGGTGGAGAAGGCAGAGGGTGGCAAGCGGGGTGGTGAGGTGAGGCTGTGTGCAAGGGAGGGGTTAGTAAGCAGAGGCCTTGCTGGGTGAGGAGGAAGCCGGGCCAGGAGGGGAGCGAGGACCCGTGCACAGCACAGCGGGAGCACTAGCTGGACCCCGCGTCAGCAGAGCTGTGGGGCTTGGTGCCTCGGGGAGGGAACTAGAAGGTCCAGAAGACGGCGTGATGGCTGGAAAGTACCGCTGGAGGCACTGCAGTTCCTGCCAACAGAAGGTCTGAGTGGACTAGGGGATGAGTGGCTGAGGAAGGGTAGTGGCCATGACCTTCAGAGGAAGAGGTCAGAGAATTGAGGGAGCAGGGGCAGGAAGGACTGTTGTGTGGATATCGAAGTCACCAAGCATTATGGCAGGAAGGACAGGACCAAATTCACGGTGGGGGGGGGCTGGAGGGGGGTGGAGGAGGTGAGGGGGAGGTGCTGGGATGACCGCCATGAGGAGGTAGCAGGGAGCGGTCTGTGGATTAAGCACAGGTGTGCACACACAGGGGTGCACGGTAGGGGCTTAGTACTTGGGAACTGCTTTTGTTAGTAGCATTTCAGTGTCCAGCGTAGGGCACCTGGGATCATAGGACAGAACTTAAAATCAGAACGTGCCAGAACATTCGTGGTATAGGATTTACATGCACCAGTTTCTAGAAGGTGTGCAGGGCCTGCCTGTTGCCCACTTTCTGCAGGATCCAGACACCCTCAGGTTAGTCCACCCCCCCCCCCACCAGGCTTGTCGACAGCAGCAGGGGTGGACAAGTAAATGGGCAGATGGGAACTCAGGCTGAGCACTGGACCCAAGGGTGAGACTGAGGACACGGGCCTGGCCCCTGTTGGCTGACATCTGGTGCATTTCCTTAGCCAGTGGTCTAGGCCCCTGAGGCCCGCCCTCAGGGGGGGGCAGAAGTGTGGAAGGTGCAGGCAGGGTCAGTCGCTGTGTTGGGGGTCACCCCCGGGGTGAAGGGTCCCAGAGCAGCCCCTGCATTGCAGGTCTGGGGGCCGCATACTCTGGGGCTCAGAGCAGCTCAGAGCTCCTCTCCCCAAGTTCCCTTCTGGGGTAGGGACAGCACGGCTGGCTTCCCAGTGGAGGTTTGCTGTGATGCCTGCCATGTGCCAGCAGAGCTCTCAGAAGCCCGAGTTCAAGCCCGATTCTCTCTCGTTGCCTTTGTGAGCCGCGGCCGGCACCTCACCATCTGAGCCTCAGTTTCTCATCTGTTAGCAGGTATCGTAATACCTGGCTCTACGTTGGACACGCAGGTGACATCTGTCGAATGTGCATGATGATGGCACAAAGCGGGATGCAAAGTTGTATTTTCGTCCACTGCAGCCTCACTGCAACCCGGGTTTGAGTACTTTCTCGGAAAAGCTTTTGACAGGAGTTCTTGTGTTCTGTGTCCTTCCCCGGTGGTTCAGACACACTTTTGTTTTTTTTGGTTTTTTTTTTTTGTTGGTTTTTTTTTTGTTGTTGTTGTTGTTTAAGTTAATTTATTTGAGAGAGAGAGAGAATACGAGCAGGGAGGGGCAGAGAGAGAGAGAGAGAGAGAGAGAGAGGAAGAATCCCAAGCAGGCTCCACACTGCCAGCATGGAACCTGATGCAGGGCTCAAACTCACGAACCTTGAGATCGTGGCCTGAGGTGAAACCAAGAGTCAGTCGCTTAACCTACTGAGCCACCCAGTTGCCCCCAAACACACTTTTTAAGGAGTTCATGTGTTTATTCCTTTGCTCGTTCAGTGGGTCTTTGTTGCCTGTCTACTACAAGCTGGGCAAGGATAAGAGAATTTCCAGTGATGTTGGTCTGAGTAGGAAAGGAACTTGGGCCATTAGTAAGTCCTTTCTCGCATTTTCTTTGTCATTTGGATCACCTCTAGCTGCTTTCCCTGGGGAGACCGGGTGTCCCTGGAGGCCTGGCCAGAGAGATGGTCCTTCTGGTGAGCAGGGCACGGCAGGTTGCAGCAAGAAGGCAGGGCCCTGCACATAGGAGGTGCTTGGGGACAGGAGGAAGGGGGTACTGCCTGGGAAATCTCTCAGAAGCCTTTTCTTGGGGCACCTGGGTGGCTCAGTCGCTTAAGCGTCTGACTTCAGCTCAGGTCATGATCTCATGGTTCGCGGGTTCGAGCCCCGCATCAGGCCCTGTGCCGACAGCTCAGAGCCTGGAGCCTGCTTTGGATTCTGTGTCTCCCTCTCTCTCTGCCCCTCCCTGGCTCACACTGTGTCTCTCTCTCGCTCAAAAATAAGTAAAACATTAAAAAAAAAAAAAAGGGAAGCCTCTTCCTTGGCTGGCATCCAGCTCCACCCCCACTCCAGTGTCCTTCAAATGTGGTCAGGTTGGTTAGACATTGCCTCTCTCAGCAGCCAAGCTCACAGTTTTACCTTATTTTGGACCAGGGGATTTAAACTATGGCCGTCTCGTTATTGCCTGTCACAGAAGGAGTCATCCAGCTTATCCAGGCACGGCTGTCTCCTCTGTGACCCCGGCTGGTCTAAGCTCTGGGAGCTCGGGGACAGTGTCCTCACTACCCTCCCTCTCCAACAAGGCAGCACCTTTTTCTGGGGCCACGGATTCTGACCAGCAGGTGGCGGGGGTGCCCCTTGGCGCTCTGGGAGCCCTGCAGGTTAAGGGGGTGCCCAGAGTCCCCTCATCGAGGATCCTGCTGGCTGTGCTCCAGGGGAGGAAGGTAGTAGGGAGCAACTTCCACTTACCATCGGTATAAATCCCACAATCAGGAAAATTGCTTCAATTGCTAAAAAACGCTGGTGGGAAAGTCCATTTATTTTTCATTTTTCTTGTGCACTTGCCACCCTTATGCATGAATCACTGTCGGTATGTAGATTAAATTTATACCCCCGTTATCTTTCATGTCTCTGGGGCTCTGGTTACTGAAAGCCACGGTCTGCTTCTTAGTGGTGAGAGAGACGTGGTCCTCTCCCAGGGCACTGCCACTGGGGGTCTTCACTGTGTTCTGGAGCCTCCCCTTAGCGCTCCTCACCTCAACAAGATCAGACTTGGTGTCTGGAGAACTCTCTGGAGCTGCTGTGGCTCCAGCATCTGCAGCAAAGGATTTGGACACTGGACTCTTAGTGTTTTATGTGGGAGGGCTTCCAGGGAGTGTGAATCGGTCGGGACAAGATCCGCAAACTGCAGGCATTTTGAAAACACACTCTAGTAACACATATACACACAGGCTTCCTTTCTCTTTGTCCCTCCAACACACACACGCACACGCACACGCACACAAGCACATACTCACACAGGATACAACCGGGTGCCTGCCTACCTGCCCCTTTAACACAAATGACCTGGTTAGACAGCAGTTGTTGAAGAAGCCTGGTTTCGCAGGTGTTCTGGGAGGTGTAGAACTTTCTAGACGCGACAGTATACTTTGTTCTCCATCCTCAGATTTAGCATCTCCGTGTACATCCTCTAAAAGCATGGGTCTCTATTTGCTGATTTATTCATTCAACAAATGTTAACTCTCCTTTCCTGGATCCTGTGCCCCTTTGAGAATCTGATGAAACCCCTCATGATGCACAAATTTGAATGACTCTGGGGTGGTTTGCAGAGCCTGTCCTGAGCCTCGGGCTAAGAACATCAGCTCTGGAGGTCTGCTCCTGTGCCACCCGCAGTCCCCGCTCCACCTCCTCCTCACCACACCAAGAGACTTTCCAGCAGTTCAGGGGTCTGGGGTCTTTCCAAGCCAGATGCCCCAGCCCCTCACACCCCAACACCCTTCTCAGACCTCATCTCAGAAAAGCAGTCCCCTGGGCCACACTTCTAGACTTAGAGACCCCCCCACTTCTCTCTCTGTGACGCTGTTCCCGGGAGGGGAGCTTCTGAAGCCGCAGCCTGGCCACGCCTGCTCCAGGCCCCTGCAGCCCCCCAGCAGGTATCATTACTGCATAAGAGACCCATCATTCTGCATTAATCTGGGATTCATCATGATAGCCATGACCATAATTAATTTATTTGGTATTAATGTGGATGAAATATGTACTGTCCTTTCAGGGGAAATCAGGCTGCCTATAAGCATTAGTTAAAAGGACCATTAAAATCAAACCTTCCCCAGATCCATTAGGCGAAGTCTTTCATCCTGAAGAAGATAAAGTTCTGCTGTGTGAAATGTCATGAATAATTAGGTTGATTGCTGTTTTAAACTCTGCCCCTGCCTCTTCAACCCCTCCCGCCTCCCTCCTGAAGGAGTGAAGACTCACCTGTAGTGGAGCACCCCCTTCATCACCCATGTCTACACTGGCCCCAGATTCCCCTCTGGCCTCCATGATCACCGGCGAGGCTCCATGTCTGTGGGCAGCGTGGGAAGGAGGCTTAAATGACCCCACTGGACTATATTTTAATGTGTCTTTTTCTCCCGCCCTCCCGCCCTTGGCCCAGGGTGGCGGTAGGCGCCTTCCTCTCGCCTCAGTGCTGGTCCAGAAAGGTGTAGACCAGGGAGAGGGCCACAGCAGCACTGTGCAAACAGAGGTCTGTAGACTCCTTGTCCTGAATGGCATAGGGGTGTGAACATGCAGATTCCTGGGACCACCTCAGACCGGTGCATTTCAGGGGCTGTACATGGGTAGGGGGTGGCGGTTGGCATGGAGAGCTTTGGCGTGTGCCAGACAGAGGGGAGAGGCAGGAGAGAGAAGCCTTCGGGAGATCCCTGCTCCTGCTGCCAAAGTCAAGTTTCTCCAGAACTCCAGCACGGACGCTGGCACGTGCTGTCTCCTGGCTCCTCTTGCGGGAGCATAAAGAGGTGCTAGCTGGATGCTTTTTGCACACCAGCCCGTGAACACACACAGTGGCCCCGTGGTGCTGGTCCTCTAGGCCTCACCATACAAAGACCAGGATGTGGAGGGTGAAACAGCCTGCTCAGAGGGGACCCAGAGGGCTATTAACCGGGCATGCGGGAGCCCCTGGCTTGTCAGCCCGGAAGAGGCACGGGAGACTGGCTCTGATCCGGCCTCTTCATTTTGTGGGGAAAGAGCCCGGGGCACAGAGCCATGAGGCTAGAGACAGAGGGGACCGGATGGTAAGCACCGGGTGGCCCAAGCTTTGACGCCCATGGACACCGCAGAGCAGTGGGCAGGAGAGGGGCTGGTATGATAGGAAGTGGGGGGCAGCTAGACACCCCCCCACACACACACACTGAGCTCCAGTCCCTTCCTGCTGCCTTGACAGGCGCTTCGGCACAAAATGCACGGCCTGCCAGCAGGGCATCCCCCCGACCCAGGTGGTGCGCAAGGCGCAGGACTTCGTCTACCACCTGCACTGCTTCGCCTGCATCATCTGCAACCGGCAGCTGGCCACGGGGGACGAGTTCTATCTCATGGAGGACGGGCGGCTGGTGTGCAAGGAGGACTACGAGACGGCCAAGCAGAACGGTGAGCTTCCCCCCACCCCTGCCCCGCCCCGACCTCTGCCCGGGGCCGCCCGCTGCCCGCTCCTCCCCCGTCCTGGCGGCCAATCCCTTGGAGGAGCCCTGCTCCCTTGGAGCCCTGCTCGCTGGCGCCCTGCCTCCTCGGAGAAGCATCCCCAGATCTCTGCAGGACGGTTCATTCTCCACACCCCCCACCCTTTCGCACCCGCTGGCTTCACCGATCAGGTTCCGGTCAGCGAGAGCGTGCTGTCCCCTCCACGGCTCGGTGGGCTTAAGAACACCCAGGGGCCTCGTGCTTTTCGTGCCGGTGGCTCCTTGCCTGGGGTGGGCCTGGGAGGGGGCGCTGTCTCCCAGTGGACACTGGGGTTGCTCATCTGCCTTGGGTATTGGGGTTCACGTGTTCCTCCGCACTCCCACGCCTCCAAGGCCTCACTGAGTGAGAGCACTAGCGTTGGCCCAAGTCAGCTTCTATTTCAGTCAACTGTCTTGTTTCCCCTGTCAGACCTCAGGCTTGTCGAGGGCAGGGTCTCCCCCTTCCTTGCGTCTCCCGAAGTCCCTGATGCAGGATCAAGCGCTCGGCGAGTCTGCGCCTTGGGAGGCTCCAATCTGCCATATAAGTTCCCGTCCACCTCCCCTTCCCCCAGCCCCCTCAGGGCCATCGTGAAGGGTCTTCGGCAGAGACCCCTGCACGGCTGAGGCTGATGTCAGGCCCCACCCAGCACGTGGTCGCCACACCTGGAAAACCTGCCCTCACATGGTCAGCCGAGGCAGCGGCTGCTCTGGGCCTAGACAGCTCTGAACCCTCAGAAAGGCCAAGCCTGACTCCCCATCTCCTGTAGCCCCACCTCAGGCTCCTCACTCACAGCTGGGCCCCCAGGTGGTGTGCCCTTCGCCCTGGCTCCAGATCTGGCATTTGGCCAAATGCAGCCTGGGGGATCTCAGATGCACAAAATTCACAAAACATCAAGGCCATTTGCCTTTGACTAGAATCTTTATCAACTGAGGGTGTGACTGCAGAAAGCAGCTCTGGACAGCTCTGGGCTTGATGAAAACAAAACCCCAAAAAAACAAAAAGCAAAGCAACAACAAATTTCATGCATCTCCTTCTAGATCTTTCCTGGCACATGTGTGTTATATAGATCTGATCCATACATGGAGAAACTGATTTTTCTGCCCAGTAACCACGGTTTCAAGTGAGGGTTTTGTGGTGGTGAGGAGGCAGAGGTACAGAGGCCCTTTTTGTGAGGCAGCCAGCTTTGGTGGGCGGCGGGCAGGAAGGCACCGCAGGGGTGCCGGAGTCAGGGGCGTCCTCTCTCTTCTCCTAGAGCTTTGGAATCGATTCTGATGTCATAGAAGATTAGGGCATCTTGTCGGGGATAAACCATCAAGGCAGATGGACTCAGAGATCCCAGCTGCCTTTGGACCTCTGATGCCCTTCCCCAGAGATACTAAGAATTGCATGAGCTCCCTCCAGGCGGGAGGCTGCTTCTCCTCATCAGAGGCCTTGTTTAGACCCTGAGCATCCACGGCCTGGCATCCACCGCTGCTGGGGATGGTTCCAGAGGAGGGGGAGACTTAGCTGGGGAGGCAAGAATGACAGTCGGGTGCACACTTTTCATCAAGGATCATTTGTGCCATAGCAGACCTCTGTAGGACTCTGGATTTGGCATCAGAGGCTGGTGGGCATTGCTGCTCAGTCACTAACGTGGGGGTCCCCTGGCCAGTCGTGTAACTGGTTGAGTCTTGGCTTCTCAGCTCAGTAGGGTCAGTAGGAGACGGGGAACAGCACCTGCCACATGGAGCTGTTTCCTGAGGGTTAAATAGGATGAGGCTTGTGGAACGGGATGCTGAAGGAGGGTGAGACCAGCGAGGAAGACGAACAAGCAGGGAGGTGAGATCTGCTGTAGGTTTTCAAGTAGCAGAAGGTTACACAGCATTCCTGACGTGTTCCTCCTGCCTCTGGCTGTTGGTGGGCAGGGCCCAGCCCATCCTGTGAAATCTGAGTGATCTTTAGTGCAGCAGGGGACCTTTATCTGCTTTGGGACATTTGGCTTTTTTTTTTTTTTTTTTTTTTTTTTAATGTTTTAATTCTTCCTTGCCAATCTAAACCCTCTTTCAGGCTTATAGTTCCCTTCCTGGTGCTACACAAAGGACCTAATATCAGCTATTTGTACCTTAGTGTGAATGATTTTGTTCATTTGTTACATCTCCCTGGATATTTGCATTTTCAATATAATGAGGTTGCATTTTATGCCAGGGACAAGTGCTAGGAGACCCTGCATAATTCAAAACTAACATATTTTAAGACTAATTTTCCCATAGGAATTAATGTAAAAAGTAGGAGGGGGGGATGTATTCTGGAAGCACATAAATCCATAACCGGTGAAGTGTATCTTTGCCTTAATGCTACTTTTTATTTTCTCAGCACTATCTCTAATACCTTGCAGAATGCTCTCTCCTAAATTAACAGCCTAGGATATCATGGTCTCGCTTGGCCTTCCTCATAGCGTTTTATCACATTTAACTTCCGTACCAAAGTTATTGATTTTTGGGTACATTTTTCAGCATGAGCACTGCCACCACTACTTAATGAATACTTGGATGACATTGTTATAGGATATAAAAAAGATTTTAAATTATAATAACAGTGAATGTTAAAATAACAGCATAATAGTTCCCATAATCGCAAGAAGGAAGTCCTATGGACGTAGACAGCAGTTCTGAACAGAAGGGCCAGCGGCCCAGGATGATGGGTATATCCCAGTGCGCCACCAGCCCAGGATGACGGGTATATCCCAGTGGCACTGCCATCTAGCCATGGTGACAACAATTTCTAAATCACGAGGCCAGCTTATTTAAAAATTAGGCAATTCTTGATGAATTAAAATTTTCTGATGGTTTGATGATTTCAAATTTTATATCTAAAGCCTATACAGGTATTTTTTAAGTGCACTATTTCATACTGGCATCAAACGCTGGCATGCTGTTATCTCTGTAAATATGGGCAGAAGGGATTGATTCCTTATAACAGAGTTTGAAATATAGAGAGTTTTGGAGGCTTTCCTCAGTTTCTCCCACGATGGCTCTAAAAGCCTTTCTCTTTGGATCCAGGGCTCCAAGGGAGGGATGGGGTGGCAGGGGGTTGCGGACAATAATCGCTCTGCTAGAGGAGAAAACAGCCCAAGGAGAAGAGAGGACAAGGGACTTCGTCCTCCCTCTGCTGTGTGCATGACTGCAGTGTGGACTCGGGCTGTATAACACGCTGCCCAACTTAGGGCAGATGGCATTGCCCCAGGCTTCAGAGTGGGGAGGTAACTCGCCCACATCACTCACTCAACTCAACAAGAAGGTTGAGCCCAAGTCTTTGGGCTGCAAGAAAACCTTTTCAGAACTGTCGTGAGCACTGAATGCACACGGAGTTCTCAGATCACACCAGGCACATAGTAAGTGCTTAGCAAACATTGGCTTATTGTTGTTCCTAAGAGAGGGTTTTCTTGAATGGGAAAGAAGGAAGAGAGAAACAGGGTGGGAATGTAGTAGAGACATCTTATAGGACACACAGGGGAGGAAGCACAGAAAACCCAGAGAGCCAGGGACATGGTGGCTGACCTACTCTTTGCTGACTCGGGGATGCCATGCAGAGAGGATGGGTGTAAGTCTAGTGCCGGGAGAGGAGATGAGCCGTCTGCACTTGGCTGTGTGCTGCTGACTGCACCCGGATGCCTCTGTGCCTGACTGAACAAACCAGCCTCTAACAGTATTCTGCTCAGAATCCACTGAAGGCTGATCCGCCAGTATGTTGTCCTGAGCACTCTTTAGACCGGTGGTTTTCTAAAAATTTTGGCTGTGACCCAGAGTAAGGAACTCATTTTACCTTTCAGCTCACCACACCTATTCAAACAGTGAGCACTAAGCAAGTCCTGGAAGCGATGCTTGCCCTCATCTGTCCCGTCTCATCCCATCCGTCCTACTTCCTCGAAAGGTTCTCGGTTGACATTACAACCCGCTCACGCGTTCTGACCCATAATTGATGAACACCGCTTAGGGGTCACCCTCGCTGAGCCCAGGAAGGCCACCGGGAAGGGGCCTGCGGGCAGGAGGGGCAGGGGCATCTGGGGCGGCCCAGAACGCACTTCACCCGCCCTGGCTCATTCGCCTTCACAGCCCAGCTACCGATCCACAGGGACATCCAATCAGAGTGTTTGCCAGGACAGGGAAGTGCATGGAATTGCGCACCTTGGGTCTGGTGGGAGCCCCGGGGGACGGGGGACGGAGAAGGGTGGGGAGCTGAGGGAGGGACTGTTGTCCTCATGTTCCTGTGAGTCGGGAGGGCCCGTGGTGAGGAGAGGGCTCCGTGGGGGTGGGGACCGTGCCACTCTGTCGTTCACCGTTCCGGCCCGCGGCTCTGCCCACGGCGGGCAGGGCTGCGTGAGGAGAGGAGGAAGGGGGACGAGCCCCAGCCGCTTCGGGCAGGCAGAGCCCTGTAAGGAGTGGTCTTCACCGCAGATGACTCTGAGGCCGGAGCGAAGCGGCCCCGGACCACCATCACAGCCAAGCAGCTGGAGACGTTAAAGAACGCTTACAAGAACTCCCCCAAGCCTGCCCGGCACGTGAGGGAGCAGCTGTCCTCGGAGACCGGCCTGGACATGAGGGTCGTACAGGTGAGACGCCCTGGCCTCCTCTGCTTTCTCGGGGCCCCAGGCCTGCGCCCTCCTGCTGGGCCTGGGACAGGGCCCTGGTGTCCTGTGCCCTCTACACGCTACAAGGGCGAGGCTCAGGGCGCGCCCGGGGAGCTGGGCTTCGGGCCGTGACCCTGGGAAGCTTGTGGAAACAGGGACAGAGTCCTGAGGCCCAGGCAGAGGGAGTGGTGGACACATCACCCTCCTGGCCCTGAACTCCATGGAGGCTTCAGGGCCTGGCTCCAGCTGCCTGTCTTGGGGACCCTGGGGGCTCTGGGTTTGTGGCGGACACCCCCCGAGCGTGTCCCTTCTGCTTGTGCGGCAGGTTTGGTTTCAGAACAGAAGGGCCAAGGAGAAGCGCCTGAAGAAGGACGCGGGGCGGCATCGCTGGGGGCAGTTCTATAAGAGCGTCAAGAGGAGCCGGGGAGGCAGCAAGCAGGAGAAGGAGAGTTCTGCCGAGGACTGTGGGGTTAGTGACAGTGAGCTGAGCTTCCGAGGTGAGCAGGGCTGGAGGGGCGAGGCCGAGGCCTTAGGAAAGGCCCCTGGGAAACAGTAATTCTTGATGCTCAGGAGGGATCTTTCTTGAGGCCTTGATGGCTGCCTCCAGCACATAGGCTCTTCCCTGCGACTCGCAGCAAAGGAGGGGGGCGTCAGTGGGACAAGGAGTAGGGAACAAGAGAGCTCTGCTGCTGAAATGTGGAAGCCGGGTTCCCTAGGCCCGTGGGCCCCAAGGCCTCCCCTCCTTTCCTGCTGACTGGGGCTCTCTCTCACCAGCCCGGGGGAAGCTGTAAACAGACCGCTGTGTCTCAGCCCTGCATTTCCCTCCTCTGCAGGGGCACGGGCCTCCCTCCCGGGATCCCCTAGAGTGACCCCTCTCTCCTTTCCTGGTGGTGGTTGGGGAGGACATGCTCTATAGGCCCCACGCCCTGGGAAGTCAATACTGTGAGTGCCTGTGAGAAGGGGGCAGGCCTTGCTTCTGAAATCCCTTCCCCCACTGCTCACTTCATCCTGTCCCCTGCACATAAGCTTCGCAGCATGCGCTACATTCAGATTTGTGCATCAGCAAAATTGCAAATTCCTGCATGTTTCAGATCCGGAGGTTGTTTGCAAAAAGCCGTAACTGTTCTCATGTACTGAGTCCTCAGCTGTGGAAGGTCTTCTGTCGTGGGTGGATAGAAAGAGTAGGGAGCTGGGGGTCGGAAGTCTGGTTGCTGATTGTGGCTCTCTCAAGCCGATTCACTTTTCTTGAGCCTCAGTTTCCCCCTCTGTAAATGGGGATGAACTGCGTCCTTGCCCACCTCACAGTGCTGTTGTGGGGTTCAGTGAACACAGCTGACCGTGCATGTGTCTGGGGGAAGCTCAGCACAGTTTTATAGTCGGAGACATGACTGTCCCCACAGCGAGCCTGTGGCCCCCACAGAGGGCCCTGCCGTATCGGATGACAGGTATGGGCAAAAGGCCAAGTAATGGCTGTTTTCCAGTGTAGCTGAGCCTTCGTCTCTCTGCTTCCTTTTAAAGGGCATGAGTTCTCCTCGCCCCTTTGCATTTTCAGGTTGGAGCAGGGGGCAGGCCTAGGGCAGGCCCTCAGAAGGAATGCATGTTGAAGTCCAGTCTGGGGAGGCTTGATGGGAATTGGTGCACAGGCCCGGGGGGGCAGAGGACAGAACAAGCTGCCCACTAGGGCGCGATGCCCCAAGAGGACTGTGGCTCACTCTAGAGGCCTGCCCTGCGGGGCCCTGGGAAGGGCTCAAGGGCCTATGCTCACCCTCCAGTCCTGTTGGTGGGGTTAGGAAAGCCATTTAATCTCATCTGAGCTGCAAAATCAACGTGTGGAGCAGGCAGGATTGTTAAGTCTTGCTTTGTATCTCTTTTCTGTTGGGTGCAGCTGGGTCCCCAGGTTGACACGTCAGGGGTCTCTCTGGGTAATTATAGAACTCTTCATTTCTTAAGACTAAAAGTGCTCGCCTCTGTTGGGAGAGGTGAATTCTTCTAGGTAGCACACATTCCATTAGAAACCCTTAATGAAATTCATCAAAAAACAAGAAGGACCATTTGCCTTCCTCACGTCAACACTTTGTCCCTAGTGAAGAGCTTATTCGATAGAGAGAGAAACCAAGTCCTTTGCTGTTGAACCTCTTTTCCAGGTGGAACAGAAGGATTTTCGTATACATGCCTAAGAGTGGTCCTCAGCTATCCTTACCACATGGGCCTGCTTCTTTCCCAACCAACCAAACTAAGCCCTTTTCTCAGCCTGAAAGCTTTCATATTAAATCCTGTCAGCATGTAGTTTCCATTGGTAAGGTTGATAACATATGACCCACAAACCTCAGGCATTCCTATTCTTTACTGTAGCCATCTTAGTACATGAGCACCATGGGACCAACAAACACCCCAAACATTTGTCCAGTCTTCTGGGATCTGCATTTAGTCTCTGCAGGTGTTTCTTATTTTCCCCCCTGATGCGGGTCAGTCTGTGGGGGACATGTTGGTGTCTGACTCATGCATGGCAGCGAGGCAGCTGCCGTCCTTGGGCTTCTTTCTTGGTCATGTGTATTCCTAGGTTGTGAAGAACAGGGACCACTGGAGTCCTGGCGGCTGACAATAAATCTCCGTTCTTTTGTCCACAGAGGATCAAATTCTCTCAGAACTTGGCCACACCAATAGGATTTATGGCAACGTGGGGGACGTTACAGGCGGACAGTTAATGAATGGGAGCTTCTCCATGGACGGGACAGGACAATCCTATCAGGACTTGAGGGATGGGAGCCCCTATGGAATCCCCCAGTCTCCATCCTCCATATCGTCCCTGCCATCCCACGCTCCTTTGCTCAATGGGCTGGATTACACGGTGGACAGTAATTTGGGCGTCATTGCGCACGCAGGGCAGGGAGTAAGCCAGACGCTGAGAGCCATGGCTGGGGGACCCACCTCTGACATCTCCACAGGAAGCAGTGTAGGCTACCCCGACTTTCCAACTAGCCCAGCCTCTTGGCTCGATGAAATGGATCATCCTCCTTTTTAAACAGCTCTCCTCCCCACCCTACCCGTCCTGGCTTGAGAGAATATCTTCAAGGATCGAAAGAGACTTGCCTTTTAAGGATCAAAAGTGCACCAATGTGAATTTCCATTATTTTCAATGGAAGTCCTCTGCTGATCCCTAGGTGGTGGAGAAACCACACTAGGGCACTGTTATCCTGGGGAAGTGGTGGGAACACTGCCTCCTCTCAGAACACGGCACAGGGGCGCACAGCCTAGAGCGCTAGGGTGCTGCTTGGTGGCTTCCTCCCCTGCCCCCTGCCCTGCTTACAGGCTTTGGCTGCTCAGTGCTTGGGAGCACGCGGTGACCGTCAGGCCACCTTGGCTTTTGGGAACTCTGCTCCGACTGGTGTGTCTCGTGAGATGTTTCCCGAACCACTGCTCTCACCAGAACTGAGATTCCTGAGGCAGAGGCATCACGGCCCTTGAGTATAATAAAAGTGATTTCTGGACCACCCTATTGAACTCTAATTTTGAAAATAAAAAGTCACTTATTAAAGGTCAGTGAAAACTTTGATGGCCACCGTTTGATATTGAATACATGTCCCCTTCTTCTTCTTCTTCTTTTTTTTGCTGTGAGAAATGTGACTTCTTCCCTGCCCAGAAGTCCAAGGCAGACAACACTTCTCAGTTTTGGTTTTAAAGAAACCCCATCCCTGTCACTGAATCCCTGATGGCAAGAAGTGGTTTTCCTTGCAGGTGACTCAGGCCGGAGCTGAGTGGCCCTGGACCATCACAGTGACTGCCCGACGAGTCCCCTCGGTGCACAGTGTGCCTTTTTAATTTGCTCGTTATCATTTATTCCACAAGACAGGCTGAGGGGTACAAAGTGATCAAAGCTAAAATGCGGAGAGAACAGAACGACAATCAGTGAGAGCGTGCGGTCTGCTTAGCCGGGTCAGCAGGCCGCCTCCCAGCGCTCCCCATCCTGTAGGCTGAAATGACACGGAGTCCGTTTGCGGGAGTCGCTGTAGATGAGGTTGCAAGCCCACCCCAGCTGCAGCCAACCCTTCCCAGCCCTTTAAAAAGGAGAGATTTCGCCACCGTGGTGGCCAGCTCGGTTGGATGGTTTTGGTATCTTGCAAGAACTAGTAATGCTTTTCGGCCTCTCTTGGTTGGGAGGGATCACTAGGGAGCAGCCCTAAGATCGTCCAAAGGGTTCCAAGTGGTCCTCGGGCCGCCGGTTTCTGGGCTGCTGGTGCTCCAGGCCTGTGCTCAGAGAGGCAGAGCTCTCCAGCCGGTGGCTGTGTGGACTCTCAGCCTGCAGGTTTGTTCTAGCCCATCACCCAGAGGGCGAGGCCGACCCCTGCTTCAGCTGCACCCCTGCGGCAGCCCGCACTTCTGTGGGAAGTGCCTGGTGTTACGCACCTCACCTCCACCTCTGTCCATCAGGAAGTTGTCCGTGTGCACGCTGGAATTTAGCTAGGCAGGATTTCTCCCAGTACCCTTGGGAAATGCTGGTTTGCTTCTTCCGGCTTCCGGCCTCCATTTTCTTAATCAAGATCAGAGAGCAGGAGAGGGTGACATGGCATTGCCTTTCTTCCACTGAAGGGATGGGGCCAGAGATCCGAAGGGCCCCTCCTCCTGTGGACGGTTCGTCACCTTTTGAGGACCACAGGGTTTAGGCACGTGGTAGGCGGGCTAATGGTAGACAAAAACCACTTCCTCTTTGGCTGCTGCATCTATTGTAAATTCCTTTCCAGGAACGAAACTGAGGTCCGTCCAGCTTCTTTAAAATACATAGTCAGTAAATTCCTGGGATCAGCCTTCATGCCACGTTTTCTCTGCTCCATTTGGATTTTGTACCCTTATTTTGTGGGGTGCTGCAATTGCTGTGAGTTTTGCTTGGAGAGTCTACAAATGTAGACGTCCGGAGGCTCCAGGTGTAGGGATGCTGGTGTATTACGCCTAGCCAATTCCGCTGCTGGGAATCCCCAAGTAGTGTGAGCCCTGGCAGTGGGGGCAGGGGCACACATGCAAGCTGATAAGCCACGTGAAGGAAAGGAAGACACATCTGTCTCTTTGGAGGACGGCTGCTTAAACACACGATTCTTAGCCAGCTGCTCACCATACAGAGGAGACGGTGCTGGGCGACGAACCAGTGACACACCGTCCCACCCAGACCACTATCTTGGCTGGACTGTTTGGCCTAGTATCTCACACGATCTCAGAGGCACTTCGTATTTTTGGTGAGCACAGTGCAGGGAGGGCGGACTCTCTAGAGACATGCCCCCCTCTGTATGACATTGGGCTCTTAAGATCACCTGAAGTTGACCCGTTTTTGTTTTTGTACGTGAGTTCATCATGCTCACTCCTGATCCGCTGGTGGAAGAATGGACGCTGTCCTCATTCCTACTAATAACAGAAGTCTCCTGCAGCCCTCAGTGAGCAGTGCAGCCGGTGGTAGTAGCCTCCTTGGTTTTGGTGGGTTGGCTGGCTTGAAGAACCCTTGAGGGAGCACTCCCAGAAAGCCAGGAGAGCTTGAACGAAGTGCCCTAGAGCCACCTCCCCAGAAAGCAGTGAACATTAGTGCCTCATTTAGAAGTACAGCCACAATAACAGGCCTCGGCTTTTAAGCGTATCTCCTTGCAAGTGAGGTTAGCATAGGGATGGGCCGGTGCCATCAGTGAGCCACAGCAGGCGAACACTATTCCTTGGCTCTTCTGTGGCTCAGAGAGGGAGAAGAATAGAACATCACCCTGAGATTCTCTGAAGGGCACTCCTCCATTGCTCCTGAGGGCGATAGTTTAATATTATAGTAATAGTCCATTACTGAGGTATAAGGTGCTACATGGGGGTTGTTTCCTCCTGGCTAAAATGATAGGAATTTTTAAAGTGAAACGAGAACTTCTAAAGGCATTTACGATATTCGGATCTGTCTTTGGCTCTAAGAGAGCAACTGACTAGCAACCATTATCTGCGGCGCTTGGCTGATAGACCCTAGGGGTAGGCGGCTTCTGAATCCAGGAGCAAATTAAAGACACGAAGAAAAACAAACCAACAAACCCTCCCCCCCCAAATTTCCAGGGGTAACTGGTATGAGCAAAAATGGGACCTGAGGAGCTATGGAAGAATCTACATTTGCTGAGAAGAGAAGCATAGAGGAAACACCAAATCCAAGGGTGAAGCTGGCCCTCTGGGTAAATCATGTCGCTGGGAAGCCTGGGTCCTTTCAGGGACTTGCTGGGCGACTCAGGCAAACTCGGCTCAGTCTTCGCGTTTTCTCTTTCTTGCCCCGTCTGGTAGTTACAGATATAATGTAAAATGAAAACTACATACTAGTTAACATGATTCCTGCAGCCTAGCGCAGTAAAACATCAGGGGAAGAGAACAACATTAAGACATAAGAAAAGCATTCGAGAGTGTCTCTAAAACTTTGTGTTTTTTGTTTTGTTTTGTTTTGTTTTTGTTTCCTTGCCAGAGTAAAACATGAAACCTAGTAAGATTACTGGGGCCATCAGATCTTCATAGTTAAGTTCCCATTGCAAAAAGTCTAAGAAATCTGTGGAACAAAAGACACTAATGCCTCTGAAGCTCAAGCTGGTTGTTTTGAAACGACTGCCTCCTCGCAGGAGGGGCTTGAAGGCTTCAGCTCCGCGAAAGGGCCCCATGACAGCGTGCTGTCTGGCACCCTCGCTCCCATGTAACCCCTCCCACGCACCACTACTGACAACTCGGTTATAACCACGGAAATAATGACCATACCTCCTTAGCCAGCAGGGTCTGGAAGGACTGAGGTGGCTCATTTTGAAACATTGCACTTTAAAAATTGGAAACCGTGAGATGAAGAAAAATTCAATTAAGCGGAAATGAGTTTTGTTTTATTGCCTGCTGCTGAAGGGCTCTGGGCATGCTGAAGCTGAATAAAAAGCACATCACTGGCTCTCTCTTTCTTGGATTGGTCCATTGGCCCTTTTCGCAGTAGTTGCTCCCACTGCTCTACCATGGTGACTGGAGCCAAAAAGAGAGAGCGCAGCAAAGCCATCCCATTCACACACTGCTTGGTAGGACCACACGGAAAGCACAGTTTCATGCTGCTAGCTCCGGTGAGGGGACAGCTGCAGGTTTGGGAGGTGCGCCAAGCATTCCTTCCCTTAGGGAGGCAGAGCACAGGTGGACAGAGAAGGACACCCCCACTCTCGTCTGCTGCCCACCTAGAGACAAGAATCGTTTGTACTTCCCCGCTTGAGGACTGTGTTCAGCCAAACACGTGGCTTCAGGGCTGCGGGGGCCCAGAAAGCGGCTCTGGACTTGCGTTCAGACCTCCAAGCCCCAGATCCCCTAAGCTCTGGATTGTTGCCCTCACCCTTTGCAGTGTAAATTTTGTACAGTTAAAAAGAAATGAAGCCTCATTTCCTGGAAAAAAAAAGAAAAAGAAAAAGACAAAAAAAAAAAAGGACCCACCCATCCTTATTTATTGCCATGTGACTTTGGAACACAGAAGTTGGTGCGTTTGTCTGTCTATGCCTCCTGTGTGTTGGCATGAGATGTGTATGGTAACACTATGTCCAATAAATATGGAAATTCTTTAGAAGCTGATGTGTCTTGCTTTTCATTTGGTTCTCTGGACGTTTTTTCTCTTGATATAATTAGAACAAAAGGCTGAGCTGACGTGGGACCCTTTCACCGCCAAAACAAAACCCAAAATACAACTCAGAATGAACTACTCACAGCCATGAATACCAGAAGTGCTCGATAAAGGTTTGATGACAGGAAGTGCTCTGGTTTTTCGAATAGCAGTTTTCTGGGGCCCAGTCTTCTGCTCCATGACTTAGGGATGGGCAGGGAAAACCCACTGACCACAGGATCTTAGTTAATGTTTGTCTTGTTGCATTTTATTTTATTTATTTTTTTTAATGTTTATTTATTTTTGAGAGAGAGAGAGAGAGAGAGAGAGAGACCATGAGCAGGGGAGGGGCAAAGAGAGAGGGAGACACAGAATCCGAAGCAGGCTCCAGGCTCCGAGCTGTCTGCACAGAGCCTGACACGGGGCTTGAACTCACAAACCGTGAGATCATGACCTGAGCCAAAGTCGGACGCTCAGCCAACCGAGCCACCCAGGGGCCCCAGTCCTGTTGCATTTTAGAAGCCCTTCACCCTTACACACTTTGTGCCTAGAGAAAGTATGTGCAAACATTTATAGTTGGGTGAGAGGTGGACACAGGGATAGAAACACCTCATCAGAGTCATCAGGGCTCCTTAACAAGCTTTTCTAGAAAAATCTTCATTCAGATTTCTTCTCTGCAAGAGGCTTTATCAGCATGCAGGGTTATGTTAGCTGGAATGGAAAAAGGAACACAAGCTTCTTTCATCAAAAAAAAAAAAAAAAAAAAAATTGAAGTCCTTGCATTTCTTCAGAGCCAGGGCTCCATCTAGGAGAAGCCAGAGTGCTTTTCCATTTGTGATTAGTTTTGTTTGGTGGAAGAGAAGATCCACACAGAGGTGCACTGTCCCATATGGCAGCTACTAGCCACATCTGGCTATTTATTTTAAAAACCTTTTAAAAAATATTTATTTATTTTGGGGAGACAGAGAGACAGAGTGCGAGCAGGGGAGGGGCAGAGAGAGAGGGAGACGCAGAATCCGAAGCGGGCTCCAGGCTCCCAGCTGTCAGCGCAGAGCCCGACGCGGGGCTCGAACTCACAAACTGTGAGATCGTGATCTGAGCCGACGTCGGATGCTCAACCGACTGAGCCACCCAGGCACCCCTCAGTTTTATTGAATATTAATTTAAATAGCCACATGTGCGCGGACGCCTGGGTGGCTCAGTCGGTTAGGCATCCGACGTCGGCTCAGATCACGATCTCACAGTTTGTGAGTTCGAGCCCCGCGTCGGGCTCTGCGCTGACAGCTGGGAGCCTGGAGCCCGCTTCGGATTCTGCGTCTCCCTCTCTCTCTGCCCCTCCCCTGCTCGCACTGTGTCTCTCTCAGAAATAGACATTAAAAAACATTCAATAAAACTGAAAGTTTGGTTCCTCACACCAGCCGTATGTCAAGTGCTCGGTAGCTAGCTGAGGCTAGTAGCGACTATTTGGACCCACAGACACAGAACATCGCTCACTGCAGAGCCCTACCGGCCAGTGTTGCTAGAGTCTGCGAAGGGAGAATGGGCAGCGAAGACTCGGTCGTCACATCAGCTACTTGCTGTCCTGAGGCGCTCGGTGAAACATTTTGAGACGCCTTAGACGGCGGTAAGTGCCGGCTTCTCCAGCAACACATTTTGTGTGTGGCCCTGCCCACAAGAACGACTCGCTTCGGTCCAAGGTAGGGGGCTGGGTTCCGGGCGCCTGAGTTCTCCGTCTAATGCCGACCGACGCCAGGTTGCCGTGACTCTCCTTCAAGTCCTAGACATATGCTGTGCTCTATCGTCTGTCCAGTTACACGGGAAAGACACTACCTTCCGGGCAGACACCCAGCGAGATTCTAGGGGGACTTAAAGGTCTTTGGGGGCAAAACCCAAATCTCTGCTGTCAGGAGAGGGAATTATGGTCCTTTGCCAAATCATCTCCCGTGGTGAGTACTTTGTCAGGCTGAGAAATGTGCCCGGGCCGGGTGGAGACGAGACCATCGCGCGGGAGGGGGTGTTGGACGAGGAGTGCGGGAGATGCCGTTCCCGGGGGCCCAGCCCCTCGGATGGTTGCGAGGGGAATTCACACATGGCCACGAAGGGCTCTGCTGCTGATTCAGTGACTCCTCTGAGTATTCCTGAGGCACATGGGGCCCGAGAATTCTGCTAGCGTGTGCACTATACACCCTGTCTTTAGTCTTCCATTCTCAGACCCGTCCCCAGCCCGTCCACATTGTCTTTGCTTTCGAGCCTCGATCATTCGTTCTGAGTGCATCAGGCTGACAATCAATGGATCTCCACTTTGAACTCTATGCACACAGCTTCCACCACAATGCCAGTCTAGTAACTTTTTGGGATTATAAAATGTGTTCTCAGCTCACAAAGGAAGAAGGGGATCTGGTGTGGGTTTTTGGGGGGTTTTTTGGTTTAGTCACTAGAAACCAGCTCCTGAGCGATGTGATTTTCTGACAGTGGCCTTTAAAAAAGACGACTGCTTGAAGAATATAGGAAAGAAATCACTGGCCAGAAAGAGTGAAGTAAGACACAAACTCAGAACACATGAAGGCTCAACAGTCTGTGTTTTCACTGCTTTTCTTTCTTTCTCCTCAGGCCCAGGGTTCTACTCAGCTGAAATCAGAAAAGGATAAGAGATCAAAGGCAAATCGGTGTGTTGTAAATTTTAACTGATTGCCAAGCTAGAAGTAAAATCATGAAAGGGGATCCTCGGCATATCTGAATGTGTTTCCTTAGATTTGATATTTGACATCAAATATCAAAGAGTCTATCAGATGGTCTAAAATTGTTGCATCCCTTTGCCACAACTCCTTAGAAGAACGCAATCTCAGTTTTACCATTTGGAATCCCTGGTGCCCTTCTTCACACTGTCCTCTGCCCGCTGTGCAGGGGGTGATGAGCCATGGAGTTTGGACTGGGTGCTTGCTTGGGTGTTCGCTGCCTTGGGGACGTGGGCGGTGGCCACTGCTGCTGGGGAAACACTGTGAGTTAGGAGGCAGCAAAAAGTCCAGTGTTTATAAAGTGGGGCCAAGTTATTAGGAAAAGGAAAAATTTTTTATTATATTAAAGGGAGTAATAAAAATAGAAAAATAACCTATCCAAACTAGTAAACAAAAACTTTAGAGAACAAGGGTGTGGGCTTTTGCAAGTGGCACTCGTCCCTTTAGGACTTCTGTATTAGTTTTCTTCTCTCGTGTTTGTCCAAAGTGATTTGGGGATCTTCTTTTAGGACCCTTTCCTTAGGTGATTTTTCCTTTGTCCATCTCCCCCGTTGAGTACAAACATTAGATTTTGGTGTGCTATTAACTGGTGTGTTATTTTGTAATTGAACAAACAAGTCACAGGACACCCCTGACAGGATCCATGCTTTTCCTTCTGATGAAGGGGGCTCCTAGGAGGAAAACGTTCCCACATGACTTACTTGTACTTCAGGCTGTTCAGCAGACCACTGAACTGGCCAGAATTTTCAAGACTGATGCAGGCTGGGCTGTCTCTAGATCTGGGTAAAGTTTTTTATTTTTATTATTATTTTTTAATGTTTATTTTTGAGAGAGAGAGAGAGAGACAGACAGAGTGCAAGCAGGGGAAGGGCAAAGAGAGAGGGAGGCACAGAATCTGAAGCAGGCCCTAGGCTCTGAGCTGTTAGCACAGAGCCCAATGTGGGGCTCGAATGCACCAACCGGGAGATCATGACCTGAGCAGGAGTCAGACGCTTAACCGACTGAGCCACCCAGGTGTCCCTCGCTTTTGGTTTTAAAGGTTTGTCTTTCTCCCATTTGCTTGCCAACCCTTGACCAGGATCTCTGGTTGGTTGGGAGGGGTGTAGGGATTTTGGAAAGGTTGGGAATTACTTCCTGAAAGATAAAACAGGCCCAAAAAAGTGGTCTTGGCACACACTTAGAGCTGGAAATAAGCAGTGTTTTTAAAAGGTTGTTAAAATGGTAAATAGGTTTCAACAGATGGCTTCAGCATAGCAATGGAAAGCCCAGGCAAGGACTTCGGGGTTAAATTTCATATTGTAGTCACCTGGGACTAGCTTATGATTCCAGAAAAACAAACATCTATAAAATTGACAGCTCCCTTCCCTCCTCTAAAGTGGAGCCCTTGAAGGCTGCCTGCCCGCTAGCCAGCTGATGGGTGGCTGCCTACAGATAGTGACCTAGGGAATTGAAAGTCACTTTTTCAACACCTGTCAATGGCAGGGCTTAAGCTCACCCAGGCTAGAGGGATATGATAACCAAGAACCTATATTACTGATGGGCCAGGACTTTTATACTCAATATGTGTGCTGGCCTTATTATTTTTTTAGAATCATTTTAACATTTAATGCTTCTCAATTAAAGTGATTTCCTGGAGTGGATGCCAAGCTTCGTTTAGAATGCGCATTAACCACTTTCGGTATCGGTAGTTAAAGGCACTGAGGGATTTAAACAGCAATCCACAAGTCTGTTCAGTTAAGGTTTGGCGGAATAAAGCAGATTATAAACAATAATATATGTCTTTCTCTTCTTTTTTTGGAAGGGTTCCAAACTCACAAACGGAGCTAAAGTGCTATAAACATATCCAGGCCTAAGCTTTGGGCTCTCCAAATGTACTCCATGAAAGCCACGGGCACGGGCGGTGCCACTTTTTATCCTGTGTGTGCGTGTGCACGTACTTTAAAAGAGCATTTTATTACACAAAGTGTCCATCAACTGAACTTACCTTCTAAATATTAAAATGGAAACCAGGATTGCTATACAAGTGAGAGGAAAAATAAATCCTGGCTGCAGTGTGGATGATGAATTTGTTGCTGCTGCCTTGGGTGGCCCACAGACACGCACTGCTCTGTCTCTAATGTCCCCCCCCCCCCCTCCGCCGTCCCTCATGTTCAGCCACTGCTTTCAGTAGTTCCAGGTTCAACAGGGCATTTCCCTCCCTCCCTCCCTCCCTACGAGAGACACCTACACTGAGGGCACTGGGTTCCACCATGAGGCAATGAATGTTACAGCGGGGGGGGGGGGGCAGCTCCTAGGATGTTTCCCATCTGGTTTTTAACCTCGGTGTTCCATTGCAAACTCATGTTCATTCTTTCTAAGGCCATGTATGAAGAATATATCAGCAAGGAAGATTCTGTCTTGGTATAAACTAGCATGCACCTTATGAATATTCTGATCTAGTTTTTAGGGCCTGGAGGCTTCCTATTGCTGGAGGAAGCGATACGCCCTCAAAAGTGACTTCAGTACATGAATCCCCAAAGAAGACACAGTAAAAAAATGCAAAATAATGACATGTGTAACTGTGCCAAAGGAAGTGATATAACAAAACACAGAAAAGAAAGTTTTAAAGAATGTACATATAAAAGTAAAAATAGTAAATAAAAAACCACGCACTCCTAATAACTCTGGTGAACAAACCATTAAATTTCTGCTTTCCAGGGAGGACCATGACAAGCATATTTCAAGGATAAGTGAGTAAAGATGAGGATACAGAGCTTTCCCTGTTCAATCCTTTAGTGTAATGCCAATTAATGCACATTTGAAAAACTGATCACACTCAGTGCATAATAAACATTAGGTGAGGAAGACAAGGAAGCTTTCTTGTTCGGTCTGATAATCACTATACTTTCACCCAAAATCTCTCTGATGAAGAAATTGTGAAAGGTTGCTAAAATAATAAAGATGCTTATGGTAAAGCCCCAATGATAATTTTTCAAATCACACGAGCACAACAGACTGCACTGAAAGCTTTTTATGTCATAAGGATAAAGTCCAATGTTTACAGATAAAATCCACGAAGAGGCTTATTTAAAAAATAAATTTTTTTGAGGTTTATTTTTGAGACACAGAGCGCCAACAGGGGAGGGGCAGAGAGAGCTGGAGAAAGAATCCTAAGCAGACTCCAGGCCATGAGCTGCCAGCACAGAGCCCGCGGGGCTCAAACTCACGAACTGAGATCATGACCTGAGCTGAAGTGGGACGCTTAACCTACTGAGCCACTCAGGTGCCACCCAGGCGCTCCAAGGCTGGATTATCAATGTACCTTTGAGTATGGTTGCTTTTGTTTCCACTGTGGCTTATCCTAATAATGAGGTGCAGGGAAAACGTTTTGACTTGGTGTCACAAGGCTTAATCACCCTGATTCTGAAAAAAAAAAAAATAAGATCATGCATACTGAAGTGCTTTAAATATAATAAAGCCTATAAAAAGATGAGCACGCTTACTGTTTCTACTTATATGACCTTGGACAATTTCCCTAAAAGTTCTGAGTTTCAATTCCCTCGTTTGCCAGAGAAAATACCAAATATTTCTACTTTTACAATTATTCTGAGGTTCAATTAAGATGCTTGTGTGCACAGTCTTGTACAAAAGGTGTAACTACTGTTCTGGCATTAAAGCTAAGATGTATTCATTTTAAGACATATTAGTCGGGGTGCCTGGGTGGTTCAGTCAATTAAGGGTCTGACTTCAGCTCAGGTCACGATCTCGCGGTTCGTGGGTTTGAGCCCTGCATCGGGCTCTGTGCTGACAGCTCAGAACCTGGAGCCTGCCCCTCCCCTGCTTGCGCTGTCTCTCTCTCTCTCTCTCAAAAATAAATAAACATTAAGAAAAATTTTTTAAAAAGGACACATTGGTTTATGTATCACTAACCAAAAAAAAAAGTGTGTCTTAGAATGGATCAAATACAGTATTATAACTACTATTAAAACATTTAACTCCAAATACCTTAGGAATTGGGATTTGAAATTCACTCATAAATATTTAAATTTTTACATGTTTATTTATTTTTGAGAGAGACAGAGCACACGTTGGGGAGGTGCAGAGAGAGAGGGAGACACAGAATCAGAAGCAGACTCCAGGCTCTGAGCTGTCAGCACAGAGCCCGCTGTGGGGCTCAAAATCCACAAACTGTGAGATCATGACCTGAGCTGAAGTCAGTCGCTTAACCGACTGAGCCACCCAGGTGCCCCTCACTCACAAATATTTAAACTCAATGTTACTAAATTGTGGCTCATGGGTTACATACCTATTCTGTGATAAACATTTATTTGTGAGGGGGATTTCTAGGGGACTTGAAATTTGATGAAAGCTTTCATGTTTCAACTGTTAAATATTAAATAAACATTTGAAAGTCTTCATGTTCAAGTGAAGCATTCATTAGCCTAGGCACTAACCCCTTCTGCAACCCAAGCTCAGCTCTGCTACCATCCTGCACCTTGCTCATTAATCCTCAGAGATGCCGTACTGTACATGGGATAATAAGCCATAGCCAAGCAGTTAAACCTGGCAGGAAGCTAAGAAATACCTATTTAATAGAAAGGTTCACTTGATTATAGCCACCTTTTAGCTGGAAAATGCTGAAACATTAAAAAAAAAAAGATATAATAGATACAATTCCAGATATTATACTTTGGTTGTTATCCGTCTACCTGACAAGCCTAAGAGAGAACAATGTGTGGCCAGTTGGCTGGATTCTTACATCTTTATTAGAGACATAGTTATAGTAGGTTTAAAATATTTAGTTTTTCATAAGTAATTTATGAATTTCTATCAGACTTTTAAAGTTACCTCATGCAATACCTTGAGATAACATCATGGGAGTAATTCTAAATATCCATGATAAGGGGAAAAGGGAGTGACAGTGGCCTGGAACAGTGTCTGTTATTCAGTGGGCTCTCAAAAAGTATCTGTGGATGGAATGAAGGAAGAGCTTGAACACTTACATGAGTTTTGTGGTCTAATAAAAAGGACTGCGATTTTGTAGACTTGGTCCTAACTGTGGCTCTACTACTCTGTGATCGTGGGCAATTGAAGTAACCTGCTTGTATTTTCAATTCATTCTTGTATAAGTGGACTTAACAGACACTACCCCACTTTAATAGGGTTATAATGGAGGGATGACAGATTAAACAATGCCCATGAAAACAGCCTGAAAAGTCAAAAAAACTAAATGCATATGAAAAGATAGCACTAGTCATACAGAATTGAACATGTGGGTTCATTTCTGCCCTGCAGCAGAATCAGAGGCCAAATAGGTCAGAGTCCAACTTTCTGGCCAATGTCTCTTTAAAAAAAGCTTCCCCCCAGTGTGGTGATCAGTGAGAAAACTGCAGTCTATGTATGTTGTTAAAATCTTGGTCAGTGGTTTAAAAAAAAATGGCACAAGAACAGACACTCAGATCAATGGAACAGAATAGAGAACCCAGAAATGGACCCAGAAATGTATGGCCACCTAATCTTTGACAAAGCAAGAAAGAATATCCAATGGAATAAAGACAGTCTCTTCAGCAAGTGGTGCTGGGAAAACTGGACAGCAACATGCAAAAGAATGAACCTGGACCACTTTCTTACACCACACACAAAATAAACTCAAAATGGATGAAAGACCTCAATGTAAGACAGGAAGCCATCAAAATCCTCGAGGAGAAAGCAGGCAAAAACCTCTTTGATCTTGGCCGCAGCAACTTCTTACTCAACACATCTCTGGAGGCAAGGGAAACAAAAGCAAAAATGAACTAGTGGGACCTCATCAAAATAAAAAGCTTCTGCACAGCGAAGGAAACAATCAGCAAAACTAAAAGGCAACCGACAGAATGGGAGAAGATATTTGCAAGTGACATATCAGATAAAGGCTTAGTATCCAAAATTTATAAAGAACTTATCAAACTCAACACCCAAAAACCAAATAACCCAGTGAAGAAATGGGCAAAAGACATGAACAGACACTTCTTCAAAGAAGATGTCCAGATGTCCAACTGACACATGAAAATATGCTCAACATCATTCGTCATCAGGGAAATACAAATCAAAACCACAATGAGATACCACCTTACACCTGTCAGAATGGCTAACATTAACAACTCGGGCAACAACAGATGTTGGCGAGGATGCAGAGAAAGAGGATCTCTTTTGCATTGTTGGTGGGAATGCAAGCTGGTGCAGCCACTCTGGAAAACAGTATGGAGGCTCCTCAAAAAACTAAAATAGAACTACCCTACGACCCAGCAATTGCACTACTAGGCATTTATCCACGGGATACAGGTGTGCTGTTTCGAAGGGACACATGCACCCCCATGTTTAGAGCAGCACTATCAGCAATAGCCAAAGTATGGAAAAAGCCCAAATATCCATCGATGGATGAATGGATAAAGAAGATGTGGTATACACACACACACACACACACACACACACACACACACACACACACACAATGGAGTATTACTCGGCAATCAAAAAGAATGAAATCTTGCCATTTGCAACTATGTGGATGGAACTGGAGGGTATTATGCTAAGTGAAATTAGTCAGAGAAAGACAAAAATCATATGACTTCACTCATATGAGGACTTTAAGAGACAAAACAGATGAACATAAGGGAAGGGAAACAAAAATAATATAAAAACAGGGAGGGGAACAAAAGAGACTCATAAATATGGAGAACAAACTGAGGGTTACTGGAGGGGTTGTGGGAGGGGGGAATGGGCTAAATGGGTAAGGGGCACTAAGGCATCTACTCCTGAAGTCATTGTTGCACTATATGCTAACTAATTTGGATGTAAATTTTAAAAAATAAAAAATAAAATAAAAAAAGCACTTCTCCCAATATTTCAAATAGGCAGGGTAACACCCCATGTCACCTGGTAGGAGCACTTAAAACTATGAAAATAGGGTCAGTCAACAAAAGATTTCTCATTCTTAAAACACAAGGGGTCAGAAAAATGGTTCTCAATGGGATCCACAGAGCCCTGGGGAGTCCACGGATGGGCTGCAGGAGATCTGTGAACTCTTCAAAATTCCATGCACAACATCGTATACCTGGGGAAGAAGTTTATAGTTTTTCAAAGTAATCTGGAACTCCTCAAGAGTTAAAAACACTGATTTAGTAGATGCAAGCAAGTGTTCTGAAGATAATAATGATTCAGAGATTTTTCTTTGCCTCCTCTTTAATGATTATTTACATGATCCTCTTTTTAGTCCTCATTTTTCACTAGTCTGTATCAAAACCACCGTGAAGGCAATCAGGGTCTCTTAGATTAGCTGGTGCACAGCAAAGTAAACGACAGTCATGAATATTAAATAAAGAAAAGAGTCACTAGTGTTGTTCTGATCACAGTATCGTCAGGAAAGGAAAGAGAAAAAGCCACCAATTTCCTTTTGCAGTTTTTTAGGGATAGAGAATGGGGCTAGGTATGTTTTTATGTGTAGACAAACATCTACAGAGGTGGCCTGAAGATAAGAAAAATAAATGTGAAACTGAGATGAGGTAAGAGTAGAAAGGCAATCTATAAACAGTCTAGAAAATTCAAGTGGTCAGGTAGCAAAAAGTAACTACTCGTAACTCAGAAAAATGCCTTTAGTTAGCCACCGCTTTATGACTACTCCAACTAAATTCCTTTTTAGGAGAACACAGAAGAGACTTAATTTTTAAAATACCCATGTACACTAAAAATAACAAACCAGAGAGTTTGAACCAAGGATGAAGTAAATGGAATTCCAAACCCAGTAAATGTCTTCCCCCCACTCCACCCCCCCAAAAAGCAACAATTATTTTGAAATACTTCTGTCATGACCAGAAATGAACCCTCAGAAAAAGGTTTTCTATGATCCTTTAAGATACTAATTGGCTTGAACATCACTAATCTGTCCAGGAAGAAAAAATTTCTGCATAGCGGAACCAAAGTTATGCTAAGTTAAATTATATCTTAGTTTTATCCCGCTGAACTATACGAAAAGATGGTTTGCCATGTATCTGGGGAAGTTAGCTGGCTCTCTGCTCCAGTAAGTTCGTGTTCTTTGCTTGGTGGGAACTACTGCAGCTCTTGCCAATGGAACTCAGGATCTGGCTGAAGTGTGATGCGCTACCTAATAATCCGATAGTTTAAGGGGAAAGAAAACAAACCAAGATCCAGTTTTCTCTGACACTTCTGGATGTAATCTTCCCCTTAAGGCATAGGGAGAAGATCCACAGATTGTTACGACAGTAAGGTTTTCGAAAATTCAGATACCAGTGATAAAAGAGAGATTTTGGAAATTGACTTTAGAATGCACTTGTGGGGTGCCTGGGAGGCTCAGTCGGTTAAGTGTCTGACTCTTGGTTTTGGCTCAGGTCATGATCTCACTGTTCGTGAGTTCGACCCCCACATCAGGTTCTGCTCTGATAGTGCGGGGCCTGGTTGGGTTTCTCTCTCTGCCCCTCCTTTGCTTGCTCTCTCTCAAAATAAACAAATAAACTTAAAAAAAAATTTAGAATGCACTTGCAAATGTAGAGTTGGTGACTGTTTTTAGTGGCAGCTTTGAATATAAATTTGAAATCTTGATTCACTTAGCATAACACTCTCCAGTTCCATCCATGTTGCTACAAAGGGCCACATTTCATTCTTTCTCATTGCCACATAGTATTCCATTGTGTATATAAACCCCAATTTCTTTATCCATTCATCAGTTGATGGACATTTAGGGTCTTTCCATAATTTGGCTATTGTTGAGAGTGCTGCTATAAACATTGGGGTACAATTGCCCCTATGCATCAGTACTCCTGTACCCCTTGGGTAAGTTCCTAGCAGTGTTATTGCTGGGTCATAGGTAGATCTATTTTTAATTTTTTGAGGAACCTCCACACTGTTTTCCAGAGCAGCTGCACCAGTTTGCATTCCCACCAACAGAGCAAGAGAGTTCCCGTTTCTCCACATCCTTGCCAGCATCCATACCCTCCTGATTTGTTCATTTTGGCCACTCTGACTGGCGTGAGGTGGTATCTGAGTGTGGTTTTGATTTGTATTTCCCTGATGAGGAGCGACGTTGAGCATCTTTTCATGTGCCTGTTGGCCATCTGGATGTCTTCTTTAGAGAACTGTCTATTCATGTTTTCTGCCCATTGATGGGGGGTGGGAGGGAGGGGAGAGTGGGTGACGGGTATTGAGGAGGGCACCTGTTGGGATGAGCACTGGGTGTGGTATGGAAACCAATTTGACAATAAATTTCATATTAAAAAAAAAGAGAACATACAACAGCATCAAAAAAAAAACCCAAAACAAAACAAAGAAACCTTGAAAAATAAAATTAATAAAAAGTTATATTCTTTGCTTAAAAACAATCTATATAATTTTAGACGTTGCAAAACAGGTTATGAAAAACTTGACTCGGAAATTTTAAGGTCAGATTACAAAAGAGAAATGAAAAAAGGAGCTCCTTGATAGCTTTTTGCTTAGATAATGACCCTGTAAATCTGAAATGAATAAATATTTTGATTTGCTAATGTCCTAAAAATGCAAAAGTACTATTAATGAAAGCTGCATGCAACATCTTGGTCACTTTTACTGTAACTAATGAATAATGTTTGTTAAAACACAATTAATGTGGAACATGAGAGAATTTAGCTTATAGTGGGTTGCAAATGTGGTTGGGATTATGGGAAAAGAACAGATAATGAATAGAAAGCTCCACTAGAATTACAGTAATGTTTTCACTGTGTACTAACGTGCATATCCCTTCCACAGATAATTAAGAAATCAATTAAAGAATGAACAGTCTTGGTGAATGGTTTTGGTTTACATCTCAGAAAAAAAGAAATGAGCTTAGAAAAATCACAAAATAAACAGCATTAATATGCCTCATTTCTGCTCTGAAGGGGCTTGTTCCAGAAGGACAGGTTAGCCTGAGCTAATGAAAATCGTGTCCACTGTTGAGGGCTCTGCTAAGCAAGTTTATTACTTTTTTTAATAGAGACACGTTGGAAAAATTATCTTTTAAATAGTCATCTCTGCATCTCAAATCATTTCTTACTTCATTTCTCTTCCTAGGACAACTACCTACTTTCTTTATATAACGAGAAATGTCAAGGAATTCCCCAGATGGAGTTCTTGAGGCTTGAAGGGGAAAACATAGGGAGCCAGTTTCAAAAGCGGCATACTTGTCACTCCCTTAAAGAAAAGCTGTGGTGTATTTGTCTATGTTTTTAATTAGAAAATAAAAGCTCTCTTGGTATCCAGAAGTAACTATACTCACAGCTAAGCATTGGGGCATTAGGGGCTATTTCACATTAGACTCAAACAGCCTCACAGTTCAGGCCTGAGCTTATTTCCAGAGACTACTGCCAGTATGTGACTGGAACATTAGAGCCAATTAAAAGGGCCCTGGGGGAAATCCCGCCCCGTTTTGTGGAGGTGAGTTTAAGGAATCCTGAACTAACCAGTGAATTCTCCCAAATCTGCGCTTCAATCCTGAAGTGAGGTCACTGAATCTTATTCTAAAATGCCCAAGGTTTTGAGGTTTTCAGTATTTCTGGTTGTTTCTCGGACTTCTAGGCCCCTATGTGACAAAATTCTACCTTTTCTCTTTTGCTTGCTTTTTAACACCCCTCTGTCTTTGTCTTCTCAATTCTGTCTGCCAAAAATAGACATTTTAGCTACCGATATTCAGGCCAGCTGTGCAAAATGCCACAAGATCACTTGACCTCTACTGTATTGGGATTTCATGCAACTTTCCCTGTCAGGGTAGCACTGTCGGTCATATTTTGCTTCTGTATGTTTTTTTAAAAGAGCAGCCATGTTTAATACTGTGAAATACGAGGCGTCCCCTCCTTGCCCCACCCTCTAGAACAGTGATAAATTTCAGCGCGCGCTCAGCAGAATTGGATTGTATTATACGCAGGACACATGTTCATCACCACAACTGTACTTGCTGGAACGGATGCAAGGAGAATGAATTGCTGAGACTTCAAAATCCCAGTTCCTCAGAACTGATTTTATTAGCCAATGTATACCAAAGATGGGTGCTAAAAGAAGTATTATTTTTGCAGGTGTCCTTCATCACTGGAGCTCTATGATGTTACGGACTGTGGTCTTCCAGCCTTTTGATTATACCTTGCTGGTCGTGTGCTGCTGCAACACCAAAGAGATAGCCTTGCAACCTGTCACCTCCTCCGGCAGGCAGCCGTCCTGGTCTGGGAGAGCGGGGTCAGCGCCAGACTGCAGCAGCAGCTCCACAATGTCTAAAAACTCGCAGGCAGCAGCTGCCAGGAAAATTGGCAAATATGAAAACAAGGTTACTATGAGACCAAGTGAAACGATTACACTCCAGCAGGAAAGGCAAGTGCCGAGCAACGAGGGATCCCAAACAGCAAGAAACGTCACAGTGTGACGACAACTGTGCCATTAGTGTGCATTTTTCCAGGGTTAGGAAAAGCAAATTCACATTTTTGGTTGCCCAGGAGCAAACAGACACATTTTTAAAACTGTGAGGTTTTCAGACTCTATTCTTAAGGATGGGACGAAGAGAAAGAATAAAAACAGTGTTTGAGTATTTGTTTTACTTTGATCAGAATAATGACAGGTGTGCAGGCTATGTCAAAAGGCTAAAAATATTGTAAAAGAAAATATTTTGTTTTGTCTTTGAAGAGGGGGTTAAATGAGTAACTTTAAAATTTGTAAAACAACAACAACAACAAAAAAGCTAGCCTATGAATCACACCATCCATCTATAGAACTTTTATTTATTTAGAAAAATAATAAATGTCCCCAATCACACTAGGCATAGAAAGGGGACAAGGACCTCTCGATATGGAGACTTATTATGAAGATGGTATGGTATCGCCCCCAGGAAGGACAAACAGACCAAAGGGCTAGAATGGAGAGCCATCTATTCTTCTGCACATATATGGAAACTTGATTTATGATGACGCTGGCATCGCAGATCAGCAAGGAAACAAAGATCCATTAATTCAGAGGCACTGAAACAACTGGGCTAAAGGCAAAACCAGGTATTTCATGCAAGATGAAACAGAAATGGCAATAAACATATGAAAAGATGAACAACCACATTAGCCGTCAGGGAAATGAAAATTAAAACCAGAAGATACCAATTCATACCCACTAGATAGGTGAAAATTAAAAACAGACCATACCAAGCACTGAGGAAGCCTGGAACAAGGGCAGCTCCCCTCCGGATGGGCCCTGGTAGGGTCACTTTGGACGACAGTTTGGCATTACGTGTTAAACCTGCACACACACAGGCCCTGCGGCCCAGCAATCCTGCTCTTATTCCCATCCTCCATGGACACTCGTGCATGGGTCTCCAGGAGACGTGCAAGAACGTGTGTAGCAGCACTATTCGCAATAGACCCCAATGTAAGCAACGCAAATGCCCATTAAAAATAACGTGAAAATAGAATACTGTTTACTTCTACAATAAAATCCCACACCGCATTGAAAACTAATGAACTATGGTTTTCCACACGAGTTTATCTCCAGGACATAATGTTGAGGGAAAGAAGCAAGTCAGAAGAATATATACAGTATGATTACACTTAAACAAAATTTTAAAAATAGACCAAACTAAACACCATTGTTCAGAGAGACAATTATGTAGTGAAACTATAAGGGAAACTGTTAATATAAAATTTGGGATAGTGTTAATCTTGGGGAAGGACCTGCCCATGGAGGGAAGGTCACATGGTTGGACAGGCACACACAGGAGGTTTTGAAGATACTGGCAATGTTCCATTTCTTAAGCTGGGGGTGGGTTCATTTTTTTAAAGTTACATTTAAAATTCTTCATATACCTTTTATATACTCTTTCACAGTGTGATGTAACATAACAGCAACAACAAATCAAAAAAGAAAAACAGGGAAAGAAAGAAGGGTAGGAAGCTTGATTCAATGGTCATTTTACTGAGTACATGCTATAACAATCCTATCAGTTAAGATTCTTGCTCTGAAGAATTTGTTTAACACCTGGGAGGCTAATATGTAAACTGGACACTCTTAACACAGAATAACTATTGTGGAGTGTGCGTGCACACACACACAGAAACCTGCAAAAAAGTGGGGGTGTGGGTGGAGAAGTTGAGGGATCAGGGAAAACACGAGTAGTTCATATGTAAACTGAGCTCTGAAGGACAGAGGAAAATTCCAGGTAAGTGGAGACCGAAAGGCATTGCAGGGGGAGAAAACGCCACTAACAGAGGCAGGAGAGCACAGGGAGTGCCCAGAGAACTGCCTGTGGGTGCTGGGACACAATATACAGACAGTCAAAAGCAGAGAGGCTGGACTTGAGTCAAAGTATGCAGGGCCTTGAAAGCTGTACTGAGCCATGCTGACAAAAGTGTGGTTTTGAATGCTATACTAAAGTTTGCATTTATAAAGAAGGGAGTGGCGTAATTTGGCTGCTGTGCTAGGATGATAATTCTACAATGAGTGACTTGGACAGCCTAGAAATTTGTCACAGGTAGACCAATTAGGAAACTACGGTAGTTCTTTCAGGAGGCTTGAAATCAGCCAGTGTCAGCGTGAATATAAAGAAGGGACTGGGCGGGGAGCCTGGGTGGCTCAGTTGGTTAAGCATGACCAGGTCATTATCTTACAGCTCATGAGTTCGAGCCTCACATTGGGCTCTGTGCTGACAGCTCAGAGCCTGGAGCCTACTTCAGATTCTGTGTCTCCCTCTCTCTCTGCCCCCCCCCCCCCCACGCTCTCTCTCTCTCTCCTTCAAAAAATAAACATTAAAAAAAAAATTAAAGAAGGGACTGGGGGCGCCTGGGTGGCTCAGTTGGTTAAGTGGCTGACTTTGGCTCAGGTCATGATCTGACTGTTCCTGAGTTTGAGTTCCGAGTCAGGCTCTGTGCTGACAGCTCAGAGCCTGGAGCCTGCTTCGGATTCTGTGTCTCCTTCTTTCTCTGCCCCTTCCCTGCTTGCACTCTCTCTCTCTCTCTCTCAAAAATAAATAAACATAAAAACATTTTTTTTTAAAAGAAGGGATTGAATAAGCCACTGAAATTCATGTGGATAGGACATAGCAAAGTACAGGATGGGCTTTAAGAAAATGTTTATGAACACTAAATTTGATAATTAATAAAGCTGATAAAATGTTACATTTATAGACAAACACGTGTTTATATTTTGTGATTTTCCTGTTGTTTTTTGGAAGAACAGTATTTTATCTTAGGTTTCAAATATTTTTATAGGTTTTTGAAAAGCTTACAGACCCACTGCTTGTGATCATAATGTTGACTATTGAATAAAATGGCCGGAGTATTTCTGCACTTGATATGAAACCCAAGCACATAAAGAAAATTACTGGTAAATCTGAATACATAGAAACCTAAAATTGACAAATCTGAACACATAAAAATTTAAAACAGCTATACCACACACACAAAATATGATATATAAAGGTAAACCATAAATTGGGAAACATATTCACATATATAACACATACAAGAGCTAATATCCTTGATATCTAAAAAGTGTTAACAAATCAATCCAAAAGGATAATGGGCAAAAGAATTGTAAGAACCAAAGACGATAACTTACGTTTTCAGTCTGGGAGACCACAGAGATGTTGGTGACATTATCTCTAATATAAGAAACCATAATAAGGAAGAGCAGGAGTTTTTGGAGGGGAAGAGAAGAAGAAAATGATGGAAGGGGAGAAATAATCTTGGTTTGAGGCATGATAAATATTAGGAATACTGGTAGTACTAATACTGGTAGAGGTACTAGAAAATGTCCATAAAACTCATAGAAGATAAGACAGGAGAAAAACCAAGATGACCTTGGGTATGACAATGATTTTTTAGCTATGACACCAAAGGCACAATCCATGAAAGAAAGAATTGATAAGCTGGGACTCATTAAAATAAAAAAACTTCTGCTCTGCGAAAGACTATGGTAAGGGAATGACAAGGCAAACACAAACTGGGAGAATATATTTGCAAAAGACACATCTGATAAAGGACTACTACCCAAAATATACAAACAACTCTTAAAGCTCAACAACAGGAAAACAAGCATTGGATTAAAAATGGGGTCAAAGACCTTAACGGAGGCCTCATCACAGAAGATCTACAGATGGCAACTACGCTTTTGGAAAGCGTATTCCCACATCATGTCATCAGGGAAATGCAAATTAAAAGAACGTACCAGTACACACTTATCAGAATGGCCAAAATGTGGGACACTGGCAACAGCAAGTGCTGGTGAGGATGTGGAGCAACAGGAACTCACTCATTGCTGGTGGGAATGCGAAACTGTACAGCCATTTGGAAGGCAGTGTGGTGGTTTCTTACAAAATGAAACATACCCTTACCATATGACCCAGCAGCCATGCTCCTTGGGATCCACTCAAAAACCTACGTCCACTCAAAAATCTGCACATGAATGTCTGCGGCAGCTTTAATCCTAATTGCCAAAACTTGGAAGCAACCAAGAGGTCCTTCAATAGGTGATGGATAAATAAGCTATGATACATCCAGACAGTGTAATATTACTCAGCACTAAAACGAAATGAGATATCAAGCTATCAAAGGACATAGAGAAACCTTAAATACATATTACTAAGTGAAAGAAGCCAATCTGAAAGGGTTACCTACTGTATGATTTCAACTATATGAACATTCTGGAAAAGGCAAAACTATAGAAATAGTAAAAAGATCAGTGGTTTCCAGAGGCAGGGGTGAGAGAGGGATAAACAGGCAGAGCACAGTGGATTTTTAGGGCAATGAAAATGTATGATATCATAATGATCGATACATGTCATTTTACATTTGTCTATAGAATACACAATGAGAGTGAACTGTAATGTAAACTTTGGACCTTGGGTGATTATGATAATAATTTTAATAATTATGAGAATAATTTTATGTATGTAGGTTCATCAACTATAACAAATGTACCACTCTGATCGGAGATGTTGATAATGACAGAGTGTGAAATAATAGAAAAGATACATGTTGGTCTCTGTCCCCAGTTCCTGACATAGAGCTCCTAAAACCTCTGGCCTTTCCTAAGTGATAAGAGCACTAGAGGCATCTTTTGTTCTAATACTTGGTCTCTGACCCTGGTTCTTGACACAGAGCTCCTAAATCACTTGGAATTTCCTGGATAATAGGAATATCTTTTGTTTTAATGAGGCGACTCTTGGTGAGCTTCTGGATTGCTTCAGAAAGAGAGGTGGTCACCAAAGAGACCAAGCCATAATTAGAAGCTTGTAATTTTCATGGGGCCACTGGGTGGCTCAGTCGGTTAAGTATCCGACTTTGGCTCAGGTCACGATCTCATGGTTTGTGAGTTTGAGCCCTGTGTTGGGCTCTGTGCTGACAGCTCAGAGCCTGGAGCCTGGAGCCTGCTTGGGATTCTGTGTCTCCCTCTGTCTCTGCCTACCTCCTCCCCTCCCCCTGCCCCCGGGTGGCAAAAATAAATAAACATTTAAAAAGTTATATAAAAAAAAAAAAAGAAGCTTGTAATTTTCAGCCCCAACCTCCATCCTCTGGGAAGGGGAGAGAGGCTGGAGATTGAGTCAATGATCAATCATGCCTATGTAATGAAGCCTCCATAAAAATCCTCCAAGTATGGGGTTCAGAGAACTTCTGGGCTGCTGAACACCTGGAAATATGTAACAGGTGGTACTGGTAAGGGCATGGAAACTCTGTTCCCCTTCCCCCATATCTGGTCCAGTGTATCTTTTCCATCTCCATGTTCATCTGTATCCTTTATCATATCCTTTTATATTAAACCAGTAAACCTAAGTGTTTCCTTGAGTTCTGGGAGCCACTCTAGCAAATTATCAAACCCAAGAAGGGGTCATGAAACCACAATTTATAGATGGTTGGTCAGAAGTGCAGGTGACAACTTGGGACTTGGGACTGGCATCTGAAGGCAGAGGTGTAGTCTTGTGGGACTGAGGGGAAGGTAGATAGTGTCTGAATTGAATTAAGTGGAAGAACATTCCGCTGGTATCACAGAGAATTGCTTGTTGTGAGGAAAAACTCACAACACACAGTGACCAGCAGTGAAGTGTGGTAGTAGTGTGAGAGTAAAGGAGAAACACACAGGGAGCATGTTTGTTCTTCAGAACAAGGTTCTTTAGAGGCAGACTATACATGGGGTAAGAGGTATATGGAAAATCTCTGTACCTTCCCCTCAATTTTGCTGTGAACCTACAACTGCTCTTTATTGATCACCCAAGCAAGCATTTGTAATTGGGTCTATTTCTGGGTTATCTACCAAGTTTCGCTGATTTATACACCTATCTCTTGACCAATACCACATTGTCTTAATGTCTGTAACTTTATAGTAAGTCCTGAAGTAAGGGTGTGTCCTCCATCCGGGTCCTTTGCTTTTCCATATAACTTTTAGAATCAGCTTGTAAATTTTTTCAGAAAGTCCTGCTGGAATTTTGATTGGGAGTACATATAAATCAATTTGAAGAGAATGGGGAGCTTAACAACATCTTTTGATCAATGAACAACAGTATCTCTGTCCATTTATTTTGATTTATCCTTAAGAATTTGATTTTGAGGCTACTATAAATAGTATTTTTAAAAATTCTGACTTCCAGTTGGTTCATTGCAAGTATAAAGGAAAACAACTTATATCTGTATACTGACCTTGTGTTTTTAACTTTCAGTTTCCACCTGTTCATTACCAGTGTATAGGAATTTTTTTTGGTAAACTGATTTTCTATCCTGCAAACTTGCTGAACTCAATTTATTTTCTTTTATTATTTGTTTGTCTTAGTTAGAAAAATTATTTCTGCTCCTTTCATACACCTTATTGTGCTGGAAATGGTCTTGCAGACACATCTGAAATAACATACTGTCACACACTTTATTTATTTATTTATTTATTTATTTATTTAATATATGAAATTTACTGTCAAATTGGTTTGCATACAACACCCAGTGCTCATCCCAAAAGATGCCCTCTTCAATGCCCATCACCTACCCTCCCCTCCCTCCCACCCCCCATCAACCCTCAGTTTGTTCTCAGTTTTTAACAGTCTCTTATGCTTTGGCTCTCTCCCACTCTAACCTTTTTTTTTTCCTTCCCCTCCCCCATGGGTTTCTGTTAACTTTCTCAGGATCCACATAAGAGTGAAAACATATGGTATCTGTCTTTCTCTGTATGGCTTATCTCACTTAGCATCACACTCTCCAGTTCCATCCACGTTGCTACAAAGGGCCACATTTCATTCTTTCTCATTGCCATGTAGTACTCCATTGTGTATATAAACCACAATTTCTTTATCCGTTCATCAGTTGATGGACATTTAGGCTCTTTCCATACTTTGGCTATTGTTGAGAGTGCTGCTATAAACACTGGGGTACAAGTGCCCCTATGCATCAGTACTCCTGTACCCCTTGGGTAAATTCCTAGCAGTGCTACTGCTGGGTCATAGGGTAGGTCTATTTTTAATTTTTTGAGGAACCTCCACACTGTTTTCCAGAGCACACACTCTATTTAAAGGCAAAGCACCACAGGTAAAGCTGATCATCTGTCCAGAGTTCCCAGCTTACGGTATCTCACTTCCTGATTTTACATTAATTTTGAGTCACAAATATCCTCTCCAAAAAATGTTAAGGGAGCTGTAAAAAATTATCACTTTATTCAGTATTAAAGTTGTAGAAATGGAGAATATTTTCCTTAAGAAATGAAAAACTAAGAGGAAAATGCTACTTAACATCATTTGTACGTTGGCATGGGCCAGCAGGGAAAAAATACTGTGATAAGCTTGTCTCTTTGATACCAAGAAGACATTCTAGTTCAAGCTTTAACATGCTTCCTATGTTTTCACTAGATGCTTCTTTTCTGCTGCTTCATTCTTTTCCGTAGTTCACATCAGAGAATTGGTACAGCCTTTAAAACTTCATTAACAGGAACAAATCCAGTATCTACAGATTTCGTCTCATAAGGCATTTTAACCCATCAGATAGCCCGGCAGTTTCATTCCCACGAATACTCTACCCATGAAAAAACTCAATAGGATACAGACAAATCCAATGAATAGAAGAAGAAATCTACTGAGTTTTGGAATGTTTGGTGCATTCGATTGGTCCGGGATTGTGAAACCTAAACCTCCCATTCACTGTAAACAGGAAGCTGGATGCGAGTCCTTCCATAATATATTGTCCATTTACTGTGTAGGCCAAGAAAGCTACTGGTCTCTGATGTCCATGTTCACTGGTCATAGAACCAACACTTGGAGGTTCAACAATAACATCATAAATTATTCCTCTGGTAATGGGGAAGTAAGACACCACCACCAGAGCATACACCCTCATGGCCGATGGCATATGTACCCAGGGCGGCTTCTTCAGCTTCAGGTTGGGGCATTCGAGCACTAAGAACAGGACCCAGCACAAAGTCTCCATTTTGGTAATGGCAGGGGAGCCTCTCGACCTCCTGAACTCGATTTATTAATTCTATTTTTTAAAAAATAGATTCTTTGGGGTTTTCTACGTAGGTGGTCATGGCATCTGTGAATAAAGGATGTTTTATTTCTTCCTTTCAAACCCATCTACTTTTTACTTCTTTCCTTTGGTTAATGCACTGACTAGAACTTCTAGTATGATGTTGAATCAAAGGGGAGGGTGGACATATTTGCTTGCTCTGGATCAAAAGGAAAGCCTTTTGCCTTTCACCATTAAGAATCATGTTAGCTATCAATTACTTCAGGTTGAGAAAATTCCCTTCTGTTCTTATTTTGCTGCATTTTTTTTTTAAATCATGAAGGGAAGTTGAATTTTGTCAACTGTTTTTTCTTTTTTTTACATATATGGAAACAATCATATGTTTTGCTTTGGTTTTGATCTGTTGATATGGTGAAATACAATGATTTTCCATTGCTGAACCAATCTTGCATTCCTAGGATAAAGGCATTTGAGTATGATTTATTATCCTTTTTGTATATTGTATATACAATATAACATTATATTCATGGGAGATATTGGCCTACAGTTTTCTTTTCCTCTAGAGTCTTTTTCTGGTTTTGGTATTAGGGTAATGTCAGCCTAATAGAATGAGCTGGACAGTATTCCTTACTTTCTGAAAGAGTTGATGTGTAGAATTAGTTTTACTTCTTCCTTAAACATTTAGTATAATTCACCAGTGAAGCAACTGGGGCCTGGAAATTTTGTTGTGGAAAAGTTCTTAGCTACAAATTCAATGTCCTTAATAAATAGATATAGGGCTATCTAGGTTATTAATTTCTTTTTTGACTTTGTGTCTTTTAAGAAATGTGTCCATTTCCTCCAAGTTATCTAATTTATTGCTATAAAGTTGCTCATAATGTCCCCTTATTTGCTTCATAATATCTGCATGGTTTGTGACGTCTCCTTTTTGTTCCTGAAAATAGTAATTTATTTATTTTTTATTGCTCTAGCTAGAGGCCAACCAGGTTTATTAACCATCTCAAAGATTTTCAATGATTTCATGGATTTTTGGTTTTCTATTTCCACAATTTCTACTCTGATTTAAAAAAAAATTTTAATGTTTATTTATTTTTTAAAGGGACAGAGGCAGAATGCGAGTGGGTTAGGGGCAGAGAGAGAGGGAGACACAGAATCCAAAGCAGGCTCCAGGCTCTGAGCTGTCAGCACAGAGCCCGACACGGGGCTCAAACTCACGAGCTGTGAAATCACAACCTGAGCTGAAGTTGAACACTCAACTGGCTGAGCCACCCAGGCGCCCCTACTCTGATCTTTATAATTTTATGCCCATGCTTGTCTTGGGCTTAACTTGCTCTTCTTTCTCTAACTTTTGAAAGGTAGAATCTTGGGTCATTGAGAGCTTTCTTCTTTTCTAATAAAAGCACTTAATTCCCCTCTAAGCACTACTGTGGCTGCATCCAAAAATTCTGATAGAGTGTTTTCTTTTCATTCAGTTCAAAATATTTTGTAATTTCCCTTGGAATTTCTTCTTTGACCTATGAGTTATTTAGAAGTGTGTTGAAGTTTTGCACAATTGTGTGTGTGGGAGATTTCCAGATTTGTGTTTGTAAATGACTTCAAATTTAATTCTGTGGTGGTCTCAGGGAAGACTTTAAAATATTTGTTGAAGTTTGTTTTATGGCCTAAATATGGTTTATCTTGATAAGTGTTCCAAGTGTACTTGAAATGATGTATTCTGTTTATTAGGTGGAGTGTTCTATAGATGTTCTAGAGAGATCTACAGATGTTAATTAAGTCAAGTTGGTTGTTAGTATTGTTCAATTCTTTCATATGCTTGCTAAATTTTTATCTACTTGCTCTGTCAATTACTAATTTATAGTTTAACAATAGTTGTTTTTTCCTTGCTACTCTATGTCTCAGTTTTGACTGCAGAACGTGTGGAGAAGGACACTATTTACATCCAGAAATAGCTATGCCTCTTCTACTGTCATACAGTTAATATGGGTGTTGAGTCAATCTGGCCAGCAGCTGAACTGGGTTTGGGTTTTGTTGCTGCTACAGATAACTTCAATGCATCACACACTTTAAAATTCCTCCACCTGTGGGCTGCAGTTACCTTGTTTCTTGAGTGTCCTCGGGTGCCAGTATTCTTGCCCCCCCCCCCCCCCCCCCCCCCCCCCCGCCGCAGCCTTCAGCAGTCTCTGCACGTCTACTACAGAGGGAGTTTCTCTCTGCACTCTTGCTCCTTCTCCATCAATAAGAGTGCGATTGCTTATTAGGGCAAGCCTCATGGCCTCTTTGTCCTTTTGGGCTGGTCTCAGTCTTAGGCAGGTCCTCAGAGGTGGCAATTTCTCAGTGTTCCTGCATCCCTGCCCCCCAGATGTCAACCAAACTCTACCTTGTATGAGGGAAAACATATCTGGAAAGGGAGAGAGCTTCATGCCCTGCCCTCAGTGGCGAGAAATGTCTGCTTGGTGTCAGTGTAGGGTTCCCTGTCCTTCCCGAGTGGCAGACAGATTTTGCTTTTACTCCTCCTTCAAAAGCAGTGGAAATCTGCCTGAGCCTGGGGACAAGAGAAAAGGACAGAAAAGTTTTCTGCTCTTCCTGAGGGTCTTAAGCATTTTGCTTTGTATGAAATAAGAATCCAGGGAAATGGCAGGGTTTCATGCCTGTGTGTCACTGGGAAGGGCTCTCTCTGTTCTCAGTTCCTCTTATGGTTCTCCCAGTTTATGGCAAAGAGCATGTGAATGAGGATTCCTCTTGGGTCTGAGGCTCCCTGTTACTCTAGAATGTCAGACTAACTCACTTTAAGAATCTGTCGATTTTAGCTGTTTTCTTACCAGCGTTTATGGTGGCTGCTTCCTCCTTAGGTGCTCCACTGAAGGCGAAACAGTTTGTGTGTCTTGTGGGGGACTGTCATCCTTTGGAATCCAGTTTACTTTGCTGCCATGCAACCTCTGCTATCTGATGGGCTCAAGAAATTAATCTTGTAGATTATCTATCCTTTTCTTCTTGTTAGGATGGGAGCATTGTTCTCTTATAGTTTTCTATATCTTAAGTGGAAGTAGAACTCTATAGGAGTTTAGTTTTAAATGATTTAGTAGTGATATTTCTTCTTTTGCTCTTTATTGTTACTCAGATAGTTTCTCTGGCTCCTGGACTCTTTCCTCTGCTGGTGGGTGTTTCCAGCTCTGGCCCCCCTGCTATGTGCTGTTCAATGGCATAGAGCCAACAGCCAAAACCAGGTTGTGATGAGTTATATCCTTGGGACAGCTTCACTCGGGCACCAATCTCTACATAATAACACAGGCTCAGAGGTGGTGCTAAGTGAATAGAGATGGAGAGGAGAATTTACTCTGAGCTAAAATCAGACCATTTGAGAACCCTATCTCTGTCTTCAGTGGTGTGGGATTTCTTAGAAAGCTACCAGGATTATAAATGTTAAATTAACATTTTATGGATGAATGAATAATACATAGAGAGTAGGAGAAAAGGGAGAAAAAGGCAAGAACTGCCTAGTCCAGTCCTGGGACAGGTATTAATGGGCTGAGATTGTATTTTGTTATGGTATGCCACAGACAGGGAGGAAGGCGGAGACAGAATATCCCACCAAGCCCAGGATTCAACAGAAAGTATGTAGGAATACAATATCCCTTCAAGAATTTAAAGTGATGTCCCTCAATAATATAATGAAGATTTTAGTTTTACATTTCCGAATGGTTTTACCATGAATCACTGTACACCAGATTGGATTCCAATGGAAGGCAGTCTCTTATAACATATAACAAAGTTAAAGACACACTGCCTAGTATCAAGTAGTTGTGAGAAGAGATATTTATCCGGTATAGAACTAGCTACATGACATTTATATTTTGAGAAATAATCATTTAACCTTTTTGCCGCAGCTATCAGTCTCAACTTATTGTAAGAAACACTTAGTTAGGTTTTAAAATTGGAACTTTTAAAGCAGGATCAGAGGAATAAATTTCCTAGTGTATAAATCTGTAATACAGGATAATAGCTACCACGATCTGTCAGATTACACTTGGCACAAATCTAACCCAATACTTAAGGCTCCTAAGCATGAAGATCAAGGCTAAGTAGATGTATACTATGGCTGAAGACACTAAGCTGGCCATCTCAGACAAAGGAGCGTTAATTTCATACATGGCATAAAATGAATCGACTTTCTCAACAGTGAGATAGGATATAAGATATGAGTACTAACCCAGGAATAGAGCTTAAATTTTTAAGTTCCACATCTAAAGGACCACAGCCAACCAGCTGAGAAAAGGCTAAGCAGGCTACATAATAATCCCCTAACCTAACAAATGTGAGCGAAATTTTAGCTCAAGTCTAACTGTAAAGTGAGGTTTAAATCAGGAAGTTCAGGAGGAACCTGGCTGGCTCAGTAGGTAGAGCACGCGACTCTTGATCTTGGGGGTCATGAGTTCAAGTTCCACACTGGGTGTAGAGCCTACTTAAAAAAAAAAGGAAAGAAAAAAGAGTAAATTAGGAATTTCAGGGTTGCAGAATAGTCTTTCAGAGTGAGGGATATGGTGTCCATAAGGAAAATGAGTTAATTATTAACAAATGCCTGGGATTTATGCAAAGACAGACTGATATGAGCACAAGGAATCAAGCAATCAGGAAGTTGTAATAGAAAAAAGGGAAGGGAAGAGGAAGACTGGTTTAAAAGACAAGAGGAAACCATACAGGTGAGCCTTATCCTTGTAGGAGGAAGACACACACTTCTTGGAGATGCACCGTTGATCTGGTAATCATCAATTACCTTTGTTTCGCAGAGAGCCAACTGGCAAATATAGGTGCCCAACAACAGTGTAAAAAAATACGGTTTGTACCCCCACTTAGTTGGTGAGCTACTTGATTACGTGCTTTGTTATATTCTCTTCTCCATCTAGCACAGTGCTGGGAACTTGGTATTTGCTCAAAATTCATTAGTTAATTGATTCTCCGCCTTTGGCATCTTCAAGTAAAGAACAATTCACAAAGCAGAGTCATCTTTCAGAAATGTGTGAGCTTCCCATCCCCTCAAAATGGACAAAGGCAAAGAAGATGAGAGAGGGGAAGGGTGCTAACATTTTACCAAATTAATGAGGGGATATATTGGTGCCCACAATGTGCTGGGAAATACAAAAACAGTCATAAGCCTGTCTCAGAAAAGCTTGAGCAAGTCTACAGGGATTAGAACGGTTGCTGAATTTATGGTACCCTGGGAACCTCTATTTGTCAAGTGCCATAGAGGCAGCCCTGACACTGGCACAGGTGAAGATGAATTTTCATTCAGAGCAGTGAGCCTTCTGACTCCATTAATCCTCAGGGTTTTGATGATGAATTTCTTTCCTTTTTTATTTTATTTATTTTCACTCTAATGCCTCCTCCCACTGCCCTGTAACAGTGTGGAAGGAACAGAACAGATGGTGCTTTACGTGGAAGACCGAGGGCTCATGAGGATACAAAGCCTGCCCACTCTGAAATCACATGACTGCACGTGCAAGGAAAAGCCTTGATTTCCCCTGGGAGACACAGACGCAATGATGTTAGTATTCCCAGTGGAGGGAGAGGAGGGGAAGGCTAACAGGCCATTTACAAGGAAGACCACACTTACACTAATATACTCTTCAGCAAGAACCATGTTTAATCACAAAACAACAGGAGGACCGGTATGTGAAGATTAAAAAACACCAAAGTTAAACAGAGGCAAATATGGGTTTTAGAACGGTGTTTTGCAAAACCCATTTAAAATGAACTAGTGAGGACATACAGTAGTAGAATACTGGCCTCTAGTTAACCTGCCATTGGCTCTGACCCAGTTTTAATCGGAAGAAGCCAGGATTTACAACCTGCTTAAGGATGGAGTTTGACAACTGCTATAATCAGAAGAGCTGTCAACACAAGGACAGCTGTCAAGCCAAACTGTAATTCATAAAAAATAATAGCTAAGCCCCCAAGACATCCCTAACATTGTCTGCACTTACTGATTTAACTGTACTTACAGTTTTATGAAAGTTCCCCAAACAGGTTAAGGATCCTAAAATCAAATCAAATCAAATCAAAAAATAGCTATGGAGTACCTATTAAATAAAAAAGGTTAAATACTACTGACTAAATGGATAAAATATGTCCAGCAGATTCCCTAGCACACAGTGTTTAATAAAAAGTAATTATTATTACATGTCCAACTCTGTTTTGATGACCTCAAAAAGTGGCAGAAGTCTAGTGACCTGGTAAAAAATCTTAAAGATGAATCACTCCTATAAGTGATTATTAATTAAACTTAAAATATTAATTTCATGAAATATTCCTGAGTTGTCAGAATATTTTAGTTTTATATATTTGTAACGCCAAAACCTCTTAACTAATGACATTATCTTAGTGCTTAATTATCTTGATTATAATATACATGGTATTTGTTTTGTTTTTTATGCAATGAATAATATAACCTGAGAGAGAGAGAAATGGAGGTTGTTTTACTAGATCTATTTTCGGCAGGATTCCTAAATCAGAGATAATTTTTATTAATGTCTAAACTCTCAGTGAACAGAAAGAAGAATATAAAAGCACATGGATGGGCACAGATATTGATAAAGTACAGCTCTGAAAAATAGCCTTGATGCACTGTCTTAGGTGACCAATGATAAAGAATTTTCATTTATTTTATTTCTGTAAAAGACTATCTTTCAGAAAATAATGTCTGCTTTAAAAGGAGAAATTATGAAAACATGATTGGAATTGGAGTCAGAAGACCTGGACAAGTGTCTTGGCTCTGCTACTACACTTGAATTACCCTGTCAAGGTCACTTGACCCCTCTAGACTTCAGTTTGTCCATTTGCAAATGTATGAAAACAAGGCTTACCTCCAACATTTGTTGGAAAGGTTAAGAGATTACATATATGAAAACAGTACCACCACCACCTTATGTCTGTTTGGGTTTGGAGGCTTTTTGTGTGTGAATATTTTGTTAGAGTATATATAAGTTAAATAGAGAAGAACACCAAAATCATCTATACAAATTTTCTTAAGATGATATCATCCATGTAACTAGCACATAGATCAAGAATCAGATCATTATTTGAATCTCAGGAACACTGCTGCCCTGTTAACCCCTTCTAAATACTACCTACCCATTTCTTCAAGGTAACCATTATCCTGTTTACTACTGCTGGAGATGAATTTTTCCTGTTTTTGACCTTTATACAAATGGATGCATACAGTATGTACTCTTTTGTATCTGGAAATTTGAACTTAACAGTATGTTTGTGAGATTCATCCAAGGTGTTGCATGTGGTTATAGTTCTTTTTTATTGCTGTATAGTATTCCATTGGATGACTACCTTACCTGATCAGGTCTCATAATTCCCGAATCTGAAGATTAGAGTGTTTTATCAATTATTGAAATTATCAGTAAATGTATCTTCAAGTATCGATTCTTACCTACTTTCTCTTTCTGGAACTCTTACTTAAAAATGCTAGACTTTATTATTTTACACTCAATGTCTCTTCCACATTTTCATTTATCTTCTGTGTTGCCATTTAGAACTATCTTTCAGTTCACCATTTTCTTTAAAAAAATTTTTTTAATGTTTATTTATTTTTGAGAGAGACAGAGACAGAGTGTGAGCAGGGGAGGGGCAGAGGGAGAGGGAGACACAGAATCTGAAGCAGGCTCCAGGCTCTGAGCTGTCAGCACAGAGCCTGATGCGGGGCTCGAACTCACGAGCCATGAGATCATGACCTGAGCCGAAGTCGGATGCTCAACCAACTGAGCCACACAGGCGCCCCTCAGTTCACCATTTTCTAAAAGGTCTATTTATTTTGAGAGAGAGAGAGAAAGTGAGAGTGAGAGCGCACAAGCAGGGGAGGGGCGGTGGGTGGCGGCAGGGGGAGAGAATTCCAAAGCAGGCTCTGCACTTATAGTGTGGAGCCAGACGCAGGACTCAAACCGTGAGAGTCAAACACTTAACCAACTGAGCCACCCAGGCACTTCTCAGTTCACCATTTTTTTAAACCTGTGCCAATTCTGCACTTTATAAACTATCCACTATAAAATTTCTGTATTTTTTTATTTATTGAAGTTCATTTGGTTCTCTTGTGAATCTCTCTGTTCTTTTTTTGAATGTCTTATTCTTAGGTTTTTCATCCATTGATTTTATATAAACTTATTCTGATAATTTCTATCTAGTAGTTTTATTCAAGTTCTTCAAAGTCTAATCGTGAGGTTTATTATGTCTGCTGACAATCACTTAAGTATATTTTGTAATTTTGGACTGTAAGCTCATTTTCAGCAGGGCTTCTTTGTATAGGAATTTTGTGCCATCCTGGTTGAGGATGTGTCCCTCAAGAGAAGTTTAGCATTTGCTTTTGCCAGATCCCTCATGGGTAACCTGTCTAGACACTTATTATGTTTATTTATTGACTTGAGGATTTCTGAAATAATCAGAGTATAAATTAAACCCAAACTCGCATGAGATGGGGACTTTTTTTTTTCCCCACCCAGATTTTGGTATCTGGCAAATAAGCTGTTTTGTCTTCCTTTCTTACAGGTAGGGCGACTTTTTCTAATGTAATTATTACTATTATTATTTTTTAACTGAGGGTATAGCCCTTTGAATGTCCTGGCTTATGTGCAGGTTTCAGTTCTAACTCCTCATTATTTCTTATTCAAGATGTATCATTTCCAAGGTTTGGTGGCATTGAAACCCAAACCTGCAGTTTTCCCAAATTAGATAGTGTTAGCTCACACACTTACCACTATGGTTACCACATCCTTGTATATTGGGTGAGAGTTGAAGACACCTAAAGTCTGGGGACATCCTTTAACCTCTAAAAGGATGTTTGGTATATTTTATCTAGCAACTAGTAAGTACTCAAAAATATGAACGAATGAAATATAATTAAAAAGGTAAGTCATATTCACAGTACTAATAGAGCCTATGATATTGTGATTTAAAATAATTTAAATTTAGAGGTGTTTGCGTGGCTCAGTTGGTTAAGCATCCAACTCTTTTTTTTTTGGAATTTTTAAAATGTTTGATTATTTATTTTCAAAATTTTTTGTAATGTTTTTATTTTTATTTTTGAGACAGAGAGAGAGAGAGAGAGAGAGCGCATGAGTCGGGGAAGGGCAGAGAGAGAAGGAGACACAGAATCTGAAGCAAGCTCTAGGCTCTGAGCTGTCAGCACAGAGCCCGATATGGGGTTTGAACTCATGAACCATGAGATCATGACCTTAGCCAAAGTCAGACACTAAACCAGGTGCCCCAAATGTTTATATGTTTGTTTATTTTTGTGAGAGAGAGAGAGAGAGAGAGAGAGAGAGAGAGAGAGCGAGCCAGGGAGGGGCAGAGAGATATGGAGACACAGAATCCAAAGCAGGCTCCAGGCTCTGAGCTGTCAGCACAGAGCCTGACATGGGGCTTGAACTCACAAACCGTGAGACCATCACTTGAGCTGAGGGCAGACACTTAACCGACTGAGCCACCCAGGCACCCAAAGCAGCCAACTCTTGATTTCGGCTCAGGTCATGGTCTCACCATTCGTGAGTTTGAGCACAGCATCAGACTTCATGCTGTCAGCACCGAGTCTGCTTGAGATTCTCTTTCTCTCTCTCTACTCCTCCCCTGCTCATGCTCTCTCAAATATTTAAAAAATAAATATAAAATACATAAATAAAATAATTTAAATGTAATTTTCAAACAGGTAATATCTATCTATCTATCTATCTATCTATCTATCTATCTCCAAATAGAGAAATTATTAAAGGGTTTATAGGAAGACCTTTTAATCCTATGCTAGTACTCTAGCCTCACAGTTCCTCTTCCCTTAGGCAACCAACACTGACTCTCTGTGTATCCTTCCAGCGATATCTTATGCAGTTATTAGCAAATATGTACAGATATATTCATGGTAGCACACGATATACACTATTCTGCATCTTAATCCTTCCACTTAACAATGTATCTTAGAGATTTTTCCATATTAGTACATAAATAAAATATAGCAAAGGTCCAAAGACCTTTGGAAAATTCCAATCCTGTTGCTATGCAGAAATGCATTTTGCATATATCAAACTTAATTGGACACATTCCCACATCCACAGAGGCATTTACCTCTAATGGTTAACTAGGGGTGACAGAGTGACTCATCTACATTCTCAAGGGTACATTCAGTCTGCCTTAACTGTTTCTACAGTTTCTGGATGGAGAAATGAAAGGAAAGCACAACACATGCCATAAAGAAGGCACTAAACATAACCAAATGAGTGGATGAGAGAAGAAACGTGGGAACGTGGGAATGAAAGAACCGATTTAGCAGAGCATGTGGATGCCCTGGCAGGGTCTGTCTCTCTAAGCAGAGCAGTGAACTCCGGACCTAATGGCAAATATTCTGGCGTAAAAGAAGTTTGCTGTTTGAAGTCAGGCATCAGGAAAAAGGGGTAGCCTGGATTTTGCCCTGAAAGCCTCACAATCACTGAGAAGTTTTTTCTTTCCCCTTTCTGATGACCTGTGGCTGTCTGACCTATGCCTGGTTGTCCCAGATTGCGATCACAGCTGTGGACGCAGCTAAGAAAAGTTTTCTTCTGGGTGGAAAATTAGGGTTTAGAATAGCCAGCTCTTGGTGATGTTAGAGGATGTAAGCGACAGAATTATCAATGTGTCAGAGGAGTGAGTGAGGAGTGCTGTGGGAAGAGGCACAGGAGGGATTTGTTTTTCTCTCCTCTCCTAGGAAATCTACAGATGTGGGTTTAAATTTCTAGCTCCCTTAGGTAAGTTTATTAACTTCTTGCAGCTTTGGTTTCCTCATTTACAAAATGTGAAAATGTGTAAGTATGTTTTTAATGGTACCTCTTTCAAAGGCATTTGGTAACGTAAAGTATATATGTCTGTATCTAAGTATATGTGTATGTATGTAATTTCAATTAACACATATTTTAAGTATGGCATACAGAGGAATATAGAGGCTAATAAAACAAATTTTTGGCTATTACAAATAATGCTGCAATAAATGCTCTTAATCATGTCTCACTACAAACACATTCAGGAGTATTGCTAGGGTATACAAACAGAAGTGGAACTGTTGGGCTGTAGGGGATGCGGACCCTCAGTTTCACTAGATCTCACCAAACTGATCTCCAGTGGTTGTGACAGGTAACACTCAGCAAGTATGCACGTTCTTGTTGTTCCACATCCCACTACTAATACTTGTAGGTGTCTGCCTGGTGCCAATCTCACCAGTGTGAAAACATATCTACATGTTATAATCTGTACTCTCTGATTACAGTTCTTCAAAGGACTCTTCATGGTACGGCACCTCTTGAGAGCAATGGTAAAGACAGCTTTTGTTCCAGACTATCTTATCGAGGATGTCTGCAGAGTGAACAGCCTAGGACAACAGAGGTGGTGTTTCCTTCCAGAGTAGAGGGTAGGTTTGCTTACTGTCCAGTGTAATGAAGAGAACTCGTTCTCTGGAGCCACAGCTGGGCAGATTTGCTTGCAGCTCACTTTGACAGACTAGAGTTCCTTAAGGTTAAGATTTAAGAGACGATACACTATGTGTGTAGTATCTGTCTGGGCTTCTCTGCGTTGCTCCTATGGGACTCAAAAGGCAATGACACAAACGTAAAGCTCATGCTGCTGGCTGTGCTGTGAATAATAGTCTGGTGTCTTTTGCCAGAATCCATGAAACTGTCGGGCTAACTTGTTAATTTGCAAGCAGAGTATAATCTCAGATTACTCCTAGTTCTTGACAGTTATGAGGGGGGTTTGAGCATCTTTTGCTGTTTATTTGATATCTGGCTCTTCCTATTTGTGCACTACCCATTTTTCAGGTTCTATTTTTCCATTTGATTGTCCTTATTAGCTGAGTAGATGTTCTTTATATATTCTGAATAATGATCTTATGCAGGTTATTTGCATCTTAAAGATACTCTCCCAGTCTTTGCCTTGCATTTTTACTTTGCTCATACTATCTTTTGTTTAACAGAAGTTTAAAATTTTAATGTACTATCATAGTTTAAATTATGATTTGTATTTTTGAGTGTTAAGAAACCATTCCTTACTCTATTCATCTAAAAGTTTATAATTTTGCTTTTCTCTATATATGTATTCAATTCACCTAAAATTGATTTATGTGTGTGGGGTGAGTTGTTTGGTTATTTGCTGTTGTATAACAAACCACTCAAAATGTGTGGTGGCTTAAATATGGCAATGCATTATTTTTAATGATTCTGTGGGTTGACCAGCTGGTTCTTTTGCTTCAAAGAACTAATTTTTAGTTTGTTGACTTTCTTTATTTTCTTTCTTTTCTTTTTCTTTTTATGGGGAAGATAGTTCTTTTTTTTCTTTTTCTTTTTTTCAAATTTTTATTTGAATACTCGTTAGTTAACATATAGTATAACATTGCTTTCAGGAGTAGAATTCAGTGATTCATCACTTAACATAGAATACCCAGTGCTCATCGTAACAAGTGCCCTCCTTAATGCCCATCACCCATTTAGCCCACCCCCCACCCACCTCCCCTCCAGTAACCCTCAGTTTGTTCTCTATTGTTAAGAGTCTCTTATGGTTTGCTTCCCTCCCTCTCTTTTTTCTTTTTTTTTTCTCCCATATGTTCATCTGTTTTGTTTCTTATTCTCTATTTCATTTATTTCTACTTTAATCTCCATTATTCTTTCTGTTTTCTTTAGGCTTTGTTTGCTATTTCTCTAGTATCTTAAGGTGGAAGATCAGGTTACTAATTTGAGCTTTTTCTTCTTTCTTAACATAGGCATTTACAGCTATAAATTTCTCTGTGAGCACTGCGTTAGCTGCACTCCATAAATTTTGGCATGTGCTATCTTTATTTTCATTCATCTCAAAGTATTTTCTGATTTCTCTTTTGACTTCCTCCCCCTTGACCCACTGGTTATTTAAGAATCTGTTGTTTAGCTTCCTTATACTTGTGAGTTTTCAAGTCTTGATATCTAATTTCATTCCATTGTTCCATTAAGAACATACATTCCATTATTTCTATTCCTCTAAATTTACTGAGGTTGTTTCATGGCCTGCATATTGTCTATCCTGAATAACACTCTAGGTGCACTTGACAAGAATATATATTCTGTTGTTGTTGGATGGAGTGTTTCATAGATGTCTTTTGGATCTAGTTGGTTCATAGTGTTGTTCAAGTCTTCCATTTCTTTGTTTTCCTTTTGTCTAGTTGTTCTACCCATTACTGAAAGTAGGGTGCTGGAATCTCCAACTATTATTTTTGAATTGTCTATTTTGAGTTTTTTCTTTAATGGTTGCTCTAGGGTTTACCACATACATTTTAAGTTCAGCTTTGGCTTTATACTTGGCTTAATTCCAGTGATATGTAGAAACATTACTCCCATATACTTCCATTCCATTTTCCCTCTTTTGGTGGTAGTAATGTTTTACCTGTTTTATAAATTAATGTTACAAATCCAACAATACATTATTATAGTTACTTTAACATCTGTAGTCATTTCCTTAGCCCATTATAACTTTGTTCTCATCCATCTCCCTTGTGCTGTTACTGGCAAATATATTATACTTCTATAGGCTGTGGGCTCAATAATACATTATATACATATTATTTAGACATCACTTGTTAAAATCAGTTAAGGAAAGAAAGGAGAAAAAATATGCATTTATATGGTCTTTTACAATTACATATATATTTATGAGTGCTCTCTGTTTTTTTCATGTGGATCTGAATTATCTTTTGGGTCATTTGCTTTCAGTCTGAATATTCTGCTTTAGTATTTCTTGTCAGGTGGGTCTGCTAGCAACAAATTCAGTTTTTGTTTATCTGGGAAAGGTTTTATTCCATCTTAATTTTTGAAAGACAGCTCTGCTAGATATAGATTATAGATACAGATTCCTTCTGTATTATATAGATATTCAAGGTCAGAACACAGTGGGATAACATATTCAGAGTGCTCAAAGAAAAACACTCAACCAGGACAAATTGTCCTGCAAACCAGCCCAATCAAATCATGGCTTCTTTAAAGGTCAGTGTTTGATATTTGTTCTGACTCATGAAGGCTCCTCCCAGCTGTAGCATTCTCCCATTCTCTCTACTATTCTTGAGAGGACCCTTAGCCTTGAACTTCTCCAGGCTCTGTTGTAAATGAAGTCAGTTCCTTTGGGAAGAGATTAGGGGCTGTTTTATAGCTTTCTCTACCCCTCCCCCCACCGCGGGCAAAATCTCTGAGCCAGACTCTGGAGCTAGGAATGTGGATAACAGCAAGCTTCTCTTGAGTGATGCCCTCCCTTCCCGGCTCTAGGAGTTGGTGCTGGTGGCAGTGAGGGGATACATGGCCTTGCTGTCCTGGCATGGAACCACCACCTCTCAAGTCAGGGCAAGGGTGATCAGGGCCTCAATATTCTCAGTGCACCACATCAAAGACCCCATTTCATGATGGGATCCTGGGCAGAATAAGGGAGTCCCTATCTCTTACCTGCGCTTGCCCAGGGCTTAGTTCTTTAAAATTTATTTTCTATCTTAAAAAAAATTTTTTTAAATGTTTCTTTATTTTTGAGACCACGCACACGCAAGTGGGGAGGGGCAGAGGGAGAGGGAGACACAGAATTCGAAGCAGGCTCCAGGTTCTGAGCTGCCAGCACAGAGGTTGACTCAGGACTCCCAACTCATGAACTGTGAGATTGTGACCTGAAGTCAGACACTTAACCAACTGAGCCACCCAGGTGCCCTTACTTTCTACCTTTTTATGCTAATGTTTAAGAATGCAATTAGGAGCACCTGGGTGGCTCAGTTGGTTAAGCATCTGACTGATTTTGGCTGAGGTCACGATCTCATGGTTTGTGAGATGGAGCCCCACGTTGCGATTTTCTCTCTCTCAAAATAAATAAATAAAATTAAGAAAAAAAAGTCTAGGTCTATATTTAAAACAAAAAGAATGTAATTTAAAAAAATCTTATTTTGTATGCAGCATCTTTGCTAAAATGTACTGGTTTTATTTTTTTGGGTTTATTTTTTATTTTGAAAGAGAGAGTGTGCATGCGAGTTGGGAAGTGTAGAGAGAGAGGGAGAGAGAAAATCCCAAGCAGGCCCTGCACTGCTGGCATGGAGCCCAATGTGGGGCTTGCACCCATGAACTGTGAGATCATGACCTGAGCCGAAATCAAGAGTTGGATGCCTGACTGACGAAGCTACCTAGGCACCCTGAAACTGTATGAGTTTTAATAATTTGACTATAGAGTCTCTTGAATTTCTATGTAACTACTTATATTGTTTGAGATTAATGATGACTTTGTTTCTTTTTATCCATCCCATATACTTTTTCTTTTGCATTTCCTTCTGTGTAATCTAGGGTTCCAATACAATATTAAAGAAAATTAGTTTTTTTGATTAAAAAAAATTTTTTTTGCATTTATTCATTTTTGAGAGACAGAGCACAAGTGGGGGAGGGGCAGAGAGAGAGGGAGACACAGAATCCGAAGCAGGCTCCAGGCTCTGAGCTATCAGCACCCAGCCCGAGGTGGGGCTTGAACTCACAAACCATGAGCTGAAGTCGGACGCTCAACCAACTGTGCCACCCAGGCGCCCCAAGAAAATTAGTTTTGGTAGGCATCTTTTTCTTATTCCTGATTTTAAAGGAAATGCTTCAAATATTTCATCTTCAGTAATATTTGCACTAGGTTTATAATGTATAATTTAATCAGGCCATAGAAATTTCCTTGCATTTGTAGTTTATTAGGAATTCATCTCACGGACAATCATATTAGCTAACACTACTGAGTGCCTTCAAGGTGTCCAACATTGTCCTAAGCACTTCACATAGATTAGCCTATTACATGTTCATAATATATCTTTCAGGTTATTATTATTCCTATTTCACCATGAGTAAACAAGTACATTGAAGTTAAATAATCTGTCCAAGTTCAGGAGTAGGACTAGAATTTGAACCCAGAAGTCCGGCTTAAGAGCCTGGGGTCTTAATTACTTTTCTCTATAAGTTTCTTTATATTGCATTCTGAGTACTGAATTTTCTCAATTGCTTTTTCTGCATCTGATTTGACCAAACGGTTTTTCAACTAATTTGTTAACGTGGCAAACTACATTGATAAATGCTTGAACTGTTAAATCTTCTTTGAATTCCTAAGATAAATTCAACTTTGTCACAGCTTTAAAAAATACACTGATGAATATAATTTGCTAATATTTCATTTAGGATTTTTACATATATGTTCAAAAGTGAGACTGACTCAAATTTTCCTTTTTTGCACTGGTTTTGGTACCCAAGTTAGGGGCATGCATTTGGTGATATTTCACCCTTCATTATCAGGTTGAAAAATACAGTTAGCATTAACAGCTAGCCCAATAGTTTAGACTCCTAGACTATTCAGTGAGGTTCCTGACATCCAAGCAAATGCTAATAAGCAGTGGACAGAAATGTCCAGGGGCATCTGAGCCATTTATTATTGAATGGTGGTCCAGGATGGCCAAAAGTGGCAAAAGAGCCTAATGTATTCTGTCCCCAAAAGTATGAAGGGGGTTGATCCTTAATCTAGTTTAAATATTGATGGCTCCTCCCTCTCTCTTTGCCTCTCGCCTGTTCATGCTCTGTCTCTCTCTGTCCCAAAAATAAATAAACGTTGAAAAAAAAATTTTTTTAATAAAAAAAAAAAAGGGGCGCCTGGGTGGCGCAGTCGGTTAAGCGGCCGACTTCAGCCAGGTCACGATCTCGCGGTCCGTGAGTTCGAGCCCCGCGTCGGGCTCTGGGCTGATGGCTCAGAGCCTGGAGCCTGTTTCCGATTCTGTGTCTCCCTCTCTCTTTGCCTCTCGCCTGTTCATGCTCTGTCTCTCTCTGTCCCAAAAATAAATAAACGTTGAAAAAAAAATTTTTTAAATATTGATGGCTGTGTTTTATTCAACCATATACACAGCCAAATAGAAAAAAAGTAGGAATCCTTTTAGTAAGTGCTTTATTTACAAAATATCTTTTATCTCACTGAATTTACCCAGTACTCTTTAAGAGCCATATTATTTGCATCTTACAGATTAACCTCTATTTTATAGATTAGTTAGTTAAGTGAAGATTACTTGACTAAGGTAATCAGCAGGTGAAATTAGTTACAAATTCAAATCTGTTTTTCTTTACTTCAGTTACATCAAGAAAGTATATCTTTTAGGAGAGACTGTAGCTCCTAGAGTGACAATGATTAGTATCTCACTTGTCACTGAGAGTACTGAGAATGAAAGAATGAATTTTCAAAGGTGGACTGGAGGAGGCTCCATTTCTGTTGACGGTATAGAAATGCTCTATTTACTATGTATGTTCCCACAGGATTTTAATATATCTCCAACTGTGGAGGTTATTAATCTGTTTCTAAACAAAAAATTACTGTGTCTCTGCTAGTGCTAGACACTTTCCGTTTAAATTTATTTTTATTTTAAAGTATAATTAACATACAGTGTTATATTAGTTTCAGATATATAATATAATGATTCAACAATACTATATATTTCTCAGTGTTCACCAAGATTAAGTACAGTCTTAATCTTAATCCCCTTCATTCATTTCACCCACCCACCCCCACCCACCTCCCCTCTGGCAACCACCCGTTTGTTCTCTGTATTTAAGAGTCTCTTTTTTCCTTTGTTCATTTGTTTTGTTTCTTAAATTCTTTTTTTTTTTAATTTTTTTTTTAATACTTATTTATTATTGAGACAGAGAGAGACAGAGCATGAACACGGGAGGGGCAGAGAGAGAGGGAGACACAGAATCTGAAACAGAATCCAGGCTCTGAGCTGTCAGCACAGAGCCAAACGCGGGGCTCGAACTCACGGACCATGAGATCATGACCTGAGCCGAAGTCGGCCGCTTAACCGACTGAGCCACCCAGGCGCCCCTGTTTCTTAAATTCTTAAACGAGTGAAATAATCTAGTATTTGTCTTTCTCTGACTGATTTATTTCACTTAGCATAATACCCTCTGGGTTCACCCATGTTGTTGCAAAGGGCAGGATCTCATTCTTTTTTTGTGGCTAATATTTCTGTGTGTGTGTGTGTGTGTGTGTGTGTGTGTGTATGTGTACACACACATATATACACATACACATCACATCTTCTTTATCCATTCATCTATAGTGGACAGTTGGGTTGCTTCTGTATCTTGGCTATTGTAAATAATGCTGCAGTCCACATGGGGTGCATATTTTTTAGTTAGTGCTTTTGTTTTCTTTGGGTAAGTATATAGTAGTGGAATTACTGGATCACATGGTAATTCTAGTTTTAATCTTTTGAGGAACCTCCACATTGTTTTCCACACTGGCTGTACCAACTGTCCAGGCCTTTTTCCAAGCACTACACAGGGTTGGACAAAGTTGAAATAAACAAATAAAGAAAACTTCCAAATATGGTTATTAATAAGTTAGAGACACCTTACCATAATGTAGAGCTGTTTGACCTTCATTGTCCTGTAAAAGAAACAAATAACACATTTTAGAAGTCTAAGTTATTGCAGAAGTATGGAAGTACACAAGCTATAGCAAATATATCTGATATACCAAAGTTCTAAAGGTTTATCAAATACAGTTCTTCTTGCCTCACAGTAACTTTTGGCCAAGCTCTACCTGGGAGAATAGGAGAGTGTTGAATGGTAACTTGTGTACTGAAGTAGCTACAGCAGAGTCACAGGATAACCAGATTGCAGATATTAACAAAAAGGGAACCTCTTAGAATGTGGCAGTTTGATTACCCAATTAGTGGCAAAAACCCTCTGATGCTGTGTATCATTGATCTCAGCTAGTATTATAATGTTTTTTTAAGTTTATCACCAAATATATCTGAGACATCTGTGATTTCTCAAAAGTTAGTAGCTTTTCAATTCCCTTTCAAATATTCATAAATTCTAGATTCAAATATTAGGTTTCCTAACCAGAGCAAATACCATAAAGAAATGTGATTTCAGGGGTGCCTAGGTGGCTCAGTCAGTTAAGCGTCTGACTCTTGATTTCGGCTCAGGTTATGATCTCACAGTTTGTGAGATTGAAACCCATGCTGGGCTCGTGGAGCCTGCTTGGGATTCTCTCTCTCCAAATATATAAACTTGAAAAAATAAATAAATAAAAAGAAATGTGATTTCAAAGCACACAAAGTCCTAGAAGTTATTAAGTTTGGAGTTCCCATAGATAACTCCAATAGTTGATTTAATTTTTTTTATTCTTTTAAAACCAAGATATTCTAACTATATATACTAATTTTAGCACAGGTAAGTGCTTTTTAGCAACACTGCCTTTTTTTTAACGTTTATCTTTGAGAGATAGTGCGTGCGTGCTTATGGGTGGGGAAGAGGCAGAGAGAGAGGGAGACAGAATCCCAAGCAGGCTCCATGCCATCAGTACAGAGCCCAATATGGGACTCGAACCCTGGAACCATGAGAGCATGACTTGAGCCAAAGTCAAGAGCCAGATGCTCAACTGACTGAGCCATCCAGGCACCCCAGCAATACTGCCTCTTATTAAGTTGAGAGTAGGTGATGATATTAATGAACAACAAATAAATCAGGATTAAGTACAAGTGAAAGCAGAATTTAGTAATTAATTTGATATTGACTTAGTAATATGCATGGCCCTATTGTGCCCTGATAATTAAGAATAAATGCTTAGGGGCACCTGGGTGGCTGAGTTGGTTATGTGTCTGCTCAGGTCATGATCTCACGGTTCGCTAGTTCAAGCCCTACATCATGCTGGAGAGGAGCCTGCTTAGGATTCTCTCTCTCCCTCACTCTCTGCCCCTCCCCTGCTTGCTTGCATTCTTTCTCTCTCTCTCAAAAGTGAAAAAGTATAATAAAATAAAAAAAAAGCTTAATTGTTGTGAATAACTGGGAGAGGGTGATATTATGACCTAATCAACTATTCTAGGGTACATCGTATCTACATTTCCCACTTCTTAAAAGTTGAATGTGGGGATTGATTCCCAGAACTTTTTGGCTATGGTTCTATTTAATCCCCTAGGAAGGAAAGCAAAAAGCTGTCACAGGAAAGTTCTTTACTGGTTCAGATAAATAGTGAGAAAGTCACTCCTTAAGGGCTTTTTAACACCTAGAGAAGGTTTACAGGGGTGACTTCTGGTGGGGGTAGGGAGACAACTTTAAGGCAATATAGTTCAAAAATATTTTTTTTCTTAAGTTTATTTTTGAGAGAGATAGAGAGTGCAGGGAAGCGGCAAAGAGAGAGGGAGACAAAGAATCCGAAGCAGGCTCCAGGCTCTGAGCTGTCAGCACAGAGCCTGATGTGGGGCTGAACCCACGAACTGTGAGATCATGACCTGAGCCGAAGTGGGATGCTTAACCAACTAAGCCCCCCAGGTGCCCTGCAATATAGTTTAATTAAACAGTTTTCCTACCAGAGAATGGGAATTCTTGTTGGATTTGGGAGTGAGGTGTGAGAAGTGAGTGGAGATATGAAAGAAGTAATTTTGAGGGCCCCTGGGAGTAGGGTAGACTTGGCTGAAGTGTAACAGTGGATGCTCATTGAGCAACATAAGGATAATAAATTCTAAGGGAAGTGAAAGATGGAAAGCAGCACTAAGAAGTCAGGGAGATAACAGAACACTTTTGCCTCCTTAAAAAAATTTTTTAATTGAAGTATAGCTGACACAATTATATTAATCGCATGTATACTACACAGTGATTCAACAATTATATACATTACAAAATGCCTACTTCTTTCTTGTCTTTTCCAATATAGCCCCTACCTTGCTCCCTGCTCCCCTTTGCCTTGCCCTGCTCTTGAGGTTAAGGACAGGTAAGGGAAGAGAGCGAAGGCAGCTACAGTTAACAGGGTCCAAGTGATGCTGATGGGTGATCAGTATGACAATGGGAAGTTGTGCTCCAGAGTGTTCTGAATTGCCTGGCTACCACCAAAGGCATTTAGAAAGAACTGAACTGCCCATTACAGCTTTAGACTCACATCTACTTTGTCCACTTCCAATGTTAATCAGTAAAAGTGTGTGTGTGTGTGTGTGTGTGTGTGTGTGTGTGTGTTTACGCATTCACACGCATGTATGTGATGAGTTTATACGTTCGTTTATTCATTTATGGTTTAAATGTCCAGTAATAGAAAAACAATTTCAGAAAGGGCTTAATCTATTATAATTTTGGACTTATGCATCCATCATGCAAGGTTATTATTTTCCACAATTATCTATCTTTAAAAAGTGTAGTTCTCTTGCTATTTGTGCATAACTTTCTTAATCACCCTATTCATATATACTAAAGGCTAGTTTCTTTTAATTTCTAATTGGTTATCTTCACTAGGGAGGTGGAAACCATTTCTTTTAATCACTTTTACCAAGGAATACTAAATGTGTATCTTCAGCCCAATTTCCAGTTAATTAAAAATATTTATTGAGCTCCTATTATGTCCCAGTCACTGTTCTAGGGACTAGAAACACGGAGATGAGCAAGACAGACAAGGTCCTTCATGTTATAAATCTTATATTCTACTGCCAGGAAAAGTAATAAGCAAGTAAGTGTATTTAATAACAGGCAGAGATAAGTGCTCTGAAAAGATAAAGCAGAATAAGAATCTAGAGTGATGTGGGGTGCTGTTTTAGATAGAGAGGACAAAAAAAGGCCCTATGAAAAGGTATGTTTACACAAAGAACTGGGGAAGATGCGAGGGTAACCCAAGCTGAACAAACCATAGCACTCATCATCCTCCTGGTCTGAAAAGCTAAGCCAAACCTATCCTATTTTTTCTCTCAGGATTTTAAAATACGGAACTAGGGGATGGAAGTATGTGTATAGAGAAGATCCTTTCCTCTCCAAGCAAAAGAAAATGGTGTAGTGAAATGAGATAGACACAAAAGGACAAATACTGTATTATTTCATTTACACGAAGTACTCAGAGTAGCCAAATTCAATGGGACAGAAAAACAGAATAGTGGACACCAGGGGCTCAGGGAAGGAAGGAATGAGGAGTTATTGTTTAATGGGTACAGAGTTTCAATCTGCGATGGTGAAAAAGTTCTGGAGGTGGATGGTGGTGGTGGCTGCACGACAGTGTGAATGTGCTTAATGCCACTGAACTGTACACTTAAAAATGGTTATAACAGTTAGTTTTATGTTGTATTTTACCAAAATATAAATAAAAGAAAGTTTTAAAGAAGCAAGAGCAGAAGCTGTGAACCCAAACTGCAAGTGGCGACATTCTTCACTTCTTGGAGAAAACTTCTTCAGCAGGAAAAAAGTGAGTAAGTATTCACAGAGAGAAGTAGTGGTCAGAGATGGAGAGAAAATGAGTCTCTGAAATTCTGTTTCTTAGCTGTGTGTGTTTGGGCCCTTGGAGAATTACCTTGCTTTTTTTTTTTTTTTTAAAGCTCTGCTCTGCATTCAGAGGGATGCTTATTGTATTTTTTGCTGCACTGCTGGGTGTTTTACAGTGGGAAAATTTTTCAGATTATTTAGTCTGGAATCTGGGGGAAAAGGAAATCCCTTAACCTTTAAGACTCAGTTCACTTTCTTCAGGAAACCTCCCCAACTCCTCTTTTTCTACCACTGGGCAGATCATACACACTTACCTGTCTCTTCCACTAAGACTGTAAACTTCTTGCAGACAAGTGCTATGTCTATAACCCAGTGCCCATCACAGTATCTTGCATATAGCGTATGCTCAATAAATGTTCTTGAAATGGGGGAATGAATACATTAATCTTTCCTCATTGGTTTATTCTTTAATTTCTTGATGTACTTTTTTTCTTTTACCTGAATTAAAAACAAATGTTCCCACATAATTCCTATAGTATGGAATATAATACCAGATAAAGTAATGTAATGAGGGACTGAACAATGATGAACAGGAGACTGAGTTTATAGTTAACTAAGGGCTAAATGATTACTATATTCAGTTTGACTTCCAGATTCCTTTTCTTCTATAGGGTCACATAACAAACTGGTCCCTCATGAATTTATACAGATTATTTCTCTCCCCACATGTATTCTGCACTTATCCTTTCTTACTTTGTTTTAATCACGTCTCCATTTTATTAGTAATTATTTCTTTAAGAACTTAGTTTTCTTCTATCTCCAGACTGGGCACTCTATCAAATATAAGAAACAGATTTAATTTTACCAAATGAAGTATTGATGAAAATATTAAATATTTTGCTTATAACTGATATATAGGAAACTTTATTTTATCCCTTTAACATTAAACCACTGATAACATTACTATTTCCTGTGCATAAAACTCTGTGGCCAAGTCCTGAGTTTTTCCCTACTGCTAGAAGCATTTTATCAAACTGAATCAAGAGCCACATTTCTAAGTCAAGATACACATATTTTATAGCTAACATCATATCCAATGGTGAAAAACTGAGAATTTTTCTTCTAAGATCAGGAATAAGACAAGGATGTCCACTCCCACCATGTTATTCAACTTAATACTAGAAGTCCTAGCTGTAGCAATGAGGCAATAAATAAAAAGAAATAAAAGGCATCCAAATTGGTAAGGAAGAAGTGAAGCTGTCACTATTTGCAAATGACATAATACTATATATAGAAAACCCTAAAGACTCCACCAAAAACGATTAGAACTGATAAATGAATTCAGTAAAGTTGCAGGATATAAAATTAATATACACAAACCTGTTACATTTCTATACAATAGTAACGAAGTAACAGAAAGAGAAATTAAGAAAACAATCCCATTTATAATTGTACCAAAAAGAATAAAAATACCTAGTAATAAATTTAACCTTATGAGGTGAAAGACTTATACTGTGAAAACCATAAAACACTGAAGCAAGAAATTGAAGACGACACGAACAAACAGAAAGATATTCCATGGTTCGTGGATTAAAAGAACCAATATTGTTAAAATGTCCATCCTACCCAAAGCAATCTCAGATTCAATGCAATCCTTACCAAAATACCAACAGCATTTTTCACAGAATGAGAACAAATCATCCTAAAATTTGTATGGAACCACAAAAGAGCCTCAAGAGCCAAGGTAATCTTGGGAAAGAAGAACAAAGCTGGAGGTATCACAATCCCAGATTTCAACATATACTGCAAAGCTGTAGGAATCAAAACAGTATGATACTGGCACAAAAACTGACACAGAGATCAGCAGAACAGAACAGAGAGCCCAGACATAAACCAATGCTTATATGATCAATTAATCTACGACAAAGGAGACAAGAATATGCAATGGGGACAAGATGGTCTTTTTAAAAAAATTTTATTACATTTATTTATTTTTGAGAGACATAGTGAGACAAAGTGAGAGTGGGGGAGGGGAAGAGAGAGAGGGAGACACAGAATCTGAAACAGGCTCTAGGCTCTGAGCTGTCAGCACACAGCCTGACGCGGGGCTTGAACCCACAAACCGTGAGATTGTGACCGGAGCCAAAGTCAGACGCCTAACCGACTGAGCCACCCAGGAGCCCCGGAAAAAGACAGTCTTTAACAAATGGTGCTGGGAAAACTGGACAGCTACATGCAAAAGAATGTAACTGGACCACACAAAAATAAACTCAAAATGGGTTAAAGACCTAAGTGTGAGACCTGAAACCATGAAACTAGAAGAAAACACAGGCAGTAATTTCTCTGACATCAGCCTTAGTGACATTTTTCTAGATTTGTCTCTTCAAGTAAGGGAAACAAGGGCAAAAATAAACTATTGGGACTACATCAAAATAAAAAGCTTCTGCACAGCAAAGGAAACCATCAACAAAAATCAAGTGGCAACCTACTGAATAGGAGAAAATATTGCAAATGATACATTCAATAAGGGGTTACTATCCAAAATATAAAGTTATGAAATGAGTTAAGACAGAAAGAAAAGGCACAGCATGGGAAATATAGTCAATGACATCGTTGTAGCATTGTAGGTGACTGACAGATGGTAGCTATGCTTGTGGGGAGCACAGCGTAACATACAGAGAAGCTGAATCACTAGGTTGTATACCTGAAACTAATGTAACATTGTGCATCAATTATACTAAAAACAACAACAAAAACAAAGAAAAACAAACCTTTGTTGGAAAATAAGAGTGGTATTTTTTTTTAAAAAAAGAACTTCTATAAGTCTATCCCCCTCAAATAATCTGATTAAAATGGGTAGAGGACTTGATTAGACATTTTCCCAAAGACATTAAGATAGCCAACAGACACATGAGAAGATGCTCAACATCACTCATCATCAGGAAAATGCAAATCAAAACCATAAGAGATCATCTTACACCTGTCAGAATGGCTAGAATCAAAAAGACAAGAAATAACAAGTGTTGATAAGGATGTGGAGAAAAAGGAACCCTCATGCACTGTTGGTGGGAATGTAAATTGGTGCAGCCACTGTGGAAACCAGTATAGAGCTTCCTCAAAAAATTAAAAATAGAAATACCATATGATCCAGTAATACCACTTTTGGGTATTTAGCCAAAGAAAATGAAAACACTAATTTGAAAAGATATATGCACCTTTATGTTTATTGCAACATTCACAGAAGCCAAGATAGGGAAGCAACTCATGTATCCACTGATAGATAATGAAGATGTGGTATATACATACATACATACCTTTCTCATCGCCACATAGTATTCCATTGTGTATATAAACCACAATTTCTTTATCCATTCATCAGTTGATGGACATTTAGGCTCTTTCCATAATTTGGCTATTGTTGAGAGTGCTGCTATAAACACTGGGGTACAAGTGCCCCTGTGCATCAGCACTCCTGTATCCCTTGGGTAAATTCCTACCAGTGCTACTGCTGGGTCATAGGGTAGACCTATTTTTAATTTTTTGAGAAACCTCCAAGCTGTTTTCCAGAGCAGCTGCACCAGTTTGCATTCCCACCAACAGTGCAAGAGGGTTCCTGTTTCTCCACATCCTCTCCAGCATCTATAGTTTCCTGATTTGTTCATTTTGGCCACTCTGACTGGCGTGAGGTGATATCTGAGTGTGGTTTTGATTTGTATTTCCCTGATGAGGAGCAACATTGAGCATCTTTTCATGTGCCTGTTGGCCATCTGGATGTCTTCTTTAGAGAAGTGTCTATTCATGTTTTCTGCCCATTTGTTCACTGGATTATTTGTTTTTCGGGTGTGGAGTTTGGTGAGTTCTTTATAGATTTTGGATACTAGCCCTTTGTCTGATATGTCATTTGCAAATATCTTTTCCCATTCCGTTGGCTGTCTTATAATTGACATCTTTAACCTCACCAGGTTACTAGGGAACTTAGACATTTTTACCTAAGGCCAGCTTTTCATACAGCAGGGGAAACTGTAGTAGACATTATCATATGGTATTAAACATATATCCAGAATGTCCATCAAGAAATTTAATTTGAAATACTTTTTGGATCTCAAAGGACTTTGCCAACTCTTAATTATGTCACTTTGATCATTAGAGCTTCTTTCAGGGCATGTGTTTTCTCTTCCTATTTTTATTTTCTTTTTGCCTAAATTCTTCGACTACCTAGGTGAACTGGGCTACAATATTGCATTTTACTATATCTGATTGTTTAAATCAGGACGGCCTGATAGAATAATACTAAATAATGCTAAAACAGTACTAATAACACTAAATAAGGTCTGTATGGAAGAAAAAATGCATGAGCATACTCAAGAAAATGGTGGCCTAGCAATTCCACTTCTGGAAATGTATCCCTTAAGAAACATGGTCCCATCCTCAAGTGTTCATGTTAATAAATGGCGTGTCATTTGGGTGTACTATTCATCTAGCTTCCCAAGCCAGGAATGGGAGTTCCACCCCTGACTTCTCTTTTCCTCATCCTCTAGATCTAATCAACCAGCAGCCCATTCTGGTTCTACTTCCAAAATAGACACCTTCATTTCTCTTCGTCCTCATTGCCTCCCCCTATTACGCACCATAATGTTAAAATCCTAACTCCCATTACCTCAGACTGTGACCTTATTTGGAAAAAGACAGGAGTTATGCATCTATAAAGCAAGGAATCCCAAGGGCTGCCAGCAAACACTAGAAGCTCAGAGAGGCATGGTGAGGTTCTCCCCTACTGGTTTCAGAAGAAAAATGGCCCTACTAACAATAAATACCTTTTTTTTTAAGCAACCTAGTATGTAGCACTTTGTTATGGCAGTTCTACAAACTAATACTCCACACCTCAGTACAACCCTTCATCACTGCTTACTTGGCCTGATGCAATGCCTTTACATAGGTGTCCCCACCCCTCCCACTGCTGGCCCACTCCAGTATATTCTTTACATAGCAGTGAGAGAACTCTTCAAAAGTTAAATTAGATCACATCACTACCTCGGTTTAATATCCTTCAACGGCTTTCCATCACTCTTACAATAAAGTACAAAAAGTACTCTTACCATAACTTAGGACAGCAGATCTTAAACTTTTTGGTCTGAAGGCCCTTGTATAGTAAGTCTTCACAATTACTGAGGGCCTTAAAGAGCTTTTGTTTAGGTGGTTTATATCTATCAATATTTACCATATTAGAAACTAAAGTTGAGAAATTTAAAAATCATTACCTGTTATAATAAGTAACTTCATTTTTTAAATGCAAATACATTTTCCAAAAGAAAGGAAAACACTGAGAAGAGTGGCATTATTTTACATTTTTGCAAATGTCTTTAATGCCTAAGTAGAAAATAACTGGATATTCATATCCTATTCAGCATTCGGTCTGTTGTGATACCACGTCATGTGGCCTCTGGAAAATGCCACTGCTTGCTCCTGAGTGAACGAGTGCAAAAAAGGGCAAAGAGTGTCTTAATGTTGTTAGGAAACTAGTGCCGACTTTATGGACCCCTTGAAAAGACCAGAAGGACTTCCAGGGGTTCCCATTCCATACTTTGAGAACCACTGGACCTAGGAAACCCTGCCTAACTTTCTAATCTGATCTCCTAAAATGCTGTTCCTTCTGCTTTCCACATAGCTGGATCCTTCCTCATCCTTCAAGTCCCAGCCTCTCTCTCATCCATGTAGAGAAAGTCCTCCCTCACTGCTTGCCTCAGAGAGGTCACCTCCTGTTGCTTTTCTTCAGTTCAATCCCCTGGTTGTTTCTTTCATAACACTTTCTACAATTTATAGTTTAAAAACGTATTTCTCTGTCATCTTCATTTGATTATGAGTTCCATAAGGGTAGGTCCCTTGTCTTTTTTTTTTTTTTTAACGTTTATTTATTTTTGAGACAGAAAGAGACAGAGCATGAACGGGGGAGGGTCAGAGAGAGAGGGAGACACAGAATCTGAAACAGAATCCAGATTCTGAGCTGTCAGCACAGAGCCTGATGCGGGGCTCGTACTCACGGACCGCGAGATTGTGACCTGAGCCGAAGTCAGACGCTCAACCGACTGAGCCACCCAGGCGCCCCCTTGTCTGACTTTTTGACTGTTACACACCTAGTACCTAGCACAGTATCTGGCACCCAGTAAACACTCAAACATTTCACTGAGTGAAAGAAAAAATGAATCATGGATTTGTACACATGTTTATATGCCAAGGATGCTAATGCTTACATTCATTCATTAACAGATATTTTCTGAACACTTACTATGTGCCAGGCACTGTTCTCAGTGCAGTAAATAAAAACAGACAAAAATCTCCATCCTAGTTTTGGAGGAGAGGAACACAGAAAATAAATGAAGGAAGTAAAATACACAATATGTTAGATGATAATACATGATGTAGAGAAAAATAAAGCAGGAAGGGACAGGGAACACTGGAGGCAGGTACAATGGGTTTCAGCTTAAAATAACGTAGTCAACACACGCCTTACTAAAAAAATTACTGGGGGTGAAAAACTTGAAAATGATGAGGGAACAAGCTCTGTGACTCTCGGCGGTGGGGGGGTGGGGAAGCAATAGAGGGAGTAAGATGAGCAAGGCTCTGAAATGGTCATGTGCTGGCATGTTTCAGGAACTAAAAAGGGGCCAGTGTGTGACAGCAGCAGAGTGAGCAAGTTAGAGCAGTAATAGGAAATGAGGTGTGAGAGGTAACAGAGGGCCACAGGGCACAGGGCCTTGTAGGCTTTTATTCTGAATTTAGTAAAAGATCACTGGAGGGTTTTAAGCAGGAGTAACTTGACTTCATTTATGGGTTAAGAGGATCACCCTGACCACTAGGCTGAGAAGAGACTAAGGGAAAGTGGAAAACCACCCAGGGAGCTTATTTTAACCATCTGTGTAAGAAATGAGAAGACTTGGGCCAAAGGGTTAGCAGAAGGCGAGGTGAGAAGTGATCAGATTCTGTTCATATTATGAAGGTAGAAGGGATAGGATTTGCTGATAGATTGGTTATTAGTGTAAGAAAAGAAAGAAGTTAAGGATTCCACCAAGAATTTGGCCTGAGAAGCAAGGATATAATTGCCATTAACTAAGATGAGAAGGACTGGAGCCAAGGAGGTTTCAGGAGTCTGGTTTTGGACAGGTTAAGTATGGGATGTCTATCAGACATCCAAGGAGAAATGTCAAGTTGGCAGTTAGAATATGGGTCTGAAGTTCAGGAGAGAGGTACAGAATAGAAATATAAATTTGAGATTTGTGAGCATATATTTAAAGCCCAGAAAATGGATGAGATCACTAAAGAATTGTGCAAAGAGAAAAGGTTGAGCTCTCAGGCATCCCAAGACAAGAGGATAGCAAAAGAGGCAACCAAAGGAACTGAGAAGGGACTACTGAAGAGGAAAGAACCCAAGGAATTGAGAAGGCCAATAAGGTAGTAAGAAAACCAGAGGAGTGTAATGTTCTGAAACAGAAGAGAATAAAGTATTTCGAGAAGGAGTAATTATGCCAAATGCAGCTAAATAGTTCAGGTAAAGTAACAACTGAAAAGTGATCCCTAGAGTTGGCAAAGTGGAAGTTAGTGGTTTTCCTGATAAGAACTGGAAGAATAGTGGAAATGGACACCTCATTCAAGTGGGTCCAAGAACTAATGGGAAAGGAGGGATGAGAACACAAACAACTCTTCCACGGAATTTTGCCATAAAGAGGAGGAGTGAAATGGGACAGTAGTTGGGACAGTTAAATGGGGCAGAGATAGCACCAATTCTTATAAAGAAGAGAAAGAAAACTGACCATGCATAAAAGGATATGTGGACTAAGATCCCTGAGTAGGATGGGATGATATATAAGCAGAGGGGCTGGCTTTTGGAGCACAGGTAGTTCATACACACTCATAGGAGGGAAGGGGGTCTATAAGCACAGATGCAGGGAGATGGGTAGATGTGATGGTAAGAACTTGTGGCAGTTTTTTAAAAATGACTCTTGCTTCCTCAGTTAAGTGGGAAGAAAAGTCATTAGCAGAGAATGAAGCTGAAGAAGGAGATGTCTGGATTTTAAGGAGAGAAGAGGAAGTATGAAAGCGTTATCTCACAGGGCAGGAGACTTCATGAAGTAAGGAAAGGTAGTGTAAGTGCTGGGTAGCACTAAGGGCTGGCACTCAAATGGGCGGCACTTGAGATTAATGGTCACAACTCTGAAGTGAGCACAGTTGTGTAAACACGTGGCATGTTTAGCTGCGTAGGTGCAGACAAGGAAGGGTAGGAGAATTAAGCACCTATTTTCTGAAAGCCTATATATGAGGGCCACAATGATAAATAAACCGGCTGTGTCTTTGTGCTCATGGAGCTTATAATCTAGCTAACATACTGCAAAAGAGAACAACACAAGCATCTCACCAGTGGCATGGCTATAGTAGGATACACCTGCGTGACAGAATACCAGGCAGCCATCAGAAATTATGTTAAATTACGTATCTATGGAAAAGAGAAGATATAGGTGATAAGTACATAAAATAGGTTATAAAACTATGTACACAATGATCCCCCCCCTTTTTTAAAATCTTTTAAATGTTTATTTATATTTGAGAGACAGATTGGGAGCAGGGGAGGGGAAGAGAGAGACACACACACAGAATCCAAAGCATGCTCTAGGCTCTCTCTGAGCTGTCAGCACAGAGCCCGATGCGGGGCTTGAACTCATGAGATGTGAGATCATGACTGGAGCCAAAGTCAGGCCCTTAACCGACTAAGCCACCCAGGTACCCCCATTTTTTGTTTTTAAAGTGTGTTACCTACCTACAGAAAAAAGATAAGGAAAACATCAAATGTGATAAGGGATTACCTCAAGGCTGAGATTAAAGAGGACTAAAATCTTTTTCTTTATGTCTATTATTTGTACTTTTACAAAATGTCTTAATATTATTATTAATTTTTTAACAAGAAAAAGTTACTATTCCTTTGTATTTTCTCTGAATCTGAATACTATGTATATATTTACATTTATTTTTCAGTGATTCTAATTATTACTTAGGTCTTTCCAATAAAAACTGATCAAACCAATTAGAATCATGACTACTTGTAAATGGCTCTTCACAATTACAAGCATGATAGGGTTACCTCCCACACACTTCTCGTTTGCTATGTTCCTCAGATCACCATGTCTAATTTGGGGCTTTTGAGTTCACATGCTACGGGCTGAAGTGTTCTAGTGTTTAATGTAAAATGTTGAGAGTTTTGATCTTTCGACTTAGAGCATGTCCACCCAGAAATCAATTAGAGCAGGGACATGAACATAAGAACCATGACTCTAATCACAGAACTGACTGGCAAGTTGGGAATAGAAAGATGGGAGGACAATCAGCTTGTCTTCTAATTCTATTACGTTTCCTGTCTTCCAAGAGTACTAGAGAAGGGAATAGGCTTTAAAAAGACATTAAGAATTTTCCTCAATTCTGAGTTGTTTGTATGTCTAAGTGCCTTGATATGTCTAAAGAATAGGTTTCTGGGTGAAACAAAGAAAGACGATTATTTTACATTACTCACTAATCATATTGCAGTCTTTAGGGACTCAAATGCAAATTCTTCTTTTATTCATCTTTTGTATGCCTGGCACATAATAAGCACTTAAGAAATGTTCAATCAATGAACTCAATAGTAATGACTCATTAAAAAAGCTTGTTCAGTTTTTAATCATAGTTAATAATTATTTTAAATCAACTACTATATTATAATACTCTTACTATTATGATTATGTTACTTTACATAAAACACATTATCTTGTATTTGCAAAATCTTAACCTCTGCTATTCCACTTTGTGTATTAAAGTGGAATTTGTATTAAAACAAGAATATGACTCTAGACATTTTCTCTTGGTAACTTCAAAACAGGATATAGGAAACCAAACCCTAGTCTTTATAAACATTCTGTTTTAAAATATATTACAAAGAATAAATGGAATTGAATGTCAAGAATGAGTAAGTGAAAGCTTTTACTCATCTGGTTTACAACTTATATCAGCTAATTTTTTAAAATTTAAGTTGATTAAATTTTTTAGTTGTTTCATTTCAAATGACCACACCAGAAAAGGGTTGTTTGTCATGATTATTTATGCCTTCCCTTTCTGTTTTAGCTTAAAACAAATGTTCCAGGTTAATAAATACGGAGTTGTTATAAACAGCAGCAAAAACAATTCCAATAAATTAAAATTGGTTATACATTTAAAATCTTTGTAAGGGATTATACATTAGGGTAAAATAAAAATACTCAGTTGAATTAAAATAAACAAAATCACATAATAAAGTTAGAGTGTATAAAAATTCAGCCATGCTTAAAATTCAGACTACAGAAGTATAGAAATGTGCAACCCTCCACTATACCTCCACGTCCTGTTTCCAAATCAATAATAAAAATTCATAAGGAATATAAAGGAATGACAAAATAATACATGAAATTTAAATAAGAAAAAGAAGAAAAGGAAAAATGTGCCCACAATCCCATTAAGTGATTCTCTACCATTACCTTTGAAATGGAAAAGAATCATGAAAGCTTCCCTCCATCTAGCCTGTTTCTCTGTTCTGACTCTTGAAGGGACTCAAAGCTATCACCCACCACTCTGAGACTGGACTCAAAGGCAGCCAGTCACTCTGCTTTAGAACTTCCACTAGAACCTTGAGCCTTCCCAATTCTTAACTAAAACTTTGTCTCTCTCATCCCCTCTTTAGCTTGTATTATTCGTGAATACGTGTTCTCCTGCTCTTTTGAAAGGACTATGGCATAATTTAACCTATGACACCCCAATTACTGTCATCCCTTGTAACTAGCACAAAGCTCTGCATAAAATTAAAGTTAAATAAGACTAAAGAAAAATAAATGACTTGTAAGAAAACCAGATCTAGTTACACCTCACTAATCCAAGGACTTGTTTAGTGTTCTCAAGTATCTGGAATAGGGCCCACAGTATGGAGGAAAAATGCCGATAAGGACCACATTAAACATGCTGTGGCCAGCTGGCTCACTGTATGGAAGGATCCTTCTACCTGGTTTGAGAAAGCAATGAAGGTCCAATTTGCCTATGAACTATGAGATGCAACGGAAGAAACCTGGAGAGAAAGAAGGAGAAGAGAAATGGCAAGAGGACTAGCAGAGACTAACAGTAATGAGGAGGAAGAATGAGGGCAGCAACAGCAGCAGCCGGCAGAAATGAGCAGCTGTGACAGAGGTGGCAAGTTGCAGGCATTGTAGACCACAGAGAATAGCTAGCCATACAGTGGGCTGGGCTGTGCACCAACCAGTCGATTTTAGCAATCGCAAGAGAGAAAGAGAAGCTCTTTGGCCCTATGCTTCACACTCTCTATAAATACCCACGGTATAGTAACAACAATTTAAAAAGGAGGCAGTGAAGTATAGAATAGATGTTAGAAAAAAATGTTTATAGAAGATCAGCTAAAAAATGAAAAGCAGAATTTAACTGCACTTCAGTTATTTGAAACCCCTACTAATCTAAAATGTTTAACTTTCCAACGGGTGCTAGATAGTTACAAGTTTCTTAGACTAAGGGAAGAAAGAGGAACAAACACTGGCTGAATACCTATCGTATGCTGAAAGTTTTATAAACATTTCTTTTGATCTCTCACAACAACCCTATTACATAAGCATTCTTATTCCCATTTCCAGTAAAATAAGGCTCAGAGAGATTATATATAACTTGCCCAAGGTCTCAGACTCTTCTGACATCAAAATCCATGTTTTTTTCAAATATACCATGCTACTGAAAAGGAGAAAGGGGAAATCAACAAAAATAAATACAAGTAAGGAAAAGAGTGGTTAAATTTTTTTACTTTCGCAAGTTAAAGACAACAGGTAACCGAAGTTATAGTCTCACATACAGCACACCTTCGTCACATTCAGTGGTAAATAATCTTACTCCTCAGGATTATACACTCATCTTTACTTCTCCTCAGTTGATTGCTGTACTTTTTCAGGTATGCATATTTTGAGAAGCTGTTGGTTTATTTTAAAAGATTAACCTTCTAAGCTAGTCTAGCATACATAAGGTATGTAAGATATCAGAGCCAAGCTGCTTTCTCTTCTGAAGGGAGTTCTGCTTACAGCATTACTGTTTCTATAATATTGTACAGTTAAAACTCAATATACCTCAACCTGCTCTATTCTAAACCCCCTGTAAGGTAAATAATCACACACAGAGCAAAGAAACCCAAGAAATGATGATTTCTGATCATACTTACTCATTCTTTACTTTCACAATGAAAATTTTCAGTCTGCTAGGTAAAAAAAAAAAAAAACAGTTCCCCATCCACAGAGGGTGCTAGGAAATAGGCACTTTCATTTGTTGTTGCAAAGAGCATAAGCATAACACTCAGTAAATGTTCACTGCCTCTGGTTTAGCATCTCTAGAATCTATCTTAAAAAAAACACTTCAAATATTTTAAAAGCTTTGGGGAAAAAAAGAGCTCATTCTAGTATTATCTAGAATAGCAAGAAACTGGGAACAATTTAATGCCCAACAGTATAGGACAAGTTAATAATACATGTGTTGAATGGATTATTATATAGCAATTTAAAATGATGGCCATAAGGTATTTATAACCTAGAAAATCATCACAATATTATTAAGTGTAAAATGGAAGAATCAAAAGTATTTTTACAGTGGGGCTCCTTGGTGGCTCAGTTGGTTAAGCATCTGACCCTTGATCTGGGCTCAGATCATGATCTCAGGGTTTCTGGGTTCGAGCCCCGCATCAGGTTCTGTGCTAACAGTGCAAAGCCTGCTTGGGATTCTGTCTCTTCCTTTCTCTGCCCCTCACGTGCTCTCTTGTTCTCTCTCTCTCTCTCAAAATAAATAAATAAAGTTAAAAAAAAAGTTTACAGTAAGACCTCAACTCTGTAAAACAAGCAAAGAAACAAGAAAATATGGCATATTGAAAACTTATTTTTAAAAATCTACATTGTAAGTAGATATACATCTATGCAGTATTTTCCTTTGTTTTATTTTTCTATATATTCTATGAGCGGGTACTACCATTATGATGGAAAATTAAAACACCTTGAATTTTTCATAGTTACGTTATTTTACAATATAGAAAGTCTGGCCTATAGCAGCTCCCTGAGAACTAAGAGTATTTGTTGGAAATTTAGAATTCTGATCTGAAGTTTTGGAAATCCATCCAAAGTTAAGATGTGGTAGGTATACTGGGTGAGAGAAACAGGTTTCAAATGTTGACAGGCTGGATCAGTTGAATCTAACAGGATGGAATTTAACAGATGAATGTAAGATTCTGTACAAAGGACCAAATAGTCATGAACTACAGTGTGGAGGAAATATCTTAGAGAAGCATAAATTGAAGACATGGGTCTTTAGCAGGAATAAGTTCACTCAGTTTGATGCAGCTACTCGAAAAACAAATTATACTTTAGGAATGTATTAAGAGTTGGGATAATGTTAACATGAGGATAGTGATAGTCCCTGTGACAGGCAGAATTTTAGGATGATCTCTGATGATCCATGCCCTTGTATGCAAGCCCTTCCCCTTGAGCATCACTAGGACCTGTGAATATAAGGAATACTACTTCCATAATGGAGGGAAGAGATGGCATGGAAAGAGCTGTCCTTTACAGCCATGTTGGCTAGGTTGTAAACTGCCTATGGAGAGGGATGGCCTCCAGCTGAGGGAGGGCCTCAGTCCTACAACCACAAGTAACTAGATTCTACCAATTATCTGAATTAGTCTGGAAGACAATACCAAGTTCCAGATGAAAACACAGCATGGCTGTTACTCTGAATGCAGCCTTGAGAGACCCTGAGAAGATCCAAATAAGCCATACCCCAACTCCTGAACTATAGAGCCCATGGGATAATAAACATGTATTGATTTAAGCTGCTGAATGTGTGGTAATAGGCTATGCAGCAATTAAAAAAAAACAATACGGTGCTATTCTCTGGGTTAGATGACTCCTACAGTGTCAGTAGTATTGAATCTGGGTGAAAAATGTTGTTAAAGGCATATACAAAGAGCTTGAAAGAGGTTTTAATTGGATGGTACAGTAATTTTGAATTATGTCATGTCAGACATGAAAGAGAAAATATCTGAAAACAGAGGAACTGAGTTTGCTTCTACATGGCTACACATTGTAGAACTTGGAAGAATGTGAGAACATTTCAGGGAGTCAGATACTTAATTTTCTAATAGAAAGATGTTTCCAAACATAAAACAGCTACTTTAATTGTCCTTGAATTCCTTATCCCTAGAAGTCTCAAGCTTAGAAAGATGACTGATTAGTAGGCTTAGTATAGAGAGACCCTAAGCATTTCTTGATGGTATGATTAGTAATCTTTAAAGACTCTTTCTTAAACATTTGCATCTTTAAATACTGTGTGTGAATAAAGAAGTGCTTTTATTTTTTTAATTTATTTATTTTGAGAGAGAGAGGGAGAAGGAGAGAGAGGGAGAGGGAGAGGGAGAGAGAGGGAGAGGGAGAGAGAGAGAGAGAGCGAGCGAGCTGGGGAGAGGCAGAGAGCAGGAGAGAGAGAATCCCAAGCAGGCTCTGACCTGTCAGTACAGAGCCCGACTCAGGGCTCAATTCCATGAACCATGAGATCATGACCTGAGCCAGGATCAAGAGTTGCACACTCAACTGACTGAGCCACCGAGGTGCCTCAAGAGGTACTTTCTATTAGAGCATGAAAATTTGCTGCCCGGTATACTATAAGCAGCCAGTACACATTTGTTGAATGAATAAATACACAAAGGAAAAACCAACGAAGGGAAGGGATGGAAATAGTAACATGGTAAGACTTACTTACCTTTCAATTTTGGTGTGGGGTGGGGGGAGATAAATTAAAAATAAAACCTTGATGATAAGGAGCAGCTGTCTCTGGGAGAAAGAATGGTGTCTTTCTCTAGCAAATACAACCACACAGGGAAACTGAAGGAGCTCCAACTGTGGGCTAAAGATTGGGTTTCAGTCTTGGTACCACACTCCCATCCTCTTGGTCCCTAAGATGAACTGAAAAGACTACTGCAGGGCTCCAGGTTGAGTTGGGAGGCATGTTAAGGCAGGTAATGAAGGATCAGGATTGGGAAATGGGGGATGTAAGAATGAATAATCTAGAGGGGTGCCTGAGTGCCTCAGTTGGTTAAGTGTCTGACTCTTGATTTCAGCTCAGGTCATGATCCCACAGTTCAGGAGATCGAGCCCCACGTCAAGCTCTGCACTGACAGCACAGAGCCTGCTTGTGATTCTCTCTCTCCTTCTCTCTCTGCCCCTATCCCATTCATGCCTGCTCATTCTCTGTAAGTACATAAACTTAAAAAAAAAATGATTTAGAGAAATATCAGAATTTGAAATCTTAAAGGAAGCATGATCCAAGATGTTTGTGTACAAGTAAGTTAACACAGAGCACAAACGAATGTGTCTGGGGTTGCGAGGTTTCACGAAGTGAGACCAAGACTGGCAGGTTTCAAAGTGAACACTGAAGTTCCTGAATAAAAACCACATGGGATAGAATCAAGACAGAAATTGTGACATATTTTTACCTCTTCCATTAATTAAAACCTTCAGTCCAAAAGCTATTAATTTCTAAATATATATTTCTGGATATACAAATATTGCTTATTTTTTGTCAGCTGTATATAGTCCATAGCTTTCTAAACATTTACTTTCTACATTTGTTGCACTGCTTTTACTAAATGACAGACTTATTGAACAATGTATCAACAAATAAAATCCAAATAAGCTTTCTTTTTGCTCTTATACTTTTTCTTTTCCCTTTTTTAGTTCTCAAGTTAACAGAACAAAATATATTAGGGATCAAGAATATACTTGAAAATTACCTTTATTCACTAAGAAAGCTGCTTTTTTTTTAAATATCATTTGTAGGTGAAGAGGCAAAATATTTCCAGAGATTTTTATTTGCTTTAGGACATTGCAAGAGCAAAGTCACTTCCACTTAACAAAATATTTTATACTTTTTATCTAATTTTAGTTAATTCACTTCTTATGTGAATTCAGCTTTTAAAAATGGGTTTCATTCTTTAGTTAATGATGAGGCTTTTTTGGGTTCATACCCTCTCATTTATTAGCGGGCCTCTCTTTCATCTCATTTTCCCCTGAAATAAAACCACTTCCTATTCTTTTTAGCTCCTCTTTTCATCTCTCGCAAAGTTTTATTAATACTTCAGATTCTCTTCAGCTTTTCCTCTGAATGTCACTGTAAAACTGATTTTTTTTTTGAAGTCAAGTCTTTAAGCTATCGTAAAAATCGTATCAAATATTTCTCTACTTGCATTCTCCTCACTCCCCATTCCTCTCCCCAGCAACTGAACAATTTTGGTATGACCCACCAGCCTATATGATAGTAACAGTGCAACTAAAGATGTTTCAACCCTCTCCAGGGGCGCCTCATTTCAATGTTTCCTTCCAGCACTCCTTAACCCAACCTGTTAAGGGACCCTAGTTCAAATTTTCCTTTTGGTATCTGCGAAATTTATTCATATCTTCCGTTGTTACTCAAATACAAATTCTTTATCAATTCATATCTGAATTAATACAATGGCATCTTCATGGTGGTCCTCCCTATTGTCTTTCTCCCTAATAACAGTACACTGTCACTAATCATTCTAAAAAAATCTACTGTGGCTCTTTTTTAAAACACACACGCGTGCGCACGCGCACACACACACACACACACTCTCTCTCTCTCTCTCTCTCTCTCTCTCACTCTCTCCCCACCCCCCAATCTCCCTACTTTATCCAATTATTCTTCATTACAAACACCTACCTAGATTAAGCTGTTTGTGCTATCTATCTCTGAACCCATATCCATGGCCATCAAATATCACCTGGCGTTTACAGTTCTTGACAGGCCACAATTCCCTCTTGAAGAAGTCTCTGTCTACTGTGGCTCTTACCAATCTCTCTACTTTCTCCCCCATTACCTCTCTCTAAAGTACTTTCAGAGTATCTCTCATTACTGTACTTGATTTCAATCTGGCTTGTAACTGTTCTTGTTATTTAATGAGTTTTTTACTGTCTTAACAGTAAGCAGCCTGAGGGCTGGGACCATGGTAGATACTTCTTTTGTGTCTTGTAGCATCTAGGCTATGGAGTAAGTATTTAACAAAAATATCTGAGTTAGACTTAATAATCTCAATGAAATGAACCACTACAGAAGAACAAATATGGAAAACAGTTCCATTTACATGAGGTATTTATAGCAGTCAAATTCCTATGAGACAGAGAGTAGAATGGTGGTTTGCTGGGGCTGGGAGGAAGACAGTATGGAGAGTTAATGTCTGATGGGTACAGAATTTCAGCTAGGGAAGACGAAACAGTTCTGAAGACGGATGGTGGTGACAAAAGCACAACAATGTGAATACAGTTAATGCTATTCAACTGTTTACTTAAACATGGCTTAAAATGGTTATTTTGTATTATGGGGATTTAAATAAATTTTTTTTCTGGTAATATTTAACCCACAAGGCCCAAAACATCCGATGATGTGTTTTTATTCCTTCCCCTCTGTTTATTTTTTACTTTTTATTTTGAAGAGCCATTTTTATGAATTTAAACTTTTTGTCAAATTTGACTTAGTTCTGAAATGTCTAGACTAATACAAATGGTGTGAAACTCTAGTGGCCTTGTCTTTTGCTACACAGGGAAATACTTCAAGATGCTTGAGAGTAAGCTGTGCTCTTAACTTTTAGTAACTGACTTTAGGTTTGTTTTATTCAACTACAGGCATACCTTGGAGACATGAAGGGTTCAGTTTCAGCCCACCGCAATAAAGCAAATATTGCAATAAGGCGAGTCAAATGAATTTTTAGTTTCCCAGTGCACATAAAAGTTATGCTTATACTGTAGTCTATTAAGTTGTGCAATTGCATGATGTCTACAAAAGAATGTAAATACTTTAAAAACGATTGCTAAAAAATGTTAACCATCAGCTGAGCTTTTAGTGAGCTGTAATCTTTTTGTTGGTGGAGGGTCTTAACTTGATGCTGATGGCTGCTGACTGATCAAGGTGGTGGTTGCTGAAGGCTGGGATGCCTGAGGCAATTTCTTAAAATAGACAACGGTGAATGAAGTTTGCCACACTGACTGATTCTTCCTTTCATGAATGATTTCTCTGTAGCAATGCTGTTTGATAGCATTTTACCCACAGAATTTCTTCCAAAACTGAAGTCAATCTTCTCTGACCCTGCCATTGCTTTATCAACTAAGTTCATGTAATATTGTAAATATTTGGTTGTCATTTCAACAGCCTTCACAATATCTGCATCAGAAGTAGATTCCATCTCAAGAAACCATGCTCTTTGCCCATTGATAAGAAGTAGCTTCTCATCCATGTAAGTTTTATCATGAGATTTGCAGCAATTCAGTCCCATCTTCAGGCTCCACTTCTAATTCTAGTTCTCTTCCTGTTTCCACCACATCTACAGTAACTTCCTCCACTGAACTCTTGAATCCCTCAAAGTCATCTATAAGAGTTGGAATCACTTCTTCCAAACTCCAGTTAATATTGATATTTGGACCTCTTCCCATGAATTATGAATTTTCTCAATGGCATCTAGAATGAGGAATCTTTTCCAGAAGGTTTTCAACTTACTCTGTCCAGATCCATCAGAGGAATCACTATCTATGGCAGCTACAGCCTTATGAAACATATTTCTTAAATAACAAGACTTGAAAGTTGAAATTACTCCTTGATTCATGGGCTGCAGAATGGATGTTGTGTTATCAGGCATGACAACAACATTAATCTTGTTTGTCTCCATCAAGAGCTCTTGAGTGACCAGGTGCATTGTCAATGAGCAGTAATATTTTGAAAGGAATCTTTTTCTGAGCAGTAGGTCTCAACAGTGGGCTTAAAATATTCAGTAAACCATGTTGTAAATAGATGTGCTGTCATCCAGGCTTTGTTGTTCCATTTATAGAGCATAGGCATAGATTTAGCATAATTCTTAAGGGCCTTAGGATGTTTGGAATGGTAAATGAGCACTGGCTTCAATATAAAGCCACCAGCTGCATTAGATCCTAACAAGAGAGTCAGCCTACACTTTGAAGCTTTGAAGCCAGGCATTGTCTTCTTGTCTCTAATTCTGAAAGTCCTAGATGGCATCTTCTTCAACTACAAAGCTATTTTGTCTACTCTGAAAATCTGATTAGTGTAGCTACATTCATTCTCTTTGCTGGATCTTCGGGATCACTTGCTGCAGCACCTACACCAGCACCTGCTGCGTCACGTTGCACTTTGATCTTGCGGAGCCAGCCTCTTTCCTTAAACCTCTTGAGCCAACCTCTGCTAGCTTCAGACTTTCCTTGTGCAGCTTCCTCACCTCTCTCAGCCTGCATAGAATTGAAGAGAGTGAGGGCCTGCTCTAGATTGAGCTTTGGCTTAAGGGAAAGCTGCTCCTGGTCTGATCTCTCCAGACCACTCAAAACTTTCTCTGTATCGGCAGTGGGGCTGTTTTGATTTATCATTTGTGTGTTCAGCAGAGCAACACTTTTAATTTCCTTCAAGAACTTTTCCTTCACATTCACAACCTGGCTAACTGTTTGGCACAAGAGGCCTTCCTTCTGGTCTATCTCAGCTTTCACCATGCTTTCCTCACTAAGCTTAACCATTTCTAGCTTTTGATTTAAAGTGTTGTGACTGTTTGAGATGTGGGACTATCGCTTTCATTTGAACATTTAGGGACCATTGTAGGGTTATTAATTAGCTTACTTTCAATATTGTTGGGTCCCAGGAAATAGGGAGGCCCAAAGGGAGGGAGAGAGGGGGGGAACAGCCAGTCAGTGGAGCAGTCAGAACACATGCAACATTTATTAAGTTCGCCGTTGTATATGGGCGTGGTTCATGGAATCCCCAGTTACAAGAGTAACATCAAAGATCATTGATCACAGATCACCATAATGAATATACTAATAATGAAAAGCCAAAATATGACACAGAGACACAAAGTGAGCAAATGCTGTTGGGAAAATGGCGCTGACAGACTTCTCTGATGCCACAAATCTTCGATCTGTAAGAAATGCAGTATCTGCAAAGTGTGGTAAAACGAAGGGCGACAAAACGACGTATGCCTGTACTGTGAAGCTATTCTACAATTCCATTAGATTTACTAGAGGCACTTTTGTGACTTTTTGGCTTTAAAGTGATCTGTGCCACTAGTTAGTGCTAGCAGCAAGGCCTTGGAAAAACGGCTCTAATTTTTAAAAATTCTATTCAATAAGCCATCATATATTTGTATGTGTATTTGTTATTGTTTACTTATATTCGCAATTAACGCAGGGCTTAATAAAAAATTTAGAAAGAAAAACATATTTTCATACCTTTTTTGTGTGGCAGAAACTATGCTAGGCCTTTTCACATATATAATTTAATCTCCACAGAAATCATCTTAAGTAGATTATTATACAAATTTTACAAAAGTGGAAATGAGACTCAGAGAGGTTCTGTAATTTGCCTAAGTCACATAATATGTAAGTGGTACAATCCTAATTTGAACCTGCACCTTTCTGACCCCAAAAACCCACATGGGAACGTCCAATAGGCTATTAGAAAATACAGATCCAGAGTTTAGAAGAGAGGTCTGCACTAGAGATAAAGATTTGAAAACATCAGGCCAGAAGGAATACTGAAATCACAGATGTTAATGGGATAATCTAGAATCTAGAGAAAGTATACACTGAGAGGTGGGGTAAGAGTGGAGCCCGTTGTTTAAAAAGAACAGACACAAGAAAATGAGTCTGATAAGGAATGATCCAAAAAAAGTAGGGGAAGGGGGGTACCTGGGTGGCTCAGTTGGTTGAGCATCCGACTCTTGATTTCGGCTCAGGTCATGATCTCACAGTCTGTGGGTTCGGCCCTGCATTGGGCACCATGCTGGCAGCATGGAGCCTGCTTAGGATTCTCTCTCTCTTCCTTTCTCTCTGCCTCTCCCCTGCAGAGGGAGAGAGCTCCCCTGCTCTCTTCTCTCTCTCTCAAAATAAAATAAACAGTTCAAAAGTAGCTTGAAGCCAAAGGAAGAGAGTATCAAGGAAAGAGTATATATAGTATAGTATAAAAAGGTCTAGTAGGTAAGCCTAAGTATCACTTCCTCTGAGAAGCATGAGGCTGAGACAAATGATTTTCTCTGCTATGACAGCTACATCCCTTCATGCACATTTCTTTTTCTTTCTTTCTTTCTTTTTTTTTTTTTTTAAAGTAGGCTTCACAGACAGTGCAGGCCCAATGCGGGGGCTTGAACTCATGACCCTCAGATCAAGACCTGAGCTGACATCAAGACTCTTAAGATCAAGAGTCAGATACTTAACCAAGACTGAGCCACCCAGGTGCCCACCTTCACATGCGTTTCTATGACAGCAGTCATCCCATTGTGTCATTATGTGTGTCTGTTATTCCAGGCTGAGGTGCAGTCATACCATGGAAAGGGTTCAGTCATGTAACTACATACTGGGTCTAGATCAGAGCCTACTTACTATAGCAAATGCTTAAAAACTTAGTGAATCAATGAGCCCAAGGTTACTTAAACCTAGGAGGTAGTATTAAACAGGACAGAAAGTGGAGTCCCTGCCTTAGGTTCAGAAGAAAAGACTCTGGCTAACAGTCCAAATTCCTGGATGTGAGGCTCTGCTCTAGCTAACTTCTTAGCCTTCCTGAAAGTCACTTATCTGACAGAACCTTTTCTGCTTAGTTGGATTCCTGGTTCTGATCTTCATGGCCGGGATTGCCCTATTTTACCTGCAGTTTTAAATGCTAGACATTCCAAAGTAATACTTGATGCTGAATGGTTGGGCAAGGGAGAAGATTCTCTAACAGGAAACAAGTCGTTATAAAATAATAGTATTAGTGGTAACTGTGACAGTAATTACTTTCATTGGCCTTACTAATTCTACCAGAATGCTACTGTCCTTTTTTCCACATATGCATATACACTTATATGTAATACATATTTCATAATGGAACCCAGATTTATTGAACTCTAATGATTTTTACTATGAATAATACTATGTATAGTTCTATTTTAAATTATTTATATTGAGGCGCCTGGGTGGCTCACTCAGTTAAGTCTCCAACTTCGGCTCAGGTCATGATCTCACAGTTTGTAAGTTCGAGCCCTGCATCGGGCTCTGTGCTGACAGCTCAGAGCCTGGAGGCTGCTTTGGATTCTGTGTCTCCCTCTCTTTCTGCCCTTCCCCCACTACACTCTCTCTCTCTTTCTCTCTCTCACAAATAAACATTAAATTAAAAAAATTATTTATATTTAACTGTACAGTACCTATTGTGTTTTAGAGCTTCTAAGTTTTTTCCTTATAGAAGTTGGATTGATCCTCACCCTCTATACACACACCTTTCTCTGTTTTACTAAACTTTAAAGTCAAAGTTACTTTAAACTTCACTGTATTTGAGGCCAGATAATCAGTATTTTTCTAAAAATGTGAATATTCTATGTGCTAGAAAAATCCTAATGATTAAGCAAAGACTTCTTCAATGGAGCACAGCATTTAAAACTGTGTGAAACAGTGTCCTGGGAATTAGAGGCTTACCTCATTTTACGCAAAAGATTTATTTCTGAAAAGTCAGGAGCACTTCAAAACAGATTTTAAATGCAACAGGGAATTACGGCACTTGTTGATAAATCCCTTTGAGCAGTATCTTTTTACACTTGATCGTAGCCAAAAGGCTGGGAAGTGACAGTAGTATCTTTTTATAGGGTAACTAAGTATCCTTGTCAGTTTGGTAAGGCAAAATGGTGCAGTACTATAATTCTCAACCTTTAAATATTCATATCCCCTTCAGATAAACATAAAGATTGCATGCCCTTTAAACATTTTTATAAAAAGCTTTTCACACATATACACAAATAGAAAAAATGCATTTCCATGTACCCATCGTTCAGGTTCAACAACTACAATGATTCTGCCGTTTGATTCACAAATATATTCCTTTTTTCTTACTGAAATAATTTAAAGGAATTCCAGATATTATGCCATTACCCCTACATATCTCAATAAGAAACTCTAAAAAACGTGGGAATGTACTTCTATAGTCACCACAGCAAAGTTTCCTCACTGTTTTAAAACTGCATTTTTACAGTCGATCTGTAGGAATGGGATCCAAACAAGATTACGTGTTACATTTGATTGTTAGATCTCTCGAGTAATTTTCCACCTAGAGCCGATCTCATCTTTTTAAGAGACACTGACTTGTAACAGAGTTAGTTGTCCAGCAGAATATCCCACAGTTTAGATTTGCCAATTTCCTTTCTCTTGATGTCATTCACATCATTATCACATGTATTTTTTAATTAGGTTTTATTAGAATTGGGTTCAACATTTTTTGGTAAGAATGCTTCCTAAGTAGCACTCTGTGCTTCCTCCTGAAAAGGCATCTTGAAAAGCAGATGGTCTTCGAGAGGACTGGAATGGATGTGTGACAAGGGAAGGGTGGACATTACAGGTATGAAAACAGGAGCAAAGGCACAGGTGGCAACAGGTAAGTTAAGTGATGTGTTCAAGGGAAGAAACCACACCCGCTAGAGACAGGTTTCAATACTGTCACGGCACTGTGTACACACACCATATACACAGGTCCCGTGGCACTCGGCCCTGCTGAATCAGCATTTCTAAGGATGTAGGCTCAGATATCTTTACTTTCTCAAAGTTCCTCAGGAAATTTGGATGCTTTGCCAGGCCTGAAATCCACTGGCCTGGAGGACAGTGCACATATAAGGAGCTTGTTCTTAGTATGTCAAGCTTGTTCCTGTTTCAGGGATTTCGGGCATGACTTACAGCCAATTCTTTCCACTGAAGTCTCAGTTTAACTACTCCCTCCTCAGTAAGGTCCTACTTGATTACTCCGTTCAAAGTCCCCAACCTGCTTTATTTCTTAGCACCTGTCTGATATTGTTTTACTTATTTCTGGTATGTTTCTCTCACTATAATGTAAGTTCCCAAAGAGTGCGGACCTTGTCTGTCTTGTTTACTGTGGTAATTCCAGTGGTTAGGAGGGGCTTGGGCATATAAAAGATGCACGCTAAATATTCACAGAATGGATGGATAAATTTGGCAGAACTAGGGATTTTTTTTTTTTTGGAACACTCATGTAATATAGATGGGAAACAATAAAACTATCTTTTAAAGCTTGTCTTCACTGAGATTGGGAGAGTAAATACCTTCTTTGAGAATTTCTCTATGACAGTTCGGATATTTTGCTTTATGATAGGCTCAGTTATCTTGCTGTTTAAATGGAAAAATTTGGGACAGCATTTCATAGAAGATAACTACAACTCTGAACATTTATCTAATCAGTTCAATAATAATTTCCAAATGTACTTAATGGACTATTAAATCAGTAATTAGAAATCAAATTTTGCTACGCTGCAAAAGATGTCAAAATTATGTATGCTCAGACTAAGATATTTTAAAATTAAAATTTTATTTAATTAGCATCCCTCAGAGACATATTTTAAAATTAGAACTTTATTTAATTAGTATTCCCATAATCTATATTAAAATTTATTTGTACCTTGCTGACTTATAAAAACTATAGGCAGGGGAGGGTAAATATACAGAAATAGCTCATGGAGGTTAACAGAATTCAAAGACATAAACCAACCAAAACAAAAAAAACAAACCAAAAACCAACCAAACAAAAACAAACAAAAAAAGGAGGCCCAGCAGAAAAAATGATTTAGGGTTTAAGGAGTAGCAAAAAAAATATGAATAAAGTGAAAAAAACTTTTATGTAAGTTATTTTGTGGGGTGTTTGAAAACATTCCTTCCTTTCACCCATACTTTTGTGAGTTAAAGTTAATGGATTTCTACTGCATTCCTGTTGTCACTATTGCCAAATGCTTTCCTATGGATGAGGCAGATACCTGGTTATTTAAGGAGCAGGATAAATGGGCCAAGACAGCTTTCCCTATCCCCAATTCACCAGGGAACATTTGAGAATTCCACCTGACATGAGGACAGCACTGTGCTCTTAAACAATCTGCAGTTTGATCCGATTGTTCCCCAGTGGGGGAGGTAGGCCACAGCTCACTCAAGAGTCATTGATTGGATTAACAGCCTAATTCCCAACAGATGAATAGAATACTGATGTCTTGTCAGCCCAGATCACAAAAGGAAAACACAATCTGCTTCTACAGCTCAGAGATTTAACCCTCTATTTGCCCTGAAGCTACAATCTCTGTTTTTAGTATTGTAATTTCTTCAGAACTATTTGCCTATAAACATTATCAAACGGTGGTTTTATCACCAACCACATACTTTCATCCTCTTTTAGGGTAGTTTTAGAAAATATTTAAAAACACGGAAAGACTTTTACCTCCGTTTCACTGCCCACATTAGTACTGCTACCTGAATTCTTTATTGGGTTTTCTAAGGAAATGATAAATAAACTGCTTTCTTCGGGGACTTCATAAAATAGGACACAGCGTATGGGAAAAAAAGTAACGAAATCCAAACATTCAAAGATAAAACTATTTTGAGCTATTCTCCTGGAACAAGCAACTGATTTTATTTAGGGGAATGAATGATTGCATTAAGAGGAATAGATGTTAGCTTTTTCGTTTATTCTCCTACTCAAACTACCTCCCAGCCCTACTGTAATTTAATAATTTTTGTGTATGGCTCTACAATAAAGAATCAAGTAAAAAATCTTATTTCTGATACAGGTTTATTAAAAATAAGAACAAATGTCTCCACTCAAGTCACCTATTAGAACTGTATAACAGTCAGTTGAGAACAAAAACAATGATGGTAGTGGCTATCTGTTTACTGTACTAAGCAATTTACAGGTGTTCTCTTATTTAATTCACCCAACAACCTTAGGAAGAATCTCATTTCACAACTGAAGAAACTGAAGCTTAGTTAGGTTAAGTAACTTTGAGGTCACATGATTTGTTAGTGGCAGAGCCAGAACTTAAATGAAGTCTCTGGCTCCAAAGCTTATTGCTCTTCAACACTACTGGGACTTTATGGGTTTGTCTGTATTTATACAGAGGCTTTTCAGTATTCTGAGGTGTTATACTTAAGATTCAGCAATCTCTTAGAATATGTTATTATTCTTTTCGTAAAACATCTATATGTGTACAAATGTCCTCTATTGGCTTTTCTTTTTCTTTAGAACATTTTTTTTCAAGGATTTCATGATAGCCACCTAAAATTAGCCACGTCAAAACAGAAATCTTTTTTGCCCGTGACTCTGGAATAATATTCAACTTCTATCCTTTTTATCTTTCATATTGTCTTCATCAAGTAAGGTTGACTGAATTCTCCTCTGCACTGTATCTCTGATTCTTTCTTTTTCCACAGTAATGGATCCTATCCAGGTCCTAACCTCCTAACTCACTAATTCCTACAAGAGTCTCCCTAATAATTTACCTGGTCTCCCAGATAATTTATCCCACTTCCAAGCATTGTCCTAAACATGCTATTCTTCTATTTAAAACTTTGAAGCATATTCTAATTGTCTTCAAGTCAGATAAGAATTTCTAACTAAGGATTTCTCTAGCTCTGAACAGAATATGGCATGTTGTCGTGGCTTTAAAAATTAACATTGTATATGTAGGACGTTTAGGTCAGTTCAAATTATGAGAACATATTATGTAATGAATATCGATTATTTATATTATTAGTACTATCATATTACATTAAATTATAATCTAATTCTTTATGGTAATACATATTTCCATAATAGCCATTATGTTAAAGGCTACTTTTAAAAAATAAAAAGTACAGGGAAGAGAATATATTTTTTGGAAAGAGAGCAGGAAAAAGCTCAATTAATACCAATTAAAAATACAGCCACACAATATGATGGTGTAAAAGATCTTTATACTACCTAACGTCTCACAGAGCTTTCTTAATTCAGACAGGTTTTTCTTTCAAGAAAACAAAAATTTACACTTGTATATTATTTACAGAACACTGTCATATAGACCAACTTATTTGAAACTAACATCATGAAGTAAGTAGGACAGACAATACATTTTATAAATAAGGAAGTTAAAGTTCAACAGGGTTAAATGACTTGCCCAAAGTAGTATGGTAAGTCAAACAGCGGAATTAGGAATTAAATTTATGTCCTCTACACAAATGGAATAAATTAAGAAATGGCAAGCTTTGGAATTTTAGTGTTTAATTCCCACTTTTAGATCACAAGTAACAGTTATCACTGAAGGTGAATAATAAAACATTAGCTACTAATATTTTGGCCAACCAAGATCCCTCCTCCATCTCTAAATACGTTGTCAATGTTCACTCAGTTAATCATGAAGAAATACAACTAAGAAAGGACAGTCTCAATAACTAAAAATAACTTTATACTAAAATAAAACAATCTATCGTAAGTGTTAGAAGGTGCAAATAGCATGAACACATTCTGAATCAAGGGAGGTACTATTAGAAGTTTCATAGAAGCTGGGAGACCTTCAGGAGGATGATCCCCAAAGAATTCCTCTCCCCAGTATCTGGAGGAAGGGGCAATAAGAGTGTATGAGGAAGCAGAACTGCTTCTCTGCATGTCAAACACACATGAGCATTTCCATGGTGGCCAGAGACACGATGCTGTACTGCCACAGGGAATAGCTCATAAGCTCCTGTGATTTTTGTTCCTTCACACTGTGTGAATCTTGAGTTCAGAGGAAATTTCTGTAGCCCTCAGTAACAAAAGCTAGGGAGGCAGAAGTTTTTGCTCTGGATGCCCTGGTTAGGTATAATGTTAGCCGACAATGCCGGAAACCATGGCAGGCCCGTCTACTAACCCATCTTTCAAAAATAATATCCTGAAAGGCCTCCTGTTTTTAATAATACACACAGGCTTTCGTATTTTACACATCTACAGCTTTAGTTTCCTATCATGTAATACAAAACATTTTAGTAGATATTCTGAAATAAGCCATAGTTCTTTCAAAAAACAGTCATGTTAATATCAAGCAGAAACCAAAAACCAACTAAAAAAACAAAAACAAAATCCAAACAACTCCCAATTTTGATAACAAGAAAAGTCATATCAATGGTGTATCCTTTGTGGTAACAGAGATAAACTTGTCTGACTGTGGAAACCAGGTTAAAGACAAGGGCTTGGACAGTTGTGCCCTGAAACAAGCAGACTGCAGGTCTTATAAATACATACAGAAATAATTAAAATATAAGGGGTTTAGAGAGATTAATCTCCTTTAAATAATCTCAGCCACAAAGCCTGTAAAGACACTGCTGGCACCGGGCCCATGTGAGACCAGCTGTCGGATATCAGAGCGGCAGAGAGATTAACTGCTACCACTTCTGCACTGACCTCCTCTACACAGTCTTCTCTGGACTCCATCGTCAAGTACTCCCTCTACCACTGGGAAAGGTTAGCAGAACAGGACCCGCTACAGTGTGGAGCATTATCACTTGACTTGATTACCTATCCTTAGCTGAGGGAAAAAACCAAATCAAAATAAGAAAGTTGGTACTGGAAGGGAATCAAAAAATGTAGGGCTCAGAAGACTCTAGGGAAGTGCAGGAGGTCTCTGGAAAAGTGCTGATTACCTGATTCCATTCATTTAACCCGTGGCAATTTCTAAGTCACCTTTAATTATTTTCAAGCTGAGTTTTAAGTAATGCAGATAGCACCCTTACTCCCAAAGGAAGCACAAAGCAACTGATAACTCTTTAAAAACAGTAACATTTATTTTGTGTCAAAGCTAGCCACAAATCCAACAAATATTTTTAAAATGTGATAGAGCCAATGAATAAAACAAGAACATTTATAATAAGCAGCATTATTTCAATCAGATAGATTTTTTTTGCCCCCCATCTGTATTATATATTTCCATGACTTTAAAAGGAAACCATTAAAAACCAAACAACTGCTCTGAAGATGACACGTAATCAATGTACGTAGAAGTCCTTTTAAAAATATAAGGTGTTACGCAAATGTAAGATATATAAATATATTATTTTATGAAAAGGATTTCAGATGGAATTTACTTGGACTGACGGAAGAAAACAGAATGGTGAAGACTGACTACAACACAGTCAGACATTATATGAACAGATACACATATTACTTTTTATCAGATGTATTCTTCCACTAGAATAAAATGAGACTAGCTGCTGGACCACCTTCTTTAAATAGGGTTTATCTGAGGTTCCTAAGCCTCTTTTATTCTAATTTTGCTTCTCTGATTTTTGGATGTCAACAAATCTCTGCAATAATTTCTTCTTGTCAAAAAGGTGATTTTTTTTTGGTCTCCTAGTTATCTCACAGGTGATCTGAAGGACAAGTGAACTGACCATATCTAACTCTGATTCTAAAGTACAAGTAGGCTATTGCATCAATTTTAAGTATTTCAAAGAAATGTCTGCTGATATGCTAGAATGAGATGTTCTGGATAACATAATTTATCATATTTCTTATAGAAATATTACCAATTTTCAAAGAACCAGAATATCAGATATAATTTACTTTTTTTTTTTTTTAAATGAGTAGGAAGGTGCTTTGGGTTTTTACACGGTTAAAAGGCAGAATTTTTTTGTTAGAAAGAAATTTTTAAATATCAAGACACAATAAAAGACAGCTTCATTCTACTATTTAAAAACTTACGTTTTTAAATAAATGTCATTAAAATCTTATTTTCAGTTTCTGTTCTTTTACATAACACACAGGCGCCCACAATGTTCTCTTCTGCATGTCTCTAAAATGTCTTTATGTTCCCCCTCCCTTAAAGAATGGGTTTTAAAGACTGCAATGAGGAGGCCAAATGTCAAATACGTGCCTGTCCACCCAAGATTATACTGATATCCATCAACACACTTTTCACACATCAGAGTGCTCTCAGATGGTAATGACTTTCAGACCAAATGATTTGCTTCAAGTTCTGAACCACTGATCCAGAGGTGTGCATCTCTAGTCACAGGTCTCCTAGGCCAGTGGTTCTCCAAGTATGGGCTCCAGGTCAGTAGTATTAGTTTCATGCAAATTTTAGGCTCCACACCAGACCTACTAAACCAGAAACTCTGTGGAGGGTTAGTGATTAACGATTCTAATGTTAGCCAACATTTGAGGGCCACTGCCCTCAATGTGCTAGTATATATATATATTCTCTGTAAATGAGCACCATCTTTTGGACAAACAGAGGTTAAATATCAACCATAGTGAAATAATTACATGTATTAAAAAGTTTATTAAAATGTTATTTTAAATGATTTATCTTTTCCTTAATTTTTAAATTTAAACATACTTGACAGAATTTCTTTTCATCTTCCAGTGAAAGGCTGTCCATCAGAGGTACTATTATAGTCTGGTGCACTGTTTTTATAGTTCTATAACATAAACTGACATTTATTGGAGCTTCACATAAGATTTTTCCATCAACGGATGCGTTGGAAGAGCAATAACCAAGTATATGCTGTAGTGGGCAGATACCTACACATCAGGACACTTTTCAAAGCCATCAGGCAAAGGGGGTCAGTTGAATTTTTTTTTTTTTTTACTGCACAGGCTAATGCTTTAAGAGTGTCTTGATGGAATCAAGGAAATTGGATTGTCCCCCCATTTGCTGGGCTAAAACAAGCCTTTTTTATTTATCCCATTAGAGGAACACAAGAGAAACCTTTTAAATGTCACTAAAAATTTCCCTGCATTGCAAAACCTAGTCAAAAGGGTTTTAATTTTCTCTGAGAACTTTTAAGTAACGCAGTATGTCAAGGTTTAATAAATTGTAGTAGGTGGGCATAGTTTTTGTTACAGGCAACTTTTTTTTTTTTTTAAGAAAAAGGTGCTTAGCCATGCTTAGGCTTCTCTATATAGAGAGGTTGGGGCACCACCTCAAATAGCAGAGAACTCAACTTCAGCCCAAACAGCAAACAAATGAATCGTAATGGAATCTGTAAAATATCTGAAACAAATTAAGGACATTAAAAAAAAGAAAATACTTTGAAATGTATTGGAAATGATGGTAATCTTTTTATAAGTGATATTTTTATGTTGAGCTTCTTGAAAAATTTCTTCAAGAATATGGCCTTGAACAAAGGCAACTCCAAAGGACAGTGCAAAGATCAGGCATTCAACAATCTTCCAGTAGAAAGAGAGACTACACAGCAACGAGAGACACTGTGTATTTGCAACCTGTAATGGGTTAAAACCCACCTTTACATCTTTCAAAATACTACAGAAATATCAGCTAATTAAAAAAAGTAGATATATATGTTGTGTTGATTGTATATATCTCAAGAAACATAGTAATAAAGTAGTCTATACTTAGCTTCTATGATCACATGTTTTGGTGTATTTTTGAATGGATCTAACCATTAAACACTGTCAGGGGTGTTCTGGTTATGCTCCCCTCTTCAATCAAATATTAAAAGTACTTACAAGCAGAAAACAAAATGTTACAGAGGGAATACCAGAACAGAGGACTTAAAAAAAAAAATGACTACCTATAAATGAGTATAGCTCCTTTCCTGAATCATCACCTTAATAGAAATATTTTTAACCACATCTAAATGGTTAAATAGAGGACCTTACTCCAAAGAGAGAGAGGGAGAGAGAAGGTAAGAAACTATGCCAAAGACAAAATGCCTAGTACTTCAAAATGTAATAATTAGTAATTAAATTATGTCAACTACTCCTCTTTTATTACCTGCTTCTAAAAAATACTACCTGCCAGATGATGTGGGGCTCAACAACGCAATAGTTCAGTAAGGGAGTCCTGCAGGATGCTGGTGCCACTTTAACTGCTGCTGTTTTAAGTCTCCCCTGTGACCACAGCTGTTTCAGAGGGAGGCTTAGTGAAGTGCCAGCTGACAAAAGAAGAATGTCAAGCAGGCTGGGAAAAAGACAGGCTATACTCTTGTCATGTACAATCAGTTATCCCTATATGTTCAATTAATACACTTTAATTATTAATGTCTCATTTTATGGAAATTTCAGCTTTATTACTTAAGTTCCTAACAAGTTAATGCATTTCAGTATTAGTCATTCTCTCCTTTACACGTAGAGGAAGGCAGTTTTCCTTTTTTAGCTGTTAGTACTAACAACTCAGGAGCTCTCGATGAAATTGTAAGTTGATAGGCCTGGAAAGGTGAGTTGGTGAAAGTCTTCCAAATCTGTTAACACTGATAAAACACCGATTATAAAAAGACTAATAAGCAACCAAAGGGAAAAGAAACTGACCAGAGGGTAATGAAATATATTCAGAGTCTATACTGAATTTTTCATCATCAAAAGGCCTTACTATTGGCTTAATTTTACTACTGCTTTCACAGGAGAACCTATGCTAATCCCAAAACCTGACATTCAAGTGAACAGAAATACTGAGAAAACTTAGTGTTCTCTTTGCTGGAATGTAGAGATTCTTATTCTGGATTTTCAGATTCATAGGATATCTGTGAAAGGGCTTCAGCAAGTGTATGAACCTATTAAAATTGTTTGCAAAAACTGTACATGTGTGCCCTTTCTCTCTGGTGTCCACAACTTTCCTAAAACTCTTCCTAAGAAGGTTAAAGAGCACTGTTGTGGGGTAGTAGTACAGATTAAACATGAATTGGTAATTGCTGAAACTGGGTGATGAGTACATGGAAATTCGTTATACCAGCTTCTCTAATTTTGCATGTGGTTGAAGTCTTTATAATTAAAAGATTATTTTTTTTAAACCGCCATTTTCAAAATGGAATTTCATCTATCAATCTAAGTGAACTGCTAATGTAAGTGATAATTCTATCTTGAAGGTAAGGGAATTGGACTCATAGAAAACATACATGTAAAAAAACGTAAGTATGGAAATCTTTCATGACAAAACTTTCAATGATGCAAGTTACTACTTTTACTATTCCTTATTCTCTTTCTCAAATATACCAAAATTTGATACAAAATCAGGAAAACAGAAGAGAGAAAAGGTAACTGGCAAAGCAAAGACCACAAAGACAAAGAAGGTGGAGGTTTGATGCTTGAAGGGGAGGGGGAAAACTGAAAGGAATAAAGTGGTGGGTCTAATCAAATCACTGTAAAAAGCTGCAGCTCTCAGAGTTAACCTTGCCAATCAGAGTAAGCAGGAGCAGGAGCATGTTTGTGCACATTAAACTTTGCGTGTGTCCTTGAACCTATGGTGCACTTCCTCCTCTCAAGCAGCCTGGGAAGGCTTCATAATGCTTACGAGAGAACCTTGAATTCCATTAGAAAGCTCCACAGGAAGGAGAAACCCTCAAGTGGCAGCTTGAACCACATAGACAGCTCATACCCTTTACTGATATTAGAAGTGAGCTCATGGGATTAAGTCTGCAAGTCCTGGAAAATTAAAAAGTATGAACACACTGATAAATGCCATTACACCAACAAGAATACAAGATACCTTTAAATCTTCTCGCCTTTCCTTTCCTTTTTTTTTTTTTTTTTTTTTAAGAAATCGCAAGTACTTAAAGCAATGATACAATAAAGACTGGTTACTAAGTCTACAATTTAACTAAAATCTGGCTAACTGGCTAAAATCTGACTAATAGTTTAATAATATTTACATGTGTATATTGCTTTGCTATAAAATCACTCACTCATTTGAGGGCCTAGCATATTTTACCACAAACTACACTTTTAAATAAAAGGAAGTAGGAAGGTAGGTACCTTGTCTTTCATGTCATATCTATTAAGTGATTATAGTTCTACTCTGTTCTGTACTAGTAAGAAGACACATTATATCACGTACAGTTTTAGTATTACATGTAGGCAGACTTAGATTCAATATGAATGAGAAATTTCCAATTAGAGCTTTCGAAAATTGAATAGTCTACTATGTGAAATAAACAGAAATGTTCTAACAGAGGCCACCTGGCTTACCCTTTTGGAAATTTAGTAGAGAGAATTCCTGCATTAGGTGAGAAGTTGAACCAGATGTTTTTTTTAAAATGTTTATTTATTTAGAGGGAGAGAGTGAGAGTGTGCACACCCCCACAAGTGGGAGGGGCAGAGAGAGACAGGGAGAGTGAGAATCCCAAGCAACTCTGTATTATCAGCATGAAGCCCAATGTGGGGCTTGAACTCAAGGAACCTGTGAGATCATGACCTGAGCTGAAATCAAGAGTCAGAAGCTTAACTTACTAAGCCACCCAAAAGCCCCGAACCAGATGATTTTTAAATTCTCTTTTACCTTTATGATTTCACAATTGGTGAAACTGTGTGCCTGGATGGCTCAGTCGGTTAAGTGTCCGACTTTGGCTCAGGTGATGATCTCACAGTGTCTGAGAACCTGAGCCTGAGCCTGCTTTGAATCCTCTGTACCCCCTCTCTGTCCCTTCCCTACCCTGTGTACAGGTGTCCTCTCCTACTTTCAAACCTAAATAAACATTAAAAAAAAAAAAGATTTCACAATTAGGCTTTGAATTCAGGGTCACACAGTCAATGGCAGAATAGAAACTAGAATGTAGGTAACTTGATTCCAAACTTAAGGTCTTTTCTAAACACAAGGTTATAAACCCCTCAAATGTCTTCAGGCAGTTAATACAGGACTGAGGTTAACTGGGTCAGGGAAGCAACAGTGGGGGGATGAGGAACTGGAGAGCTCAAGCCTGTCAACAGAGGGCAGTGCTACTCAGCTCTTGCTGATTGCTGCCATATGGGAATGTGCCCAGGACTGTCTTATTTTTAGATTTTCAAGAGAATCCTAAACCCTGTGTTTTACGTACAAACTGTGGGTAAACTATAGGTGCTAAACAAAAACTGATCTTTGGGCTGCGTATGACCCGTGCCAGTGTGTGACCATGAAATTTTCCTCAAAAACCCCACATCCAAATTACTGATTTTTAAAAATCCTTCTCTTGATTCTTCAGATTTGTCAACAGTCTTCGTGAAATACAAAAATCTAAAATTTATGCTTATATCAATTATACAGTCTGCTACGTATATAATAGTAATTTGCTCTGGCTATCATAGATTATATTCCTGTTACAGCATTAAATTGGTTTTTCCAAGATCAACACTACAGTGCAATCTCAGTGTTCATCTATGGTCCATAATACATGTCAAATTTTCTACAGATGATATTTGTGTATAACCAATCTTTCTACGTGTATATGTGGATATGGCATAAATATTCTTTTTTTTTTTAAGTTTCTTTATTTAAGTAATCTCTATGCTCAGGGTGGGGCTTGAACTCACAACTTCAAGATCATGAGTCACATGCTCTTCTGACTGAGCCAGCCAGGCGCCCTGTCCCAAAAATATTCTAAAAACACTTATTTTATAGACAAATCACTTCTTTGAAGAGACATTTTTTTCCTTGAATTATCTTATTCCCATCTTTCAGGCATTATTTAACCAGTCTATGAGAATATCATCAAAAAAAGCAAGCTTGACCATTTCTAGACTTTATTCTGTCAACTCATTTGGGAGTCTTTTGTTACTTTGTGTGAATTCCTTCATATTTAATTTGTCTTCTTAAAAATTTTTAAAATTTTTATTTATTTTTGAGAGAGTGAGAGAGAGACAGAGTGCGATAGTGGGGAGGGGGTCAGGCAGAGAGAGAGGGAGACACAGAATCTGAAGCAGGCTCCAGGCTCTGGGCTGTCAGCACAGAACCCAATGTGGGGCTCAAACCCACGAGCCGTGAGATCATGACCTGAGCCGAAGTCGGACACTTAACCGACTGAGCCACCTAGGTGCCCCTAATTTGCCTTCTTAATGTGACATTTAGAAGAACATTTTAGACTCAGCAACACTAAGCACAGCCAAGTAAATTTTGTAACATACACACATTTAAGTAATACATCTCAGAAATCATCAATGAGCCACCATTCAACATTCAAACAAGTTAGTTCTTTAAAGCAGATGACTCATCCATTTCTTGAGTTCAATGAGGAAGAACTGCTTGACTTTTTAAAAAGTTACACAATTACAGAATTAACCCGGTTCTGAGGGCACAATAAACTTTAAAGTGTACAAAATGTTATGATTCAGCTGTAGGTAGCCAAGATGTTCAGAAATTTTTACCATGAAGAAGGTAGACTGCCTGGGGATAAAGGCCAATTCTTTTGTTTTCAAGTTTAGGATAGTATAAGACGTCAACAATTTGTGGTTCACAGCAATAGCAAGAGAGAATGTAGCCAGGGGACCATTAAGAAGGAGCAATTTACTATACCAGGTCATAACACTTTGACAGTGTCCTATAATTCAGTTAGATGTAAAAATAAGATGACACTGGGTGTTCTCTGAACTCAAAGTAATTTGAACTTGATTCACACTGTACTGTGAGTCAGTTGTTCATTCTCAGGTACAAACTTAGCAAAAGAAGTGACTATTCAATATAAAAATGACAGAAAAAAACTTATTAAAGAAAATTGTGAGCTGTGAGAAAAGGAATATAGATTAAAAGTCACACTGAAGGGGCATACCTGGTGAACAAAATAATGTCTACATATAAGAATTTCATTATAAATAAGGAAATAAATACTAAGGACATGAAGAACTTGTTACTATAATCCTCACAAAATGCATCAGATGGCTGTGGATTCTAAAAGCACAGAATCAGTGTGATAGAGAATGATGACAGCACGATGCAGGAAAATAGCATGGAATCTGCAGTTAAAATACTGAAGTGTGAACTCTGGTTATCTACTTACTAGCCTTGTGTCTTCAAGCAATTCACATAACCTCTTTGAGCTTTAGTTTTCTCAACTATGAAATGAGGATAGTGTAACACAGGACTCCTATAGGATAAAATGAGCTAATATATATAAATACATTTTGTAGAATAGAAAATATGATAAAATATTTGACCTTTCAATACTGGTTTTATCATTTTTGCTCACCATTTTCAGACTTCTTTTGCAGTGACATCTGTCTTCCTCTGTTGAGCCAGAAAACTCTGCCTACATTTTTTGGAGATGTAGAGTTTCTTTGCACAAGAGGATGAATACATTTGTTTTATTAGTCAACAAATATTTACAAAATACCTCTAAAGCTCCCAAGATTTAAATAATACTAAAGGCTTGGGACACAGTGATGACTAGACTTGATCTCTACCTTCATACTCCATTATAAGGGACCTCTTTTTTATTTATTTTCATTTATTTATTTTGAGAGAGAGTGAGTAGGTGTGCATGTGCGCATGCGAGCTGGGGAGGGGCAAAGAGAGGAAGACAGAATCACAAGCAGGTTCTGCACTCTGTGCTGAGCCCAACAAGGGGTTCGATCTCACAACTGTGAGATCATGACCTGAGCCGAAATCAAGAGTCTGACACTTAACCAACTGAGCCACCCAGGTGCCCTGGGGACTTCTTTTTTAAAACCAAATCATATTCAGCAGCATAATCTTAAAATAGGTAAAAATTGAGGTAGGGAGGGAAACTTCTAGGTACCTCTGTGGGAATTTACAAAACACTGAAAACCACTAAGCTGGTAGATAGGCCTCCCCCCAAATTTGTATGCACCCAGGGCAAGAGTAAAAATGGAAATTTCTAGAACTCCTTTCTGTTGAAACTCCAGGCTCCATACGACTTCACAAAGGGCCTCACATACATGAGTAGAGACACCTCAGCTCCCATGTCCAAGCTCAATTCATCCCTCCACCTTCCAATCACTTGCCCCTTTCCCATCCTTCAGGCCTAGGGGCATACCAGCAGCAAGATCTGCCCTTGGGTTGGGTCCTGGGAATGAACTGGGCCATTTCAATTGGTCTCCATAAAAGCCAACTGCATTTCTGGTAGAAGATGTGATTTAAAAGTACAAAGAGAATGTAAATTTTACATTTTGGGAAGGGATAAATAAGAGACATGATTATTGTACACCTCAGCTGTTTCTTCTTTTTACTCTAGTCATAAACTAATATATTCTACCACAGTTTTAAGAGATACATTTTTCAATCTATTCATATTTTAAAAAGTATGTTCAAATTAAACACTGCAGTTGTAAAAAATAAAGAACTGCTTGAAAAAGAGAAGTAACAGCTACATGAAACACAACCAGTCAACTGCCAAGATATCTGTCAAGAGCATTAAGCCATTTCAACATGGGTACTGTAGTCTCATAATGCATACCCTTCATTTAAGAATACATCTAATTTGTCTTCAGAATGGTCTTTAGCATCTACTGCTCAAGAATGTCTACCTGATATATGTGTTACAGCATATTTGTTTAGGCCTGCCACACTCAGACAATACAGAATATGCATACTGACCAAATGTGTCAAGAAAAGTCATGAAGTATTCCAATAACCTTGTTAAGATCAAGTTTTCCTATTCTAATTTATTTTTTTCTTTCCATAAATTTCTCGAAGACATTGTTTCTTTGGGGCATTATTATTACTATCCTCAATCTTTACTCCATGTTTATTTCAAACACATATTAAGTGATATGTCAAGTAATGTGTTAGGAGCTGGGAGTAGAAAAATATCAAAATTCTTACTCTCAAGGAGGCTAGTCTTATGAATGGAGATGATTATAATAAAGAATGACAAATCCTATCACAGGTGTAAACAAAGTGTATTATAGGAGTGCAAAAGAGGGGGTCTAAAAGGAGGTTGTGGTTGCAGGAAAAGGAGGGGCTAGGTCAGGGTCTTCCCAAAAGAAGTGATGTTTCAATGAAGAAACTATAGGCTTTGTGTACATGTGTGTGCGTACACTCGTGTGTGTGCGTGTTGTGTGTGTGTGTGTGTGTGTGCGTGCTTCAGACTGGGGGAGTAGTCATCTACAAAGGAACAATATTTTTATAATATTTACTGAATGTGTACTGTATGTCAAACATTAGGCAAGAGACTACTTGGAATATTAAAGAAACAGAAAACCTGATTCTTACACTGAAATACCTTACAATCCACTAGTGACACCAAAGCTGAACAATCAAGTAAATACAATTAAGGCAAAAACAGCAGTTAAATAAAATGACTGGAGAATATCCTATATATATAATGGAGTTTACTTGAGAACTGAGGTTCTTCTTTAATCTTCCTTGGTTAAGGAATTTTTCCACCATGCTGTCTTGAACTTAATCAGGGTAGATAGTCTCTCACTACATTTGCCTTCCAAACGACCTATTAAAAAACTACAACTTTAGGGGCGCCTGGGTGGCTCAGTCGGTTAAGCGTCCGACTTCAGCTCAGGTCACGATCTCACGGTCCGCGAGTTCGAGCCCCGCCTCGGGCTCTGGGCTGATGGCTCGGAGCCTGGAGCGTTTCTGATTCTGTGTCTCCCTCTCTCTCTGCCCCTCCCCCGTTCATGCTCTGTCTCTCTCTGTCTCAAAAATAAATAAAAAACGTTAAAAAAAATTAAAAAAAACACTACAACTTTGTTTCCCAAATATGCAATCAGTGAGGAGTTGCTAATGGTTTATTATTCTGGTATGGACATGAACTTACAGAAAATATGTGAGTTCCAAAATGAATAAAGGGCAGAAACTGTAGAAACACACTGAAAAATGACCTCAGGTTGAACAGCTTTGTTCATTCTATTTAAAAATACATTCTCTGAAAGTCCATGATGTTTTCACTTTCGTTTGATAAACTAACTGAAAATTTACCAATCAGGATCATTTGTTAGTGGAAATCTTGGATTTGACTCTTGACGTTGGAGCTGTCTGACTTTGGATAATTATGTGGAAAAATTTCTTTTAATAAGAAAAAAAATGACCAAATACGTAGACATAGCTTGCACAGTTATTTAAAAAATAGCAAGTGCTCAGTCCATAGGATTATATCTAAATTTGCATCCCTCCTTTAAACTTGGCACCATATCTAGGAAATCTAAACAGTTGTTAGTGATTCATCACAGCAATCCATTAGTTTTATCTGATTATTTTATCCTAACTCCTACTTAAGACACATAGCACCACAGAACTGGCAGGTGAATATAGGGTTTAGAATTACAAATCCAGTACTACATGGAATTACATGCAGACATTTTAAAAATTTGAGATTCTCATCTTCCCAATATCTGCCATCCCCAACTCATTTACTGAGTCATAATTTTTGGAGTTGAGGTTTATTTTTAAAAAGATCTATAGTTGTGGGACGCCTGGATAGCTCAGTCAGTTAAGCATCCAACTCCTGATTTCCACTCAGGTCATGATCTCATGGTTTGTGAGTTCCAGCCCAGTACTGGGTTGTGCGTTGGCACAGAGCCCACTTGGGATTCTCTCCCCTTCTCCACCCATCCCCTGATTGTGCCCTCTCTCTCAAAAATAAATGAACATTAAAAAAAAAAAAAAAAGAAAAAAGAAGATCTATAGTTGATTCTAGTGATCCAGGCTTGGGAACTTCTGGAATATACAAAGTGAGCTCGACTACTTCATAAAGCAAGTAATACTGGATAAAATGGTATGGTCATAGAGGTGAGGCTTTAATAGTCAAGCATAAAAGCTGAGAACCAATTCATAGATAAGACACCACTAGATGTTCTTGGTCATAGAATCCTTTAGATATTGAAGTAGCATTTAGATAATGGTGTTTAAGGAAGACTTAATGTACCAATATTATGGAGGATCAAAAAGTCACTTTAATAAGTTGCCACAATAATATACTGATGAATGAATGATAATTCAGACCAGATGATTGTCAATGGAAATGAAACATATACTATGAAGCTCTCCATACCTTACAAGGCCAACAACTCGAGATCTCAAGATCTCAAGAGTTTACTTTCCCACAGTCAGATGGTAGTTGAGCCTGAGTGGCAATAATGTTATTAAACAATGAGTGGAATGCTGGATGTTTGTACTAATTAAGTAATTATTATTATTATGGGTAAACAATAATATAATGAATAAAAGAACAGCCAAGCTTTTGACAACTGAGTAGAAATTAAAAGTATGAAAAGAATGGGACAGAAAGAAACCGGTCCTAGTAACATGCTAGCTTGATGGTTTTATTACACATGGTTCTTACTATTTTTATTATGAAAATACTATTTTTATTATGAAAATACTTGTAGATAGAGAAAAGCAGAGACCCATTATTCATATTTAATAACTGTGAACATTTTGCCATACTTTTTCTTTCTTTTCCTTTTTTGTTGAAGTAGGATAAAGAAATTATGGTTGACATGACATCTTGTCCCTAAATATATCAGTGTGCACCTAAAAACAAGGAAAATTCCTACACAACCAAAATACCATTATCACACTTAAAATGGTTAATACTAACTCCTTAGTTTTAATGAACATGGTCCTCTTAACGTTTATAGTTATATGTAAATCAAGACAACATGGGCTTGTTATGTTCCTTCCCCAAAGCAATCTATACATTCTTTTAAATTATTGATGGAAAAGGTAGCAACTTTGCAAATCCTCTGGATCTTACTGGCGATGTGATAGAAACTCCTAATTCAAAAAAATGTACCATTAATGAATGTTAATTTGATAATCACAAAAAGAATTCACTTGGAGTTTCATACACAGTGCTTCAAGAAGACTTTCAAGAGTTCTTGAGAGTATTTCTACTTTCCAAGAGTGTAGACTGAACATCGGCAAGAACCATGGCATGATCAAGACTTTGCCCTTAACAGAACTAAGACCTCTGGCCACTGTCAGATAATCTGTCACTATAAGCTACTTGTATCCAAGCCAGATATTTATTGCTATTGATCTGCCTGGTCCTAGCAAAAGACTTTTGTTCTCCCAGACCGGGACTTTGACCTCAATTAAGTTATGAATTTCAATCCGATAGACTGCTCCACTTACCCTACTGCTCTCCTCGACTGGATTAATTAGAATTAGCTAGGCCGAGAGTCACCCCAAGCTCCTCATGGATCATATTATTTTAATAATAAATAAAAGAATAGCAGCAATGTACAAGAAGTATTTTGAAAGATTGCTCATCTAGGAACATCATTCAAAACCTGCCAATATCAATTTCTCTGATTTTGATTACCTCATTTACTTTTTATTTCTTTTCATTCATTGGAGTCTCCCCTTTTATTTCAGCTTTCTAAACATGTTCTTTGCATTCAAACATCAAAGTACTTGCCATTTTAGCACTTTGCTGCTATTTCAGGGTTTCATTAGAAAGTAACTCATCAAAGCAATCATTTGCAAGAATATAACTAAAAAACATTTAATAATCTCAGAGCATCAAGAAAAAAACATTCCATCATCCAAGAAAAATACTAGTCTTTAGCTAAATGTACTTTCTCTACAGCTAGTTAATACATTAAAAGCAGACAAATCAGAATGTCACTGAGAAGGCAATATCCAAAGTTGCAAAGAATAAGAATGTGCACATACATTTATTTTTAATCCATAACCCACTGGGACAGATTATATAATGGCCAATGAGAACTTTAAATCATGTTGATAACAATAATCAGTGGGATCAGTATTTGCTAAATATACTGTTCTAACTTTATGATTTACTCCATAAACATAAAAAATTTATTCTAAAATGTAAAGAATATTATACAAGAATGTTTACATTCTGGGCTATAGTATTTGGTATCTGATACTGAAATTGTAAGATTGTTAGAAAGGATTTATAAGGGAATTATAGAATTTAGAAAGGATTTATAATTCCCTTTATAAAGGAATCCTAAAACTCTATATATTTTCAACTGATGTTTCTGACATAACAAAAACCCTTTTACTTCTTTGATTACTAAAATTTTGAGTTTTGATTAGCTTGAGGGAACATAAAGGAAAGATTTCATCAGAATGTCTAAGTCTAGTAGTAATTTCAATATTAAAAGCAATACAAAATTAAAGCACAAACTCTGCCCTTAAAATGCTGGGAATTACATGTATATTTGGAAGGTACAGTCTACAAAAGGATATGTCATAAATTTACAAATCAGCAATTTATCAAGCCTTTAGTAACGGTAGTGTTATCAAATAGTCTCCTGGGAAAGAAATACGCACACATGAAAGTGACTCCTGCAATGAAAAATGAAACAATTATATTTTTTTATAATTACAACTATTGGATTTAATTTCCATTCCTCCTTTTCTCTCTCCCTACCACACACACACTCATTTGGGTTCTGTAGATCATGTAAAACGCCATTCATTTTGAAGAAGAGTTTTCTATTTTCCCATGGAAAAATTCTAAGCTCAAGTACCAGTAAACATTTCTTCCTCAGCACCCAAAACATACCAGTAATCTAGTAAGAAAAACAAAACTGGTATGAGGACTGGACTCTTTACAATGTGGGAGAGAATCAAGGATTAAAGAAATAATTTGAAGGCTGAGGCTATTTTCATAATGAGCCACTCAGCAGGAAAAGATCAAATGACAAAATGTATTGTGCTTTGGCAAAGGGCTTCTGTTTTCACACCTGACTTTCATTAAGTTGCATATTCTTAAGTGGAATTAGAGCAATTCTCTAGCAAATCATACAGGTGATTTAACACATTAGCCCAGACTTTGCAAATGACCTCTTAATTAGGGTCACAAGGATAATGTGTGAGAGAAAACAGGAAAATTTAACATATTTACACCTTCCCCTACAGTGGAAATATTTGAAATGTAGACAATGACTTATCATATTAATAGTATGAGAACTATATATTATATATATATATATATTTGAATACAAATATATATATATATATATATTTGTAAGTGGGTTTGTATTTGTATACAAATATATACAGTGTATTTGTATACATATATATATACTATATATATATATGTAAGTGGGTTTATAAATGTATGAAAGAATTTAAGAGTTTGAAAAAGTATTTTTTGATAAATTTACAAAAAATATACACACCTATGTCATTTACTAGTATTCTCTATTTGTGCTTAACCATCTAAACTTTTCAGTCTAATTTAAATATTCTAATACTGAATGTCCAGGAATAGTGTTTACATATAAAATAAAAGTAGTAAAAGGGAGAAGGTAAGCCTTGTCCATTTCCTAGGGAGGACTTTTTAAAGGCAGACAAAAAAAAAATCAATATATGTCTTCTAAAATTAGCAAATGAGATACTTAATGGTATTTATATATTTGAATATTGAAAGAAAGGAAGGTAAGATAAATCTAAACTATAAACTCCTTCTCTTGGGAGAAAAACTACTGAAACACTGGAAGAATATCTTAAGTGACTATACAGCCTTGTTAAAAACAAGAAATTGCCTTGAAATCTTGTTTTATCCAAGCAGTACGTGTACATTTTATATCCTATTCCACAATTATATATCTATGTTTGTTTACCTAGAAAATGACTTTTAGAGCTACTTCTAAGTTAAATTATTTGTATTCCCCAAATCCTCAAGACAAATGGGTACTCTGGAAAGATGCACCATATTCGTAAGGTTTCTCATATATTCTTACATATACCATGTACTCCACTGTTGCCAGGGACAGAGGCCCTCAGTTTGATATACCATTTAAAAAAAACAATAAAAAACTTAAAAAAAATTGAATGGCATGGAAAAATGTTCATTTTATAATATTAAATGAAAGAGAAGTACAGACCACATACATGGCTGGTTTCTGGCTCCAAGTAGGATGGAAGAAGATATAATAAAGTAACTTTCCTAATGTTAGCAACAATGAAAGAACAGGAAAATTGAAAAATTGTGTTTATGAAAGCAAAAAGGACTGAGTGAACTAAATCAGAGAGCTATTCAGAGAACAAGCTCTCAAAAATGAGAGAGAGAGAGAGAGAGAGAGAGAGAGAGAGAGAGAAAGAGAGAGAGAGAGAGAGAGAATAGGCTCTTTCCTGCTGCTTTCTTACCTGGGAGTATTTGCTGATTCTGTGTAAAGCCTGAGGAATGAGAGTGGCTCAAATAAAATGATGACACTGGGGAAAATAACATTTTGGAGGTTGTTAGGAGTTGGGTCAACAACTGAAAAATTTCGGAAGTCCCAAACACAAAGTACTATTTTCCCACTGGTTTAATTTCTGAGTTCAGGGGCTATGTGGGAAGCCAGAGTTTCTAAAAGAGCACATAGGAATCTTGTTTTGGCATATTTGAGGGAGACAGTCCCGGCTGAGGAACAGGGCCTGCCTCAAACAACAAATGTCAGCCCAAACACATTTACCAAAATTTGGAAGCAGTGTGGGATAGGAAGCTGGAGAACAAAGCTCAAAGCAGAAAGAATCAGACGGAGTCTTAATCGGTGTTTCAAGAAAGGGAGGCAGAGACCCTTAGGCTCCCAAGCAAAAGCCCTCAAGAGCCTCCCCCCAAGATATGTAAGAAAGCAGAGGTATAACTAGAGTTACAACCTAGCCCCAACATTGCTCAATTCTTCACTGGCCTGAAGTGATTAGCCCCTCAATCAATATATCTGACAGATGATAAGGGGTGCCCTTTCTTGGGGCAAATAACACTGACTTCAGTCTCTATTCTCCTTTATGCATAATGTGCAACATACCATTTTAAAATTATGGGATATAGCTCTTCCTCTTCCTTTCTTGAACAGTTCAGCTTTAAAACCATAGGTAAGGTTGAATGAAGTAGGTATTCATGTGAGTGGAAGGGTAGAGAAAGGGGAGCTGTCATGGTACAGAGCAAGGTATCAGAGCCTAACTAGGATAACAGGGTGTCCACCTGGAGTGGTAGCAGCCTAATGTGAGGTGTCAGGGCTCACACAGGATGAAGAAGACGTCCAGATAGAAAATGGTCTGGGGCACCTGGGTGGTTCAGTACGTTGAGCATCCGACTTCGGCTCAGGTCATGATCTCACAGCTTGTGAGTTTGAGCCCCGCATTGGGCTCTGTGTTGACAGCTCAGAGCCTGGAGCCTGCTTTGGATTCTGTGTCTCCCTCTCTATCTGCTCACTCACATTCTGTCTCTGTCTCTCTCAAAAATAAACATTACAAAAGAAAAAAGAAAAGAAAAGAAAAGAAAAGAAAAGAAAAGAAAAGAAAAGAAGAGAAGAGAAGAGAAGAGAAGAGAAGAGAAGAGAAGAGAAGAGAAGAGAAAAGAAAAGAAAAGAAAAGAAAAGAAAAGAAAAGAAAAGAAAAGAAAAGAAAAGAAAAGAAAAGAAAAAAGAAAAGGGAAGGGAAGGGAAGGGAAGGGAAGGGAAGGGAAGGGAAGGGAAGGGAAGGGAAGGGAAGGGAAGGGGAGAAGAGAAGAGAAGAGAAGAGAAGAGAAGAGAAGAGAAGAGAAGAGAAGAGAAGAAAAGAAAAATGGTCTGGTACAAAGTGTCAGAGTCTATGTAGAGCTGTTTCCATGGCTGGGAAAGAGAAGAGTTCAAGATGAACTGGAACTTCTTGCTATGCAAGAAAATATGAAAATTCTCAAAGAATTACGGGAGTATGTCAAAAGGACACAGAAGCCAGACTGAAGTGGCTCCCATTGGCCAAATATGGAATAATTGGAGCATAAATGTAAATAATAATAAACAGTGTATTATAATATAAAATAGGGAACTATGAATCCAAACTGATATAAATAAAAGCATGAATAAATTGAAGTTTTGATGAGGACAAGATATTTATATATCTCCAAGTATCTTTCCCACAAAACAGTAATGAATCACAAAGGGACAAAAGTAATTTCACTTTGAAAATCTTGACAGACATCACTTAACTCCGTGATCAACATAAATATCAGTAATGGGGCAAATTGAAAGTATGAGCTATTAGACAGGTCCCAATAAGAATACAGTATCACTTCTACAACATCACTGCAACAGATGCGTAATGTAAACATAATCAGGAGAAAACATGAGACAAACTCAAATTGAGAAACAGTCTAAAAAATTATTGGTCTGTAATCTTTAAAGATATCAAAGTCATAAAGGTCAAAGAGAAACTGTGTAACTGTTCCAAACTAAAGGAGATCTTTAGTTTCCTCCTTTAGGCCCTTTTAAACATGATAATCAAATGCAATGTGGGATTCTAAACTGAATCCTTTTATTATAAAAGAAACTCTTGGGCCAACTGGAAAAACCTGAGTGATGTATAAAGATTAGATGACAGTAATATATTAGTGATAATATCCTCATTGTGATAGTTTATTTGTGGTTATATAATAGAATATCCTCATCTTTGTACAGGTGATAGGGCATAATGTTGGCAAAATGCTCTTAAAGTTCAAGGTTTAAGATTCAAACACACTTATTGTTTGTATAAATTTGAGATTGTTTCACAATTAAAAAAAATTTAATTGAGACATGTGGACAAGTGGGAAATTGTGATCTATAAACAAAAGAAGGAGCCAAAAGCAGCTGCCTCAAAGATGTCAGTTATTTAAATTAAGAGAAAAAAACTGAAATGATCATTACAAATACATGAAAGAAAATAGAGTAAAAGATGGAAATTTTCAACATAAAAAGGAATTAGGTAAAGTTATTCAAATGATCATTCTAGAACTGAAAAATTGTAACTAAGAACTCAATGCAGTCTTAACAGAAAAGATTACCAAAGACAAAGATGGGTCAACAAAAATTATCCTAACTGAAGCATTCAGAGAACTAAACAGCAACATAACATAGATGAACAAATAAAAATAAACAAAAACAATAAAAGAGAATATATGACATTTAGAATACATGTCAAGTGGTCTCACATATGAGAAACTATAATTCCACATGAGAGAAGAGAATGGAGAAGCAATATCTGAAGATATCACCATCACAGCAAAAAAATTTGTGAAATCAAGAGCTATGTCAGAAGGTTCAGTGGACCCCAGAGTTAAACACCACCACCACCACCACCAACTTAGCCACTCTTGGAAAATGATACATACTGTGAAAATCTTAAACGTCTGAGCAAAAAGATATCACTTTCAGAGTAAGAACAATAAGATTTACAGCTAACTTCTAAAAAGAAAATATGAGAGCTAGAAGAAAATGGAATGGCAGCTCTACAGAAAGAAATACAGGGGCCAGACCTAAAATTCTCTATGAAGCAAAATTACCTTTTTAAACTATAAATGGAATAGACATACTCAGATAACTAAAGGTGAAATGACTCATAACTAGAAGTCAATATTATAAGAAATATTGAAGTTCTGCAGGCAAAAGGAAAATGATACCACATGAAATCAGGAAAGTAAATGAAAAAACATCCAGGCAAAAGGAAAATGATATCAGATGAAATCAGGAAAGTACAAGGAATGAAAAAACATCAAAAAGAAGGAATGAAAAAGCATCATTTATGTGAATAGAGATAAAGACTATTGAGTGTTTAATGCCAAAACAGTATCCTGTGAGGTATGTACTTAGAGAGGTAAAAATATATCAGTTATAGCAACATAAGCAGGGGAAAAAAAATAAACAGAATCATACCATTTTAAGATGTTCACACTATTCAGGTGAAGCAATTTCAGGTGTAATTTCTATCACGACCACTAAAAGAATGATTCTAAAAGGAATGGCAAATACCCATTAAAGAAGGCAAAATGGAATAATAAAAAAAAATACTTCACACAGAAAAAATTGGGAAAGGAAAAACAGAGAAACAGAAGGTGAAACAGAGAACAGAAAGATGACAAAATTAAGCAGATTAGCACCACAAATTACATTAAATATAAATTAAACCTCACCATTAAAAGACAAAGATCTGAATAAAAACTAAGACCTACCTACATGCTATTTATGAGAAACACAATTTTAGGTATAAAGACATACTGCTGATTGATTGAACTGTGTTCCCCTCAAATTCTTAAGTTGAAGCCCTAAGCCCTGATGTGACTGTATGTGGAGGCAGGGCCTTTAAGGGGGTAATTAAGGTTAAAGGAGGTCAAATGAGGCCTTGATCCAACATGACTGTTGTCCTGTTAGAAGAGGAGACACCAGAGACTTCTCTGTGAACACACAGAAGAAAGGCTATGTGAAGATACAGTGAGAAGGCAGGGTTTTGCAAGTCACTAAGAGAGATCTCACCAGAAACCAACCTTGCCAGCCCTCTGCTCTTAGACTTGAAGCCCCCAGAACTGTGAGAAAATGCTTGCTGTTTAAGCCACTTAGTCTGTGGTATTTTGTCACGGCAGCCCAAGCAGACTAACACAGAAACGGGTAAAATTTAAAGGATAGAAAAAAATACATAAGGTAAACACTATCCAAAAAAAACCGATGTAACTATAAAAACACTAAACAAAGTGTATACATATATATATATATATATTAGCTTTTATATATAGATTTATACACATTAGATTTTATATATAGATTTATATATATACATTAGATCTGAAAATAGCCATTTCTCAATGATAAAAGGGTCAATTCAACAAGAAGGTAAAACAATTTTAAATTTGCATCTAATAACATAGTTTGAAGGTATATAAAAATGAACACACTTACAAAAATCATAATTGGAGATTTCAACACAATTCTCTTAGTAGCTGATAAACAAGTAGACAAAAAATCAGTAAGAATATACAGCCCTTCACTAACACTATTAACCAACTTCACATAAACGATATTTGTGAAAGACTACACGAAACTGCAAAATACAGTCTTTTCAAGTGAACATGCAACATTTTCCAAAATGTACCATATAAAGAGCCAAAAAGCAAGTGTTAATTTCAAAATACTGAAACACTCCAGAGTATGTTCTCTCATCATACTTGATTCAAAATAGAAATGAATACAGAAAAGGAACTATAAATTCCCCCAATGCTGGGCAACTAAACAACATACATCGGGATAACCCACAATTCAAAGAAAGAAATCACACTGGAAATTAAAAAAATATCTTGACCAGAGGATAATAAAAATATCTCAAAATCTGTAAAATGCATTTAAAGGAGTGCATAACGAGAAATTTCTACCTCTAAGCACACCTACTAGAAAAGAATAGCTGAAAATCAATATCTAAGCTTTTATTTCAAGAGGTTAGAAAAAAACACCACAGCAAATTAAATCCAAAAAAAAAAGGAGGAGGAAAGAACAAAGAACAAAAATCAATGACACAGACACAAAATGTAGGATTAGGACAATTAACAAAGCTAAAAGCTTGTTCTTTGAAAAGATTACTAAAGTTGACAAATGCTTAAAAAAATAATCAGTAAAAAATATATTAGAAATATCAGACAAAAAAATACATCACTACACACACGGGAGACACTAAAGTGCAAGATGATATTATGAAGAACTTTAGGTCAATTTTTTATAACTTAAGATGAAACGGGCAAATTCTTTGAAAAACCCAACTTATTAAAACTGATCAAAGAAAAAATAGAAAATATGAATAATCTTCTATCATTTAAAGAAACTGAACTTATAATTTAAAGGCTTCTAGGTTCAGATGGCCTCATTGGTGAATTCACCTAAACATTAATTCATCTATAGTGCTTATAATTATATGTGTCTGTACATTTTTTTTAATGGTTGATCTAGGTATCACTCTGTGTGTGTGTGTGTGTGTGTGTGTGTGTGTGTGTGTGTTTACTGTTTACTGGTATTGGTAATTTACCACTCTGATGAAACTGTAGAACTCTTACCTCCATTTAGCTACCTCTACTTCCTCCCTTTATAAAATGATATTTATCCTGCTTAGTGTTTGCTGAGCTCCTGGATCTGTGACTTGGTGTCTATCATTAATTTTGGAAAACTATCAGCTATTCAAATATTTCTTCTGCTCCATTCTTTCTTCCCCTTCTGATATTTTAATTACATGTATGTTACACTTTTTGAAATTGTCCAAGAGTTCTCAAAATTTCTGTTCTTTTTATCTTTGTTTTTTTCTCTTTGCATTTCAGTTTTAGAGTTCATACTGACATATCTTTCAAGTTCACTGACTCTTCTCTCACTTGTGTACTCTACTGAAGAAACTACCAAATGTATTCTTCATTTCTGTTACAGTGTTTTTGATTTCAAGCATTTCCTTTTCATTCTTTCTTAACGTTTCTGTCTTTCTGCTCACATGATCCATCATTCTTATATATAGTCTACTGTTTCCATTAGATTACTTAACATATTACTTAATCATACAAATTCCCTATCTGATAATCCCAAAATCTGTGTCATGAGTCTGGTTCTGATACTTGCTTTGTCAGACTATGATTTTTCTAACTGTTCACCATACCCTGTAAGTTTTTATTGAGAGCCAGATGTGAGGTATCCAATAATGGAAACTATGGTATACAGAAATTTAGTGTGATGTTTTATATTAATCTGGCTAATAGTTGGGCTGTGTTCAATGTTTACCATAGCTATAGAAACCTGAGGCTTCAGTTTCCTGTTTTTGTCTCCCCTGTTGTCTTTGGGTTTCCCTAAGAACTCCTACTTAAAAAGAGTCAATGTCTTGGAGCTCTTTCAGCTACAATCTGCTCTTACTGTAATGAGAGCCACATGGCTGTGGTGGTAAGGTATAGGGAGCAGAGAGGCATTCTGTAACCTTATGATTAAATCTCAGTCTTTTAGTGTGCCTGGATCTTTACAGGTGTTTCTTAGTACCCACCCCCCAACCCCACCTCCTCTTAGGAAAATTAAAGGGGGCTGGAGTAGGATAACTGCTCTGGTAGACTTTTCCCTTGGAAGGTGGGCCTTTGTTATGAGAAATGCTCTTAGTATGTTTCAACATTGTTATTTCCCCTCTGTCCTGACAGAAACAAGAGAGATTTTTCCTCAGATCTTCACTGTGAGAACTTGAGGGTAGAAGTAGGTTCCTATAAGTAAAACTCATGATATAGTGTGGGGCACACCTAAGACTAGGCCCCTGGAGTTACTTCCTCTCAAGCTACTCCACACTGAGCCTCCAGCTATTGATCAATTACCACTTGTGTTCCTACGAGTTTATGGCTCCAGTGGCTTTGGCTCCACTGTGATTATCTGTGTTTGCCAGTTTCTTCAGGTGTCAGGGTGGCAGTTTACTCTGAGAACTTAATTATCTGATAGGCTCAAGAAAAGTCATTTGCTTTTAAGTTTGTTCAACTATTTTCTTCAATTTTTTTTAATGTTTATTTATTTTTGAGAGAGAGAGAGAGAGAGAGAGAGAGAGAGTGAGTCGGGGAGGAACAGAGAGAGAGACACACACACAGAACCCAAACCAGGCTCTAGGCTCTGAGCTGTCAGCGCAGAGCCCAACGCAGGGCTAGAACTCATGAACAGTGAGATCATGACCTGAGTCTGATGCTTAACTGACTGAGCCACCCAGGTGACCCAGTATATATATGTTTTAAATCACCTTTGTTGATTTCTAATTTAATTGATCCACACTCAGAGAATATGCTGATATAAAATATTTTCATTGATATCTGCTTTGTGGTACATTATGTCAACAGTTGTTTAAAATACTTCTAAAACATTGCATTCTCAAAAAAATTGAGAAAACAATCCCATTTAAATTGCATCAAAAAGAATAAAATAATTAGGAAGAGATTTAACCAAGAAGATGAAAAAGATCTGTATACTGAAAATTGTAACACTGGTAAAAGAAACTGAAAAAGACACATATAAATGGAAAGATATCCTGTGCTTTCTTATTAAAATGTTCATACTTCCCAAAACAATCAACAGACACAATGCAACTCCTACCAGAATTCTAATAGACTACTTCACAGAAATAGAAGAGCCAACCCTAAAATTTGTATAGATCCATGAAAAATCCCAAATAGCCAAAGCAATCTTAAGAAAGAAGAACAAAGCTGGAGAGGCATCACACACTCTGATTTCAAACTTCATTACAAAACAGAATAGTACTGGCATAAAAACAGACACATACACCAACAGCACAAAACAGAGAAGCCAGAAAAAAGCCACATATATGGTCAATTGATCGGAGGCAAAGGGGGCAAGAATATACAATGGGAAAAGATAGTGTCTTCAATAAGTGGTATTAGGAAAACTAAACAGCCACATGCAAAAGAATAAAACTGGGCCTGTATCTTACACCATACACAAAAATCAACTCAAAATGGATTAATGCCTGAGACCTTTACAAAACTGAAAGAAAACACAGGGAGTAAGCTCCTGTGTTTTCACATGAACTTGTCAATGTGTTCAACTATTTTTTTGTTGTTGTAAGGATCTATGTTCTTTAATTTTGGAGCCCCCACCCCCTTATAATGTATTGTCTTAAATATTTCCTGTGGATCAGTAGAATATTTATATAACATCAGATGATGTTAAAATTTTTGATTCAGTGGTCAAACATAATTTTTAAAAGTCCAGAGTAAAGGACAGTATATTATGTTTATCTCTATTTTCACCCATTCCATTGTTGTTTCTCTTTCTTCTTTATGTTCCAAGTTCCCTTCTATTATAATTTCCTTTCTATTTAAAGAAGTTCCATTTAGGGGAGCCTGGGTGGCTCAGTCGGTTGAGCGGCTGGCTTTGGCTCAGGTCATGATCTCACAGTTTATGAGTTCGAGCCCCACATTGGGCTCTGTGCTGACAGCTCAGAGCCTGGAGCCTGCTTTGGATTCTGTGTCTCCCTTGCTCTTTGCCCCTCCCCTCTCACACTCTGTCTCTCTCTCTAAAGTAAATAAACATTAACAAACTGTTTTAAAAATAAAGAACTTCCATTTAGCCATTCTTTTAGAGTAGATTGGTGGGTGACAAATACTCTGTATTTTTCTTCATTTGAGAATGTCTTTATTTCACCTTATTCTTGAAAGATATTTTCACTGGCTATAGAATTACAAGTTGACAGCTTTTCTTTCAGCACCTGAAAAATGTGGTGCCACTTCCTTCTGACCTCCATGAAAAACCATTTCAATCATTGTTTCCCCATAAACATAATGCATCCTTTCCCACTAGCTGCTTTCAATGTTTTCTTCTCTTTAATTTTTGGAAGTTTGATTTTGATGTATTCTGGCAAAGAATTTTTCAGATTCATCTGTTTTAGGTTTGCTCAGCTTCTTGAATCCACAATGCCATTCATCAAATTAGGAAGTTTTCAGCATGATTTCTTTCAATATTTTTCAGCTGCACATTGTTTTCTTCTCCTTTTGGAATTCAAATGACAAAAAAAGCTAAATCTTCTGTAATTGTCACACAGGTCCTGGAAGCCCTGCTGATGATTTCTTTCCCATCTACCTTCTCTCAGTTTTTCAAATTAGATACTTTCTACCTATCTGACTTCAACTTCACTGATCCTTTTATCACCTCCATTATGGTGATGAGACCAGTGAATTTTTATTTCAGTTATTATATCTTTGGTTCTATAATTTTTGTTTAGTTCTTTTTTATGTCTTCTATTCCTTTGCTTAGGAATAAATTTAACAAAAGAAATAGAAGACTTGTACACTGAAAACTACAAAATACCACTGAAAGAAATTAAACAAGCCCTAAATAAATGAAAAGACATTTTATGGATAACAAGACTTAATATTTTAAGATGTCACTACTCCCCAAACTGATCTATAGATTTAATGCAATCCCTATAAAAATCTTAGCTGCATTTTGTTTTGCAGAAATTAATAAGCTGATTCTAAAATTTATATGGAAATTCAAGGGACCCAGAATAGCAATAACAATCTTGAAAAAAAGAACAAAGTTGGAGATCTCCCACTTCTGTTTCAAAATATACTACAAAGCCACAGTAAAGAAAACTAAGAAAAATCACAATTTGAATATGCAAAGGCAATCCACACACACCAAACACCAAGGTGACTCAGATATTAGAATTATCTGACAAAGATTTGAAAATAGTTGTCATAAAATATTTTAATGAGCAGTTATAAGCATTCTTGCAATAAATGACAAAAACAGAAAATCTCAGGAAAGGAATAAATTTAACAAAAGAAGTGAGAGATAGTGTGGTACTGTCATAAGGGTAGACATATCAATCGATGGAAAAGAAAGAAGAATCTAGAAATCAACCCTCAAATTTATGGTCAATTGATTTTTGATAAGGGTCCTACAACAATTTAATGGGGAGGAGGAATAGTCTTTTCAACGGAGAGACTGAAACAACTAGATATCCACATGTAAAAGAATAAGGTTGGACCTCTACCTCACATCGTACACAATTCAAAATTAAACAAAAACCTAAATGTAAGAGATAACATTATAAAACTCTTAGAAGAAAAAGGCTCAATCACTATGGTCTCTGATTAAACAACAGTTTCTTAGAAACGACATCAAAAACACAAGCAAAATAAAAACTACATATACTGGGCTTCATTAAAATTAAAACTTTTTGTGCTTCAAAGAATACTACTAGGTCAGTAAAAAGACAGCCCCCTCAATGGAAGAACATATTTGCAAATCATATAAATGATAAGGGCTTATATTCAGAATACATAATAGGTCTCACAACTCAACAGTAAAGAGACAACCAAATTTTTAAAATGGGGAAAGACACTGTTAATATCAATCTGTTCTAGTTGGCTGAGGTATAGAGAGCCCCTACAGAATTAGGTGAATCCACAAAACTACCCTGGTCACTTTTCTTTGGGGGTTCCTCTTAATTAATGATGGCTAGGGAGATTAAAAGAAAACTGCCAAACAAAATAAAAGGTCCGATTCAGGCAGTCACCTCATTTATCCCACTCCTAATATCATCACCTAAGCAAAGTCCCCAAGTTCCTCCCTTGCACTCACACCCTTCAGACTCTGTTTTGACATATTTTCCCTTTAAGTCACCACTGTTGGTCCTTTCAAAGCTGGTTTCACCCAGATAAATACCTTGAGAGAGGAGAGGATGGCAACACGAGACACAAATGATGATCCGCCTCAACAGGGCTGGCCTTGAGTCCATTCCCTCAACAGATTTTGCCTATAAAAAAACTTACTGAGCTTTCCATGGCTTTTTTCACCCAGTTAAAAAAAAAGTGGGCACAGGATCTGAATAGACATTTCCCCCAAAGAACATACAGAAGTGGTCAATAAGCACAGGAAAAAATCCTCAACATCAGTAACAATCAGGACAATGAAAATCAAACCCACAATGAGATACACTAAAGTGGCTATCAAAATAAAAGACATAATAACAAGTGTTGACAAGGATGTAAAAAAACTGGAACTCTCGTACACTGCTAGTGGGAATGTAAAATGAGCAGTCGCTTTGAAAAACCATAAGCAGTCCTCAAAAGGTTAAACACAGGTTACCATATGCTCCAGCATTTCTTCTCCTAAGTATATATCCAAGAGAAGTGAAGATATATGTATATGCCCACGTGAAGTGTTTATAGCTACTTTTTTCATAATAGCCAATATTCATTAAAACTGAAGAAAAAAAACCTAAATGTCCATCAAGAGGAAAACAGATAAATTGTGGTATATGCATGCACACAATAAAACATTATACAGCTATAAAAATAAAGGAACAAATGATATATGTAACAACATGAATGACTCTTGCAAATGTTATATTGAGTATAATAAAACTGATCCAAAAGAAAATATATGTTGTAAATATTTGAATTTCCAGAAGAAGGAGAACTAATTGATGGCAACTGAAGTCAGAATAATAGTTCCCTCAGAGTGGGGGTGGGAGGATTGATACTGACAGAAGTTGCTTAAGAAAACAAACCTACTGGGGTTTGGCAATGTTCTACTTTGATATAGGTGGTAGTTGCACAGGTGTGTGTGTGTTGGGGGGGGGGGTGGGTACAGGTGTGGTATTCAGTTGTGTCCTTAAGATTTTAATACTATATGTATCTCACTAAATGTATTTAGTATCTCCATTCTCTTAAATACTGCAGAAAAACTACTCTATGTACAATATTGTACCAAATACCTTCTTAAAAAACATTTTTTAAAGTACTCTCTACACCTAACATGGGGCTCAAACTCATGACTCTGAAATCAAGAGTCACATGCTCTACCACTGAGCCAGGCAGGCGCCCCTGTACTAAATATCTTTAAAATATGTTACATACATGTAAGTAGAGAAAATAAAGATGAGAATAAAAATGTACTCAAATTTTACAGTGGAGAGGTTAAGAGCTTAAGCTTTGGAATCAGAATGACATGTTCAATCTAAACTTTGTCACTTATTACTTCTAGGACTTCCCAACCTCCTGTTTCTTCACCAGTAAAATGTAGATAACAATATACCTACATTATAGGACTGATGTGATGACTAAAAGAGATAATACATATGAGATGTTTGATACATAGTATGCACTATAAAACTGTTTTATATCTTATCCCTCCCCCAACACACACATATAATAGGATTATAGTTTTATTTACTGCTTTATAATTTTCTCATGGCTATTTATTTATTTATTTATTTTTGTCTTTTTTCAGATATTGGAGAAACGTGAATTCAACTCCAGAGAGTTTGGAATTTATCCTATGGGTAGTGCAATTATCAGAGTTCTGATCAAGCCAGTGACATAATAAACAACAGTCTGGAGAAGTCTCTGCTGGAAGCAATATGCTTGGTGGACTTGGGGAAGAGGGGTACATTTGCCCAGGTGCCGCAGGACAGCTTGAGGTACAGAGGCCACTGTCACTACTTTAAGCTCCACAACACCCTGGTGAAATCTAGACTTGCAATTATTCCTCTGCTTTTTTAAAAAAAGTGCATTTTCTATTTATTTCATAAAACTATATACGGATATAGAATTCCTTTTTTTCAGATACATTCATTTATTCTTTTCTTCCACAAGTATTCTTTCTTAAAACTGAGGTATAATTGACATGTAACATTATATTAGTCTCAGATATACAACATAATGATTCAATATTTGTATATACTGTGAAATGATCACCACAATAAGTTTATTTAACATCTCATGTTTTTGAAATCTTTTACAACACACAGTCACCAAGGCATTCACAGAGAGGGCATGGTGCTCTATGCCATCATGTAAAGCGTTAAGTTTAGGTCATTTATAAACCGCCAAGTCTTCAACATAGCACTCAAACAAACGCTTTCCTCCTGAACTGCATTAATACCCAGTACACAGTGTAAACACCTAATACCACAGATGCTCCCACTTCTCCCCCAACCTACTGAATTCCTTAATATTACTTTACAATAAATCTGAGAAAACCTGGTAATAAATCTTCAGCATTCAAATATTTCCAGTGTGCTTTGGGAATAGGTTTAATCTTTCTCCAGGGCTTGAAAGATCAAAATTATTCAAGAGGTCTGTAGGGTATATGCGTGTGTGTTTAACCCATATCCTAATCTCAAATGTGGTTAAGAACCTAACTTCCAGAGTTGAACTAAAAAATCAATACCAAGCAGTGGAAGAGACAAAACTGTGTCCATAATACTGCCAGGTAACAAATGAAATCTATAAAGGATCTTTCTTTGAAAATAAAATAAAATTAAAAGTTCCAATTCCATCAGTCACAGAATGTAGAAACTGCAGTGCAATAAAAGTATATATGAGATATACTGACGGGTAAAAATGACAGAAAAACACAGAGTAGACTTTGACATATGTCTAATTACTACTCCGTTTCAGGCTAATGGTAAAAATTAGTCTTCAGATAGTTGATAACATCAGCCTGTCTCTGCTGGGTTAGTACCAAGATCTGTGGCCAAGCAAATACTTCTAATAAAATTGATTTTCCTTTTTGGCAACCAATAGGCCAGTCAATAATAATGTTGTTTAAGAAAGATTGAATCATGAGGGAGATGAACCTTTCCTTCCATTTATTATGTTTGTATTGTCTATATTTGAAAAGAGTTTTCAATAATGAAACCAAAGAAGAAATCACAAAGGGAAAGCTATTCTGAGAGCTAATCTCCAAAAGCCCTGTGACTTGGAAGCATCTAAGTAATCCAAACTAACAAAGCCGAAAGCATTCCCTTAACTGAAGCTAGATTGTGGGAATCAGGATTGTCAATAACAGAGGAAAATCGAGGCTAGGGGCAATATAAAGTAGTCATGTGAATACAAAGATGTCAAGGAAAACATTGGTTGCACATAGTCCTAACTGACTCATCCAAAAAACCTATGTGGACTTTTACTTTGCATTAAAGCTGGTGTTCTGTAAAGAGTATTCCATAAAGCCACATAAAGCAGTTTTTGAATTGTCTTATATTAACCAAACATAATACAAGACAAACAGATGAAAACCTCAGGCTATTCCTAACTTGGGAACATTTCCCTTCCAAACACCCCCTAACAATACAAACCAAGTAAAAGACATGAGCACACCAATACTTTATTGCTTTTGTTTTTTAACTTACTTAACTTAATGGTAGTGGATAAGGGAAGCAAAAGATGAAAAGATGATTTATTTATTGAATATAATTTATTATCAAATGAAAAGATTTAAATGCTCATAAAGAAAAATAAGTAAAAATCACGGGAAAAATTCTCAGTAAGTAGTGAAGAAATTTATCCTACCAGATATTAAAACATATTTTGAAGCTATAACCATTAAAACATCATAACACAAGTATGTAAACAAAAAACAGAGCAATGGAATCGGAAACAGCCCAGGAATACACAGAGGAAGTGAGAATATGAAAAAAGAAAAAAGGTACTTCAAATCAGTAGAGGAAAGATTATTCAACAAACATTACTGAACAAGGTTAATCATCTACACAAAAATAAAGTTGATACCATCTGGACAAAAATAAAATGTGTATTACATACATGTGACAAATTAATTCTAGATGAATCAAGGAAACCATGAAATGATGAAGGTACGAGAAGGAAACATGGGGATATTTTTAATATTTATATCACAAAGTGCTCATTTTCCTTAACACATAAAAAGTTCCTATAAATTAAGAAGAAAACATCAATCCAGTGGGAAACTGAGCAAAAAATATGAACAGATGTTTCACAGAAAATGAAATACAAGTGGCTCTTGGTTAAAGGATATTAATTCATTAATTCATTAATTAATTCATTGGCTCATTTATATGGTACCAGCTAAATTATGATACATCTCTATAAAGAAATATTATGCACCCATTAAAAGGAATAAGGCATGGGATGCCTGGGTGGCTCAGTCAGTTAAGTGTATGACTCTTGATCTCATGTTTCGTGCATTGGAGCCCTGCGTTGGGCACCATACTGGCAGCGTGGAGCCTGCCTGGGATTCTTTCTCTCCCTCTCTCCCACTCATGCTCCCTCTCAACATAAATAAACTTTTATTTTATTTTATTTTATTTTATTTTATTTTATTTTATTTTATTTTGAGAGAGAGAGGGTGCAAGTGAGCAAGGGGCAGAGACAGGGAGAGAGAAGCAGGGCTCATCCAAAGCACGGCTCACCCAAAGCAGGGCTTAAGCTCACCAGATGGGGGGCTCAAGCTCACCCGATGTGGGGCTTGAACTCATGAACTCTGAGATTGTAACCTGAGCCAAAGCCCAATGCTTATTAACCAACTGAGCCACCCAGGCACCCCAATAAATAAACATTTAAAGAAAAAAAAAAAAGAATAAGGCAACATTATCTATATACTGATATAGAACAATCTCCAAGATAAAGAAAGCAAGTTATAGAATAGCGTGTGTAGCTTGTATCACATTGCTGCTGTACATGCTTTTATATATATATATATATATATATATATATATATATATATATATATATATAGCTGCTCATCTGTGTTCTCTCACCTCAAAAATAAATAAAATTTAAAAAAAATTAGTCTTTTGCATTTTTTGACTTTTAAAAAAGTGTATTACTTAAAAATAAAGTTTATTTATTTATTTTGAGAGCGAGAAAGGGAGAGAGAGAGAGAGAGAGAGGAAGAGCATGAGTGAGTGGGGAAGGGAAGAGAGAGAGGGAGAGAGAGAGAATCCCAAGCAGGATCTGCACGGAGCCCGACACGGGGCTCAATCCCATGAACCATGAGATCAAGACCTGAGCCCAAATCAAGAGTCAGATGCTCAACCAACAAAGCCACCCAGGTGCCCCAGGTATTTTTTTTTTAATACATACTACCAACTAAAAGAAAAAAAATCAATGAAATATATATATTTCAAGGCAAGATTACGGCATAAGCTATGATCTGACCTATAGCTCAAAGCTAGGGAACTGGTCCAAGAACAATATACGCATATCTAATGGGGAAAGAGGTATTTCTTCTGCTAAAAAAACAAGGATACCCAAAAAGCTCTGGCAAGTGCTCAGGTCCTTCCTGGTACTCATGTTCTATTTTTCCAACATTTTCTTTATAAACCAATATTACTTTATTCAATAATTACTAAGCATCTACTGTATGTCAGATATTATTTGAGGCACTAGTGATACAACCAAATTGTAGTACCTGTATATGATAGTGTTGAGAATACAGACATGTAATCAACCAATTATAATACAAAGTGATTGCACTGTCATAACTTTTTGATGCGCTTAAGATCAGGGAGTTATAAGGGCGCCTGGGTGGCTCAGTCAGTTGAGCATTAGACTTCAGCTCAGGTCATGATCTCACAGTTGTCGAGTTCGAGCCCCGCATCACACTCTGTGCTGCTGGAGCCTTCTTTGGATTCTGTGTTTCCCTGTCTCTCTGCCCCTCCCCTACTCGCACACTCTCTCTCCCTCAAAATAAATAAACATTGGGGCGCCTGGGTGGCTCAGTCAGTTGAGCGTCCGACTTCAGCTCAGGTCTGTGAGTTCGAGCCCTGTGTCAAGCTCTGTGCTGACAGCTCAGAGTCTGGAGCCTGCTTTGGATTCTGTGTCTCCCTCTCTCTCTCTGCCCCTCCCCTGCTCATGCTCTGTCTCTGTCTCTCAAAAATAAATAAACATTAAAAAAAATTAAAATAAATAAATAAATAAACATTAAAAAATTAAAAAAAAAAAAAAAGAATCTGACTTTGGCTCAGGTCATGATCTCGCTGTTTCTAAGTTGAAGCCCCCATTGGGCTCTGCACTGACAGCTCAGAGCCTGGAGCCTGCTTCAGATTCTGTGTTTCCCTCTATCTCTCTACCCATCCCCGGCTTGTGCTGTCTCTGTCTCTGTCTCAAAAATAAATAAACATTAAAAAAAATTTTTTTTTTTAAAAAAAGGAGCTATAAACTATTGGGAATCTCTAACTGGTTAGAGTGAAGGAAGGCTTCCTGGAGGAGGTAATGTGTAAGCTGAGGCCTAGGAAGGAGAATGAAGAAGAAAGAAAACAGCATATAAAAAGACCAGGAGATAAGCAGTATATCAAGTTCTTCAAAGAAGTGGAGCTTGGCATACCAGGGAGTGTTATAAGCAAGCAGCATGCTGAGAAACAGTGGAGATGTAAGATCATGAAGGGCTTTACAGAGTATATTAAATTTAGATTTTATCTTAAAAACAAAAGTAAACAAGAAAATATCTGCAAATTAGCATTTTAGAAAGACTATCCAGACGAAAAGCTGAAAATATACTGAAGGATATCAAGATTAGAAGGAGAAATAGAGTTCAGAGCTGCTGAAATAATTTAAGAAGCCTGAACTAGTGTACAGGAAGTGTTGAAATAGAGCAGTGGGTAGGTTTGGAGATATACTTAGAAGGTAGAACCTAAAGGACTTGAATGGGTGTGAAAATTGAGAGAAGAATCAAGGATGATTCCTAGAAAACTGGTTGGATGATGGTGCCAATTACGGTGAGGGGTAGCGGCAGTTGTTGAGAGACAGTAGGGTTCAGTGTAAGATGATGTGACTTGGAAGTGTCTGAAGGATAGCTAAGAAGAGTTCTATGTTTTTGGATCTACTGACTAAGATCTGAGTTGGTGATAAAGATTTCTTCTATTCTCTATGAAATGAGAGGTAATCTGAGAATGAAAAGGACCATAAGACTTTTCAGGCAAAATTAAAGATGCATACCATGATTTATGATAATATCAGGGTTGTATACTTTTTTTTTTCCTTCCTAGCTTTGCCCAGAGACTAGGTGTATACGTGCAAAAGGCAGGTAACTGGATTAATCAGAATTAGGCTTTTTCCAGGTGGCTGTAACAGTGGAAATAGAGGGAATGGAGATGAGGCTGAGGATAATAGCATGAGAATGGGAGAAGATGAAATGGGAGAAGGTGGATTAGCAGAGAAACTAAAGATAGGTGAAGTAAGAGATTTAGATGAAATGGAGAGTGTGGTCAGAACTAAAAATTTCAGATTTAATTAAAAGAGCCAGGACGGAGTGCATGAGGCCTAGGGAGTTGGACCAAAATGGATATATATGGCAACAAATGTTACATAAAGAAAAGCATTTTATATCTAACACACTAAATTAAAAAGCAAACACCTAGAACAAAACAAGGATACCCACTTCTATCGACACAGTACTAGGACACAGTACTAGAAGGCCTGGTCAGATCAACTAAGCAAGAAAAATAAAGGAATCCTGAGGTGCCTGGCTGACTCAGTCATTAGAGCGCAAGACTCCTGATTTTGGGGTTGTGAGTTTGAGTTCACGTTGGGTGTTGAGATTACTTAAAAAAAAAAAAGAAAAGGAATGTCAACTGTAAAAGAAGAAGTAAAATGATCTCTATTCATAGACAACATGATCTTATATGTAAAAAACCCTAAAGATCCCACAAAAATCTGTAAGAACTAATAAATGAATTCAGCATTATTATAGGATACAAAACAAACATGCAAAAATCAATTGCGTTTCTGAACACTAACAATGAACAATCCAAAAAGGAAATTTAGAAAACAGTTTCATTTACAATAGCATCAAAAAAGAAAAAGAAATTTAGGAATAAACTTTACCAAGGAGGTGAAAGAAATATACACTGAAAGCCACAAAATGCTGCCTAAAGAAATTCGAGACACCAATAGATGGAAAAACATCTCACAGATTGGTAGACTTAACATCAAAATGTCAATACTCCCCAAAGTGATCTACAGATTCAACGTAATCCTTATGACAATCCCAATGACATTTTCTTGCAGACAAAAAAAAAAAAAAAATCATCCTATCAAGCAACCCAGAATAGCCAAACAGTCTTGAAAAGGAAAAACAAGGGGTACCTGGGTGGCTCAGTTAAGCATCCAACTCTTGATTTTGGCTCAGGTCACGGTCTCATGGTTCAGTTCATGGTATTAGGCTATGCACTGTTAGCACAGAGCCTGCTTGGGATTCTATCTCTCTTCCCGCCCCTCCCTTGCTCATACATGGGCACGTGTACCCTCTCGCAAAATAAATACACTTAAAAAAAAAAAAAGAAAATACACTTAAAAAAAAAGTTGGAGGTCTCACACTTCCTGATTTCAAATTTTACTACAAAGCTACAGTAAATCAAACAAGTGTGGTAATGGCATAAAGACAGAAATATAGACCAACAGAATAGAATAGAAAGCCCAAAACCTTACAGATATGATCAAATTACTTTTGACAAGGGTTCCAAGACTATTCAATGGGGAAAAGACATTTCAACAAATGGTGCTGAGAAAACGGACTTTCCACATGCAAAAAAATGAAACTGGACCCCTATTTTATACCACATACAAAAACTAACTCAAAATGGGTCAAAGACCTAAACATATGGGCTGAAATTATAAAACTCTTAAAGAAAACATAGGCAAAGAGCTTCAAAACATTGAATTTGGCAATGATTTCTTGGATATGATACCAAAAGCATAGGCAAAAAAAGAGAAAGGTGGCCTTCATCAAATTTAAAACTGTTGTCCATCAAAGGACCCTACCAATAGAGTAGAAGACAATTCACAGAATGGGAGAAAGTATTTGCAAATCATTTATCTGACAAGGGACTGACATCCAGAATATATAAAGAATTCTTACAGCTTAACAATAAAAACACAAACAACTCAATTTAAAAATGGGCAAAGGACATAAACAAAGTGATATACGAATGGTCAATAATCCCATGAAAAGATGTTCAACATCACCAGTCATTAGGGAAGTGCATATCAAAACCACAATGAGATACCACTTCTCACTCATTACGATGCCTATTATCAAAAATACAAAAAATAACAAGTGTTGGTAAAGATGTGAAGAAATTGGGACACTTATGCATGGCTGATACATAATGGTGCAGCCACTGTGTAAGATGGTATGGTGATTCCTCAAAATATTCAATAAGGAAGTATCTCATGACCCGGCAATTCCAATTCTGGGTATATACTCAAGACACACAAAGGTAAGGACTCAAATTTGCTACCTATGTTCATAGCATATTAATCACAATAGTCAAAAGAATAAAGAAACTCAATGTTGTAGATGAATATTTGGATAAGCAAAATGTGGTATATATGTATAATGACATATTATTTAGTTTTAAAAAGAAAGGAAGTTTTGACACATGCTACCAACATGGATGATCCTTGAAAATATTAAGTGAAATAAGTCAGTCACAAAAGGACAAATATTATATAATTCCACTTATATAAGGTACTTAAAATAGTCAAATTCATGAAGGTAGAAAGTAGAATGGTAGTTGCTAGGAGCTGGGGGTATGGGGAGTTAGCTATGAATTCAGAGTTTCAGTTGGGGAAGAAGAAAAGTCCTGGAGATGGATGGTAGTGATGGTTGGACAATGTGGATGTACTTAATGCCACAGAACTGCACACTTAAAAATGGTTAAAATGGTAAATTTTATGTTATGCACATTTAAAACAATAAAAACAAATAAGAAAGAAAACAGGAGGACAAATCTTAATGACCTTATACTTGGCAATGGTTTCCTAAGTATGACACCAAAAGCACAACCAACAAAAAGAAAGAATAGAAAAAAAAGAAAAAGAAAAAAAAAACTGAAAACAAGATTCAAAACCTGTGCACCAAGTGACACTATCAAAAAGTGAACAGATAACCCACAGAAAGGGAGAAGGTATCTGCAAATCATGTATCTGACAGTGGTCTACTATCCAGAATATATAAAACACTCCTACATCTTAACAAAAAGACAAGCAACTCAATTTTAAAAATGGTGAAAGGTTTGAACAGACATTCCTCCAAAGGAAATACAGAAATTGTTAACAAGTATATGAAAAGATATCAACATCATTAGTTATTAAGGAAATGCAAATCAAAATCAAGCACAATGAGATATCACTTCACTCCACTAGGATGGCTGTTAAAAAAAGAACATAACAAGTACTGGCAAAGCAGTGGAGAAATTAGAACCCCAATGCATTGCTGGTGGGAATGTAAAATGGTGCAATTTCTGTAGAGAACAGTTTGTAGAGGTTCCTCAAAAACATCAAATTACCATACAACTCTGAAATTCTACTCTTAGGTACAGAATCAAAAGAACTGAAAAAAGCGTTCAAACAAAAACACACACATTAATTGTTCATATCAATTGTTCATGCCAAAAAAATGGAAATGATCCAACTTTTCATCAACTGATGATGAGATAAACAAAATGTGGTATTATCCATATGATGGTATAACATTTAGCCATAAAAAATGAAGTACTGTCACATGCTACATGGATAAACCTCGAAAACATTATGCTAAGTGAAAGAAGCCAGACACAAAGGCTACATATTTTATGATTCCATTTACATGAAATATCCAGAATAGGCAAATCCATTGAAACAGAAAGATTAGCTATTGGCAAGATCTGTGAAGAGGGGGAAATAGGGAGTGATTGTTTAATAAGTACAAGGTTTCCTTTTGGGGTGATGAAAATGTGAAACAAGAAAGTAGTGACGGTCACACAACACTGTTAAGTGTATGAATGCTAATAAATTGTACACTTTAAAGTGGTTAATATGGTGAATTTTATGTTGTGCAGGTTTTACCTCAATTTTTTAAAAAACTCCCTCATCATCACTCTTACCTGGCAGTTAATATCAGCTCTATATTGTAGCAAGACTGTGACTAGTTCTTTATGTCCTCGATCACACGCCCAATGGAGTAGAGTTCTGCCCTAAAAACACAAAAATTGAGATAAATGAATTTCTTAATCCAGTTATGAGGCCATGTAAAATACTTTTGTTTTGGTTGAGAATTGTATTTTTATTTATTTTATCTTACTTGAGTAATGTTACACACAATGTTACATTAGTTTCAGGTGTACACCATAGTGATTCAACTTCTCTATATGTTATGCTATGCTCACCACAAGCATAGCTACCATCTGTCACCATGCAATGTTATTACAAGATCACTGACTATATTCCCTATGCTGTGCCTTTAATTCCTGTGATTTACTGATTCCATAACTAAAAGTCTGTATATCCCACTCCCCTTCACCCATTTTTCCTATAACCCCACCCCCTTCCTTCTGAGAGCCATCAGTTTGTTCTGTATATTTATAGGTCTGAGTCTGCTTTTTGTTTATTCATTTGTTTTTAGATTCCACATGAGTGAAATCGTATATTTGTCTTTATTAGTCTGATCTATTTCACTTAGCATAATACCCTCTAGGTCCATCCATATTGTCTTGCCAAATGGCAAGATCTCATCCTTTTTTACAAGAACTTAATTCCTGTGTGTGTGTGTGTGTGTGTGTGTGTGTGGGTGTGTGTGTGTGTGTACATATAGATATACCACACCTTCTTTATCCATTCATCTATCAATGGACACTTAGGATGCTTCCATATCTTCGCTATTGTACATAATTCTGCAATAAACATAGGGGTGCATATATCTTTTCAAAATAGTGTTTTCATTTTCTTTGAGTAAATACCCAGTAGAGAAATGACTGGATAATACAGTATTTCTATTTTTAAGTTTCTGAGCCTCCATACTGTTTTTCACAGTAGCTGCATCAATTTATATTCCACCAACAACGCAGGAGGGTTCCTTTTCCTCCACATCCTCAATAGCACTTATTTTTGCTTGTTTTTTATTTTAGCCACTCTGTCGGGTGTAAGGTGATATCTCATTGCAGTTTTAATTTGATTTTCCCTGATGATTACTAATGTTGACCATCTTTTCATGTGTCTATTGGCCATCTATATGTCTTTGGGAAAATGTTTATTCAGGTCCTCTGCTCACTTTTTAATTGGGTTGTTTATTTTTTTTAGTGTTCAGGCATATGAGTTCTTTATATATTTTGGATATTAACCCCTCATTGGATATATCACTTGGAAATATCTTTTCCCATTCAGTAGGTTGCCTTTTTGTTTTGCTTTGCTATGCATAGCTTTTTATTTTGCTATAGTCCCAATAGTTTATCTTTGCTTTTGTTTCCCTTGTCTTAGGAGACTTATCTAGAAAAATGTTGCTATGGTTGATGTCAGTGAAATTACTGCCTGTGTTCTCTTCTAGGATTTTTAAGATTTCAGGTCTTACATTTAGGTCTTTAATCAATTTTGAGCTTAATTTTGTGGATGGTGTAAGAAAATGGTATAGTTTCATTCTTTCATATGTAGCTGTCTACTATTCTCAGCACCATTTACTGAAGAGACTATCTTTGCCCTATTGTATATTTTTGTCTTTATCATAGATTGACCATAAGAGCATGGGTTTATATCTGAGCTGTTTCATTGATCTATGTGTCTATTTTGTACCAATACCATACTGTTTTGAATACTACAGCTATGTAGTATATCTTGAAATCTAAAATTATGATACCTACAGCTTTTTCTTTCTCACAATTGCTTTGGTTATTTGGGCTCTTGTGTGGTTCCATCCAAATTTTAGGATTATTTGTTCTCATTCTGTGAATAATATTGTTGGTATTTTGATAGGGATTGCACTGAATCTATAGATTGCTTTGGGTTGTATGAACATTTTAACAATATTGATTCTTCCAATCCATGAGCAGAAGATAGCTTTCCATTTGTTTGTGCTGTCTTCAATTTCTTTCATTAATGTTTTATAGTTTTTAGAGTACAGGTCTTTTATTCTCCTTAGTTAAGTTTATTCCTAGGTATTTTATTATTTTTGGTGTAATTGTAAATGAAATTATTTCTTAATTTCTCTGTTACTTTGTTATTAGTATACAGAAACGCTATTGATTTCTGGAGATTAATTTTATATCTTGTAACTTCACTGAATTCATTTATCAGTTCTAATGGTTTTTATGGTGGAACCTTTAGGGTTTTCTATGCAGAGTATCATCTCATCTGCAAATAGTGACAGTTTAACTTCTTCCTTACCAATATGGATGCCTTTTCTTTCTTTTTCTTGTCTGATTACCATGGCCAGGATTTCTAGTACTATGTTGAATAAAGTGGTGAGAGTGGATATCCTTGTCTTGTTCCTGATCTTAGAGGAAAACTCTGTTTTTCACCACTGAGTATCATGTTAGCTGTCAGTTTTTCATACATGCTTTTTCTTATGTTGAGGTATTTTCTCCCTAAACCCACTTTGCTGAATTTCTGTCATGAACAGACGTTAAATTTTGTCAAATGCTTTTCCTGCATCTATTAAGATGATATGATTTCATCCTTCATTTTGTTGATGTGGTATCATATTGATTAATTTATGAATCCTGAACCATCCTTGAATCCCCAAAATAAATCCCACTTGATCGTGGTGAATGATCCTTTTAATGTGTTATGAATGTGGTTGCTAATATTTTGCTGAGGATTTTTGCACCTGTGTTCATCATGAAGATTGAACCATAGTTTTCTTTTTTGGTGGCATCTTTGTCTAATTTTGGTGTCAGGATAGCACTGGCCTCGTAGAATGTATTTTAAAGTTCTCTTTCCCCTTCTATTTTTTGGAATAGTTTAAGGACAATAAGAATTAACTCTTTAAATGTTTGATAGAATTCGCCTATGGATCTATCTGGTCCTGCACTTTATTTTTTTCATAGTTTTTGATCACCAATTTGCTAGAGTTTCAGATTTTCTATTTCTTCCTGATTTAATTTTGGAAGAGTGTATGTCTATAGGAATTTATCCACTTTCTCTAGGTTGGCCAATTTGTTGGCATATAATTTTTCATAGCAGTCTCTTAAAATCATTTGTATTTTTGTAGTGTCAATTGTCACTTCTCTTTCATTTCTCACTTTATTTGGGTCTTTTTATTTATTAATTTTTCTTAAGGAGTCTGGATAAGTGTTTATCAATTTTATTTATCTTTTCAAAGAACCTCCTCCTGGTTTCATTGTGTTTTTCTTGTTTTCTTTTCTTTTTTTTTTTAGTCTTTAGGTCATCAGGTCATTTCTTTCTGCTCTGCTCTTTATTATTTCCTTTCTTCTATTCACTTTAGGCTTTGTTCTTCTTTTTCTAGTTCTTTTAGGTGTATGGTTAGATTGTTTATTTGAGCTTTTTCTTGTTTCTTGAGGCAGGCCTTTATTGCTATATATGTCCTTCTCAGAACTGCTTTTGCTGCATCCAAAAGATTTTGGACCTTTGTGTTTTCATTTTGTCTCCATGTATTTTTTTTTCTTGACTTCGTTGACACTTTGGCTGTTTAGTATTATGTTGTTTAGACTCCACGTGTTTGTGTTTTTTCCAGTTTTTTTCTTGTAACTGATGTCTAGTTTCATACTATTGTTGATGAGAAAAACGCATGGTGTGACTGCAATGTTCTTAATTGAGACTTGTTTTATGGCTTAACACAGGATCTGTTCTAGAGAATATCCCATGTGCACTTGAAAAAATGTACATTCTGTTGTTTTTGGATGGAATGTTCTGTATACATCTATTATAGCCATCTGGTATACTGTGTCATTCAAATATACTGCTTCTTTATTGATTTTCTGCCTAAAACGATCCATTGATGTAAGGGGGGTGTTAAATTTCCTACTATTACTGTATTACCATCAATTTCTCTCTTCATGTCCATTAGCATTTGCTTTATGTATTTAGGTGCTCCAATGTTAGGTGCATAGATATTTACAATTCTTATATCTTCTTATTGGATTGATCCCTTTATCATTATGTAATGATGCTTTTCTATGTTCCATTAGTCTTTGTTTTAAAATCTATTTTGTCTGATAGAAGTATTGCTATCCCAGCTTGCTTTTTGCTTCCATTTGAATGGTAAATGTTTTCCCATCTTTTCACTTTCAGTCTGTATGTATCTTTAGATCAGAGGTGAGTTTCTTATAGGCAGCATATAGATCGGTCTTTTTTAAATTTCTTTTAATGTTTATTTTTGAGAAAGAGAGAGACAGAGCACGAGCAGGGGAGGGGCAGAAAGAGAGACACACACACAGAATCTGAAGCAGGCTCTAGGTTCTGAGCTGTCAGCACAGAGCCTGACATGGGGCTTGAACTCACGAACCGTGAGATTATGACCTGAGCTGAAGTCAGACGCTTCAAGGACTGAGCCACCCAGGCGCACCAGATGGGCCTTGTTTTTTATCCATCTTGTCACCCTGTGTCTTTCAAATGGAGCATTTAGGCCATTAAAGTCATTATTGATAGGTATGTACTAAAAGATACAATGTCTTAAGAAAGACAAAGTAATATGTAAAACTGTAGGTTGATTATCCTAAGCATGCTTGATATAAAATGTTCTATGGAAAGAAGGTAGACTTTTCTAAATTAATTGGAACTCCTGAGTTGTACTCTGGAATCCATTATGCACTAGCCCAATGACTTACTTCAGCCTGATCCATTTCCTCACCTACGAAGTGAAGAAAAGGATACTACTAAAACAGTAACACCAATAGTATTTGTTGAATGAATGAGCTATAAGATAATGCCTTATTAATTTTAAAGTAGTTTACACATGTAAAGAATAGTTTTCTTGAATTATTATGGTTACTTCTTCTGGTGAAAGAAACCTTGTGGATAAAATATGAATACTTAAATGTAGGTAGAAATCATAATCAGTATACCTAAATTTACCCAAATATATTCCTTAAAATGCAAGAAAATTTAATCAGTTTGAAACTAAGCATTGCTCATTAATATCCCAAATTTCGCTCTGAATATCTAAAAAAACACTAACACAGTCTGCTAGTGCCTATCTTCAAATGTTGCACTTGCAAAACAGAATAGATGATAAACTGTTAGGAGACCAAGTACTAAATATGAAACATTAGTTTTAATCATTGTCTACCTAAGACTCACAGTCACTATCAACAGGTTAATTCTATTCTCCACGGTCAGAAAATCTTGATTTAGTTAATTAAAGAAGCTCACTTGGTCTAAAGAATAAAAAAACTCCTAGAAGCTATGGGCTTTTCTGAAGAAATGAGTGATGCATAGTTTAACACTATTCTTTGAGGGTGGTAGTGATGTCATTTTTAAAGAATGGAATGTTTTTCTACATTAAGTAGAAATCTCTATGTCATTTTAGAAAAGATTTAAGAAGATGTAAGTTGGGACAAAGATGGTTTTAAAAGTAATAACCACCTTTCAAGAAAGCTTTTCTAAACCCACTTTTTACTCTTTGTCTTTCAGACTCTGTTCAAGCACCTAGTAGTTCAACTAATTAAACCAGGTCTATTCTTGAAACAAACAAACAAAACAAAGCCAACTTCTTCCCTACAAATTATCCTTCTTTTTTTCTTTCATTTACTCAATTTGTTTATATTTACTTGTGAGTATGTTTTCCTATAGGCTTACACAAAATCCAAAGAGGCAGGAAAGAAGAAAATTTTTAAATGTGGGCAAATTATTCACAATTTGTTATAGTAAGCTATTGTGTTCAGAGCCCAGTAAGAATTTTGTTTAATGAAAACAGTTCTAAAAACTAAGTAAAAAATGTATTGTTGAGTAAAGAGTCTCTTATGTTAAAATTTCTGTAGCTCTTAATGTGTAGTGACCTGCTGTTATTAAGGCACGAATTCCAAAACCCTTAATATGGACAATCAGATATCCTAATAAGACTCGGGAAAAATACCAATGTATAAAGTATTCTATAGTTCTATTTAACTGTTTCATAGCTTTTACATTAAAAGAATCAGATAGAATTTCAAAGTCTCCATCTTCAACCTAATTTTAAGTGTACATTTTACGACTATGAAGTTAAACTATTAATAAGAATTACTGCATAGTCAAAACGATGTGTGATATACTTACACAGAACACCTACCAAAATACCTAACAGTGAAGTAAGAAAACATAGTATTAATAAATCTAGTACTTTTACCTCAAACTGTACAGATAATTTCTACTTCTTAACCAAGTTCCTGATTTCTCCTTAGGTTTAACCCAATAGGGTTATATCGACTAATGCTAAAATATAAATCTTTAGCTGTTGCAATGGGAAAGCAGACAAGCAACACATTTTACTGTTAATGGGAGATATATTTTAAATTTCCCATATGTGGTGCCAAAAATTTACTTTAAGAGAAACACCTATGACTGGACCTCAGTAGTGATTTTCACTTTAGATATATTTTCCAGAACGGTAGCACGAGTATAGCAATGTTTTAAGAGGATGATGTGCTCTCAGACATTTACACTATGCTTTTTAATACGTTTTTTGACCTGTGATGTAATTAATTTTTGTAACACATTATTTTAATGGTACACTAATTAACCTTGAATTAGAATGAATTCCCTGACAATGACTTTCTGTAGAAGTGCTGAAAATATCTTACATTAAGACCACCTAATGATTAATATCTTTATGCAGTATTAAGAAGCTCAAAACAAGAGCAAGATTAAACATACTTGTAAATAAGCAAAGATAAATCAGGCTTTGGAATTTTTGCTTTCAAAATGTTCTATACTTAAATGAACAAAGACCAGCACAACCAGGTGTCTGAATGCAATAACTCTTTACTTCAAATTATAAAGTTCCCTTAAACATGCTCTAATTTGAGATTATTAATTCAAATAATAACATAAGCAGTAATTTGCAGAGATGCCAACCTCAAAACCATTCAGGACAAAATCACGAAGTAAACAACTGTGGTTTCTTTTCTTTCTCTTTGTTAACCACAAACACATCTGGACCAACACAATGCAATTATTAAATTATTTTAGATACAGGATTTACATCTCTCCTCCAAAAGAAAAACCATGAATTAGGAGCACATTAAAGCTGTAGTTGCTTACAGACTATCCAAATTCATAAAGTAGTTTATGCATTTTTTATATAATTGCTTTATCTTCTATAAATGATAAAATCTCCTACACATTTTCAAATTAAATATATTTTTACTGCTACCACAAAAGGTGACAATCTTTGTTTCTAGTTTTAACAACTCTCTTAAAAAATATCTTACAAGTATTTAGGAGATTAGAGGGAAAGCCATTATTAAAAGGAATCTGTGGCCATAAGAAGACTTACAAGCACTATTTGGAGAGCTCTGGATAAATTCTGGAATTCAAATACAGTTAACACACAGGGGGTAAAAAAGAAAAGAGTTCTCATCTGTTAACCACGGGTGCAGATACTGTCCTACCTCAGACAGATGAATGACTTAAGTGCTTGGAAAGTGCAGGGTGGCAGCTAACCTATTAAGTGGTATTACTTTCATACCTTCTCGAAAATACAGAGCAGGTCTTAATATTTTAAATGCTTCTTTGATATCCTTAGTTACTTGCCCTTATAAACTGTAGAATTTTTTAAAACTAGATTTTCTCCTGATGTACAAATTAAACAAAAAGAGAATGCATTATAAGATGAGTCTTGATGTTCTTATAGTATTTTGTGAACAGACACAAAACATACACCATACAAAAACAAAAACCTGGCAAAATGGATATGTTTAAATTTCTAAGAGTTGTCACTTGCCATTCTGTGCAAATGAAATATGGTAAACAAATCGACTTGAATTTCTCTCTGCAAAAGAACTGTATTTAAATTGACAATTGTAGTAGAGGCTGACGTCAGCTACCAATAACCTTCCATGTCTCTATCTCCTCTATCCTATCCTTATCTTCCACCTTTTGCTGCTGCTGTAGCAGCTGGCTACAGTGACAATTCCTCACCTGCAAGCACCAGAAACCACACAATGTCACAATCCCTCTCAATAATGAATCGACAATGTTGTTTGAAAAACTTAAATACAGGGGCGCCTGGGCAGCTCAGTTGGTTAAGTGTCCAACTTCAGCTCAGGTCATGATCTCACGGTTTGTGAGTTCGGGCCCGGTGTCGGGCTCTGTGCTGACAGCTTGGAGCCTGTAGCCTGCTTCAAATTCTGTGTCTCCCTTTCTCTCTGCCCCTCCCCTGCTCATACTCTGTCTCTCAAAAATAAATAAATGTTAAAAAAAAATTAAAAAACAAAAAACTTAAATACAGGATTAGGACTGGGAGGCAGTTTAAGGTCTCCAAATGTACCTAGCATGGAAGTCAGCGGCTCCCTGTAGGATAATTTATTTACCAGCATTAAGAAGAACACCACACACCAATATGTGTGATACATATTTAAAATGAGCAACTACTTGATCTCTTTCACTGGCTAAGATCTAAGGTAAAGAGAAATGGTGTTGCTAGTTATCAGGGAATTGAGAAGGATTTAAAAAAAAAATCTTTTCACAAGGAGTTACTAAGCCATGCTGGTAGCAACTTAAGAGTGAAGAAATAAGTAAAGGAGATATTACTTTATCCTGTATAAAATAAGTAATAATAGCAATAATAAGTTGCCATGAAAACCGCCCATGTGTCCATCACAAGACAATAGATTAAGTAATAATATATTATTTTGAGGGAATATTATTTGGCAATATAAAAAAAAGAATTGATTTACACAACAAAATGGGTGAATCTCAAAAACATTACACTAAATGGAAGAAAACTTACACAAAAAGTATTATGATTCCATTTATATAAAGTTCTAGAACACATAAAATCTATCTATGGTAGAAAAAGTGTTAGAATAGTGGTTACCTTTCTGATATTAGAAGAACAAACCAGCTGGGAAGGGGCATGAGGGAAATTTCTGGGGGTGATAGTAATGTTCTATATCTTGACAGGAGCTTCAGTAACATAGGTATATGCATTTATCAAAATTAATCGAATGTGCAGTTAAGACTTGTGCATTTCACTGTTTGTAAATGCAATCTTAAAAATCAAACTAATACTGAATTGTAGTTAATGATATGATGCTGAAGCATTTAGATGGAAGCAAAATACTCTGAAATGCATCAAATGAGATAGATCGATTGATGGATAGAAAGGTGGATAGATACTTATAAAGCAAGCATAGTAAAATATTAGTGGTAGAATCTAGGTGGTAGGTATATAGATGTTCACTGTAAAACCCTTTCAACTTTGTTGTACATTTAAAAATTTTCATAATAAAGTGCTGGGAAAAAATGAAACAAAAATTTGTTACACCCACATTCACAGCAACATTATTCATAACAGCCAAAATATGAAAGCAACTCAAGTGTCCAAGGACAGATATTTGGATAAACAAAATGTGGTATATACATACAATGCAATACTATATAAATACATATAAAGGGAAGGAAATTCTGACACACGCGAGAACATGGATGAACCTGAAGACGTTATGCTAAGTGAAATGAGCCAGTCATAAAGGACAAATATTTGTGATCCCATTTACATGAGATATCTAAAGTAGTCAAATTCACAGAGATACAAAGTAGAATGGTGGTTGCCAGGGGGTAGAGATCAGGGAGGGATGGGGAGTTAGTGTTTAACCCAGAATTTCAGGTGGAGAAGATGAAAAAGTTCTGGAGGTGGATGGTGGTGGTAGTTGCACAACAATGTGAACGTATTTAGTGCCACAGAACTGCACACTTAAAAATGGTTAAGATGGTAAATTTTATGTTATGTACATGTTACCACAATAAAAATAAATAAAAAGTAAGTTGCCAAAAAGAGCATAAGATTTAAACTACTTTTACTATTTTTCTGATTTTGTATTAATTCTGAGTTTCTGATGTAAAGTTAGGCTACATTTTGAAATGGTGCTGCTGCATTAATGCAAATGAAACTAATATGACAGTTTAGAATGCACTTCTCAATTATTAGTGTGAATGAACAAATTCCTTCAAATTACTATTTAAATAAAATAAATATACAACCGAAATAACATATACTCAAATGTAGAGAGTTATTTAAAAAAATACATTTTGTTCCTTTCTCAAATCCTAAATAAAACCATAAATTTAGCCTCAGTGTATGGACTCTGCTTCTTAAACCTTTTGTTAGGTTTATGTTCTCAATTTTATCAGGTTTTTCAGCAGTTTCTAAGGCAAAAGCATGTAAATTATATTGTGATATGAGCCACAAATTCAAAACAAAGCAAGAAGGGAAAGGAGTGAAGAGAAAGGTAACTTCCTTCAAAGCATTTGAAAGAATCAATAAACATGGAAAATGGTACAGAAAAGTTAACTACAAAACTTTTTTGTTATGGGAAACACAACGTCCTAATTACTGTATCAGCTGGAAACACCACACAATTTTCTCATATTAGAAATACATGTCTTACCAAACCACAAGAGACTCTTAAATACAGAGAACAAACTGAGGGTGGACGGGGGTGTGGGGAGAGGGAAAATGGGTGATGGGCATTGAGGAGGGTACTTGTTGGGATGAGCACTGGGTATTGTATGTAAGCCAATCTGACAATAAATTATATTAAAAACAAAGAAATAGGGGCGCCTGGGTGGCTCAGTCGGTTAAGCGGCCGATTCGGCTCAGGTCATAATCTCGCGGTCCGTGAGTTCAAGCCCCGCGTCGGGCTCTGTGCTGACAGCTCGGAGCCTGGGGCCTGTTTCAGATTCTGTGTCTCCCTCTCTCTGACCCTCCCCCATTCATGTTCTGTCTCTCTCTGTCTCAAAAATAAGTAAACGTTAAAAAAAATTAAAAAAAACAAAAAACAAAAAACAAAGAAATACATGCTTTACTATATTAGTAATTACAACTTGAATAAATTACACACACACACACACACACACACACCAGGAACTATACTTATTCATAATAAATTAACTTCATTATAAAATATGATTATTTTAAATACATTTTATATATAGGTTCATATGCCATGATAGTTATAGATCCAAATATACATACATATATATTTCCAGCAGTATATGACTGTTTATTTCAATATGTGGAAATGCAAGCAAATCATTTATGACTATAAATTAAATTTCTATGACTTTGACTTATCATTTTATGACTATAATTAAATTTCTTTATGAGCTTATAGCAAATTTTAAGTGCAATAAATGTAATTTTTAGTCATCTAAGGGCAAGAATGAAATTGGGCTGAACTTGCTGGATGAACATTTTAAATAAAGTCATATACCACCCCAAAGAATCCTAGGCAATCAGTAATGAAATCTCTCAAGCTCAAATATCAAATAGATAGACACAAAGAACTGGATGTCCTTTCAAAACTGTAATTGTCACCCAACTTATTATAGCAGGGAAATGCCTTTTTTTTTTTAAATAAAGGGGTTAAAAGTATTTTGCTAGCAATTTAATTCTGACATTGCATACTTTTAGCTCATCATCAAGGCTTAACAAGTTGTTTTATTTGCTAGAGCTTTAAAAGTCATGAAGCAATACCATTTATTTTATTTAGGATGTTAAGTTTGATTCTAATTTTAAGCTCTCATTTCCCTCATGTTCTTAAATTAATTCATACCAATCCCTGATTAATAATAAAAGTCTTGCCATCAGTATTCAAGGCCCAGCCTGAGATGTCATGGCTGAGAGGGCAGAAATCTGCTTGGAGCAATGAGAGAACCCAACTGAATTCTTGGCGTCTCAGTCTATGAATGTGTAAGCACTTCATCTGTTCATGGAAACACAATGTTCTGGCAGGCTGGGGGTGAAGGTAGCTGCATGGGTAACAAAGTGGAAGACCTGGGAAGCCATACTACACCAGAGTAACTGAATGACAGAAGCAATACATTTTATCAGCTCCTTTTATCTTTAAAAAAAATTGTGTTAGTGGAAGCTATTTGTGTTCTAGACATTTTATTCCTATGACTGCTGTCCAATGATCTTTGCAAAGGTCATGTGTAGATTTTCCTTTTAGGACTATTTGATAAAAGAAATTGTTGCAAATCAGAGCATAACACTAGCAGGGTCAACTGGAAATTGTACGTCCTTCTTAAATCCAGTGGCAAAAAGAACACTCTCTCAGACCCCCATTTCCACTTAGCAATTATATGTATTTGACAACTCTGATTTAGTTCCTGTCTGTAAAATGAGGATAGCATCTACTTACAGGATTGTTGGGAAGATAAGTGAAAATACTCTGTGAACTAAAACACACACCATATAAAGTTTATTATTTGAAAGATGGAAAGTTCTCATAGGGAACATCTAGTACATGCACAATACATTCCAGGGAAAAAGTGACCTTGAAAAGTTAAGTGAACTTCGAGTTTCCAGTTCCAAATATAAGGAGGCTGAAAGTTGCTACTCCATCCTAACAACAAGCAAAATGCTGAACAGATTGAAAAATCAACTATTCTTGGATCCATAAGAGAGGGGAGGACACAGGGCAAATCACTGCCCCCAAGACTAAAGAGACAGACAGGTGACTCGACTTTGTAGAGCAGAGCTTCACAAGTGAAAACCACCCAAGGAACCAGTGCCAGGCAGAAAAACCGGACTATAATGACAAATTGCTAAAGGCTCAGTGCGGACAACTCTTGAGAGTTAAAAACTCCAGGGGATCTACTCATGGTGGGGAAGGTAGAAATCTTTGTGAGATTTACCTCCAGGAGCTTGGCCAGGTTCCCAAAGTAACTTTCAAAGAAAACTCCCCTCCCACTTCTGGAGGGGGAAATGAATCCTTCTAAAATATGCCAGAGCACTCTGTTCTTAACAAGGCCTGCCTTCAGGGAAAACTAGTTAACTAGTGTCTAACTTGCTGGGGTATTATCAGAGCCAACTGACCTGGAGTAAGAGAAATACTCAAATCTAGCCCACTCTAGCCATCCTATTCCACCTAAACAGGGAGGAAAAAAATAAACACTTGTTGGGATTCACAGTCCAGATGCATAGACTCATTAAAGACTGAGACCTAATCATAGGCCAACAGAGCCCTTCCCCTCCCCCACGCCTTGCCACCACATTACTAAAGGACTATTTTAAATGGTTCCCTTTACCTGGTATATGATGTATAGCTATCAGTAAAAATTACAAAGCATACCAAAGGGCAAAAAACACAATTCAAAGATAGCAATTATTGGAACCAAACATGGCAAAGATACTGGAATTATCAGGCTAAGAATTTAAAACTATGATTAATATGCTAAAAACTCTAACAGATAAAATGGACAGCGTGCAAGAACAGATGGACAATGTAAGCCAGGAGATAGAAATCCTAAAGAAGAACAAAAAGAAATGCTAGAGATTAAAAAAAAATAGTAACAGAAATAAAGAATGCCTTTGATGGGCTTACTAGTGGCCTGGATACAGCTAAGGAAAGAATCTCTGAGCTAGAAGATATATCCAACAGAATCCTAAAAAACTGAAAAGCAAAGAGAACAAAGACTGAAAAAAAACAGAATAGAATATCCAAGTACTGTGTAAAAACTACAAGAGGTGTGACGTATACATAATGGGGACACCAGAAGGAGAAGAAACAAAAGGCACAGAAGAAGAATATAAAACAATGATGATTTCCTGCAAATGAATGCTGCACACCAAGCCACAGATCCAGGAAGGTCAGGGGCGCACGGGTGGCTCAGTCAGTTAAGCATCTGACTTCGGCTCAGGTCATGATCTCATGGTTCACAGGTTCAAGCCCTGTGTCAGGTTAGGCAATGATGGTGAGGAGGCTGTTTGGGATTCTCACTCTCTGCCCCTCCCCTGCTCTCACTTTCTCTCTCTCATGATAAATAAAAATAAACAACAACAACAACAAAAAATATATATATATATTACATGTGTATATACATGTAATGTATATATTACATGTGTATATACATGTAATATATATATGTATATACACATGTAATATATATATATATGTCAAAAAACCTACACCTAGACACATTATTTTCAAATCATAAAAAGTCAAAGACAAAGAAAAATCCTAAAAGAAGTCAGAGGAAAAAATTCCTTACTTATAAATGAACAAAGATAGAATTACATCTGATTCCTCCTCAGAAACCATGCAGACAATAAGAGAGTAGAGTGAAATATTTTAAGTGTTTTGAAAAAAAAGCTCCACCAACCTAGAATTATGTATCCTGAGAAATTCTCCTTCAAAAATGAAGGCAAACAAAAATTGAGGGAATTTGTTGTCAGCAGACTTTGGAAAAATGTTAAAAGAAGTTCTTTAGAGAGAAGGAAAATAATAACTTGGATCTACATAAAGAAAACGAGAAGAGAGAAGAAGCAATAAGTGAAGGCAAAATAAAAACTTTTGTTTTCTTATTTTTCATTGATCTAACAGATAACAGTTTGTTATGTGTGTCCAGTATTGTTTAAGTACTTTATACACATTAACATAATCCTCAAAACAACGCTAACACAGGTACCATCACAATCCCCATTTTACACATTAGGAAACTGAGACACAGAATAAACGTGACAAAAGTCACATAGCTAGGAAATGATAGTGCCAAGACTCGAACCCATGTAGTCTAGCTCACCACAATTATACTGCTTCTAATTATTCACTGAATCATTCATTAGTTCATCAAATATTTATTGAGCATATTGAGTGGAATATGCCAAAAACTCTGATAAAACATTTTCAACAAGGAAGATGTCAAAATATTTATCTTTCTCAAGAAGCTACTGAAAGAAATGTGCCATCAAAACTGTGAACCAAATAAAAAAGGAAGCTACTGAAGGAGACACTTCATCCAAACAAGGAAGTAAACAATAAAAGATAAAGACCCAGGATCCAGAAAACAGAAGAATCCAGGAGAGAAGGGAAGAGAATTCCCAGGACAGGGGTAAAGCATCATCCCAGGATGACATCTATGCAACAGGCCTAGAGAGCAACCAATGGAGATTAAAGAAGAAAGGAGAGTTCCAGAAGGGCTACCACTAAAACAATATGGGATTGATTACCTGATGTGTTTGCACATCTGCAGAGAAGACCTCTTTTGGGCAATTTGAGGAAAGAATTAATGATAGAAACACAGAAGATATAACACAAAAAAACAAAAAAGAAGCAACTATTAGCCTTAAGAAAAACAGAATGCTGTGCCATGGTATATAGACTGCATTATTCATAATTTATAATTATTCATTTCCTTCCCACCATTGCACCATAATCAGAATAGGCTTTCTACCATACAGACTTGGAGTTTGGCCTCATGACTTGCTTTGGCTGAAGGAATGTGAGTAGATGTGACACATGCTACTCCCACGCGGAAGTTTTAAATGTATGCGTGGGGTCTGATTCTGTCTGCCTTTAGTTCTGCCCCAGATAGCGTTTATCCACTAAGACTGGATCTCAATATGAGAATGAGAAGACAGCTGAATTAAGATGAACTGAACCCAAATAAGGCCAGCAAACCCAGCTAAGCCTGGACTGATCCCAAACTCTTTTGAAATATGAGCAAGAAATAAATGTAGTTATTAGCCCCTGAAATCTGGCTAACAGCAAAAGCTGACTAGTACATACAGTACCACCTATGGCTCGGCAATGAACATAATTTACATAGTAATAACAACATAATTACTTTATAGCTATATTACAATTATAAAATAATATTTTAACATTGATTCTATAGAGATGCAATCAGAAAGCTGAAACTAAAAGTTGTGATATAGTTGTTAGGAGGGTGGGGAGAGAAGGAGTGGGGAATATGAGTAAAACAGCTAAATCCTAATAAAACATAGAGGAAAATCAATAATGTCAAGAGATATAAGTATATTATTTAGAATTCTGCAGGTAACTTGCAAAAGAAACAACTAAAAGAATTGAGAGTTTTTGCCTCAAGGGAGCTAGAATCAATGTGAGAAGGGTGCAAGCAAAGGAATACGTTTTTTTGTTATAAGACTTATAGTACTGATTTTCTTTGAACTACCTGCATGTGTTAATTTTATAAAAATCTGAACTCACAAGTACAAAAATAAAAAACAATAAAATCAAGGAAAGCAGTCACACCTGATTTAGTGGGACAAAAATGTAGTCTAATCCAGAAAGCCAAAAAAACCCATCCTAGTGGGAATCAAAAGACCTGGTTTTAGGGGCACCTGGGTGGCTCAGTCGGTTAAGTGTCTGACTCTTAATTTCGGCTCAGGTCATGATCTTACGGTTGGTAGGATTGAGCCCCATGTCAGGCTCTGCGCGGACAGTACAGAGCCTGCTTGGGATTCTCTCTCCCCCTCTCTCTCTGCCCCTCCCCTGCTCACACACGTGTGGACATGCAGGCCCTCTCTCTCAAAAATAGACATAAAAAAAACAAAGCCTAAAAAAAAACCGACCTGGTTTTATTATTTCACAATCTACTTTTCTCCACCCACATCTCTCTTAGCTGTTTGTTTCATTACTTAGGGGAGAACACAACTGTTACTGGTCCCCCTTTACTGCAGAATTATAGTCTTATATTTTCAGTTCCAGATGTCATTGACAATATGTATTACAGGAAAGATATCGCCTGAAAATGAGGTAAAAATAAGGCCTAACCTGTATAAAGAGCTCTCAATTAATACATACATTGATTATTTATCTACTCCTCACATTATCTATGATCACTGCAAGAAGCACCTCCTAACAATCACCACCTTTTGGTCATTTCAATCATTTTACACTGCATTATCAAAGAGTAAGTAAAATGATTAAAACTGAATTAGTAAATTTTATTCCCTATTTTAACAACTGTAACTCAGGGACAGTTTAAGCTCTGTATGTCAACAGTTTTATTCACAAACCAAATAAATTAAAAAGTAATATATTTTACAAAATAATTTAGTACAGACTCCCTTTAAGTAGCGGGGTCACATTTAAATGAATGGATTTACCAAAATTCTGACACACAGTATTCTAGAAATATATTTACTGAGCAAAGGACAATATACTTGGTCAAAATGCAATGACAGTGGGGCGTCTGTGTGGCTCAGTTGGTTAAGCATCTGACTTCAGCTCAGGTCATGATCTCACGGTTTGCGAGTTCGAGCCCCACGCTAGGCTCTGTGCTGACAGCTCAGAGCCTGGAGCTGCTTCAGATTCTGTGTCTCCCTATTTCTCTGCTTCCAAATAAATAAACATTAAAAAAAAATCTTTAGGGGCGCCTGGGTGGCTCCATTGTTTAAGTGTTCGACTTCAGCTCAGGTCATGATCTCACAGTCCGTGAGTTTGAGCCCTGCGTCGGGCTCTGTGCGGACAGCTCAGAGCCTGGCGCTTGCTTCGGATTCTATGTCTCCCTCTCTCTCTGACCCTCCCCCATTCATGCTCTGTCTCTCTCTGTCTCAAAAATAAACAAACATTAGTGCTCGCTTCGGCAGCACATATACTAAAAATAAACATTAAATTAAAAAAAATGTCTTTTAAATCTTTAAATAAAAAAAAAGTACAATGATAGAAGTTGTGATGATAGAAGATGTGAAAACTATTTAAAAATATTTTTATATAATCTATAGATTTCACTTATTAAGTTAACAGTCTCTCCCTTTATTGTGAAGAAACAAGTTACTTGACTGCACCAAGCTTCAGCTAGTAACTTACACAACATCAACAGAAAGATGATGGACACATACATAGAAAGCATCTTAACTGAGTGACACTATCTCACATAAATATTCTGATACAATCTTACACTGTATTTTGAGTTGTAGTTCATAAGCCATTTCGAAAAAAAACACTGGGGCAGAACAGCAGGCATAAAAAAAAATTAACAAGGCATGTTTTCCATACCTCTTCATCTTTCATATTCACATCCATATTTTTCGATTTGATGACTTTGGTTATATGGTCAATGTTGTTTTCCCTGCAGTAATCAAATATGTTTTTGTCTTCTTCCCTAATTAGAGTAAAAATAAAAAGTGTTTTACTAGGTAATTCATAAAAGTTACATATTTTTAACATAACTTGTTTACTGCTGACAAACATCAATGGAATTTCTGTTTTCATGAAGAATTTTACATGAACAATAAGGGATTTTCCATAAGACATAATATATCCCATCTCTAAAGTTGTTAGCAACTATAATTACAGGGAAAAGTTTTACCTGCTTTAACAAGTTACACTAATACAATGATATAACACTTTAGTACATTTTTCTCAGCCCTCTTCCTCTCCCCAGTTCCTTTTTACACACTGACAGGCACAAATTTCCTGACTCAGAATTTTCAGTAGTAGCACTGCAGTAACAAGGTTACTTACTATTGTCTATACAGAGGTTTTAAAAAATCAGGACACTACTTATTACTTTTCTTACAGGATAACAGAATAAGCTGATTGCTGCTACTCAAGTTCATGCAAACACACACACACACACACACAATCACACACACACACTAATGTAATTTTCTTAAAGGAAAGACAAAAAGCAATTTTCCTAAGGAAAAGATAATTAAAACATCACAAAATTCACAATCTTTTATGAGATATTAGAAACAAAGACTAGGAACAAAAACTGGGAAGCATACTATGTACAAGTGCTCTTCTAAGTATACTGATCGACTAAATTCATTCACTCTTATCCAACAACTTCACACAAAAAAGAAACAGGTAAGGAGAAACTATATGACCTGCCAAATGGCATCACATTTATTGAAGGTAGAACAAGAGCTAGAACTCACTCAGATCAGCTGGTTTTGTATATGGTATGTTTTTCTATTGTATTGAGCTACATCTAGACTAGCCAGCTAGTCTATTCTACAACCTAATGTAGAAGTTAACATGAGATCTATGAGTTCTCTGAAACAGTATACAGAATTGTGTAAATGTGTGTGCATTTTTCTGAGCGTGCTATGTGTATGTGGGGGTAAGGGATAGCATCAATGAGAGTCTCAAAAAATCAGTAATTCTCAAAAGGACCAGTAATTTGGAATATTATCCATGAAACTGTTCTATATGTGGACTACACATTCTGGACAGGCATAAAAGAACGCAAGATGAATTTCAAAAATTATACTAATATGTTTTACAACCTGCAGGGCCATAGCTTCTATTCATCACTAATGCAAGCACTTGGCCATAGGAGTCTTCCTATCTGAAAAGCCAATTTAAATACCTTATACCCTATAAAAAGTTATTTCCACTCAGAGGTAATTAACTTAAAACACACTACTTTAGCATTAACCATCTAAGCTTTCCTTATGCAAGTGGTGTTTTTAACTGGGCACCTACTACATGCAAAGGCACTGAGCAAGATTCCGTTTAGTAACAGATGAACAAGAAACTTTACATTCAATACAGTTAGGATGATAAAATCCATATACAATTAACATAAAATAAAAATGGATCTTTAAAAAGGCTTATACGAGTACACAGGGGAAACAGCCTGCTTTAAGCTGGAGAAAAAGAGGTAGATTTCCAGGAAGAAAAAGAACGTATGGTCTCTCGAAAATGTCCATTTTACAGAAGAGAAAACGCTTTTCCAGATCACTTTTTCTGAAAGAAAATAGCTAAGTCTGAGGCCAAAACCCCAGAAAGGAGAAGTATGATTTTTAAAATTAAGGCTGCATATAATACCACTTCAGCTATATTTATCACACACAAAAAAACCACTGTTTCTATGAAAAAGCATATTAAGAATTCTGACTTGGGAATAAGAGGGACCTGTTTTCCTCCAATCCAATAAGACAGAGCACTCTAATTCAAGAGGCAGCAACTTTATGAGAGAAAGGACTGTATCATTTGAAGTCATAACAAAAAATACACTATTCCCTAGTTGTTTTGAACTTGGGAATAATGGAAAGTTAGTGGTGAGGAACAGAAAGGAAAGTAAGGAAGATCTCTGGGATGTAAGTTACCCATACCCAGTAACGCATAAGGGTTATTCACAGATGAGAGGATTTTCTGAATCTATGAGGTCTCTCTTCCTGAATCCCAAATGTGTATGTATACTTAGGCCATAAGCAGTAAGAGTAAATATAGTACAAACTTATTTAAAATTTTATTTTACTCATTTTACATTTTCAATATTTACTATATGTAGCACTTACATAAATTATTTTGTTTTGATATGTGAATGTTTTGGAGGGCAGGAACATTTTTTTTTTTATCTGAATACCAGTTTATCATCTGTTATCACCACAAAGTATGTCGGGCACATAAAGGACTTAAAAAATACTTATGGGTAGAATACACAATGCAAATTAAATATGAAAAAGAAATTTAGTAAAATCACCACAAATGTATTACAAAGTTAAGTGACTAAGATAAAAAAGAAAATTGACACTCTTGGGCTTAGTTACTAATACAGTTCTCCCTGCTCCAAGTTTTGACTCTCTTCCATGCCAGCAACCAAGCTGTCTTTATACAATGTCACCACCTAGTGTCCCAAATGAAGAAACATCTGGAGCAACAACTTTCCACATCTCTTTTCTTGTCAGCAAGATTACCTACAGTTTACAAATCAAATTCTCTTTTCCCCTCTACATTTCCCTGTTAATAAAGTATTCCATGGGCAATCTTTTCCTCTATAAACACACTTACTTTAAATAAAACGTGCAAATGAACTCAGCCATTACCAAATACAGTAGAGCCTAAATAAATGTTAGTTCTCTTCCACATCTTCTCACTTTATCTTCCTTTCTCTCACAATTCTTGGCCAGCTATCTTCCTCTCTTTGCTGAATATGAGTGATAACATGACCGTATCCATTCTCTATGGATAAGCATGAGTTATGGCCAAGATGCTACCCTCAAGGATATCCCAATATCCCTAGCAAAAGACAGAATGTCTCTCTCTACTCCAAATTTTTGGAAATTGAAGAATACACAATTGTGTATCTGAAGGGAAGAAAAGTCACTGGTTTTCTCTGAAATTCTTTTGAAATATGAGAACACACCCTTATGGAAAGAGGAATGGTGTTTAAGTATGGTTGTCTTTCATCAATTATAGGAAGAACAGATCTTTGCACACTCATAAAAATATTATCTGTACCACTTTCTACAAGGTTGCATTTTCCTACCAAAAGAATATTTCAGGGGTGCCTGAGTGGCTCAGTCAGTTAAGTGTCCGACTCTTGATTTCGGCTCAGGTCATGATCTCACAGTTTGTGAGATTGAGCCTCCCAATGGGTTCTGCACTGACAGCATGGAGCCTGCTTGGGATTCCCTCCCTCCCTCCATCACTCCCTCCCTTCTTTTCTCTCTCTCTCTCTCTCTCTCTCTCTGCCCCTCCTCCACTCTCGCACATGCTCTCTCTCAAAAATAAACAAAGAATACTTCAAACAGGTCTCATAACAAGCCATCTAAAGTCCATTAGCTACTATTTCACCTATTCTATAGAATTAAAAAAACACATTTACGGGACTAGCTCAGATATCTATTTCCTAGATACATTCAATAAATATTCAATTCAATTTATATATTAAGCAACTCACAATCAGATAAAAAATAGAATGCCAGTAAATAGGCAATGAAAAATTATTTAAAGAAGGAAAACACAGAGTAAGCCAGTACCCACACAAATATAAATAAACAAATGTCACTAATCCTCAAACTAAGGAATGTGGACCTGCATGCTCTGTGGAGGCACACAAAGACCTTTACAGGGATATGCAGGTAATTGGGACGCTGGGGTGGCTCAGCTGGTTGAGTGTCCAACTCTTGATTTTGGCTCAGATCATGATCCCAGGATCATGGGACCAAGCCCTATGTTGGGCTCTGAGCTGAGCATGGAGCCTGCTTGAGATTCTCTCTCTCTCCCCACCACCCCCCCCCCCCGCCCCGTCCCTCTCCCCTTCACACTCTCTCACTAAAATAAAATAAAAAAATTTAAACAATAAAATAAATAAAGGGATATGCAGGTATGAACATTTTAAGCTAAAAAAGAAAAGAAAAATTTTAAGTGAATCAATTTACAGCTCAAACTTGGAAATAAATGCATTTTTTTTTCCTTAACTGACCTACCTGAAGAGACTACTGCGGTAAATATTTTATCACCATTCTCCTTCTCAAAATTCCCTCTGCTCTGATCACACCCCTCCTAGTTTATATAAGAAAGGCATATACCTCTCTCCTTAGTATGGTATACTTGTAAGAAGTATAACCAAAAAGCTTTGCTAAGACTTAGCAATGACTATTAATTAAGCCTGTTACTCTTTTGCTTAGAAATACTCTGTTTAACTAATATACTGGAAAAGGTTTGGGGGAAAAAATCAGACGTAGGTTGTATTAGCCCAAGATAGAAAACCTTCCTTGGTACTAAATAAAGGGACAATTCTGGTGAAAAATTGGCGTTGGGAAACATTCTATAGCTAAGGTTAGAGAATGGAAGGGCTGAAATAAACAAAGCTAAAAACAGACGATGCTGATCTCTGTCTCATTTTAATAAAAAGTAATATTTTGTGTTAAAACTATTTTTAAAAGCTTCACCCACCTCATTAAGACCCATTTTCGATTAAAGTTTACTTATGTTTAATAATTTTTTAATAATATTTATGATGTATGTTGATCAGCTGTATAGGAATAATTACAGTGATGGGGCACCTGGGTGGCTCAGTCGGTTAAGCATCTGACTTCAGCTCAGGTCATGATCTCACAGTTTGTGAGTTCGAGCCCCATGTTGGGCTCTCTGCTGTCAGCACAGAGCCCCCTTTGAATCCTCTGTCCCCTCTCTCTCTGCCTCTCTCCTGCTCTCATGCACATGCTCTCTCTCTCAAAAATAAAACAAAACATTAAAAACAAAAAAAGGAAGAATTAAAGTGATAACTCAAATGGGAAAAGATTTAATGCATAGTTCTGGGTCAAAGAAAATTACATTTTAAAAAAGTCCAACTTATATACATATTTTTGTTACACAGAATTATGATAGTGCAATAAGATTACATAAAAATGTATTACTTTAAAATACAATTGTGTGGGAGAAGTAGAATTAAAGGAGAAAAAGGAATGACATAAAATTTCTGTTAAAGACCCTATTCATGTATTTTTAAATCAAGATCAGAATTTTAATTAAACTTTTTATTTTGAGACAATTGAAGATTCACATGCAATATAAGAAATAATACAGAGAGATCTTGCGTACCATTTCCCAGCTCCTCTCAATGGTAGCATGCTCATGTACTTTAAAAAACGGATTATAGGGGCACCTGGGTGGCTCAGTCAGTTGAGTATCAACTCTTCATTTCAGCTCGGGTCATGATCTTGCAGTTGCGAGACACAGTCCTGGGACAGGCTCCACAACGGGCGGTGCAGCCTGCTTAGGATTCTTTCTTTCCCTCTCCCTCTGCCCCTCTACCACTCTTGCTCTCTCTCAAAAAAACAAAGCAAAACTTTTTAAAAATGGATTATCATTATAGTATTTAGATTCACCTAAAAGAGTGATCTATTTACTTTAAAATTTCATTATTTGCACAGGGTGCTTGCATGGTTCAGTTGGTTAAGTGTCTGATTCTTGGTTTCAGCTCAGGTCATGATCTTATGGTTGTGAGATAGAGCTCTGTGTCAGGTTCTGCACTGAGTGTGGAGCCTGCTTAAGATTCTCTCTCTCCCTTCCCCTTGCCCCTCCCCCACTCACAAGCTTGCACTCTTTCAAAATAAAATCTCTTCTTATAAAATCCATTATTTACAAAACACCAGAAATTGTGCCCTTTGTAATACACTTAAACTGTTAAATAAGAATTTTAGATGTTATCATAAAATTCTAAAGGAGAACATACTCTTCCAAAATTCTCTTAGCGACTACAATAGCAAAAAGTTGTTTTGAGTGTCAAATTAGCCCAATATTCTATAAAGTAGAGGCCTGAAATAAGGAGTGGGCTAATCCACTAAGGATGATCAAATAAAGCACTACAGAAGAGTTGACGTTACAACCTATCTCTCTGGAAGATGAACTGACCAGCCAGCCAGCTGGGTTACTGAAGAACAGAAAGAATATTCCAAAGAACAGAAAGAAAAGGAAAAGCATCAACAACAAAAAGCGCTCAAGAGTGTTGAGAGATAAATTAGATACCAGATATAGACCCAAAGAGCTACTGGAGTCAGACACTAACCTTAGCATATCTAAAACAAACAAACCAACCTGAAAAGGCAACTATCCTCAGTAGGAGGTATGGTTAGCAATAAACCATAGGAGGGGAAAAGTGAAGCCAATTTTGAACTCGGACCAAAAGAAACAATTAATTTAAGGGGGGAAAAATCCTGAGTTATTTCTCTGCTGGGAGACAGTTTGTTCAAGAAGCTTCATTAGAACCTTGGTTAAAGCAACTCTTAAAATGGTTCACCTATTTACATATTCACAAATGGTCGCCTATTAATCTGTCTGTCTGGGTTCCTGAATACTTAGAGGGTACCCAGGGTACCTAAACACTTGGATCACTACAAAGACACAGCCTTTGGTAAATAAATAAGCCTTTTTTAGTTTACACCTCAGTTTCAGATGAATTTTATTATACTACTCTGTCTCTGAGAGTCTGCTCACCTACGCGTCTTTTTTTTAGATCTTTGAGATTGAAGAATGGACATAAATTCACTAAAAACACACTGTGAAGTTCCTTAGGAGCCAGTCTTTCTAGGATGAAAGCCTGCTCCCTGTCTTACAAAATTTAGTAGTGCTGTTGCTGAATACTACCTTCTTTGTAGGAATTTAAGTTCTTAATTCACTTGACAAGTATATGGCCAGAAGTTGTCAATCTGAAAGGTAAAGACTTGCTATTCTGTCCAAATATAACTTTAGGAAATAATTACATCATCTTACTGATCTCACTGACTAAATTATCAACATTCTATTATTGTAGGCTAAATACAAAGCCCAAAGTCTAATGCCAATTCTTTTTTATATAACCTTTGTATTTTATATGTAAATGTACAACCTTTATTTCATATATATCTAAACATAACCTTTGCTATGACTAAACTATCAATACTTTAGAAACTGAGATAAAATATCTACATAGAAATTAAGATACTCTGTATTCTTAAAAAAAGAATGTTTTAATTTACAAATATAAAAAAATTAATACAAGCATATCTTAACTTTGTTTATAGTTGCTTCTCTCTTGAAAGAAAAAATCTGTTCTTACTCAAAGGTTTTTAGCAAAGCTGGTGAAAGACTAATCTGGGAGAAGAAGCAAATTGGTAAAGTCAGCTCCTATCTCAAGAATTAAATAGTCAGAGCTGTCATATTTAGCACATCAAAAATCCCACTTTTAATTAATATCTAATTAAAATTTTGGATGTTAATTTCATCATAAAACACTGTTTTCGAGTATCAATCTTACAAAGACCATAAATGAGAGTCTATACTATGGTCCTCCAGATAAAATCTTGTAAATAGTACATCCTCTCTGAAATACCTTGGTCATATGCCCTAGAGGAGGCAAACAATGCTGGAGCAATAACTAAGCTCAAGAAACCTAGCATTCAGATCAAGACACTTACAAAAGTGGGGTTTTTGTTGTTTGCAGTGTTGTTCTTAAAATAATTTCTGAAATCCTAGATGGCAAAAAGACACTGAGAAACTCTTTGTTAAAGCTGCCATATTTCATTGATTCTAAAACACAAATAATGGGGTGCCTGGGGGGCTTGGTCATTTGAGCATCCAACTCTTGATTTTAGCTCAGGTCATGATCTTGGGGTTGTGGGATCAGGCCCCACATTGGGTTCCATGCTGGGCATGAAGCCTGCCTGGGATCTTCTCCCTCCCTCCCTCTGTCCCTCTCCCCTGCTTGCAAGATCTCTCAAAAAAAAAACAAAAACAAAAAACACAAATTTTTTCATATTTTAACATTTCTGATGAATCTTATAATCTGTAGACTCTTACAATTAATTAGTAGCATTTTTTCTTAATGGTATTTAAACCAGTGGTGTTTTAGAGTCAATAAAATAGGTAGGTTCAAAATACACAGTGCCAAAAGGACAGGTGAATGATGAAAGAACTTATAGATACTGAATCACAATCCTCCCACTCAGACTGCTACTATATCTGCAATTACTTCCACACAGTTATAGTACATAACCAGTTAGTTTTCCCCCTTCCTGTTATGTGGTAATGACAATATCTTCTTCACCAAATAATAAATATTTCAACAGGGTTATATTATAGCGTACTTATTGGTAGGTCTAGAAAATTCTTAAAAAGACTTAAATAAAAAGTTCTACCTGTTATCTTATTTAAGTTGTTAATATGCTGTTAATGTATTTTTCTCACATTTTTTCAAGGAAGCAATGACAAAGGAAAGATCAATGTCCCAGGTACTTCTTGAAGATAACCTCTTATTCTGGAAAAGTTATCTAGCCATGATTTATAGATACTAGTTACTAAAAATGCATTTCTACCTCTTAAAAACCTACTTAACTCTAAAATAGTTGATTAAAATTTCTGATACTTCAAATGTCCATATGAAAAAATTTATTTTAATTCTGATCAAATCCTGGAAAACCAGTGGCCACATCAGAAACATCTATAGAATCCTTGGCTAACAGGCTCTATAGAGCTGAGTTACATTCTCAAACATTACGGTAAGTCTAAAATCAATAACGTCAATGAATCCAAAAGAAACATCATCAGTATAATGATGATATAATTTTACTGGTAAAGCACATCTTAAAAAACAAACAGAAAAGGGCTTTAAAAGTTTAAATTGAAGATATTCACTCTGTTCGTATAATAACAACTATCAAAATTAATTTCACTAATTGCAGAACACAAGGATTCCTCAACCATCTCAGAGGCAGTATACTGTAGCAACAGCAGAGTACAAACCACGTGACCTTGGTCAAGTAACCTAACTTTTCTGAGTCTAAGTTTCTTCATCTGTAAAATAGGGATATCAATATCTACAGCTTAAAGGATCATTCTGAAGATTAACTGAAATAATATATATAACACATGTAGTATAGTAACTAGCACATAATTAGTGGTCCATAAATGTTAGCTGATATTATTACCTTAAGATTTTAACACATGTTGTACACTGGGGTCATTTCTCATATGCCTTTATATAACACTATCAATCAATTCATCTAACAAATGTTAATTAGACCTCCAAGGAAATAAAAATACGCCAATGTAAGTGGAGTAGAGTCAGTATGGGGGTGGGGGGGGGAGAAACTGGCATCAGATGAGATGATGAAGGGCCCTGTAAGACATGTTAAAGAATATTAGACTTTATCCTAAGCGCTATAAGAAACCATTAAAAGGGCTTCAAGTAGGAGAGTGACACAATGATATGAGTTATAAATCTGGGGAGGAGGCAGGAAAGGAAAAAGGAATCCAGTTCTCAAACCATTCTGCAGTGTCCTGGCCAAGAGACGATGACTGTTTAGTGACAGTATTGCAAAAGGCAGGATGGTGGCGATAATGAAAACTAGGTGGATGTGAATTATTTTGGAACAGGAGGAAACAGAATTTTTTATATAGTAAGGGATAAAGGAGACAGTAGACCAGTGTGACATAAGAGACCTAGAAATGACATATTTTACATAAAATACTGGTAAAATACTTACCTAATACATATATAAAATTTTATATTGGGTAAAATTTATAAATAAAATCATGTAATATAACAATGTCCTTTTCACACAGAATTCCAACTTTAATAAACACCATTTATTACTGTACACAATGCAATCAGCAAAGTTCTTATAAATCAAAAGGTAATGTAATGAACCAAAATTGCTTGCTTTCAGTATTGACAGAATAGGTGACAATAATTAAATGATAATTAAGAAGATGACTATTTCACAATGCTAACATCTCTGCTAACATTTTAAAATATCTTTATGTCTCTAAAGCATTTAAATAGCAGAAAACATTTATTTATATTATGTGTAATACATATACCACTTTTTATTATAATGGATAGAATAAACCCGTAACTATATGCATCTTTATAGTGCATACACACACACACTAAACTTTGTAAACAAGTCTAAGTGTCTAGCATTTCACAAGTACTATATAAGGATATGGATAAGATTAGAGGAGCAGAGAGAAAAGAGACAACAAAGTGAGGAAAAGGAAGAGGGGGAAGAATAAAGAAAAAAGAAAAGGAGAGAGGAGAAGATGATGGTTTTAGTTGAGGAATGACCTCTTGTTCAGAAAGGGCTGTTGATCTACAAACAGGTGGATCTGCCTAGATGCTTGGTTGGCATCAGGACACTGAGCACACAGGAGCTAAATTAAGCACGTAAGAAAAGGGTGAATATGAGAGCCAGGAGACTCTTACAACAGTTACTGTTTATGGCAAGACCTGCTTGTCTCAAGGGACCCATTTTCACATAATCTATAATTATCTCTTCGCTTTAATCGCCTTGTCATTCCTAAGGCTCTCCTGGGCACTGGAAGAGGAAAAGCTCATTAACTAAACCTTTTCTCCTCTCTCCAGCCACCCATGGCTTTTAATTGCTTGGTGTGTTATTATCTAGGAGTGCAACTGGGATCATTTTCATAAGAAAGGAGGGTAGAGAGGAGGAAGGGAGCCATGAGTCCCTGAGGTATGCACCACAGAAAAACCTTTGCTTTCTCAATTATTTAGGCCAGCTGAGGTTTTACAGGCTGAATAAATCCATAACTCAAGTTCATTCTGAGCAGTCAGATTCTCAAGGGGGAGTTGCCCACTTGCCTATACACACTTGTGTAGTCCTCAAAGAATAACCAGAATGTAACAAGACATATGTCATCCAATTTATCACCTATCACCAAAGTGTTAACACAATGTTGATCATGGGCAACACAGTGAAACAGGGAAGGTTTTCACTACTACCAGCCAAACAGATGTAAGGAAGCAGGATAATCTTTTTGGTGCTAAGGACAGTGGTGTCAATGGGACAGTAGTATCCCAGAAAGACTTAGCCAACTGAAAGCAAAAAAATCCAAATATTCAAATTTTAAAGTACAAATATGTATAACACATTCTCTTAAAGCTTTGGAGTCTTACATAGATTTGTTCAAACAGATTGCTATCTAACAATGTGAAGCTGAATACATAACTGAATGGAGTTTTATACCATCTGATTTTATAAATCACTTAAAAATAAAACAATGTATGTTGTAGCTTTTTCTCCAATCACACCTCTTTCAGGAAAATTTTAGAGTACAATTTATGTGTAAGTGATAGGCCTCTATACGACTATCATTCCAGTTCATATTTTCATCACAAATACAAAATTAAAGTATAATCACTTTTATTGTGAATTATGTTTATATTATTCCACTTTATATTCAGAACTAAAGAGCAGCCAATAAAAAGATAATTCTTAAATATTTTCAAAATCCATTACTGTTTAAAATTTTTAACTTTCTAAGTCAATGATGAAAGCATCTCTTTAAAATTCTACAGGCTTTTGTGTCTGACCACAGCAGTGACCTCTGGTATTTTCTGCCAAAACAGTTCATTTGTCTCACAGAACAACTAATCAATTCCAGAGCCCATCAATCATTTTGGTTGTATACTGGTCTGGTCTTGCTTAGAGAAGGTCCAGATGGCTGCCTGTCTAAGTGGGATTAATAAAATTCTGATAGATTACATAGCATCAAAGTACAAAATATAACAAGGAGGACCAAATCTTATTGCAGGGTAGAATGGACACTGTACATGCTTCATTTATTGTATTTTTAATTCTTGCCCTAATTTCTCAGTTTATGTGCCATCTTCTAGATAAAACCTTCTAAGTATACAAGTCACCAAAAGTGATTTCTTATTAAGTGAGTCAGTATATGTAGTGCAGAAGCATTTGACTCTTTGCAAAGCCCTATGCTTATTAATCAGAGCTTTTTATGCCCATCTGCAGTATAAATGAAACACAACTGATCTCAAGTCTAGAGCAACTGTCTTTGAGTTAAAAGATTTGTTACTCTCCTGTTTCTATAGTTCTAATACAGATTCTAATAGCACTGGCTCTTTCTTCCTTGTTTTCCATTTTCTCTTGCAAAAGCAAACAACCTGTACCTAATTCTATAACCAGGCTGACTTGTGATTTTTAGTTCATAACCTGAGCCCTGTGCTGTCCGTTCCTGTTGTGGGGTTGTGCTGAGTATAACAATGTTAATAAAAGTTAAAAGTTACATAGTAACTCATTTTGTGCCACGTACTATTCTAGGATGCCTATGTATACATATTCAAATAATTCACATAAGTGTCATATGAGAAAGGTAATACAGTTACCCCTATTTTGTAGATAAAGTAACTTGTCCAAGGTCACAGAACTACTGAGGGAATCAACATTTGAATGCTGGCAGTCTGGCCTCATAATTTTTGGTATTTAATTAGCCTCACACTGTATCTCCTCCATTATACTACAGAACAATTAACCAGCTTCATAATGAAAAATTGGTGTCGGGGCTCTAGAATATTAACACAGAGATCTGTATCTATGACATGATATTGTCACTTTCTGTGACAGAGTGGAAATAAGGGTCAGAACCACAACAGGCAAGGAGCAAGCTCAGAATTGGCCCCAGTGGCCCTTGGCTCAAGAACATTTACAATAAAATGAAAATGGGCCTTTAACTTATCACCTACAATACACATTAGTCAGGAAAACTGCCACAAAAATGGAGCCCAAGCCTTATTACATGAGTTTATTAGATACTGATTTTCCTGATCTTTAAAAATGGGGAAAAAAATTAGAGGTTTATATACTAAAGTATCTAAAACAGACCTTCAAAATACTTTTTTAGTGGCTTTTAAAAAAATGGTTCTACAAAAGAAAACTTTTCCTTTCACCTAAGTTTGCCATTTGACATTTCTAAAACTCTAAAACCTGTCACTTTCACTTCAGTTGAGCGTGATTCTGCCAAGAAACTGCAATTAGCAATTAGTTAAAGCACAACTTCCTCTTGGAAAAATAAAATACCAGATATGTCACCTAAGCACAAGCAAAATTTGATTACACAAACTCCAACAAACAGCCTGTTTTCATTGCTGCAACTGCATTTTTATACTTCAGAAACAACAGGGACCACCTCTACTCCGTTACTGAAATAATCAACATTTCAGTTTAGAATGATTTTTATCATGATCTAGTTTGTTATAGTAGAATTCTGTTCAATTGTAAAATAACTTTTTGATTACAAGAAAATGACTAAGTGTTGTGATTCCACTGTTAGTAGTGACAAAATTAACATCTGAAACAGTTAAAAGGCTTTCAGTGGTTCACATTCATGTTTCCTGCTGTTTCATATCTTAATCATCACACCAAGAGAATGAAAATTTAGATGACTTAAAAAAATAAGGCCAAGACTAATCAGTTTTGTCCCTAGCAGAGGTTCATATTTCACCGGATTAAGGAGTAATATTTATTAAACATACTATAGATGCCAAAAATACTAAGAACATACTATTCAAAAGTGAAGATGGGAAGCACAAATATCCACAATGTTTGTCTGACAGATTCATAATAAATGTGTGAGGAGATGAATTCAAATCTGTACTTTATGAAAATAAGCTGTGTTATTTTGTTATTGTTTCTCATGGTCAAAATCCTAAATATTTGATTTAAATCTAAGAGTGACTTCTTTAGGAACTGGGTGGAGGATAAGCAGGTAGGTTAACTCTTCCAGGATAGTTTAATTCTGTCTTAGAAATACACCAATTATCCAGATATTTACTTTCACTTCCAGTGGAGTAATGTTTAACTGTAATCAGCCATGTCACTGGACATTCCAAAAGAAACTGTACTCAGAATGTTTTTTGGAAAAGTACTAGGCTTTGGGAGCCCTTAAGGAAATTGGCACACAAAATAAAGATCACTATTGTTTATAGACAACTGATATTGTTAGAAAGTTAAGTATAATGATTTTTTTTAAAAAAGTCAAGACATAATCTTAATTTAATCTAACTAGGAAAGGAAATAGCTTACACATTTTTAAAAACTGCCTAGGAAAATAAGTGAGTATGGGTATTATCACAAGAAAACCAAACCAGCACTCTTTGCTTTATGATATGAACACTAGGTTAACTCTATGTGAGCAACAATCACTGAATTATCAGCTCCCTGAAGGAAGAGCCATGGATACCTCCTGAGTTCTGGGTACTTTTACTAGATAACCTACTAAGTTTTGGGAACTTCCTCAGACACTCAAAACACAGAAATGGATAAAATATGATCCTTGGCCTCCAAAAACTAAAAATTCAGCAGAAAGGATACAAGGTTTTATTATTATTATTTTTTTAATGTTTATTTATTGTTGAGAGAGAGATACAGAGCGTGAGCAGGGGAGGGGCAGAGAGAGAGAGAGGGAGACACAGAATCTGAAGCAGGCTCCAGGCTCTGAGCCACCAGCACAGAGCCTGATGCGGGGCCTGAATTCATGAGCCACAAGATCATGACCTGAGACGACGTCTGACACTTCATCACCTGAGCCATCCAGGCACTCCAGGATATAGGCTTTTTAAAACTTCTATTTAATGTGTTATAACGTGATAAATGCTATAACAAGTGTGAATAAAGGACTTACAGGAAAACAGAAGGAATGACTAACCTGTCCTCTTAATATATAGAAAAATGACTCTAAAGGTTTTACTGATTTGATTTAAACACTTAATAAATTTTGATTGGTAGGGTTAAAGTTCTAAGATGCCAATTTTAGAAGACTCTAAAGACAGAATATACAAATTAAGTAAACCACTATATAAGGGCTGAGGGGAAGGGGGGGTTTAACTCTGAAAAAGTTTTTAAACTATGCTTCCTCAAAACTGTATGAGCTCCTCAGAGTTCTCAGGGTCCCAAAAAGGGATCAGAGTGGCAAATGTATTCCAAATCAGCCTTAAAAAGTATCTTTTTCCCCTCCAATTCTCATCAGCCTTCCCCTATCCCACCCCAAATAAACATTTAATCTATAACAATGATATACGTACTCTGCAAACAGATTCAAGATAGGACCTTTAGTACCAAATGACTGGTCAGGAATGGGAAACTATGAGCTTTTAAAGTTTTTGATTCATAGTGGAAGCAATAACTTTTCTCCTAGAATGCTTCCCCGGAGTCCTATCATTACATCTTCATGTGGGAGATAATGTCAGCAAACTCTTCTGCAAGAGTGCAGCATACATATTTGGTACAATTTACTCTTTATTCAATAAAGATAGGTATTTCTCTTCAATAAATTTAGGTGAACCCAATTTTCCACTTAAAAATTACTGCTCATTCGGGGCACCTGGGTGGCTCAGTCAGTTAAGTGTCTGACTTCGGCTGGGGTCATGATCTCACGGTTTGTGAGTTTGAGCCCTGCTTCAGGATCTGTGCTGACAGCTCAGATCCTGAGCCTGCTTCGGATTCTGTGTGTGTCTCTCTCTCTGCCCCTCCCCTGCTCACGCTCTGTCTCTCTCTGTCTCAAAAATAAATAAAACATTTTTAAAAAATTAAAAAAAATTACTGCTCATTCATTTCATGTGAATAAGTAAGAAAAATAAAGTTCAGGTAACTCAAAAAGTGTAACAGCATTAGAGATTCTTATTTAAATTTGTTTGTAAGGTAAAAATCTTAGTAGAATGTGCCACATGACTTTAAGGCAGGACAAAATCCCTTTCCAGATTTTCACATGGTACTGAAAGAAAAAGATTAATCAAGACATTTTATACATAAAATTTAAGATCCTAGTTAAATAATATGAGATGATCACAAAGAATTTCTTTAACTGTAGTTAAACAACCCTACATAACATAAAATTTACCTTCTTAACCATTTCTAAGTATACAGTTCAGTAGTGTTAAGTATTATTCACACTGTTGTGCAACCGGTCCCCAGAACTTTTTCATCTTGGAAAACTAAAGCTCCTTAACCATTAAATAACAACTCCCCATTTCCTACTGCCTCCAGCTCCTGACAACCACCATTCTACTTTTTGTTTCTACGAATCTGACTACTCTTGATACTTCCATATAGAGGAACCGTATTGTATTTATCTTTTTGTGAATGGCTTATTTCACTTAGCATAATGTCCTCAAGCTTCATCCATGTTCTATAGTATGTGTCAGAATTTCCTGCCTTTTTGAGGCTGAATAATATTCTATTATATGTATAGACCACATTTTGTTTATCCATTCAACTGCCCATGGGCATCCGGGTAGCTCCCACCTCTTGGCTGCTATCAATAGTGCTGCTGTCAACGTGGGTGTGTAAACATGGGTCTTCTGAGATCCTGTTTTCAATTCTTTTAGATATAAAATCAAAAGTAGAATTGTTGGATCATATAGTAATTCTCTGTTTAACTTTCTGAGGACTCTCCACAATATTCTCCTTGATGTACCGTTTTATACTCAAGAAGATTTCTAATCTTTAAAAGAAATGGTAATTTAACAACGACAACAAAAAATTAAAAACCTTTGTTTTCTAAAAAAGAACATAAATATTTTTTAGAAATTGTACAAGCTTTATGAGACTGAATCACTCCCTTCCTTTACATACTTGAGTTCAGATTACAGCCAAACTAAGAAAAAAGAAAAGAAAGGATAATGGCATTTTTATCAGTATTGTAAATAAACATGAACACAAATACACACACATACACACACACGAAGAAATGATGATATTTTGAGGAGAACAACATCAACAACAAAAATCCACAGCTTTAGACTGTGTGAGACACAAAACCTTGCCCTACCAACTACTTACGTGGTGGAAAAGGTTACTATCTGGCAATGATTCAGACACTTATTGATCTCAAAGATAAAACACCTAAAAAATTCTTTCCTGCTATTTATTATCCTCCTAGAGATACCACCAAAATCAGTTTCATTTCACATTAAGAAAAAGTTCTTCACAAAGCGAAGCTTTCAGGATTAAAAAAAAATACACACAAACACACATATACATATGCACACACATAAATACACATATATACGTATGTATGTATCCCTATTACCCAATACCAGAAGAAAAATTACCTGATGATTTCTTCATGATACAGAGAACTAACAACGGGGCCACCAAAACCGGTATTTGCTTCTTTTCCTTTCTTCTCAGGTAACTGTACGGGGACAGGGGGAAGGGAGGAAGGAAGGTGGAAAAAGATACATGGATTAAGGCAGTGTGTATTTAAAATAGTTCTAAAATAATACTTTGCTAAGGAATACTAAAGATTTGAGGTCCACAATTTCTCTGAGGCCCCAGTAACAATTTCAAGATGGTATCCAAAAGGCAAAACGATTCTCAAGTCATCAGAGTAATGGAATGAGTACCCACTAGCAAACCAAGGTCATTCCACTACTGAGCTCTGGAGCCACCTGAAGCCCACCATTCCCTTAGCTGATTAGAAGATGCTATGTTCACTGTGGAGAATACTGATGCTCAATGTAGAAAAATGAAAATGAAATATGACCTATAAATACCAGATATGAATGTGATCAGGAAAATCATACCGAGATTATTAACAAAATTACAATTTCCAAATAAGAAAAAACTAAACCATACTAAAACTTCAAACTCAAACACAAAGAAAAAATATTTTTTTGGTGGCAAAAAGAAAGGAGAGAAGGTGGAGGAGAAAGGAAAGGAAATTATGACCTAAGATAAATGAAAAAAAGAAGCAAATTGTTATGGAAACACTTTCCAAAATTAAGTATTCAATAGGCCCTGACCCTCAATATTTTCAAAAAGCACAAAATTAAGATTAATTTAGAAATAAGATTCTTCTAAAACATATAATATGGAAGCAGTAAACTCGGATGTTATTGTCTAAAAGGTTCAAATTGCAATCTCTGCAAAAGCCCACATCTCCTGCAATAATGACAGTTTTTAGGCCAGGATACCCTGCCAAAATCAAAATTCTAAACATAAATGTCTTAGAATCAAAACTAATACTTTTAGGGGAGCCAGGGTGGCTCAGTCAGTTGAGCGTCCAACTCTTGATTCTGGCTCAAGTCAGGGTCCCAGGGTCACGGGGTTGAGAACTGCATCAGGCTCTGCACTGAGCGTGGAGCCTGCTTGGGATTCTCTCTCTCTGTGCCCCTCTTCCTGACTCACGCTCTCTCTCTTGCTCTCTAAAATAAAAAAAAAAATAGGGGTGCCTGGGTGGTTCAGTTAGTTAAGCATCCAACAGTGGATTTCAGCTCAGGTCATGATCTCACAGTTTGTGGGTTCAAGCCCCATGTTGGATTCTGCGCTGACAATGCGGAGTCTGCTTGGGATTCTCTCTCTCTCTCTGCTCCTCCCCTGATCATGTGCTCACTCTCTCTCTCTCTCAAGAATAAACTTTAAAATAATAAAAAAAAGAAACTAATACTATTATTGTTTAATTTAATTAACTAGTTTCACTTCAGAAAAATATAGGTAATCCCCATATACCTGGTTCCCCACCCCTCCCCCTGTTCTTTAAAGAAGAGGTTTTGTTTTATTGTTGTCACTTTTTGTGGTTACTTTTGGTTTGTGAACCACTGGGTAAAGGAAAAAGGTCTTGGAGACAGCATATTCTATTAGTTCCTGAGATCACTGGGAAAACCAGTTTTGAGAAAGGGTGGAAATTTTGAGATGAATCGATGCAGTTACCAATTTATGACAGAAACAAAGCTACAATATCATAAATAATTCCTGTCACAATTTAATGACAAGGTATACTAGTTGATGCTGGCAAGTAAGAAGCACCAAGTAAATGTCAGATCCCTCTCTTCTCTGAAGACCATTCTTAGAGAATAAATGCTGCAAAGAATTTCCAGAATAGAGAATGTTTTCTTTATACTAAAAAAGCACATACCATAGGGAGAACCCATTTTATTCAACGCAATTATGTTCTAAATACATACTCCATTAGTACAATAAAGTTGAAACATAGATGGTGTCCAAGAGATGCTTGCTAAATGAGTGACAAGACTGAAAACAAGGAAAGGGTGCGTCACGCAGCTTCCTGACAAAGAACAGACTCCAAGAACATACCAGAGGGGAAAATCTACGTGTACCACATTAACAAAATGAAGGATAAAAATCATATGATCATCTCAATAGATGCAGAAAAAGCATCTGACAAAATTCAACACCCATTCATGAGAAAAACTCCTAACAAGGTGGGTACAGAGGGAACATACCTCAGCATAATAGAGTGCATATATGACAAACCCACAGCTAACATCATACTCAATGGCTAAAAGCTCAAAGCTTTCCCTCTAAGATCAAGAACAAGACAAGGATGACACCCCTCATCACTTTTATTCAATATAGTATAAGTATTCCAATTTTTAAAACGGGCAAGAGATCTGAACAGACACCTTACCAAAAAAGATACACAGATACACAGATGGCAGATAAGCAAATGAAAAGATGTCCAACATCGTATGTCATTAGGGAAGTGCAAATTAAAACAATAATGAGACATTACTACATACCTCTTAGAACGGCTAAATTCCTAAAGACTGATAACACCAAATGCTGGTAAAAATGTGAAGCCACCAGGAACTCTCATTCATCGCTGGAGGAAATGCAAATGGAACAGCCACTTTGGAAGAGGGTTTTGGCAGTTCTTCTAAAACTGAATATAATCTTACTATATGATCCAGTAATTCTGCTTCTAGGTACTGACCCCCTTTGCCCCTGCAAATCGAAAATTTATATCTACAAAACATCAATGTTTAAAGCAGTTTTTTTTTAATAACTGGCAAAACCTAGAAACAACTAAGATGTCCTTCAACAGATGAACAGAGAACCTAACTGTGGTACATCTATACAATACGATATTATTCTGTGATAGAAAGAAATGAGCTGCTCTAGATTAACTAAGAAAAAAGAATAAACAACTAAAATCAGAAACTAAAAAGGAGACTTTACCACTAATACCACAGAAATGAAAGAGAATTTTAAGAGACTACTATAAACAATGATATGCCAACATGTTGGATAATGTAGAAGAAATACATAAATTCTAGATATATAGAACGTACCATGATAGAATTATGTATAAAAAATCTGAAGAAACCTATAACCATTAAGGAGATTGGTTCAGAAATTTAAAATCTCCCAAAAAAGAAAAGCCCAGGACCAGAACATTTCACTAAAGAATTTTACCAAACATTTAAAGAATTAAAACCTAATCCTTCTCAAACTCTTCCAAAAATCTGAAGAAGAGGCAACATACCTAACCTCATTTTATGAGGCCAGCGTTACCCTAATGCCAAATCCAGACAAAGAAACTAGAAGAAAACTACAGAACAATATCTGAGGAATACTGATGAAAAAACCCTCAACTAAATACTAGCAAACTGAATACATTAAAAGGATTACATATCATGACCAAGTGGGATTTATTCCTGTGAACGTAAGGACAGTATGGTTCAACACATGAGAAACATCACAAAACAAAATGACGGAAAGCTACATGATCATCTCAGTTGGTACAGAAAAAAGTATTTGACGAAATTCAACACCCTTTCATAAAAAAAAAAAAACACTCAATAAACCAAATATAGAAGGAAATTATTTCAACATACTAAAGGCCAAATATGAAAAGCAACAGCTAACTGCACACTCAATAGTGAAAAACTTATAGTTTTTCCTCAAAGATCAGGAACAAAGGAAGGATGCCCACTTTTAACACTTCTTTTCAACACGGTATTGGAAATCCTAGCCAGAGCAATTAGGCAAGGAAAATAAAAGAGGTCATTCAAATTGGAAAGGAAGAAATAAAATTATTTCCATTCACAGATGACATGATCTTATATGCAGAAAATCCTAAAGATACCTCCCACATACACACATATAGACCACAAGAAACTGAAAGAACTAATAAACAAATCTAGCGAAATTGCAGGATACAATACTAACACACTGAAATCATGTAATGTCTGAGAGAGAGAGAGAGAAATAAGTAAGTTTTCTAATATTAAAAATGATCAGTGCTATGGAAAAAAAATTAACGTGGGGAAGAGAACTGTAATTTTAAATAAGGTCAGGAGGGCCTCACTGAGAAGGTCATATGAATAAAGACATAAAAGAGGTAGAGAGGTGAGACTTGCAAATATCTAGGGAATATTGTTCCAGGTACAGGAAACAGCCAGTGCACAGGCCTTAGTGTGAGGGTATGCTTAGAATGTTACAGAATTTATGTATTCGTGTTCTTTGCTGAAGGCTGATTAGTATATTTTAGGGGGCAAGACAGAAGCAAGAACACAAGGTTATTCACAAGACAATCATAGTTTCTGTTGGTGTCATTCACTGAACCTCTTAATGTGAATAGGCAATTTAGAAAAACACCTGTGATCTGCTTGGCAATTATTTGCTGTGAAAACACATACTAATAATTAAGAATTATATGGTATTTTGGAAAGGGATGAGCACAGTTTTTTTTTTTATTTAATAGCCTTTATTTTTTAGAGTTTCAGGTTTACAGAAAATCGAGTGGAAAGTACAGAAAGTTCCCATATTCTCCCCTCTCCCAAATTTTCCACTGTTATTAACATCTTACATTAATGTAGTACATGTAATTAATTAAAGTCCATAGTTTATGGGGTGCCTGGGTGGCTCAGTCGGATAAGCATCTAGACAGGAGAGTCCAGAGATGTTGCTAGACATCTTACAATGTACAGAGCAGCCCTCTACAACAAAAACTTATTCAGCCCTAAATGTCAATGGTGCAAAGGCTGAAAACTCTGGTTTATAAGTTTTCATCAAATGTTTTAACATTTCAGCTATCATTAATGTTTTGGATTTTTTTTTTTCTCCTATCTTTTCCTCTCTCTTGCTTTTTCACTTCCTTCTGGGACTATATACATGCTACACTGCTTGATATTTTCCCATAGTTCACTGGGGCTCTGTTCATTTTTTAGTCAGTCTTTCTATGTTGTGTGCTTCATTTTTATTAGGTTCACTTGCTACATCTTCAAGTACTGATCTTTTCTTATGCAATGTCTAATTTGCTGTTAATCTTATGCAGTATATTTTGCATTTTAGAAATTGTCATCTCTAGATGTCCTCTAGACCCAAATTCCATTTGGGTCTCTTTGTATCTTCTATTTCTCTTCCCCATTATGTTTGTATGTCTTCCTCAACTTTCTTGAGTTTATGAAATATATTTATAATTTTCTCATCTCTATCTTTTCTGCATCTGCTTTTATTGACAGGTTTTCCTCCAGGTTAGGAGTCATATTTTCCTGCTATCTTTGCATGCCTGAAAGACTTTTACTTTTTTTTGTAAAACAGACATTGTGAATTTTAATCATTTGCTTGATGTTGTTGTGTTCTTTTAATTATGTTAGACTTTGTTTTGGTATGAATTCAGTTATGTGGAATCAATTTGATCCTTTCAAGGCTCACTTTTAAGTTCTGTTAAGGCAGGGGCAGAGCAGCCTTTAATCCAGAGCTTAATTTAGCTTCACTACTAAACAGAAATCCTTCTGAGGCCTCTAAAACATTATGTCCCATATACTAAATTTTCTTTCCACTCTGACTAGTATGAAATGAAATATGTCAGCTCCAGGAATTATTTTGGCTTACTGCTTTCTTGTATTTCTTTCCTCAGCTTGTTAGTTTCCTCTCTCACACACAGATTAGTATTCAGCCAAAGGGACCCCTCTGTACATCTTTAAAACTCTCTTTCTATGCAAGAACATCCTCTCCAGTATTCAGCCCTGCATTTTCCAGCTCAAATTAGTAAGAGAGTCAGATTCTTTTGGGACCCTCCTCCCTGGACTACAGCTTGGAAGTTGTTTCCTGGCCATAAGCTGAGGCAACTGTAGGGCTCATTTTGTTTGTTTCTCTTCTTTCCTAGTTTTATACTAGTTTTAGTACAATGTCTGAAAATCACTATTTTTCATCTATTGTGCCTGGTTTTCTTCCAGTTTAAGACAAAAGGGTATATCTTGTCACCATTACTCCACAATGCCCAGAAGTCCCACACACATTAATTTAAAATCTAACATAATATTCCATGCATAATTTACTTAACCATTATCTGACAATTTTTAGGTTATTTTCACTTTTTCACACATAAGTGAAGATATGATAAATGTCTTTGTATATAAAGCATAGTTTAGTTTTAATTAAAATCTTTAGGAAAAAAATGACTCATCTGATTATTAGTATATATTTCTTCTTCCTGGGATTAATTTCTCTTTCTGAAGCGTTGTGCATGTTAGAATGCTGGTGTCAACTTTTTTGGTGGAGGAGGGAAAAGGCTGTATTTTAAGCAGAAATAATATTTAAAAAAAAGTCTGCCATTATCAGATTGAATTCAGAATAAAGCTGCCAAAGATGCATTAGTTTTGCTCTCCATCTATTTCATCTACAAGAAGGGGTAAACTTTGGCTACCTTATCCTTCTATTTCCACTCCAATGAGATGTTTCTCATAGAGGCTTAAGAAGTTTATTCCATTTCTCTCTACTCAAAACGCATTAAGTTATTTTTATGTTACATCAGCAGTTAAAGAAAGAGACTCCAATTTGGCAGCCGATAGGATAAAATTTGCCAATTCTTATATTGCCTCAGACTATATTATTTGAGACACTGAAATGCTCCTTCACTCAAAGGGGAAAGGATAAGTTGTTGGCTGAATCTTTATCACTTGATTCAGATTCCACCTTAGTTGCAGAGTCCAGATTTAAAACCTTGTGAAGCATTCTTTTCCAACTGAAAAATAACTATTCCAAAGATTATCAGGCTAATATATGCAAGGAGGGGGTTTCTTGCTTCCATGTACTACCTTGTTTAGCTTTTCTTTTATTGGTTTGTTTGCCTTAAGTAAGACCTAAGTTTGTAGGTCTAGCTGTAGAAATTTGGATAAATTAACCTCTCTGTCCAAGTTTCCTCATTTGCAAAAATAGGAATATTAGTACCCATCTCATATGGGTGTTTTAAGGTATAAAATATGTATGTAAAACAGAACAGTGCCCAGCACAAAGAGGACACTATATAAGTGTTAGCTAATATAATAATGATCACTAGCCAAAATACAGCCATCTCTTCAAAGCAAAAGTGTCTCAGTAATACAGATAACAAGACATTCTGATGTGGGGACTTATATTATTGAACCATGAGTCTTCCTCTAATACCCTTAAACTTCTGAATCTCCTGATAAAACCACCAATCCCAAAATCAAATAAACAAATAAAAAACTTAACATAATAACTCTTATCATTAAGAAAAAAGGAATAGAACTTAAGGAGTGTCTTCCATGTGCTTTGCACTTTATATATATTATCCGATTCCAACTTCAAAACAATTCTAGAAAGTTGGCATTTTTACTGTATTCACTTAATCTAAGACATCAATTATAAAGAGTACCATTATTTTCTAGTATGCTAAGAAAAAAAGCCCACAAATATACCAATTTTAAGATACAGAATTTTTTAAATGTCAAGAACTTAATAACTGTCTGCTTTATATTTGATGAAATGTACCTCCACTTTACAGATTAGAAAGCTGAAAATAGGAGAAATGAAGTACTCAGTGCCACATAGTAAGTGGCAAAATCAAGATTCAAACAAGATCTTCTGATATCCAAAGCTTCTGCTCTTTCATTTAACTATGTTACCTCTCCAGGCTACTTTTAGAAGCCATTATTATATACTGATAATATTCTGAATTAAAATTCTGTTCACTTTCTTAACTTTGGTTTTAAAAATTAAACACATAATTTGAAAGGAAACTTTAAAATTAAACATATATCAACTTTTTTGGAGCTGATGTATTATAAATTATGAACTTAATCAATTACATGACCAATACTATAGTTCTAAGTCCTTAAAAAAGAATATTTTTCTAATAATCCCTTACCAATATTCATTGTAGTTTTTTTCCCCCTGAAACATGAGTATTTATTCATTTCCAAATGTAAAAGTAAGAATAGTGGGGTGGCTGGGTGGCTCAGTCAGTTGAACATCTAACTCTTGGTTTTGCTTCACGTCATGATCGCCCAGTGTCCTCCACACTGGGCCCTGCACTAGCAGCACAGAGCCTGCTTGAGATTCTCTCTCTCAATCTCTCTGCCCCTCCCCGACTCCTGCTGTCTCTCAACGTAAATAAAAACTTTATAAAAAGTTATAATATTAACCTCATCTCAGCTATTGTCTGTCATGAGTGTTAAAAAAAAATTACCATGAGAATATTGTTGGCTGCTATACTTTATAACAGTAATACTTCTAAAATTTCACAAGAAATAAATTGCATAAATCTATGTGTGTTTTTAAAATTTTTTTTAAATGTTTTATTATTTATTTTTGAGAGAGAGAGGCAGAGCATGAACAGGGAGGGGCAGAGAGAGAGACACACACAGAATCTGAAGCAGCTCCAGGCTCTGGGCTGTCAGCACAGAGCCCAACGTGGGGCTTGAACTCATGAACTGCAAGATCATGACCTGAGCTGAAGTCAGACGCTTAACCGACTGAGCCACCCAGGTGCCCCAAATCTATGTGTTTTTAACCTTAGTTTCTCTTAAGATTACAAACAGTATATTTTAAAAAATTCAACTCCTAAAACCTTAACAACAATGGATATTTAATAATATCAATGTTGATTATCTAGAAATGCTTAAATTACAATTGGAAAATAATTTTTAGATCAAAGAAAAAAAGGAGAAATATGTGCAAGTATTTTATCCAAACCTCCAAATTTCAGCAGTGTCCACTATTTTTTGTGTATATATTATATACACTAGCTCAAAAATGTAGATTTTTAAAATATAAAAAAGACTGATGAGGTGCCTGGATGGCTCAGTCAGTTAAATGTCTGATTTCAGTTCAGGTCATGATCTCACGGTTCGTGAGTTTGAGTCCCACCCACATCTAGCTCCACACTGATAATGTGGAGCCTGCCTGGGATTCTTTCCCTCTCTCTCCCTCTCCCTCTCTCGCTGCCCCTCCCCCACCCATATTTTTCTCTTGCTCTCTATCAAAAAATAAACTTTAAAAAATATATTAAAAAACTGAAAAACACACTTTTTTTAACCAAATACTTTAACCTGTATCACCAAAATATATGATAATTCCTCCAGATAATTAATATGGTTAATAGAACTCTTATAGAACCCTTATAATTCACCAAATAAATTTTATCACTGTACAACAAAATGAAAAACAGTAAGTTGCTCTTTTACCACTCTATAATGAAATTTAAGAATAAATACATTAATTTTGTCTTCTAAATTTCCTGGCTATTGTCAACTGTCTTGGTTCTAGGCTACTGTAAAACAAAGGTATAAAGATGATCAATTGTACACATGCCCAGCTTCCACTGTATAATATGTAACACACTTATCTTTATGCAGTATTTTTACTTAATGCTAGCTTAAAATGTCTCTCATGCAAAATTAAACTCATTATGAGTTTCTAGAAAAGAAACAATGGTTAATATTTAAATGTTCTTTGGAAAATTATTCTGAATATTTGTATCTATTCAGAAAATATAAATCTTCTTAGATTTAAGCACCAAAGAAAATCATAAAAGATCAACATTCAAATACTTAAAACACCATTTCTGTAAGAATATGGTAAAAATAAGCAGAAGTAGCTATATTTTAAACAAACAAATGACTTATATCTCTATAATGTTATAAGCAATATAACTGAACAACCTCATATGTGAGAAAAACACTAGGAGCCAATGGATAAGCAGACCATGGTTATAAGCAGGCAATAATTAAATACCTGAAGTTACACAGAGGTTTAGGGTTTTATTCACATATATACACATAAATATCAATAATGTTACCAATACCTGGGAAAACATTTAACATGTCTCATTATTTTAAAAAGGCAACTTAAAGCCTCTAGATCCATCCATGTTGTTGTAAATGGCAACACTTCATTCTTTTTAATGGCTGAGTAATATTCCGTTGTGTGTGTGTGCACACACACATATGTATACATGCTAGATCTTCTTTATCCATTCACCTATGGATGGACACTAGGGTTGCTTCCATACCTTGGCTATTATAAATAATGCTGCAATAAATGCAGCGGTACATAGATCTTTTTGAATTAGTGTTTTTGCTGAAATAAGTCAGAGAAAGACAGATACCATATAATTTCACTCATATGTAGAATATAAGAAATAAAGAAGAGACAAACAAAAAACCAGACTCTTAAATATAGAGAATGAACTGGTGGTTGCCAGAGGGGAAGTAGGTGGTGTTGAGGAGGGGAGGGGAGGGGATGGGTGAAATAAGGAAAGGGAACTGAGAGTACACTTGTGATGAGCACTGAGTAATGTATAGAATTGCGGACATGGCACCTGGGTGGCTCCTTGGTTAAGAATCCGACTTCAGCTTGGTTTATGATCTCACAGTCTGTGAGTTTGAGCCCTGCGTTGGGCTCTGTGCTGACAGCTCAGAGCCTGGAGCCTGCTTCAGATTCTGTGTCACCCTCTCTCTCTGCCCCTCCCCAGTTCACACTCTGTCTCTGTCTCTCTCAAAAATAAATAAACATTAAAAAAAACTTTTTAAAGAACTGTTGAATCCACATTGTACACCTGAAATGAATGACACTGTATGCTAATTATACTTGAATTTAAATAAAAAAATAAATGTTTAAAATACTTAAAACTGCAAATTAAATCAATGAGCAAGAAACTTTAAACTAATTCCATTAGGATACAAAATTATCCAATTTGGTAAAACTGTAGTGAAACAGGTACTCACAAATAGTCCTAATGACATTGTAAGATGGTATTACTCTTTTTTTTTAATATATGAAATTTATTGTCAAATTGGTTTCCATACAAGACCCAGTGCTCATCTCAAAAGATGCCCTCTTCAATGCCCATCACCTACCCTCCCCTCCCTCCCACCCCCCATCAACCCTCGGTTTGTTCTCAGTTTTTAAGAGTCTCTTATGCTTTGGCTCTCTCCCACTCTAACCTCTTTTTTTTTTTTCCTTCCCCTCCCCCATGGGTTTCTGTTAAGTTTCTCAGGATCCACAAGAGTGAAAACATATGGTATCTGTCTTTCTCTGTATGACTTATTTCACTTAGCATCACACTCTCCAGTTCCATCCACGTTGCTACAAAGGGCCAGATTTCATTCTTTCTCATTGCCATGTAGTACTCCATTGTGTATATAAACCACAATTTCTTTATCCATTCATAAAGACATGGACATTTAGATTCTTTCCATAATTTGGTTATTGTTGAGAGTGCTGCTATAAACATTGGGGTACAAGTGCCCCTATGCATCAATACTCCTGTATCCCTTGGGTAAATTTCTAGCAGTGCTACTGCTGGGTCATAGGGTAGGTCTATTTTTAATTTTTTGAGGAACCTCCACACTGTTTTCCAGAGTGGCTGTACCAGTTTGCATTCCCAAGAGGGTTCCTGTTTCTCCACATCCTCTCCAGCATCTATAGTCTCCTGATTTTTTCATTTTGGCCACTCTGACTGGCGTGAGGTGATATCTGAGTGTGGTTTTGATTTGCATTTCCCTGATGAGGAGCGATGTTGAGCATCTTTTCATGTGGCTACTGGCCATCTGGATGTCTTCTTTAGAGAAGTGTCTATTCATGTTTTCCGCCCATTTCTTCACTGGATTTTTTTTTTTTTCGGGTGTGGAGTTTGGTGAGCTCTTTACAGATTTTGGATACTAGCCCTTTGTCCGATATGTCATTTGCAAATATCTTTTCCCATTCCGTTGGTTGCCTTTTAGTTTTGTTGGTTGTTTCCTTTGCTGTGCAGAAGCTTTTTATCTTCATAAGGTCCCAGTAGTTCATTTTTGCTTTTAATTCCCTTGCCTTTGGGGATGTGTCAAGGAAGAAACTGCTGCGGCTGAGGTCAGAGAGGTCTTTTCCTGCTTTCTCCTCTAGGGTTTTGATGGTTTCCTGTCTCACATTCAGGTCCTTTATCCATTTTGAGTTTATTTTTGTGAATGGTGTAAGAAAGTGGTCTAGTTTCATTCTTCTGCATGTTGCTGTCCAGTTCTCCCAGCACCATTTGTTAAAGAGACTGTCTTCTTTTCCATTGGATATTCTTTCCTGCTTTGTCAAAGATTAGTTGGCCATACTTTTGTGGGTCTAGTTCTGGGGTTTCTATTCTATTCCATTGGTCTATGTGTCTGTTTTTGTGCCAATAACATGCTGTCTTGATAATTACAGCTCTGTAGTAGAGGCTAAAGTCTGGGATTGTGATGCCTCCTGCTTTGGTCTTCTTCAAAATTACTTTGGCTATTCGGGGCCTTTTGTGGTTCCATATGAATTTTAGGATTGCTTGTTCTAGCTTCGAGAAGAATGCTGGTGCCATTTTGATTGGGATTGCATTGAATGTGTAGATAGCTTTGGGTAGTATTGACATTTTAACAATATTTATTCTTCCAACCCATGAGCACGGAATGTTTTTCCATTTCTTTATATCTTCTTCAATTTCCTTCATAAGCTTTCTATAGTTTTCAGCATACAGATCTTGTACATCTTTGGTTAGATTTATTCCTAGGTATTTTATGCTTCTTGGTGCAATTGTGAATGGGATCAGTTTCTTTATTTGTCTTTCTGTTGCTTCATTATTAGTGTAGAAGAATGCAACTGATTTCTGTACATTGATTTTTGTATCCTGCAACTTTGCTAAATTCATATATCAGTTCTAGCAGACTTTTGGTGGAGTCTATTGGATTTTCCATGTATAGTATCATGTCATCTGCAAAAAGTGAAAGCTTGACTTCATCTTTGCCAATTTTGATGCCTTTGATTTCCTTTTGTTGTCTGATTGCTGATGCTAGAACTTCCAACACTGTTAAACAACAGCGGTGAGAGTGGATATCCCTGTTGTGTTCCTGATCTCAGGGGGAAAGCTCTCAGTTTTTCCCCATTGAGGATAATATTAGCTGTGGGCTTTTCATAAATGGCTTTTATGATGTTTAAGTATGTTCCTTCTATCCCGACTTTCTCGAGGGTTTTTATTAAGAAAGGTTGCTGAATTTTGTCAAATGCTTTTTCTGCATCAATTGACAGGATCATATGGTTATCTTTTATTTTATTAATGTGATGTATCACGTTGATTGATTTGCGAATGTTGAACCAGCCCTGCATTCCAGGAACGAATCCCACTTGATCATGGTGAGTAATTCTTTTCATAAGCTGTTAAATTCGATTTGCTAGTATCTTATTGAGAATTTTTGCATCCATATTCATCAGAGATATTGGCCTGTAGTTCTCTTTTTTTACTGGGTCTCTGTCTGGTTTAGGAATCAAAGTAATACTGGCTTCATAGGATGAGTCTGGAAGTTTTCCTTCCCTTTCTATTTTTTGGAATAGCTTGAGAAGGATAGGTATTATCTCTGCTTTAAATGTCTGGTAGAATTCCCCAGGGAAGCCTTCTGGTCCTGGACTCTTATTTGTTGGGAGATTTTTGATAACTGATTCAATTTCTTCGCTGGTTATGGGTCTGTTCAAGCTTTCTATTTCCTCCTGTTTGAGTTTTGGAAGTGTGTGGGTGTTTAGAAATTTGTCCATTTCTTCCAGGTTGTCCAGTTTGTTGGCATATAATTTTTCATAGTATTCCCTGATAATTGCTTGTATTTCTTAGGGATTGGTTGTAATAATTCCATTTTCATTCATGATTTTATCTATTTGGGTCATCTCCCTTTTCTTTTTGAGAAGCCTGGCTAGAGGTTTGTCAATTTTGTTTATTTTTTCAAAAAACCAACTCTTGGTTTCATTGATCTACTCTACAGTTTTTTTAGATTCTATATTATTTATTTCTGCTCTGATCTTTATTATTTCTCTTCTTCTGCTGGGCTTGGGGTGTCTTTGCTACTCTGCTTCTGTTTCCTTTAGGTGTGCTGTTAGATTTTGTATTTGGGATTTTTCTTGTTTCTTGAGATAGGCCTGGATTGCAATGTATTTTCTTCTCAGGACTGCCTTCGCTGCATCCCAAAGCGTTTGGATTGTTGTATTTTCATTTTCGTTTGTTTCCATATATTTTTTAAATTTCTTCTCTAATTGCCTGGTTGAACCATTCATTCTTTAGTAGGGTGTTCTTTAACCCCCATGTTTTTGGAGGTTTTCCAGACTTTTTCTTGTGGTTGATTTCAAGCTTCATAGCATTGTGGTCCGAAAGTATGCATGGTATGATCTGAATTCTTGTATACTTATGAAGGGCTGTTTTGTGACCCAGTATGTGATCTATCTTGGAGAATGTTCCATGTGCACTTGAAAAGAAAGTATATTCTGTTGCTTTGGGATGCAGAGTTCTAAATATATCTGTCAAGTCCATCTGATCCAATGTATCATTCAGGGCCCTTGTTTCTTTATTGACCATGTGTCTAGATGATCTATCCATTGTTGTAAGTGGGATGTTAAAGTCCCCTGCAATTACCACATTCTTATCAATAAGGTTGCTTATGTTTGTAATTGTTTTATATATTTGGGGGCTCCTGTATTCAGCGCATAGACATTTATAATTGTTAGTTCTTCTTGATGGATAGACCCTGTAATTATTATATAATGCCCTTCTTTATCTCTTGTTACAGCCTTTAATTTAAAGTCTAGTTTGTCTCATGTAAGTATGGCTACTCCAGCTTTCTTTTGACTTCCAGTAGCATGATAAATAGTTCTCCATCCCCTCACTTTCAATCTAAAAGTGTCCTCAGGTCTAAAATGAGTCTCTTGTAGACAGCAAATAGATGGGTCTTGTTTTTTTATCCATTTTGATACCCTATGTCTTTTGGTTGGCACATTTAGTCCATTTACATTCAGTGTTGTTATAGAAAGATATGGGTTTAGAGTCATTGGGAGGTCTGTAGGTTTCATGCTTGTAGCGATGTCTCTGGTACTTTGTCTCACAGGATCCCCCTTAGGATCTCTTGTAGGGCTGGTTTAGTGGTGACGAATTCCTTCAGTTTTTGTTTGTTTGGGAAGACCTTTATCTCTCCTTCTATTCTAAATGACAGATTTGCTGGATAGAGGATTCTCAGGTGCGTATTTTTTCTGTTCGTCACATTGAAGATTTCCTGCCATTCCTTTCTGGCCTGCCAAGTTTCATTAGAGATCCGTCACTAGTCTTATCGGTCTCCCTTTATATGTTAGAGCACGTTTATCCCTAGCTGCTTTTAGAATTTTCTCTTTATCCTTGTATTTTGCTAGTTTCACTATGATATGTCATGCAGAAGATCAATTCAAGTTACGTCTGAAGGGAGTTCTCTGTGCCTCTTGGATTTCAATGCCTTTTTCCTTCCCCAGATCAGGGAAGTTCTCAGCTATGATTTCTTCAAGTACACCTTCAGCAACTTTTCCTCTCTCTTCCTCCTCTGGAATACCAATTATGCGTAGATTATTTCTCTTTAGTGCATCACTTAGTTCTCTAATTTCCCCCTCATACTCCTGGATTTTTAAATCTTTTTCTCAGCTTCTTCTTTTTCCATAATTTTATCTTCTAGTTCACCTATTCTCTCCTCTGCCTCTTCAATCCGAGCCATGGTCGTCTCCATTTTATTTTGCAGTTCATTTATAGCATTTTTTAGGTCCTCCTGGCTGTTCCTTAGTCCCTTGATCTCTAGCAATAGATTCTCTGCTGTCCTTTATACCGTTTTCAAGTCCAGCGATTAATTTTATGACTGTTATTCTAAACTCATTTTCTGTTATATTGTTTAAATCGTTTTTGATCAGTTTGTTAGCTGTTGTTATTTCCTGGAGGTTTTTTTTGAGGGGAATTCTTCCGTTTCGTCATTTTGGATAGACCCTGGAGTGGTGCGGAACTGCAGGGCACTTCCCCTGTGCTGTCTTGAATAGCTTGCGCTGGTGGGCGGGGCCACAGTCAGACTGGTGTGTGCCTTCTCTTCCCCTCTCTAAGGGGCGGGATTCACTGCGGGGTGGCGTGGCCTGTCTGAGCTACTTGCACACTGCCAGGCTTGTTGTGCTGGGGATCTGGCATATTAGCTGGGGTGGATTGGCAATGTGCACAGGGGCAGGAGGGGCAGGCTCAGCTCGCTTTTCCTTCGGAGATCTGCTTCAGGAGGGGCCCTGCGGCACCAGGAGGGAGTCAGACCCGCCGAGGGATGGGTCCGCAGAAGCACAGCGTCGGGTGTTTGCGCAGTGCAATCAAGCTCCCTGGCAGGAACTGGTTCCCTTTGGGATTTTGGCTGGGGGATGGGCGAGGGAGATGGCGCTGGCAAGCGCCTTTGTTCCCCGCCAAGCTACGCTCTGTTGTCCGGGGCTCAACAACTCTCCCTCCCATTGTCCTCCAGCCCTCCCGTTCTCTAAGCAGATCTGTTAACTTATACCTTCCAGATGTTAAGTCCAGCTGGCTGTCAGAACACACTCTGTCCGGCCCCTCCGTTTTTGCAAGCCAGACTCGGGGGCTCTGCTTTGCCGGCGGGCTGCCCCTCCCACCAGTCTGTGTAGCGCGCACCGCCTCTCCGCCCTTCCTACCCTCTTCCATGGACCTCTTGCCTACGCTTGGCTCTGGAGAATCCGTTCTGCTAGTCTTCTGGCGATTTTCTGGGTTATTTAGGCAGGTGTGGGTGGAATCTAAGTGATCCGCAGGACACGGTGAGCCCAACATCCTCCTACACTGCCATCTTCCCAGAAGCCTCTAAGATGGTATTACTCTTTGGAAAGCAATGCTGCAATCTTACCAAGACCCATAAAAATTTTCGCATACCTTTATTATTTTCACCAATAATACAGCTTGTGGATTATAAGAAAAAAAATACAATTCTGAATTATAATAACTTTTTAGGATTTGTAGGATTCAATCACAATCCTTTCCGTTACTCATCTTTACATGAAATAAGTGTTCTTGAATTTTTAAGACTGAAATGTGGATCAGGATAGATCTTGGGGTTTACACCTCCTTTTTCTGTTGTTTTCATAAAGTACTTAAAAATCTGACTTCGGGGATACTTTCAAGATTGCTTGGCCCTGATCCCCTCTCCCATTTTTATCTGTTTTTTTCCTATTGTCTTTACTGTCAATGTCTTGTTTGGTTGTGATCAAATTTCCAGCAGATTCCTTGTAGTATAAGGTTTTGGAATGGAAGAGGAATTTGGTTAATTTTGGAAGCTCCAGAGCCCAGACAGCTCTAAAAAAATCCTTTGTACTCAGACATGAAGTGTGCAAAATCCTCTAAACTACCTGTTAGCAATTTTAGGACCATGCCATTCTCAGGTCAGTCAGACTCCCTGCTGCTTCATCCTATGGAGATCCCAATGCTACACCAATCTTGATGGTTTGTCCCAATTTTATCTGACAGATATTGCTTAAGAGTTTCTAGTTAAGTTATCCTGGTTATTCCATTAAGGAAGCATTTAGGAATATTCAAAAATATTTGAATGTTATGCCAGAGCCACAGCTATAGCCATCTTCCTAGAATTCCAATAATCACACATGATTTTTGATGGAATAAGTGAATGGGAATATACAAATAAATAAATTAGTAGTGCTAGACTAGGTGTATTTCTTTCTTTTTAAGTTTAAACTAGGTGTATTTCCATTCCATTCTCTTTGCCATTGCTTTTGCCATTCAACCAACCATCTTAATAGGATGAATGGATGATTTCATGAAAGAGAGGTACAAAGATTGATCAGGCAAGACCAGATTATTTATTTATTTTTTTTTAAGTAAGACTGGAAGTCACAACCCTGAGATTACTGACTGACCCACCCAGGCCCCCCAAGGCAAGACAAGTTTAGTGAACGTCTGTTATTTGTGGCTTACCAAAGTCTTTAAAATACTATTTCAACATGTTAGTAACTTTCCATATTGTGGATCTCAACTTTCCAAAGCACAATCCTCTTAACCTCATTTCCCAAGACTACCTTGCAGCAACTATAGGCAGGCCTCTGACCTACATTTCACCAGTCACATGCACAAACAAGCCAGATGGATATAAAATGGAGCAACATGTCACTGACCTACAGCATATCACACTTTTTGATTCACAGCTCAAAATCTGGTTGGTATAATCCCATTAACAGAAGTATTATGTTTGATATGAGCAGATTTCAAATAATTAAATCAAACTTATATTAATTCATATTTTAAGTACACAGAATATTAATTAATATCATCAGGAAATCCACAAGTACAAATCAATGTTACTTACCTTATGGATGGATAGCACTCATGAAGTACAGTATCTATTGTTTTATGATCATTACTTTTAAAATATATATTCATGAACTCATCAGATATGCCAACTTAGGCACTGAAAACATTTAACAAATATGCAAACATTAAAACTATTTGAGTTCAGTGTTCGGTATAGGCTTTTATAAATATCCTTTATCAGATTAAGAAAGTTCCCTTCTATTATTAGCAGCTATTAATTTTTATCATGAATGGGTATTAAATTTTGTTCAATCTTTTTTTCCCTCTGTCAAAATGATCATTGATTTTTTCTTTTTTTCTCCTAATAGGACAAATTACACTGCTTTTTAAAAGTTAAGCCACTCTTACATTCCTAGAATTAATCTACTTCATTATGATGTGTTATTCTTTTTATTTGTTGCTGGATTTGATTTGTTAATACTGTATATTTAAATTTTTTTTTCACCTATGTTAATGTGAGCAATTGATTTGTATTATCCTTTTTGGTATTGTTCTTGCCAAGCCTAAGTGTCAAGTTTATTCTGGTCTTTAAAAAATGAAATGAGGGGTGCCTGGGTGGTTCAGTCAGTTAAGCACCCCTGTTGACTTCAGCTCAGCTCATGATCTCACTGTTCGTGGCATCAAGCCCTGCATTGGGCTCTGCACTGGCAGCATAGCACAGAGCCTGCTTGGGATTGTCTCTCTCTGCCCCTCCCCTGCTCTCTCTCTCTCTCAAAATAGGTAAACTTTTTTTTTTAATGAAATGAGAAGTGTTCCACCTCTTCCTGTTTCCCGAATGAGTTTGTGTAAGATTGGCATTATTTCTTCCTTAAACAATTGAAAGAATCCACCAGTAAAGCTATCTGGGCCAGAGGTTTTTTTTTTTTGCAGTAAGGTCTCTAAAGAGTCAACTCCTTTAACAATATTTGTTCTTCCAATCCATGAGCATAGAATGTTTTTCCATTTCTTAATAGATATGGAACTATTCAGTTGTTCCATTTCTTATTCAGTCAGCTTTGCTAAGTTATTGATTTGGGGTTTTTTGAAAATACTGTCCATTTTTTCCAGATAATCAATTTAGTTGTTCATAAGATCTACTTATTAATTTTTTGAGATATTTGGTGGTGTCACTTCTGCATTCCTGACATTGGCCATTTGTCTTTTTTCTCTTCTTTCTTGATCATTCTTGCTAGGGTTTTATCAATCTCTTCAAAGAACCAACTCTTGGCTTTGCAGAGTTTTCTCCAGTACACATCTGTTTTCTATTTTATTGGCTTTTCCACTTACCTTTCTATTTTTTTTTTAATTCTTTTTTTGTTCTTTTTGTAGCTTCTTGAAATGCAAACTTAAAAACATTATGTCCTCTGGGAATTATAATTCATTCACGAAGAAACCTATTGAGGATAAAGACCCAGAAATATTCTTAACTTTTAGTGGATTCCCTGGCTTCCCACTTGGAAAAAAAAGAGAAATATGTTCTTGTTTTATCAAAGAACAAACTGATGGATGGAAACAAAAGGCTCAAAATAAAAATCTCCTTGGCCAATATAAGGCCCTTCCTCTTATTTAGGTATAAGAGAGGCAAACTGCAATACACGGGGCACAGAAAGATTGATAAAGAAGCAGTTCCCCAGAGAGTATATTTTAGATCCTCTACAGTAATCAAAAAGAATCTTAAGTAACTATCTCTGGTCCTACTATACTGAAGAATAACTTCAAAGAGGAATGAATAGTAATCTTTTCTTCAAGTTATCTGAGTAGTTCGCTTTCTTACCAATTTAAAGTCCTTATTCAAATATTGCCTTTCTCAACACAGCCTACCCTCACCACCCTATTTAGAACTATAATCCAATACCTTCTGTATGTTACACTCCTATCCTTCTTGTCTTCCTGTGGTAGAATTTAAGGTCCACAAGGGCAAGGTTTTTTGTCTATTATTGTTCACTGATGTACCCTAGTAACTTAGAACAGTGCCTGGTACACAGAAGGCACTTAATAGATATTTTTTTAATATATGAATAAATGGATAAGAAAAATAAGGCACAGCTTCAAATAGGTAGGTTTTTACATGACAGCGAATTTAAGTTATATACTAATTTTAGAATGAAACATATTGTGTTGAAATCCTACTCTACCACTTATTAGCTATGTAACTTTAGGATAAATTATTAACTTCCCTAACTTTGAGGATTTTTCTTCCAGAAAATGCAAATAATAGCGTTTGCTTTGTAGGACTGTGGTGAGAGTGAAATAAAATAATGCATCTAAAGCACTTAGAATAGCACACAGCACATAGTAAGAGCTCAGTAAATACAGCTAATTATTATTTTTATTCTTACTGTCTTAACCAAAAGGCATGTATAAATGGATCAATATCAATCTCCAGTTAAATTTCTACTGGAAGTTAAGTCTTTGACCCTATCCCTATATACCATCTTCATCAATAGTTGACTCAAGGTATGAAAAAGCATGCTAATCAAATTTCTTGATGACAGGGTCAATGAAAAAGAGCTCATAAATAGATAAAACACTCATGATCCCAAAAAAACCTTTTTAAATTTTTTTTAATGTTTTATTTTTGAGAGAGAGAGGCAGAGCGTGAGCAGGGGAGTAGCAGAGACAGAGGAGACACAGAATCCAAAGCAGTCTCCAGGCTCCAAGCTGTCAGCACAGATCCTATGTGGGACTGGAACTCACACAAACCACGAGATCATGACCTGAGCGAAAGTCGGACACTTACCCAACTGAGCCACCCAAGCGCCCTCCAAAAAAATCTTAATGTTGGAAAAATATAATGAATCAGATGAATGTAATTTAATATGAGGACACATAAAGTACTAAACATAGTTCATGACAGACATTGCATAACAAGATTTATTAAAAAAAAAAAAAAAGACTTGGGATTTTAGTTCTCTTGAAAGTTAAAGAAAAACTAACATTTTAATGTGGCTGCCAAAAATGTGAAAGTAATTTTAAACGACATCACAGAAGTAGAGAACTCAAATGAAAGAAAAGTTCTATTCTATAGTGGTCATACTAGGTCTTAAACAGTCTGTTCACAATTCCAAAAGCCATACTGTAAGAGATACTAAGAAACTGAAACTTCTTCACACAAGAATGATTGGGATGGTGAAAGGGCTTGATATAATCAGGAGTGGAGAACAATTTCAGAAATTAGGGATACCTAGCCTGAAGAAGAGGAAACGTCAAAGTTGTCTTAAAACAATGAAGGACTATTCTGTAGATGAAGAACTGGACTTGGGCATGGAAAGCTAAATACGGAATATATGTGAAAAGAACAATAAAAATAAGACAGTAAAGTAGATTTTGGCCTAATATGGAAAGAAGCTTCTAATAACCGGAGTTAAAAAACTGGGGGCGCCTGGGTGGCTAGGTCGGTTAAACGGCCGACTTTGGCTCAGGTCATGATCTCGCAGTTTGTGAGTTCGAGCCCCACGTCGGGCTCTGTGCTGACAGCTCAGAGCCTGGAGCCTGTTTCAGATTCTGTGTCTCCCTCTCTCTGACCCTCCCCTGTTCATGTTCTGTCTCTCCCTGTCTCAAAAATAAATAAATGTTAAAAAATTTTTTTTAAAAACTGGGTTGACTTATTCACAAATTGTATACTTTCATGAGTCTTCTAACAGAAGCTAAAAGCCATATGTTGGAATAGCCTCGAGATGTCTAGACAACCACTAAACAGAATTCTAACTACAAGATTACAGTCCTACAAGAAGGGAAACGTGATTTTTTAAAAAAAGACATAAATGGTCAATGATGCCTAACATCATTACACACCAGGGAAATGTAAATCAAAACCATAATAAGATACAATTTCATACCCACTAGAATGGCTACAATCAAAAAGTGAAAAAATAACAAGTGTTGGCAAGAATGTAGAGAAACCAAACCCTCATACACTGTTGACAGGAATGAAGGATGCTGTAGCCACTTTGAAAAAAGTCTGGCAATTCCTCAAACTGTTAAACATACAGTTAATATTTGACCCAGCAAATCCACTCCTAGGCATATACCCAGGAGAAATGAAGACATATGTCCCCACAAAACCTTGCACAGCACTTTTTTTTAACAGCATTATTCTTTTTTTTTAATTTACATCCAAGTTAGCATATAGTTTAACAGCATTATTCTTAATGGCCAAAAGGTGGAACAACCCAAATGTCCATCAATGGATGAATGGATACAAAAAATTTGGAATCTCCATACAATAGAATATTATTTGGCAATAAGAACGGGGAGACTGAAACTGACAGCTAACGCGTAGTTTTAAAACCTCAAAAAGAAACCCCATACTCTTTAGCTATCAGTCTCCTCATTTCCCCCAGTCCTAAGCAAACACTAATCTGTTTCTCTATAGATTTGCCTATTCTGGACATTTCAAATAGATGGAATCATAATATATGTGGTCTTTTGTGAATGGCTTCTTTCATTTAGGACAGTTTAGCATGGAACAACACGGATTCTTCCAAGTTGTAGCATGTTATCAGTACTGCATTCTTTTTTACAGTCAAATAATATTCTGTTGTATGCACGTATCACATTTTGTGCATCCTTTCACCCAATGATGGACATTTGGGTTTTTAGATGTTCATACCTGATTGTGGTAAAAGTTATACAACTTTGTAACCATACTAAAAACCTTCAAATGAGTGAACTGTACAGTGTATGAATTATGGTGTCTCAAAAAAAAAAAAAGAGCACCCAAAAGAGCATAAAGTATTGAGATAGTAGGTGAAGGGATAAATAATCTGCATCCTCACTAGCCTATAAGCTCATCACATTAATTATCACAATGATCAGTAAATATAATAACCCTGAAAACTAAGGAAAATGATAAAATGTGTTCAATAAACGATGTTTAAAGAAGCTAGGAAACTCATAATCACATAGAAAGAATTTTCACCTAAAAATAAAATAGCCTAGCTATTTAAGAATATATTTGGTTAGCTGAAAAATTCACTCATGTAGAACAGTTCATTCGACAGGTCTGGAATCAAGGAATCAATCTCCAATCATGAACCACTACATTATGATGTTGTCCTATTGCTACAATCACAAAACCGAATTAATTCTAGATTATGTAGGGATTTAGCTAGTATGTATACTGTTAAAAAAAAATTAACACCAGCTTAGAATTACATTTCCTGAACTGTGGTCAACATGGTACTAATCCATAAAGTAAATGTATTTATAATTAATTCTTCAGAAATACAATTACACCCAATGAAACTTCAAATCTTTTTTTCTTTTTCTCTTATTACTGTCAGACTTCTTCCGGTCAATCTTCTAAAAAATAAAAAAAAAGCAAGGTAATTTATAGTTTTAAAATTTCAAAGTAGATAGGTTTATAAGCAAAACCTTCAAAAGTTTCGGAAACTCTGTTCTCATTTTCTAACTATGTATCAAGGCATGGCACGACCGCCCCCAGGGGAAGAAACGTGGGCAGACAGTAATTGTATTTGACAGCAGCAATTACATGCAAGGCTGGAGATTAGAAGACCATTAACGTGTGTGCAGCAACTGCTCTGGTATTTTCTGTTACTATTGAGGGTCAGCTCAAAGAAAATTCATGGCAAACTCTCCTTGGATACAGTTGGTTCAGGAATTCCACCCAAAGAAAGCACATGAGGAGTATGAATACACTGGATACAGGCACAGCAGACACGCAGAACATTCCTTTGATAAGAGACTGATAAACCATGAAATAGGAACAACATGCAATTCTAGAAGATATTTCTACCTACACCTTTCAATTAACTATGAAGAATGCCAGAGAAATTCACACAGTGAATCTGATTAAATGTTGATCTTTTGCACAGTCCACATAAATTCTTTCATAACATCATACCGTAACAAAAGCTTACTCAGTATTTGGAAATTACATTGAACAGAGAGCCTAGGAAACCTGGGGACTCTGGAAACACCAGAAAGACAGCAGGGACAGCAAACTTATCTGAAAAACAGGAAGATGGTAGACTAAATACATATCCTTGGCTCCCTTTCCCTCCATATAACATGCTGGAGGGACTCAACAACTAGAAGCCTAGTTGAAACAAGCCTAGAAGAAATTATGGGTATGCCTTAAAGGAAGAGGGTACAGGGGCCAAAGGCTGGGACAAAATTTCCTTGGGAGTAAAACCTGAACTTTCAGGGGCCCAACCATCTGATGAAAATAGATGATCTTAGTAAGCAGAGAGGGATCACCACATGCTATCTATGGTCCTAAGCATTCTGGTAGGCTGAACTGTCCTCAATCTCTTTGTTCAAGAAGGATCTGCATTCACCTGCAGAGTCCTAATAGAAGAAACGTCTCAATTACTCCATTTCACTTTGTCTCAGTGAGAGATCAGAGGTTGCTAGCTCACTGGCCTACCAGACTTGAAAAAAAATTACATCTCTCTTTGCCTGTCAGTCTGTCATTGCTCCAAAGACCTCAATAATCAGACCAGCATTAAGGAAACTTACAATCAGTAGTCAGAAAAAAAATTACCATCATTTAAGAAGAGAAAGAGGCTAAGATAAATCAGAACAAGTGACTTTTTTTTGAGGGAGGCAAAATTAACTGAATAAAGAGAACTTTCATACAATAAAATGTTATACACACACATACATGAACACTAAATGTATTATTCCATAAAAGTCTACTGTAAACATTAACTTTTTATCAATGTTGATAACATACATCCTAGTTTATTTTTTTAAGTTTATTTATTTTGAGAGACAGCGAGAGAGTGCACACACGCACACGTGTGTGGGACAGGCAGAGAGAGGGAGAGAGAGAGAATCCCAAGCAGGCTCCATGCTGTCAGTGCAGAGCATGATGCAGGGCTCGATCCCAAGAACTGTGAGATCATGACCTGATTCGAAATCAAGAGTCAGACACTCAACCAACTGAGCCACCCGGGGTCCCCCATCCTATTTCAAATATCTCTTCTACAGCATGGCTCAAAATAGCCCTTCAATGAATTAGCATGATTCAGCAACTGGAGATTTTTAAAAAGACAATGAAAACATATATAATTGTTAGAATCACATTCGAAAAGCATATATGCCATCTTATGAGGCATAATTTATGTTAATAAATATCCCTTTTTTCAGTTCAACTCAATTCAACACAGTAAGTACTTTTAAGCACTCACTCTTTTAAAAACAAACCTTATCACTGGAAGGTATGTTAATTGAAGTACCTTCAATCAAGACACTTAGGGTTACCAGGGATTTAGGAAATAAGATCAAATATTAAATTGTACACTATAACAATAAATTTAACCGATTTACAGAAGGGGAAAATTAATGTGGACTAGAGGTTCACGGAGTAAATAGGAATTAATCAGGGCTACAAACAAACAAACAAAAATACGGGGGCATCTGGGTGGTTCAGTTGGTTAAGGGGCCGACTCTGGATTTCAACTCAGGCTATGATCTCACGGTTCATGAGTCTGAGAACCACATCAGCACGGGTCTCTCCCTCTGCCCCTCCCTCGCTTGTACACACTCTCTCTCAAAATAAACATTAAAAAAAAAAAGTACAGAAGGCATTTCAGAAAACAGCATGAGTAATGAAAAGCATACTAGATGAACTGTATTTGAGGGACAATGAGAAAGCATGTAAGATGGGAGTCAAATTTACAGTATGTCAAGTTAGAGGTAAGTCTGGATTCACAATGTTGGGGAAAGAGATACAGGTTACAGAGAACTTGAATGTTAAGAATTAACTTAGATTTGAGTTAATGGTTCCTCAGTACTTTAGCACAAAACAAGTTTTTGTCATCTTCCTGTTAACCTTCATTATAAAGAGGAAAATACATTCCAGTATAAAACTGTTCCTCTCCATATGTAATCCAATCACACCTAGAACATATCAAATTTTAAAACATTTAGTTTCAAAAGTTCTAATAGAAGTAATAATTTTTTTAGAATCCCTGTAGTACAGATCTCTAAAAGTAACTGATATTACAAACTCTACAATTATTTATGGTATTAATATACAGAAAATGACAACCTCATCAGATAATTTGGTAGTATAACAAAGAACTTAAAATATTCCACTTATTCAAGAGAAATCTCTAAATATTTCAGTAATTTGGCTCAAGTTCACCTTAAACATTTCTAATTTTGAAACCATGGTCAATAATTTAACTTATTTGTACTTTCTCCATTATAACTATAATTTATTCTATTTCCTAACATTTTGTCCTAATTATATCCCTACAGTTTGTTAAGGGTATCCTTGGATGTGAAGAAACAGCAGCTCATAAAGCCAAAGACTAAAATATTCAATCCTAGTTTAGCTAAGGAGACTCAACGCGAACAACTAGGACTCACAGCTGATGAACAGCTTAGCACCAAATATCCTAAAGATGACGGCAAATGAGAAGCTTGGTCTTTCTGACCATTCCATTCCCAATGTAAAGGTCTGTGCAATAGGGACTAGGATCTCACTAATAGCTGTCAGTACATTTAAACAGGTGTTCTCATTCATTTTAGTTTAACATACACAGTAAGAAGGCTTTGGCACTCCATCTGATAACGTATGTGCAATGCTAAGATCCTCAAGTTCCATGGGGAAAAAGGAAAAATTTAAGTCAATTTGTTATTTAATTCATGAATTGCTCATCTTCAGAATTCTATTAAATGAGGGATGCTTGTACAAGGGAAGTGTTGTTATACATCTAGTTGTATTTATAGCACACTCTTAAATTTTATAAAGGAAAACATCAAACACATTATCGCAAGAAAACATTTAAACACAGTAAACTGCATGTGCTTACTCAAGATGCTATTTTGGGGGTAAAGGTTTAATTTAGCAGACTCTGATTCAAAATGTAAAATGAAGCCATTAGCATGTTATTTATTCTAATTATATTCAATTTTAAAGTAACAAACCAACAACATAAAATTGAAATGTAAATATAGCATATTCAAGAGGGATTTCCTGGGACTATTTATGACCATATTTCTATAAAAATATTTACTACACATGTGATTTGGAAGCAGTTCCTCACAATCGTGTGGTAACCACCACAGCAATTAATAAATTTGGAATCATTTATTTTCAAGATACCCATAATACTTTGTGATTTAAAAGAAACTTTCATAGACAATGTAGTTAAATGTAAATAATAAGCATTATATAGTGCAAGATAGTAATTTTTTTATTTAAAAATTTTTAATAACGTTATTTTTGAGACAGAGACAGAGCATGAATGGGGGAGGGTCAGAGAGAGGGAGACACAGAATCTGAAACAGACTCCAGGCTCTGAGCTGTCAGCACAGAGCCCGACACAGGGCTCGAACTCACGGACCGTGAGATCATGACCTGAGCCGAAGTCGGCCGCTTAACCGACTGAGCCACCCAGGTGCCCCACAAGATAGTAATTTTTAAACTGCATTGGCCAAAATATCACAATGCCAGAAGGAAACTCATTAGGTTATTTCTTAAGTTATTATTAATGGAAAGCTTAATCTGAGTCTATTTTATCACTTCCAAAACTATCAGAAGGAAAGATACCTCTAGGCTATAGCAAATAATGTCTACAATCCTGAAAAAGGAAAAAAAAACCAAACCACTAATCTGAAAGAATTGTGTCTAGTATAGTCAACATTCAACACATAAGTTAAAACTGGTAACCAAAATGCCAAGCACTACAGAATATCTTCACCTAAGTGGGCTTTCCTTTTTCCTGAATTTGCCAATGATTATTCCTTCGGACTAGAGAGATACTTGTTCCTTCTAACATTTCATCTGGCTAATAATAGCTCTAGTACAATCTAGTGAATAAAGTTCTATCTCACAAAAGAGCTGAGGCAATAAACTACATTGGATACCAAAGGTTTAGGAAAGAGAATCCTTCAGATGCTGGTAAAACAAACATTACCCAGTTGAAATTGCAAGTTTAAAGAATAGAACACCCTTGACAGAATTGTTTCTATTTTTATATCTTGATAAGTAAAGTAAAATCAATGGGATGAAACTAAACATTTTAAGTATCTTATGATTATTTAAGAATAATCTTATGATTATTTAAGTATCTTATGATTATTTAAGAATGCCTTTTTATTTACACTGTTACTATGAGAGTATATATTAGAATGTTATTCACATATCACATTCAGAATTCAAAAAAAAATTTTAAGTTTTAAGGATGTTAGACATACATATTGCTCTGTAATTTTGCTATAGCAATTTAAACCAAATTTAAGTACTGCAGATATATGCACACTATTCTAAACTATCTCATTCTTTCAAATCAAGTCATAGAACCTAGTTCTTCCGTGTCTGAATTTTTCTAGATCAATATCTAAACTGTTATCAATTAAAGTAAAATCATTACATTAATAATTTTCAGGTAAGAATACAACGTCTGCCAAGAAGCATCTAAATATTCTTGAATTCATGAATAAATTCTATCATTTTAAAGCAAAATAATATTTTCTTTTAAAGAACAGTCTCTCCTGACTCCAGACAGCACTTTGCGATGATCCTAAAATAACAATCTAGGGGCGCCGAGTGGCTCAGCTAGTTGAGCATCCAACTCTTGATTTCAGCTCAGGTTATGATCCTAAGGTCATGGGATCAAGCCCCACATTGGGCTCTGCACTAAACATGAAGCCTGCTTAAGATTCTCTCTCCCTCTGTCCCTCTCTCCTGCTCACACACACTCTAAAATTAAAATATTATAATAATAATAAATTAAGAAGACAATAAACTTCTCTCCCTTTTCTGAATACACCAAACCAACTCTCTTATGCTTCTACTCCTTTGTGCCTTCTGCCTCTACCCAAAATGCAGCTCCATCCTCTTCTTCCTCTAGTAAAATTGCTCACACCATGAGACCCAGGTTATCTCCATGGCTTTCCAATGGTCAACAAGCATATAGTCATTGTTATGATTCTACAGCCCTGTGCTCATAATGCTGTTAGCATTCTTCACACTCCGCCACAATGATCAGTTTAAGTATTTTTTTCTCTTTTACTAGATTTGGATCTGAAAAAATGGATTATGCCTTATTTATTTTTGTATCCCCAAATCTAGCACTAAGGCTAGGCACATTGACTGAGTAAAAAATAAGTAAACAAGCAAACAAATGATTAGTAAATCTTTGTAATTCAGTAGCTATAGCACAGTACTACAATACAACTTACAGAAATTTAATATTTTGTATGCTACCTCAAAATCCACTGAATTAGATAATTTCGTGATTTAGAAGAATATTTAGAAAAAAATAAACTATTAACATAATGAATAAAAAGTAAATAATAAAAGCAAAACATTGATTAATACACATTTTAAACCATGTCTTCACATTTAACCATTTCAAACATTCCGAAGCTGAGGCATCATTGTATTTCATATAGTAACAAAACCACCAAGCACATCAAACTAATTTTCCTAATATCCTTTTATCTAAGTCTAGTCATAGAGGATAGTTTTACTACCTAATTTGGATTAATATAGACAGTATTTTAAATTTTGTAAATCAAAATTTTTTAAGGTTCATTAGGCTTTTGGCAGTCACTGACAATCTATAAAGTGATCTGGAGGCTGGTGGTTTGACTCTAAGGTTCATTCAACAACAGTCTGAAGCTTCCCCAGCACTTGCTGGTTTTCCCGACTTGTTAAGGAAATTAATAATGTATTATTGGATATATTTAAACATAAAGTACTTTGTTTTATTATTAAAACAATTATGATAAATCTTTGTTGAAATTTACCTTCAATTAGTAGTTTGCCTATGCACAAAAATAATAGACTATGAATGCCAAAAGCTTAAGAAATACTTTAATTTTTTAAATGTTTATTTACTTTTGAGAGAAAGAGAGGGAAAGAGCGAGAGAGAGAGAGAGAGAGAGAGAGAGGCGTGGGGGTGGGGGGGGGGGGGCAGAGAGAGGGAGACAAAGAATCTGAAGCAGGCTCCAGGCTCTGAGCCATCAGCATAGAGCCTAACATGGGGCTCGAACTCACAAACAGCAAGATCATGACCTGAGCTGAAGTGGGATGCTTAACTGACTGAGCCACCCAGGTGCCCCAAGAAATACTTTTTAATTGGCCCAGAAAATTTGCTGCTTCTAAAGTGATTTACTTGTATTTTCTTATAGTTACAATAAAGATTATCTAGCTTTAACTACGTACAAGTGGAAGTTGAAAAACCTATACAGAGAACACCAGTGAGAACTTAGAACAAAAATCAGCATAAAGGAGTTAACACTTTCAAATACCAAGAAACTTGCCATGCATTTTATAGGAATTCTTTACTCCAGACCCTATCTAATTATTTGTGGTCTTAAGCTATTCATTTATAAGTTGGTTAAAGTAACCAGTAAACACTCCTTTGGGGCATATCATTTGTAATAGTGATTTGTTAGTCTGCTGCCTCCCAGTATTGGTCTGACCCTGAATTTATAATTAGGCTGCATAATGTGGATACAGAATGGTGGTTCACCATCTCACTTTATGAAATGGTATGGACATATAAAATGAAATAGTTTAATTAAATGAATTGAGAATGCTGGTTTCACATATATAGCTTTAAAACATTATATTTAGCAACATCATATACGTATTCAAAAAGCTTGGTCTCCCATCCAAGTACTAACCAGGCCCGACCCTGCTTAGCTTCCGAGATCAGACAAGATCGGGCGCGTTCAGGGTGGTATGGCCGTAGACAAAGCTTGGTAGCTACAATTCTACAAATAACCTAGGAAACAGATATCATACTTCCCTGTATAAACATATTATTTCTCATTTATTCATAATTCAACGTACAGTTACTTACTTCTAATTGGGAGTACAAGGGTGACCTAAACAGATAAATGTTTTCTTTACCTCTTGGAGCTTAAAGTTTAGAGAATGGAAGAGACAAGTATTAATAATCAATTATAATGTAAGTAAACGCTATATAAAGGAAAAGTATAATTTATATAGATTTTAAAATAATATTTCATTCTTCTTCCTCCAAATCTTATGGAATAATATTCTTATATATTGCTTTCAGGCTTTACTCTGAAGCAACTCCAGCTTATGGTTTGTAGTCACAGATTTCCCCAGAGGAAAATTCTGAAAATAACACCTAGTAATGTGGTGCAATGTTCACAGTGGTATTCAATATGCACTGTGAGTACTAAATAATTATTAGCCATTAATGAAAATTCACAAGTAACTAAAACATGAGATTGTATTTCTTCCTAGACAAATAATGCATTGCTCAATGAATCTAAGACATTAATCAAGACCTGAAATTATAAAACTTGGCTACTGACTTCTAGGAAATCATTCTAAAGAAATAATTAGGTAATTGTATAAAAATATAAGTAGAAAAACATTTAATGCAGCATTACCTGCAAGAGGAAAGAAGGAAAAGGAAGGAAGGAAGGAAGGAAGGAAGGAAGGAAGGAAGGAAGGAAGGAAGGAAGGAGAAAAAAAAACAGCTGAACAGCCAAACATAGAATATTGGCTAAATTAATTGGGATTTATCCACACAACAGAATACTAGGCAGTCATTAGAAATTTATACACACATGCACGGATAAGTAAAGATGACTATGATAACTGCAAGTAAAGTAGATTTTTAAAAATCATCTGAGTAGGGGTGCCTGGGTGGCTCAGTTGGTTGGGTGTCAGACTCTTGATTTCCACTAGGTCAGGTCATGATTCATGGTTCCTGAAATCAAGCCCCTAGTCGGGCTCTGAGCTGACAGCATGGAGTCTGCTTGGCATTCTCTCTCCCTTGCTTTCTGCCCCTCTGCTGCTTGCACTAGCTCGTGCCTGCACACGCTCTCTCTCAAAAGAAATAAACATTGAAAAAAAATCATCTGAATGGTATGATGCATTTGGGAAAAAATTAAATTTTTAAAATTCTAACTGTATATGTATACAAATGTTCACATAAAAATTTCAAAAAACAAACACCAAAACATTAACAACAGTTATCTTTAAAACAATTCTTACTTTTATCCAAAAACTTGTGTTGTCTCCAAGTTTCTATAAAATTTTTTACAATCAGAAAAAAAAACTGATTTCCACTTTGATTAAAAAAAAAAAAATCTGAGGGCACCTGGATGGCCCAGTCAGTTAAGCGTCTACTCTTGATTTAAGCTCAGGTCATGATCTCATGGTTTGTGGGATCCAGCCCCACGTCAGGCTCTGAGCTGACAGGGTGGGGCCTGCTTGGGATTCTCTCTCTCCCTCTCCCTCTCTTTCAAAAAATAAACAAACATTAAAAAAATCTGTTCCTACCCACCAAATACCAATAAAACCTGGCTATTTATGTCAAGTAGTTTGTAAGCAACCTTGCAATCAGATCATATTTAGGTTGTGATAACTAGGTGCTATCAGACTGAATTAGATAGAAACAATATAGTTAAAACGTCAGACGCTGGAGTTAGGCAAAACTGGATTTGCCTAACCATAGTTAAATCTATATAATGTCAAGTAATGTTTTGGTTTTGTGGGGTATTTTTTTTAAGTTTTCTACACCTTGGATTCCTCATCTGTAAAACAGAAGTACTATTAGCACCTACTTCATAAGAGTTGTTGTGACCAGTAAGATAATATCTACAAAGCATTCAGAATAATGCCCCAGTTTATATTAAGCATACACACACACACCCCTACATAATAAAGTTTAAAAGTTAGTTTCTGCATGATCCCCAAACACTAAAATTGGGTGGACTAAGCACTCTGATATATTTTCTATCTCCTAAACATTTTTAATAACTTTCCCAGTTGTCTAAATGATTTAAGTAGCAAATTCTTCTTCCAATGTTTTATTACACGTTCAATGTGGGGGGGGGGATCAGTTTTACATACGTACATAAAGGGAAAAGTAAAAATCCTTCTCCTTACTTTCTTCCCCAGTCTGACATCATTTCTTTCAATGTTACGCCTGTGTCTGATTCATTGGGTGGCTTAATTTTCCCAAATGGGATCAAACTGAACATACTGACCTGCACGTTATCTAATATAATATATCATGGACAACTTTCAATATCATTCTTTTTATTGCTGGATAGTATTCCATTGTATATCATTATTTAAACACTTCCCTGCTAAAGACCATTTATATTGTTTCCAACTTTTCAGTAAGGTAAACAATGCTGCAATGTACATCCACAAACATGTATCTTCTAGAAACCGCAAATATTTTTTTAAGTTGATTTACTTATTTTGAGAGGGAGCAAGAGCAAGGAAGGGGCAGAGAGAGGGGGAAAGAAAGAATCCCCAGCAGGCTCCACACTGTCAGTGTAGAGCCTGATGCAGGGCTTGAACTTACAAACCATAAGATCGTGACTCTAGCTGAGGTCAGATGTTTAACCAACTGAGCCACGCAGGTGCCCCGAAACTGCAAATATTTTTATGAAATTGAGTCTTGGACGTGGATTGTTAGCTTCTTGACTTATTATTCCCTAAAGAACAGAATCTGGGGCAAATCTTCCAAACTAAGGAATTCTTAGGAGGTAAAATCTTAGGATATGAAGAATAAGAAGGAAAAGGAAGTGAGACAGGTAAGGAAGAAAAGCAAATAAAAGATGATATTGTTATTGAGCTGGCTTCACTGACCTAGGTAACAGAGGATGTCTTCTTGTCAGGCTAAATGGACATACTGTCTCAGAACAGGCAAAAAAGAAAGGAAGAAAGGAAAAGCTATGTAACTGTCAGTTCCATCCCATTTCCTGTCTCTACCCGTTCAAACTTTGCCCCCTGAACTTCTTGGCTTTCAAATAGCTGCTGGGCAATAGCTTCTACCGCACATACCCTACCTGATCACCTGAACCTGGAGGAAGCAGAAAGAATCAAAGCCTCTTTGAGTCTGGTTGGGTAGGAAATCCTGCTGAAGGTGGTCCTCATACCAAAAGAAGCTAAGTGGGCAGGCAAGTGGTTTTAGGAGGCAAAGAAATCATCTCCTAGAAGACTGCTGCCAATTTACACTCCACTAAAAGTGCATGCCTGTGCTGACTGCCCCATGCCCTGCCAAAGGGGCTTCTAATTCAATCTATCAGAAGAAAAGTAGCACACAATGTTTTATCTTACATTTCTCGACTATTAGCGAGATCAAGCATCTTTCACTATTTCTTCTGGGAATGGCTTATTCCTTTAAATTCCAGGTGCCATTTCTCACCATTCTATTTCAAGACTGTAATTAAACTACAGGATTTTGTCACTCTCAGTGCTACCCTATTCCCTAAAATTACTCTGGGTTACTATAAATCAGATACTTAAGACCAGCAGCTAGCTTAAATATGGTAACATAAAATATCTTCGCTGGTTATTCTGTCCATAGCTGTAACAGAAGAGGACAAGGCAAAAACACAACAACTTCCTTATCCCCAGTTTCCATAATCACATTTTGTACCATTTAGGGAAACTTGGATATATAAAAAAAAGTTTGCATTTCCATCCAGTTTCCATATGTCCTTGAGCTCTGGCCTGAATGCTTAAGTTATCAGTCAGAACAATGACTCCAGCTTGCCATCATCATTGTTTCTAAACCAATCAAACTTCATTGCCAGTGTCTAGTTCAAATTTCCTTTTATCACTGTAGGGTTTTGATCATAAGATAAGCATCCCCAACATAGAAGTTTTTTCCATACAAACACAGGTACAAAGAAATTCAGACCCCAATTTGTGATAACATCTCTTTTTCCTCTCATCACCATTTTCCCTTTCAAAAATTATCCTGATTGTGTTTTTTTTTTCTTAATTTCTGCATTGTACCCAAGGGTCAATCCATTACCCCACTCTCTCCCTTTTCATCTCTGCCATACTCTAAAAATTGAAAGACCAACAAACATGGAAGCTTTGACTATAAAGCTGAAAGTTAGTTATATTTTTGCTCTCAAGTTAGGAACTGTGCCTGGAATACTTGGAAGAAGATCTTACTTCTCATGCACTGTGATGTGAATAAACAGCACTGCCTCTAGAAGAGGGGTACTCTATAGTGAGAATGAAAACAATGTTGTTTTCAGACGGTGTTTCAAATCCAAGCCTTTTTAAAAAATTATAGTTGACATATAATGTTATATTAGTTTCAGGTGTACAACATAGTGTTTTGATAATCCTATACATTACTCAATGCTCACCATAAGTATAGTCCCCATCGGTCACCATACTTTATTATGATATTACTGACTATATTTCCTATGCTGTATTTTATATTTCTAGGACTTATTTATTATATAACTGCAAATTTATACCTCTTAATCATTACCCCTTCACCTATTTCAGCCATCTCCCACCCTCCCTCTGGCAACCACCAATTTGTTCTCTGTATGAGTTTGTTTCTGTTTTGTTTGTTCATTTTGTTTTTTAGATTCCACATATAAAATCATATGGTACTTGTCCTTCTTTAATTTATTTCACTTAACACCATACCCTCTAGATCCATCCATGTTGTCACAGATGGGAAGACCTCATTCTTTTTCATGGCTGAGTAGTATTTTATTGTTTATGTATACACATACGCACACACACACACACACACACACCCCACACCCTCCTTATCGATTAATCTATTGTTTCTCTTCAGATCACAAACATCTTTTGTCTTTTTCTTTAAAATGAAGATATTTATTTTCAACTTGGTTAATAAACTCTAATTCACAAAGCTGACAGATTGGATATATACAGAGAAAAACTATATTTTCCAACTCTGCATAAAAAGGACAGGACTTAGACTTAACTAAATCAGTCCTATACTATTCAAGGTTTGCAGTCACAAAAAGGAAAGACATGAATTAACTTTTCCCTCAAATAATTCCTCTGTAATTTCAACTTGGTCATTTATTCAACATAGTCTACCATGTGCTACATTTTCACTCACAAACCTCAGCAACAGTAACACCGATTTTATTTTTAGTACCATATTAATATAATTCTTGCATCTGTTAAAACTACAGTTGGTATAAAATAATTTGTATTTGTATTACATTCTAGAGTTTACAAACATATACATATATAATCTCAATGAATTATAATCTTCCTTCACACCTTTAAAATGACAATATACTACAAAGCGGCATAAGTAAATCATATCAAATGTTATGATATCAAATATCATATTAAAATAAGATTTTAACAATAAAAGACCAATACAAGTATAAAGAAATTAACATGCCATTCCCTTTTTACTTGCTCCAAGACAATTCCATATTAGCACGGTTGGTTCATTTTCCCAATTTAAGCTTTTAAAAAATACACACTAAATTTCCCTATATTGTATTTCAATCAATTGCCTAAGCTGAGACTACAATGTCATAAATAAAGTACCTGATCATAAATTTCTCAAAAGACATAAAATCAAAGACACCCAACACCTACAAATTAAATGCAAACACAAACAATGAAAAAGAGTTATATAATTTTCAAGCTGATCAGTTAGTTAACCAGTCTATTCTGAACCGACTTAGTCTTCGTCTTTTCTGTACTGATATTAAGATTATAACCATGCACCAAAATCATCTTGGTCTAGTCTTTTCATTTCATGTTTTCTTATAAATTATGGAGCTATGGGAAAAAAGTCAATCACCTTTCAGATGTTTGGCTGCAAAAGCACTTCTTAGAATAGCAATGATATGAATTATTTAAATACAGGACTCTCCATGAAATGAAGGCTATCTGTAAAACAGCATACACTTAAACTAGGGAATATATTACAATATTTCAAATACCTAGAAGATCTCAAGCCCCCTATGCTTCTATATTTGCACAGCTGATGAAGAACTCCAATATACAGAAATTAAAAAAGCAAAACAAAAAAAGGCCTAAAAAAAGCAGGAACATAGCTTTTACTTTTTCATACAAATACTACATCCATAACATCTTATCATATCCAGGCATTAAGAGGCCATTTTATTTGTGTTCACTGTAAAATATATTTGTACGAATATATAAAGTTAAGTTGAACTGATTTTTTAAAATGTTATTTTGAGAGAGAGATGGGCATGTGCACATGTGCACAAACGGGGGAGGGGCAGAGAGAGGGAGAGAGAGAATCCCAAGCAGGCTCCAAACTGTCAGTGCAGAACCCAATGGAGGGCTCAATCTCTCAAACCATGAGCTGAAATAGAACTGGATGCTCAAATGACTGAGTCTCTCAGGAGCCCCAAGTTGACATGATTTTTATGTACATGATTGAAGTGACATTTAAAACCAAATGCCATTGCGTGGAGATGGATAAAAATGTTTAACTACTCAATTTTTTATTCAACCTATTTCTTAAAAGTGTTATCTGAATAGAAGTACATTCTAAGTTTTCCCATATTTCAGAGCTTTTTGCATTAACTTATAGAAATAACATAAACAGAAATTTGCAATTTAAGAATTATTGTCCTGTTCATTTTGCAACTGATATTTTCTTATTCCAACATGATACAAGTAATTAAAAGTTAATCTGTCATCTTGTAAGGAAGGAGGTAATTGACACTTCATTCTTTTCCAACAAGCATAAGGTAATAAAAAGGCTACAGATTTTATCTAAGCATAAGAATGATCAAAGAAAAAATAAGTGTGGTTGGTATAACAAGTTGTTGAATATACATGGTTTTCAGCCTCAGCAGAGGTTTATATCAATGTGTTTCTTCAAAAACCTCTTTCACACAGGCATGCATACACATGCACACATATCTGTACATACAGAAAATGTTTACATCTCTAAGTACTAAAGTTGTGCACTTAATTATATCTGATGTGCTGAAATTTTAGCAATTTATATAGAAATAGGACAAGGCCTGATCTGAGGGGTTCCAACTAATGTCAAACTCATCCTTTAAGCTAACATATGCTCTGCTGGGGTTATCTGGGTACAAAATATGTTAACTCTTCCATTACTGCATTACTCAGGGTTGGTTCATCTGGGTAGATGACACCTGGCAAAAAGCCAGAGTAGGAAATGCTCACACCTTACTGATAGACCAAGACTGTCTCAGTATCAGAAGGTGACAGCATCAAGTACAGACTCAGCTGAAGCACCCCACCAGGCATCCCTGGAAACTCTGGATACAGCCAAAAGAGGTTACTTGTTGGACTAATGGACTAATGGGAAATATCCCCATTTAAATTTCCCTGGGACATACTACAAAGTGCGTGTGTAGGTGTGTAGGGGTGTGTGTGTGTGTGTGTGTGTGTGTGTGTAAAATCGATAATTGTAAAAATCATAAAATCTTCTATTTTTTAAGTCATACCTATGACACAATAATTGAATTGGATGACTTCGTGATTTTACACTGATCAACAGAAATGCTAGAGGAAGAAGGTAAAAATAAGTAATCTTGAGTTTGCCGAGAAAATCACATTCCAAAGTAGATCATTTCTTTTAAAACTTCAGAAGATGACAAATAATTAATCATTATTATTATAAGATTTCAGCGGGATTACATCATTAGTTTACACTAAGTAATGCAGCCTGAAAAGGCTCAATAAATCACCCCTAGTTTTACAACACAAATAGATCTGAAAAGAAAACAAAGACTATAGCGCTTGGAAATACAGAAACCTAGTACAGTACTAGAGTAATTGATCCAGAATAATTCCATAGAATAAAGCATATACAAGAGAAACGCTCTGTGACTAGAAAAATTAATTCATAGAAAGGACACAAAGATTAAAGTAGTGATAAAAAGGATTTAGCCAGCTATTGTACAAATATCAGACTTTTAAACATTCAATCTTTCAACATGTAAAACTTGTGCACATGACCCAAATTTGGGGGGATGGGAAGGGAAATCAACTTTAAAATTTATCCATCTAGGTTACCAGAGGGGATGTGTAAAGTAGGTGAAGGGGATTAAGAGTACACATATCTTGATGAGCAAAGAGTAATATATGGAGCTGCTGAATCACTACACTGTACACCTGAAGCTAATAAAACACTGTATGTTAACTGCACTGGAATTAAAATTAAATTGAAAAAAATTATCCATCTAGGTTTATAAAATTTTGATATCCAAAACAATGTTCAGAATTTTAAAAACATTAAATAGGGGACAATTACAAGCATTTTTTTTTTAAGTAAGCAATACAAATAGGATTATTTGGGATGCAATGTTAACACTATATGTAAACACAACTTTGCTATTTTTTAGGTTTTAATACATCTCATTTCTTAATAATACCCTCAAACTGCTCTGCTACAATTACTGATATTGAATGCTAAATGACAGCAAGTAATATGAAGGAAATTTAAAAGACATGTATACATACACACAAGAAACTAACAAACCATCACCACCGAAGTAGAAGTTCTAGATTCACTTAATCAAAATATTTCTTATAATCTTATACCTGTTTTAAGAGATTAATACCTACATTGATATCAGTTTATACATACATATACAGTTGTTCTTACTTACAAGGTTAAAACTCTGAAATTATAATATTCAGTCCATATTAAGATTTCTCCTCAGAGGCACCTGGGTGGCTCAGTAGGTTAAGTGTCTGACTTCGGCTCAGGTCATGATCTCATTCATAGCTTGTGAGTTTGAGCTCTGCATCGGGCTCTGTGCTGACAGCTCAAAGCCTGGAGCCTGCTTTGGATTCTGTGTCTCCCTCTCTCTCTGCCCCTATCCCACTTGCACTCTGTCTCTGTCTCAAAAAGAAATAAACATTTTAAAAAAATTTAAAAAAAAAAGATTTCTCCTCACTGTAAATCTACATTTTTTTTAATGTTTATTTCTTTTTGAGAGAGAGACAGACAGAGCATGAATGGGGAGGGTCAGAGAGAGAGGAAGACACAGAATCTGAAACAGGCTCCAGGCTCTGAGCTGCCAGCACAGAGCCCTACGCAAGGCTCAAACTCACAAACCGTGAAATCATGACCTAAGCCAAAGTTGGATGTTTAACCAACTAAGCCACCCAGGAGCCCCTCTCCTCACTGTAAATCTAACATTAAATACTTCTAAATATTTTCAAACACTGTGAATTCTTACCTAAAACATTATAAAGACTTCAATTTCAGAACAAAGAGGATACTTTTCAGTTATTTTACAATTTCTGATTTATTAATGATTCTGTCAATATTCACTTATATCCAGTGTAAATACAAGGAGTAACACTATGTTGTCAAGAAAGAATTAAAGCTATAAAGCCATACTGAAACAAATCTGTTGTATATTTCTCTTTTGAAAGTTATAAAATATGAAGTTATTAGACTGGCTTAAAATACAGGAGAAATCTATAACAATTATACATTAAGTTTGAAATATACAATTTTGCTGACTTTTGTATCATTATGTTTTTAAAATAAATGGGGAACAAAAATTATCTTCCTTCACTGGGTTTCAAATCCAAATTAACAGATTTTTCAAGCCCTAAATTTAAAAAAGCCCTGTGTCAAAACTACTGTATGATGGGAAAATGCTATGGTAAAACCTAAGTATATGTTAACAAGAGTAGGTGGGACACGTCTCATTAAAAAAACAAAACAAAACAAAAAACACAAAAAAACTTCTCTAAATATATTTTCCTTTTACTTAATTTAAAATTATAGACTAAGAATTCCACTAATTTTTTTCAAATATATGAAATATTTAACCTAATGAGAAATTGAAAAACTGGAAGATGACAACATTTATTTATTATGTCCACGTACTTCAAGAAGAAATATCAAAGCAAATACACATTATATAGCAGTATCTGGTTCCAGTGCAATCCATTCCCACCAATGTCAATGAAAACATTAGAAGTTTATCCCAAGGTAATTTTGCATGAGATCTATGATGAAAAACTAGTGTTATTTAAAGACAGAATGTTAGTCCTAAAACCATTCATGCATTTTAAGTTATGTCACTAAATTATTTTTTTAACAAAGAATCAACGTGTCACTCAATTCTGCATACACACACATACAGGCATATGCACACCACTTCTTCCTTTCTTCAATTGGCAAATATAATAGGAGAGGACAAGTAAATGCAAGAAGGAATGTGAAAATACCCAATGAATACATCAGATGATTATCCTGTTTGTCAATTCTCCCCTGAAACTAACCAAAACATTATACATTTTTTAACCACAAATGGGGACCACTAGATTAAAATGGCAAATGCAAACACACACATACACGCATGCACACAAGTATTACGAATTCTACAGCTCCATATTGTACCACCCTTTATAAAATCAGTAGGGTAGACCGTTTTATGTTTTTACTAATACACCATGCTTCTCTGTATCAGAAATTACCTGTACACGGAAGCTAATCAATTTGACCCTAAGTATATTCAATATTTGTTTCTAATAACAAAACATATTATAATAGAGTTCTACTCTTAGAACAAATGGTTTTCCGGTAGAAAAAATAATCTATAATCTGGAAACTAGATAAAATGCATTTTCAATTACTAATTCCTAACTAATACACTTAAGTTGTTTTTTAATTAAAATAAATCTGAAGGGCACCTGGGTGGCTCAGTCGGTTGGGCATCCAACTCTTCTTGATTTCGGCCCAAGTCGTGATCTCACAAACATGAGACTGAGCCCCGCATTGGGCTCTACACTACACGTGGAGCCTACCTGAGATTCTCTCTCTTTCTCTCTCTCTCTCTCCCCTTCTTCTCCCCAACTTGCACTCTCTCTCTAAAATAAAAAAATAAAATAAATCTGAAATAATAACCCACTCCAAAAAAACTATTTCTAGACTATTTCTTCTGCCTAAGTCTTTAATATCATAATTGAATTATGTCTAGTCAAATGTGTAATTGCTTTACTCACAAATAAATATATCCTATTCTACTGCACAAAGAAAAGTCTTAAGAATTCTTCTGTAAAAGAAAATTTTAATTACACAAGATACTAATTTTCTAATAAATTTAATTACCAAATGAAATTTATATCGCTTATTTTCCTTATATGAATTAAATAGGAAAATAAAATCCTTTCTCATTTTTAGTTCTCATCTACTATTCCAAGGCTACATTTTTGGATGTAAAAATAAAAGATGTTCTTTATTGAAACTATATCCTTATTTTTCATCGAAACATTACATTTTGATATATTAAATAGAGATAAAAAAATTTTAAATTTCTAACCCTACAGTTACTATAATGTGTGTCTATAAGGGAAACAAAAACACAAAATAAGCACAAAATAAGTCTATTAACATTCACAGGAAATCACAGTAACTTTAAACTGTGAAACACTGCCCTCTACAGTCCACTGAATTAAAAGACAATTCAATTTATCTACATCACCATTCAATCCAGCCAAGGAATTCTGGACATTCCTGCCTTGTTTTTGTAGCAAGATTCTTCTACACTACATAAAGCTCTTTTTAAAAATAGGTTTATCCTAGGGGCACCTGGGTGGCTCAGTCGGTTAAGCGTCCCACTTCAGCGCAGGTCATGATCTCACAGTTCATGAGTTCAAGCCCTGTGTTGGGCTCTGTGCTGACAGCTCAGAGCCTGGAGCCTGCTTCACATTCTGTGTCTCCCTCTCTCTCTGCCCCTTCCCTGCTCATGCTGTGTCTGTCTCAAAAATAAATAACCATTAAAAAAAATAGGTTTATCCTAGATAAATGCCTATTTCAAATATTCTTCAATTTTAAAGTTTCTCCTCTCTGGCTCACCCAAAACTACATGTGCAGTTAAACAGGCATTAACTTTCATGTTCCTGCATAAGGAATACACTACTTAAGCCAATTAAAATCTAACCCAATCAATCCATATACAACGTACCTGAGAAAACATGAACACAAGCCATATAAAGAGGAATAAAGACACTGCATTCAGAATTCAATGTATACAACGTCTTAACTCAATTTCCTATTACCTTGGCACTATTATAATTGGGAAAGCTATACAAAGCAAAACAACCCTTCCCGCAGCATCACACATGACACAACTGCCAGATCATTTCAATTCAACATTTACTGATCCTCTTCTGTTTCAGATACTGTCCTGCTACAAGGAATATAAATATAATCTTAATTTTGGGTAAATTTGTAATATAATAGAAAAGAAAGAAAAATTAAATTCAAAGTGCTAAGCACAAGGGTGCTTGGGTGGATCAGTCGGTTAAGCATCTGACTCTTGATTTCAGCTCAGGTCATGATCTCTCGGCTCCTGAGTCTGAGCCCTGCTGTGCTGATGGCGTGGAACCTGCTTGGGATTCCTGTGTAAATAGGACCTACACACCTCTGTAAACCATAATCCCCACAACTGTGTATAAATTCCAACCCACTTCATTCTTTTATGTTAATGGCCTTGTCTCTGCAGGCATTTCTCTTTTTTTTTTCTTTTTTGTAACCTTGGTCTAAAAAGCTGTAATCAGGATCATAGAAAAGGTCAGAGCTAAAAAATACATTTATAATCAACATAGATTATACTTAAAACGGCAAGAATGGTAGGGAGAAACATCAACATAAGCTGAATCCTTGGGCAAAACAGTATTTAATCATGCAGACTTCATGCTTTATGAATATTTCTATCAAGTCAAAAATGGCCTTTACCACATTCACAACTTCATTCAAAATTCACTTTCCCTGTGTGTTCCCTTCAGCAACACTGTTAGTCCTTAACCATAAATGATGAGTTTTCTATTTATCTCAAGGTAGTTTTTTTCAGGAGTTAAAATAACACCATGCATATCTCATGCTCTATAAATGCTGCTGAATTAAATAAAGCAATCCCCCTAATACTGAGTGTAAGTTATGCCCTGGAACTTGAAGCAACAGGAGAGGAGCCAGAAAAGGGTTAGAAATACCTCCTATGAGACAAATGTAAAAAGATTAGAGTTATTTGAGAAAGAAGAAATAATCTAAAAACTATTTACTAGATTCGTTCTATGGCATTGCCCAGTGGGCAGCATGGCCAGGATACATAGATGAACCCAGCATGGTCCTAGGCTTTCAGGAGCCTGTGGGCTAGACGTATTATCATCAAGAAAGGTTAGATAAGGCTCTTTCTAATGTGAGAGTTTTAACATATGAGAGACTGTAGCCTAAAGAATGATTCTCTAGCATAAGGCAGCCAATGTGCCTTTCATTAAGCACATTAAACTGAATTGGTACCCAATTCAATACCAGTAAGTAACAGTCAAAAAAAGTTAAATCTGAATGATGAGAAAAAGATCAAAGATAAATTTTTGGCAAAAGTAAACATATCTGCCCAGTACTTTTTAATGTAAATTTTAAAAGTTATGACTACATTTATAGGTAAATATACTTACTTCTTTAGATTTATTTATTTTTGAGAGACAGAGACAGAGAGAGAGAGAGAGCGCAAGCAGGAAAGGGACTGAGAGAGCGAGAGCGAGAGAATCCCAAGCAGGGTCCACACTGTCAGCGTAGAGCCTGATGCAGGGCTCAAACCCATGAACCGTGAGATCATGGGTAAGTATATTTATACATATGAATTTATGTACTCTGTTGTTCAATTGATAGGTAGGACGATGCTATAAAAACCACAGATGAATATAGCAAGTTTTACAAAAGGCTAGATGGCTACTGGACAGCTAGATAACCACTTATTTGGCTATCAGAACAAAAGAGAATGGAGTATCAGTTCTCTCATTTATGCTACTTATCTTCATGTACAATACACGAATATAATACAACAGACACTAGTCTAAAAGTCATCACACTAGTAAGGTAAAGAGAAATAAAGTTATTAACAAGATCCCAAGTAAACATAAAAGTTTTAAAAATCTAAGGAGTCAAAAATAAATAAATAAAGAGCAAGAGACTAGATGGTGAGAACCAAGGTATTAACGATACCACTGAAACATACTGAAAGCCTTAGAAATTCCTAAGAGCTGGGGCGCCTGGGTGGCTCAGCTGGTTAAGTGTCCAACTTCAGCTCAGGTCATGATCTCACCATTCCCGACTTCAAGCCCCGCTTAGGGCTCTGTGCTGACAGCTCAGAGCCTGGAGCCTGTTTCAGATTCTGTCTGTCTGTCTCTGTCTCTCTCTGTCTCTCTCTCTCTCTCTCTCTCTCTCTCTCTCTCTCTGCTCCTCCCCTGCCTGTGCTCTGTCCTCTCTCTCAAAAATAAATAAACATTTAAAAAATTAAAAAAATAAAATAAAATAAATTCTTAAGAGTAAAATCTCATCTTATTCATAGTGAACTTTGCTCCCTCTGGTGGCCACAAGAGGTTTTACTAGAGTAGGCATGGAGGTAGAGAGCAAATACCACTGCAGGAACTGTCCAGATTAACCTCCAACTATATGTCAAATAAATGTTCAACCTATGAAGACCATTTTTTTAAAAGAACGAATTTATAGTTTAGTCTTATAAAGGTATCCATGCATAATTACACAGTCACAAGTGGATAGATACTTCTGGAAAATATAACTGAAAGAGTATATGATGTGTGGGGCAATATAAAGTTTCATTTGATAGTCTTCTACACTGTTTGAATTTTTATTTGCATATGCCTATATTACTTTCAGTAAAACATTACTTTTTGGACAATATAGAAAAACACCCGAACTTTCTCACAAATTTACAATTAATGAGTCTATTCCTCTTATTCAGAGTAAAAGCCATAATCCTTAGGGTAGACTATTCCCTATGCTCCACTCTACCTCTTCCTACTTCTCTGCCCACCTCCCCATCGCCATATATACCATTCAGTCCTTGCAGTTTCAAAAGCACACTAGGCATGATTCTGTCTAAGGTATTTGCACTGGCTGTCCCATCTATACAGAATGCTCTTCCCCAGACAGCTATACGGCTCACTCTTTCACCCCTTCAAATCTATGCTCAATGTCACCTTTTCAGTGAGTCTTCCTTGACCATCATATTTAAAATTGTAATCCCACCTCCTGTACATCCTCTCCCACTTTCTTTTCATAGCATTAATCACCTTCAAATACACTATAATATTTATTTATTTTATTACTTATACTTTATAAGCTCCTTAAGAGGAGGAGAGGTTCTCCTTTTTTCATTGTTATATGCCTGGCACCTAGAGCCATAATTTGCACACAATAAATATACAATTAATGAGAATTAATGGATAATATCAGTAATACCTTAACAAATATCCAAAATAGGACCAAAGGGCTCATTTTATATTTAGTTCAACATGAAACAATAATCTCTTACAGATTAGGATAAAAATTTAATTATATATGCAAAATGCATGATATTAATCTTTTGATAAATGAGATTTACAGAGAGAGCATTGTGTGTGGGGTGTGTATGTGTTTATTTTTGCCTAATACAGGACAAACAGATAACAAGCTCAAATTAAATCATTTTGCTATAGTGCTCAAAAGCCATCATATGGGACTAAAAAACAAAACAGTATCACACTATACACCTTGGAACAAGAATCTTTTCAAAGGAGCTATAAAAATATCAAATATTAGCTAGAAATTATGGAAAAACATTTAATTCTTTAATTTGGAAAATATACTCTTCTAGAACTATTAATATATTTATCAGGCTATAAAAACATATCTTTTTTATCCAGAGTGAGAAATGTATTAAAATTGTTAGAGGACTTACAATTTGGTGTTCCTACTTTATGTCAATGATACCTGTTGAGAAGCAAGGTGGCCACTTCAGAACAGGATTACTGCATGGTTCAGAGCATTCACGTTAAAAAGAATCCTGATCTCCCAAGTGACTAAAGTCAATTAGGTGGCAGTAAGAAAAAGTGACCAGGATACAATTATTCTCCAAATTCACCAAGGTTTTTACAAAATGGTATTGAATATTTGTTAAAACATCAAATTATACACTTAACATTTATACATTTCACTGTATATAAATTTTACCCTAATAAACAAAAACGCCCTGTTAAAAAATAGTGAACTTCAGTTAATAAGCTTGTTTTTCACAGTACTATAGGTTAACAATTCTGAAACTACTTTCTGTGTAGACGAAGTCTGAACAAGTAAGTAAATATATATGAGAATACTGGGAGCTAAGATTGTGTTGGAGAAAGGAGTTACAAGTACAGGAAGAGGGAAGACTAAAATGTACCCAATGTAGTGTTGGGTTGGAATTAGAGGTATGAAAATAAATTTGTGGTTTTTAATATATAAGCACGTAAATATATAAGTATAAATATAGGAAATATGAGAGAGGGTTAGGCAGGTGTGTATGCATACATACACACATATGTCTGTATCTATAGTCTGGGTTAGGTACTATACAAACACATACATGAGTATTGTGTATATGTAGAGGTTAAGTATATACGATGTGTATGTGAATACTGTTTTATCTTTTCAAAGAACCAACTCCTGGTTTCATGTATCTGTTTGTTTGGTTTTTTAAGTTCTTACATCATTTACTTCTGCTCTCATCTTTATTATTCCCTTCCTTCTGCTGGTTTGGGGTTTTGTTTGTTGTTCTTTTTCCAGCTCCTTTAGGTGTAAGGTTAGGTTATTTGAGATTCTTCTTGCTTCTTGAGGTAGGCCTGTATTGCTATAAACTTCCCTCTTAGATCTGCTTTGGAGCATCCCACCCAAAGGTTTTGGACTGTTGTCTTTTGATTTTCATTTGTTTCCAAATTTTTTTTTTTATTTCTCCTTTGACTTCTTGGTTGACCTATCCATTGTTCAGTGGCATGATTTTTAACCTCCATGCATTTGTGGTGTTTCTAGTTTTTTTCTTTTGGTTGATTTCTAATTTCAGCATTGTGGTCAGAAAAGATGCACGGAATGACCTCAATCTTTCTGCATTTTTTGAGACTTATTAGGTGGCCTAATAGGTGATCTATTCTGGAGAAGGTTCCATATGCACCTGAAAAGAAAGTGTGTTCTGTTTCAAGATGGAATGCTCTGCATATATCTGTTAAATCCATCTGGCCCAGGGTGTCATTCAATGCCACTTTTTCCTTGTTCATTTTCTGTTTGAATAATCTGTCCATTGATGTAAGTGAGATGTTAAAGTCCCATACGATTATTATATTACTATTGACTAGTTCCTTTATGTTTGTTATTAACTGTTTTATGTATTAGGGTGCTTCCATGTTGGGTTCATACATATTTATAATTGTTATATCTTCTTGTTAGATTGTCTCCTTTATTATTATATAGAGTTCTTCTTAGTCTTTTTTCTACAGACTTTGTTTTAAAAGTTTATTTTGTGCAATATAAGTATTGCTATTCTGGCTTTCTTTTGATATCCATTTGCATGATAAATGTTTCTCCATTCCCTCCCTTTCAATCTGCAGGTATTTGAAATAAGTCTCTTGTAGGCAGCATATAGATGGGTTTTTTTTAAATCCACTCTGTCACCCTGTGTCCTGATTATAGCATTTCATCCTTTTACATTCAAAGTAATTATCAAGATATATGTATTTATTGCCATTTTGTTACTTGTTTTGTGGTTGTTTCTGAAGTTTTTCTCTGATCCTTTCTTCTCTTTCATGGTTTCCTGGTTTTCTTTAGTGATAGATCTTTTGTTTTTATCATTTGCATATATATTAGCGGTTTTTGATTTGTGGTTACCATTAGGTTTGTATATAATATCATCTGCACAGAGCAGTCTATATATTAAGTGGATAGTCATTTAAGTCTGAACCCATTCTTTACTCTTCCTCACATTTTAGGTATATGATGTCATACTTTACACCCTTTTGTTATTTCCTTGACTGCTTTTATACAGAAATATTTATGTTTACTGCTTTTGTGTTTCTTACTTCCATACTGTCACTTTTGGTCTCTCCTTTCCACTCAAAGTCACCTTTAATATTTCTGGTTTAGTGACTAAATAAAAAAAGTTAGACTGTTAGACTAATGTGGTTTCCCTTGTATGTGTCTGTCTTGTCTCATTACTTAAATTTTTTTTTTTTAATCACTACATTTTGCCATTTTAGTTATAATGTGTCTTGGTGTGGATCTGCTCTTGTTGATTTTGTTGGAGTTTCTGTGTGGCTCCTGGATCTGGAGATCTGTTTCTTTCCTCAAATTAGGGAAGTTTTTGGCGATTATTTCTTCAAATAAATTTTCTACCCCCTTTTCTCTCTTCTTCTTCTGGAGTCCCTGTAACATGAATGCTATGTTTGAGGGAGTCACTGAGTTCCCAAAGTCTATTCTCATTCTCCCTAATTTTCTTTTCTCTCTTTTGTTTAGCTTGATTACTTTCCATTACTCTGTCTTTGGGGTCATTAATTCATTCTTCTGCTTCTTCCAGCCTGCCCTTCATTCCATCAAGTGTATTTTTTTATTTCATTTATTCAAAACTTTATCTCTGCTATGTTATTCCTCATCTCTGTTAAGGGTCTCATTCATGTCTTCCACTCTTTTCTCAAGTCCAGTTAGTATCTTTATGATCATTATTTATTTTTTTTAGTAAGAGAGAAAGAGAGTGAATAAGTTGGGGAGAGGAGCAGAGGGCAAGAGAAAGAATCTTCAGCAGGCTCCACACTCAGCACAGAGCCCTATATAGGGCTTGATCCCACAACCATGGGATCATGACTTGAGCCAAAATTAAGAGTCACATTCAGCCAACAGCCACCCTGCCCCCCACCCCGTGATCATTATTTTAAATTGCCTAGCAGGCATGTTACTTCTATCTGTTTCACTGAGATCTCCAGCAGTGGCCTTGTCCTGTTCTTTCATCTGGGACAAATTCCTCTGTTGTCTCATTTTGCCAAAGTTTCTGTGCCTCTTTCGCTGTGTTAGAAAAGTCAGCTACTTCTTGTGTTCTTGAGGGTAATGGCCTTATGAAGAAGACATCCTGTAGTGTCCTGCAGTGTAGTGTCCCCTGTTTCCCAGGACCTGGTGTTTCAGGGAGTGCCTCTAATGTGTGCTGTGTGTGCTCTGCTGTTGTGTCCTGGCTGCTTTTTCCTTCAGGACAGTTGTCTGCAGAGACTCTCTTTGCCTGTTGTGGGCAGTGTTTTGTCTCTGGCCTGAATGTGGTTAAGTTTTAAGTAGGTGTGCTCTGATCTGCTTGTGAAATGTGACCTGTCACCACTGCCTCCAGAAGTGAGGTCCTGCAAAACTCCCAGAAGGGAGATGTGGTATGGACAACAGTCTGGGCTGGTCTTTTGGGGAGGGGTCCTGCCATCCTGGGACTGAGACAAGCCTGACTGGGAAGGGTGGTTCCAACGAAACATGGGGTGAAGGGCTTAGTGTAAGCAAGTTAAGTAGCAAGTGTTGGTGATGGGCTGGTTCCCACAGGCTCTGTTCTTATGCTGTGGGGCAGGTGAGGGCAATGGCATCTGCCAGTTCCTTCGTTCCTGGAGGGATTTCTCCATGAATTCTGCCTCTCTGGCATACACTCTGAGATGAGCTAATAACTTTCCCACTGTGCCAGAGGCACTCTTCAGATCATTGTTTCCACACTATACATCCACAGGCTGTTTGTCCTGCTTTCTCTCCAAAAGCAGCCCCAATCCCTACAGGCTCTCCCAAGCCAAGCCCACCGACATTGAAGTCAAGGCTTTAAGCCCTGCTGGTTGCAAGAGTTCATGAAATCCAGCCCTTCTTAAAACCCTTCCAACCCAACTGCTATGGAGATTAGTTTTCCCCATGTGCTCCCCTGTGTGCTAGTCTGTTTCTCACTCTTCTCCACAACCAAGGCTCCCTTCCCACTGCAGTGGCCACAACCCATTTCCCTTCCAAACGACGTCTCTGTACTTCCTACATTCTTGGATATGGCCTCTTTTCTGCCTTTAGTTATGAAGTTTGTTCTGCCACTCTTCGGGTCAATTTCTTAGGTATTTAGAATGACTTCCTAGTTATCTAGTTGCATCAGTGGGAGAAGGTGAGCCTAGGGTTCTCCTACTCCCCTGCCATCTTACCAAACTCTGCCAATATGTTTTACATCTTAAATTTACATGATATTCTATGCCAATTATACCTCAAAAATCAGGGTGGGGGGACAATTAAGATGAGGTCTGAGGTGGACCCCAAATTCAATGACTGGTGTCTGTGTGAGAAAAAGGAAAGGGAAATTTGGATACAGACACGCAGGGAAGGCGGCCATGTGAAGACACAAGCAGAAACTGGAGTTATGCTGACACAAGTTAAGGAACGCCTATGGCCACTGGAAGCTGGCAGAAGCAAGGAAGAATTCTTCCCTATAGCCTTCAAAGATAGCATGGCTCTGCTAACACTTGATTTTGGACCTCTAGCCTCCAGAACTGTGACAGACTAAATGCCTGTTGTTTTCAACTACAAAGTACCAGTGTTTGGTACTTTGCTATGGCAATTCTAGGAAACTAATATAGCCTATAACATCATGTGCCAAAAAGTAAGAAACTGCTCAAAGAATGATGGACACATATCAAAAGGACACAGGAACCATCTTGAAGGAGCTCCCAGTAGCCAAATAACTAAGGATGAGTAATGGATTATAACTCACTGAATAAAACAGAAATCCCTAAGTATATACAGTACTGATATAAATACATGAAATGCTGGGAGAGGCAATCAGCACATTCTCTGTCAGTAGGCCAGGCTCTGACCACTCTCTACCTAGGCCATTTCTCAGGGTTGTGTGTGCAGCAAGCAACCCTCAAGGATGAGGTAATGTCTTCCCAACTCCTGACAAAGAGCAGGCTTGCTTCCACCTACTATAAAAGTGGTGAATCCCAAAAGTTCAGTGCTCCTTTGCTATAGCACAACCGACTGCATATGTAGGAATCCATCTAGGCCCACCTGCATCATCCTTGTGGGACTTGGGGGATGTGAGAAACCAATGCAAATCAAATGAATCTCATGCAGTTTGCCATGCCATGAATAATAAAGTCCTTTGGCTCAGACTCAGGAGTCTTGTACCTCTGCCAGCATCTAAGAAACAGTAACAGGCTAACTTATTAGTTTGCAAGTAGGGTACAATCCTAGATCTTTCATAGTTCTTGAAAATGAATAAGTAAATAGAGAAAAAGGGAAAGCCCACTTTTACAGCGGAATGCCAAATAATAAATGTAGAAGAAATGATGCAGTTGAAAAATCATTAATGGATGTTACAACTAGTGGATGAAATCTGATTAGGAAAAGGACACATAGTCTCAAAGTATCTCCTCACAAATTACTAATTACAAAGAGAAAAATAGGAACGTTACAGTAGAGAAATGAGGCAGACACCATGTTAAGCAAGTGATCAAAGTTAACATAACCAATATTGGGACAAATAAACATCAAGTATCTCCTGGTATGATGCATTGAGGACACAATTCTGTGGTATTCCTCCTAAAAATGTATAATCTGAATCTAATTATGAGAAAACAGCAGACAAAGCCAAACTGGGGACATTCTACAAAAGAGCTGGCCTATATTCTTCAAACCTATCACAATGAAGAAAGAAAAAGAAAAGCTAAGTAACTGTTGCAGACTAAAAGAGACTAAAGAGACAACTAAATGCAGTGCATGATCCTGGACTGGATGATGGATCAGAATGTTTTAAAATAACTTTGAAGGAGGGGCACCTGGATGGCTCAGTCGGTTGAGCATCCAGCTGTTGATCTGGGCTCAGGTCATGATCCCACAGCCATGGGATCAAGCCCTGCATCAGCCTCTGCACTGAGTGTGGAGCTTGCTTGGGATTCTCTCTTTCCCTCTCCCTGTGCCCTTCTCCCCACTTGCATGTCTGTGCATGTTCTCTCTCTCTCTCTCAAAATAAATAAAAAATAATAAAATAACTATAAAGCAGATTTTTAAAATAAATGATAAATTTGAATATGGACTATGGATTCAACAGTGATATTGAATTTAATGTTAAAATTCTTGATTTTGAGAAAAGAGAACTACTGCATCCTGCTGACCAGAATGAAAATTGGTACAGCCAAGACAGGAAACAGCATTGAGATTTCTCAAAAAATTAGAACTAGAACCCTCATACAATCTAGTAATTCCACTCTACATCTAGAAGAAAGGAAATGAGAATCTTGAAGAGATATTGGCACTCCCATGTTTGCTGCAGCATAATTCACAACAGCCAAGATACAGAAACAACCCAAGTGTCTACCGATGGATGAATAGATACAGAAGATGGATAAAGAGCCTGGGTAGTTCAGTTGGTTAAGCACCTGACCCAATTTCAGTTCACGTCATGATCTCACAGTTTATGAGTTCAAGCCCCACACTTTCAGTGCAGAGCCTGCTTTGGATCCTCTGTCCTCCTTTCTCATGCACATGCTCGTTCTCTCTTTCTCTCTCTCCCCAAAATAAACAAAAATTTTTAAAAAGGCAAAAAAAAAGATGTGTTATATGTAAACAATGGAATATTATTCAGCCATGAGAAAGAAGGAAATACTGCCATTTGTGACAATATAGATGAACCTGGAAGATATTATGCCAAGTGAAATAAATCAAAGACAAATATTGTATGATCTCACTTATATGCAGAATCTGAGGAAATTAAAAAGTCAAACTCAAAGAAGCAGCGAGTAGAGTAGGTGGTTACTAATGGGCTGGTAGGGAATGGGAGATGGGGAGATGTTAGTCAAAGGGTATAAAGTTGCAGCTGTATAGGATGAATACATCTAGAGACCTAATATACAGGCATGATACGGGTGCCTAACTGGCTCAGCGAGTAGAGCATGCAACTCTTGATCTTGGGGTCATTAGTTCAAGCCCCACATTGGATATGGAGCTTTAAAAAAATAAAATAAAATAAATAACATAAAGGCATGATGACTTCAATAAACAATACCGTACTGAATACTAGAAATATGCTAAGAGAGTAACTATCAGGTACTCTCATTACAAAAAAAAAACTACATGGGAAAGGATATATTGATTAGTTTGGCTGCAGTAACCATTTCACTATATGTATATCAAATCATGGTATGTACCTTAAGTGTATACAGTTAGTGCGTGTGTGGGTGTGTGTGGGTGTGCGTGTGGGTGTGTGTACAATGCCCCACAGGGACTCTGAGCCCAGGGATTTAAAAAAAAGGCAATTTCAAAAGAACTCATAACACCAAAAAAGTCCCAATTTTTATAATTATGGTGTAGTTATAGAAGAGAAAGTCCTTGTTCTAAGAAATAATGAAGCATTTAGTGGTAAAGTCTAAAATGGTTCAGAAAAATTTTGAGTGTATGCATGTAAATAGAATGCTAAAGCAAACATAAATAAGTGGTGTATCTAAATAAAGACTGTCCAAAAGCTCTTTGTACTATTGCTGAAACTTTAAAAAAAATTTTATCGGGGCACCTGGGTGGCTCAGTCGGTTGAGCATCCAACTTCAGCTCAGGTCATGAGTTCATAGTTCATGGGTTTGAGCCCTGTATTGGGCTCTGTGCTGACATCTCAGAGCCTGGAGCCTGCTTCAGATTCTGTGTCTCCCTCTCTCTCTCTGCCCCTCCCCTGCGCATACTCTCTCTCTCTCTCACAAAAATAAATACATATTTAAAAAATTGTTTTAATTATATGAAGTATACATTACTTAATAACATACCATTATTAGTTAATATAGTGTTAACGTATTATACATTTGAAATCTGCTAAAGAGAATAAATACGAAGTGTTCTCAGCACACACACACAAATGGTAACTATGAGAGGTGATGAATACATTAATTAGTTTGTGATAATCATTTCACACTGTATACATATATCAAATACACCTTAAATATATATAATTTTTATTTGTCAAATAAATAATAATTTATACCAAAATAAAAACTCACCCTTCTTCCCTGGCAAAAAACCAAATAAGGCAAAAGAATTGCCTTGATTAGACCTTCAACAGCACATTCTTGAGATAAGATGAAACATAACAGAAAACATAGTCAAGGGTTTACATTTTTTAATGTTTATTTGTTTTGAGAGCAAGCAGGAGACAGTCAGAGAGAGAGGAGAGAGAATCCCAAGCAGGCTCCACGCCACCAGCAAAGAGCTCAACACAGAGCCTGAACTCATGAACCATGAGATCATGACCTGAGCTGATACCAAGAGTTGGACACTTAACTGACTGAAACACCCAGGCGCCCCTCAAGGATTTACATTTTAAAGCATTGCTCATTTCATACTTCATTTTATACTTCACTCCATGGAGCTCTGATTAAATCAGTAGCTGCTTTTATTTGAATTTTTCATGCATATACACATCCGTAAGTTTACATGCAATATATACATTTTATATATATACACAAATATATATGTGTGTAAATACATGTAAATATAAAATGTCAGCTACAGAACGGATAGCAGAGTGGTGAAGAGTGGGGGCCCTGGACTCCTATACATAAAAGTGCATATCACAGCACCATCATTTTTCAGCTGGCTAATCTTGGATAAGATACTAAGTCACTGTGCCTGAATTTCCTCATTTTTATTTTATTCTATTTTTTAAAGTTTACTTATTTTGAGAGAGAGAGAAAGAGAGAGAAAGCACATGTAAAGGGGAAAAAGAGAGGGAAACTGAGAATTCCAAGCAAGCTCAGTGCTGTCAGCACAGAGCCCCACACAGGGCTTGATCGCACCAACTGCGAGATCATGACGTGAGCTGAAATCAATAGTCAGATGCTTAACCAATTGAGCCACCCAGCTGCCCCTTTTTTTTTTTAAGTTTATTTATTTAAGAGAGAGAGAGGGAAAGTGAGAGCAGGAGAAGGGTAGAGAGGGAGAGGGACACTTACACTGAGCCACCCAGACATCCCTAAATTTCCTCATTTTTAAAATGAAGACAATAATAGTTTCTAATCTAATTTTTAAGATTCTCATGAAGATTTCAAAGGATGATACATATAAAGAGCTTAGCACATTCAGCATTGAGAGGCATTATTATTTGTTTGCAGAAACTAGTATCAAAAGAAAATTATTTCTTTAACCTAAAAGATAATGAATGAATACCAAATGTCTTGAGATTTCAGTTATGATCAACTTCATATCAGTCAAAAAGAAAGGGGAAAACAGCTGTGTCAAAGGGGACCAGCTCAGAGTGCTTAAATTAAAAACAAAAATGTAAACAGGGCACCTGGGTGGCTCAGTCGATTAAGCGTCCAGCTCTTGATTTCGGCTCTAGTCATGATCTCACAGTTCATGAGATCAAGCCCCACATCAGGTTCTGTGATGACAGCATGGCACCTACTTGGGACTCTCTCTCCCTCTCTCTGCCCCTCCCCCACCCATGTGCTCTCTCCTCCTCTCTCAAACATTAAAAAAATGTAAACAAAACATAAAATTCCTCTTTACAACTAGATTATGGATGTCAAAATATTTTTAGAACAATGTATTGAAGAATGATCTTTATTTGAAAGTACCTTTGATTCTGCTTGGTTTATTCAAGTTTATGCTCAATAGGTGAGATTTGGATTTTTTTTCTTAAATGTTTATTTTTGAGAGAGAGAGCAGGAGAGGGGTAGAGAGAGAGGAGGACAGAGGATCTGAAGCGGCTCTGTGCCAACAGCAAAAGAGCCCAATGTGGGGCTCAAACCCCTGAACCATGAGATCATGACCTGAGCCGAAGTCACATGCTTAATTGACTGAGCTACCCAGGTGCCCTGAGATTCAGATATTTTTACTTTTTTATTTTTTTTAATTTTTTTTTTTAACGTTTATTTATTTTTGAGACAGAGAGAGGGAGACACAGAATCTGAAGCAGGCCCCGGGCTCTGAGCTGTCAGCACAGAGCCCGACATGGGGCTCGAACTCACAGACTGTGAGATCATGACCCGAGCTGAAGTCAGATGCTCAACCGACTGAGCCACCCAGGCGCCCCTCTTTTTTTTTTTTTTTTTAATTTTTGAGATTCAGATATTTTTTTTTAAATTTTTTTTAATGTTTATTTATTTTTGAGACAGAGAGAGACAGAGCATGAACGGGGGAGGGGCAGAGAGAGGGAGACACAGAATCGGAAGCAGGCTCCAGGCTCTGAGCCATCAGCCCAGAGCCTGACGCGGGGCTCAAACTCACGGACAGCGAGATCGTGACCTGAGCTGAAGTCGGACGCCCAACCGACTGAGCCACCCAGGCGCCCCTCAGATATTTTTAAAAAGCATCCTTACTGCCTGTTTAAATTTCCATAAGGAAGAATTATCTAACCACATGGACTCTGTAACCATTTGTAAGAGTGAGAGTTAACACAACTTTATTTAGTAGTAATTAAAGTACTGAAGGTAAGAAATCATAATTTTTGTCATTTACCAGAAGTTATAAACTCAAGGGCACCTAGGTGGCTGAGTTGGTTAAGCATCTCTCTTTTTTTTTTTTATGAAATTTATTGTCAAATTGGTTTCCATACAACACCCAGTGCTCATCCCACAGGTGCCTCCTCAATGCCCATCAACCACTTTCCCCTCCCCCTACTCCCCCCCGCCCCCCCATCAACCCTCAGTTTGTTTTCAGTATTTAAGAGTCTCTTTGGTTTCCCTCCTTCCCTCTCTGTAACTTTTTTTCCCCCTTCCCCTCCTCCCTGGTCTTCTGTTGAGTTTCTCAGAATCCATATATGAGTGAAAACATATGGTATCTGTCTTTCTCTGGCTGACTTATTTCACTTAGCATAACACTCTCCAGTTCCATCCACGTTGCTACAAATGGCCAGATTTCATTCTTTCTCATTGCCAAGTAGTATTCCAATGTATATAAGCGTCTGACTCTTGATTTGGGCTCAGGTCATGATCTCATGGTCATGAGATCAAGCCCTACGTCAGGTTCTGCACTGAACATGAAGCCTGCTTGGGATTATCTCTCTCTCTCCCTCTGCCCATCCTCTGCTTGTGCTTTCTCTCTCTCCCACAATAAACAAACATTAAAAAAAAAAAAGAAGAAGTTCTAAACTCAAATGTCTACATGGGCCAGCCATCAGAAACAGTCAAGTAAAATCAATAGGGAAGAACTAAGACCACAGTGACTGACAAGTACTCACCAAAATGCATTCAAACTCAAGGTTTTTTTTGCTTTTTATTTATGTATTTTTAAATATTTACTTATTTTGAAAGAGAAAGCAAGCACAAGTGGGGGAGGGGCAGAGAAAGAGGGAGAGACAGGATCCCAAGCAAGCTCGGCACTGTTAGAGCAGAGCCCGATGTGGGGTTTAAACCCACGAACTGTGAGATCCTGACCTAAGCTGAAACCAAGAGTCACATGCTTAACCAACTGAGCCACCCAGGCACACCCTCCTTGTTTTGCTTTTCAAACATTGTGCCATGTGTTCAGGCTGAGTTCAGCTCAGAGGGGCACCTATTTTGACCACTGAATTTCAGATATGAAGTCCTTAGGACCTCTATGATATGTATTTGTATGCAAACTTGTTTTATAAAAGATATTAACAAAATGGAATATTTCTGAAAATGAATATTCACGCACATCAAAAACATCAGGAAATGTTTCAATGACTTCAAAAAACCAGTCGTATCATTAAAGATACCCTAAGCTGGTTATCTCTCCCTGTCTATAGTCACAATTAAGATAGATTTTTTTATGTCGTAAGATATAATCTTTAAGACATTTTAAGATTCCATGACTGGGGCGCCTGGGTGGCTCAGTCGGTTAAGTATCCGACTTCGGCTCAGGTCATGATCTCATGGTTTGTGAGTTCGAGCCCTGCATCAAACTGCATGGACAGCTCAGAGCCTGGAGCCTGCTTCAGATTCTGTGTCTTCCTCTCTCCCTGTCCCTCCCCCACTCACACTCTGTCTCTCAAAAATAAATAAACACTAAAAAAAAAAATTTAAGCAGGATTCCATAATTAATATAACAAACTTCCTTCAAACTGGTAAAACATGTGTACCAATGAAATCAATTATTACCAAAAAAATCTGAAAATCGCTGTATTCATTCATCACTGAAATGTTTTGTCTAAGTATTATTAATAAAAAGTAATAATTTGCATTTTTTTAAGTTTATTTATTTTGGAGAAAGAGTATGAGCAGAGGAAGGGCAGAGAAAAAGAGAGAGACAGAATCCCAAGCAGGCCCCACACGGTCAGTGCAGAGCCTGATGCAGGCTTGAACTCACGAACCATGAGATCATGACCAGAACTGAAATCAAGAGTCAGGCACAACCCACTGAGCCACCCAGGAACCTCTCAATTTGAATTTTTTACATGATACCAAAGTAGTCTTTATTCCACTAAAACACCTGTCAACCATGTTTTTAAATTTTTTTTCAAATAAAATAGCAACCCCACTGTTATTAAGTTCTTTCTAGATGTTCTCCAATAAGTTACCAGGAAAAAAGCGTTCACATTAAGTGAACAACATCCAATACCCCCAAGGTCCAAAGTAATCTCTTTCCACGGGATTCCCTAGCACTCATATTACTACTGTTTTATACTATAATCATATTTTGTTATGTTTTATCTTCTATAATATACTTTAAACTATACAATGGTAGAAAGCATGTCTTACACACATTTTATCCCCGTCAAAAAGCATTTTGTACATGTACAGAAAGTGTTCATAAAAAAAATCCAAGAGAAACCTACCATTTCTCAAGATAATGATTATCTCATGTTAAACTCTTTCAAATTCTGACATGAACGGAGTTTTTACAAAATTGAAATTATGATTATACTTTTAAAAATTCTCTATAATTCAGAGGAGTTCTCAGAATCAGTAGCTGGTTATGTTAACATTCAAGCAACAGCATTTTGAGACAAGTAAATATTATAATAACTTTACAATCTTTTAAGAAAATAAAACTTTAAAAATGTTACTTAAGCCTACACTTGGTTTTAAACCTTTATTTGAGAGACGAAGATCATGTTTTTGGAAAACATTATTTACAATCATCAAATCTTACCTGAGGATTCCAACCTGGATCTAATTTCTTAACTACTGCAATGTATTCCTGCATTGCTTGACTGGGGCTTGAATCACCAAGGGCTTTCCATGCTTCCCTACAGTAAAGAATATCCAAAATGACCTATCATTAACTATGGAAAAAATGCAAACAGCACATTCCTTTTTAGTATTAAAAAATTGGCATACACATTTTAAGGATGTGGGATATAGATCTAATAAGCCACAGATGAGTAGGTCTCTTTTTGCATTTACCTTGGTCTATACCAATGCACACCTTATATCGCACCACCTAAGGAGCCTTTTTAAACACTTTTTCCTAATCACCCTCCCCCATGAAATTTTAGTAACACAGATACATTGTATAACAATTGAATTTTGGAAGATCACAAACCACTATAATATCGAAGATTTTATAACTCCCCCAAACCCACCTTTCATCCCTATTGAGAATGTATGATCTACAGACCAATAAAAGTAGTTTCCACCTTTTGAATTAACTGTGCTTATAGCATTTCAGTAACATAGGAACCAATCAGCACAAGAAACAATATTTCCTGGGAAAATACTTCAAACTTCTTATTTAAGCTATGAGAAATACACCTTTCCCTTCTGCTGTTATCTCATCTGTAAGCTGCTAGTAGTGGGTCCTGAGACAGGGACTTCAAAAGTGAGGGGTGGTAAGGACAGAGATAAGAATTCTAATGAGTAAGAAGGTAGGGACTACTTGCAATATAAATACCAAGAGTAATATTTTAATCCTGTGCCCCCTTCTGGGTCATCCTTTTCTTCTTTTTTCTTCAAGCTGCCAAGATAGGCTCTTTCTTGGTTTTGTCCTCCCAGTTCTGCTTCCAACCAGGAAGTAGATCCACTGATCCAGCATAAAACACAATTCAGTGCCACAGGTTTTTACCACCTTCCTGCTCCCATAATGAATGTAACATCTTGCTGAGGTTTTCCAAATTTATTTTTACTGGCTCTCCTGAGTCAATAAATGAATACATCCTAACACTCTATCTCTAAATACATCAGCATATTTCAAAGTGAGGAAATTTAACATCAATACCGTTATATAAATATATAGACTACCTTCAGATTTCCCTCATTACCCAATAATGTCCTGTATAGATTTCTTCTCCTAGACCAGGAGCCAATCAAGATTCACACATAGCATTGATTTCATGTATCTTTAGCTTTCTCTGTCTTCCATGATATTGACATTTTTTAAGAGTCCAAACCAGTTGTTTTATAAAAGATCTATCAATTTGGATTTCTCTGATTGTTTCCTCACCTACAGTGTTCTTGCCAAAAGTGATCAATCATGATTAGAATCAGGTTAAATGCTTTGGCAAGAGCAATATATAGGTGAGTGTCCTTTATCATGCATCACATCAGGGGGCACATAACATCACTTTGTCCCATCATCAATGATAAGATTAAAGACCTAGAAGCAATATCTCCCAGTTGTCTTCCTTGTAATTAAAAAGTAAACGGTGGGTCAGAATTGTGTAAATGCTGCTCCTCAGTAGTTTTTCATCTAACGGTTTCAGCATCCACTGATGATTCTTGCTTGAATTATTATGTGGTTGTAAAATCAAAACTTTTTAAAATTGCTAAAAACAATGAAAAAACAGGCAAGCATATAGGAAAAAATAATGCTGAAGTTATGAAATTTCTTAAGTTAAAACAAAAAAACAATAAAAGTTTCATCAGCTATTCTCTACAATGGTAATAAAGTGTCAGAGAACTAGTTGTCATCATTAGCAAAGAAAGATGCTGCCAGAATGGAGATCAAAGCAATGCTTCCTTTACTGAGAATGTCCTACACCAAAAAAAGCTGAACTAAACAGGGGCTTAATGACATAACTGATTTGCATTAAGTTCAAGCTTTGCATCTCTCTCTTTACAGCTGGGTAACAGCTGTTGCCAGAGAGGCAACTTGTCAGGGACCACATTTTGAGGAGCACTGCTCTAAAATGTAAAGTTAGAATCCTTTTCTAGCACCCTTCTCTCTACAACCATATTTTTTTTTTAAACCCCATCCTTTATACTGTTAATCCCAAAACTGACACTCCAAAGTCCTTCCTTCTGTAACTAAGGGTCCCTGTTGTACACGATTGCTCTTTTTTCACTTAGGTAAGAGTAAATAAGGCCTCATATGATAAGAAGGAACCTCTGAATTATAAGTAAAAAAACTGGGGAGGGTATAATTTTTTCTTATGGATTCAGGAAAGAAATGGACTCAGTATCTTCCCCCCCACTTTCTCCCCAACAGATTATTATAAGCACGTCTTCACTGTGGTGTGGGTAGGGCAAGGAACAGAAAAGCAATAGAAATGAGAAGATAAAATTGGGGCAGGGGTGAGGGGTAAAAATGAGGATTTATCCTGTTCTCTGTTCCCATCCTCCTGTCCTTCTTCCAAAGATTCTTCCAGGGGACAGAAGTGGTGATCCATTAGGGGCTGTATGACAGGATAGGAAAATCTCAAGGAATACCTCTTATGGTCACTGTCTAAGAAGCTATTCATATGTAAGAAGTGTATGTCTGTTGTGGACTAAGTATATACCAACATCACGGTATGAGAATCCTTTAGGATACTTAGCTAAAAGCGGATTCTTTTAATCTCTCTCCCAATTGCCTGTTGTTAGTACAGTCTATAGCAGAGAGATTAACATAAAAATAATTCTTTAATCTGCTCACTACTTTCTAATTCTTAAACACCTAAACCATTTCCAACAACCTCATTAGATTCCAAGAATTTCTTACCATTTTTGCTTTCCTTCAAAATCAAAGAAGCTTGGTTTAGGAGTATTACAATTTCCAACTTTGACCTAATTGAAGGGAGGGGGAAAAAAATCAAGAACTTATTTTTCAAAGAAATACCAGAGAAACTTTTTATTTTCAAATTTATTATGTATACTTAGTAACTATAGATTAGAAAATATCTATATAAAATAACAAAACTTAACATTCTTCGCAAAAGCAAACAAAAAACAAACTTTAAATAAAGGCTGCTTTGGCTTACCACATAAAACAACTGTTGTCTAACACTGTGATACACAAAAAAACATGGGTAACAAACACTGGCATTCCTAAACTAGTAGACAAATTATATATGTAAGGCAAATTATAAATACAGATTATGTAATCCTTATTACCATTTATTCTATTGAAGAATTTTTAAACATGCAAAAAACAAGATTTATAGTACAATTTATCAGAATTCATAACACTGTTTATGCTGATTCTCATTACATTATTAGCATTTTCTCTCTCCCAAATTCCAGGATAAAGCACACTATTTGTAAAGTATCCCATTATGAAACTAATCAGTACAAATATAGATGCTGAAAGCCGTGCAAAAAATTTTCAAGGGTTTTTCAACAACAATATAAATTCTATCTACTCCACAATAATCTTTTCTTGTTTGTGGTCAATACTTATTTGTAAAACCTCAAATAACATTTGTAGTAAAACTATACAATAATGATTTTCATTGTGAATAAACAAATGAAATTCACACAAGTGTAGAATTCATTATACAGCCCCTGATTCCCACTGGCAGAAGTAATCTCTCTTTCTGATGAACTCTCACAGCATTTACTCTGTATACCTCTGAAAGCACTTTTCACTTTTACCTGGTATTAGAAAATTTTGTGTAAAGTCTCATCTTTCTGTCAGAACACAGCTGCTAGGAAACCATTCCTAACACATTCATTGCACCTTATATAATGCCTAATCTAAGGTTGTTAAAAATGCTTGATGAATGTGGAATGAATATGTCAGGCACATGCTCAACCAAATATCTATTTTTCCTAATGCTAAATACCACAACCCGACCCCATCTACTTCTCAGAGACCTACTCACTATCTACTATTACTCTTATACACTTGAATTTTGCTAAAATCAAACTGATGGTCTACTCGCTAACCAGGCGGATCTACTCACTGCTTTAGGGATTTTTATTCTGTTTTGCTCATGTTATTGCCCTCACATGAAATGCCTTCTCTTCCTTCAGCCTTTCAAAATGCTACACCTTTTAGTCCCACTCAAAAGTTCAGATGTAAGAACCCTTTCAGTCTACAATGATTTCATCCATCTCTGAATTCATAACAATAATCATCTCTATCATTTGTTTAGCAAACAATCACATGGCCCTCAGATGAATATTAAAATGTACCTTTACACAGGAGTAGATCTATTATAATGGGACCAAAAGGGGAAACAGTGAGAGAACAGGAACTGCATTTCTTGATCACCATAAAACAAAAGTTTCACACATTATGTCAACTGGGCCATACAACTCATTTGCCTGTTAGGTTTGCCATTACAAACTCATTTTATAAATGAGCACAGAAAAACTGAGGAGGGGTGCTGGAGTTCACACGTTACATTAGCAAATCCTGAATTAGTAGTCAGGATTTGAATTTAGGACTGTTTGACTCCGAAGTCCAATATTCCTTTCCTATACCACTTTGCTTTACATACCACATAGAATCTAGGCTTCAGTTCTGGCATCTCTAAAATCACCCAAGCAGATGGACTATTAGAAGCATAAGAGAAACTATGACACATCATAAAAACAGCTGCAGTTACTACCTTTGGTTTTTATCCAGACACCAGCCAGTGGCAGAAACAAATACAGTATCTATTCTCCATTTCTCCTACATGAAATCTTGGCCAGACACATGGTCATCCAGCTAAACATTACATGTGGTCACGCAACTTGAGCCCAGGTTCAAGGGACGAGATGTGTGTGAAAGTGATATAAATACCTTCCTTAATGGGGTGGCTGGGTGGCTCAGTTGGCTAAGCGACTGACTTTGGCTCAGGTCATGATTCATGGTTTGTGAGTTCAAGCCCTACATTGGGCTCTCTGCTGTCAGCGCAGAGCCCACTTGGGATCCTCTTTGCCCTCTCTCTCTCAAAAATAAACAAACATAAAAAAAAGGAAAGAAAGGGGGGCTTGTCCTTCCCTTTCCCTGAGCCCTCCCTCACTAGAATATGCATGTGGTGATGGTGAGCCATCTCTGGCCAGGGAAAGAGGATCTAAGGGGAACAGTTATAAAACTTTTTGGTCTCATGATGCCTTTATTCTCTTAGAAAATGAGGACCCCAAGAAGCTTTATGTGAGTTGTCTCTATCAATATTTACCATATTAAAAATTAGAAGATTTCTTAAAATATGCATTAACTCATTTAAAAATAAACTCATTAAATAACAAAATTTTATAAAAGTAACTATATGAAGCAAAAAAACTTTGAGAAAAGTGACATCATTTTACATTTTGCACCTCTTTAACGTCTGCCTTAATAGAAGGCAGTTGTATTCTCTTATCTATTTCTGTATTCAATCTACTACAATATGTTGCTTTGTTTGAAGTATATGAAGAAAATGCAGCTTCACACAGATTTGTTGTTAGAAATGAGAGAAGAATTTAGCAGCATTTTCAGATAATTGTGGATATTCTTCTTTGATTCCACACCAAAACTCAACAAGTGGCAGTTTCTTTAAGGTTAGATGCAATGTGGACTCTGAGGTCCTATCAATGAACTTTTCATACTGTTACAATAAAATCCATTGGTCTGACTTGCACTTCGGTTTTTTTTTTAATTTTTTTTAACGTTTATTTATTTTTGAGAGAGACAGAGCGTGAGCGAGGGAGGGGCAGAGAGAGAGGGAGACACAGAATCTGAAGCAGGCTCCAAGCTCTGAGCTGTCAGCACAGAGCCCGACGTGGGGCTCAAACCCACAAACCACAAGATCATGACCTGAGCCAAAGTCGGAAATCCAACCGAGCCACACATGCGCCCTAACTTGCACTTTGAATGGATCTTTTACTCACACACAATTTGTAACATTTCATGCAATATTTGGAAAATATGGTTCACTGAGTTGTGCATTCCTCCCAAATGTTGACACAGTCCATTACACAAAAGCAAAAGTTTACAATCATTAAAATCACCATTAATCTCACCAAAAAGTTTTTAAGTATTAGGAAGCTGTTTGGTTCATACGGCAGATACAGATTTTCCAAACTACTAATTTTCACTTGAAGGTTCAAATGTTACCATTGGCAACAAATACTAACAGCTTTTTTCCTTAAAGTGACTGGCTCACTTTATTCACTTTGAAGAAACTATCTCCCAAATACTCAAATTTGAACAAGCATAGTTTATCTGTGACTTGTTCTATTAAGGAAAAACGGTATTTCATGAAAAAACTGGATAGCTCAGCTTGCAACTCAAAAATTACACAAGTGTTTTTCCTCAAAAATAGCCAATATAATTTAGTGTGCAGAAGTGCCTTGGGTGTACCCTGCATTTCATCACACACAATACTAAAGACTCCTACTCAAGAATTAATATTAATAAAAATCAATGATTTTTACTGCTTTATCAAAGACATTTTTAAGTGAAATTGGATTTTTTTTTTTTTACTCTGAGTACATAGTGGTAAAAATACCAGACTACTAGTATAGTTTGCTGCCACTGCCTTGATTCGTACGGATGCATCACCAGTTTCGTCACATAGAAAAAAAGCAAACAGTGTATTAGTATTATTACAAAAATAGTTTTGACCTTACAGATCTCCTGAGAAAGTCTCAGGGATTCTCAGGGATCTCTAGACCATAATTTGAGAACTGCTGCCTTGAGGGATGACAGAACTACCGGACAGAAAAAGACCAAGCCCCTGGATGATCTCATGAAGCAGAGCCACCCTACCAGCTCTAGATCACCTACCTCCACACCATTATGTGCAATGAAAATACAAGTTCAGCAGCTGACCCTGTATTCTGACACAGAAGCTTTTGTATTCCCAAATTCAAAGAACAGTTCTGGATCAGAAAAGACTGGAAAAACAAAACTACAGGATTTTAGGACTTGATGAGCAACAGTTTCCAAATGATTAAATAATGAATCATGAGCTATAAAGCAGAGTTATAAAAGGTACCATTTTAAAAGAACATCTAAACTCTGTTCTCTCTGATATATATAATACATCCAGTGCCTTGAAAGAGAATATTTTAACAAAGGGTGCTAATAGCAAATGCCAGTGAATCATGTGACCAGGTCAAAGTAAGAGAACATGCTGAGTACCCTCACTGTGCTCATGCTGAAGACTCCTATAAAATAAAGCCAAAAGGAGTTTGAAATTTTCATTGTCGTAGAGTTTTCACAGGTGTCAATTAGTTATCTTTTGTTGCTAATGCAGAGAATCAAAAAACTGTTAATTTGTGTGATCTTTTTGAAACTTCACTAAAAGATAATTTTGGAGCTACAGGCTTCTCTGAAACTAAAAGAGCTACTATGTTAGGTAAGTTTAGGGCTCTGCCCAAGAAAAGAAGATTCACAGCTCAGCTTATTTTTATCATCTTCCTGGGGACAACTTTACCTCATTCAGCCTACAAAATACAGTGCTATTCCAAAACAAAACATAATTGTTTCATGAGAAATTCTGATTCATGATGCAGAAATTATATTGGAATTTCAACTTTATTACTCTATCAAAGATGCTATTTTTAACACTATCTCAGGATTCTGTTAAAAGTAAAATATTTATAAGAGATTGATAAAAATTGTGTCCCAATGTCATATCTAAGTAAACATAACCTTATTCTCTAATAATGAAAAATTTTATTTCCAGATACAAAGTATTTCTAAACACCTTAACATCAAACTCTTATAAGGGTGAGGGGTACACCTCTTTCAGTATATCTGGATGGAGTATACTTGAGACAGAATCGTTACCAGCTGACAGGTGACTGCAGTTCACTGGTAACTTAGAAATCAGATATTTAATAATTATGACTCTAATATCAGTAGATAAGGTTATGTCCTAGAAAGAAAAAGAATGTTCTCCAGCGAATTTATAGGAAAAGTCTTATACTGCCCAAAGAATTATTATTCAGACATGTTAAAGGTCCTAGGACAACGTTCAATAAACTCTTGTTAAATCATTGCACATCTCATTTTAACGTTATTTGGACAGGTAAATAACCAAAGAAAAATTAGATATCCACAACTTCTGCCAGAAAGCAAATTCCAAGGCCAATTCAGGGGCAATTTTCATTCAACACTATTATATCATACATATCTACAGCTCTCTCAAACCACTTTAACTGATATTCATAACTGAAATTCATCAATCTTCAAAATTCATCAATGCTCTACTCAGCATATTCACTTGAAGAATACAGAGGGACCCTCAACTATTTTTTCTAAAAGGAAACAGGAGGAAATAGATACCAAGAAGCAAAAGACAGGGGAAAATTTTTTAGTAAAATAAAATGGACTATTACCCAGAACGTCATTGCTTCCAGTGTTCCAAAGAGATGGAGTCTTCCTAAAATGTTATTTAACTCTTGTTAGCAATTTTTCACATGTTTAAATCTAGATGCCTCATGTAACTTTTTAAGTCTCTTAAAGGCAAATACCATCATGGTTTTCTTCTTTGCACTCCCGGAAGGCATAACACCCAAGTGTTTTGCACATAAAAGATGCTGTGTATTGGTTGATTATGATAAAGCAATTAATTATTTTTACTTCTGGTACCTTTGATTCTTTCAATGATAAATTAAATATGTCTTACATAACATTATGATTATTATTTCCAGGTAAAGTTCAGAACCTTAGAGAGAGTCCAGGAGCTACAACCTAGTTCTAGTTCTGATTTTCTGTATGACCCTAGGCAAGTTATCTACTCTTTTTGGGCTTCCCTTTCCCGCAAAAGAAGGGGATTATTTCACCTGGTGTTTACTAGCTCTAAAATTTTTATAATTGTATCTAACAGAAGCATATTTAGCCAAAACATAAGTCTAGTATATTTAGGACTTTAAAAATCACAATAATAAAAGTGGTAATACTGTATTTTGTATTGCATCACCCTTTTATGACAATTATATAATTTCCTCGGATCTCACAATTTTTTTAACATCACTTCCATATGACCATATTACTTCCATAACTACCTCCATATGACCCTTAGCAACAGTGAATGATAAATCTTATTTTCTCATCCTCATTTTCTAAAGTTGGTAAAAGCATAAGTACATGGTCACTGTGCAAGTCTGAGAAGTCGTAGAAAACTGACATTCAATGTCCAGTGAACCTTCATCCCTAGGATAGCAGATCGGTCCTTTCCAAATTCAGAATGATGCTATTCCTTAATAGATGATTACACACACACACACACACACACACACACACACACACACACACACACTTAAACCTAGCCATTACTATTAGTTTTTGGAGGAAAGAGGTCTCCTATGGCTCTCCCGCACCCACCCCTTCCCTGGGACTTTACCTGCTTGTACCTAGCATACAGGTACAAGAGCTGCTCCCTGCTGGCCACTTGAACCAGGCCTTGGAGGTGCGCTGCAGCCTTCTCAAAGAGCTCGGTCAGGCTCCCGGACGCCTCGGTCTCGGGGCTCTGGAGGGATTCTACATCACCGGAGTCGTCCCCCGAGCTCAGCTCGCCGCCGCTGTCGCCCGTGGTGGCCCCCGCGGGCAGGAATGGCGAGGCCATGAGTCCTTGCTCGGTCCGTCCCTCTGTGTCCGCTCGGTGCTCCTCAGACCGGGGGTAACGCCGGCTCGGGGGCCTGGCCCACCAGTCTCGGTCCCGAGCCCGACCTCGAGTCGGACCCGAGCCCACTTACTCTGCGCTGCCTCACGTAACTCTGCCTCGCTCTCACTTCGCTCCCGGGCGTGCGGGGCAGGCTCCGCTATTCTTGACGGCTCTGCCCGGCCCAGCGGGTCTCCCCCGGCTTCCTCAGGCTAACAGCGCGCTCTGGCTCGTCCCGGGTCCCTCCACTGGCGAGCGAGTCTGGGGGCTGCGCAGCTGAGGGATCGGGGAGGAAGGGCGGCAGGCGGCGAGGGCCGGGAGGCGTGCGCGCCGGGCGGGGCGGGGCGGCGTGCGCGCGAGGCGGGGCAGGACGGGCGGCGTACGCGCCTGAGCACGCGTCCGAGCACGCGCGCGGGGCTAGGCGCGGAGGCGGTCTCGGCGTTGGACCCGCAAGGTCGGGCGGCTCTGCGTTGGGCGCCCTCCGCTGAGGGGAACTCGCGGGGGCGCGCTAGAGACACGGTGCTCGGAGAAACTGTCCTCGATCATCGGGATGTCTGTTAATCGTTTTGTTGAAATTGCTAGTCACAAAGTCTGGAACCTGTTCTCGGAATAGGCCATCGGGAGTGGGGAAGGAGGCAGGCTATTTGGTAGTGTAGCGATGGGAGCGGAGTCGCGGAAACACGGAGCTGAGGACGAAGGTTCCGCTGTACCCGCCTCCAGGGGTGTGTGACCCGGGCGTCCCCAAACTGGCCTCCGATCCCTGCACAGACATCTGTTGCTTGAGAACTTAGCTCTAACTTGAATAATGAGTGAAAATTTGGGAGCTGGGGCCTTCACCGCCTAAATCGCGTGACTAATTGGTCGACCCACTCCTCTCTGTCTCGCTTTGCACGCCCGTGGGACGCCCCACTTCCCTGGGTGGTACTGGGACGCCCCATCTCCCTCCCCGCCATTAGCACTTGTCTTCTCTGACAGCCTTTGCCACTGTGCTTTGAAGACACTAAAGTGAAACCAAAAACTGGGACACAGTTCTGCCCTAAAGGAACTTACACAAAACTACACAAAAACTAACCTGATGATAACAATTAACTTTTACTTAGTAGTTATTATATCCCAAGTGTTGTAAAACAAAAACGAAAACATTGTTCATTTAGTACTCAAAACAATGTAATAAGCACCATCAGATTTGGTACAAAGGAAGTGTTCTAAGGAGTGGTTATTGGGATAGTTGGGTGGCTCAGTCCGTTGAGCATCCCATTCTTGATTCCCACTCAGGTCACGATACAATGGTCGTGGGATCAAGTCCCTCCACCAGCTCCACAAGCTTGAGCCTGCTTAAGGTCCCATTTTCCCTCTGCCCCTCTTCCCCGCTCACATGTGCTCTCGCTCTCTCGCTCTCTCTCAAAAAAAAAAAGTGGTTATCGACCATTTGGGGTTAGACTTTATGCAGGTGGACATGGGATAAAGACAGGTGAGAGAAGAAAGAAAAGACAGGAAGTTGTGAAGGCTTTGGTCAGGATTCAACAAATATTCTTTGAGTATCTAGAATGTGCCACTGTCAGTCTCTTGCTCTCACGCACTCAACCCAAGCAAGGGATGGCTGAGAACAAATTCTTACAATTAAAAAGTGATAATAATAATAACTCATTGAATCCCTTCTTGTTTAAGGTACTTAATCCTTACTACTAAAGGTAGGTACAGTTATTTCCACTCTGCACATAGGAAATCAGCAGAGTCATTGAATAACGTGCCTAAGGTGCACAACTAGTAAGTAGAGAATCAAGGAAAAAGTCAAGTTTCATCTTTTTCTGTATTCAACAGCAGTTTAAATAACATGGGACTAGACCAGGCAAAACTCTTTTATGAATATAAGCAAATAGCAATTTACTTTTACCCGGCAAGAATGCATACATGTGTCCACCAAAATACATGTACCGGAACATTCATGGCACCATTATTTCTATACTGCTCCAAACTGGAGACTCCCAAATGTCCACCAAGAGTCGAATAAAACTGTAGTGTGCTTACACAATGGAGTACTACTTAGCAGCAAAAATGAACTAATTACAGTAACATACAACACACAAATAAATCTCATAATGTAGAACCCAAGAAGGCTGACACAAAAGAGCTCGTATGCTTCCATTCGTAAAAAGCTCAAAAGCAGGCAAAACTATTCTGTGGTGTTAAAAGTCAAAAGACTTTTAGTCTTGAACTGAATCCTGGTTACACAGGTGTGTTCGCTTTATCAAAGCTCACTTAAAATGTATACTTTTCTGTATGTACACTGTATTTGAATGAAAAGATAAAAAATAACATGTGAAAGGGGTGCCAGGGTGGCTCAGTCAGTTAAGCATCCAACTCTTAATTTCTGCTCAGGTTATGGTCTCGTGGTTCATGAGTTCAAGCCTTGCATCAGGCTCTGTGCTGTCTACTCAGGATTCTCTCTCTCCCTCTGCCTCTGCCCCTATCTCTCACTCAAAATAAATAAATAAACTTAAAAAAAATTTTTTTAAATAACGTATGAAAAGGAAAAAACCATGAAGAGTCCCTGACATTCAGAAGCTGGCCTGACACTCACAGTTAAGCCATATTATTCTCCTATAGATATAAATAACCTCATGAAATATCAACCTTGGACAAGGTATCATTGTAAAAGCATGATAAAATAAGACAAAACACTTCATAAACTTGTCAAAATACAGACAAAAACAATATCACTCTGTCCCACAAAATACCAAACACCCTTTCTATTGGCCAAAATGAATGATTATTACTTCTTTACAAACTATAGCTTTGTTCTCATGTTAGTCTTCTCTCCCTATAGATAAGATTTATTGAGATGCCCAATCATGGAATTGTCCTGGCTTTCTGATAGCATCCAATTGAGGACAAGTCCCTGTTTCTTCAGACTGTACCTCAAGTCACCAACCAAAGCCCAAATTCTGTAATAGGTGTTTTCTGAACATCTTCTTACTGAGACAGCCCATGGTTCCCCATGGTGTGTATTCTTCCTTGTTGCAACAAGAAATAAATACAACTGGGTTTACTATAGCTGACTTCCTGATTTCAGCCTCCAGCTGAAGGGCATTGACACTTGACAACATTTGATTTCTTGAGGGTTCTGTTAAAACTCCAGGGGCGCCTGGGTGGCGCAGTCGGTTAAGCGTCCGACTTCAGCCAGGTCACGATCTCGCCGTCCGTGAGTTCGAGCCCCGCGTCGGGCTCTGGGCTGATGGCTCAGAGCCTGGAGCCTATTTCCGATTCTGTGTCTCCCTCTCTCTCTGCCCCTCCCCCGTTCATGCTCTGTCTCTCTCTGTCCCAAAAATAAATAAACGTTGGAAAAAAAATTAAAAAAAAAAAAACTCCAAAACTATCAGGATCTGGCAACTTTGAGAATATAAATCTTTTACAGTTGGTGTTTCCCTTCAAGCATTTCTTTGGAACTGTAGGGAAATGAATATGTTTTTCTTTTTTTTAAACATTTTTTTTTATTTTTTTTAACGTTTATTTATTTTTGAGACAGAGAGAGACAGAGCATGAACAGGGGAGGAGCAGAGAGAGAGGGAGACACAGAATCTGAAACAGGCTCCAGGCTCTGAGCTGTCAGCACAGAGCCCGACGCGGGGCTCGAACTCACAGACCGTGAGATCATGACCTGAGCCAAAGTCAGACGCTTAACCAACCAAGCCACCCAGGCACCCCTGAATATGTTTTTCTGAATCCCAAGAAGAAATCAGCAGAGAAATTGGGAAGACAGAAAATATCATAATTAGAATAAAAACTTAATCAGTATTAAAGATTAACAACCAATTTGGAGAGGTCATTGATTCAAAGGGATCCACTGACAAGTTAAAAACAATAGCAGGGGGTTGCCTGAGTGGCTCAGTTGGTTAAGCATCCGATTTCAGCTCAGGTCATGATCTCATGGTTTGTGGGTCCAAGCCCCACATTGGGCTCTGTGCTGACAGCTCAAAGACTGGAGCCTGCTTCGGATTCTGTGTCTCCCTCTATCTCTGCCCCTCCCCGACTCATGCTCTGTCTCTGTCTCTGTCTCTCAAAAATAAATAAAACATAAAAAAGTTTTTTGTTTTTGCTTTAAAAAAAAAAAAGCCATAGCAGGAAATGCTAACACCTGGGGTCCAAAGTGACCCAGGGAAAGGAACAATCAGGCAAAAAGTGGTCAAGAGCTAATCAGTCTTGCTGGTGGTGGTTGCCTTGGTGTACATGTGTTCATGGCCCCATCTGCTGCTAACAGTGAGTCATTTTGCAAATACAATAAATGTTAATAAGATTATGCACATGGTACACCTTATACACATTTTATGAGTGATGTTCTGAGAAATAAGTTTTGGAAGACAAGTCACTCCATAAACTGGCAAATTCTTTAAGTGATTCTAAGTAGCACTATTAATTTGCTAAGAGATCTGAATGTTATAAGAATGCCATCCAACAATGTTTGCTAGCATTTTCCAGTGTCTGCATTCGCTGTAGGTTACAGTTCTTTATAAGTACTTTAATAGGAAGAAGCGCAAAAAGATTATAATATACTGCAACATGACATCCTGAATGTACCTACAACCTGAATAAAAGTCATACCAATGACAAACTAAAGATAGGACAACCAAAGAAAACATTTTTGTTAAAAAAGTAACTGGATTTAGCACAATTCAGGTTTTGTGAAACATTGACCTTTTTTTTTTTACATTATCATTAAAATATTCATTAATTCATCAAAACTGTTCATTCCTAATATGTTTCAGACACAGTAATAAAACCTAGGGATATCAAGATAAACAAGGTTATTATTCACGTTATTCTACTGCAGCCACATAGGCCCCTTTCTGGCTCTTCTTCAAATCTAGAATTATCTAGAATACTCCCATTTTAGTGACTTTATGCTTGCTAGTCCCTCTTTCTGGAACACTCTATCCCCAGATTTCTATGTGGTTTGCCCTCACCTCTTTCAGGTCTTTTTGCTCAGTTGTTGCATTAGCCAAACTTTCCTTGGCTGCCTTATTAAAAATTGCAACTCCATCCTCCCAACACCCTATCCCACTTCTTTAGCACTTACTGCCACCCAGCTAACAATATGTTTTAGTCATTTGTTATATCATGTCTATATAAGTTCCAGGAAGGCAGGGATTTTTGTCTGATTTTATCACTGCTGTATTCCACAGAGCTGGCACATAGCTAAATCTTTATCGAATAGATAAATGAGTGAATTTATAAAAGACCTGGTCATTTTTCTTTAAGGACTTGGAGAGTAAATGAATAAGGGCAATAGTACATGACAAGTGATGTGGAAAGGGCATGCCAGACAGAAGTAACATGAGCAAATGCACAGGGGTATAAAAATAACAAGCAATATTGCTTGTTTTCACTTAGTAATAAGTAAGATCAATAAGCAAACAGCAGAAGTGTAATTAGCTGATTTTCTCTCACCAACATAAACTAAATATTGGAACATATGTTAACCTACTCCTAAGAAGAAAACCTTGCTTAACAAAGGCTGCATTATCTTTTTTCTAAGCTTATTTATTTATTTTGAGAGAGTGAGAGAGAGAACATGAGCAGAGGAGGGGCAGAGAGAGAGAGGGAGAGAGAGAATCCCAAGCAGGCTCCACGCTGTCAGCATGGAGCAGGATGCAGGGCTAAAGCTCATGAACTTCAAGGTCATGACCCGAGCTGAAATCAAGAGTCAGGTGCTTAACCAACTGAGCCAGCCACCCAGGTGCCCCAAGGCTGCATTATCTTGCAAATGTTTAAAAGAATAGAGTTCTTACAGGTTAGTGGCTTATTTGTATGTCACTAATCATATTGATGGTACTTAACTAGTGGGATGTAATCTTTTAGGCAATCTATGGCCCTTAATGCAACTCTTTTTAAAAAATGTTTATTTGTTTATTTGAAGAGAGGGCGTGCAAGAGCATGCAAGCAGGGGAGGGGCAGAGAGAGAGAGGGAGAGAGAGAATCCCAAGCAGACTCAGTACTGTCAGCACAGAGCCCTACTCAGGTCTCTCTCCCCCAAAACACAAGATTCTGACCTGAGCCGAAGTCAAGAGTTGGATGCTTAACCTACTGAGCCACCTATGCACCCCTAATCCAACTCTTAAGCACATTAGTGGGACTCTAGTACATAGGCAGATAAGCAGATAGAGAGAGATATTAGACTATATTATCTGATTTGCATAATTTTGAAGTTCATTTGACCACCTTCAAATACAGGAATCACAACAGGAAAATCACTGCCCCGACCATGGAGTCCTTGTGAATTCTGTATGATGAGTAAAATTTAATGGAAACAAACAAACAAACAAACGAAAACACATCCTCAAGTTCTCAGGAAGTTAGATATTTCCTACTAAAAATTTAAAAAAACTTTGATTAATTTTGAGACCCCTCCCCCCTAGTTTGGCTGTTTGATGGTAATGGATGGGCTTAACTCAGTGTAAGTAACAGAGATTTCTGGGGGATGTGTTTGTGGGTTTAGAAACTGACTTAATGGTAGAACCTTGTGTAATGCTGCTTAGCATTACATGAATTCAAATACAAGGGCGAATCATCTGCCACAAAGCAAAATAGGATTAAATAATAAAAGCCTAGCATACTCTTAGATATCAGTCCTGAAGAGATTCTACTGTGCTTGATAAAATGAACCACAGAGTAATATAGAGAATCAGTGGGCTCAAGTAAGCAGGTAGTGATGGCTCACTTCTGGCCCACATTTGAAACATTTTGGTTGTTGTTGTTGTTAATATATTAGCTAGTAAATCAATGGTGCTGCATATTATATATTAGTATAATATGAATGTGAAGTAGTGAAATAGTTTAACAATTTCATTGTTATTTTGACTTGCTGAAAATTAATCGACATTGAATTATTAAATGCAGACTATTAACCTTTCAGGTAATGTAATACAGTCCACAGGCCAGAGAGTCTGCTATCATTCTTGCAATCAAATAACTTAAATTTTAGTTGTAGAAACAAGATTAGGACTCATTAGAAAAATTATTAAATTAAATAAGACAGTAAAATTAAGTACTAAATCTCGTGGTGCACACTGAAACAAAATAATGATAGGATTTTTTTGCTGGATATTCTCCCCCATAAAAGTCCTTTGTTGAGCAGAGGAGGAAGGAGCCCTTTAAACATCGAGTGACTTGCATGAGGCCTGATATATTTAGGTGGATGACCAAGTGGATCTAACACACAGATCTCCTAAAATGTATGTATGTATGTATTTTTGCTGAAGTATAGTTGACACACAATGCTATAGTCTGGGCCTTTTATATCTACTAAAACACACGGTGCTCAGTATTCATTAAATTAAAAGGGAGCTATTAGTCAATTGGCAGAAATTAATGTGAACTATGTGTAGGTGCATTAAAAGTAAAGATCTTTAAGGAAAGAATCACTGAACTTGGAACTAAGAAACTAAACATTTTTGTATCCATCTCGTTAATGTTATCTTTTTCTGGGTACAGTTACTAAGTTGAAGAATAAAGGGATAAGAAAACAAAAACATAACTAACACACTGCACCTCCATAAAATGTGGTTTCTTTATATGAAAAATGAGGCCTGTGGGTTTGACCCACTGACACTACTCTAGGTGGTTTAAGATTCCAGGTGGCTGCCATCTTGCGCGGCACCGGTGGAGTGAAGGTGTAATATAGATATTGACCACATGATGGCAACATAGAGCCAGGTTTGTTTTCTGCCGGTCAGAGGTTTGCTAGAGTATCTTTGTCTTCGTGTTTGGGAAAGACACCCACCTTGCAGAAGGAATGGAGCAATTTTTTATGTAATTATATCTTTATATTGAACAGAAGCCAAATCCTAATGGTGTTTCTTCTTTATACTTAGAACCGAAGAACTGAGATTGAAGAGGAAAACAGACTTTGTTAAGATGTGCTTGGTTAAAAATGTCCTAATGAGTACACTTATTATTCTGAATGTCACAGTAAGAAATAGAGGTTATACAGTGTAGAGTGAGATAAGCTTAGCTCTGAATCTACGTCATTACCCCCTCTTTATTGTTGTTGGTTGTTGTTTTTGTTGCTGGATTTTCTTTTCTTGAAAAAAAAAAAGTTCTTGCACCTCCCCTGTTCTTCCAAATATTTGGGGGCACTTTAAGTTTAAAATTGACATTCTAAAATGCACAATAGAAGATAGAATATTTAGTAGGTATATCTTGACATGTGTTTATTAAAGCTGAAAAGACGTAGCAAATAAAAATATACCAAAATGTGAATTTCATATGCTGGATTTTCTTTCAGTTTGCATTCATCAAAATTGTTCATCCCATTGTTGTTGATATTATCCACAGCTGAGCATCATCCTGGAAGAAATCATGACTTTGATGAATTTTGTGGCATTTAAAAATGCTAGCAAGAGTTCATCAGACATTAGTAATAAAAAACCAGGAATGGTTTTTATCATCAAGAAAATCTGGTCAGGCAGATATAATCACATTAACCAGTTTTGTTTATATTACCTTAAAAAGAGAAAAGAACATTCAAGTAGTTTGCAATGTCTCATTTTTTTCCAAAAACATCTTTATATTAAAAATTAAATTACCTGTTTATTTTTCTGATTGAAGCCTGATTGTAAGTTTTTAACTTCCATCTCTTGAAATGTCAAATGACTGTGTATACCTTTAAGCCATTGTTTTGACTATAGAATTACACCTCTATTCCTGATCCCCCAAATGGGTCAAGCAAATAGTAACATCTATTTATTAGAATGCATCAAGTATTACTCAGAAATAACAGCACGATAAACCTTAGTAACAGAGATTCCGTCACACAATTCATGTATGCACATCCACGTCACTGGCTATTATAATTGGTCTGAATATTAATGTTCCTGCTTCTGATTTTTCTCATGATAGCAAGTTTTCTTTAATCAATTGTTTATTATTAACATTTTCAAATATACAGAAAAATTGAAAGAATAATAAAGAATCACCCAACTGTCTATCCCCTGAATTCAACAATTGTTAACATTTTTCCATATTTGCTTTATCTATCTACCAACCTATAATTTTCTGGTGAACCATTTGAAAATCAGTCACAGACATCACGGTACTTCAAAACCTAAGTATTATCGTATGTATCTTCTAAAAATAAGAAAATGCTATTATAAAAGCATAATGCCATTCTCATACTTAAGAAAATTAACAAATGACAACTAACATGTAGTCCTCTGTATTCAATTTTTCCTAGTTTTGCCAAAAAGGCTTTAAGTACACACATACATTCAAATCACTTAAAACTAAAATACATGGATATGTATGTATTATACGTATATTAGCATATGAAAGCCAGAGCTCAGGTCCAAAAGGCTTTGTCAAAAAAAATCAAAGCACTTTAGAGTGAAGGTGAATAATCAACAAGAATTTATTGACAACTGACCACATGCTAATTACCATTTCTGATTCTATGAGTGTACAGGTATATAGAATCATCAAAGGCATTGAGCCTGGGGCATCTGGGTGGCTCAGTCTGTTAAATATCTGACTCTTGATTCTGACTCGGGTCATGATCTCACAGTTCTCGAATTCGAGAACTGCACTGATAACAGAGCCTGCTTCTGATTCTTTCTCTCCCTGTCTCTCTGCCCCCCCCCCCAGCTCACACGTGCATTCTCCCTTTCTCTCTAAATAAATACATAAATACATAAATAAATAAAATAAAACTTTTTTTAAAAAAGGCATTGAGGGGCGCCTGGGTGGCTCAGTCGGTTGGGCGTCCGGCTTTGGCTCAGGTCATGATCTCGCAGTCTGTGAGTTTGAGTCCTGCGTCGGGCTCTGGGCTGACAGCTCAGAGCCTGGAGCCTGTTTCCGATTCTGTGTCTCCCTCTCTCTGACCCTCCCCCGTTCATGATCTCTCTCTGTCTCATAAATAAATAAACATTAAAAAAAAATTTTTTTTTTAAAAAAAAGGCATTGAACCGGGGCATCCGCTTGGCTCAATTGGTTGAGCATCCTACTTGGGCTCAGGTCATGATCTTGTGGTTCATTTTGTGAGTTCAAGTCCCACATCAGGCTTGCTGCTGTCAGCCAGCTTTGGATCCTCTGTCCCCTTCTCTCTCTCTGCCCCTCCCCTGCTTACAGTCTATCTCAAAAAGTAAATAAAATATTTGAAAAGAAAAAAAAAAAGGCATTGAGCCTACATTTGTGCTTGGTAAAACCAAAAGCCTAACACATTAGCAAAAGTTCCTGAAATCTCTTTTTAATTGACATGTTTTGTAAATGATTCAAAGAATCTCAATTTCATATAAAATATCAAGAAGATTAAAATGAAGTCCACATGTAATATTTAATCTTAAATATGTAATTTGTCCTTTGCTAGCTTCTGCACAGTAAAATAGCTTCCGTGTAATAGTCATCTTACATAGACCTTACTGTTCAGAAGGGCATGTTATCAATCATAAGTGAAGGTACTATTTGAATTATTTTGGTTACATTGAGTTGTCATGCTCTTTTGTTTTTAATAGTAAGGCCTGTTTCATTTTTGTGTTTCTGTGCATGGTGCAGGGTGTTTTTTATGAAAAGACATAAGACAGAGAAAGAAAGGATAAGAGAGAGAAGTCTTGAGTTGCACACAACCCCAAAAAGTGACTGGGGGACAGAACAGGGGCACCCAAAACAGGGGTGAACCATTATATAATTAAGAACGAAATGATGTACTGCAGACTGTTACTGCTACAGGAATTTAGAAAAGAGGAATGCTAATAAAGACATCAGAAAGTTCCAGAACTTCATGGAGATGGCAGCTGAGCCTTGAGGGATGGTCAGATTTGAATAGGAAAAAAAGAGCAAGAAGGGCTTTGCAGATGAGTGAAACCATGTGAGAAAAGCCATCAGAGCACACTTGCAAGAGAGTGGTTTGGGGTAAAGGGAATTGATTAGGAGGCAGGGAGGGAAAAAGGAGTTAGGGGTGAAGTGATAAAGCCATGGTAAAGCCAACCTCACAGTTCCCTAGGGTAAAGGAATTGTCTATTCCTCCATTTGTACCCTGCTTTGTCCCAAAAGTAATCTTAGGTAGCTATGATAGTCATTGTAGAAGTGTAAGAGTAGAATTCTGGATTGAAAATGGGTGGTTAGATTGACTTAACTAAGGGAGTTAAGAATAGAAAAGAGAGAGATGGATGAATTTGACATTAAGTCAATGGCTACGTCCATCTATTAACATGATATTCTGTTGACTATGGTTTTCCATCTTTTTCCTTTGTCCCTTTATATTCCATAATATTCTTGGAACTTCACTGCTGAGTATTGACTAGAATAAAATCACATTGAAATCATATCATATTGAAATATTTCATAGTTATCCAAAGCATTTATTACAATTGAGTAATTAAAATAAACGTATTCTAGTATCTTCCTACTAAAGCCTTACAATCTATCTGGAGCCCAACCTTGGTCTCCCTGACAGATCCACCCTGACAGGTGCACACCCAAAAGAATTCCCTTTGGGGGCACCATCCAACCATCTGAGAACTCTCCCCCATTAACACTAAAGGTGTTGACTAGTTGGTTAGTAGAAATGGACACGAAGAATTTGCTGCTGATTTCAATCAGAACAGGATAGGTTATGTGGCAGTAATAAAAAACCCTAAGCTTCAATGTCTTAATCCTATAAATCTGTGATTTCACCCACACTCTGTTTCTCTGCTCATCAGTGTCATCAAGAGAGCCATCCTGAGAGGACTCACCTTGACACTTACTTCCACAACCTCTAAAGCAGCAAAATAGGAGAATGTAACAAACTGTGCACTGGTTCTGAAAGGTTTCAGTAAGGAATGACGTCACTTCTGTACCCATTTCATCAGCCAAAGTAAGTTACATGGTCATACCTAACTTGAAAGGGGGCAGAGAAATACAGTCCTACTATGTTCTTAGAAAGAGATGAATGCCAGACTATTTGTGAATATCTCAAATGACATTCACTATCTTGCTGGTTGTTTTTTTTTTTTTCTTTTCTTCTTCCCTACCTTTTGTGAAAACATACTATTAAATGAAAAAATTATTCCTTTGAAAGTTCATTCTATGTAGTATTTGATAGTATTATAATATACTTTCTGCAAATATTGCCCAATCCAGAGACCATCTGTAGTTTATGGAAAATATTAACTATAGTGAATATAATTGCACTGAGTCGCATGTCCACAGTACCTTCCTTTTTTTCCATGGAAACCAGGAGACGTTTTGCAATTTATCAACAAGTGTGCTGCCAGATTAGAATTGAAGGCTTGCGTCCAACTCATTGTGCTTGTCCAGGCATGGTCCAATTATTCCTAATGTATGGAAGAAATAGCTATGTATTTCCCACTGTGCCTTTTAAACTTCAGCAGGTGGCTGAGTATTGGGCAGTGTGTTACACTGTCACCTTCCAGGAGGGGCAGTTGAAGATTTCCAGTTTTCAATATGGGAATGACAAGCATGCCTCAGCAGTTTGGAGGAATTAGTTATCTGATACCTTATAATACGTTAAGGCCATTGGCCTTGACATAGAAAGAGCTTTGCACATGCTTGCCACCTATCTGGGGTGTATTTACTTATTTTCTACTTTTAAAATGATTTCCTGTTTTGTTTTGCATTTTGCCACCTGCCCATTTTTAATTTTTCTACCTTGGAATTCCTTTCAAACATTTTTACATGTTGATGAAAAAGGTCATAGGTGGAGATGAGTAAGATCACACTTTGAGTTGTGTTTCCAGAAAAGCAGAAGTTAGGTTTGTCTTGTTTGCCACTGAACCATCGTCTGGGATGGTTCCTCACACATGGGGCTCAATAAATACTATTGGATTAATAAACAAAGGAATGACAGAGAGATAGAGAAGACATTATTGGCTTACCTGCATGGTAGCTCTCTTTCTTTTGACCAGTTGCAAAAATTGTAAGGTGCTGGACTGGAATGAGAGATGGAGAGAATTTCTCAGTATTAAACTAAGCTAATAAGTCCACAGTTTTACTCTCCAATTATTTTAGTTGCTAGATTGTTTTCATCTCCCATTACTCCCTAATCATAGTCAACTTCTCAGCCAAACTGAACCACTGACTTTTCTCCAAATGGTCATGCTCCTCATTGAATTGTGTCCCTCCCCCGAAAGATACATTGAGATCCGAACCCCCAAAGCCTCAGAATGTGACCTTATTTGAACATGGGGTGGTGGCAGATATCACTGGTTAAGATGAGTTCATACTGGAGTAGGCCTGGCCCCTACTCCAGTATGACTGGTGTCCTTGAAGGATGGTCATGTGGACACAAAGACACACAAATAGCATATTGTGTGACAAGTAAGGAAGGCAGAAAACTTGAGTGACGGGGCTACAAGCCAAGGAATGCCTGGAAACCAGCAGAAGCCGAAAGAGGTGAGGAAGAATTCCCCTCTGCAGGTTTCAGAAGAAGCATGACCCTACTAACTTGATTTTGGACTTGTATCATCCAGAACGGAGGCAATAACTTTTTATTGTTTTAAGCCACCCAGTTTGTGGTACTTTGCTGCAGCAGCCACAAGAAAATGAATATAATCCTCATTCACAGAGGCTTTGTTTCTTCCACCTGCTCTTCACCCACACTGTCCATCTTGAGACCCTCCTTAATATCTTTTCTTGAGTAAAATCTCTAAATCATCTCCGAAATATTAGATGGGCTGGCTCCCCTCACCTCCTGTAGCACCTATGTCTATCATGGAGTAAACAGTGATGAGCAAGGAGAAAAGTCTGGAGACACTGCTCTGAAAGTATCCAGGTTAGAAGACATAAAATGAAGTAAATGAGTAAATTAAGGGGAAAGCAGATCGGTCACTGAGACCTGGAGGGAAAACAAGGGGGTAGGCCAAGAGTACAGAGAGCTTGTACACAAAATATTTTAAAAGGCAAAGTTAAAGTTCCGGAAGGGCTGCATTGCCGAGGCGAGCAGACACCATCCCGGGTTCCCTGGCAGAGAGGGGTCCTCCTCGCTAATGATACTATTCTGAGAAACTGCTTGCAGTTGAAATAAAGGCAGAGCCACATATGGCTCGGTTCAGAGAAGGCCTGAGAAGGAGCTTAGGGAGGGTTGTGCCGAAAAAATGAGGTCATGAGATAAAGATTTTGGGTTACAGATAAAAAGCAAACCCATTTTAAATGCACTTTTGATACAAAAAATAAAAAAGAAATAAGGCAAAAGAACACAGGCAGGACAGGAGTGGGGGGGGCCTTCTGGGTATGCTTGTTATTTCTCTCATGGCCTTTTCGGTCAAGTCAATTAGATAATAAATTATGCATAACCATCGCTACTGGCATTAAAAAACACTTGCAGTGAGAAATGATGGATGTTCTGGTGACCCACGTAAATTTGCTCAGGGTCAGAACAATTGTTACAGCCTGTTGCTTAATTTTTTCTCCTGGTCCCTGCGGTCACCTCCTGGACCTGGCTACAGGAGGGAGTGACTGTTGGGTAGAATCAACACATATCTCTAGTGCAGTGCTTATCGCTTGACGTTTTAGTCATCTTTGTTGAAAAAGCAATAAGTAGCAATCAATTCATTGAGAATGCGTTAAAGAGACAAAACAGATACACACACCGGGACGGATGGGGATGGGGAGAAACGAGAAGAGGCCATTTTATGGAGGGAAGGAGCTAGAAGCAAGCTGGGGGGCTAGCCACCAGGTGTGGGGTAGAAGTGGGGGGGAGCTCCTGTGCTTCACCATCAGGCAGACTCTGAGTGCCAGCAAATTGGGCCTTCAGACATTTGGGCAGGAGAAACATTTGACAGTTCAGAACAATCTTTTTTTTTTTTTGGTAATTTTTTTTTAACGTTTATTTATTTTTGAGACAGAGAGAGACAGAGCATGAACGGGGGAGGGTCAGAGAGAGAGAGGGAGACACAGAATCCAAAACAGGCTCCAGGCTCTGAGCTGTCAACACAGAGCCCAACGTGGGGCTCGAACTCACAGACTGTGAGATCATGACCTGAGCAGAAGTCGGATGCTTAACCGACTGAGCCACCCAGGTGCCCCTCAGAAAAGTCTTTTTAATAGTCGTCATCTAATGTGTTGGCATTTATATTTATTTCTGGTTTATAACTTTAACATTATGGTTTATATATTTTTTCCCTGCTTGGAGTGTTAAAGGTTTTAGTGAGGCTGTAGGTATCTGAGGCAGATGAAAACCTGGATTCTGTCCAGAGGAGTGAAGGGGTTGGAAGCCAGCACAATCGGTTCCAAAGTGAAGGACAAAAGCTTGGGGACAGAACCAGACTGGGGAGGAGGAAGCTGGTAGGAAGGGTGTGGTCACTGATAGGAAAGCTAGGAATAACAAACGAGTAGCAAAGTGAGCGAGTGAGGGATGGGTGGTCTGGAGAAATTCTGGAAACTTATGGCAGATGCTTGCAAATGGCAGTGAAGCCACTTGCGTGGGTGAACAGGTGTTATTTAAAGAGATAGGAAATGATGAATGGCGGTAGTTCAGCTATTGCCCTTGACAGGGCTGCTTACCGTCAAGAGGACGTCATGGGCAACGTGGGGAGGCTCAACAGTACCGTGGGAAGGAGTTAGAGTTTAAGAAGAGCCTGCCCGAGGCAAAGGAAACCTGTGTGTGTAAGGGGACTGCTGTGGAGGCTAGCCAGTGGGTAAGGGCTATGGCCTCTGGTGGCTGGGGCGATTATCTGAGGGGTCCCGAGAATTATGGGAGAGTCACTGCCGTGGTGAGCACAACATGCCAGCAGTTGTGAGCCATCCTAGAAGGCCTTCCCCATTTGGAGCCAAACCATTTTTGTGCTATTCCTCATTTGCATCCTGTCTGTCCCTGAGGCTGGCGACCTGGGGAAACCTTCCTGTGGCACAGAGGAGAGGAAGGAGTGCCTGGAGTTACAACCGACACTCAGAGATGCTGGCTGTGCAAATTTGGCGGGTCCAGATTAACTAGAATGTGCTAGAGCCACTCCAGGTGAGTCAGCTTGACCTAACTTAATCAGTAAGTGATAGCAGAGGGCCCAAGAAAGACTTCATTCATATCAGCTCTTGGCTCTGGGTTGGTTAGTCCAATAACTAGAGGTGTTTCCCGATTTCTTCCAGGGACAGTTACGCATGTATTAGTGTAACCTGGACGTTATCAAGCCTGCTTCCCTTCTGAGGCTGCTCTTTCCTTTGATACTCACTGTGGAATTACTACGCTCCTTAATGAATCCACCACCTCTGGCTGTGAACTCCAGCTTCCTGCTCGGTCCTTGCTGCTTGCTTTCTACCTTCCCACTGGAGGTAGCCAAATGACCTGTCTCCTTTCTGTTGCTAAACACCACTAACACAAAGCAGTTGCACATAACAGAGTTTTCTGAAGAGGCTGTGGCGGATGAGGGCAGACAGAGCTATTAGAGCCTGGGGCAGGAAATCATTTCAAATGCAACATTAGCCATCATTATTCCTAGAATTGCATTGGCCATTCCCTCCACAAGGAATTTCTCTCTGGGTCCCTCCTTGGCACTCTCAGGGTGCCCCAAAGCCAGGGTTTACTTAAAAAAGAGATCATGAAATATGCCATCCTTCTGTTCCATCCCATATACAGATGGCACTACCATTTACTAAATGCCAGGGACTTCACCCACCGTTTACATGATCTCATTTAATACTCCCAACAACACTGCAGGAGACACATTTATTTTACAGATGAGGAAACGGAGGCTCAGAAACGGTAACCTGGCCAGGGACACATAGCTGAGATTTGAACACAGTTCCACGTACTCTAAGTCCATGCTCTACACTGAGGCATTTGCTGCCTCCTTGCATAGCTGGCTTGTGCACATAGCCTTAGGTCGTCAGAATTCAAATCTATTACTCGCCTCTTAACTCAGCAAAGCTTTCTGTGGAGTCAGGTAAAAATTTCCCTGACATTTTTGTCCATGCAATTGAATCCTTTCCCCAACAGCTCTCTCCCAACAACAACACTCCTTCTCCTGAGATAATTTCACATCCACTCTGACCTCCTTTCCACTCCATTGTCCCCCCTCACTGCTCTTCTAGATAACTTTCTGCTGTCTCTACTCCTCTCCTCCCAATTTCTCTGCTTCATCAGCTCTTCTACAGAAAAGCCTCATTTAATACCAGGAACTTGGGGGCGCCTGGGTGGCTCAGTCGGTTGAGCGTCCGACTTCAGCTCAGGTCACGATCTCACGGTTCATGAGTTCGAGCCCCGCATCGGGCTCTGGGCTGATGGCTCAGAGCCTGGAGCCTGCTTCCGATTCTTTGTCTCCCTCTCTCTCTGCCCCTCCCCCATTCATGCTCTGTCTCTCTCTGTCTCAAAAATAAGTAAACATTAAAAAAAAAAAAATACCAGGAACTTGGATCCATTTTCCCCACTTCCTTCTCGAAGCAGGTGAACCCAGCCCCATAGAAAAGGCAATAACAGGATCTTTAACTCTTACACGGAATCTCCCAGGTGTTTTCTTGGTGGCCCTAGGAGAGGACTCTTCCTAACCTGAAACTGTATCTTCTTCCTCTTATTTCCTTAGCCTTCTTGGAGCTGAGCTTGGCCTTCCGTTAAGCCAGGACACTCAGCCTGCCTGAATCTTCGTGACTCTTTAATTACGTCCTTGCCACTGGTTGGAATAACAGCCACAGATAAGGGAGCATACATTCAAATGGAGTTATGATGAAAACACTGAGGTTCCCCTCCCTGACCTTGCTCTGAAACACTGCAACAACACGAATCCACAGTCCAACATAGACCTTAAATCAGGCAATGGTGAAAACCAAGGACTCTGCCACCCAAACTAAATCTATACTCCTCCAAGCACTGAGAGATTTGGATTCGTGAACCAATCAAGAGATTACTTTGAGTACTTGTTTGGTATGAGGCACACTATCAGGGCAATTTTTCTTAAACAAAAGAAAGGAAAGGAAGAAAGGTACACTTCACTGATGGAATTTACAGCCCATTTCCAGAGGTAGGAAATAAAAAGAGAATTATCCATACCAGAGAGGATATGCTGTATATGTGTCCTGCAAACAGTGAGGACTACAAAAGCTCAGAGGAGGCAGACAGCACTGCTCTACCTGGGAAAGAAAGACAAGTTGAGCCAGAGATGATGCTTGCAGGCACATAGCCTTCCCCAGCAGGCCAGGAGGGGCAAGGGCATCGTGAGAAACACATGAGCAGAGATGCGGGGGCTGGAATGTGCATGATGTGTTCAAGGGACAATGAGTCATCCCCTTAGCTTTCTTTACAGCTGCTACATAATAGTGGGCACCTAACAGGTTATTATTTCTTTTTCTTTTCTTAAAAACTGCAAAAATAAAGCGAGACCCAAATTCTCAGTATAGAAAATATGCCTGTGATGTCAGTGCCCAGTGACGCTGAGGAGGTGAGAATTCCTGAGCCCGGTATGAACTTGAACCTCGACAAAATTCTCACCCTTGCTTGCTGGAAACTCCATTTATTTAATGCTGTTGTACAGAAGTCTGTTCTTTGGAAATCCTGAAAATAACCTGGTCAAACCTTACCTCAATTACTAAGCACAGTGTCAGCAGACAGTTTGCTTTGTCATAATTGATCACCAACTTTTATGCTGTTTTAAAATCCTTTAAAGCTATTTGGAGCCAGGAAATGTCTCTGAGGAAACTAATCCTGGTAACATTACCTACACAAATGGCTTTGTGATGGCACATCGGCAGTTGCTGTGGGGGTGGGGTGTGTTTTAAGGTGCAGTGCCCTCCTGCATTTGGGATTCTGCATTTGGGATCCTGCATTTGGGATCCTGCATTTGGGATCCTGAATTTGGGAATTTCTGGGTATGTGTGAAAGGTGGCGAGGTAGTTCCACCTCCAAGATGTTCAGTGGGAAGATTTTTTGCTTTTCTGGTATTTTCTACTGAAAATGTTGTTGTTTTTCACAGTGTTTTCTATTGAGGAATATTAGCTGCCTCTAACCCAAAACTTATGGGAAGTTCTTCTTTATGTATCATCTTTTAAAAATAATTTGTGACCCACCCCCCTTTCTGAAATGGTGACTATACATTTCCAGTGTGTTTAGAAAGGAGAGTAATTGTCACTTCATGATTTTAGCAAAACAAATGTTACCAAAGTGCTGAAGGAACAACCACTTGAGACATTGTGTTCTCTTAGTCACAGGCACATACTAGGAAAAATTCAACTAAGCCTCACTCCGGGGGTATTAAAATAGCCCTTTTCGCAGCTCAGAATCACATTTCAAAGGGTGCCTAGGTGCAAAGCTAGGCCAAGTATAACCTAGCCCCAAGATAGTGCCAGGAGTAATACGTTGTTTTCCATTTTGTTTTAAACAACAGAGTGCAGCACGGAGATGGGAGCATGCAGAGAACTAGCAGGGAGCCACTGAGCAGCAGGGAGCTGGGTGACCTTGAGTAGGTCACCTAACTTTGTCTGGGCATCTGCATTTAGAAAATGAGGGGGAATGCCCATTGTGCTTAATGCATAATGACCAAATAAGAAAATATAAGCAAAAGCATTTTGTAAATGGCAGGTCTTTCCTACAGTACTTGAGGGAATCATTAGAGATGGCTATTTGGGGGAATGAGATAGGTGCAAAGCTTCTTTTCAAAAAAAGTTTCATACCTTCCATCTTATGTGATTTAAGTTTAGCGATTACAGGTTCATTAATTAATACCCTAAGAAAATACTGTTATACTATCACTGTGTCTTCTAAATGAACCATCTCTCTTTTCACTGCCATTTGCAATTTTCTCTATGGAAGAAAGATGTTTAAAAGACAAATTACCTGGAAGATAATGGGGTGAGATTTTCTAAGCATCTTCTGTCCAGAGACAAAAGGCTTTTTCAGCTATTCTCAAGTACACCAGTTGAACACTGATTTATTTGACAATGTAATACATTTTTTTTTCAAGTAAAGTAAGGAAAGGGGGCATTCCAGCAGATCCGACGGAGGGAGGTGTTGAGGGAAACGTGTAAGAGAAGGAGGAGAAAAGAATATTGAGGGAGCAGACCAGAAGTACCAGGCAACCATACAGGATATCTTCAGAACTGAAATTCAATAAACAAGACTGCTCCCAAGTCAAAGGAAGCAAGTCCCCATCTGCCCGTGAAGGTGTCTGGGCTCCCACTGGCCCCTCCTTTCTTCCCCACTGCTCTGTTCTTTTTTGAAAGCTTATCAATAAGAATGTGGCAGGGGCGCCTGGGTAGCTCAGTTGGTTAAGCATCTGACTTCTGCTCAGGTCATGATCTCGCGGTCCATGAGTTTGAGTCCCGCGTGGGGCTCTGTGCTGACAGCTCAGAGCCTGGAGGCTGTTTCGGATTCTGTGTCTCCCTCTCTCTGACCCTCCCCCATTCATGCTCTGTCTCTCTCTGTCTCAAAAATAAATAAACGTTAAAAAAAAAAAAAAAAGAATGTGGCAGAGCACTTTTCCAAGAAGGCCATGATCTGTCATTCAAAAAGAGAGAGAGCCCTTCAAGGCAAAGTCATACACTAATCTCCCAATGACCAGCTTTGCTGCCTGAAGCATGATTGCTGTCCCCCACTTGGATCTTATTCTTAGAGCTGGACTGGTTTTTTTTGTTTGTTTTTTTGTTTTTTTTTTTTTGAGAAAGAGAGCGAGCACTTCGGCATACAAACAGGTGAGGCTGAGGGAGGGAGAGAGAAGAGAGAGAATCTTAAGCAGACTCCACACTCAGTACAGAACCCGATGTGGGGCTCAATCCCATAATCAACGAGATCATGACCCGAGCCCAAATGAAGACTCAGCCACCCAGGCGCCCCAAAGAGCTTGACTTCTCTTTTTCATTTGAGGTAAAATTATTAGGGGAGCTGATCCAAATACATTAGCAACGGGGACCCCACCCTTACTAAATGTGTATCATTTCTCAGCCACTTTTCAATACTACTTAATGTGTTGCCTGTCGGATCAGATGGGGGTACCGACTGGGTGGAAGCCGGTGGTGCAGGCAGTGAAAGGACTCACCCAGGGCACAACAAAGGAGATAGATGTTTATTGAATATACCATAAGGGAGCAGCGGGCACAAGAGCAGAGGAGAGGCCATTAGCAACAATGACACAGTTGGTGGGGGCTGTTTTATAGGAGGGAAGATGAGGAGGTATGGTGACTTACAGAATTTTCCCTTTTTCCGTAACTGTGCCTGGTTATAAGTAACCCATTGGTTAGTTAGGGACTGTGGATATTTTGAGGTGGGTCGCCTGATGGGCCTGTCTGTGGTTAGGGTCACTTTTGGGCCCTTCTGCCTTGATCAAGTTTCCATGACACAATCCACATGTGTCAGTGGATTCCTATATTTCATGAGCAAGCTCCAATAAAGCTTGCAGGGGAGGAGGGAGTTAATTGATGATATTTATTGAAAGTTTCAAAGGTTGCTTCCTATAAATACAACCTGAGCACAACTGTCTCTTCTAAAATTAGTTTCTTTTTTTTAATGTTTTTTTTTAATTTATTTTTGAGAGAGGGAGAGAGAGACAGACAGACAGACAGACAGACAGAGTGTGAGCAAGGGAGGGGCAGAGAGAGAGGGAGACACAGAATCCAAAGCAGGCTCCAGGCTCTGAGCTGTCAGCACAGAGCCAGACGCAGGGCTTGAACCCATAAACTGTAAGGTCACGACCTGAGCTGAAGTCGGTTGCTTAACGTACTGAGCCACCCAGGTGCCCTTAAAATTAGTTTCTTAAACAAACAAATTAATTCCTCTGCTTGCCAGGTCAGCTGACCAAAACCACAATGGAAGTAACATAGGAAAATATCACTGAGGATAAAGCTTTTATGGTCAAATAAAATAAAAATATCAGTTTACTAATGTATTTTTTTAATTAAAAAAAGTTTTAATGTTTATTTATTTTTGGAAGAGAGAGAGAGTGAGAGCAAGGGAGGGGCAGGGAGAGAGGGAGACACAGAATCCGAAGCAGGCTCCAGGCTCTGACCTGTCAGCACATAGCCCGACGCAGGGCTCAAACCCATGAACTGTGAGATCATGACCTGAGCCAAAGTTGGATGCTCAACCGACTGAGCCACCCAGGTGCCCCAAGGTATATTTTTTTAAGAGAGAGAGATAGAGAAAGAGAGCATGAGCTGGAGAGAGGGGCAGAGAGAAAGAGAATCCCAAGCAGGCCCCATGCAGAAATCAATAGTAAGATGCTCAACCAACTGAGCCGCCCCCCAGTTCACTGATGTATTTATCTGACAGATACTTGTCAACACTGTGGGGGACAAATGAAGTATAGGTATTTCTGTCCTCTAGGAACTTACAATCCAGTTGGGAGAAAAAGTGTACGATAATTGTACTTTAAATATATTCACTACCAAAAAAAAAAAAGAAAAAAAAAAAAAAAAAAAAGAAAAGGTTTAAGGGGCACCTGGATGGCTCAGTCAGTTAAGCACCCAACTCTTGGTCTCGGCTCAGGTCATGATCTCAAGGTTCTCTGACAGTGCAGAACCTGCTTGGGATTCTCTCTCTTCCCCTCTCTCTGCCCCTCTCCTGCTCACCTGCATTCTCTCTCTCTCTCTCAAAATAAATAAATAAACATTAAAAAAATAACAAAAAATAAAATTTAAAAAGCATCAGATACATGTTCCATTAAGAAATAAGTGGCCATAAACATATTTAAAATATTCAAATTCACTAGAAATCCAAATGCAAAATAACTAATTCTCACCTATCAAATTGGTAAACATTTTTATAATATTCAGAGAAATGAGCATTCTTTTACCCATGAGAGGAATGTAAACTGGTACCACTTCTTGAGTGGAAAATCTGGGAACAAGAATCAAAAGCCTTGAAGTAGTCCCATCTTTCTCTACTAGAGTTTTTATCCTTAAGAAATAAGCATTATAATTTTTAATAGGTAAAAACTGGAAACAATCAAAATGTTCAACAATATAACACCGATTAAATTATTGCATATTCAGCAATAAAATGTCTACAGAAGTAAAACATGATGTTTTTTTAAAAAGTCATGTCCAGAGGCACCTGGGTGGCTCAGTCAGTTAAGTGTCCAACTTCAGCTCAGGTCATAATCTCATAGTTCGTGGGGTCAAGCCCCGCGTTAGGCTCTGTACTAATGGCTCAAAGCCTGGAGCCTGCTTCAGATTCTGTGTCCCTTCTCTCTCTCTGCCCCTCCCCTGTTCATGCTCTGTCGCTCTCTTTCAAAAATAAATACACATTAAAAAAAATGTTTTTAAGTCACGTCCACAACACAGTGCAAAAAACCTGATTAAAAACTGTAGTGTAAATTCAGTTTAGTTTAAAATATACACATATATTTATATATTTATTATTATATATCAAATAATTAACAATGGTTATTTCTATGCCTTTCTAAAATATCCAAATTGTACACTGTGTTCATGTATACTTTTGCAATTAGGAATAAAAGCAACTAATTCCTTTTTTAAAAACAGAAATGTGAAGGTCAAACACTCTGTGAAAGCCCTTTTGATTTAAACATTTACATAGGTGATGTCTTTGACATTCCAGTCTTCCTCAACTTGACCAGGCATCATAACATCATGTCTCAAATATTAAGGATGAAAAATACTACTGTAGTTAACTACTGAGTGCTTACTCTGTGTCAGGCAGTGTATTAAGAAATCTATATGTACCATTGCATTTAATCCTCACAACTACCTTCTGAGATAGAAATTATTTTTATTCCCAGTTTACAGATGAAGAAACTGAGGCTTAATGAGACAATAAGAGGACACCTAGCTAGTAGGTGGAAGGGATGGCATTTGAACCCTGGCAATTTGGCTTTAAAGCCTACATTCTTTATATCTACACATATATTCTTACTTTCTCCTTTGCAAGAACTGGAAAGGCCCATCCAATTTATTATTTGGTATTTGCTGGGTAGAGGGCATATTAGTCTTGTTAAATAGAAGATTGTGGAATTTGATATGAATTACTTGGGATTTTGTCCTCGGGGCTACTGAAGACACTACTCTCTGACTGCCTAAGCTCAGCAGCTAGTGACAGAGCTGGAGGCTAAGCCTAAGAGCTTGCCCTAGAGTTTGCATCCTCTCCCAGCCATGGCAGGATGCCTCTTGGGGGTCTGCCCTAGTCCCCATTTCTTGAGAGTATCAGGAAGAAAGAGGAGATGTTTCCCACTGTGATTCAGTCTGGTCCCCAAGTATCTGCTCCGCCAACTGGCAAGTATCCTTCTCGGGCATGAGGCTTGGCCGGAGCCCCCCGTGACTCCCATGGCATTTCTAAGCGTTCAGGACACTTATGCACCCACTTTTCTACTCCCCCAACTCCTTCTGATTCCAATCTTCCTCCCATCAGATATGTCACTTTATTACTGTTATAAATCCAGCCCACATCCAGGAATCTCAGAAATTGCACTATCTGGTGAGGCGGGGAAATTTGTTCTTGAGGATAATGGTCATGGTAAGAAAATATTGATGTTTAAAATCAGAAGCTAAAAAATCACACAGATTTCCAAAGGAGGAAGTCCTAATGGTTTTCTGAATGCACAAATAATAGCTTGTGAGAAGCTTTTAAAGAGCTTTCCTCTAAGTCTAAAGGCTCAAGGTTGTTTTTTTGGGTTTTTTTTTTTTTTTTTGAGGTTTCTTAATGGAATCTAAACACTTCATTGTGTTCACCAGAGCAGCAAATTGAATGTAAAGTGGCAGCAGACCCTAAAAGGGAGGCTGGTGACTTGGAGCACAATTTGCATGAAATACATTCTTTTTTTTTTTTTTTTTTTTTTATGGTACTTAAATGCTCCTATGAGACATTGAGTTTGACTTCTTGTATGGTTTCCTTTTTCACTACAGGTCACCCTAGAGGGGTCGGTCCATCCTGCCGCCTCCCAAACGTCACACCCAAGTCGCCACTTGGGGGCACTCTAACGCCTCCTTCCCTTCCCATCGCCATTTTCCCTCCTACCTTTACACAGGGTTGACCCTGTTTCTGGGGCCTTTTATAACATAATGGTCATCACTAGCCTCAGCAGTTTCTTAAAAAGAAACAAAGGAACACATCCTTAACATATTGAAAAATAATACATTATATAATTTTTCAAGGAGCATTTAGGAGGACTACCCCTCAAAAGAATCTCCTAAGATAGGTAGGGCGGATACTATGATCACCTTCTTTTAGAACAGACACTTTGGCTTGCGGAGATAGAGTCAATGTTTAAACCTTGAACGTTTCTGAAGCCAGAGTTTCTCTGCTTCTTCGGCCAGGCCTCTTTCCTGCAATTATTCTGACATAAGATCCAGCCTTATTTTGAAGGAAGATCATCTTTTAATGAAGACATCAAAGCAATAATCAGCCATAAGAATAGTACAATAGAAAAAGAAAGTCACATAATCACATTTCTCTTCCAGTATTTACTTGTAAAATGATTTCAATCTCAAAGAAGAAAAAATTGCGATCCCTTTTCAAAGTTGAATATAAATTCACTTAAACATGGAATAGACAGCTTGCCCAGATCTCTTCCCCACCCTTCCATCCACACTAGGCAATTTAATTAATGGGCGAACAGCCTGATGGTGGATTTTTCTGATAGAGTAGCATGAACGACCCACCCTTGCACAGTTCCTTGGCACACCACTCTGGCTGCATTACAGAAACAGAACAGAGTCGTATGGTTCCTGGAAAGTAATTGTTTGGCAGGGCTCTAGCCTCGGGCAAAATCCACATAGAAAAAGTGCTCAGGTGGCCCTCTCTGGTGCCAGGGGCAGGGTGGATGGCAGAGGGTGGGCGTTGATTGTGTGTGATGGTGTGAGGTCCTGAGGGGGGTGGAGGATGGGAGGACACAGCCAGGGAATATAGAGAAACCCGAAAAACAAGGCTCTAAATCATTGTTGCTTCTCTGCTCCTGTAACCCGTTCATTTAGCCATCAAGTGTATACTCAGTATCTGTTGCTTGCTCAGCACTGAACAAAGAGTTTTGCCTAAGTGAACACAAGAGACCAACTTTTAGAGGCACCTGGATGGCTCAGTCAGTTGAGTGTTAGACTTCCGCTCAGGTCATGATCTCAAGGTTCATGAGTTCAAGTCCCACATCGGGCTTGCTGCTATCAGCAAGGAGCCGGCTTCTTCTCTCTCCCTTCCTGGCTTGTGCTCCCTCAAAAATAAATAAATAAACATTTAAAAACAGGGAGAGAGACCAGCTTTTAAAGGGTATAAAAAAACAAGTTCATGCCTTTGATCAGCTTTCAGTTCAGATGAGGAAATTGTTTCCCAAGAAGTTATTTAACAAATATGTTGAGCTTCTACTCTGCAGTGGGGGTGTCTGACAGGCCTCAAGGCTCCACTTTGAAATACTGATACATTCCAGTGTAAAGAACCAGCTTTTAGAGCCCACTTACTGACAAGGTCAATGTTATACAGACGTGCAGAAGATTGCTCTTAAAATTACCCCAAGACTGTGGTCATGTTAAAGTGTGAATCAACAAAAAAACATTTCAAAGAACTTGCTGGACATCTTTCCAGGATGTTTTCAAAGGAGTGGGGAGAAGAGCAAACTCCCATCTCAGACTTGAGGCTGATCAGATCCGGGAGCCCTCCCTCTACCTTCATTTCCATGTCACTACAAAGATGAGCCTCAAACATGGTCAGCATAGTGTGACCTGCTTAACAGAAACGATTTCAGCGCCGTGGTTGTGGATTCCAGGCCCCTGTCCACTCTCGGCAAGTGGCAACAGAGACCCTTCTGTGGGTATTTTCAAAGGTCTTAGGATCTCCCTTTTATATGAAAATGTCTTTTGGAAACCAGAGGCTGCTGCCTGTGATCTCACACTGCACACACCCATAGTAGAACGTCAGGCTCTTAGTTCAGACAGGAGCCGGTCAGGCACTTGGCCAGTGTTCAGCCTGTTCCCTGCTCCTCCTGGTCCTCTGAGTTGGGACCTTAGGGTGCTACACCAGTGAATGCTTGACTGTTTCTACCTTTCTGCAAATGACTTTTGCCATGTGATGCAATGATTACGGCAGGATATTGAAGAAGCAGCTGCCACTAATGGAGGAAAGGGCAAGCCTCTCAAGAGTGCTTCTGTTCCCACAAGGCGACACCAGCATTGCCAACCAGCTTTCCATGCAAACCGGCACCCAGATGTCCATTCAGCTTGTCCGAAAAGCCTTCAAAAAGTCTCTCTGCAAAAGAAAGGTCTGCACAGAACAAAACATACCCCGGTCTCAGCCTGTCCCTAGCTTTGATTTGGGGCAAGGTTTAGTTTTCATATTCACAAACCCAAAGAGTAAGACCCATGATTTCTAAGGTCCTTTCCAGCTTTAACTTTCTATGTATGTAAAAGCCAAAGGGAAAAAAAAATCAGGCAGTAGTCATTAAGATTCACCGCCCTGCGATCAAAAAGAATGAAATATTGCCATTTGCAACAACGTGGATGGAACCAGAGTGTGTTATGCTAAGTGAAATAAGTCAGTCAGAGAAAGACAAACATCAGATGATTTCACTCATATGTAGAATTTGAGAAACTCAACAGATGAACATAGGGGAAGGGAAGGAAAGATAAGGAAAAAAGAGAGAGAGAGGCAAACCATAAGAGACTTTTAAATCCAGAGAACAAATTGAGGGTGGCTGGAGGGGTGCTGGGTGGGGGGATGGGCTAAATGGGTGAGTGGCGTTAAGGAAGGCACTTGCTGTGGGGTGCCTGGGAGTTATGTGTAAGTGACAAATCACTAAATTCTATTCCTGAAATCATTACGCTATATGTTAACTAACTTGGATTTAAATTTTTGAAAAAGGGAAAAAAATAAAAATAAGCAGATAAATATCACATTAAAAAAAAGAAAAGAAAAAGATTCGCCACCCTGTGGCTGAACCAAATAGTTTTTCTAAAGTTTATTTTAATCTTTATTTAAAATGCTATAAAGTTTATTCAAAATTAATCATTTAATTAACAATTAGTACAGAACAGCAAAGTAATTAGTGGTTGGTATACACACAAGAACCCCGAACTCTGAGTCAAAAGACCTGAGTTTCAAGCCATCAGAGAGGCACCATGCTCTGCCCAAGGGAAAAAAATCATGATTTGGGAGCTGAGCTCAAATTCTAGCTCCATCACTTTCTAGCTGTGAAACTTTGTGCCAGTTACTTAACCTTTCAGGGTCTGTTATTTCATCCGTAAACGGGAATAAGCAATATATCACCAGATTGTAGTTTAATATATAGAAATATAGGAGCGCCTGGATGGCTCAGTCTGTTGGGCATCTGACTTCGGCTCAGGTCAAGTTCATGGGTTTGAGCCCCACATCAACCCCTGGGCTAACAGCGCCGATTCTGTCTCCCTCTGCTTCATATTCTGTCTCCCTCTCTCTCTGCCCCTCCCCCACTTGCACTCTCTCTCTCTCAAAAAACAAAAACAAAAACAAAAAAAGATTTAGAAATATAAAGCTTAAGATTTATTAAGCTCTTGGCACATGGTAGGAATTCAGTTAATATTGGTTTATGTAAATGGATTTTCTAAGATCTCTTAGGGAAGAAAACTAACATATTTTGAGTTCTAGCTTTGTGGTAGCAAATTCCATGACTTCAACATGTAGTCCTGATGAAGTGGATACTGTTGTCCGAATTTCAGCCTAAATTCACTTCCCCCGATGTAAAATGGGTGTAATATCTTTCCTACTCAATCCAAAAAAATTCTTACGAAGATTAGACTAATTTAATGTGAGACTTGCAAATTGTTGATATTTATATAAGTGGGAATATCCTAGCTATTTCTTTATTAAACACTCTTTACAGTAATGTTCAATCACCCAACATGCATGTATTCAGATTCTACCATTTGGCCATTGATTCAGAACATAGTCTCTGTTCTCAGTGCTCTTATAACCAGGGGCACCAAAATAACACCCAGGAAACTAATGAGAATAGTTAGGAACAGCTGAGTTGTCACTGCAGTAGAAAGTAGTTAAAAGAGAATGATATGACTTAAAAGATAAATAAATTTAAGGTGAAGAGATGGAGAAAAGGGAAGACACTTCATATAAAGGAACGAGCATGAAAATAGGAAGCCTTTGAAGAGATTAGGATTCTCATCCTTGTAATTTACAGGAACATTAATTATTGAATCTTTCATGCAGCAAACATTTATTGAGCATCTATTATGTGCTAGGCACTATTCTAAGTGTTGGATATATGGAGTGAACAAATTAGAAGGTAGTTCCCTTGAGGAGCTTATATTCTAGTAGGTGAGACAGATTAAATAAAATAAATAAATTATACAGAATGTTAAGTGATGAGCACTTCAGAGAAACCAGAGTAGAGCAGGGTGGGGGGATCAAGAGTGACAGGAGTGAGGTCGTAGGTGGCAACAGAAAGTAGAGAGATCAGACTAGGTTTCATTGAGAAGGTAACACTTGAGCACAGGCCTGAAGGAGGAGTAATAAGTCAAGGAGATACACAGGGAAAGAGCTTCAGGCAGAAGGAAGAGTGAACAGTTATAGCAGTGGTTCTCAAACTGTGATCCCTACCCAGACCAGCAACATTAACATTGTCTGGGCATTTACTAGAAACACACATTTTCAGTCTCCACCAGAAACTCTGGTTCAGCCCAGCAATCCCCCTTCAGGGGACTCTGATGTTCCCTAAAATTTAAGAGCCACTGAGCTATAAAATAAAGGTCTAGTTGGTGTGTGCCAAGCCTGTGTCAGTCTTGTGCAAGGCCAGCATGGCTAGAGCGAACTAAGTAAGAGGGAGAGAAATAGTAGGTGACATCTAAAGAGAGAATGACACCAAGAGGTGGGGGTGAGAACGGGAGAGATCCTGTAAACTCTTGTTAGCCATTGTAAGGACTTTGGTTTTCACTCTGAGTGAAGTGTGGAGACATTTCAAGATTGTGACTAGCAGTGACACCATGTGTTTTGAAAGCATCCTTCTGGCTGCTGTTAATGATAGATTGTAGGGGTGCCTGGGTGGCTCAGTCGGTTGAATGTCTGACTCTTGATTTCCACTTGGGAATTGGTCAGATCGGCCCTGCATTGGGCTCTGTGCTGGAGCCACAGAGTCTGCTTGGGGTTTTCTCTCTCCCTCTTTCTCTGTCCCTCCTCAGCTTGTGCCCTCTTTCTCCCTCAAAATAAAAAATATATATATAAGCTTTAAAAAAAAGAATAGATTGTAGAGGGGTGCCTGGGTGCCTCAGTCAGTTGAGCATCCAACTCTTGGTTTCCACTCAGGTTGTGGTCACAGGGTCATGGCATCAGGCCATACGTTGGGCTAGGTGTGGAGCCTGTTTGGGATTCTCTCTCTCCCTCTGTCTCTCTCCCTCTGCCCTTATCCCCAGCTTGTGCTCTCTATCTCTCTAAAAATATAATAATAATAATTTAAAAAAGAATAGATTGTAGAAGGGTGAAAGTGGAAGACTTTTTTTCAGGAATGCAGGCAACAGATAATAAAGAGTGGCTTGGATTAAGATGACAGTGGTAAAGATGGAGACAGGAAGTGGAATCTGAATATATTTTGAAGGTAGAGCCAAGGGATTTCCTGGCAGAGTGGTTGCAGGGAATGAGAGAAAGAAAGATATTGAGGATGTTTCTGGCTTGAGCCACCGGAAAGTTGAGTTGCCATCAACTGAGATGGGAAAGGTGCAGCGGAAGCAGGTTCGTGAGGAGAGGCAGGGAGGCGGGGGTGGCGCCTCAATAGGAAGTTGAGTTTGGGACATGTCTGAGATGTCCATCCAACCTCCAAATGGAGATGTGGAGTGAGCAGTTGGATCTATGAGCCTATATTGAGTTGAATCAACTCGTCATCATTCTGAGTTACATGGGGAACCAATGGCTACCAGCAGCATTAAGAACTGATTCTGCTCACTTCAAATCAAGAGTGATACCAGAGTTCTTAGTCTTTTCACTACTTGTTTCTTTATAATCCACATATCCAAAAGAGCAGTTTCTTTTCTTGACTAGCTAAAAGCCCTCCAGGCTCAGGTCAAGGGACTTTTACCCCCAGAAAGGTCTTGGCCTTGGAGAAATGGAAGCAGTGGGGGTACTTAGCTCTCCAGACTTTTGGTGAAAATCAATTGAATGATCTCATGCTAGATTTTGCCTTTTTATCTGAAGTTCTACCTATGTGGCAATTTAGAGGGGTTCTCCACCCACCCCCAAAGGGAAAAAATATATGGTAGCATTAGCTCAGGGTACATGACAAGAAGCTCCAATCATAGAGTAGGAGAAAGTGTATGTTATAAAGGAGCCAAACACCTCACTATAATTAACTGTTTTATCAGCTGCTTTGAAAACATATCATTGAGAATTTCCAAAAGAAAAAGAGTTGGGTTTCCCAGCTGAGACTGTTTGGAACCTGGTCGCCGGGGTTTCCATAAACTAAACTATCATTAAACATTTTCACCACTGAAGGGGGTCATTAGGTGTGCAAGCCCATTTGATTTAAATTCCTATTTATTTTTGGTTGTGGATCTCTATATAGATTTGTGTCCCTAAGGCAGAAAATAAGATAATGACATTTATGGATCTTAAACATGTATTTTCTCAAAGGTCCACATGGATAGAGAAACTAGGGTTGCAATAAGGGGTAGACATTACATCCAAATATTTTGCCTAAATGGCTCCTTGTTCTATTTCCCAGTTCATGAAAAATGACCTGGACTGCCCCAAAGAAGCAATTCTTCCCTTTTATTTACCCACCTGCCACAAAGCAGCGTTCAGCTCTATGTGGACAGATACAACAAGGGGGAATGGGCTCGGAAAGGTCCAGAATTGCCTGCCCACAAGGCAGTCCTACAGGGAAAACACTAGGTTCAGAGAGCAGTACCTTCAAGGTGATACAGGCCTGCTGTTGTATCAGGTCCTCTGGTTTTAACTGAGGCCAGATGAAAGAGAAGTACACTCAGAGGAATTGTCCTATGTTGATTGGTGCCACCCTGGTTTTAAGCATTCACTTAACATCTGCCAGCTTAGTTCTCAGATAGGCCCTGGGATTCTCATTTAAGCAGGGATCTGAACTTGGACTGCCTCATCTCTACTTTGGCTTCCTGGACTAGATTCTAGTGTCCAGCCACGTCTTTCCCCAGCACCAAATTTGGCCTGTCCTTGACTTCATCTTCACAGTCTCCCAGTGGTCAGGTCTCTTGTGACTCCCTGACCCTGACCCACCTCAAGCCCAGAGTTTTCTCTCTGCTTAGGCCCATCTTTCATGGTGCTCCTACATGTGAGCTGCACTGTATCCTCATTTTTTCAAGGTCAGACTCCAGAGCCCCTTAAGTGTAGAAAGCAGTATTTAATAACGAGGGCCCTCCAAGTTTTGCAATACAGCCTATGGTCCCATTTCAGGAATAAGAAACCAAAATTATTATAGTCCCACTTACTCACAGGAGCATTGAGAAAGCCTCCCCAGGCTAAGTCATTCCAGCCAGTCTTCTACCCTCACTACTGGTGATGAGTCACTGAGGCTGCCGCCAGGGATGTGACATTTGGTGACCATGCACTGTGACTTAAGGCACAGGATCGGGATGGGAGAGAGAAAGAAATAGACCAGTCTAGGACAAGGGATTAGAGGGTCACCAGTACTCTACTTCCCTCCTGAGACCCTCTAAAATGTTTGTGGTAGCAGAAACATCCCCTTTACGTTATTTTACATTTGGAGGTGGAGAAGAACATTCAGCTAGTCTTCGAAGTGTTTTGCACCCACCTCTGCTCCCTCAGGTGACACCCTCACAAGCTCTGTGAACTCTCCCCCAACCAAACAAGGTAGTGCTTTCTTCTTATTTCACCAGCACCTAAAACTCTCCTAAGGCAGTCATCTTTTAAAAATGAAATAATTACATTTAAATCACTTAGAACAATGGCTGGCACATAGTAAGCATTGAATATGTGCTAGCTCTAATTATTATTTTTGTCTCTGGTCTGCAGATGAATCTGGTGCCACTGGCCTCTTCAGATGCCAGTATCTTAATGCCCCCCTTCGGCCCCCACCACACATATGCACAGCCAGATCTCATCTCAGTGAAAACAAAAAACCCAAACAATAGCAACAACAAAAAACAACCCCAAGCGTTATAATTAGATAGGTCAAGGTGTGCTATTTAGGTGGCTTTTTAAAAATAAGCCCCAAACAAAACCACTCAGGGACGTGGAAATTAATTTCAAACGCTTACATGATAAGCAAATGTAATATGGAGACCTTGTTTGGGTCCTGATTCAAATCAACTGACTATAAAAAGACTCTTTAGAGACAATAAGGGAAACTTAATTACAGACTGGGTATGCATGATACCAAAGTAGTGTTGTTAATTTTGGTAGGTGTGATAATAGCTTTGTGGTTATGTTTTCTTTTTTTAAGTCAATATTTTGAGAGATTCAGAGGTGAAATAATATGATGTCTGGTATTTGCTTTAAAGTACTTCAACAAATAGGGGCACCTGGCTGGCTCGGTCAGTGCTACATAAGACTTGTGATCTTAGGGGGCGCCTAGGTGGCTCAGTCGACTGAGTGACCGACTCCGGCTCAGGTCACGATCTCGCGGTCTGTGAGTTCGAGCTGTCTCTCTGCCCCTCCCCCACTCATGCTCTGTCTCTCTCTATCAAAAATAAATAAACATTAAAAAAAAAAAAAGACTTGTGACCTTAGGGTAGTGAGTTTGACCCCCACGTTGGGTGTAGAGATTACTTTTAATTAATTAATCAAGTGCTTCAGCAAATAAAAACAGTAAAGACATCAAAAGGGGGGATAGATCAAGTACATATGGCAAAAACTTGGTAATTATTGAATATAAGTGAAGGAAATATGGTGGCTTATTGAATTTTTTTCTCTACTTGACTGAACTGGCAAAAAGAAAATGTTGATGACCACTGGTCTTTAGATCTAAGTTTTCAACAGTACCAGCAAGGTTGTCCGGCCTAGGACCACTGACTGATACTAAGGGATTCAATGAGAGATGGTTGAAACCTGGACCAGAGGGGAAAGTAATAGGGTCAGGGGTGGTCAGAGGTTTGGGAGAACTTGATTCTGGGTCCCTGGAGGTTTGGGAGAGAGAAGCGTAGCAAGGTGAGACCAGTGCCATGCTGAGAACTGAGGAAAAAGGAGAGAGATCCAACAGAGAGAGTGACTGTAGGTAAACACCTCCGCTTGTGTGGTGGCATCCAGGCCATTTTGCCCCCAGCCTCTCCTTGGAATAAGCCAGCCTATTTCCAACAGAGCTGGATTAAAGTAATCCCTAGCCGTTCTCCCGACTAGAAACAGAACACTTGTAGGGACTGAAAAAATAGAAATGACCTCTTTCCCACCCGCATGCCCCCAAATGTCAAGAATCTCTTAAAAACGCTTGCAGCAACACTCATGGTAAAATTCTGGGAGGCTGTCTCTGTTTCTCTTTTCTTACAATTTTGTTTCAAAGGGGCAAGATCTTCCATGTACTATTTAGAGTTAAGTTTGCAGCGTTAACATTCTTTGGTGATGAGTACAGCTCATTCACCCTGATGTGAAAGGACCAAGATCACATCCTTCTCTCTCTTGCTGGTGAAAACCAGCAGAGCGCAGGGGGCCCTGGGCACTGGGAGAATGAAGACAAACTTCAGTTGCCTGCTTTACAATGTTGCTGAGCACTGTCTACCTAAATCTCCTGGGCGAATGGAAGTAGTTGGAGAGTGTGAGGCCTTGCCTCCTCTCAGAAAACACTCCAACAAAGGCAACAGGAGACTGTGCAAGAGGACCTACATTTCCATTCATGTCTCAGGCATCAATGATGCCCCTTCTCTCTTGGGCTCTGTTCAGAAAAAAATGCCGGATGCTGAACATATCTATAGCCACCAAGGACACTCCCTGTGTGACACCTCAGCCTGATCACTTTTCTTTTCAAGTCTCAGTTCTTGAATTTCTGAAATGAAGAGACAGACAGACAGACGGAGATGGAGAGAGGGAGAGAGGATACCAGATTTCTATATTTGTCTCTTCCCACTCTGAGGTTTGATGAGAACTAATGAAGTAGAGACTGTACCTGGCCCCCTGGGAAAAGATGCCTTTGTGTGTAAGGGAACGATGTCTTTTTCTTTATTTTCTAAAGATGTCTTTCCCATTAATTGCCTGATTTTGTGAAGTATGAAGGAATTTAGTTTCCTTTCTATTTTAGTTCATTATATTTTTTCTGACTCAACAATACTTTTAAAGAAAAGCTGGGTTGTATTCCCACTAACAGTTTAATAGAGTAATGTTTCAAGTGGGTTATAGGAAAATCATGTTAATCTTTTACCTGGAGCAAGGGGAAATAGATCACCTCTTTGTTGATCTTCCACTTCCTGCCAAAGGTATGAATCGTGTAAAAACACTGATCTTGTGTAGGCGGTGAGAGAATATTGAAAAAATAAGACTTCGCCCAGAAATGGAAGTTCCCCTTTTGTCTTGATAACAAACTTCTTCGTTTCTTTGGGGACTTATGCTTCCCTTCCCTGGCAAGTCCTGGTGATGCCGTCAGTCACAGTGCCCCATCCCTCGTCTGGCTTCACTGGGGATATGCCCAAGCAAGTTGACCAATCCAAGTATATCATCATTCTAACCATTGTCATTAATTCAGAGGTTGGCGAATAACCCAAGTGGGCCAAACGGGGCTTTCAAAAGCTGGCATAGCACGATCCAACAGAGCTCATCTACTCTTCATTGATGTCCTTGCTAGTTTGGATCGATGGTACAATGGAGCCCCTGCTCTGAGCTAAGTTCACACTCTTGGTGCCCAGCCAAAGCAGCTACAACCTGGGGGCCTTCCTGCCTAGGCCATAAGCTAACTAAAGCATCATCGAGGTTCCAAGGCAATGGAAGCTCCTATGGTTTGTCAAAGCCAGGCCTCAGACAATACTTTTGGACTTGGTGAAGTGAGGATGAACCATTTCACCTAAAGACACAGTGTTCCCAAAGGGAAACTCACCAAAACAAAAGGAAGATTTGGGCTGATGTTCCAGACTCTGGGAGAAGACCTAAAGATTCTTAAGGTAAGGTAGTATCATGATGGGCTTTCCCTGATCACAAAAAGACCCGTTTTCCCCTTTTCTCCAAGGTAATGGATGCCTGCACACAACTACACCTGGCTAACCAAGCAGGGACCATGCAAGAGAGACAAAAGATGGCTCAAGGTGATCTGAGGGCACCTCTAGACAGAGGATAGGCTGTCATAACTTCCTCAAGGTCCACAGTGTTAATCCCTACCATTGGCACCTGAATGCTTCAGAGAATGATAGTTTCTCTAGAGACAACCTGGTCCAGAGGTGGTTGGCATGAAAAACACTCTAGGCTTTTCTCTAGGACAGACTGAGAAATAGGAATCCCAGGTGGGTTAAGAAGTGAGTGCCCTTCGGATTAACTGAGTGGTGGTGAGGGAGGGACATGGGGGAAGAGTGCCATTTTATTTTCACTGGAAGGCCTGGTCTACGTGCTGAAGTGAGGCTACTTTGACATTTTCCCAGTTATATGTGGAATCTTGTGTTAAGCTTATTTGGCACCATATTTCTACTTTATTTTTGAGAGTACTCTTTAGAAATTGGCACCTAAGGCAGCTGTCTGTCTGGACTGACCCTCAATCCAGTTCTGAATCTGTGTGATTCCTTCTTTGCACCCTCTGTGCTTCCCCAGCCTCCTTTAAATAGGTCATGCTATCTCCCACCAAGGGCCAACGGAATGTATTAGTAACAGAACTCCACAGATAAAGGCTTATCTGCAGTGGTGACTGTTAGTTGCAATTTTTTCGGGGACTACTTCCCCTCTGACCTGTCTCCTGAGGCCTCACTTCAATAAGCCCAGCCATTGGTTATAATGCCTCACTTAGACCTTTCTGGATCTTTAATCTTGTAATGCTAATGAAAGCTTTATCCAATTTATGACATCCTACTAATAAAAATGTTGGCATGCATGGCCCTTATCCTCTTGGCTGGTGATAAAACAGTCTGTGATTCTAGTTGGGACTGACTTTGACTCAAGTGTTCCTTAGCCAGAGGTGAATTGTTTCTTTTTTATTTATTTCATTTTATTTTTTTTAAGTTTGTTTATTTATCTTGAGAGACAGAAAGAGAGAGAGAGAGAGAGAGAGAGCGCATGTGCGTGCCTAAGTGAGGGAGGGTCAGAGAGACAAGAGACAGAATCCCTAGCAGGCTCCATGCTATCAGCACAGGGCCTGATGTGCAGAGCCGGGGCTCGAACCCATGAACCATGAGATCATGACCTGAGCCGAGATCAAGAATCAGATGATTAACTGACTGAACTACCCAGGCATCCCATGAATTGTTTCTTTATATCTATCCAGTGGCTATCTGAATTTTATAAATTTAAATATTCTCCTATCAGAGAAAATACCCCAGGTATAAAGTGTGACCTTTATGTGTAAGGAGACAGAGAATCTGTCCAAGTCAGATTACTTAATTTAAACGTTAAATCAAATTCCCTTGCTTGTGTTTTGCTTTTGGACACACAATACCAAAAACATTTCAGAGGTCAGTGGTGGGCATTTGAATTCCTTAAATGGAACAGCGCAGAGCAATCAGCTAGTTAATACTATTTTACAAGATTCTTATGTGAGAAGGCAGCAAAAACTCTGCTTTCAGGCTGTGCTTTCTGAAACACAGCAAGTAAAACAGATTAGGATTAAAAAGAAATAGAGCCATATTCATTTTAGATGCGCAGAATGAAATGGCCAGGAGTTAGCACCATGCAGTGAGATAGAACATCACTCAGTGAGATAGAGTGACCAACTGTCTGGGTTTGCCTGGGGCTGTTCCGGTTTTAGCACTGAAAGTCCCACATCCCAGGAAACCTCTCCATCCCAGGCAAACTGGAACATTTGGCCGTCCTAAAGTGGGTCAAGTCGCAGACCACAGGTCCTGGCCAAAATAAATAGGACTGTCCAGGTATTTTTGTGGTTGATGCATATTATTTGTCTCAACATCTTTGTGTCTTAGTAAAAGAAGAGTTAAATTCCTCAACCTCCCACTCAGAATTGTTAAAAGAAATTGCCTCAATTCATCACTAGGCAATTTGCAAATGCGAGATGCTATAAAATTATAAATAATAGCTTGGAAGTGATTTTCATGCAGCTAGTAGACCTTACCTGGCTGACGCCAAGGTCTTGCTGTGTAACTATTAGAGCTTTCCCTATGGAGAAAATCTAGCCCACTGTGAGTAACTTTACATTTCTTTCATTCCTGCTAATGTTAAGCCACCTCTAAGGACAATACAGAGCAACCTTGGCTCCGATTTTGTTGAACCCAGCTGGATGCAGCCAAATTATGGGCTTCGTTTTGGGTGGAGCATATTTTTGTGGGCTGTGGGAGACCTGTAATTTTTTTTTTTAATGCAAAACCATTTATAGCTTTGGGTGATGTAAAATCCTCAGGGTGCCTACAACAGTGTCATGCAACCAAAGGGCTTCCCGCATGATCCAGATGGGACACAGTGGAGCCAGGGCCTCACCCAAGCCTCTGTCCACCCACTCTCCACATCTCCTGCACCGGCCCGCCCTCAGGCAGGGCAGCGGGCTGCAAAGCCTTTTACTTCTTTCTCTGCTTGTGGTTCAGAGGTTTCAATTACCAGCCAGATTTTCTTTTTATTGAGAGAGCTATTGTTTGAGGCTGCGCATTCATCCATCCATAAGTACCTCAAATCGTCTGACTTGCTAGCTTCAGAACCATGGCAACAGCAGAGTTTTGTGCAAGAGTCCTAGGTGAGAAGGCAAACCTCATTTGTAGGTGAAGCCCTACCATAGTCTGGCTGATATATCACAGGCCAATTGCCCAAACTATGGGACTTCTGTTTCCTCATCTGTTAATGAGCGAGTTGGATTACATTAGCTGTAAAGTCCTTCTAGCCTCTGAAGTTGGATGATTCAATGCAAGAGTGCTAAGTGGAGAGGAATAGGGGAAAGAGAGGGAAAAGATTAAGAGATGCAGGGTGAAGTTTAAGCAGTAAGGTGGAAGCCCAAGCCCTGTAGAGAAAAGGTGGCCAGGGCGAGATCCTCATGCAAAGGGCTAGCCAACCACCATTAGGACACAAATAGCTGCCCCTCAGTTCTAAGGAGCTTGCTGGGCTATGATGGGATCTTATTTCTCCCCCATCGTCACCCTAACTTACAGTACAAGTGCTACTCAACAGCCTTCCACTGGGGGTGATATGGAGGAAAGAGTACCACAAAGTCTAAAAAGGTAACGTTAAAAAAATTGGCTCTAAAAAAATAGCTCAGAAATCCATTAAACTGAACTCCACTTACAAATAGCTCATTTTCTCAACAAAACAAAACCGCTGCACTTGTACAGATCTCAGTGGGAAACCCTGAATTAGCAAACAGCCCTACAAATGCAAGTTCATGGAAGTTATTACACACGGCATGGCTACGTGGGGGATGAAACAAGGAAGCAGAAATCATCCGGTTACTTGAACTGGCCTTCACTCTGGGCTCTCCAGCCCTGGGTCCAGTGTTCTTCATTGTAGGTCTCCAAGAAGTCTGCGTTACTGGGATCTGATAACCTCTGTGATCATAAAGGATCTTAATTGAAGCAGGGTCCAGAGGAGTATCGTTTACCAGAACACTTTAGTTCCTGATGGTATAATGGTATTGGTGGTCCTCAATTTTTGCTACTCCCTCTATCCAAATTAACTTATGGGTATAGCCCACAAAAGAAAATAACAATCCATTATCTATCCTAGATTCCTTCATCCTGGGGTCCCAAGAATTCCAAGGGATATGCACAGTAGTAACACAAATCTGAGAGCTACTTTTGTCATTTTAAAAGTTGTATTGGTGGTTATCAATTTGCCTGAGTCTGTTCCATTCCTGAAACTTTGTAGCTACCTTCACATTCACTATAGTTAAGCAGGCACATTGAATGATGCCAGGAATTTACTCGGGTCCAATCTCCGTTTACCCATTGTGAGTTTCATCTCACAATGGCTACCTTTATAACCTTGACCCTCTAATCCCTCCAGATATGACCCCTGATAGTTTGCATTTGGTCCTTATAATTTTTTAACTTTATTATGGAAAATTTTATATAGATGGGTGAATGGATAGATGATAGATAGACAGACAGATAGATGATAGATACAAAGAAACAGAGACAGACAGAACAAGAGACAGAGAGAGGAAATAGTATATTAACCTCCATGTAGCCATCACTGAGCTTCCATATTATCAACTCATTTGAAGTCCAGAAGAGATCATTTTAAACACTCTGCTCCTTTAAACAATGAAATTATTTTTTATAATATTTATGAAATGAAACAAGTAACAATAATGGCCAGAAGAGAACTGCAGGCAGTGAATTTTCTGTTATTGAATTTCCTATATGTAATCACAGCAGTAGATAGAATAAAAATAAAATGAATATTACAGTACTAAGAAAGAGAAAGGCATAATATTTATTCAATAGTGTTTATATCTATCTAGCAGTTTGAACTTGATTCTTTGGTTACCATCTGATATAACAATATTTTATATACATAATTGTCCAATAACTAACAGGTGAATATTAATAAAATGGATATGTTTGTAAAAGGTTCAATTTAGGCAACTATTAAATCATAACACAAATGTAATATTTTATTTTCTTGATTCATTCTTCAGTTTTAAAATAATGAACAATCAAGAAAGCAAAATAAATTTCAATTTAAAAACTACTGTTCAAAATCAGTAAAATGTTTCAGGTATGAACTAAAATTTCTACTTACCAACAATAATATTACACATTGTGGTTCAGTCTCTGTTTCCCTATTTTCAATTTTCAGCATAAATAAACACTCCCAAAGGTCACATGGAATAACTGAATTGGAGTAACTGAAGTTTTCTTTCTTTGTCTTGTACAATTGCTACACTGTCCTAGTTGATTTCAAATCTACTTTTTAAATGCAGGAACATGTTGTTCCACAGGGTTAAAAATATGCACTTCAGCAGAAGTGAGCTCCTGATTCGAGACCAGTACAGATTTTATTAATGTTTTAAATTCTCTACAAATAATGCACCCCTTTATTGTCTACACCTTGGGTGAGTTGCTTGCACCATATGTTCCTTATGGACACTGTTACTTACTTGTTCATGTCTATCTAGTAGCGGCCTGGGGACCATGTTCTTCTCAGTACTCTGGCTCTGTCTATCCAGGCCTTAGTCGTTTGTTTTCTCTGTGTCTAACATCCCTGACTTTGTCCACATTAATATTAGATAATTTTAGACAAATTGCGCTTTGACAATCCTGCAAGGTACATGATTTTTTAGCTTTTCAGAAAGTATCTCTCTTTAATAAAGCTATTTTTTTCCTTCCCTGTTTTTTTCAGATGTGCCAACTAACACAGAAAAAAACTAGTTTTATTAGGATATAATTGGCACATAGCGCTGTAGAAGTTTAAGGTGCACAGCATAAAAAGTTGACACACATATGTTGTGAAATGATCACCACAGTAAGCTTAGGTTAACCTCCATTACCTCATATAGTTACAAAAAGAATGTTTTTCCCTTGCGATGAGAACTTTGAGGGTCTACGCTCTCAGGAAGTTTCAAATATACCATGCAGCATGTTAACGATAGTCATCGTGGGAACATGACATCCTTAGTACTTACTTATCTTATAACTGGAAGTTTGTACCTTTTGACCATCTTCATCCAATTTCTTTACCCCCTACCCCTGACCTCTAGTAACCACAAATCAGATCTCTTTTTCTATGAGTTTTGTTTTCATTTTTGTTTTACATTCCACACATTCATGAGATCATACAGTATTTGTCTTTCTCTGACTTATTTCACTTAATGAATGCCTCAAGTTTCATCCATGTTGTTGCAAATAGCAAGATTTCCTTCTTTCCTAGGGCTGGATAGTATTAGTTATTAGTTTTTTATGTCTGAATAGTATTCCATTGTACAAAGAACGTTGTTTCTTTGAAGATATTACTGAAAGCTTCAAGAAGTAGCCACCATATCCACAATCCCACTTGATATCTCTTTACAAAGCACTCTAAACCTCCCATCTTAGTAGGCATACTGTCTGAGTCCCATGAGACAATGGAAATAACTTAACCAAGTGCTTGGCTACCTTCTGAGAAGGCTGCCACCTTTCCCATGGAGAAAGAGGGGAAACTAGCAAACTCAGTTCAGCCATTCCACATTTTAAGAACTACTATTTTTAACATTTATTTATTTATTTTTGAAAGGCGGGGAGGGGCAGAGAGAGAGGAGAGAGAGAGAGAGAGAGAGAATCCCAAGCAGTCTCCACACTTTCAGCATGGAGCTCAGTTCAGGGCTCAAACTCACAGACTGTGAGATCGTGATCTGAGCAAGCCAATGCTCTTTAGATATTTGTTCAAAATCTCTTTAGTGGGACAGACATATTTTAAAAATTCCATTTGAGATTACTGTCTAGTCTGGTGGGAGTATGACCAAATTACGTTTTCACCAGTTGTATAAAAATCCTCCTGTGAAGATCTGCATTGACTGACACCATATAGCCAATGTATTCCATTGATTTTTTTTTCACTGTTTACTTATTAATTGGTGCTCTGGGCACCTACTCAGCTGGCACACTCCTTAATCCAGATTTTGATCAGGATAAAGGAATAAGTAATTAGAAGCTCAGGGTAGGAGAATATGATAAAGCCTGATGGAGTATGGGCGACTGCCTTATTTCTGTTTCTGTTGTTTTTCATTGCTTCTTATTATTGTTTTAACTATTATGCTCTCCTTTTTTTTTTTTTTTTTTTTGTGGCTGTACCCTTTAACTACCAAAGGAGCTAGTTACATGGCCACTGTTAAGTATATTGGAAAACTGCCACCTAATGTTAGTTTTTTAAAAACTTTCTTTGGACCAGAGCGGGGGGTGGTGCTTTAGAAGTATGTAGTAGTAATTTAGTGTTTGGTACCCCCAGAATTAATTTGATATGCTCTGTCAGCTGGTTCCCATATCTAAGCTGATGTATAGACCCGTAGCCCCTTGAATGAAAGGGAGATTGGGTCATTTTGAAGAAGGACACTGCAATACTGCAACAAAAATACACCGCACATCTTTCTACAAGCCTTCTGTATAGGCTCTACATTCATTTGCTATACTGGCTGTACACAGGAACAAATGAAAAACCCATAGTTTTATGGAATTACTAAACACTGGCTCTGTAGTGGGTTAAATAAGATCCCTAAGATTCATGTTCACCTGGAACCTCAGAATATGATCTTATTTGGAAATAGTATCTTTGCAGATGTAATTATAAGGATCATGCTAGAAAAGAATGGGACCTAAATCCAATTAAAATGCCCTTAAAAGAGATAGAGACAAAGGAAAGAAGACCATGCAAAGATGTAGGCAGAGATTGGAATTATGCAGCCAGAAGTTAAAGAAGCATGGAGCCAACAGGAACCACCAGAACTGGAAAAGGTGAGGAAAGATCCTTCCCTAGAGACTTTGAGGGATAAGAGCCCCGCCAACACTTTAATTTCAAACTTCTGTTCTCCAGAACTATGAGAGAATACATTTCTGTTGTTTAAAGCCACCAAGTTTGTGGTAATTCGTTATGGCAACTGTAGGAAACTAACATAGCCTTCTAACTTGATACTAATCCTTGAGGACCCAAAAACTCACTATAGTCTACAGGTCCACCAGGGGCTTATAGAGGACAGGAAATATGATGTTTTGGCCCAAGTCTCACCCAATAGTGAGCTCAAGAGGTCCACAGACTCATTATATGCTTATTTCCCAAGTTTCTGAATGTATAATTGGAACAGACATCCTAGGCAACTGAGAGAATCACTACACTGCCTTCATGACCCACGGAGTAATGGCTATTGTAGGAACAGCTAAGTAAAGCATCCTGGAGCATCCTCTCCTAATGAGAATAATAAATGAAAACCAATACTGCATCCTCAGGGGAGTTGTCAACTTTAGTGACACTCTCAAAGACGAAAAATCCCAAGGCAGCAATTACTTTCACATTGCCATTTAACACGTGGACAGTGGATGAGGAAGGTAGATAAATTTTGGAGAATGATTATAGATTATCATAAATCAATCAGGCATTTTTTTGAAGCTGCTTTTCCAATTTGGTATATATATTGGAGCAAATCATCTCAGACTCTGACTCCTAATATAGAGCTATTGATCCAGTGAATGCTTTGTTTCCCCCTCTACTAATTTACAAGACCCACCAGCAGCCATTTGCTTTCAACTGGCAAGGATTTGCCTCAGGGCTACGTCAACTTTCGTGCCTTCTGCATAATCTAGGCCAAAGATATCTTGGTGATCTTAACATTCCACATAAATTATGAGGCTCCATTAATTGATGGCATGCTAATTGGACCCAAGGCACACAAAGTAGCAAACACCACAGATACCTTACTTGCATGCATGCATGCCATAGAGTAGGAGAGAAACCTCATGAAAAATGCAGGGGCTTTTTTTTTCTTGGTTTTAGAAACAATATGCACCAATTTTGATGTGTTACTACAGCCCATTTACTGAATAACCCAAAAGCTGCCAGTTTTGAATAGTGCCCAAAGCAAGAGGTTCTACAGCAATTTTTGGTCATATGACCTAACAGATCCAGCCACATTCCAAGTATTAGTGGCAAAGAGAGATGCTTACTTCTAGCAAGTTCTAATAGAAGAATCACAATGTAGACTCCTGGGGTTTGGGAGCAAAGCTATGCTCTCTCCTTCAGATAACAATTCTTTTTTCTCTAAAGAAACAGAGCTACAGGGCCCTGGTAGGGACATTTAGGACATTAAGTGACAATACAAAGTGAGCTGCTCATCATGAACTGGGTGATATCTGATCCAGCAACTTATAAATTGAGAGTATGCTCAGCAGCAATGACCATCAGTAGAAATAACGACTAAGAAATAGGACTCAAGAAAATTCTGAAGACACAAGTAATTTGTATGAGCTGTGCCTTAGACTCCCACAGCACCTAGTCCTGTGACGTTGCCTCCTTTTCCTCAGTATATACCTATGATGTCAGCAGGAGTTCATTATGATCAGCTGACTGAGGGAGAAAAACTCAGATCAGGTTTATACGTGGTTCCACACAGCATGAACCAGAGGTGAACTACTACAGCGTAAGAGCCCACATCAGACGCAAGTTAAGACAGTAGTGAAGGGAAATCCTTCCAGCGTGCAAAACGAAAGAAGTGTATTTGGTTATCGACCCTGTCAGTACTGAAAATAGGCACCGACTCATGGACAGTGGATGGATGATTAGGGAATTGAAGAGGACAGGAAGGGGAGATTGGTGACAGGACGACTGGAAAAGGTATAGAGATGGATGTCTTGAAGTGGGCACGGAGCAAAGATGTGTGTTTTGCTTGTATATGCTCACCGCATAGAAGGCTGTCAAAAACTCAAGATGGTATGTTGACCTATTCTGTGGATCTCAGCCAGATACTCCAGTGCTTAATGAATTCAAGTCCAAAGTAGTCATGGCAACAGGAATAGAAGCTCCTCATGGGCTCAACAATATAGACATTTTCTCACCGAGGTTGATATGGCTACTGCCACTGTTGACAGCCTAACCTGCCAACAGTGAAAACCTACACAGAATTCCTGGGCAGGGAGAGCCACCAGCCACCTGGACCCACCAGCCACCTAGCCCATCTGGTGGCAGATTCATTACATTGGGTCCTTTCCATTATGGAGGAAGCAGCAAAGAATAGAGAAAGTCAGTGAAATCGAAGGAAAAGCAAACCTGCTGCATCTTGCATCTGCTGCCACAAGGGAGGAAGCACGACTCTTGGTTGTGCCCCTTTGGGTTCTGGAGGCAACACATTACACCCCTAGAAATGCTACTCCAGCTAATATACTAGGTGACACCGAAGGCTTTCAGCTTATTAACATGCAGCAGGAGATACACAGGAAAGAGCTCTGCAGCAAGTCCAGGCCATGCAGCAATCAGCCCTGCCACCTCAGCCACACGATTCACCAGATCTTATGCTGCTGGGTTGCACCGGTGGATTTCCCCTAGTGCGGCAAGGAGTCTATGGCAAGCTCTAGAAAAAAAATCACAGTGCAGATTTCTCAGACTCTGGGGTGGATTCATGTTACATCAGAGAAGTATGTGTCCTTTGAGAAAGAACTCTAGGTGTACGACTAGGTCCTAGTAGGAATGGAACACTTGACCTTGAGATATGAAGTATCCATGATTCTGGAACTGCTAATGAGCTATATTCTGTCACATTCACTAAGTCATAAAGTCAGGTTGGTCCAGCAAAATTTATCATAAATTGACCATGGTGCATCCCGGATTAAGCCCAAGCAGGGCTTGAAGGCATAAGACAGCTGCATACCTACATGGCCTAGACCCCATGTCTCCACCCAGATAGTTACACTGGGTTGTACCTCAGACCATATGAGAGATCCCACGAGACCGGCTGAAAGACCTGTCTGAACTTGGTTTATGAATAGGTTAGTTTAGTCTGTGGATATTTCAAGAGGTAGCCTTAAAAGACAATGGAAAGGGAAAATCTTCCCAATGAGCAGTATACCTGGCCATCCAGTCTTTATGGAAGGAGAAGGGGCCCAGTGTGAAAATATATGTAGATTCCCAGGAGTGATGTCCGGTCAAAAGCTTAGAAGGAAAAGAACTGAAAGATCAGAGGCGAAGAGGTCTGCAGTAGGATGAAGGTGTGGGCACAAAGTGTGAAGATTTTTGAGTCACACATTAATGCCCACACTGAGAGTGAGTGTGTCTTTCAATGTGCACCCATAGACATCTCTTTTGGCTCACTCTAGCCCCCACCCTGCTCAAAAATCACCACACTCTATTGTTGAAGCCTGTACAGACTCAAGCAAAAGGGACAGGTGGAACATAGCAGAATGTACTATGTTTTAAAACTGCCACACAGACCCTGTGCTTAACATAGATGCTTTGATGGTCGATGTCAATGACATACGAAGAGGCTTCCATTCTATCCCACAGTCAACAAATGGGACCTGAGCGAAATGTATGCTGTTTTCCTAAGAGGAAAGTTTGCGATGCCCAGATCTAAGTCATTATAACGTTCCTCCCAACTACCATGAAGTATTATAGAAAGCATACCTCTATCCAGTTCCATGGGTTATTATTCATATTTAAATTTCATAAATGGAATCAATGTAACTGCCTATAAAAGTGTTTCAATGCACCCATTTTGAGAATGTCTTAGATGATATTCTTGGTAAGATTAAGATTAGATCATCTTGAATTGGACACTTATGATAAAAAGTTCTCCAAATGTAAAAACAGAACTACCTTACAACCCAGCAATTGCACTGCTAGGTATTTATCCAATGGACACAGGTATGCTGTTTTGAAGGGGCACATGCACCCCAATGTTTATAGCAGCACTATTAACAATAGCCAAAGTATGGAAAGAGCCCAAGTGTCCATCGATGGATGAATGGATAAAGAAGATATGATATAGGGGTGCCTGGGTGGCTCAGTTGGATAGGCATCTGACTTCAGCTCAGGTCATGATCTCACGGTTTGTGGGTTCAAGCCCCGCGTCAGGCTCTGTGCTGACAGCTCAGAGCCTGGAGCCTGCTTCAGATTCTGTCTCTCTCTCTCTCTCTCTTTCTCTCTCTCTCTCTCTCTGCTCTTCTCTCTCAAAAATAAATAAACATTAAAAATGTTTTAAAAAGAAGATGTGGTATATATATACAATGGAGATTCCTCGGCAATCAAAAAGAATGAAATCTTGCCATTTGCAACTACATGGATGGAACTAGAGGGTATTATGCTAAGCGAAATTAGTCAGAGAAAGACAAATATCATATGACTTCATTCATATGAGGACTTAAGACACAGAACAGCTGAACACAAGGGAAGGGAAGCAAAAAATAACATAAAAACAGGGAGGGGGACAAAAACATAAAGACTCTTAAATATGGAGAACAAACAGAGGGTTACTGGAGGGGTTGTGGGAGGAGGGGGGAGCTAAATGGATAAGGGGCATTAGGGAAACTACTCCTGAAATCATGGTTGCACTATATGCTAACTAACTTGGATGTAAATTTTAAAAAAACAATAAATTAAACAAAATGGTAAAAAAAAAGAAAAAAGTTCTCCAAATGTGCTTTTTGACTTAATAAAATTTGGCATTTGTGATAATGAGGTGATATTGTTAGACATACCCGTCTGGTTGCTCCTGTTACTATAAGAAACCCTGTGTCTGGCCTCACCTCCAAAGACTGGCTATAAAAGATGTGGAAGTTGCTAGGTCGTCCTGGAGAGGATTCTATCAAAACAATCCATGAATGTGTCAAGCCAAACAAAAGAGATGTAAAGAATGGCTCAGACCGTGGCCATCTTGGGAAAGCTAAATGGTAGTAAGAATAGCTAACATCTAGTGAATCCTTACCACGCGCCAGCCATGTTTCTAAGCACTTTCCATGTTTTGTCTCCTTTGAACTTCATAGTAACCATATCGAAGGTTCATTATTATTATTTCACAGATGAGAAGAGTGAGGCTCAGGTTGAGCAAGTTGCCAAGAATTAGTAAGTGGCAGAGTTGGAATCCCAACGCTGTTTTGTCTCGTCAAGAGGTGAGCTGAAGGAGCAAAACACAATAATATAAAGGCAGCCAGGCTAGAAGTAAAAGCTATCAAAAGAATGGGGTGGGGTAGAGGGATGAAGCAGGTGAGATCAGGAGGCTCAGGAAATGAAGTTCACAAGCACTACACCTGTAGGAGCCATGGGTACTTTACCAGGGCAGGAGCAGTTCCGATGAAGCACTGTGCCAGGAAGGAGCTAAGGCAGAATCTAAAGTAATTCAGGGGCGCCTGGGTGGCTCAGTCTGTTAAGCATCTGACTTCCGCTCAGGTCATGACCTCGGGGTTTGTGAGTTCCAGCTCCAAGGTGCTAATGGTGCGAACAGCTCGGAGCCTGGAGCCTGCTTCGGATTCTGTGTTTCCCTCTCTGTCTGTCCCTCCCCCACTCATGTTCTCTTTCTCTCTCAAAAATAAACATAAACAATTTAAAGTAATTCAAAGTCATAGAACCAATATTACACAAGTATAGAGGCACATGCTCCAGTGTGGCATTACCATATTCCTTGCATGAGAAGATGTTCCTCCTAGGTGTCACAATAACAAAAGACATTCTAGAAATTACATTTAGAGATGCTTAGTATCTTGGGCTACATCTGAGAGGCCCTAAAACATAAAGAAATGTTTGAGGTGCCTGGGTGGCTCAGTTGGTTAAGCGTCCAACTTCGGCCCCGGTCATGATCTCACAGTTTGTGGGTTTGAGCCCCACGTCGGGCCCTGTGCTAACAGCTCAGACAGAATCCGAGCCTGCCTCAGATTCTGTGTCTCCCTCTCTCTCTCTGCCCCTCCCTTGCTGGCACTCTGTCTCTCCCTCTCTCTCAAAAATAAATAAACATGAAAAGAAATTTTTTAAATAAAGAAATGCTTCTTCTCTGGTCCAACAACTACTGAATTGTTTTATTTTATAGTTCTACATGGTTGATACGCACCAGAAATGACTTTGTATAACCTATGCCTTTGCTGGCTAAGTTAACACAGAGAACATTCGTCTTGCTGAGTGTTCAATAGCATTTTATTCATTTTATAGGAAGTTGTAAGTTTGCCCTCCAATAAGTTAGTGTCTAGCCTTACACAGTAGTCGAGCTCTTTTTAAAAAGTGTACAAATTAAAGTTTTTGGTAAACTATGTCTTAAATATCTGCTTAATTCAACTGATTGATTCTTTAGGAATATCAAAGAACACGCTGCCTCAATTTTTTTGTTAACGTTTCATATTCTAAGTCATCTTAGAGTAGGGAAAAATCTGTGTTGGCCTTTCTATTTTCAGCCCCACCATGGGGTTTGAGTCACCATGTTCCAGCCCCAATGAATTAGAGATAAGGGGAGAAAGGCACAAAAAAGGTTATCAGGAAACAGGGTTATCTTGTCTGTTTGCTCTGCTCCCCCCCGGCACCTTTCGGTGGTTGCTCTTGCCTGAGCATTCTCCTAGTTTCCATCTGCCTCCCACCCCCCAACCCACAACATGCTGTTGGAATGGAAACACAGAAGGCATTTGGCTGAGAGTTATTTGGAAAGGCCAAATCCAAACCACACTGGTGACCAGGTGCTTAGTGGCAGTCAAACTACATGTATGGCAAGAAGTGGGGCCGAGCAGGGGAATCTCCAAGACCACAGAGGATGAGGTGGGCACAAGGGACCAGGCATTAACTGTCAGAACAATCCAGCTGGGATAACAGGTGGTGTTGCAGGAGGTGGGGGCAGTACACAGCAGGGATTTGGGGAACAGAAGATCCCTGGAGATCCAGACGTGCAGATCTCAGCAGTGGGTTGTCTGGCAGCTCAGAGCAGCCGCTTTGCACCATATGAAACAGTGGTGCATATGAAACTTTGGACCATATGAAACAGTGGGGTACTCAGCTTGGACAGGGACTTGTCTGAGAGGACCGTCCTGCCATCATCCATCCTGATCTGTGAGAAACTGGAGGTGCCCGACAGCTTGGTGGGAGAGTAATACCACATTTAGTTAGTTCAGCAAGTCGAAGATCAGGGGGCGCCTGGATGGCTCAGTCGGTTGAGCTTCTGACTTTGGCTCAGCTTGTGAGTTCGAGCCCCGCATCAGGCTCTGTGCTCACAGCTCAGAGCCTGGAGCCTGCTTCAGATTCTGTGTCTCCCTCTCTCTCTGCCCCTCCCCTGCTTGTGCTCTGTCTCTCTCTCAAAAATAAATACACATTAAAAAAATATTAAGAGCAAGTCAAAGACCAGCAACTGAGTATGCTTATAATAATTAAAATGATTTTTTAAATACTTATTTTTGGGAGAGTGCAAGCAGGGGAAGAGCAGAGAGAGGGAGACGGAGGACCTGAACTGGGCTCTGTGTTGACAGGCTGGAGGCAGTGAGCCTGATGTAGCCAGTGAGGTCTGTGACACTGAGCAGTATGGCTGTGCTGCGAATGGTGTCACCCAGAAAGAATGTTGCTCCCAAGTGGGTGACAGGTAGGGAATGGGTTATTGAGGGTCTCAGGTGTAATGAATGTCCTGATGGGTCCCATGAGACCAAAGATTAAAGAGGGTGTATCCTTTATGCATCATATAGCTTTAAGAATGCTGTAACTCAGGGATCTATAAAGCCCTAAGTCAAGCAGAAGGACAGGTGGAGGGAGAGGCAAGTGTGATAAATCTGAGAAGAGAGGCTGGTATTCAAAGCCAAGAGGCCAACGTGAGGCTAACAGTGGGCACTGAGCATGAAGCAGAGACGCTCTGGGAGTACATGCTATTCAGGAATGGATGGGGTGTGCATGCACACAGGGAGGCAGGTGGGGTGCACACCCAGGGAGGCAGGCTGACAAATATGTGACTTGGGGCCATGTTCAGGGGCTGGTTTCTTTGGAGCTGCCTAAGGAGGGATGTAAGATCAGGACCCTAAACACTTCCTCTAGACAAGTGGTTTTACAAGGCAGATAAAGATGCCAGTTAAAGGTAAATACAGAAGTGGTTTTACTGCCACCTCCCTTAGCCTCCAGATCTGGTGGGCACAGGGGTGAGTACAGTTTACAGCTCTGACCACTGCTGGCAAGGTGCAGAGCATGCTGGGAGCAGAGGGGTTTGCCATCCTGGCCTCCCTCAGGCCCCCAGGCAGCCTGGGTCCACCTCCCCCAGTCAGAGGAGGGTTACAGTGAGACAGCAAGGTACAGCAAGGTACAACAACCCAGGTGGAGTTCATGTTCGATTACCCCAGGCCACCAGAAAGAAAACCAGAGATCATCTCCTTTATGGAACTAACCAACTACAATTCTTGTGTTACTGAGTACAGCCAGGCGTCCTCGGCCTGGGTCACCATGAACAGGATGACCACATCTTCATCATTCAAACTAGACACTTTAAGGGAAAGGAGGCCTGTTACTCATGTTGGCGAAGCAGGTGTAAACTTGGACATCTCCAGAAAATTGAGGCCTATACCCACCCAATACATACACACTAAGCCAGTCTTGTCAATTTTATTATAAAAATCTAGTCATGCTCTTGAAGTCAAACACAAGATTGGAGTCTAACACGGGATTCACAGGTAAATTACAAGTTGCCCTGTTAAATTTTAATTTCAGATGAATGAATATATTTTTTGTTATGAATATGCCCCCAAATATTGCATGGTGCATATACTAAAATTATTCATTCTTTATTTGGAGCAAAAATCAAATTGGGTGTTCTGTATTTTTATTTGCTACTGACAACCCTGGTCTAAAGTTAAGCCACTGTATTATATGTTAATTCCACCTTATTGTTTATGTTCAAGGCCATCCTCTGGTTGCCAAAAGGAGAAAGTAGAGGGTACCATCCCAATTAACCCAGTTACCTGAGCTAATGCAATCAGTTTCCTTCAGTTTCTCTGGACTGCGAATAGGCTGCGACAAGGTCGTGGTACCTGGAGTGAGCTGGACGAGCAGGCACTCGGCTGGAAGACGAGAAGCTGAGTGGATAAGCATATTCTCCCTGCTTCCTGTTTGTTTTTGCCTGATCCAGGCTCAAGTACATTAGAATCACCTGGAGAGCTTTAAAAACCCACTGATGCTTGGGCCCCACTTCTGACCAATTAACTAAGAATCTATAGGGGTCAGGTCTGGCTTCCGTGGACTTCAAAAGCTCCCCAGGTGATTTTAATGTTCTAATGAGAACCATCATCCTATGCCCTCACTCTGGACCCCATGGCCTCCAGTTTTGCTTACTCAATTTCCCCCCTTTGAATACTGTCTCGATAGTATTGGCTATATTATAGTCCAGAAAACATGACTAAAACACACGTTCCATGTCAGCATGGTGGTGTAGGAGGGCTTGGCCAGAAGGGTTTCTTGACCATGTAGGACCTTGTCCCATGCTGACTCCTGGCTCCATCCAGGCCTCCCACCTGCTCCTGCCGCTCTTCAGCTTTGACATCCCCTCTCTCATTCTTATCTGCTCACAAACACATCAATTCCCAGTTTGCAGCTGGTCTCCCCTTCCGGCCCATCCAAGGGCTGGCCTCTTTGGCTTGGACCAAGGACCCCCTCTGAAGAACTGTCCCTGCAGGCCATGATGATGGCACTGGCTGCTGTCCAGGGCTCCACCCCTCCCTGGTTTCGCCTCTGGGTCGGGGGAGTTGGGGAGCAACCTTCAGCCTTTAGGCATAGAAAAAATCCAGACTTTGCATTTCCAGAATGGGGATTGGTAGACCCCTTGAGGGTGGTGTGGAGTGAATTTCCTTCTGACAAGCTAGCTGGATAAGCAGTGGTTTGCTTTCCAAATGGGTAGCAGGAAGGGCCTGGCAGTGGCATACTGCCTAGGCATCGTTGAAAATTGACTCTCCTGCTCTCTCTGGAATTTGACCCAGTGAAGTCAAATGAGCTTTGGGCAATGACCAGCTCAGAGTTCTGAGCAAGATAGAGCAGGCAGGATAGAGCTTTGGATTATTTATTCTTTGAGTGCCTGCCATGTGCCAAATACTATGCTACGTGCATAGTGAATGGAATAGACATGGCCCCTGGAGCCCACGACTCTTACCATCTAGTTAGAAATAATTGAAAATACGAAAAACACAGAAGAAAACTGGGACAGAAATAGTGCAGCTGAAGAGGGTGAAATGCATAGTGATTTTCCAATGGAGCATTTCACCCAGGGGACAATCAACCCACCCTCACCGTCTCCGAGGTGCAAGGCCACACACACTCACATTGCTTGACCAAACAACAGGCTAGTGCAAATGGAGCTATTTATCAAACCGAAATGTTTACACAGCAACTATAAATTTGTTTAGGAAGAATCCGCCATTCACAACTGTCTACTGAACAGATGCTCGAGAGCATTCGTCTGTCACTGCCAGCATTTCTCAGTCAAGAGGAGGGAGCGGGTTTGAACGTCCACAGCTCCTGGAACTTCACACGCTCAGGCTCAGTCTTCGTCTGTGCCCAGAGGCTGCAGCTCCTCTCCCCAGCTCCCTTCACGAGGAACAATAATGATTTTAGAGGCATAATAAGGAGGGTTTGCACTGAATTATTAAACAATGGGGATTGAAGATGCGTTTTCTTTGACCTCCTTACCTCAGGCTTTTACCAGCCAGGGTTTTCTGGTACAAAGGCAAAGATATCCACAACACTGATGCAGATTATGTTCTCCTTCTTACAATATTTTCCATATTCATTTAAAACCCTTGCATTTTAAAACCCCTTTTGATAAACTTTAAAACATCACATGCCCTCCTCTCATTTTCTGAAATTCAACGTAAATATCAAGGGGAACAAAGGCACCAGAACAAAGCACTGCTTTGTTTTCAGACCAAGCCCCCTCCAGATTCCGGTGGGCAGCACGTGGGAGTCTGAGCTCCCTCCCCCCACCTTCGATTCCTAAGAATCATTGTTCTAAATGGTAATATTAACACTGTCCGTCTTCATTTGTGGGTAGCATCCCATTAACATGTTCGGTTGTACGTTTTCTCTGTGACGTAAAATGATGACGACGGCTTTAAACAAACAAATGAGAATGTATACAACCAAATGAGCCTTGTGTTTTTGAAATGGCCGCTGGGGAGGTCAACATAAGTTTCCAGGGCTAATGGCATTGCCCTGAAGTATTTTGGAGGGCTCACTTAAGTGCAGCACAAGGCAAGAAGCAGGAGCTTTGGGGGCAGGTGGCCTGGCAGCAAATCAAGTTCTGCCACTATTGAACCGCGACCTTGATTTAGTGGCTTAACCTCTCTCTGAGCCTCAGTTTTCTCATTGGTAAAATGGGAAAAAAGGAAACAAAAAATGTGTGTAGCCCGGTCAGCAATTATTAATTTCATTTTATCACTAATGACATGTTCTTTGGAATTGCATTAAGAGATATTTGACAAGGATTTTTTTGGAAACTTCCAAGTCTTTAAAGTCCAGTTAGAAGAATAAAAAATAGAGGCGGCTGGGTGACTCCTGATTTTGGCTCAGATCATGATCTCAAAGTGGTGAGATGGAGCCCTGCACTGGGTGTGGAGCCTGCTTAAGATTCTCTCTCTCCCTCTTCCTCTGCCCCTCTCCCACTCACATGCATGTTCTCCCCACTCCCCTGCCCCCCCCCATCGCCCCACTTCTCTTAAAAAAAAGGAAGAAGAAGAAGAAAAAGGAGTAACAAAGGGCTGGAAATTCTAGTTTGGGTGGGAAAAAAATATTTGCTGTTACAGTCAGGAGACTAAAATCGTATGTGGCTCATTAGGTGGCTCTGAAGTCAACTCCAAAAGATGTTTCTAAAATGTTTGGCAAGATTATATACTCTCCTTAGAATTGTGTACGGGCTCGCTGGGTGGCCGTTTAAAGTGGATACAACTCCTTTGAACGTTTAAGTTGTACTGTGTTAAAGAAATTTCTCTTTGCTTTATCGTCACACCACATATGTGGACCCTGCAACAAAGCCTTGATTACTGCAAATATGCCTTGTCATTTCCTCTGTGTCCTGACATACATCTTCCTTTTTTTTTTAACTGTGGTATGAAGCACTTAGAGGGTTTTCCCCCCTTTTAAATGTTCTCCCTTTAATTTCTGAAGCTTTGTAAGTGAAAAGGAAAATTAGACCCAATCCCCAGCCATCAAAAGCTACCGTCTTCATTGCACAGTTTCAGGAGGCTTTCAGGTTTCCACTTTCCTTGTCTCACCCCAGATGCCTGGCATACGAATAGCAGAAAAAACAAAATCTGTTGCATTTTTGGAATGTTATTAATGCGTAAGCAGCCCAGGGATTGCAACAGCTAAGATAGCCACACACACACACACACACACACACACACTTTTTTTTTTTTTAAATCCCAAGAGCAAAGACCAAAATTGTGCCTGAAGAACTTTGGAAGAATCCCCCAAATGCAGTGTAATCCACTAATTTCCCTCTGATTGCCACCGCACCACCACCCAATCTCTATTTCCTGATAGGAAAACCTCTTTAGGATTAGACAATGATATTACACAATAGCACTATAAATCCGATGTTTGTGTAGAATTGAAATGGAACAGCTGAACGCCACCCTTCCTCCCATTAGGAACATCAGAAAGGGAGTTAGTGAGGGGCAAAATCATCTGTTAGTGTCTCCGAGTGGATTTTAAAATTGTTTTCCCCAGGGTCTTCTAGGGTTTTTAAATATGAAGGTGTTCATCCAACTGAAAAAAAAAATATGTCTATAAGCAATTCAACATTCAGCATGTCTGGCAATTCATGTTTTTTTTAAAGGATGAGAAAACGCAGCACCAAATGTGAATATGTATGCCGTGTAGGGGAACTTCTGAACCCTTCACTGTTGTCTTGAAGCTTTTAGGGTGGAAGCTTTCGAGGATGTCAGATTGTAAAAACCATTCTCCCATTTCTGGAACTTGAGGACATCTCTCTGAGCATAACAAACGTGAGATCACAAATAAAGGTGCTTTGGGGCATCTGGGTGGCTCAGTCAGATAAGCATCTGACTTCGGCTCAGGTCATGATCTCACAGTTCATGAGTTCGAGTCCCACATCGGCCTCACTGCTGTCAGTTCAGAGCCCGCTTTGGATTCTCTGGTTCCCTCCCTCTGCCCTTCCCCTGCTTATGCTCACTCTCTCTCTCTTTCAAATAAATAAACAGCAATAACAACAACAGATACAGAAAGGAAGAAGGCTAGAGTTAGCTCTGTAGTGCTGGAGTGGAATTGAAGGTATCTATGTGAACTCCTTGTTTTTTATGTAAATAGATAAATGAAATTTATATGTATTTATGTGTGTATATGTAGATATATGCTTACATAGGCATACATATATACAGACATACATCCCCATGTATCTATTCTATTCTATTCTGTTTTTCCATTTATCTGTATAATTTTCTAGCTCTATCTGCACAGTGCCTGGAAGTAAAACATCCAAGGATACCTGGAATCCACATCTTGACTTCTAAATATGTTTAGAAGATACCAGATCTGTTAAAAAGGAACCAGCACTTTTTCAAGAAATGATGGATTCCAGGGCATGGTAGGCTAAAAAATGGCCCACCAAATGATATCTGATCACATCTTAATCCCTGGAACCTATAAATGCTATCTTATTTTGGAAAAAGGATGTTTGCAGATATGATTGAGTTTCTCCCCAAAATGAGGAGATTATCCCATATTATCTGGGCAGGAGAGAGGCAGAAAGAGATTACAGGCAGAAGAGGAGGAAAGAATGTCACCAAAGAGGTGGACAGTGGAGTGATGTGACCACAAGTCCAGGTATGCCAGCAGCCACCAGAAGTTAAGGAGAAGGCTAGGGATGAATTCTCTCCTAGAGCCTCTGAGGGATCTTCATCCTGCTGATATCTAGATTTTAGTCCAGTGATACTGATTTCAGACCTCCAGCCTCCAAACTTGTGAGAGAATAAATTTTTGTTGTTTTAAGCCACAATTTGTTGTAGATAATTTGTTACAGCAGCCATAGGAACTAATATGGGGGTGAGGACAGTGAAGGTTTGGGATGAAGCCAGAACATCTTGTTGTGCCGGAAATTGAGGTAATGCTCAGGAATGGGGAGGATATATCAGCCAGGACCCAACTTGGAGGGTCTCCCATTGGCCAAATTGAGGACAACTAAGAATCAAAATAAATATCAAGATGGGGGTGCCTGGGTGGCTTAGTTGGTTGAATGTGCAACTTTTGTTTCTGGCTCAGGTCATGATTCCAGGGTTGTGGGACTGAGCCCCACATTGGGCTCTGTGCTGAGCGTGGAGCCTGCTTAAGATTCTCTCTCTCTCTGCCCCTCCCCCACTTGTGCTCTCTCTCTCTCTCTCTCTCTCTCTCTAAATAAAAAATTTTTAATATTAAAAACTAAATATCAAGATGAGTACATTAATCCATTATAAATAAAATTGGAGTCCATGAGTCTAAAATTATACAAATAAATAAGTGAAAAAGGACTCCACCTCATAGTGCAATGCCAGCTAATAAATACAGAAATAATGAGGGAATTAGAAAAGCATCCTTTGGGGATACCTGGGTGGCTCAGTCGGTTAAGCATCCAACTTCAGCTCAGGTCCTGATCTCACAGTTCGTGAGTTTGAGCCCCACATTGTGTTCTGTGCTGACAGCTCAGAGCCTGGAGCCTGCTTCGGATTCTGTGTCTCCCTCTCTCTCTGCCCCTCCCCGCCCGAAATAAATAAACATTAAAAAATTTTTAATAAAGAAAGAAAAGCACCTTTTGGAAATCATCATAATAAAAATTGATTTAGGCAAGATGCATCAATGGATACTAGAACTAGTGGATGAAAATTTGATGAGAAAGAGAATATTTACATCTCATAGAAACTACCAATGGAATATTTATTAATTCCTTCTTAATAAGTACAAAATGCTTATTTTTTGAGAAGGCTTTTTTCTAATTGAAGTATAATTAACATATAGTGTTACCTTAGTTTCAGTGTACAATATGATAATTCAATAATTCTAAACGCAGTGCTCATCGTGATAAGTGTTCTTTTAATCCCCTTCACCTATTTCACCCATCCCCCCACGCAGCTCCCCTCCAGTAACCAGGTAACCACCAGTTTGTTCTCTGTATTTGAGAGTGTGTTTTAGTACAAAGTACTTATTAGTTAACTTTACTATAGAGAAATTCGGTAAAAACCAGCTTAACCAGCTTAATAGGGTAAACAGACATCAAGTACCCCTAATACGATACACTGAGAAGAACAAAGCATTCCTCTGTGGTGGCCCTGCTAAAACCGCATGACCTAAAGTTAATTGGGAGAAAGTATCAGACAAAATCACATTGAGGAATATTCCACAAAACAATGGGCTGTTCTCTTTGCAAATGTCAGAGACACGCAGGACAAGGAAAGGCTAAGGAGACCAAAGAGATCTGAAAATTAAATGCAACCCATAATCCTGGATCGGATTCTAGACCCATAAAGGATATCATTGGGACAGATGGTAAAATTCAAATGTTGTTTGTGGATTCGATGGTAACATTGTATCCGTATTTGCACTGTAGTTACCTGGGAGAATGTTTTTGTTTGAAGGAATTGCATAATAAAGTATTAAGGGATAATAGGACATTATGTTTACAACTTCCTCTCAAATTGTTCAGAAAAAATAAAGTCTGTATATATATATATATATATATATATATATATATATATATATATGCAAAGAGAATGAGAGACACGTGGTAAATGTTAACAATGGGGGAATCTGAACAAAGGGCATGTGGGAGTTCTTTACAGTATTCTTACAACATTGTTGTAAGTCTGAAATTATTTCTAAAGAAAAGAAAGGTCATTATTCTCTCATGGTACCTTATCACTGGATTCAAAGAGTCCTTACGGAATGCTTACAGCATTTTTCAGCAAAGTCAAAGGGCGTTGGGGGGAGAGCAGATGACCGGGTTCTGCCACCTCTTTGTTGTCACCTTGTGCAGGTAACTGAAACTCTCTGAACCTCAGTGTCCTCGGCGTTATCATTCTCTGCCTTTCTATGCCTAAGGCATTGGTTTCACCACTTGTCTTGCTTCAGATTTAAAAGGGACCACCAATGACCCAGTTAAAAATCATTGCCGCGATGCCTGGGTGGCTCAGTTTGTTGAGCGTCTGACTTCAGCTCAGGTCATGATCTCGCAGTTCGTGAGTTCGAGCCCTGCGTTGACAGCATAGAGCCTGGAGCCTGCTTTGAATTCTGCGTCTCCTTCTCTCTCTGCTCCTCCCCCACTCATGCTCTGTCTCTCTCTCTCCTTCAAAAATAAATTTAAAAAAAAAAACATTAAAAAAAAATTATTGCCACGGCTGGCAAGCAGCTACTAATGGATGCCTCATCCCATTTCTTTCTGTGGCATAAAAACATTCTAAAATTAAGATGGTGGTGATGGCTGACCAACTCTGTGAAAATAGTATAAAAACATTTAATTGGACACCTTATTCTTTTTTTGAGAAACAGAGAGCAGGGGAGGGATGGGGGGCGGGGGGGAGAAAGAGAGAATCTCAAGCAGCTACATGCCCAGCACAAAGCCGGACGCGGGGCTCGATCTCACAACTGTGAGATCATGATCTGAGTTGAAATCAAGAGCCCGATGCTCAATGGCCTAAGCCTCCCAGGCGTCCTTCAATTGTACACTTTAAACAACTGCACTGTGTGTTACATAAATTATATCTCAATAAAGCTGTTAAAATCACTGCTCCTGCTTTCCTCTTGGCACACCCACCGCGGGACTTTACGGTTAGAGCATGACATCTGTGACAGAAGGGCACTGGGTGAGTAGAGAAGACAAGTTCTCCTCCCAGAGGTAGGGTGGGAAGGAAAAGAACAAAGAGCGAAGAATGTTCCAGAACCGATGGAAGAGGGAGTCTGAGGGGCCCCTCAAGTTCCTGCCTTCTGGGGCCTATGATTGTCCTCTGCTCCGCTCACACTGCACACAGCCCCTAGGTGGCTGGATCCATCCCTGTGGCTTCAACTCTCTCCCATGGGTTGGTGACTCCTTCCTTGTGTGATTTAGGATTAGATATTACTGCAAGTGAGAGAAAACTAAAATACTGGTAGTTTAAAAACTTAAACAAATGAGAAGTTTTGGAATAGTTTCTTTCTCACATAAAAGCCTGAGCAAATAATCCAGAGCTCTGTTATGAAACTCTGTGATGTCAGGAACCCAGGCCCTGGGGCTCCATTTACACAGGCTGTGCACTGTGCAACTCCAGGGAGTGTTATCCACACATACAGCATGAGTGATCCCTTCTAGAGGAGTGCAAAGTGATGGCCTGCCCAGGATCCTTCTCTCTCGTTGTTCTCCTGTGAGTGGTCTCAACCTTACTGTCCAGGGTGGCAATTTATCTTCCAGGCAGGAAAATGGAGGAAGGGACAAGTGCAGAAGGAAGGGCACAGTGTATATGCGGGCCGAATCTAAAGTAAGGTTTTCAGAACTTCTCACATGACACTGCACTTACATTTCATCATCAAGATATTAGTCATAAGACCACTCCCAGTGGTCAAAGGGGCTGGGAAATGTAGCTTTTATTCTGGGTGTCCATATACTCAGCCAAAAAGAGAAGGGAGGGAATTCTAGTACCAAAGAATAAAAGGCAATAGATAACAGAGAACAACTAGCAGTCTTGCTCATTCTTTCCAACTTATATTTATAATCCAGATCCACATATTCAACGGTCTCTTGGACATCTCTACTGAGACGAATCACAGACAATGAGACTGAATATGTCCTACAGGGAAGGTATCACGTCTACACATTCAACTCCCATCTCAAACCTGCATCTTCTCCTGTGTTCTCCCTCTCAATGAATGGCAATGTCATCTACCTAGTTGGATGGGAATCATCTTGGAGCATTTCATTTCCTTCACTGCCTACTCTGTACTCCCACCCTGCAAGCTCTACCTCCTAAATGGCTCTTATATCCACCTTTCCCTCCTCATTCCATTACGTTAGCTCAGACTCTCATCTTTCTCCAGTCTGGATTACTGTAGGGATCTCAAATGGAACCCACTGCCTCCAGGCTGTGCCTTTACAATCCTCTCCTCACATTATGCCCAGTGTACTCTTTCTAAACATAAACCCAGTTTTGATTCACCTCTCCGTGAATTTTTTCAGTGGTTGACCATATTTTTGGTGGTAAAGTTCACTTTCTTTAAGCATGACGCCCACGGCTCATCATGATCTGGCCTCCGCCTGCCTCTCTCACCCCATCTGCTGCCTCCCGCCACCCTACACCCTTTGCTCCAGTTGTACTGAACTATCTGTTGTTCCCTAAACTTTCAGTCGTTTCATGCCACTCTGCTTTTGCACATGCTACCCACTCTGTGTGGAATGACCTTCTCATTTTTGTCTGTGTAACTCCTACTTCTTCAAAACTCAGCTCAAGCATTGCTTCCCCAGGAAGTGTTCCTACATTCTCCAATCCGATTTAGACATTCTTCTTCTCGCTCACATAGTGCACCATCCATAATGATCTCAATTCATGTTTATTTGTGTATCTTGCCTACAAGACGAAAAGCTCTTCAAGGGATGAGATCTTGTTTTGTTTTGTTTTGTTTTGTTTTTAATGTTTATTTAGTTTTGAGAGAGAGAGAGCACTAGTGGGGGAAGGGCAGAGTGAGAGGGGGACAGAGGATCTGAAGTGGGCTCTGTGCTGACAGCAGAGAGCCTGATGAGGGGCTCGAACTCATGAACCATGAGATCATGACCCGAGCTGAAGTTGGACCCTCAATTGACGAGCCACCCAGATGCCCCGAGATCTTGTCTTTTTTGCCTTTACATTTCTAGTGCCTGGCACGTAAGTATTTGTTGAGTGAATAAATATGCCAGGCTCAATCATACACATGTTTATATGTAGTATTTGATTCTCATAAGCCCCCATGAACTATATCCATTTTTTAAATGGGGAAACTGAGGCTCAGGAGAATTGTATGACACATCAAAGGCCACAGTGCTAGTTAGAAGTGCAGAAGGAAATAAAATCTGACGTTGTGCCTCCCTGTTTGCTCCTATTTAGACAAATAACATTTGTGGCTGTTATGAATTGAAATATGGAAGGAAGGAACCACTTTGCTGTTGGTTAACCTCTATCCTGAGTCTACCAACAGAAATGTGTATTCCTTCCCTTTCTCCAAATTCCCGAGTCCCTGAACACAATTCCGGGCTATTTACAAAACATAGTCTAGGTATTTTGTTTCTTTTGTCTTCTCCTGGGAAAATGCCTTTTTTAAGCTTTAATCTCTAGCAACGGAGTCTATGTTTTTTCACTCATCCTCTCCTTCAATGAATATTTATTAAACGCCAACTCTGTGTTGATGCTAGCCTCATTCACACACGAATATGCAGAAACAAAAACATTTCAGCTATTATCAGAATCTTTTTATCTCTTTGTTGGCGTCTCTGAGATTCAGCCTTATCGAAGGATACAGTTACAAACGAAGAACAAGCAGCGAAGCGTACTGCATGTTCAAGGTTACGTGTTATTATTGTTCCTCCTTAAGCAAGGCTTGTACAATCCTTGTACTGGAAACAGGTTTCAGGCACAATAAACAATGTGCTCCCTTATCTCAGATGCAGTAAGGCGGTTCAGCGAGTTGTTTACCACACAGGTATTCCTAAATCAGCAGTTTTCATACAATAATGGTACCTTAAAATTCTCTAATGCTTTACCCTCCCAAAAGGTAATAGGAGATCGAAACTGTGTGCTGCTTAAATGAATTCATTTGTGTGGAGAACAAAGCCGTTTTTACATAGTCCTGCAATGTCCATTTGACTAGAAGCCAGAACATTTCACACAAGCAGCAAAATCCATCTCCTGAAATTGATTCAGGTTTTGTCTGATGGGGGTGGGGAGGGAGGGCCGGAGGGTAAAGAAAAAGACAAGCCCTGCTTTTAATTGCAGTTGGAAGCGGTCCCAATCGCAAGAGCAGTTCTTTAAAGTTGTTCTTTTGGATTCACCTTAAATTATCTTAATGGAGCAGTAAAGTCGAGTAGAAACAAAAAAAAAAAAAGCGAGGATAGGAAAGCTTGGGGTTTTTATTTATTAACTTAGCAAACATTGAGCACCCATCACATTTAAGACCTGCAGAAACATGAAAATTAGTCACACAGGACTTCTGCCCTCAAGAGAATACAATACAGCAGGCCAGTTAACAGGCATGAACACACACAGGCACAAACTGTATTATCCTCGCTATTCAAACACTTTATTGGAACTTTCACTACCCAAATTGAGAAACTGAATAGATTCAGATAGGTTTTTAAATAAATCCATCCCTACCCAAACTTTTACTACTCACTTACCAAAACTCAAGAGCCTCAGGTGATCAGTATCTGAACTCACCATCCAAGCTGTCAGTCTCCATTCTCAGGAGCCTGATCGATGCGGCTGGCAGAATACTTAGTACTGTGCAAACATGATAAGGACAATACCAGTGGCCCTGCATGCCCTGAAGCCTGGAAGAGTGTGAGATACTTTCCAAAGGGGGTACAATTTCATGGAGAACGTATTTTAACCAAGCCTTGAGGGATGGGTAGAGCTGCTTCTTTCCAACCTCAGTGCCATGTGGCAATCCTGTGTTTGTCCTTGTATGTCTCCCCATGTCCCTAGAGTTCTTCTAAACCTTTACCACTCTTCCCAAGTCCTCTGCCTCTATTCCTCCACTCATTCACTCTCAGCAAAGGACCTCACTTCTTCCTTCATACAGTAAGAAAGAGAGACAGGAAGAGCAAGCTCCCTGTTCTCTTCTTATATGGTCACTAACACCATCATAAGGACTCTACCCTCATGAGCTCATCTAAATTTAATTACCTCTCCAAGACCTGGCCTGTAAATACAATCACACTGAAGTTTAGAGCTTGTGCAGGAGGCATGCAAACATTCAAGCCATAACAATCGTCTAGTTCTGTATTTCCTGGCATGGTTTGTCTCTGCTTGGCCTTTTTCTCAGGCAGGCTCAAAAGGGGCTGACAGTTATGAATGACTGTATTCTCCTGACCACATTTCCCTCTCCCCAGTAAAAACCACCCACCCTTTCTACATTTCAGCCACCCCTACACCATTCCCTTCCGACTCAAAGGAAGGAGTCCTCTAGCAGAATGACTTCTTCATTTGTCTTTTGAATTCTATCCCCGCCCAAGTATATGGGTCTATGACAGACATCTACCATGGTTTTTTGTTTTTTCGTTTTTTTGGTTTTTTTCCTCTCTGCCCTGCATTCCTTCCTTCTCTGACTCCCCTTCCCTTTCCATGTGCTTTAGGATGTCAGTAATGGGACTCTAGCTTTCCAAGGTGGGCCCGTGACTCACAGAAGGCTAGTTGGAGTGTGTTTCAGGAATAAACAGGTGCACTGGAGGACAGTTTGTTGCATTCTTTTCCCTGGGACCCCAACTATAAGACCAGTATAAGCCTGGCTATGTTACACAGAGTAAGCCTGCCTTAGAACAAGGCTGAGGAGAGGCAAAAGAAGCCAGGAAACACCGAGCTAGAGCACTGTTATGGACCAGATGTTTGTGTCCCCCAAATTCCCATGTTAAAGCCCTAGCCCCTACGTGATGGTATCTGGAGGCAGGGCCTCAGGGAGGTGATTAAGTCTAAATGCGCTCATGAAGGTAAAGTCTTCGTGATGGGATTAGTGCCTTATGAAAAGAGACCAGAGCCTGCTTTCTGTCCCTGCATGTGAGGATATACCAAGAAGGAGCCCCTGTGCAAGCCAGGAAGAGAGTTCTCACCAGACCCTGACGAGGCTGGAATGCTGATCTCAGACTTCTCAGCCTCCAGAACGGTAAGAAACAAGTGTTTGTTGTTTAAACCACCCAGACTCTGGTATTTTGTTAGAGCAGCCTGGTCTAAGGTAAGTACTGGCAACATTGTTTTTAAATTTGGAGGTTTTTCAATTATGTGAGCCAAAAACTTCTCTTTTTGCTTCAGGGCGTTTGAGTTGGGTTGCTGTTGTTGGCCATCAAGAATTTTGGCCAGTCAAGGGGCGCCTGGGTGGCTCAGTCAGCCAAGCGTTTGACTTCAGCTGATCATGGTCTCTTGGTTTGTGAGTTCCAACCCTACATCAGGCTCTGAGCTGCCTGGAGCCTGCTTTGGTTTTGTGTCTGCCTCTCCCCTACTTGTGCTCTGTCTCTTTCTCTCTCTCAAAAATAAATAAATATTGAAATATTAAAAAAAAATTTTTGACTAGTCTTCTTACTTCGTCAATCAGCTCACCTCCCCCTTCCAGTAACTTTGGTCTCTCCCCTCAAAACTAACTCCTTCCTCAAACTACACACACGTTCCAGATTCTACCTGTGGAGAAAACCTCTTTTTTCATTCTATAGCCACTACCTGCTCTCCCTGCTTGCCTTCATATCCTCTTTTCCAGAATGTCATAAATGGAATCATACATAGGTAGCCTTTTGTATGTGGCTTCTTTTGCTTAGCATAATTATTTTGAGGTTCATTCATGTTATTGTGTGTTTCATTAGTTCATCCTTCTAATTGCTGAGTAGTATTCCATTGTTTCGTGGTACCATAATTTGTTTCTCCATTTCTCAGTTGATGGACATATAGATTGTTTTCCATTTTTGACAATCATGAATAAACTGCTATAAACATTTATATACAGGTCTGTGTGTGAACATAGGTTTTCATTTATCCCGGGTAAGTATGTAGGAGTAGGATTGCTGGATCATATGGTAAATGTATGTTTAACATTATAAAAAAAAATGCCACCCTGTTTTCCAAAATGGCTGTACTATTTCACATTCCTACCAGCAATGTATGAGAGTTCAAGTTACTTGACATTCTTGTCAGTATTTGGTGTTATTAGGATTTGTTTTTTGGTTTGTTTGTTTGTTTGTTTGTTAGCTTTTGCCATTCTAATGGGTGTGCAGTGACATTTCATTGTGGTTTTACTTTGCATTTCCCTAATAATGAGATTGAGCATCTTTTCGTGGGCTTATATGCCATCTCTCACTCTCTCTCTCTCTCTTTAAAAAAAATGTTTATTTATCTTGAGAGAGAGACAGAGAGAAAGAATCCCAAGCAGGCTCTGTGCTGTCAGTGCAAAGCCCAATGTGGGCTCAGTCTCACGAACTGCAAGATTATGACCTGAGCCGAAATCAAGGGTTGGAGGCTTAACCAAACTGAGCCACCCAGGCACCCCCCCCCCCCCACTTCTTTGTCTTTTTTTTTTTTTTAATCAAGAGAGCTTTTGCTCATATAAAAAAATGAGTTGTTTGTAGTCTTATTGCTTTGGGAGAATTTCTGGAAACAAGTCCTTTACAGATGTATTTTTGGCAAATATTTTGTTCTAATCTGTGCCTTTTAGTGGCATTTAAAGAGCAGAGTTTTAAATTTTGATGAAATCTAATCCACCAATTTCTTCTTTTATGGTTCATGCTTTTTGTGTCCTAAGAAATCTTTGTCTAGCTAGTGGTTTTGTTTCTTAATTAAACTAATTTAATTCAAAACATTTTTAATTCTAAGTCTCTGCTTCTTTCTTTGTTGGAATTAAATTATCTTTTTAAAAAATAATAAAATGATAACAGTAAGAATAAATAGAAGTGTGTGTGTGTCTGTGTGTCTGTGTGTGCATGCACACACTTGTCTGGAAAAACAGAATTGATGGATGATTCTATGTTGGTGTCATAGGTCAGGTTCCCCAGGAAACAGACAGAAATTTGCATGTGAATACTGTCTCCTTGACCAAACTCTAGTCAGTCTCCTAAGGCTTCTTCTCAACTAGGCTTGACCTTGGACTTCAGTGTCTGTCCTTATCAAAACTTCATCCCCCAGTTTTAGCAAAAATCCTAAATCAGTTTACAGAGAATCCTCCACCCTGGATATCTGATCACCCTCTATATCCAATCAAATTCTTCATCCCCTAGTCTCCCCTAGGAGATACTTCATCACCCTGGGCTGCCACCAGCAAGAATCTGGCCAACTCATTTTCGTCAGAATCCTCCCTCACCCCTGATGTTTCCTCTTCGTAATTTTCCATCCACTGACCCCCAACCCTGCTCCTTGGCTATAAATCCCCACTGCTTGTCCTTGTTGTATTTGGAATTGAGCCCAGTTCTATACCAAGACCTCTTTTCTTCTATTGCAATAGTTCCTGAATAAAATGTTTTTACTGCTTTACCTACTGCCCGGCTCTGGTTTTTCTTTGACAGATGCAAGAATTTGATTGGGGAGTGCTACCAGGAACAATCCCTCTAAGAGATGGCATGAAACAGAACTGGCAGGGAGAGATGTTTAATTATGATGTAGTTGCAACAGAGGTCTCAGCTGATCCCACGGGGAGTTCTGGAGCCGGGATGGCCTTTACAGAATTGCCTGGAATAGAGGGAAGGGTCTTGACCTTGTGTTTCTCAGCCATTCCCCCCTATTCAATGAGATAAAGTGTGAAACTAATATAAAAAATGTGATATAGGAGTGAGAAAGATCAAGTATTTGAACTGTAGTAAGTCTTGGTGAGCCTGAGGCAATCTCTCTACAAGGAGAAATAAAACAAAACTAATTAGTCACTTGTGAAACCCTTTCCTTGGTTCTGTGACCTCTGCAACCCAGCAGTCTTGTATCCTGGCAACAGTTTCTGGCTTTATCCGTGGTTTGCATCATCTCCACCCCACCCCCCCCCCCCCCCCCCCCCCCCCCCGCTCCGGAGGTAAAGACATCCTTTGATACCTGTTCCATTGTTTCTTGCCCTCATTTAAAAAGGAACAACTGTTTTGTCTGAGTGCAAATTGTTGTCCTTTGTGGCTGGCAGATCTGGATGGTAAAGAAACTGCAGAGGCAAAAGATCTCCATGCCCAGTAGTGAATCCTAGGGGATGTGAACAAGGCTTCATACGAGAAGTTTAATAAAGGGTAAGTCTTGAGGATATATGGGAAATGATGTTTTGCTGACTTGACTTTACATGCTTGGACATCACCCATGCGTCATGATGCCCTCTGCCCCACTCCTCAAATTGCTGTCAATCTAAGCAGAAAAGGCAGACAAAAGCTCAAAGTCACCACCAGCCAGCTTTGCACACAGATAAACCTAAGGATCCAGTGGAGCGAGAGGGGTTCTTCCTTCCCCAGGGTGGTCCTCCTGGTCCCTTTAGTAAAACAATGCTCCTGGGAGTTGGAACCGTCAGGAGAGATGACATCTATCTGCTATCATATTTCTAATCTGACCCTCTCGAAATGAAGAAAATAGCCTAGGAACATTCGACTAGCTTGTGGCAAAGCCAAAATTAGCGTCAGATGTCCTGTCTTTCAAGTCAACTGAGCCACAGACCCTTAGCTATCCTTGCTTCTCCTGTCTCCTCCACCTGCCACATGCACTTAGTCGTTAAGTTATTTTGACTTAAAATTAGCTCTCAGCCTGGTCCCCCTCTCCCTAGTCATCGGTATGACTTCTTTTGCTTAGATTCCACCTACTCTCCTGGGTACTTGCAGCAGCTTAATAACTGATCTCTCTGCCTTGCTTTCTTCCATTGCCAGCCCATTCTGCGCACAGCAGCTGGAGTCATGGTGTTTCTTTTCTTTCCTTTTCTTTTTTAAGTTTATTTATTTTGAGAGAGGGAGGGAAGGTCAGAGAGAGAGGGAAAGAGAGAGTCCCAAGCAGGTTCTGTGCCATCAGTGCAACGCCCAATGCAGGACTGGATCTCACAAACCATGAGATCATGACCTGAGCCCAAATTAAAAGTTGGACACTTAACCGACTGAGTCACCCAGGTGCTCCCGGAGTCATGGTTTTCAAGCACAAATTTGGCAACTCATTCCCCTGCATAAACCTTTCCACTGCTCCCATCTCTTTTCATGATTAAGGTCCAAACTCCTTAGCCATATATTCAAATGTCATCCTTGGCACTGACAGCTTTGGTACAAATTTGGCTGCAAGCAAAATTCACAGTGGCTTTAACCATAGGATGTTCCTAAAATAGGCAGTCTTACAATTGGTCTGGTGACTCTGTGATATTGTTGGAGACTCCAACACTTCTGTCCTTTCTCTTCTATCCTCACGGGGTGGTTGTCATATTCAGGCTTTCATCAGGGTCACAATATGCTTATGTGCACATCCTTGTATGATAACATCCAAATCACAAAGGAAGGGAGGGAGGAAAAAGGGAATTCCTCCTGTTACACAATTTTTTTTTAAAATTTTATTCGAGGAAGACAGTGCGAGTGGGGAGGAACAGAGAGAGAGGGAGAGAGAATCCCATGCAGGCTCCATACTGCCAGCACAGAGCCCGATGCAGAGCTCGAACCCACAGAAACCGCAAGATCATGACCTGAGCCGAAACCAAGAGCCAGGAGCTTAACCGACTGAGCCACCCAGGCACCCCTTGTTAAATCAAAAATGAAACTCTTACCTCAATGCCTTCCACCAGACTTCTATTTTTCTTTTTTTTTTAGCCAGAACTGAGTGCCATACCCGGCTTTAGACCAAGCATTTTTATCAAAGATAAAAGGGGGTTTCCTAGATTGGCTTAGCCCAATTGTGATTTATGGCCTGGCCCTGGGCACCTTATCACCTGAACAAAATCAAAGTTCTGTTCTCAAGAAGGAGAAATGGCTCATGGGCTGGCAACCCACAGTGGGTACCCCAACCTACAAGGCCCTCGTGAGCTAGCCTCTACTTATCCCTGTACATTTTCTGACCCTCTCCTTCATAGTAGCTTTTTACTCTAGTCTTCTGGAACCACTCACACTTCCCAGAACAGTCCTCCATGACTTCATGGAGCCAGTCATACCTCCTAGAATGGTCCTTTCCCCCCTGCCCAAAATAACCTTTTCCCCTTGATAATCTTATGAATACTCCACCTTCTTATAGAACTCAACTGAAGTGTTACTGGCTCTGTACAATCTTTCCTGACCCTCCAAAGCAGGGTCAGTCACTCTTGACCTTTCCTGTTTCCCGTTTCAGGCGATGCCTGGTACATTGTAGTTGCTCAATAAATATTTGTTGAGAATCTTTGCATCGTTCAAGTGTGCTGCATATTTTGATCTGTCAGGTTATTATCACTGTTTACATTTTAGTTAATATCATTACTTTCATCACAGAGCCATGTGATGGTTAATTTTATGTATCAACTTGATTGGGACACAGGATGCCCAGATATTTGGTTAAACATTATTTGTGGGTGTTTTTGGATGAGACTAGCATTTGCATCAGTCGGTTGAGTAAAATGGATTGCCTTCCCCAATGTAGGTGGGCTTTATCCACTCTTTTGAGCACTTGACTAGCACAAAAATGCTGAAGAAGGAAGAATTCACCCTTAGCCTGACTACTTGAGCTGGGGCATTGGCTTTCTCTTGTACCTGCAGCCAGACTTCCACGGTTCTCAGGCCTTCAGGTTTGGAATAGAACTACACACCAGTTTTCCTGTGTCTCCAGTTTGCAGATGGCAATTGGTGGGACTTCTCAGCTCCATAATTATGGGAGCCAATTCCTTGTTTGCTTATCTTTCTTTCTATCTATCTATCTATCTATCTATCTTTTCTGTTTCTCTGGAGAACCCTGTCTAATGGAAGACAGTTAATAAATTCTTTACTATAGAAAAATGTTTCTAAATTGTGGGATCAAGTTGCTGATAGGGAATGTTATTTTGAGGGAGCTAAAATATCCCAACTTGATGCTTAGTCTCCTATTATTCATAAGATGAGAACATTGTTATTCATAACATTCTATCTAATGGTGTCTATGATAAATAATTCTCTTTCACTCCTCTGTATCTTGCATACTTTTTTTTTCTGTCAGACAGATTATCTTATGCATGTTCTGCAGAGATAGGGACACTTAGAAATGCTCATTTGTATTGGGGCTAATACAAACTGGGGTCTGTGTGCAGAAAAATTATTGAAATGCACCTATGAGATAAAGGGTGACAGGGTGAGTGAAAATGAAAGAGAAAGTGATAAAATGTTAGTGCAACTTATTCTAGAGCGTTGGGAAAAAATTCACAGTAATTTCAGGTGGTACAGGTACTTAGCTTAAATAACATGTACATAGAAAAAGCTTATTGCCTTTTTAATTCTCCTTCCATTCTTGTTAGCAGCCTATTTCCATAAGTCATCAGGCTCAGGAAGTGGTATTCTACCTTCCCTGGAGCTCTGTGCTCTGACCTGTATGACGGTGGCTTAGAGCATTCCAGCAAAGCAGGGGGAGGGGGGCACAAATCTTTGGCATTCTGCTGCTGACAGGTATTGGCTAGCGAATAAAGAGAAGCAGGGAATGTCCATACAGCCACAGAATGAGACTTTGAGGAGGAAACTACTCATATCAAAACAATGAGACTTTTGGGGGTATATATGCTTACAAGGAGGAAAACAGGGCTCTAAGTTAAGGAAGAGAAGAAAAGAGAAAAGATGGAAAGAAGGACAAAAGGAAGGGAAGGAATGAAGAAAGAAAGGAAAGGGGGAAGGGAGGGAGTTGAAGCCTGGAGGGTTAAGTAGGACATCTGAGGTTGTTTGGACTGTTGCTTCCAGGAATCTCTGCTTAATTTCTTTGAACTATGACTCAGGTCTTTACCCAAGGGCATGTCTGTCCATGTTCTGACAGAACTTGAAATTGTTTACCCCATATTCAGCTCCGGTGGCTTCTCCATTCTCCGTATCTAGTCATCTCCTTTGCAGGCAAGAATCACGGATGACCAAGGTGCACACCTGACAGGAGCAGAGTTTTGATTCTACTGTCATCTGTAGTCACTCCTCAGCCCCAGCCCCAGCCTTGGGCTGCTCACACTGCCTTTTGGCCACCACTCTCCTGTGGTCCTTGGTTCCCTGGGAATATCTGCAGCTGGGGGCTAGCATCTGGGGGCTATGTGTGCAGAAGAGGAGGATGGGGTTACATGCAGTGCTTGCTGTTTAACAAGCATGTGTCTGGCCATTTCTGCCAAATAGCTTTCTTCTAAAACATCAGATTGGACCTTCTTGAGGGTGGCTACCAGGCACAGCCAGAGCACCGACACTGAAGGAAGATGGTTGGATGTTCAGTCCTGCAGTCTCTTTTGGGTGCGGCCATCTTCCTGTTGCTCCCCCCGGCTGCCCAGTGGCCTCCACTATCTTTATGGGCCACTGTCATAAAATCTGCCCTCAGCAGTGGAGCTAATGAACTCAATCACACAGTCACTATGGCTAAGTAAGGAACTTCTCTCTAAAGATCTTAAAACAAAGGGAAGAATGCTATTTTTGACATCTAGAGCTTTCTGTACCAAAGAGTGAGAGGTGTTTTAGAGGATAGGAAAGCCTTCTATGGACCTCTAATCATACCTCATGGGCCTTAGCGTGCCATGAAGACTGGCTCTTTACCATGCCTGACAAAATTTGCTCGATATTCAAAGTAAGTATGAAGCTCCTCTTTTCTGAGCCAAACTTCATATGAAGCACAACCAACCTAACCTTCATTGAGCACTTGCTGTGACCAGGTTATTTTGCTAAGCATTCTACGATACACATTTCCCCTTCTGTCTGAAAGTTCATTTTATGCCACTTCACCTTTACAGAAGACCTACCTTAGTACATCTTTTTAATAACAGGAAGAAATTTAAAGATAATTTTTCCTTTTACAAAATGGTAATTGCTTCTTTGCTTTAGGTCATTTCAGCTACGAAAGTTTTCATAGGAATGCTCTACTTTCACATAGTGGGAGAAACCTGTACATTATTTTCTTCTCAAATTTAGGCAGTTTCATTTAAGATCCTCTTGATTTACCCGAACCAATCAGGTATAAGTGCAAAGGGCATTTACCGGCTCACAAGACAGGTATAGGGCTGACTTCAGACATGACTGGATTCTAACAATGTTATCAGGACCTTGTCTCCCTCCATCTCCTGGATTGGCTCCACCTTCCTTTGCGTGTTGCCTTTGTTCTCAGATTCTATGTTGGGGCAGGTGACTGGGCAGCTCCAGCCAGATGATCTTCCAGTGTCTATTCTCAGTGGGAAACAGAAAGCTTCCTCCTGAGTGCTCAGATGCACTCTAATGAGATGGGGTCACATGCTCATCCCTGAACTGGTCTCCTGGCCAGGGGCCTCATAGAGTCTCTCCTGGGTCATGTTCTGCATTCCTGGAGTGAGGTAATGGAGACCCCAACCAGACCAGAGGGATACAGAGTAGAAGAGGATCCCCAAGTAGGTATTGGGGAAATAGATACTCAGTAGGCACCAAGACATTTTCTTACTGGGAGTGTCAGTATCCCAGCCTAATAGATGAGGAAACGGCGGCTTGAAGGGTTTAAGTAACTTGCCCAAGGTCACTGCTAAGTAATTGGCAAGCAGAGACTTGAATCCTATCGTTAACAAGCCATATTTGTTGTTCCATTTATTCAGAGGAAATTTTTGCTCTCTAAATAAGTAAAAACAAGACTGTATATCTAGATTAAGAGAATTAATGTCAAATTTTCCATAATGAAAATCATCCCTAACTTGCCCTACAGATTTATCTCAAGGGACAGACTAGAAGCCCTCGAAGGAGGCATAACTCTCTTTCCAATATGCCATTGGCCAAGTTCTGCTACCAAGGGAAAGGAAGCAAGTGTGAGTATTTATTAAAGACAGAGCACTTACTTCTGACATCATCATCAGAATGATCTGAACCAAAAACTCTGCTGGCTTTAAGAAAATCAACATGTTAAGTGAATTCTTGATATACTTTTTACTTGCCTAAACACTTCAGATGAACCCAGCTACCTCCTGGAATGATTTTGAAATAGTCATCCAGGAGGTATGGTCATTATTGATTTTGTTCTAAATTCTTAACCACAAGTGGCTATACAGTCAGTTATTAATGGCCTTATCATATTGACACAAGGCCATGAACTAACCGAGATAGAGGAAGCCATGTGTGCACTACAGGACAGAACACTCAATTTACCATCAGCAGAGTCCTGGATCCAGCACTAATTAACTCTATAACCTCAGACAAATCACCTAAACTTGCTGCTACTCACTTTGTTCATCTGTAAAATGATGATTATACTTCCTTTATAGGTTTTTATGAAATTCAGATGACATAGTGTGTTTTAAAATTCCAGAATATCTGCAAACTTTCAGTATCTCATAACTATGAAGTATTGTAATCCTTCCCATCCAAGGAACTGAGAACTCCATGGCTGCCTATTCATATTAATAGCCAAGAGAACCAAGAGGCAGACAAGTCCCAATAAAGTTGGAAATAAAGTCTGCAACTCTAGCGGCTGATTCTGGATTAATAATGGACTATTAATGGACTGCCTAATAACAGAAGTAATGGCTTGCTGCAAAACAAAACAGAAGAAAGCAAAACCAAAAGAACAACTGTGTTTCATTAGATTGAAATGCAAAAAGAGCTTGAGAAAACCATGGCACCAAGTTCTGAGGCAAAATTGGAAGTTACCCAAACTGTGTGATCCAACCTTCTCAGCACGTGTGATTTCTAAATCTTTTACTCTAGTCCCAAAGTTTTCTTAAGATCCTCACACCCCACCTTTGTCATTCCACATATGATCAAATCTTCTTGGCAGAGAACAGGGCTCAGGAGAAAGACCCACAAGTCAGAAACCTAATGAGTAATTTTAGGGACACCTGGGTAGCTCAGTTGGTTAAGCGTCCCACTTTGGCTCAGGTCATGATCTCATGGCTCATGATATTGAGCCCTGCGTAGGGCTCTGTGCTGACAGCTCAGAGCCTGGAGCCTGCTTCGGATCCTTTTCTCTCTGTGCCCCTCCCCTGCTCGTGCTCTGTCTCTCTCTGTCTCTCAAAAATGAATAAACATTAAAAAAATTTTAGAAATCTAATGAGTAATTTTACCAAGACCAAATTAGAACAGAGCAACAAGCTATGCCAAGGACAGGGTCTTTCACATTTCAAGGTCTAGTTCAGGTAAAAGTGGTCACTGTTTAGGTAAGTTGGTGGCCAGCCTGCAGCTGGGCAGAAGATAAACTGCATCAACACTGGGGAGTCACCATCCTTCCAAAGCCTTTCCCGGTATTCCCTGCCTCACTTCAGCAAGGCATAAAGAACTTAACTCCTGTGATCATCTTTAGAAAGATGACCAAAGACTATGCTTCCTAGCCTCTTCTGACTTTCTTCACTAAACATTGACTTGACTGAGCACCAACCATGATTTGCATGATGGAGGGTTTGTTTATAGGATTGGAAACAGAGTGCTTACTGGTTACCTGGTCATAAGCACTGGACATACCAACTCGACAGCCCAATCTCTGGCCTAAGGAAACTCTTCAGCTGAGGCTTTTTTAGATCGCAGAGGTGAAGGGTGGATGGGAGACAGGCCTTCAGACAAGGATGAGGGTGAGGGATATCTAGGCCAAAAGAACAACATGAGCTGAGGAGAAACACAGGACGCCATGATGCATTTAGAATCTTTATGTCCAGGGGCACCTAACTGGCTCAGTTGGTATAGCACGTGACTCTTGATCTCAGTGTCATGAGTTCAAGCCCCACCATGGGCTTGGAGCCCACTTACAAAACATAATAATAATTAATGTAAGTAAGCAAATAAATAAATAGAATCTTTATGTCCATATGGCTGGACTACAGGATATGTGTGGCTGAGAGGTGGCTGGGAGAGGATGCTAGATAGTAAAAAGCCTTATAAACCATGTTTAAAAATTAACTGAGGACAGTGCAAAGACATTCAAGAGTTTTAAGCACAGAAAGAAAATGATTAGATATACATTTAAATAATAACAAGAAGGGGCATATGGATGGCTCAGTTAGTGAAGCATCCAACTCTTGATTTTGGCTCAGGTCATGATCCCAGGGTCGTGGGATCAAGCCCCATGTTGGGCTCTGCACTGATAGCACAGAGCCTGCTTGGGATTCTCTCCCTCCTTCTCTCTCTGCCCCTCCCTTGCTCATGCTGTCTCTCAAAATGAATAAATAAAAAATAAATTAAAAAAATAAATGAATAATAAGCAATATGTGTTCCAAGTGAAATTTGGAAAATCAGAAAAGCACAAAAATCATATAATTGATGTATTGAATGTTCTGGACACACCATGGCTCTAGGAAGAAACAACTTTTTATTCTTTCTCCTGCTGCTCTAGAAAACTCATTCTAGAATGAATCCTTGGTTTTTTCTGATCCTATTCCGTCACAAGAATGCTCTCCATCGAGTGCTGTAAAATCTTATCAAGTCTAGTATTACATACTCAGTCTTTTACTCATTTGCAAACGTCTCTCATTCCTCTAGACAGGCTTGCTTCAATCTTGGAAGCTGAAGTGCAGAAGGAAGTCGTGGTTAGCTTTTCTGCTTGCTACTCACCAAGTTGCTCTTTCCTCAGGCCCTTGAGGAAAGAGTAGGTGCAAATGGTTCCCACTTGTGTGACTGACACTGTCATCATCTGGTATGGCATATGTACCTCGGAGATCCACCTACTAGGGACCTCTGGCTATAGTGCCCTTCTGCCAGATCTCTTCACCCTTTAAGTGGTTCTCTTGGGTGGCATCCCTCACACCATTCACAGGTGGCCCAGGAATGAGTGCCCCCTCCATTCCATGGCCCACTCATCTAAGGAAGTGCAGTGCCCTGCCACAGAACCTTCTCTCTTCATTCTGCTGCAAGGCAGTCCCCTCCAACTAGCTTTTCACCTTCAGGCTTCTTGTGGTGAAAGTCAGCCACCATCCCCTATGTCCCTCAAACTTCAGAAGACACAGGTCATGAGGTCACGATCTCCAAATAGTTCTTGTGAAGAACTTAGGTTAAGGTGAGAGCATATTTCCCATGGCAGAGTAGAGATGCGATGGGTTGTGGAACACAGCACTCAGACGACTCACTGGAAAGAAGCCCTTGCTCCTAAAGAATGTTTCTGGCCTCTCTTCCATAGAAGGTGGGAAGTGGGCTGATATTGGCAGGGCCATTTTCCAATACCTTTGCATGCCCTCCATAGCTAGGGGGTCTAGCATTTTCTTTTAGAATGTGCCAACCTACAGGGAGCCTGGGTGGCAGTTAGGTGTCCAGCTTCATCTCAGGTCATGATGTCATAATTCATGAGTTCAAGCCCCACGTTGTGCTCTGTGCTAAAAGCTCAGAGCCTGAAGCCTGCCTCAGATTCTGTGTCTACCTCTCTCTCTACCCCTTGCCTGCTCATACTCTGTCTTTCTGTCTCAAAAGTAAATAAGTATTAAAAAAAAAAAAAGAATATGTCAACTTAGGACATGCCATAGTATTATCAGGCTTGAGATAATAGGGGAAGCAACTTTCTGTACAAAATAAAAATTACTGTAATCCCACTAGTCTTCTCCTCCTTTGGAAGTATAGAGATGTCTCCTTCCCTCTCATCTTTAACAATTTGGTGTATATATTTTGAAATTGTCTTTTATGTTTATACAAATCTAGAAGATTGTTGGATGGATAGATTCAACAGATAGGTAGGTAGATAGGTAGATAGGTAGGTAGGTAGGTAGGTATGTTTAAAAACATAGCTACAAAATTATTGACATTGCTCTCATCTAGAGGTGGAATTTATGTCCCCTTCCCTTGACTTAAGAGCCAGGCAGTGACTGCTTGGACCAATGGAATACAGTGGAAATGAAGCCATGTGACTTCTGAAGCTAGGTCATAAAGGGCCAGGAGGCTTCCACCATGATCCCTGGAGACATTAGCACTTGAAACACTGAGCCACCATAAAAAGAATCTGATTACCCCAAGGCCACAATATTGAGGAGGCCACATGGATTCTCTAGACAAGAATCCCAGCTGAACCTGTCCTTCAGCATTGCAGCCCAAGCACCGATGTGCAAGTGAAGAAGAAGCTTAGGAGTACATCTTCCGACTCCAGCTCTTCTGGTCTCAACCACACAAGTCATCCAAGCTCCAGATAGCAAAGGGCAGAGAAAAACCAATGCTGCTATGTTCTGCCTGAATTCCTGGCCCACAGAATCCACGAACATAAATAAATAAATAAATAAATAAATAAATAAATAAATAAAATGGTGCTTGTTCTATAACATTAAGTTTTGGAATGGCTTGTTACATAGTGGTAGGTAACACAAACAGAGAGATTCAAGTTAGGAAGATTATTTCACTGCAAATGGCAAGGATGGAGTAGAGAGAGGCAAGAGTAGGGGTAAAAAGACAGGGATAAGGCTTTGCAGTAGCCCACATGAGAAATAAGGACTGAATTAAGGCAGTGGTAGGAGGAAGGAGAGGCAGGGCCCGACGGAGGCTCGACACTACTGCCCCCCTCGCCAGTGTCAAGAATATAAAGCCCTGGAGGTGGGAGAAGGTATAGGGCAGCTACCCTGGTATGTACTATGAATGCGTGTCTCCTTCGGCAGATCTCAGCTCCTTCCTGCACGTGCAGAGTCAGCTTTCTTACCCCAGGCTGTGATTCTGTGGTTTAGTTCCACAAACGGGAGGCCCTGAATGTTAGGCTGTAGATTACATTAATCAATCCATTTTGTTTTATCTTACACGCTTACTTAAAAGCCTCTTCTACTTAGGAAGAAAATATATGCAAAGTAATGTACAAATCTGCAGAGCCTTGCCATCTTTTTTTAAGCTGAGCCCTTGTACCCTGTCGGTGAACAAAGAGGCCCCTGGGTGGAGCAAGGTCAGTCCCTGGCAATCAGTCTCTGTGGGATCAGCCTCCCTGGGTTAGGGTAGTGAGGTGGGTGGGGGAAGGACAGAGTGTACAGAACAACAGAAAGATAAAGAAAAATTGCTTACGGCAACCTCATCAGCATTTTTCAAGATATACCAGGCCCAGACTGTAGAACAGTATGTGCAGTAAGGTGTAGTTTACATTCTGGAAAAGATATGCACATGCATGGATATGTGCAGAAACAGAAGACCAGAAGCATCTGTGCCGAAAATGGAACACTCGTTATATCTGGGACATGGAATTACTTGTTTTTATTGGTTTGTTGGGTCCATTTTGCCTTTTTGGGTGTTCCAAGTTTCTTGCATATATGTTACTTCTGAAGATTAAAAAAAAAAATGTTATGTTACAAATCACCAGAACCTCACAGTTTCATCCACGCTGCCCATAGTATTTCCTGCACGTCCTGCCTTAGATCAACCTACCGTTCTTCATCTTACCAGATGAGAGCATATTTGCAGATCACAAATGCAATGAGAACTATTTTCCACACAACATTTAGGGGTCTTCTAATTCTCCCTTTCAGAATTCTTTTTTTTTTTTAATGTTTATTTTTGAGAGAGAGAGAGAGAGAAAGAGAGAGGACGAGAGGAGGAAGGGCAGAGAGGGAGACAGAGGATCCAAGACAGGCTCCATGCTGACAGCTTAGAGCCCGATGCAGGGCTCAAACTCACGAACTGTGAGATCATGACCTGAGCCGAAGTCGGATGCTCACCTGACTGAGCCACCCAGGCTCAGTCTTTCATTAATTGTCTCAGAATTCTTTTCTTAACCTTCTCTATCACTCACCCAATTCTCCAAGTGTTTAGGACAGCCTCTGGGTCACCCCTAATCTTCTCTACAGTGCCAGGTCTGTGGTCTTTAGTAACCAATGCCTGTCCTACCAAACCACTTCTCCCTCTGACACCTGCTGTAGTCTCGCATTCCCCAGCCCCCACCAAGTGCCTGCTTCACAGACAGATCTCAAATTTTAGTAACCGTTCTTACATATTAAACTAATTCACAACATTTCAATAGCTAATGGCTTCTTAGTCACTGGGTTTTAAGAGAGGTTGCCCAGTTAATGTTACTGCATCTCTAATTGGTGATACTACAGCTTTAGTTAAATGCAGATTTTCACGCTTCCATTAAATCCATGTGCAAGCAGGTCACAACCTCTTTTAGCCAAGCAGGAAGTTTTCCTGCAGCCGGGCGCCATTGCCATTACCATCAGATAGAGCAGAAACTAATTCAGTCACGTTGATGGATGCCGAGATGGTGCCCAGACTCATCTGCAGTCGGAACTACAGAGCTAGAGTGCAAGAAGCTAATTTCCTCCTGGCCTGAAGTGCTCCAGGTCACCCCTGGTTACAGGGAAAATGACACGAGTCGTGTGTCTCATGAGCCAGCTCATGCAGAGTGTTGTGTACAGCGAAGCCCCGCAATGACAGCCGGTGCATGCAGCATGCATGTTGTCTCAGCCCACTGGGTTCCAAGGTTCGAACTCTGACGTCCCAGAAAAAGGGTTAGGGGAACTACAAAATGTGGCGGTCACAAAAAGCACTTCAAACCTATACCCACTGGTGGAAGAAAGCAGACAATCTGAATCCAAGCCAGTGGGCCAGTTCGAAACACAGCTGTCCCTGCCCAAGAGAATTCCTTCCCTGGGGGGGCCTTTGGTGGTTTGAAGGGTGTTCTGTGGCTTCTTTCTGTGGAGTAGAGGTGGCGATCTTGTTATGTTTTGTTTCTGTGGTAAGGTTTCATTTATTAAACAAATATTTGTAACTGCCTACAGTGTGCGAGGTATATTTGTAACCACCTACCACGCACCAGGTACTGTGCCGGGCATTGATGATTCAAGTATGGATATGGCTCAGTCCTTGCAGTGAAGGAAGCCACGGTCTAGTTAGAGAGTGGCAGTGGAGATGGGTACCAATGGAGAAACAAAGGGAAATGAGAGAAATTAAGCCCTCTGGGAGAGTATCAGAAAACAGAGATGAGGAAGTGCTTAGTTCTGCAGGAGAGAGGCAGAGGAGGAAATGGGGGGTGGAAGGGTGGGAGGGAAACTGAGAAGCAGGAAGGAGCCAGGAGTGAAGTCTCCCCTCCAAGGATAATTAGTCAACCAAGTGGATTAAGTGAGGTCCAAGTGAGGACAGAGAGCTGAAAGAGATTAGAACCCGTTTATCTATGAAAGGCAGTGCCAACCTGAGATTTTTATAGCAGCGTATTTCTTCTTTGTTTCTTATTTAACTCTAAAGTTAACACTAAGTGGAAACATTTTGTAACCCTTGAAAACTGAAAGGGTACAATCTGATCTGTTCATTTCACACAGTGAAGCACGTTCAATTCTTCGTTTGTCTGCTGTGAGCCTTTTAGATTCACACTTGGCCTAGAAGATACATCAGAGAAATAAAAATAGAAAAAAAGAAAGGAAAAGAAAAGAGAAAGTGGAAGTCCATCCTTTTTTAAGTAGTTGGTTTATATTTTATAATCTATTCCCGAAGAGATTCAGAGGAAGCGACTAATGTTTGTTTGATTTAGTTACAATGATTGAGAAAAAGTTGGAAACGAGACGCTACATTTCAACTTTATTTCCGCAATTACTTGATAATTGGGAGATAACTACAGAATATGCCACATCCACTCCAAAGTATATTTACAGGAAAAATGCCAGAGGTCTGTCTCTCTATTCTTTGTCTCTAAATAAAGGGTTCCCAGATGCTTTAGATACACCTAAAAGGTATACTCTTACATGGCAAGCTGACTAAACATATTTTCCTTTTAAACTAGCTTTTTATTTATTTATTGTTAAATGTTTATCTATTTTAGAGGGAGAGAGAGAAAGAGAGAGAGCACGAGCAGGGAAGGGCAGAGGGAGAGGGAGAGAGAAAATCCCAAGCAGGCTCCACACTGTCAACACAAAGCGTGATGCAGAGATTGAACTCAGGAACTGTGAGATCATGACCTGAACTGAAATCAAGAGTCAGACTCTTAACTGACCGAGCCACTCGGGCACCCCTTGCTTTTTAAATTACAAGCAATTATGCTTATGGGTTAAAAATAAGGAAGGGGAGAACAGTCACTGGCCAGAAGTAATCCTGGTCAATAGCTCTGAGAGTATATGCATTACAACAACAAGATAGTATTGTAGATAATGGCATCTCCAGAATTGTAGGTTGGAGAGGCTTAGGACAGGGCAGTCTGGTTGGATGCAAAGACTGGGGGAGAAGCTGTGTTCGCATATTCAGCAGTTAGCATTTAGGTTGATGTTGATTTGTTGGGGTTTGTGGGGTGGGAGTAGGAGGAGGTTAGGGGAGAACCCGAAGGCTCCTTGGAGCCAGCTATAATAAGCACTAGAGGTACAGATTCCCCACAACTTGCTTCTTTCCTTAAAAATACATCTTAAACATTTCACCATATCATCAACAATACAGATCTCCCACCTTCTTTTGTAATAGTTAATAGGATTGCATTGCATCTCGCCAGACTATTGATAGACATTTAGATTTTTAAAAATCTTTTAATAAGCATTCTCTTGTGCTTATGTGTGTATACATGTGTATATATTTGTATATACCTACATACAAATCTTCTGCCCATAATTTCTATCGACTAGATTCATAGAAAGGAACTTTCTAGGGTGAAAGATATGTGCACTTAAAATTTTGACAGAAAACTCTCATCACCTGGTATATAGTTAGTATACAATGGAGTGAACAGTGGTTACATAGCCCTGCTACCATTGTGACGGCAGAATGATTATATGATTAATAGAGTGACCGTATTATCTAGCATCTAAGACAAAACACTTTTGAAAGAAGTGGGTGCTATTAATCATTATTATAGAACTGCAGGAATTAACCAAGACTCTCATGGGCAAAGTGCAACATCTGGTCACTCTAATAATTATTAACATAAACATTATTAATGAGAATAGTATTGCTGACAACTTCAGAAATCTCTGCAAATAGCTTAAGAAATTTCAATTGGCCTTCTTTTATCCTTCCCAAACTTATTCTTACACTCACACAGCATTGCCCTGAGCGAGTATACAGATCTTCCAGCAACTTGCTTGTTGGATCTTGTCTTAATGATAGCAAACCAAAGGTTTAGGGGAAAAGAGGAAGAATTTGCTTCTAAATATTCAGCACCATTAAATTTTTCATTTGAAAAAGGAAGATTCCAAGCCAGGAATCATAGTTGGGTATCTCATGGAATAAAGAACCTAGACGGAAAGAAGAAAAATAGCAATAACACATTCTAACAAAACATTTGCTTTCTGTAAATCTAGCATCAGCATTGCCTGATAAGCCCAAATGATACGGAAAAGCAGAGAAAAGAACATAGTGCGTTCTGTTTTCTGAGGCCTATGAGTTGGGTCCCAAGCAAGCTAAAGGTCAGGTAATCTCTGAGCTAATGTTGATTTTTATGGCTCGACCTGAGAAGGTATATTCTCTTTGGTGTCTTATAAAATGTTAACAGGGTGTGGCCTACTTCTTTGGTTCTTTATGGACAGTCTATGACCTGGGATCCTAGACACGTGGTCTTCTGAGAGCGTGGTCTATCGCATGTCTCACTTCCCATTTCCAAGACAACTGGGAAAAAAAAAAAAAAAAACTCACCCTGCTCCCAGGCAGGATCAATCTATAGTGAAAATCTGTGTAAGTTCAAAAGAGGACTGGTTGTTCCAGATGGAGGAGGAGAGCCCATCTCTTGTCTTGTCTGTGTGTGTTCCCGTCCCTCCCATCCCTCTGTTATTCATCAAGGATTACATTCCTTTTTCTGCCTGTTATCCAGGCTCAGGAAGAAAGCCCTTGATGGGTTAATGAATTGCCCAGCACACTGAATCATCTGTCTTGTGTTTCTCGCTAAATGAGAGGCTTTAACAGATCAGTGCTGAGGTGCTGAGAAGTATGTTTCTAGCTAATGGCAAGCTGTTGAAAATGCCTCTGAGCTTACAATCCACTACCTGAAGCCAACTCCACCAGAGGGCATTTTCCAAAATGTTCCTCATTTTACCTTTTGTCCATTGGTTGCTGATTCTAAAAGTGGTTGTGATGGCCTAATTTTTCTTAAATGCTGAGTTATTACAATAATGTAATGCTTAGTAGGAGCAACTATTAACCTACTTTGATTTTTTTTTTCAATATACAGCACTATTCCCACACTCTCACATCGACTTTGTGTGGATTAAGGTCTGCATTGGCAAAACATTTGAAATTCATTCTGTTTCTGTGAAGCTGATGCTTGCCTTTGTCAAAAGCTATCTGAAAGCTGAGATCAATCTATAGATACTGACAAAGATAGCTGAGATGTTTGTCAAAAACAAACAAAAATTGCCAAACAGTATGTATGGCAGATCTCATTTATGTAAAAATATGTATAAATATAATATGTGTTAGTATATGGATAGAGGAGATTTAAAAGACCAAAATATGCACCACATTATTAATAGCTGTTACATCTAGGGGTGGGATTGCCAGGGCTTTTTACTTCCTAAGACATCTGTATGATTTGCTTTTTATACAATAAGCATCTGTTACTTTTCCAACCCGAAAAAGGAAGGAGATACAAAAATAAAATTACTAAGAAGGATTGAACTGATTTCTTAGTCCTACAATCATAGGGGCTGAGCTAATCAAAAGCAAACATAAAGAGTTTAGCGGTGGGGAACAAAGGATCCATGAATGTAGAAGGCAGCATTATTATACATTAATAAATATTATGGGTATACTTCTCAGGGCAGAGGACAAGGACAAGTGCCCATGAGAGAGAATTTTCTACAGGTATTCCTCATTAAAAATAAACTTGTTTGGGGACACCTGGTTGGCTCAGTTGGTTGAGTGTCTGACTCTTGATTTTGGCTCAGGTCATGATGTCATGGTTCGTGAGATCGAGCCCTGCATCAGGCTCTGTGTTGACAGCATGGAGCCTGCTTGGGATATCCTCTCTCTCTCTCTCTCTCTCTCTCTCTCTCTCTCTCTCTCTGTCCCCACACCTCTCTGTCTCTCTTTCTCTCTTAAAATAAATAAACTTTAAAAAAAACTTGTTTTTAAAGTAAAATAGTTTTTTAGTCCGCTTAGAGAACTTTTTCAAACTTACAGAATTATTTTAGAAAAGTATCGTTTTGGTTATATAACCTCAACTCTCAGTTTAGGAAAACGTTCAGCTAGAATATGTCAGATGTTACTAGGAAGTGCCTGATGGCAAATTATTGATACCTAGTTCAATTATATCAGCTCTCACCTACTATTTTGAGTCAGCCAGTGTGCTGTAGGGGAAATTACATAGGTTTTGGAGATTCAACCTGGATTCACCTCTCCCCTTTCCCACTATAACTTGGCAATTTGATCTTGAATAAGTTACTTAACCTCATAGAGCCTCAGCTTTCCAAATTAAGTGCATTTTGTAACAGTACTGCATAGGGTGGTTACAAGGCTTAAACAAAATTATCTGTAAAATGCATTGTGTAACCTATAAAATCCTGTAGCATATAGTAGATACCGAATATTGAGTGAATGAATGAGGGAACATTATTTTAGAGTTTGTTAAGTGTCCACACTGAAATGAGAGACAAAGAGAGAGAGACAGAGGGAGGGAGGAGGGAGAGGGAGGAAGACTGACTTATTTTAGTTTCTTCAGGTGTGGAATGTTTAAAGAATGAAGGTGACTGTTATGATTTAGAAAAAGAATAAAGTAAACAATAGTTGAATGAAGGCCCTGGATTTAGAATAATACCGTAAAATTTGGAAATTGCCACACACACTCACATTACTTACAGCCCCTGTCACCCTTTAAGGCTATCTCGAACGTCACCATCTTTGTGAGGCCTTTCCTGATTTCCCAGGCAAAGGTAGGAGCTCCCTCCCAGTGAAGGCCAGGCATAAAAAGATTAACTGCCAATGAGAGTCCCTTTCAGAGGAATTAAAACTAACAGAATCAAAAGAACTTGCCAGTTGGAGGGAGGCTCTCTTTTACAAGTTTGAGTTCCCTTCAGGATAGTGCCCACAGTGGCAGCTTTATAACAGCTTTATAAGTTTATCAAGTCTACTCTTGATCCCACACTGAGGAGAGAGGTGAAGTCAAGCATATACTCAAGGATGTTTTAACTTAGTTATCCTAGTATATGTGCTGCCGAAGCAAGCACATTAACTTAGTTATCCTATGCAGGTAGTTTGGGAGCATGTAAGCACCCCAGAAAGAAGTTCAAAATCCCTGTTCTTTTAGAAATAGCTTCATCTGACAGCTTGTGGTTAGTCAGCCCTCCATTACTTGTTCTTCCCTTTTTGAGCAGCCCTTGCATTGGCCACAGGACACTTCTGCCCAGCCCTGTAGATGCAAGTAACAAGACTTCAGCACGAGACAGTTCAGACGTGAGTCTGGTGGCCAGGAGAGAGAGAGGAACCAGAGTTCTAAATTTGCACTTAACAGCAAAACTTTTGACTTCAAATCCACTAGAGTAGGGGAACTGCCTGATGATTGTGACAGTGGTTAGAAGAGACTGAAACGAAGCTGGTAGATATACACGCTGGGCAGCAAGCAGTGAAGGAAGAAGAGGAGGAATTCATGAAGTGAATACTCTCCCCTCTCTCGGGGGAGAGACCAATGCACAGACCATTGGTCACCTTTTCCAAAGAGGTTTTGGTGGGAAGGTGCAGACAGAATTCAGACTGCAGTTGAATTTTAAAATGAAGTTGGACTAAGAGAGTAGGGCAGTGATTGCTGATAATACTTCTAAGGAGGATGGCAGAGAAGGAAAAACATCTAGACAGGCTTGGCATCCTTTTTAAAAAAAAAATTTGTTTAATGTTTTATTTTTGAGAGAGAGAGAGAGAGAGAGCGTGAGCAAGTGGGGGAGGTGCAGAGAGAGAGGGAGACAGCGAATCTGAAGCAGGTTCTGAGCTGTCAGCACAAAGCCTGATGCAGCACTTGAACCCACAAACTGCAAGAAAGTGACCTGAGCCTAAATCAAGAGTCAGACACTCAACTGACTGAGGCCCCAGGCACCCTAAGCTTGGCATCCTTAATTGCTCTGTCCCCATCCACGGGCAAGGCTACAGGCATCCCATAAATGGAAGCTGGACTCTACGTATCCACACTCTGAGAAGTCATCCTGCCCTGGCTCTCATCTAACTTCCTGAAATTTTTTGGGTCTATGATCCCAGCTTCAGCTAGAGATCTTTAACTCCCATCCACTTCCCCCTCTCTGCCCAGTATGTTTTGGATTAATATAGTGTTTGGCCCATCTCTATGGTTCTCTGTGTAGGTTTCACCTGTATCACTGCCTTCAGTTTCCTTTTCTGTTCCTTGCCCTAGGGCTCTACTTCAGCCCCTTCTCAGCTGGGCACCCAGACCCCAACTCCAGCCTCCCTGAGCCTCCCACCTTGCCCCTTTTGGAGCAGAACTGGTTCAGAAGGATGGAGGAAGATAGAGTCAAGGAAGGGAGTATCTGTTGGCTTCAATCTCAGAGGGACTGGTTAAAGGGGAAGGATCAGTAGAGAAGGTAGGAGAGGGGAGGAAAAACTAAGGAGGCAAATTTTCTGAATGAGTGGGAACGCGTTAAGGGCGTAGGGGGAGGCCTTGACCAGAAGAGGAAAAACCTCAGCCTCTGAGGTAAGAGAGAAGGAAATGACAATGAAGATGGACACAGTTGAATTTGTAGGAGGTGAGGATTCTGCTGGGAGTGAAGGGCATGGAAGTTGTGCAGGAAGATTGAGATACTGAAGGTCTTGATGGTCAATCAGGAAAAGGGAGAATGAACTAAGCAAGAAACAGCATTTTGAGTAACACCATGAGTCCAATAGAAGCTGGAGACCCAGCCCTTATAAGTCATTTTCTCCAGAAGTGCTTTAGCTCCTGAAGACCATCTCTTGTGAGCCAGGCTGACCATAAATCCTGGTGATTAAGGCCAGCAGACTACCCTTGGTTCAGACTGAGGGTCAGATGCACTAACTTTAGGAGGAATCAGAATTGAAATTTAATGTCCCTTCAACTCATCTCTTGGCTCTATGGAAGGAAGCAAATTCCCTGTGGACAACATACATGAATTTGATAGGAGGGTAGTAGACCAAATGGAGAAATTACCATTTTACATGATCAAAGCCTGTCTCCCATTTGCTGCACGCTGGCCCTGTCCTGGTTGAGCCCTGATGCAGACCCAGCCTGTTTGCCAGGTTTCCTGCTACAACTGGAAATTCTCATTGCTGCCCATTTTCTGGTGGAGGCCGGGCATGTGAATTTCCTAGTCTCTTTGCCACCCAGGACAGGGGAATATCCTGGGTAAAAACCATGAAAGGGTCTGAGGCAGGTCAAGCTTCATGTATGAAGTTCAATCCAGGTGGAGGGTCCCCGTTGGGCCATTTATAAGCCCCAACAGTGTTGCAGTCTTGCTGACTATGCTGCAGCAGAGCTCTGGATCCGGGCCCAGGTCCTGCCTGGAACAGTGCTTTTCTGGGGGTGTCATTTCCAACAGCCTGGCAGTCCCCTCCATGATGAACTGTCTGAGAATGCTCAGCTGCGGGCGTTCTCTGGAATGAACCACTCTGCACAAGGGTGCCATGCCCAGGGAACCCAACCTCCACCATCAGGAAATGATACATTCCCTCAGCTGGGAAGGAGGATAGCCAGCACTGAAGGATCTCCCCTCCTTTCTTTGCCAGTCCATCTATCTTCCTGAGAATATTCTGGCACCCCTGCGGTTTGGGAAAGCCAGCGCTCCCTCATAGCCCAGGCCCTTATAGTCAGTCTTAGGATTCCAAATGTAAAGGATGAAAAAAGAAGTACCCACACATTCCAAAACAAAGTGCTAGACCTCTGATGCAGAACCATCTGGTCTAGCCATCACCATCTCTACCCTATAAAAGAGCGAAGGGGAAGAAGCTGGTGAGGGACTGACTCAGAGACAGTGGTTGGTGAGGTGTGCATCCTCCCTTATCCAAGAGGAATGGGGAATAGGAGTTTCTTCCAAACCTCAGTCCATGGGTAAAGGCTTCAAGGGAAGACTTGGCTAGTTTGCCATATCCTCATGGCTAGCTAACTAATTTGTGGGGCCCCTTATTCAAAAAGGAGGAAATGGCATTAAAAGTACTAATTTTATTTTTAAGTGGGGCTGTACCATTGCTCTAAGAAACAGTTCCATGGAAGTCTTCAAGGTCTGTTTTGGGCAGCACTCAAGGCCTGGCTCTTTTAGGAATTAAGAAAGGAAAAACCATTATATTTTTCATTAATTGCCTACAGTGTGCAGTGTTATCTTGTTTAACCTTCATGACTACCTATTTTACAGTAGTCCAAGGTCACATAGATAATGGCAGAAACAGGATGTGGGCCCAGGGTTTATAGGCTCCAAAGTCTGGGCTCTTTCTCTTGCACTTCAATGTCTCCCAGGGAAAATGGGAGAGGGTAGAATGCTGGAACTTTCTGAGCATCTACTCATGCTTCCACGGTGCTTGATGGAATTGGTCCAGCTCTTTGAGGATGAGCTTCTGCTTCTGGGGGACCCTCTTCCAGGCCCTCCACATGTGCATATAATCTCCACCATTCACTGCAGCAGCCTGGCCACAGGCAGAGGGTCTGACACGCTGGTGGAGAAGACAACAAAAATGTCTCTCCTTTCTGATACATTCCTTTGTTCATTCATACACAGTACTTAACTGGCCCTTTTTTCTTTGCGTCTCTGAGTTCCTAACACAATTGCACCTCTTCCTCTTATAGCCTTCTCTTTGTCGAGGGTCAGAATATTTAATGAAAAGACAACAGAAAGGTTATATACATGATGAAAGGAAAATAAATTATTTCAGAGTAGCATGCTTTCTGAAATGAGATTGCAATGTATTAAAAAAACAAACCAAAAATGACCTGACTGGCCAATTATCTTGTTTGTCCAAGAATTATTTTATTACTCAATTCAGCCATAGGCCCATGTAACTAACTGCTGTCATAGAGAAGAAAAAGGGTCATAATTAAGCAGAAGCTGGGCAATGAGGTTGATGATATTTTCCCTGTAAGGTTGTGATCCTGGAGTATGTGTAAATTCATGATTGTATTTGATGCCTTGTCTAAAACATGGTCTGAAAGTCTGGAGCAGCAAGTAACCTTGGCAACAAAGCAGGAAGGGAGAATTACCTAGCGTGGAATCCAAAGATTCGGGAGCTGAAAGTTTCATGGCGGTCATTCAGTCCAGTCCCTTTGTTTGACAAATGAGGAAGCCAAGGTTTAGAGATGCTAGATGAACTTTCTAAAGACTCCCACATAACTAAGGCAGGGTTGAGCCACGCATCTTTGTCTCCCGACTATAAGTTCAGAGCTTTCCCATCACACAATGTTATTTTGCCCCTGGTTTATTTCTGGAGGTTATTTTTGGTTACTTGCCTGTTTATGTTAAAATGCTTTTGTTTCCATTTTTGTTTTTAAAATTATAAAAGTAACACATGCTTTTTGTTAAGAAACTCAAAACCGAAGTATATAGAGGGAAAAGTGAGTCTCCGTTTCACTATTCTCTCCCAAATACATTTTCTCTCCAGTGGAAACCTCTTGTGAATGGACCAGTATGACTTTTTCCTATGCATTTACAAACACATGTATATCATACCTTTTTTCATAAATGAAAACATACTATTCATATTGTTTTGAGGTTTGCCTTTTTCATTTAACATTTTTCTGAAGATATCTACTTCATTCTTTTTTTTAACTGAGATAATTTACATAACATAAAGATCGTCATTTTTAAGTGTACAATTCAATGGTCTTTAGCATATTCACTATGTATTCAACCACACCGCTATTTAATTCCAGAATATTGTTATCATCCAAAAAGAAGCCCTGTACCTATCGGCAGTTAGCCCTAATTCTCCTGTCCCCTCAGTCCCCTGGCAACCACATATCTATTTCCCGTCTCTCTGGGATTTGCCTACTGTGGACATTTTGTGTAAATGGAATCATGCAATATCTGGCCTTTCATGTCTGGCTTCGCTACTTAGCATAATGTCTTTAAGATTCATCCATGTTATAGCATGCATCAGTGCTTCACTCTTCTTTATGGCTGAATAATATTCCATTGATAGGTATGTCACATTCTATTTATCCATTCAGTGGTTGATGGACATTTGGATTGTTTCCACTCTTCGACTGACATGAATAATGCTACTGTGAATATTTTACATGTTTCCATATGACTGTATGTTTTCAATTCTCTTGGGCTCATTCTTTTGAATTATTGCATAATATTCTATAATTTGAATTTATCATGTGACCATACCTTCTGTTGATGAATTTTACATTTATTCATTTTTTTTCTATTACAAATAAGGGTGCCATAAATATCCCTATGCATATCTTTTTGAGAGAGACAGCATAGTGCCTACCGTCTCACGCAGGAGAGACTATTCTGTGTCTGAATCCCTGCACTGCCACTTACTAGTTGTGTTAGCTTAAACAAGTTGCTTAGCCTCTCTGTGCCTTTGTTTCTTCATTTGCAAAATGGGATAAGAGTAGAACTTACCTCACAGGGTAAATGATTAATATAAATAAAGGAGTTAGGGCTTCACACATGGTATGTGTTCAATAAATGTTAATATTACATGCAAATATTTCTGTATGCTAGGTTCCTAGAAATTTCTAGGTCAAATATTCATTCAAAAATTTTTGAAAGATAGTGCTAATTGTCCTTTAAAAAGCTTATACCAGCAGAAATGAGAATGCCTATTTCTCCTCTCTTTGGTCAATTTTGGAAATACTTAAGTTTTTTGAGTTTTGAGCTTTCATTTTGCTCATCCCGTAGATAAGAATGGCGTGTTGTTGCTATAATTTGCATTTTCCCAGTTACAACTGAGGTTAAGTATCTTTTAATATGTTTATTGCCTGCTTATATTTCCCCTACTGTGAAATGCCTGTTAGTATCTGAGGCACACTTTTCTATTGATTTGTAGACTCTCTTTGTATATGGCTACTAACCTTTTGTTATATATTCTGAAAATATTTTCTCTCTGTTTTGGTTCTTGCCTTTTAATTTCAGTAATGATATCTTTTGCCATATTGAAATTCTTAATTTTTAAAAGTCTAGTGTAGCAATATTTTCCTCCGGAAGCTCTCCCTAGGCAATTGAAAGATCGACCTGAAATGACACAGATTACTTCTACTCACAACTCACTGGGAAATTGGTCATACAGCCTCACCTAACCACAGAGGGGGCAGAAAATTCAGTCCACGCTCAGAAGGTGAAAAACTGGAAATATTCAGTGAGCAGCTTGAATGACTACCATAATAGTCTAAATCAGAAAGAGACCAACAGAAACAAGGGAAGAACAGTAGAGCGGTAAAGTAAGTGTTAACATGTCTCCAGATATTAGCTGAGAAGACTGGAATCAAGAGATAGAAAATTAATTCCAGCTGAGTTAGGAAGATGTGGCTTCCTATGTGACTTCCTATGAAGTAAGCCTGGCATATGATTCCAAGAGGGGCACGTTTTCTCAAGGAGTTGAGAAGATAGAGTTCTTAGCATTCAAAGAGTGAGCATAGGAACACTGTGTTTGCTTATTAGCCACCGATTTAATCCTGATGTGAAGGGCTTGTATAGATCACCCAAATATTAAGTCACCAAGACAGAGGGTATTTTGAATGCATTTGGGGAATCGCACAGCTGTCTGTTCTTGAATAAATGCCTGCCCAGCCCCCATCCTCTGTAAGCTCTCTTAGTATGTGTGTGTGCACTTCCGTGAGAGAAAAATCAATACCTTCTTGGACAGATGGAAATTGAGCTATGTCAAGGCATACATGCATTGTCTGATAGCATCTTTCTGCCAGGAGTCTAATATATTGATCAAATTTCCCTAGCAGAGCATCCATGTAATATACAACAGAACGAGACTCTAATGGTAGGAATGTTGGCTATACATTTTTGGGAAATGTCTCCTTTCAGGAAAAAAATCAAAGCTTGAGATCTTCATGCAGGGCACTGCCTCTCCTGATGAGTGTCCGAATCTCCTTGCAATTTCTGGCAGGGGTCACAAACAACGGGCTCTCCTGTCTGTTCCTGTGGTTCACCTGCTCCTTACTGAGGGTGAGAAATGATTTTCTCAGTTGGAACACTCCGGTAAAACACAGGGTTCTGCCTCCTCCTCTCCTTTGCCTCTACCCTTTCCTCCCCCTTCTTTAAGCCAAAGCAACAATCCCTTTCTTTCCCCAGTAACAGCAGCAAATGTGTGGGTGGCCATTTGGCTGAGGCTCTATTTAGCTACAGAAGTTGTACCTTTGCATTGTGCACATGCTATTTTGATCGTTGTTAATAACGTTTGTTATTGCTGTTCTTATTAAAAGGTCAGGGTGATGATGGGAAGGAGATGGATGGGCTCTCTGCTGACTCTTTCAGACATGCTCATTCCTAGCTCAGAATGATGACACACAAGCACAAGGGGTATTGGCTGACCCTCTGTTCATCGCTGATGAGCCTGCCTTCAGCTGCAAAAGAGGAAGGGACATCCAGAAGCAGAGAGGAGGATGTGCCTGTATTTTTAAATAAACTGCCTTGTGATGCAGACGGTCTATGAAACATTTCAGATATTGAACCCTAGATACATGGAAAATTACTCACATGGTTTTATATTTTTTCCCCTAATGACTCTAGTAATCCAAAGGGAAATTATTCCAGTTAAATGACTCACCTAAAACACATTTTTCAACTGTGTCTTGGGCAAGGAAGAATCTATTCAGAGATAATAATTTATTATTTAACATTTCGACAGGTCCACAGAAGTACAAGTCAATTGAGTCCAAATAAAGAAATGTGCGATTTTTAACAATTTCTAGATGTTCTTGGCAGAACCTAGGCTAGACTTTGTTAGAGGAAAGAACAGGTTTATGATCTTTTTCCTTCAGGTTTTCAAATAAAATGTGATTTAAAAAAATATTAAAGGAAAAGCCAAGAAATAGCCTTAGAAATGTTTATGAAGAGGGGTGCCTGGGTGGCTCAGTCGGTTAAGCAATCCACTCTTAATCTTGGTAATGATCTCACAGTTCATGAGTTCGAGCCCCACATCGACCTCTGAGCTGATAGTGTGGAGGCTGCTTGGGATTTTCTCTCTCTTTCTCTCTGCCTCTCTCTCTCTCAAAATAAATAAATAAACTTAAAAACAAAACCATCAAACAAACAGAAATTTTTATGAAGATATGATGAAAAGGTTAGCAAGGATAAAAGAAAGAAGAATGCAGAAACAATCTGTGCCCTGGAACTAGAAACAAAAGCTCCCAGGGCGGCAGACTGACTCTGTTGGTAGAGCATATGACCCTTAATCTCAGGGTTGTGAGTTTGAGCCCCACTTTGGGTGTGGAGCCTACTTAAAATAGAAAGGATGAAAGAAAGAAAGAAAGAAAGAAAGAAAGAAAGAAAGAAAGAAAGAAAGAAAGAAAGAAAGAAAGGGAAAAGAAATAGAAGCTCCTGAAATAGAGAAATGGTAATATTTCTATTGTTTCATCCCTATTACTGAATAGATTTTTAGAAGAGATTTCATATATTGTAATACACTTTAATTTCCCTAAAAAATGGTAACTCATCCTTTATAGATGAAACATACCAGCCTATTGGAACTCTGTCATTCAAATATGCAGCAAATCTAATACGGGATTTTTATATTTTCACAATGTTTTCAGCTATTTTATATATGTTACTTTATTTAAGAAGCATGCATTGTCAGGACACCTGTCTGGCTCAGTCGGAAGAGTGTGTGACTCTTGATCCCTGGGTTGTGAGTTTGAGCCCCATGCTGGGTTGTAGAGATTGCTTAAAAATAAAATCTTAAAAAAAAAAAGCATACATTGCCAGCAGATGTGTAGGGCATGCATTATTATCCCTGTTATATTGATGAAGCAATGATGACCAGGGTTGTATAGCAAAATAATTATAAAATTGGAACACATTTCTTCAACATGAAATCTGTTAACAACATACTGCCTTCTTAGACCAAAAACTTGCCATTCTTTTGGGCATGACCACCTCCCTTTACTTTCTTTTTTTCTGGGACTGGGTTTGAGCCCATAGAAGTCCTTGAAAAGTTTTGTTTAATGTGTAAAATTTTTATCTTTCTTCTGAGGGAGTGACAAATGAGGGTTTTGTTCCTTTTGTAGTGAAAATGGAAATTATGTTGCACTCTAAGGCCCAAAGGGGCAGAATTGGCTCAATTTTACCTTCTACCACTTTCTAGTACCTTCACTTAGAGTGACTTATGGTGTGGTGAATTGCAGTAACGGTGGAGAAATTAACATAGTTATGTCATGAAAATTGGATATAGACATTCATAAATTCAAAATAAGAGTTTGAGTAATCATAGCATTATGTAACCATTTGATTCCCATCTCTTACTTTTCTATGCAGGTTAGCTCTTCACTGTCCTGTGTTTAGCATTTAAGTCTGGTTTTACCCTCATGTTAATAACTTGAATGTAGGACTTCTCATTTCTTTTGTAACCCTACAGCTAAAGTCTTTCATCTTTAAAACCCTCTTGAAACCTTTTTCATTTAAAAATATTTCACGCTTCATTTTTGCTAAATACCACATATTTATTTTCTATTTTCCATGCTGAATTTGATATTCTGCAAATAATCATACTGATTCATTCCTTCATTAATTCCTTCATTTACACGTCTACATAACTAGTACAGCTAGCATTTATTGTTCTGTCATAATGTTTTATCACATAATGTTGTAATTATCTGTTTCTCCTAGATTTGAACTTTCTGAGGGCAAAGACTACTTTTTTTCATTTCGGGAGGTACCTGGCACATAGTAGGTATACAATGAAGGTATTCGGATGAATGGCATCTATTAAAACACCACATACTTGGCAGATAATGACTAAGTACTCTCCAGAGGTGAAGACAACACTGATTTCTTTTGCTTTATTTTAATAATTTTTCTTACAAATGAAAGGTTTGAAATATTTGAAAGAATAAGACTGCTTTTGGAGTGGAGTTTAAAATTGCATTACCATGCAAGATCCTGTTTAGATAAAACAAACAACCTATTTTGGGGGTGGTTGGATATTGAATGGCCCTGAAGCTATTAAATATTTTATCAATATGCATAATTTTTTTCAGTAGGTTGATATATGCATGTTATAATCGCAAGGAACCTTAGGCGGGGATCAAAATACACTATATTTTAAATCCTGGTAGAATAAACAGGAAATAATGGGGAAAAAAAGATATTTATTTCTTTGTTCATTTGAAATCCTGCCTCTAGTTAAACCAAGCAGTCTTTTCAACATAACTGGAACTGTAATAGCATGCCACTAAATGCTTTTGCTTGCTCAATTTTTCATTTGCAAAGGTAATCCATGCTTTAAAACCTGGAAACCTTTGAAATATGCATCAGGCAGGAGGCTGGTGAGGAGATTGCCTTGAGGTCAGGGCTTTCAGTTCCTCGGTTGCTGAGCCCGAAGTTTTTGCTGAAGGCCACGAAATATCCCTTCATTAACTGGTTCTTGGCGTCAAATATAATTAAGAGCGAGCCATAGACCAGAATGTTGTAAAAGGATAGATACCTCCTGTGGTGTGAAAATAGAGCCAAAGACGCTGATCCTATGCGTGTCCTAAGAGTCCCATACAATCACTACCCTGTAGTTGGTGGGGATTTGATTTAACAAAACGGTTTGGGATAAAGCAGCTCTGTACCACTGGTGGTTTCTGACAGGTCGTGCAATCTTTTGTGGCGCTGGCATGCGCGGAGCACGGAGGCTTGACTCCACATGTTGGCAATTCCTCTGGTTTCCCAAAGCCTTTCCCCGAGGACTCTCATGTCAGGCTAGTTAGGTGCGTGTTTGTACAGGTGGTGAAGCAGCTGTTTTCCCTGGAAGTCATCCCCTTCTCTTTCCTTTTCCCGTCGAGGGTCATTCAGGGGTGACAAGAGGTTTAGTGCTCCTTAAAGGCTAAGCCTGCTGTTGCTGTGGCTGCCAAAACACAGCCTCCGAGAGACGATGATTTGAACCTGGCTTGCTGACGGCTGTCTCTAGACTCCCTGGCACCACTCAGTTTGGGGAAGAAAAAAATATACCTGGTAACATCCAAGTTTAGAATCGTAATGAAGTTAGGGTGTCCAGATGTATCCTTTTAAAGGGATTAACCCAGTGTTCCAGGAAGCCTTTTGAGGATAATAAATTATTTACTTTGTCCAAAGGAGATAGGAATAGGAAATCTTCAATTGTGCTCGAGATTAGAATTTTCGTCAGACCTTTTTCCAGCAGGGAGGGGGCAAGTAGCCCTTTGTGTTACACAGAAGGCAGCCACAGTCGATCTTTGTTTTCACCTGGGTCATAGTGCATGGGGCTGATCGTGTATGCCAAGGTCTCCTGAGCACACCAATTATACTTTGCTGAAGTCAGCTACGAGAAAGTTGGACGATGTGGTTACAAGAAAAATCCAAAACTATCTTGGGCTGGGGAGAAGGGATTTTGAAAGGCTAATATTTGCCTTTGCAAGATTATAGGCTGTTGATAACATGCTTTCATCATGCAATTCTCTCCTCCTTTGCTTCGCTAAACAGACTTGAGCCATTTGCCAAAACCTCTCTTCACACCCTTGACACCGGTCAAACCAGACACTTTGCAATTTTCTGAACACAATATTAAATATTTATCAAGTCCATGCTGTGTGCCAGGTACTGTGCTATGCCTTCTACATACACAGGAGCTCTTCAAGGTGATTGGTAATTGTCCATTCTTTTATTCAGTCAAAAATACCAACTCTCCTGTATGTCAGGCATATGCTAAGCATTAAAAATAAGGCTGTGAACAAAGCAGACATATTCCCTGTCCTCCTAGAGCTAACAGTCTAACAAAGGAGAAAGATGTTAAATAATAATAGAAAGGCGACAAACGCATGAGGACATAGAGTGGGGAGGTCTGATGTTGAGGAAGGGATGCTTACCCTAAGACATGAAGGTGTTACAGGAATCAGCCAAATTAAGAGGGAGAGGATGAATGCTGGAGCTCAGGAAAGAGTCTGAAGGACAAGGTCAGAGAGAATGGCAAATGGCATGGTGATGTGGACTGTGCAGCCGATATTTCTGGTTCAAATCCCGGCTTCCCACTTACTTTCCCTGTGACCTTGGGCAAGTCATTTAACCTCTGTACCTCTATTTGCTCATCTTTAAACGGGGATAGTAACAATGCTAAGTTGGTGGGCGTGTTGTCCTGACAAATGAGTTACTGTGTACTGAGAACATAGTAAGCATTACAAAAGTGTTATTTTAATCAGGAAGTAAAGGTATTTTGAGTTTCTTTCTAGCCTAGAGCATAGCATGTAAGAAGTACAGAGAGAGAAAAGAGGTGAGGTTAGAAAAACTGATGGAGCTTGGATTAAGAGTGGCTGGGGCAGGGGTAGGCCCTGTGAGCTTGGGAAGGACTTTCTCGATCTGTAGAACAGTAGAAAGTCATTCAAGCAATTTAAGCAGGACAGTGATTCAATCAGCTTGTCTGAACCAAGCCAGCAGCCATGGAGATAAACCAAAGTGAGTGGATTGGCATGATATCTAGGAGGTTGAATTAATAACACTTGGTTATGAATTGAAAGTGTGAATCAGAGAGAGGGAAGAATGAAGAATGACTACTTGGACTAGAAAGAAGCCAGGTTACAGGCAGAAGCCCGGGGAAACTGTGGATACACATGGGCTGATGGGTTTGATGAAGAGAGTTGGGAAATGGAAGGTGATGGAGGTTTGAGGAAACATGATTTGAAATACAGGTTGTAGAGAATGGGAGAGAGCATTCACTAGGGAAACCAAGGCAGGGTAGGGGACTCTGGTGAGTTTGGTGATGTTTGATTTTTCGAGACACCTGACTGCCTCGGGGTGAGGTTTCCTCAGCAGCTCTGGGATGCGGAGGAGATGGGAGCAGCTGAGAGCTCTGGGATCAGGATAGTCAGACAACTGTAATAATGATCCTATCCAATATTTATGAAGGTTTACTGGGTGCCAGGTGCTGTTGTAAGAGCTTTTCATACATTATCTCATTTCATTTGATGCAGGCGAGTCTTAAAGTTGTATGAAATATACCAGATAGCAGCACATTAACTGACTAAATACAAGCCAGCAAATAAAAGCTTAGCCATTGCCATGTTATTTATGTGATTGTTCTATAGAAATTGTGTTTCTCCGGCCTCACAAATTTATGGGAAAAATTAGAGTCAAACAACAGCAATGAAACAATATCTGTTTGGCTGTGTCCTATTTACTGTGAAAAACTCCTTTTCTTGAATTTCTATTTAGTTTCCTAGGGCTGCTGTAACAAAGTACCGCAAACCGAGATGCCTCAAACAACAGAAATTTATTGTCTCGCACTCCTAGAGGCTAGAAGTCCAAAACCAAGGTATTGGCAGGGCGCTGGTGCTCCGAAACCTGTAGAAGAGAATCTTTCCTCGTCTCTTCCTGGTTCCTGGCAGTGGTGGCCGCCAGTCCTTGGCATTCTCTGCTCTTGAATCAGTTCAGTCTCTGCTTCTGTCATCACTTGGCATTCTCCAGGTGTGTCTCTATCTTCATATGGCATTTTCTGTTTCTTATGAGGACACCAGAAATTGGATTTGAGCCCCCCCTAAGGACCATATCTTAATTTGATTGCATCTGCAATGGTCTGTTTCCTATATGGTCATATTCTGAGGTTAGTGATCCAACATAATTTTCTGGGGGACACATTTCAACCCACAACAAATTCCTTCCGAGAGTAGTTCTGAAGGGTTTACGAGCGCCCCTAGGTGGGCATGAGCTAGTACTCTTTTGTTTCCATACCCTTCTACTCTCCTTTGTTACAGTGGTGCTTCTCGCTGCCACCAAGGTCAATATCCTGCTGCAAATGCTTCTGAACCTTCAAAGAAGCCCCAGAGGGACAATGCTCACTGAAGGTGCCAGTGTCTCCTTGATGCCACTGCAGCTTGGCGTCCCCTTCTGTGCCTTCTCTGATCCAGCTGTTGGTCTGCTGTGTCCATTGAGTCCTCACATGGCCCACACTGTGATCTGACCCCGTGTCTGTACGCCCCCACACACATAGTTTACAGAGCACTCCACCTTATGCTTTGTTTCTGTCCTCTCTTCTCCAGGTCCTGCCCCCTGAGCTCAGCTGGACTGAGATAATCAGTAACAGATGCTGTTTCAGACTTATCCCTCCCTGTCACTGAAACCGACCTTGAACCAGAGTCCTTGAACCAAACTTGTGAGCCTGGTCTCTCTTTTCCCCTGGTCTGATGGCTGTTATGGTGCTCCTTGGTATAAATAAAGCCACTGCTATCCCCAGACATGCTGAGAAATATCAACAGAAATCCTAGAGTGAATGCAGCTTAGCTCTCAAGCTTGCAGCTTCCTATGATGTATATTTAAATTAGTTTTATACAAAAGTGTATCTGCAGTATATTTATCATCAATAACTGTTAGGCTGGGCTTTTTACTGGAGTGGCTGCTCGTGATTAAAAATATCATCTTTTGCCATATTAGAAAGGGCTTTCTCCATCCATTTCACATTTGGTTTCTATTCCCCTCCTCTTTCCGAGCCTACTGAGTTCAGTGAGATGTTTAAGTCCACAGCCCTACCAATCATAGCCTCTTACTGCAGATAACACACAGTAACATTCAGCTGTAGTATACCTTGATTTCTTTTTCTTGTGAGAGGCTCTATCATTAAAATAATTATAAATGTTTGTACCTAATCCTCACTATGGTAGTTTTAACCTTCACTACGGTAAGAAAAGGGTTGACCGTAATCACAGCTGGGTGTCTTTGATGTGTCTGCCTCTAGGTGTGATACCTTTCTTCCAATCAAAATATCAATCTAAAGTTAGTTAATCAATAAATCAATCGACAAATATTTGTTGAGTGTTTAGATGCCCTGCATTAGAGGAAAACAGACACAAGGAAATTACCTTCTAGGTAATTATTATTTTAAACTCTATAAATCATCCGTTCAAAAAGTAGTACTGAGCACCTATTAGGGGTCAAGTACTATGCCAGGCACTAAGGGATAGGGCAGAAGCAAAGCAGAAAACATAATCTCTGTCTTCTTAAATACACCATCTGTTGGGGAACCTAGACCTTAATCATCTCACAAACAAATACGTAGTTAAAAATTTTAAGATCTGTAAGGGGCACCTGGGTGGCTCAGTGGATTAAGTGTCCGACTTCAACTCAGGTCATGATCTTGCAGTTTGTGAGTTTAAGCCCCACGTCGGGCTCTGTGCTGACAGCTCAGAGCTTGGAGCCTGCTTCAGATTCTGTATCTCCCTCTCTCTCTGTCCCTCCCCTGCTTGCATTTTCTCTCTCTCTCTTTCTCTCTCTCTCAAAAAAATATAAATAAAACATTAGAAAAAAAAAGAAGATCTGTAAAAGAAATGTACAGGGTGCCATGTAGAAGAGGGAGAGCCTAAGTTAGACTGGGCATGGATGGTCAATGATATTTAAGCTGAAGTTCAAAGGACGAGTGAGAAGGGAGAAGTAGAATATTTCATGCAGAAGAATAGCACATGGAAAGGCTCTGAGGTAGAGCCATGATGCCTCAAAGAAACTGAAAAAAGAGTAGTGAAGCTGGAGCATGGGGAATAAGGAGGAAGGTGAGACCAGAGGAAGGCAAGGAAGGACAGGGACAGATTATGTGTGGCCTTGGTAAAGATTCTGTCATATCATATGTGCTATGGGAAGCATTAAATGATGTGAAGCAAGAGAAAGGTGTGATGGGATTTGTCTTTAAATTTTTTTTCAACATTTATTTATTTTTGAGAGACAGAGAGAGACAGAGCATGAGCAGGGGAGGGGCAGAGAGAGAGGGAGACACAGAATCCAAAGAAGGCTCCAAGCTGTCAGCACAGAGCCTGATGCAGGGCTCGAACTCACAAACTGCAAGTTCATGACCTGAGCCCATGTCAGATGCTTAACTGACTGAGCCACCCACGCACCCGGGTTTTATGTTTTAAAAGATTGCTCTGACTGGAATGCTAAAATTAACAACTCAGGAAACACCAGATGTTGGCAAGGATGCGAAAAAGGTGAACACTTTTGCCCTATTGGTGGGAATGCAAATTGGTGCAGCCTCTCTGGAAAACAGTATGGAGGTTCCTCAAAAAATTAAAAATAGAACTGCCCTATGACCCAGCAATTGCACTACTAGGTATCTATCCAAAGGATTAAAAAAATGCTGGTTCGAAGGGGCACATGAATCTCAATGTTTATAACAGTACTATCAAATTATGGAAAGACCCCAAATGTCTATTGACTGATGAATGGATAAAGAAGATGTGGTATATATATGTAATGGAATATTACTCGGTGATGAAAAAGAATGAAATCCTGCATTTGCAACAATGTGGATGGAACTAGAGGGCGTGATGCTAAGTGAAGTAAGTCAGAGAAAGACAAATATATGATTTCACTCACATGTGAAATTTAAGAAACACAACAGATGAATGTAGGGGAAGGGAAGGAAAAATAAGATAAAAACAGAGAGGGAGATACACTGTATAAGATTCTTAAATACAGAGAACAAACTGAGGGTGGCTGGAGCGGAGATGGGTGGGGGGATGGGCTAAATGGGTGATGGGCATTAAGGGGGGCGCTTATTGGGATGAGCACTGGGAGTTATATGTAAGTGATGAATCACTAGATTCTGATCCTGAAGCCAATACTATGCTGCATGTTAGCTAACTTGAATTTAAATAAATAATTAAAAAAAAAAAAAAAAAGATTGCTCTGATTGCTGTGTGGACAGTGGAATAGGGCCAGAAGGGAGAAACCTGCTGGGAAGCTATTATTATAGTTACGATGTGACAATATGGTGACTGGTGCTATGGAGACAGGAAGAAGTGAACAGATTCAAGACACACTTTGGAGATAGAGTCAACAAGTTGTTTTTTAGGGGTGTATGGAAAAAAGTATCAACCGATATCGATCACTGAATTATTTAGGTTCTAATCCAAACAATCTGGAAGTTAATCAACTGCTTAGCACTGGAGTCACCACTGAGAATCTGTCCGATGCACTTCCGGGGAGATACCACTGAGCAAGACCTAAACCACCAATTCAAGTGCAGAGAGAAAAACTGACTTGCATTTTAGAGCATGCTTTGCCTGGGGCTCTGTGGTCCATCTCAGGATTTCAGGAAGTGAACAAATGAACTTTTTTTTTTTTTCTTGTAAGGCTGTCATTAGAAACCAGCTTTAAGAGATACACAGAGAACAGGAGCAGGAAATGATGAATGTTTTTCTTAATTAAGTAGGCAGTCTCCTGCCTACCAAGTCTCCTCCCCCATTCTTTGCTTTTTCTGTGACATTCACCAGCAAGAGCCCGTAGGAATTATCTTTGAAATACACCTGCTCAATATACCCAATCTGCATTCCTCACACTCTTCTAGTTACATGGACATACTCCACTTTCTACAGTCACACCCTTCTTCCTATCTCCCCAGATCTAATTGGTTCCTCTCATGGCCCTCTTTCCCCCTCCTTCTACCCAGATCTTGGCTCTCAGAAGACAGCTGGAAAGACATGACATGGAATGCACTGTATACTGGTGGGAAGGACATGCTGGGCTCCCCTAACTGGTTTTTCTTAATATCAATCTGTCACGCAAAGAAGAGGAACTGCTTCTTTGAGTAAAGACAAAACATCTCTTTGTTCCAATGGCCAAGTCAGAGGTTTCTGGGAGCTTGTGGAGGGGTCTTAATGAAGAGGGAGAATCTTGCCTCAGAGACCGGTACCCTGATGTCAGGAACACTAAAGAGGTATAAGAGAGGGATACATTTCTGCTCCAACCTCTCACTTTCTCTACCCTCTCAAGTGTTAACTTAAAAAGGTGAAAGTAATATGCCCAAATGTTGATAGTGGTTTCCCCTGGGCGATGAGATGGGAGTGGGTGTCTATTTTTTCTGCTTCTTTGCACTTTCCTGTGCTTTCTAAATTCTCTGTGATCAATGTGTATCAAAGTGATTAAGAAAAAAACCTAAAATTAAAATCATACTTCCTTAAGATTGGGAAGTTTTTGATTGGAGGTACTTGCAGCTGAACAGAATATCAAAAGTCTCTTATATACCCAAGTAGGGCTTTCATCACATTTGATAACAAGACCCCCATTCCCTGCATGCCTCAGACTTCTCAATTTTCTGGATAGTCTACATCCAGGAGTAGATTACAAATCTCTCACTGTGGCTTAAGTTTCCAGCCATCCCAAGTGTCGGGGAAAGAGCCTAGATTCTAACATGTTTTAATAACAAGAATGGATCTGCATGAATCCAAAAATTGTCATGCTTATTACTCCCGGGGGAGAAAAAAGCATATATTAAGGAATCTGTTTGTATTACTATGTGGAATCTACTCTGGTAAGTGCTGTTAAGAGTGAATAGGATAGGGATGGTTCCTGTCCCCAAGGAGCTAGCTGCAATTTGGGAAAGGTTAGCTCTCTGACTTTAAAGATGTGAGTGTTGGCAGAAAACAGCGATTTTCCTTCTTTGATCAAGACATCTGTGAGACTTATAAAAGACAAAGCCATGTTAGAGTGAGCTACATAACGGCCGTCAGCAATTTTTATAGCCTGAATAACAAGCAAAAGCTTTTAAGTGATGAAAACAAATAATCGAAACCACTCTTCGGTAACCGTTTTGTTTCAACAACAAAATAAACATATTTATTCTTTTTCATTCTTTGCAGTGTTGTCTTTGTTTTGCCTTTTTGGTCAGGGCTTAAGTACAGATAACAGAAAACCACTATAGCAATTTTCAGCAGGAAGGCCTGAATACAGGGGACTAAATGCTTCCAAAACATTGGAAGGGCTGGAGGAGCGGGCTGTTGTCTCAGACAGCAGAAGGAACTCCCGGCTCTGTGATTCTGGGGTTATCTAAATAGAACACTTACTGTTTTTATAGATTTGATAAATGCACTTTGTAAAAATTGAAAGCCATACAGAATAATACAAGGAGTAAACATCCCTTGAAATCTCTAACCCAGAGGTAACCACTCTGAACATCCTTCTTGATCCTGTCTCACTATTCAAACACATGTGTATTTTATGTCAAGTTTTACATAGAGAAAATTTACATCCCCTTTCTTTCCTGTATAGTCAGTTTTCCTTTCTACACTGAATCATTTCCATCAGGATATATACATACTGTATTTCTCTGATCTTTAAAAAAAAAAAACCCTCCATTATCCCATTCCAATTTACCTATCATCTTATTACTCCATTCCTATTTACAGAAATATTTCCTGAAATAATGACCATTTCTCACTGTATTGGCTTCCTTTCATCATAAACTCTTCTTCGTCTTTGCGGATTCTTCCCCATCTTCTGAACCTTTAAGTACTGGAATACCCCAGGGATCTGTCTTCAAACCTCTTCTCTTTTCTATCTACACTCACTTCCTGGGCAATCCCATGGAATCTCATGGCTTTAAACATCATCTTTATTTTGTTGATCACAAATTTGTATCTCCATCCAGTGCCTCTCTGATGATCTCCAAATTCTAAGTTGCCTATTGGACATCTGACAGGCATCTTCAACATCTTACACTCAAACTCAACTCTTGAGTTTCACCCTGCATCTCAAACTTGCTCCTTCTGTAACATTCCCCAATCCTGTTCTTGTAATTGCTCAGGGAAAAGACCTTGGAGTCATCCTTGATACCTCTCTTTTGCTCGCATCTCATATCTATTCCACTAGTAGATCCTGTTGATTCTATTTTCAAAATATAGCCAATTTCCAGATTTCCTGCTCCAAACTACCATCATTTCTCTCTTGGATTATTCCAATATTGTCTTTCCAGTGTTCCCATGTTGTGGGTTGGCTTGTGTCTCCCCATCTAATAATATCCCGCCAAAAGGCATGTTTAAATTCTAGCCCCCAGTACATATGAATGTGATCTTATTTGGAAGTTGGGTCTTTGCAGATGTGATCAAGTTATGATGAGGTCATACTCAATTAGGGTGGGCCCTAATCCACTAAGACTGTTGTTCTTATAAGAAAACAGACACAAGGGAGGGAGAACAGCCCTGCGAAGATTCAGACACACAGGAAGAACATCATTTGATGATGGAGGCACAGATTGGAGTCAAGCAGCTGCAAGCCAAGAAGTGAAAAGGATTGCCAGCCACAATAGAAGCCAATAGAAAGGCATGGAACAGATCATCTGCTGGAGACTTTGAGAGAACATAAACCTGCTGAAACCTTGACTTTGGACTTCAAGTCTCCCAAGCTGTGAGAGAATAAATTTCTGTTGCTTTAAGCCACGTAGTTTGTGGTACTTCCTTATGAAAGGGTAAACAAAATGTAGTATATTTTGTTGGCCACTAATGAATGGCATAAATGATTATTGTTTACCACTAACAAATGGTGTATTTATGTCTAGCAAATGGTAGCAATGGAATATTACTCAGAATTAAAAGGAAATGCTGACTTATACTACAACAGGGATAAAGTTGAAAACATTTTGCTAAGTGAAATAAACCGAACACAAAAGGACAACTATTTTATGGTTCCACATATATGAGTTACCTAGAATAAACAAATTCATAAAGACAGAATGTAAAGTAGAGGTTATCAAGGACTGTCGGGGAGGGAGGACTGTCAGGGAGGGAGGAATGGGTATAGAATTTCTAGCTGGGATGATGATAAAGCTCTGGAAATACATGGTGATGATGGTTGTACAACACTGTGAATGTACTTAATGCCACTGAATTGTACCCTTAAAATATGGTTAAAATAAAAATTTTTATGTTCTGTATATTTTACTATAGTTGTTAGAAATGCATAGAAAAAAAAGGTGGTGATTCCCACATGTGAAGGGAAAAGGAAATACCAAAACCCAACACAAACCAAACCAAACAAAAACCAAAAACAAAACCCAAAAAACATAAAATCTCCAAAGCTTCAATTCACTCAGAGCCCAAGTCTTTACCGTAGCCTACAAGACCTTAAGGGATTTGGCTCCCAACTATCTGTTTGACCTAATGCTCCTCCCTGAAACATTCCTTCATCACACTGGCATCCTTCTATTTCTCCAACACACAGAACATTCTAGTCTCAGGGCCTTTGCACTTGCTGATCCCTCTCCTTTGAATCTTACTCCCCCACCCGACTTCCATCTTCAACCCCTATCTACGTAGTTCTCTCTTTCCCTTCCTTCAGATCTCTGATTAAAAATTACCTTATCAGTAAGGCCCTTCCTGACTACTCTACATAAAATCATACAACAGTCTTTCTATACTTTACTCTGTTTTATTTTTCTCCCTAAATCTATCCTCATCTAACCTACTGCACACTGGTTAATTTGTTTATTGTCTATATCCTCCCATATGACAGCACATTCCATTAGGTGAAGGACTTTGTTTTATTCACTGCTCTATTTAGAACAGTGTCTAGAACAATGCCCAGTAAGTAGTAGCTGTTCAATAAATATTTTGCTGAATGAATGAATATTTTATTTTTTATTTTTTTATTTAAAAAATTTTTTAATTATTTATTTTTTAGAGAGAGAGAGAGAGAGAGAGAGAGAGAGAGAATATGTGAGCAGGGGAGGGGCAGAGAGAGAGGGAGACACAGAATCTGAATCAGGTTCCAGGCTCTGAGCTGTCAGCAGAGAGCCCAACGTGGGGCTCAAACCCCTCACAGAAACTGTGAGATCATGACCTGAGCTGAAGTTGGATGCTTAACCGACTGAGCCACCCAGGTGCCCCTATTTATTTTTTAAGTTTACTTATTTATTTATTTTGAGACAGAGAGAGAGAATGAATGGGGAAGGGGCAGAAAGAGAGGGAGAGAGAGGATCTCAAACAGTCTCTGCACTGTCAGTGCAGTGCCTGATGTGGGGCCCGAACTTACAAACCATGAGATCATGACCTGAGCTGAAACCAAGAGTCAAATGCTTAACTGACTGAGCCACCCAGGCACCCCATGAATGAAAGAATATTTTAAATGCTCTTTTGTAACTTGTAAAATACCCTCCTTGCTCCTTAAAAAAATATTCATGGTGTATTTAACCAAAATTGTGTTAAAATAAAGTATTTCTAGAAATTACTGAATTGAGTCATTTGAAACTTCATTTGTAAATTCTTTATGTTAGTTTTTTGTTTGTTTGTTTGTTTGTTTGTTTTGGCTTTTGTTTTTGGTTTCTTGAGAGGGGTGTTTAGTGCTTTGGCACTCATGTTCTAAATAGATATTTTTGAGGTGTAGAAACTTTTGGGAAATGATGTGGACCCTTTCTTCAGAAAAATATTCAAAAAACACGCCAGGTTTTACTTGTGATTTTATGGGGGTCATGAACCATCTGAAGTCCATCTATTGAACCCACAGTAGGTCTAAAAGTCTATCACATTTTAAAAGTGCAATGGGTCACATATAATTTAGGGTCTGGGTTGTACTAAGAACATGGTCTTTATTCCTGTGACACCTTTGTTCATTCAGCTTCAATGGGAGGTGTAGCTCAAGATTTGATCCCTCTTCAGGTCAGATCCTTACCTTTCAGCATGATCACCAGTCTCCTTTGCTCAAGCAACAGTTTGACTTTATATTTATCACACATAATTCTAAGTTTTAGAACAGTTACTTTGTGGTAAGTATAACTGTTCCCAAACTTAGAATTAGATGTGATAAATATAAAGTGTTCAGATTCAGCACTTATGAATTTCTAGATAAATTGCTGAGTATACTATTAAGTTCTCACTCCAGGTTTTTCTATAACATGTACACAGAATAAATGCAACTTAAGATATATGAAAACAAAATGCTGTTCGCTGCTCAGACTTCTGCAGCCCTTCATGTCATCAAAGTCACTTTTTCTGAGGTTACCAGTGACTCTTTAATTGCTAAACCCAATTGGCCTAGAAGTCATTCTACTCAACTTCTCTGTAACATTGGACATTGTTGATCACTGCTGCCCTTATGAGACTTTCATCTTCTTTATGGCTTCTTTGATTATGGTGCTGCCCACTCTGGCCACACCCCAGCCTCCTGCTTTGTTTCATCTTCTTTATCAGACTAACATCAGGATGCTCCCTTGGACCCCTTTCCATTTCAGCGTATGCTCCCTCCATAGGCAGATTTATCAGGACTTACTTTTCACTTAAATATGAATGGCTCCCCCTAGTCTTCAGCTCTTCTGTTTCTTTTCAGAGCCCTAGATCATATTGCCAATTGGAGTACTGCATGTCTCATAGACTCCTAACTATTTAACACAACCAGGAATCCCCCAAACGCACCCACCACTTCCATTCCTGATCTCAGTTCATGGCAACATCATCCATTTACTCATTAGAGTTAGAATCCCATGTTATACCTCCTTCTGTCCATTACTATGATGGGCAACAATAGCATAATGTAGTGGTCAAGAACAAGGACTCTGGAGCTGGATTGCCAGGGTTCAAACCCAGCTCTACCATTTACTAGCTAGGTGATTTTGAGCAAGATTCTTTTTTTTTTTTTTTAATGCTTATTTATTTATTTTGAAAGAGAGAGAGAATCCCAAGCAAGCCCCAACGTGGGGCTCGAACTCACAAACCATTGAGATCAAAACCTGAACCAAAGTCGAGAATTGGAGCCCAACTGACTGAGCTACCTCGACGCCCCTGAGCAAGATTCTTAAGTATTCTGTCTCAGTTTACTCATCTGTAAAATGAGTATAATGACAGTGGTTACCTCCTGAGGTCCTTGTGAGGACTAAATAACTTTGTATTTGTAAAGTATTTAAAACAGCATCTGGCACAGAGAAAGTGCTATATAGGTCCTTGTTAGTATATTGGTCTCTGATTTGTCCTCATTCTAGTCCACCCTTCATACTGCTGACAGAGGCTTTTTAGGGGCTGCTGATTATCGAATGGTCAACCAGTCATTGTGCTAAGCCCTTTATATGCAGATCTCATTTGATCCCCATAACCTGAGGTGTTATTATCCCCATTTGAGAGATGAAGAAACTGAGGCATTAGGAGCTAGTGTACTTTGCCTAAGGTCACGCCTATTAAAAATGCCAGAGTTGGGGTGCCTGGGTGTCTCAGTTAAGTGTCTGACTCTTGGTTTCAGCTCAGGTCGTGATCTCATGGTTAGTGAGGGCTCTGCGCAGACAGCACGGGGCCTGCTTGGGACTCTCTCTGAAAATAAATAAATAAACATCAAAAAAATACCAGAGTTGGTATTTTGAGTTAGGTCTATTTCCTGATCTAGTGTTCTAAACTAGGAATCTACTACTGCTTTCCTAAGCCACAGCTAGTCACTTAACTGCTTCAGTATCTTCAAAGACCCACATCATGCCTCTGTGGTCATCATGTATTCCTTCACAGTCTTGTTCCAACTTAATTTTATTTCCTGCACCTTCCTTCCATGAAAATTGCCCTTTCATTCCTCTTCTGCCTCTCTCTTCCTTGTTACCTCCCTTCTTTCCTTTCTTTGTTCCTCTAACATTTATGGAATACTTAAATGCCAGGTGCCGTGCTAAACTGGAGAAAACAAGAGAAATGAACAATTTGTCTTCAAGGAGCTCATAGTCTGACACAAATTACCATTGACTACACAGTGAGGGGATTGCTCCAGGGCGATGTGGGAGCCAGACTGTGGAAAGAAGGGAAGGGACCAGGGAGAGTTTCTCTGAAGAGTGGACATTTAGCTGCCTTAAAGGATATTCCAGTCAGACAACTTTTTGACGTTTTTTAACAATCTTGACTTCTCTTTGCTTTCTGCCTTCGAGATCTTTGGAGTGTCTTTCTCTCTGTCATAGTTGTTTGAATATATTTCAAAGGCACCTTCTCTGGAATGTCATCCTTTCCTTCCCAGTCAGTTGCATGTTTGTTTCCTTGTACATACCTCAAATTCAGCATGTATCACACTGGAGTCTAGCTCTTGGTCTGTTTGCTTCTCTCTCTGACCAGACTGTGATGTCCTTGAAAAAAAAAAAAAGACAGTCTTACTAATTTTTTTTTGTTGTTGTTTTTCAGTGGGCTCCATTCCCATTGTAAGACTTGAATTCATGACCCCAAGATCGAGTTGCATGCTCTATCAACTGAGCCAGCCAGGCGCCCCTATTTTTGAACTGCCCTTCATTCCCAAAGTGGCATGACCAGCATATCATAGTACTCAGTATAGTTTTGTTAAACGAAGACTTATTTGCCTATTTACAAAAGAAAGGGTAAGCGAGGGGCCCTTCTGATTCAGAATAAAGTTACTCAGGCTATTATTTATAGAATCTAGCACAGAGCTCTGCAGGAGGTACCTGTTCAATAAATATTAAGAATTTGATGTTTCTGGCGGTGAAACACCTGAAGCAATGCAGAATAAGGAAACATTAAATCTACTTCTGTAATAAATGAAGATTTTCATATCTAACTGACTGCCGGAGCTCTGGATCAGGCATGAGAAATATTAACAATTGTTGGTTATAGAGCTAGTATTGAGGATTTCCATTCTTTCCTGGGTCAGGCCCTGGATCCAGAATCTTATGCACAGTGAAGACAGCAAAGTATGGCGCTGTTGAGAGCAGGATGCATGGTCAACGGGAGTTGCTGCCAAGAATGTAGCATTCTAGTTCATACCTGGCTAAGGGCCCAGCATTCTATTTTGTACTTGCTCCTGGTTCCATCCTGCTAGGTGCATCATGCAGCCATTTTCTCTCTGTGGTTCTGTCTCTTTACTGGGGTCATAGTCTTCTCTTTACCTATCTGTTTCTCCTAGGAATGTTAACCTCCAGTAGAGGGGGATTGTTATGGTGGGGAGAGGAGTATGATGTTGAGGTGGGAGGAGTCCTCACTCTTTTTTTTTTCCTTTTTAGCATGACTACCCTTTTACCAGTGGTTGAAACTTTTGTACCAGAGTTAGAAAGACTCATAGCCTATGCCTATTTTCCATCATGTCTAATCTCTCTCCAGAGGAAGTGATTGCAGAACGCCTACTGGCATGAGTCAAGAGGAAGGGAAAGGGGAAAGGAGAGAAAAACAAACAAACAAACAAACAAACAACCCAACAGCAAAGATTGATATCTTGGAATACTGTCCTGGTCACAGTAGTCCCTGGTCTCTTTGGGTCTCATCAAAATCGTGGGAATTAAAGGACAGCAGAGTACATGTAAGGGGTTTAGAACAGTGTTTGGAATGCACACAGTGAGTGCTTCATTAATGCTAGCTGTTATTATCCAAGGCTTCTTCACTCAGGGAAGAACTTTGGTTTCTGTCCCAAATCAGATCCTCTAGGACAAGCACTCCCACACTCAAAAGGAGCCCCAAACTCTGTGAGCGTTTTATTCCCTATGCTTCCTTAGGACAGTTCAGGCTCCATGCTGATTCATTTCTGGTCTTCCTGGGGGTGGGGTTGCCACGGTACCCCTAGGGGATTCTCTTTCCTCCCAATATTGGTTTTCCTCTCAACCTCACTCGGAATCCCCAGGAAGTCACAGGTCCAGGTAGTACTCTTCTCTGGCTACATCCCTCCCCAGTACTGGTTTGGGTTCAGGTGTTGTTATTGACCTTTCTGGTAGCCCTGGGACTAGATAATTGCATTGCAATTCATAAGCAGCGTGCAATTTTTGGCACTGACGTCTGTAATTAAATTCAACAAGCATTTATTGAGCACCTAGAGCATGTAAAATACAGTTCTTTTAAATACATTTGGTCCTTAACTATTTAGCCTGTTTTACTCACTCAATTTGGATTAATGTTGATCCATCCTTAAGAGTTTTATGAAGAACAAATATTAAAATGAAAAACTGCACAATTCTTTGCAAATACAAACGTCTTGTGTGAATTATTTTTTCTACGTGTTAATATTAATTGCAATAACAAAACTACCGCTTTCCAGGCAGGCGGTAGAGAGCAGCTGTAAGGCTAACGGGAGTCAGACGGAAGAGGTCAGGGGAGGTGCCTCCAGCACGTCCGGCCCAGAAGGGGAGGAGCCTCGAGGAATGTCCCCCCCCAAACCCCGCCTCCTATCCCTCCCTCTTCGTTGGTGCGGCGTAGGCGGTTACCATGGCGATGACGTCTAGAGGGCGGGACGGGGCGGGGCTATGGAGAGGAGGAGGAAGATGGCGGGAGGGCGGCTCTGAGGAGACCTCGGCGGCGGCGGAGGAGGAGAGAAGCGCAGCGCCGTGCCGCGCCGGGGCCCATGTGGGGAGGAGTCGGAGTCGCTGTTGCCGCCGCCGCCGCCGCCAGTAACTGCTGGACCGGAGTGGGAGTGAGGGGGAAACGGCAGGATGAAGTTCGCCGAGCACCTCTCCGCGCACATCACTCCCGAGTGGAGGAAGCAGTACATCCAGTATGAGGTACCGGCAGCAGCTGGGGTGTGGGAGGACTCGGAGGGGCCACCATCTCGCCAGTGCAGACCTCCGCTGCCGCCTTCCGCTCCTGCTGCCTCCCCGCGCCTGGGCGGACTTTGACCTGGTGCCGCGGGGAGCCACTGCGGCATCCCCGCCGCGGCTGCCCCGCTCTGGGCCCCGCTGACCTTCCCCTCCCCCGCAGCCCCGCTGCCGCCGGGGTAACGGATATGCAGGCGGCGGGCCGGAGGGAGGGCACAGCTCCGCCGGGGCTGGGGAATAGTGGTGGGAGGGCGAGCCGCAGGTGGGGGAGTAGTGGTGGGAGGGCAGCCCGGGGTCGCGGCGGTTCCGCGCTAATCCCCTCCTCCCCACTCACTCTGACCTCTCGTCCCCACCCTGGGCGAGCGCCCCCTCGCCAAGGTTAGGTTTTGTTTCTCTCTGCTCACCTCTCACCAAGGAATCCTCTTCCGAGATAAGCCCCGTTAGCGATTTTCTTCATTCCACAGAGCCCTTCCGCTTTTCCCCACTTGCCCACTGTTGACAAAGGCTTTGTAACAGGGTTGAAATTTGATTTAAATGTATATCACATATGCAGTGGTTACTGTATGCAAACGTATTGTAATCATCTATTCTGTTTTGATAATAAGACGGTGACGGTCTTTTTACTGATTGCATGAAGTATACAAAGTAATCACATCTCTGGTTTTGACTGTCCTGTTGTTTTGGAATGGAGTGAAGGAGGAAGAGGAAGAAGGGAAGAGAAGAGAATAATTAAATTTTTCAGGTTTTCTTTTCTAAAATTTGGCTAGCCAGGGAGAAAAGTACTGTATTGTAAACAATGTACTTTTAAAACATACCTGTGTATTGTAGATATCATGGCCCCCTTCCCCCCTAACTGCTGTGATAACAGCTTGGAGGGTATTCAGTAGGTACTGATGAGGAACCTTACATTAATACAGGAACGAGTAAGGATAATGAACCCATGTATATTTTCAGAAGGCAAGATACCTAAAGAGCTTTGAGGCACTGCAATAGGTTATTCTCAGTAACTGGCAATTCAGCTCCTGGATAGAGAAAGAAAGACTTATCTGTAACCTCCAGGAATTCACATCTATGTACGTGCAGGAACAAAGAGTATAAAATCAATACGAACTCAAATATGTTAGCTACATTTTATGAATTAAAATGTTTTAGTTGTCTATGTCTATTTAAGTTCAGTGATAGGATGTTTAGGCAATAGCACAAGTTTATTTTTCATAAAGCAGTTGTAATAATTGGGGAAGACAGGGAAAGAGGTGTAAGTAAACAGAACCTTGAAGATTGTAAAATAAATTCACCTTGTAACATACAGTATTTGATTATTGCCAGAAATGAAACACCCAGAATTATTAATGCTTTCTTTCAGTTAATTTTCTTTAGTGTTTTGTGGCTACATTTTGTAAGAATAAAATAAGGGACTAGCTTTTCAGCCTGTGGAGTTTTTGATTTATTGTTTCCAATAACACTCGGTCAGTTTTAAAACCTTGGCTAGAGTCCAGATGATGGTTTTTATTGAAAGGAGGGCATTGGTCTTACATCTTGTAGTAGTAATTTTCAGCACCACTGCCAGTTCTTCACAGAGGCATAGGAAAAGCATGCTGAAGCAACATCTTCTACTTGTTATATAGTATGTATGGAATGCTCGATTTGGGCAAAAGTAATAGTGGCTAGTTGTATGCTGTGATTAATTTTAAGTATTACAGCACTTTCATAGAATTGTATTAATTTGGAGTAGCTGAGGCTGGAAGGGGAAACATAAGATTTAGTTTGAAAATGCAATTACCTCTTGATTTGTAATGTCAGCTTTGTGGCTGGAGTGACCACAGTAATTCTGGGACTCCTCATTCATATACTCCCTTTGGACACTAGCCCCAATTGGGTTACTCTAGGTTGGTTACAGAGGGACAGAATTCCTGAGCACATGTGTGACTGCATTATCTTTCCTGGGGCAATTATAAGGTGTTAAAAAATTTTTCATTTATTGTGGCTAATTGAAATTTTATTCTGCAGAGTCCCTACTACCTAACTCCTGTCCCAGATGAACTCATTGTTTGGTAGGCACAATTAAATAAGGGGCACTTTTCTTTGTGAATTGGAGCCATTAAAAAGATTTCTTTATAGGGTTGGGTTTTGTGTTGCTATATTGTTTCTCAAGAGCTGGTGCTGTTCCTTTGAAAATATTTAAAGAGGCATAAATAAGAGTTTTCAGAGTCTGGGCATTTTGGCAACTTAAAAACTTTGGGGAAAAATGACATCCTAAAAGATGTTAGCTGTTGCTGGAGAAAAGAATCTTCTTATAATGCAGCAACACGTACTTTCTGATATATGAAGATTATGCTCATGAAACACTGTTCATGCAATAGACACTTGAATTTGTTTTTCAAGCACTAGTGGTGAAATTCTAGGGTATTACCCCTGATGTCTAGACTAGGGTGCTTTCTAGTGCTGTGGACCATGATGAACTGTTGAGCTTCTTTGGTTTTTATGTCATTTCACTACATTAAATTTTATTTGAGATAAGCAGAGCATTAGATAGAAACTGAAAATTTTGTTTTACATCTATAATTATGTGTATTATTGTGTATACATGGCCACACAATAAATGCTAGTTATTGTATATGTTAGCCATGAGACCCTGGGGACAATCTTTTTATCTTTCCAGGGCTCTTTCCTTTTCCATAAGATAAGAATATATAGGGCCAGAGAGCTTTTCAAGGTCCATTGTGATTCATAGGTTTTTGTTTGTTTAAGAGACAGTGTGCCAGTGGGGAGGGGGGCAGAGGAAGAGGGACAGAGAGAGAGAGAGAAAATCTTAAGCTTAGAAAATCTCCATTCTTAGCACGGAGCCTGATGCTGGATCATGACCTGAGCCAAAATCAAGAATGGGACCCTCAACTGACTGAGCCACTCAGGCACCCTGTTCATAGGTTTTTTTTTTTTTTTTTAAAGTTTATTTATTTTGAGAGAGAGAGGGTGCATGTGCATGAGAGAGAGAGAGAGAGAGAGAGAGAGAGAGAGAGAGAGAGGATCGCAGGCAGGCTCTCTGCTGCCAGCGCAGAGCCTAGTGTGGGGCTCGAACTCACAACCGTGAGATCATGACCTGAGTCAAGATCAAGAGTCAGACACTTAATCAACTGAGCCACTCAGGCGCCCCCATAGTTTTTGATTTAACTTTTAATGGTTTTTGCTTTTTGGAATGTTAAAATTGTTATTAGTGTTATTACTCATAAATAACCTAAAAATTATTAGAATTTCTAATTCAGAAATAAATTGTGGAGTTCATAAACTCAATCTTCGTAGGCAGAATAATAAAGCATAAAAGAGAGCAATAAGAAGAAACCATATAAAGAAAATCTGTTTGATCCACTCGTGAATAGCTTTTACAGAGAATAAACACAAATGAGCAGAAACCATCCCTGTTTCCAGTAATCTATTTGAGTGTAAATCTTGCCATGGAAAATAGAACATCAATAAATCTTCATAAGAGCACTTTAAAAAAAATTTAGAATCAGTGATTGCAATTTTAGAGCTCTGTAATTGATTAATCAAAATTAACAGACCAGTTTCAACCACATAGACTAGTATGACCATGTTAATATTTTACAGAATATTAGCAAAAGAAGCAAATATATTTGGTGCCTTTGGCTGCTGACTTGTATTTTCATCCCTAGGGTCCTGTGCTGCTTTGGTTTCTCAGGAATGGTTTTTTCAGTGTATACTGGAGTTGAATAGGTTCCTAAAATAATGAGGTATCTAAATTTCAGGATTTTAGAGTTTCAGGGGAATTTGAACACTATCTACTTCCTCTTTTTTTCAGACAAAGAAACAAACGTCCAGAGAGGTTAAGTCATCTGTCTAGGATCACATATAGATAGCTAGCCTCTTGAGCATAGATGTGTAAGCATTGGGAGTCAGGTCACCCTAGATGTGTGACCCTGATGAAATTACTTCCTCTTTCTGGGTTTTAGGTTCTTTGTAAGGTGAGAGAACTGGTCTTAATGGTTTCTAAACTCGCAGGGCTATATTTTCTGAGGACCCATCTAGCTTTAAATTTCTATTTTTTTTAATGGCTTAATTATATTTGATATATGAAGAAGATAGAACTTAAATTTAGGACTATTATTAAATTAAAGTTCTTTCAGAAAATTTTGATGAGATTTTAATTTGGGAGTGGAAAACTGACCCACTGAAACTTTTATTTAACTTAAATAAATAAAAGGGATAGTCATTGATTAATTTTTTTGCAGGATTTGGAAAAGGAAAGATTCTGCATAAACTGTACATCCCTATCTTCAATTGTAAGAAAACATTGCCCTGACATTATTGTGATTTTCATTTATAGAACTATCCCATGAGAACACTTGTGTTGCAGGCTTCAATTTCCCAAAGGTATTATGTTGATTAGTTAGGGTTAACTTGTCTTGCTAGAACTTGTTTGAAATTTCCAGTTTGGCCACCCGATGGGGCACAAACCACTTTTTCTTTCGGGCACTTCTGCAAATGAAAGTATGGTATAGCGTATTTAAGATAACACTTGTAAATGATTGTGTCCATAAGATGCCTGGCATTTACCAATGTTTCTTAAATGAGTGAATGAATGTTGTATAAGAGAGGAACCTATTACTATTTATTATATTTGTATAATAAAGTGTGTTAAGATGAGTATCCTGGAAAGATCATCCATCCCTCCAGGTTGGTTTTGGATCAGCTTTTGGATGAAGGCCCAGATCATAAGAACCTAAGAATCTTATTTGACCTGGGGTGACCATGGAAAGTTAGTCCTGGCTTCAAATCCAGTCCTAATCTGGAAAGCATTTGAGAGACTGATTGAGTTGTGCTGGCTAGGGGTTTTAAGTATATTCGTGCCATGGCCCCCAAAGGAGAGTACCCAAAACTCCCATTGAGTAAGAGAAGATAATATTAGAACTGTTAGTTATATTCATTTTTATGCATAAGACAAAATTTTACTAATATTTAATAAATGAGTTTGATGGCCTTGTTAGGAGGTGTTCTGAGAAAAAGAGAAGGATTGCTAATAGGTTTCTTACTTGTGTGTTCACTTTAAGCAAATAGCAATTATTCTAGTTTATGGTTATGTAGAATTTACAGGTGTTACCTAGTTTCGACTAAACTAACTCTTATAAAATGGATAGGACTTAAAAAGACTCCTGTAGGGGTGCCTGGGTAGCTCAGTTGGTTAAGCCTCTGACTCTTGATTTTGGCTCAGATCGTGATCTCATGGTTCATGAGTTTAAGCTCCGCATCTGGCTCTGTGCTGAGAGCCTGGAGCCTGCTTGGGATCCTCTTTCTTCCTCTTCTTTCTGCCCCTACCTTACTTGCGCGCTCTCTCTCTCTCTCTCTCAAAGTTAATAAATAAACTTGAAAAAAAAAAAAAAAAGACTTCCGTAAAGAACCTCAACAGTAATACCACTAAAGCAAGCACATGTGAACAAAAAAGTGGCAGAGCTGACAATTCTACTTCTAGTACTAGCTTTTGGTAAGCCAAATTACAGACAAAAACAATCATACTTCTAATAGATCTGACAAGAAGTTTGCCCCCCCGAATTCAAAATAATTAGGATAATTCTTTGAAATAAGATTTTTTTTCAAAACTTTATTTAGAGAGAGAGAGCGCAGGAAGGACAGAGAGAGAGGGAGAGAAAGAGAATCCCAAGCAGGCTCCACACTATCAGTCCAGGGCCTGACTCAGGGCTCAATCTCACAAACTCTGAGATCATGACCTGAGCTGAAACCAAGAGTCCAACACTTGATCGGCTGAGCCACACAGGCACACCTGAAGTAAGTTCACTGTCTTCCATAGTGAACTTCACCATAAACATATATTATGTGTTAAGAATATTGAGCCTTTGTGGTTTGTTTTTCAATTTATAACCATTATAATTAAGTTTCATAATCAACTAATTCCTGAAGTTTAAGCTAGACCTTTGAAATACTATATCACAAAATGTTAAGCTTAGATTTTTTAAAAATAATGAAGCTTTTCAGGTATGTTGTTTTCTAAAAGTATTGCTATTGATAATCTCTTAGGTTGAAAATATTTTTGTACTATTTATGAATGAAAGATAAAAATTGTTTATCATTGTCTCATCTTTTAGAAACTATTTAGGGGCACCTGGGTGGCTCGGTGGATTGAGTGTCTGCCTTCGGCTCAGGTCATGATCTTGCCATTCCCGAGATTGAGCCCTGTGTCAGACTCTTTGCTGACAGCTCAGAGCCTGGAGCCTGTTTCAGATTCTGTGTCTCCCTCTCTCTCTGCCCCTTCCTTGCTCACACTGTCTCTCTTTCTCTCAAAAATAAATGAATATTAAAAAAAAATTTTTTTTAAAGAAACTGTTTAAAAAATTCTGTTTTATTATGTACACAGTTGTAGAAGGATATAATTTATCAATAAATATACATATACTGGAGGAGGTACATAGTAAGCTATTGTTTTTGTTTTTGTTAGTGATATGATGTTTAAAAAAGGTTTGGAAGACTTTGTTCAAGTTGTGCAGCTTAACCAAAGCTGGTTTGTGGATTGCCTGGTATTGAACTAGTCTTTGCAATTGAGAGCAGTGTCAAAATTCACTAGGGTTCTTACCCGGTTGTATTTGCCTTTTCACGTATTCCTTTTACCTAGTAAATGCTGAAGGAAGCCAAGTAGACAAAGCTCATGAACAAATGCCTTAAATTATCCATTCATTCCAACAGCTGTTTATAGGGGTTCTACTATTTGCTGTAGGCTGATAGATTTGTCCTGAAACTCAAGCTCTTTCATTATCTTAAAAACAGAAAAGATGGGGTGCCTGTGTGGCTCTGTTGTTAAACATCTCCCTCTTGATTTTGGCTTAGGTCACAATTTGACAGTTCATGAGATCGATCTCCAAGTTAGGCTCTGTGCTGGCAGTGTGGAGCCTGCTTGGGTTTCTCTTTCTGCCTCTCTCTCTGCACCTCCCCCCCTCCCCCAGTAGATAAATATTAAAAAAAAAAATAGAAAAAACAATAGTATTTTTTGTTTTTGTTTCATTTTTAAATGTTTATTTTTTTTTGAGAGAGGGCATGTGCGCATGTGAGCAAATGGGGGGGGGGGTACAGAGAGAGAGGGAGGCACAGACTCTGAAGTAGGCTCCAGTCTCTGTGCTGTCATGACAGCACAGAGCCTGATGTGGGGCTTGAACTCAGCGACCACGTGATTATGACCTAGATAAAGTCAGATGCTTAACTGAACCACCCAGGCACCTCTGGTTTTGGCTTTGTATTTCAGTCAGCGCAGTGTTTCAGAATTAAAAATGGTATAGAAAGGAAAGATTGCAGATTGAGGACTTGGAACATTGTTATAAATTTGGGTCACTTGTAAATGACTAAGAGACTTTCTCCTTAGCTTTTTGAACTTTTGAACTTTTTTTGTTCAAATACCTTTCCATCTAATTTGTTTCTAGGAACAGATTTAGTTACCCATTCCCATCATCATGCAGGTATGGTGTCTATAGGGGCTGATCAGAAAATTCTTAAAAAGTTGTTCATTTATTAGAGGTCAGGGGAAAGTATAATTAACCTGCTGTAAGCATAACTTACAACTTCATAGTCTGTAACAAGAGGACAATATGTTAATTAAGCAAATATAGTCTCTTATTCATTGAGGGTGACCTGCAGTATTTACAAAGACTGAGGACTAGGAATGTGGAGATATAAGTCCTTAGACATAGTTCTGTCTGTTCATAAATGATGAGAGAACAAGAGATTGTTTTGAAAATTGAAGGGCTGTAATGTAATCATTCAGTAAAGTGGGACGTTTTTAGATTACTGTGTGACTTACTTAGGCTAAATTGGTCAAGTTGTAATTCACAGAGTAATGCATGTGCTTTGTAGGCTTTTTCTGTACCTTAGAGCAGTGGTTCTTAAACTTTTTGGTCTTGGAACCATTTGAAACTCCTAAAAATTATTGAGGATTCTAGTGTCTACTGATACATGTTGTATTACAAATTAAAACTGAGAAATGCTTAAAACACAGGAGTGTAACAAGCACACCTTCTACTAGAGACATGTTATCACACTTCATGCAGCCTCTGGAAAACTCCACTGTTTACTTGTGAAAGAATGAGAATGAAAAAAACAAGTGAAGTTTTGTAGTGTTATTAAAAAAAGAATTTGGATCTTTTGAGCTCCCTGAAAGGGTTCCTTCCTTCCTTCCTTGCTTCCTTCCTTCCTTCCTTCCTTCCTTCCTTCCTTTATTTCTTTCTCTCTCTTTCTCTCTCTTTCTTCCTCATTTTCTTTCTCTTTGCTTTTTTTTTTCTTTTCTTTTTTTCTTTTTAGAGAGAGAGCATGCATGTGTGCAAGCATATGAGCAGGGGAAGGGCGTGGGAGAGGGAGAGAGAGAATCTGAAGCAGGCTCCACGCCCAGTGCGGAGCTGATCTTACCAGTGTGAGATCATGACCTGAGCTGAAATCAAAAGTTGGACGCTTAACTGATGGAGCCACCCAGGCACCCCCCCCTTTTTTTTTTAATTTTTTCTGAGTTTATTTACTTAAGCAATCTCTACACCTAATAGTGGGGCTCAAACTCATGACCCCAAGGCAAGAGTTGCGTGGTCTTCTGAATGAGCCAGCCAGGCACCCCTCCCTGAAAGGGTTTCTGAGAGTTACTGCCTTAGAACACAGGACTCCTTTCAGAAGGTTCAAAGATGGCCTGAGAAAAAGTTCTCCAGTTTTAGGAAGCACGTAGGGGAATAGGGAATCTCTTGGATGAGAATTCTCAGGTATTTCCCCCACTGCAAAGGATGTAAGGGGGGAAAAAGTTGGCTTCTTGGGGATTCCCAATTCCGTTCTCTTTTCTTTGAATTGAATTAGTTGATATGTGGTCTGCTTGTCATTAAGGAGAATGGAATTGACATTTATTGAGCAGTTAGGAACCCAGTGTCAGCTGCTTTACATAGAATAATCTCATTTAATCTTCACAATTTTGCAAGGTAGATGATTTATTATTTTTATTTTAGATTAACCATTTGTTCATGGCTACATACCTAGCAAGTAGCAGACCAAGTAGGATTTGAAATTGAATCTGTCATACATTAGAACTCTTGCTTTTTAAAAAATTTTATTTGAGAGAGAGAGAGAGAAAGAGAGAGGGAGAGGGGCTAAGGGAGAGAGAGAAAGAAAATTTTAAGCGTGGTGGAGCCTGACACAGGGCCTGATCCCATGACCCTTGGATCATGTCCTGAGCCGAAATCAAGAGTGGGACACTCAACTGACTGAGCCACTCAGGCCCTCCTAGAGCTCTTGCTTTTATACAGGAATTGTAAGTAACAACAGATGTTATTTTTTGAGTGCTTACTGTATTAGGCAGTATGTTAAGTACTTTAAAAACATTTTCTCTTTATTAGCAAGCCGTTAAGGTAGGTTGTCAGCTCTGTTTATAGATTGGGGAAATTGAGTCTTAGAGCCATTGAGTAATTGATTATGTTGATACTGCTAATTGTGGATAACCTTCTTTTAATTCTTATTACTACCTTTGGAAAAATAAATAAGTTCCTTTATTTATACATATATAGAGTTTGATGTGGTCTGACCTATTCTTGAGCATCTGCTAAAGTAATGGCTGGTCTATTTTCAGTCCTAGGGCTCAGTCTGCACGTTTTGGAGGTAGTAGAGTGTGGTCTGGAGGCCAGAGTTAATTTATATTTTCCTCAAGATTATCAGGGTAACTATTGTTAGATAGGCAGCTGGTAAATAGAGGACCTTATGAAGATGAGGCCATAAGAAAAAGATAAGATATTAGTAATAAGAGTAAAAAGAGGAAGGTAAAGTGGGCATAGCTGTTGTATGCTGCCGTTGTGGCATTTGGCTTCTAGATGATAGATCATGGAATGTTAATTATCCCTGTAAGGAATTTCTGAGATTATTTAGCCCAATTCCCTTTTTTACTTAATGGGAAATGAGGTTTAGAGAGGTTAAGTGATTCAGGGTTACATGACTTGGTTAGTGGCTGAGTTAACACAATTACCCTGATTCACTTTATTGCTTATTATTTTGCCTTGTATGCTAGTATGTTCAAAATGCGTAGAGAACAAACTCTAAACCATACTGCCTAGCTCATATTCCAGCTCCACAGTTTACTAGATGAGAGACCTCAGGCAAGTCACTTAACCACTCTGTGCTTCAGTTTCCTCATCTGTAAAATAGGGATAATAATAGTAGTTCTAGGTCTTTGGGAGGATTAAAGGAGTTAAAATATAGAAAGTGCTTAGAACAATGCCTGGCACATAGTAAGAGCTATATATTTGTTATAAAAATTATTTCTCCTGTAGAGAGCTCAATGGTATTAATGTTGTATAAACTGAGCCTTAAAATTTGTCACTCTGGGCTTGCCCAATTCAAGTTTTCTTGGAAAATGGCTTTGTTGATTTTAGCCATTACTCCTGTTATCTGTGATATTTGTATCAATAATTAATGAATGAATTAATGTTAAATATTAATATTTATATTAAAAATGGTCCTTAACCTTTTTATATATAGTAATAAAACCACCTAAGAACAATTATGTGGTTTTGAAATAAATTCCCTGTTCACTTGTAAATTAGACATTATTTAAGTTATAGACTACTTTTTTTTTTTTTTTTTTAGTTGAGGTGAAATTCACATGTGTATTCTTAAGTATAACCAAATAGCTTGAGTGAATTGTTGGGAGTTTTTAGTGGATATCTACTTTTAGTTCTTTTCAGTTTTTTAATGAAAATTTAATTTCTAATACTAGAATTGGTTTTAGAGTTGAGAAAGACCTTCTCAACCTCTCTGTTTTATAGATGAATAAATTGAGGTAGAGAGGCCAAGATTATGTGGTCAGAGTCTTGAAACTAGCTGATAGGAGAGCCTGGGATAAGAATATTGGCTTCCTGCTCACCAATGTACATTGCTGAGGCGTATCACTGCTGTATAAACATTTAATTTTTTTTTAATTTTTGAGAGAGAGCATGAGCAGGGGAGGGGCAGAGGGAAAGGGAGAGAGAATCTCAAGCAGGCTCCACATGGGGGGTAATCTAGGCAGACAGAATAATACTAGGCAAAGGCATAAATAGGTGGAAGTATCTAAGCATATTAATGAAATCTGGTTTAGTGGATATGTTGGAGAACTAATGGAGTGAGGTTGGAAAGGTGGACTGTGAGGGATCAAGGGGTGAAGGGATGAGTACCTTGCTGAGTTTAAACACTTCCTGGGTGTGAAACATCAAGGATTTTAAAGAAGAGGTTAGTGGAGAGGGATCAGTGCAAAGTGAAATGTATAATTTAGATCTTGGAAGATGTATTAGAGAGAATAAGACCAAAGACAGGAAAACCAAACAGTATAGCTGAAAATATTGAGGGCTTGAATAGTAGCTTAATTAATCAATTTTAGTGTGTATTTTTCCCATATTTTAATACCAAAATCAGGATATGTCTTATAATTAATGTTGTGTTATAGGTTAATTTGCAGATACATTTTTCATTTTTATAAGCACATAAAATAATGGTGTATATTACTATTAATTACTATTAATGGTGTATATTACATCTTAGATTTGATAAAATTTGATAGTAATGATATATAATTTTACTTAATGCTTACTGTGTATATGTCAGGCAGAGCAATAGATACCTGTCAACATCAAGCATCTGGCAGTGTCTACCATGTTTAGCAACTTTTTAATTTTTTTAATTTTTGTTTTTAAGGGAGAGAGTAAGCGAGCGTGGGAGGGGCAGAGAGAGGGAGAGAGAGAATTCTAAGTGGGCTCTGTGCATGAAGCTTGATCTCATGACCCTAAGATCATGACCTGAGCTGAAATCAAGAGTCAGATGCCTAACTGAATGAGCCACCCAGGCGCCCCTAGCAACTTTTTTTAAATAACTGAAAGTGACCAAAAGGCCATGGGATCTACCTGGGATGTCATTAAAGGTTGAGAAAGAAATTTATAAGAGCATGGTTGAAGAATGAATGCAGAAAATAAGAAAAGTTCATGTTTGTCCCCACAGAATGTGGCTAGAGCTCTAGAAATAAATTACTTTGATATCAATTTAGTGTTTTCTTATTCTTTTGTTTAGTCAGTGAATGCAGATTTAGTTCTTTTTTTAGTTTTAGGTAATAAACTCAAATGTGATCAGTGAGATATATTGAGATATATTGAGATATATCTTTCTATTGTTTTTCAAATGTTTTTATAATAGTAGATAACAAAAGTGTTGATAAGCAGGTTAGTTACCACTTCTAATCACAGATTTCATACATCTTTTTATAAACCTTTCTTTTTGAGTTGAATATATTTGTTTGAAATAGGAGTTTTGAAATATAAGTACTTCAAATTATACTGCCATTAGATATTTGCTAGAGAGGGATGCAAAATGTTTTCTCTAGAATTTGTTTGGTCAGTATCATGGACTTTGAACAGTTCTGTTCTTGATAGATGGAGAAATTAGAAAGTACATTGCTTTAGAGACCACTGAAATTGAAGTTATTATAATAACCCTGTGAGCTTGGGCAAGTCATTTAGCCTTTCCGTGTTACAGTATTCTCATCCTTAAATTGGACATGATAATAGTGCCTACTTTAGAGGATCATATGAAATTAACTGAATTAATAATTGGAAAGCACTTAGTACATATGTGTGGTAAGTAATAATACAACGTATAGTAAGTGTTGTATGTATATTAGCCATTATTACATATCTATCTCTAGTGGTTTGAAACTAACAGTTGAGCAGGTTCCTAGTTGATTTTATTCTTTTAATGTTTATTTATGTATGTATGTATGTATGTATGTATGTATGTATGTATTTGTGGGGGGGGGGGGCAGAGGGAGAGGGAGAGAAAGAATCTTAAGCAGGCTCCATGTCCAGTGCAGAGTCCCACCTGGGGTTCAATCTCACAACGATGAGATCATGACCTGAGCCGAAATCAAGAGCGGGTCACTCAACTGACTGGGCCATCCAAGTGCCCTCTAATTTATTTATTCTTGAGACAACTTGGGGAAGGGAATCAGTGAAACTCTAACTGGGAAAAAACAACTTAGATATTATTGTTCATTCATTTATTGGATAAATGGAAGATGAAGGAAGTTTACCTTTTTAAAAAAGCCTGATATTTCACAGAACACAAAGTTTTTGTTGTTACTTGTTGATGGTTATTGCTGAGATAAAAAGATTAATTTAAACATTTTTGACAGTTTCTTTAGTTTTTGGGATAGAAGGAAAACTGGGAAGAAACCTGGTAACTTTTTTTTCTTTCACTCTTTTGTTATGAAGCCTTAGTAGAATTGATTTATAAACATACAGTATTAGGGGCGCCTGGGTGGCGCAGTCGGTTGGGCGTCCGACTTCAGCCAGGTCACGATCTCGCGGTCCGTGAGTTCGAGCCCCGCATCAGGCTCTGGGCTGATGGCTCGGAGCCTGGAGCCTGTTTACGATTCTGTGTCTCCCTCTCTCTCTGCCCCTCCCCCGTACATGCTCTGTCTCTCTCTGTCCCAAAAATAAATAAAAACGTTGGAAAAAAAAAAATAAAAATAAACATACAGTATTAGAGAAAAAAAATATTTTAGGGAAAGAAATGATCAAATGCAGTATTTTGAAATTCTCCTTTAACCTTTGTTTCATTTTAGAGACTATTATTTAACATGGTGGGTTTTATGTAAGGAACACTTATTAATAAACCATTATTTAACCAGCTTTAACTACAATGATTTAAAATTTTTAATGATATCAGTGATTATTAATAATAATTTAATGCATATTTTGTGAACCTGCCATGCTAAACACAGAATATCCCATTAAAGTAACAACCTCCTTCCAAATGGTGAAATTTGCAAACATACACAATATTTTAGTAGTTGGATCATTTTATTATCATTAATATTTGAAATTAAATAAAAATATCATTGGTAGGCATAAAGTAATACTATTAAACATTTTTTAATGCATCACTTTCTAGTGCTTAGCACAGTGATTTATTGTGTAGGTGCCTCAATATTCATTTTATAAGGAGTGAAGGAGGGAAGAATTCAATATAAAGTTTTAAACCTAGGGAAACTGGTAGAGGATAGCTACCTTTGGGAATGGTAAACTCATGAAATTAGATCTTAAATATGCTGATTTCATGTGTGAGATGTCTGTGTGTAGAGAAGGAGCTAGGATTTGAAAAATGGTATTAAGAGATAAGATTATTATAATTGAGATAGTAATTAAAGAATTCACTAAGGGAAAGTATGTAAGGCAAAAAAGTAAAGATGCAAACGGAGGAAGTCTTGGAAAATACATTGTTACAAGACTGGAGATATAGAGATAAATGGGTTATTAGCAGTGATATGCTCTGTGGACAGGTCAGTAAGAATGAGAATTAAGAATAGGCCTTGGAGGGGCGCCTGGGTGGCTGAGTCACTTAAAGTGCCCGACTTCTGCTCAGGTCAGGATCTTGTAGTTCAAGAGTTTGAGCCCTGCGTCAGGCTCTGTGCTGACAGCTCAGAGCCTGGAGCCTGCTTCAGATTCTATCTCCCTCTCTATCTGCCCCTCCCCTGCTCTCTTCCTCTCTCAAAAATAAATAAACATTAAAAAAGAAAAAGAATAGGCTTTGGATGTGACAAAGGGAGCTTATTGGTGGATTCTGAACATAAATTGTGTTTTGCAAACTATCTTCCAGGTTTTAAGAGGTTAAAGTCATTGAGACAACATGTATGTACTTACCATTTGAGAAATTTGGCTACTAAATTATGGAAAGAGCCTAAATGTCCATCAACTGACAAATAGGTAAAGAAGATGTGGTTTTATATATACAATAGAATACTACTTGGCAATGAGAAAGAATGAAATTTGGCCGTTTGTAGCAATGTAGACAGAACTGGAGGGTATTATGCTAAGTGAAGTAAGTCAGTCAGAGAAAGACATACCATATGTTTTCACTCGTATGTGGATCCTGAGAAACTTAACAGAAGACCGTGGGGGAGAGGAAGGGGGAAAAAGTTACAGAGAGGGAGGGAGGAAAACCATAAGATACTCTTAAATACTGAGAACAAACTGAGGATTGATGCGGGGGTGGGGAAGAGGGGAAAGTAGGTGATGGGCATTGAGGAGGGCACCTGTTGTGATGAGCACTGGGTGTTGTATGGAAACCAATTTGACAATAGATTATAATTAATATTTAAAAAAAAAAAGAAATTTGGCTACTAACAGAGCGAGGAAGATAACTGTGAGGACCAAGTAGGATAAAGCAAAATGTTCTTTGAGGATTTATGAGATCTGTTCATATATGAAGACAGTAGAGAAAGTAACTTTAATTTTATCTAAATTTTTGGCTTAATTGCATTTCCCTCATTTATTGTCTGTGAGGCCTTTACAAAGTTTTTTCTCTGAACCTCAGTTTTCTTGTGTGTGATATGAGGATAGTACCTACCTTTCAAGGTTATTGTGAGAATTATATGTAATAATATATGAAAGTACCAGCAAGAGCCTGATCTATAGAAGATACTCTTCAGTAAAGTATAGCTGTTAATTTCTATCATTATTAAAAATAAGCCACTGAAGTAACTTTTACTCATTTATTCAATGGACATTTTAGGGTGTTAGTACTTAATTTAAGAAGACTCTCTGTAAGTGTCATGAAATTTCTTGGAAACCAAATGATGGTAGCTGGACTTGTAGAATCCATTGCTTGATGGGGTGCCTGGGTGGCTCACTTGGTTAGGTGTCTGGCTCTTGTCAGTCAGGTCATGATCTCAGGGTTTGTGAGATTCAACCCTGCATGGGGCTCTGCGCTGACAGCATGGAGCCAGCTTGGGATTCTCTCTCTCTCTTTTTTTGCCCTGCCCCCCTTGCCCTCTCTCTCCTTCTCTCTCAAAATAAATAAATAAACTTAAAAATAAAAAAGAATTCATTGCTTGAGAAACTACCTTTTGACAAAATGAATTACTGGTTTCATAGATTCTAGGATGCACACTCCCTTGTTCCACTATCCAACACCTTTGAAATTGGGATTCATCTTACAGATGTCATAGTTTAATTGGTAATGCTTTTCTTTCTTAATGATTCATAAAATAATGGTGTGTTTTAACAATTGATGATGTCTTAGACTCAATGAAATATGGTAGTATTTTATTAAGTACAAATGTATTTTGATTAGTAGTATTTTTTTTTGTGGGAAATGTTATTCAGCCTCCAGAGAATACCCAATTTATTAAGGTTTTGTGGTACTGAAATTGAAGCTGTGAAGTGGTCTGAGACCCATAGATTAGAAACCATTTTGGGGGCACCTAGCTGGCTCACTTAGAAGAACATGCTACCCTCGATCTTGGGGTTTTGAGTTCAAGCCCCACATTGGGTGTAGAGATTACTTAAAAAAAAAAAAGAAAGAAACCATGTTTATAATTTTTATAGACATTGGAAACAGTATTGCAATTTTGCAGAGCTTTTGGATTCCTTTTTGTTTTTGTTCAGTTAAACTGGCAAACTGTTACTAAGAGCAAACGTGAGAATTTTATGTTGTGATAACTATTATTTTTGGGCAGAAATCTAAAATGTTTTACCAACCTGTATAAAACTTACATGTTAAAGAGAGCTGGAAGCCAAAAGCATTAAGAACTTTTCTTGTGTCTAGTAAATAAAAATGGTTTGAATTTTGTGTAGAGATAAAAGATAATGAAAATTGAGAAAACTAAGGAAGGACTTTGCATTTTGATAGTTCATGAAACTAGAACTGCTATAAAAGCTCAATAAAAATAATAGCTAACACTTAAAAAAATTAACTGATGTGCTGATTCGGACATTTATGTTTTGTGTTCAAAGTCTGTGAAGTTTACCAGTATATTTTAAATTTGTACTGTGCTAGATGCTGTGGCCTATAAAAATTGAGGTGAGGTTGCTCTCTGCCCTCAGAATTTACAGCTGTTACCACAATAAATGTAAGAATGAGACATATAGATTTAATTAGTTAGAAGAGAGCATTTGTTATCAGTTTTATCGTCAGAATAGCATCCTTAGACAAGGAAGATGCTGATTTATTCTGTCAGACCTGCTTCAGGTTAAAAGTGTGGCTGTATGCCTTCTCAAGGGCATTCAGTGTGAGTTACAGTGTTGGTGGCTTTGATATATGGGAATGCAATTTTGCTTATTATTGCTAAATAAATCACTTGCTTAAAATTGTCATAAGTTTTCTTTCCATTATTTGGTATATGTATAGGGATAAGCATCTTAGCTACTTTGATCAAGATGAGCAGAAGATGTTGGTTATGATCTAATAACATGTACATTCTGTGATATAAAAATGTTTTTCGAATCTACCTCATGTATTAATTATCTATATAGCCCAAAACTTAGTAGCTTAAAACAATAATAAACATTTATCTCATGTTGTTTATCTCATGTGTGTCAGGAGTTTGGAAGCAGCTTAATTGGGTTGTTCTAGCTCAGGGTATTGTGTGAAGTTGCAGTCAAGATGTCAGCTGGGGTTGCAGTTATCTCAAGGCTGGATTGGGGCTGGGGGATCCAATTCTAGGATAGCTCACTCTGGTGATTTGCAAATTTGGGCTTTTTTTCAAAAGGCCTCAGTTCTTTACCATTCAGAACTCACCATAGGGCTGCCTTTTTTTTTTTTTTTTAAAGTCTGGCTTCCCTCAGAGTAGATAATCCAAGAGAGAGTAAAATGAAAAACACAGAGTCTTTTATGACTTAGCCCTGGAAACGGTATTCTGTCATTTATGCAATATTCTATTGTTTATATAGGTCAGCTGTATTCTGTATGGGAGGGGTTGCACAAGAACATTACTACCGGGAGGAAAGAATCCTTTGGAAGATTCATCTTTGGAAGAATCATCTCAGAGGCTAGGTCCCTCACTTGATATAAAAATCTAATGGTAGTAAAGTTTTAGAAATAAAAGAATATCAGAAAATTGAGTTGCCAAAATTGGAAGTAAATCTTAGAAAATAAGGTTTCATTTGAAATGGCGGGCTGTGTGTCTTTTTCTCAAGCATGGATTATAGAATGTACAAAACTTGGGTGGGATACTTTAGTAACCTGAGTTTCAGATCTCAGTGGTAAAATGAGAATCACATTTACATTAAGGAGTTAAAGCTCTGTGTTTCATAAAATTAAAGTTAAAGTAGTGTGTTTAAAATATTCAAAATGATATGTGATAGTAGGCATTCAAATGTAACTATGATTGCTTTTATTATTGATCGATATTTGTGGCCATCATTTCCTCAGCTCTCATGTGTACTCAACCCAATCTAATCTAGCTTCTGCCTAATCACTCTTCTGAAACCATTGATTGATGGTCACAGGTGAGCTCCTGATCCTCAGATCTAATAACGTCCTCTTAGTCTTCTCTTTCTTTTTGATCTCTAAGCAGCCTTTTATTTTTCTTTCCTTTAACTTAAGGTTATATTTTTTTAAATCTTACATATGGATAGTTTCAGATATAGGCTCTGAAGTAGAAAGAGTGTAGGCATTCCAGCGTTAGCTATTTTTCTTTATAATTCAGTTGCAGCATTCCAATTAGATAGGTAGATGGATAGATAACATTCCAGTTAGACAGAATAGATATCTATATTCACCATCCTGCTCAAGATACAGAAAAATTATGAGTATTATGCGCCCTTCCTTGATTGTTGTTTTGCTTAGCTCAGATGTTTGTTTTCTTTTTTTTTCAGCTTTATTGAGACATAATCGACATAACACTGTGTAAGTTTAAGGTGTACAACATAATGATTTAATACATTGATATATTGTAAAATGATTACTTCCATAGCATTAACTAACACCTCTATCCCATCACATAATTACCATTTCTTTTTTGTGGTGAGAACATTTAAGGTCTCCTCTCTTCACAACTTTCAAGTATCCAATAAAATACTATTACCTATAATCACCATGCTGTACATTAGATCCTCAGAATTTATTAACCTTATAACTGGTAGTTTGTACCTTTAACTGATATCCTCTCACCCCTCCCCCCCATCATAACCACTACTCTATTTGCTGTTTTTCTTTTTTTTTTTATCCATCCATCTGTTAATCCTTAGGTTGTTTCCATGCCTTATATTGTGAATAAATGCTGCACTGAACATGGGGGTGCAGATATCTCTTCTCTAAGCAACTTTTGATAATTTTTAATACCTCTTCTTTCTTTTTTCATTGTTACATTAGTTTCAAGTGTACAATATAGTGACTTGACAACTCTACACATTAGGCTATGCTCACCACAAGTGTATCTACAATCTGTCACCATACAGCACTATTACAATACCATTGACTAATATCTCTTCCTGAAATGCTCCTTTAATTTTTGTGGTACTGTGTGTGTGTATATATATATATGTGTCTGATTTTTTTCTCATTGTCTTGTCTGCTGCTTTGTATTCCAAAAGATTATGTCCTTGGCCCACTTCTCACTTTCTGAGAAATTATATTTACTTACAGTTTAGGCAGTTTCTTTTTTATTTTAAGTAGGTTCCATGCCCAGCGTGGGGCTCAGACTCATGACCAAGAGTAGCACACTCTACCTCTACCGACTGAGCCAGCCAGGCACCCCAAGCTTAGGCAGTTTCCTGTCACCTTTATGTAGGTGATTCCCAGTTCTTAACCACTAGCTCTGACCTGTCTTTGAAATTGTATATCTCTGAGGTGCCTGGGTGGCTCAGTCAGTTAAGTGTCTGGCTCTTGATTTTGGCTCAGGTCATGATGTCAGGGTTTGTGGGATTGAGTCCTATGTCGGGCTCTGTGCTGACAGTGTGGAGCCTATTTGGGATTCTCTGTCTCCTCTTTCTCTACCCTTCCCCCCACTTGCACTCTCTCTTTCTCTCTCTCTCAAAACAAATGAATAAACATTAAAAAAATGAACTGTAGATCTCTATTTTCATCTGTCTGCTATCTCAGTTTTTCTGTAGATACCAAAGTGGTTTGTCATCCAGTCTCTTTTATCTTTTTTTGCTCATGGTTTTTTCTTTGGTGTTTTTCCAGGTCAGTTAATAGTGTCACTAATCATCCTTCTTTTTACCTGGGCTCAAAATCTTGAAGATCTTTAATTCCCTTAGTTCATGTTTAATTGTTTCTTTTTTGCTTCTTGATTTTTGCTTCTTGGTGTCCTCCTCTTTCCCATATTTCACCTATTTTTTCTGCCCCCCATTGCAACTGCCTTAGACTTTCAATATGCTTTGCTCATTTTTTAAAACGTATTTAATATATTGTGTTATAATTTATTTATGTGACTTCTTGTTTGAGTCATCATTATTTTCTTTAGAGCCTGGCATAATGTACAGAGTAGACATCTAATAATCATTGAATGAATAAAGCATGGTAACTTCCTTAATGATGATATTAATAATCTATAAATATGGTGCACCTCTTTTATACAAGTACAAGCACGGTGGCTAATTCCCATACTTTATAGTCATATGGGGACCAAGTGACACAGATAAATAATTAAAATATAAGGTGGAAATATTAAGTGCTATAAATGGTTTCAAATAGAGTACTACAGGATTTCAGAGGAGAGAGTGATGATTTCCAGCTGGAAAAATCAGGACAATGAATAAAAGAGGTTAAATTTGATCTAGACCTTGAAAAATGGTTAAGATTTGGAAGTTAGGTTTAGAAGATGTGGGTAGGGTGGGGGATTGTAGTAGAGAGAGTAGTTGTAAACAAAGGCAAAGATGGAAGAAATATTGAAGTTCCTAAAATGAGTAATAAGTAATTCATTTTGGCTTTAGGGTTAGATTGTGAAAGTGAAAGTGATTTTCTTCAGTTTGGAATATAAGCCTAGAAAGATAGTTTGAACCATCCTGGGTGCCTTAGAGGCCAGCAGAGGATTATGGGCTTTATTTTATAACCATTGGGAAATCCTTGTAAGTTTTTAAGCAGGAGAATCAGACTGGTGCTTTGGGAATATTGATAAAGAAGCAGGAGTTGTAAGATGTTTTAGAGAGATGGAAATCTATAGGTTGGTAAACCAGGTCAAAGTTCACTGTAATAGTGTAGGTAAAAAGGATACAGGAGATATGTAAATGAGGTTGTGGTAGTGGCATTGAATGAACCAGATCATTAAACTCATGGGTGAAAAGGAGACTATTAGGAATGTTAACTCCACTAGGACAGGGATTTTTATTTTCCTCATGATGTATTCTAAGTGTTTAGAGCAGTGCCTGGCACATAGCAAGTACTCAATAAGTATTTGTTGAATGAGTGATAACTAAGATTGTGAATCTCTGTGATTTGGATACTGGCAATGACATTAAAAGAAATATAGAACATGAGAAGAGCATGTTTTGGGAAGAAATGAATTGAACTTTGGACATTCTGAGTTTGTGTTAGCAGACATGTGGCTGAGGATACAGATTTGGGAGATATCTACATAGAAATAGTAAAAGCCATGTCAGTGAATATCAGAATATATTAGTGCAGTAACTTATAAATGTGAATATTCCAAATTAGTTCTTCCTGTTTTATAATGTATATTTTATACATTTAATAATTGAAATTATAATTTAATGTAACAACTTTTGCATAGTGAACTGCCTTTTGCTGATGGGGTGCTTTAAATTCCATGAAAATTATGAGTCGTGCATAATCCTAATATACTGTAGATTTTGGATTAAGTATGTACAAAAGTACATTAATTTTAAACTTTAATATATTAGATTATAAGAATTTGTGTAAGTTTTTATTGACTTTACAGATTATTTTTATCATCAAAAACAGAGTTAGGTTAGTTTATTTCTATTTGAGGATAGAAATGAAGATTCATTAGATGGTGATTCTTTGTATAGGACATATGAGAATGTTGGATGCCCTCTTGAGGTATATAACATGATTTACAGAACTGTCCTTAACACTTTAATATCATGAAAACATGACTGACTTCTAGATGATGAGACAAAGAAACCATGTCATATGTACCTTACTTGCACATTACTCACAGACTACCCAGTATTTCTGGTGAAAAAAACTAAAAAGGGAATGCAAAAAGAGGAAGCAGAAACTGAAAAAGAAGTCATTGGAGAATATTTCTGGGGTGCTATAAATCAGCTCATGATGTCTGTGTTTGTTTGTTTTTAAAGTAGGCTTCATGCCCAGCACAGAGTCCAACGTGGGGCTTGAACTCATCACCGGGATCAAGACCTGAGTTGAGATCAAGATTCCGATGCTTAACTGACTGGGCCAATTGGGCGCCCCTCATGATGTACATATTTTGAAGAATATATCAAAATTTTGTTATTCAGGAGTTCCATTTAGAAAAATTTTTGGATTAAAAAAGTCTGATGTAAATTTTATCTAATTATTAAACACTGTTAACAGAGAATATGACTGTTTTAAAGGTTTATAACAAATAATCCCTTTCCCTTCCTCTTTAAATGCCTGTGTTTATTTTATTGCTTATTAATCAATAATTAAATTCCAGTGTGCTGACTTTGAGTGAATACTGAAGCCAATGAGAACAACATAGGTTATTTAATTGATGGAGTTGATAATATTTATAGTATATATTTGAGGCTAATGGTGAGTTGATAGGAAGTAGAAATTTTTCTAGTTTCTGATCTGAGTTTGTGGAAAGGCCTGTGAGATTGCCTGTGCTTTGGAAAGGAGATTAATGATGATCTACTACGGGTTATTAAAAATTAACAACATAAGAAATTTGTATTGGCAGTATTATTGAACACACATGTTGGGTTTGAACTATACCCTATTTTGTGCAATAGATATATATCTTACAGAAAGTTTAAGTAATATAATTAGGAGACCTTGTTTAAAGCTATGCAAACTGGGATTTACATGTATTTTCTTAGGAGTCTGTAGGTTATGAGAATTAAAAATATAGTATGTTTATGACAGTGATTTTCTAAAAATATAATAGCATAGTCTAGATCATCTAGATGACCATCTTATAAACTGGTCAATGCTGGGAGTTGCAGTGCCTGTGTTTATGCTTGTTTGGTCATGTTGGCTCCAGGTAGAATACTGTACTACTACTACAAGACTGAAGCATATCTAATACATAAATGATGTATTCATGTCCAAATAGTAGATGACCAAATGCTGCTACAGCCCACTGTATGATGTAAGTTTTGCGGTAGTTTGCAAAGGATTAGCTAACATTGTTTGAGTATCTTTTATGTTCTAAGTGTTCTTCATTTATAATCATGAATTATAATTAATATAAGGATTTGTGTTTTAAGAGTTTTTAATTCTCATAACAGACCTGTGAGGTATGTGAGATTACTCTGTTTTACAGATGAAGACACTGATATACAGAGAGGTTAATTTTCCCAAGGTTACACAGCTCTTAAGTGGTAGAGTTGGTTTTCATATGCATCGTCTGACTCCATAGCTCCTAGTCACTGTATTATGCTCCCTCATAGTAGAGAGAGGAACTAGGAGCATTATATCACATCTAATAGTCTTATGGGTATTCCAAATTCAGAAGAACAGGTATAATGACAGCATTGTATTCATGTTGCCAGTTGAGATTTTGTTTTAGCAAACATATTTTTTTCCTGTCACATTAATGTTGTTGGTTGAATAGTATTGGTTTTGTTGTTGTGTTTGGATTTAATTTGTAAGATTTTACTGTTATATGAGTTCTTATAAGCACTAACAGAGTTTCGTTTTAATATATTTTATAACCTAACAAAAATAATTTAACAGATTACCTTAGAGATGCTGATATAAAAGATTGTTTTGGATCCTTTGGAAATCAAAGAAATCTCTTGTAATGCACATGAATGTATATTGATTTTAGTATACAAATTTGGAGTTTTATATAAAGTACTGGATTTCTTTAAAGTAAAACAGCATAAATCGAGGAAACTCTTTGAATATGTTTTGTGTATTTGGATTCTGCTCCTAACCTAGGCAAATGCTCTCATATCGTAGATAACAATCTATAGTTATAATTAATATAGACATTACTTTGTAGGCTCTTCCCCTCGTAGTTCCTAATTGGGGCTATTCTCCTGTCACAGGAATAGAAAGGTATCCTGTTTATGGAGTTCTCTAGAGACTTATTACAATAAAAAACTTAGAAGGTCTCTTATTCAAGGGAAAACTGAAGTAGTAAGAAGCAAAAATAATTGTCTCTGATTTTACCCAGAATTGTTTTGATTGAAATGAAATTGTGACTCAGATTTACAATCAAAATGAAGGCTATCATCATTTTTCTCTTTATAAAATTTTAATTGTCTTAAAAACTTAATTTGGTAAGCTTTCCTTTTGCAAATTTAATTCATTTTCGTCACTAAGGTACTACTTGGTATGCATTTTCAGTGTGCTTTGTTCATGTTTAAAGTAATTTTCTCCAAAGAAGAAATACTTTTGAGTTCAAGAACTATTTATTGAGCTTCTGTTGTGTAGAAGCCACTATGCTAGTCGTTAATGGTTTATTTGCTTCCTGATAGCATCATTTAATTTTGGTATACATGCCTGTTATACTCCAGAAGTAGAAAAACTTCATTCAGATATTTGAGTCTCTAGTATTACCTGCTGTTATGATAGATTTAATTCCATAAGTATTCTCTGGCTGGGTGTGTGTTCCTTACATTTTTCTAGTTAGAGAGTTACTTTGCTCTAAGCAATCTATTAATTTACTCTCTTAAAATATCTGATGGAAGACTGTAACATAACCACCACTCTACACTTGTGTAAGACTTTAATATAAAATTCTAATCCAAACTGGGGCACTTGGGTGGCTCAGTCGGTTAAGCGACTGACTTCGGCTCAGGTCATGATCTCATAGTTTGTGAGTTCGAGCCCCGCATCAGGCTCTGTGCTGACAGCTCAGAGCCTAGAGCCTGCTTTGGATTCTGTGTCTCCATCTCTGTCTATCCCTCCCCCACTCACACTCTGTCTCTCCTTCAAAAATAAATAAACATTAAAAAAAAAATTAAAAAATCCTAATCCACATTGACATAAAGTCTTTCTGATGTTTGATAAAATCTTCTGGACTAACTTCTTTTTTTTAGGTTAGAAGTTAGTGGTTCCTGAGACATCTGAAATTGTAAAGAATATAATGAATTGATATAAATTTTTCTTAAAAGAAATTCCATACTTTTGTCATACTCAGGGCTTTTGTACACAAATAAGTTTAAGAATCAGTGGTCAGTAAAGATGAGGCTGAGCTTCAAATGCAATTTTAGAAAAGTTGTGGCCCAGTAATGAAGATTTTGTAAAAAAGGTTTTTGTTTACATGTTTTCTGTCACTACTTCTGACCAGTTCTTTTTTCTGACACCAACTGGGTATCTAGTAACTTAGTTCAATTCTGACACTAAATATCCAGACCCCATGGGCAAAGGCATAGTCCCACAAAACTACTCTCGCTTGAGATACCAGCTATAAGTGGGGTACCCAGGATACCCACACTTCTGTCTGGCTGACTACAAATCTTTGGCCATTGGTGATTGAACTCAATCCCCAGCCATTCTCTCTTCCTCAGAGATTTGGGGGTGGCGCTGAAAGTTTTAGCCCTCTAATCACATTAATCAGGCTGTTGGCTTTTCTGGGGACCAGCCCCCATCCTGAAGCTATATCAGAGCCATTCCCCATTCCTCCCCCACCCACCATGAGCTATCTCATTAGTACACAAAAGAATAGATTCCAAAGGTTTTCAGAGCTTTATGCCAGGAACCTGAAACAAACAGCAAATATTTTTTATTATACCACAATTACATTACTGTTGTAACTCAAATTTTATATAGTAAATCTTATTGAATATTACAGATTTAAACATGTATGATGTTAAAATTTTTAAGTATAGGGGTGCCTGGGTGGCTCAATCAGTTAAGTGTTCCAGTTTGGTTCAGGTCATAATCTCATAAGCCCTGCGTCGGGCTCTGTGCTGACAGCTCAGAGCCTGGAGCCTGTTTCAGATTCTGTCTCCCTCCCTCTCTGCCTCTCCCCTGCTCATGCTTTGTCTCTCTGTCTCTTCCAAAAATAAACATTAAAAAATTAAAAATTTGTAAGTATAATTTCCCTACAAAAATTTTTATAAAACATAGGTTAAAATTAACAAAAATGAATTAAAGTTGTTAATTTTCCTTGCTTCACTGGAAATCTTTTTTACTGGATTTTGTCAGGCTTGGTTAGTAATAGAACTAACAGGTTGGTGACTGGTATAAAGCATATGGTAAATTCACCTGGGAAGAATACAATTTACTAGACTTGAATACAGAATGGGTCACCCTCAAGGTTTATTTCTTCTTTTGGGGGGTTTTATATGCTTTAGTGACTCTAGGGCAGTGGTTCTGGGCAGGGGGTCAAGGCATGTTGATTTTGTGTCCCACGGGACATTTGGCAGTGTCTGGAGACATTTTTGGTTGTCACAAAGCTTTGATGGAGACATTGCTATTGGTATCTAAATGAGTCTAATGGGTCTCTAGATGGCAGGGATAGTACTAAAAATCTTGTGCACAGAACTGTCTCCCTGCCCCCAACAAATTATCTGACTCCAAATGTCAATTGTTGAGGAATGCTGGAGGCCACTTGGGTGACCACCAAAGGTTAGATTGCATTTAAAGCTTTGAAGCTGTGGAACTGGATAAAGCCACCTGTTTATGAAATGGCTCGTCAGCACTGGAGCTTTATCCACTTGATTGATTCTACTATTTTGATAGGTATAGTGAAGTACTTTTCAGTCCTGGCCCAGACCACTGATTGGGAGACCAAACTGCAACTATCCAAATTACCTAAATATGGTTGGTAGCTAATTCACTGGTTTGGGAAAAAAAAAATAAACCCGTAACTCATATGGAGGACTTTCCAAACCTCCATTGAAGAATATTTGTATCTAAGATAAAAAGAATTCTGGAGATTGTCTACATAGCAGTACGAATGTACTTGACACTAGTGAATTGTTCACTTGAAAATGATGCTGAATTTTATGTTACATTTATGTTACTATAATTTAAAAAATTTGTATCTAGTGTTTTATATTTTCTTAAGCAGTGTTCCATGTATTTCTCAAGGACCATTATTCTATCACCATTTTCTTTCAGTCAAGAGAGTTTATGATCTCTCAGGAGATTTTTCATTCTTTTCCAAATGGCCTTTAATTTTTAAAATGTATATATTAGCCATTTTCTTAAAGATTGGACAATACTGGATTGATATGAAAGTATAACATTTGGGTTTTAACTTTATTAAAGTTAATTGAAGTATTTCATTAAATTTTCAATTTAGGGAATCATGTAGTCATTATCTGGATATTGAAAAAGAGGTAATTGTTTAGCTTCAAATACTTTTAGTGTAAAGATTACTTGTGATTTCATGAACTTTTCTTTTTTCTAATAGGCTTTCAAGGATATGCTGTATTCAGCTCAGGATCAGGCACCTTCTGTGGAGGGTAAGATGCATTAATCCCTATTATAGTCACATAAAACCCCTTTTAAAGGGAAGATATTTTAAACTGAATAGTATAAAACTAATATATCCAGCCCTATTATATAGCTCTTTTATGCTTTTTAAAAATGTATTTTATGATTACTTTATATTTCAATCAAACTTTTTTGTTTAGCTTACATTTATCCTATGATGGATCCCTTAGTATCTTCTTAAATCACCTCAGCATTGTGAATCACAGATACACAATCTGTTTGGTTTAAAGTCAAAGTTTTTATTTGTGTCATTCCTGCTCCCTCCAGTGTATTTTATAGCAGCCTTTATGAGTCCTTAATCCGTGATTAGTCTAAGCAACATAGTTTTTACTTTCTATTTATGCCATGTCTTTAGATGTGGATTAGTAGGAAAAAACTACATATATGTGTGTGTAAGTGATATAAGAATGTATATGTATGCATGTGTGCAGCTCGGCTGCCATAAAATCACTGACCTAAGGACAATAGTTATCTCTCTCCAATTATCTTTATTGATCTTTTCTGTTACTTCAGCTTCTGCTCACCAGCTCATTCTTTATGGGTTTAACCTTTGATAGGTTTGGAGAGTTGTAATTTAAAGTTATAAGAGTTCTTGTGTCATTAAATAACTGAACTAATTCAACAGTTTCTTGAGGGAGTGTTCCCTCTGAGGCTGAGTAATCTTTTAAGATTTTATACCACATTTTTCAGAAGAGATGTATGTAAAAAAGTATATGCCAAGCAATGAGAAAGAATGAGATCTGTCCATTTGTAGCAGCATGGATGGAACTGGAGAGTGTTATGCTAAGTGAAATAAGTCAGTCAGAGAAAGACAGATACCATATGTTTTCACTCATACGTGGATCCTCAGAAACTTAACAGAAGACCATGGGGAGGGGAAGGGGGAAAAAAGTTACAGAAGGGAAGGAGGCAAACCATAAGAGACTCTTAAATACTGAGAACAAACTGAGGGTTGATGGGAGGGTGGGGGAGAGGGGAAGGTGGGTGATGGGCATTGAGGAGGACACCTGTTGGATGAGCACTTGGTGTTGTATGGAAACCAATTTGACAATAAATTATATATATAAAAACATAAGTAAATAAATATTTGAAAAAAAAAGTATATGCCAAGAATAATCTAGAGTGTGTACAGATTAATATGTTTTATGAGATACCAAACTGAAATTCTATGAAGTCATTCTAGTGACAAACTTTTGGAGGCTTATTTTTACAACATGTGACAGATGCTGAAGTTATTTAATAAAACTATAGATCTATAATTAAAAATCTCATTTCTTTAATGACATAGAAATTTACATTTTTCATCTCCAGCGATTCTGAATTCAAAATGTGCTTCCTTTAACATCTTGAAATCTTTACCAGGGTATTGGCACTTAGGTATTATTAGTTTTATAGTATGTCACTGAATTTTGGATTATAATATATTTAATATATTTAATTTTCTAATGTTTAATGGAAAACACTGAAGATTTATCACAATGTTTAGTTCTCTATTGGGTTATTATTTCCTATTTTATGTGTGTTAAAGAGTGCATCTCAAAGTATTTTAAGAATGTAATAAAAATGAAATTACATGGAAGTTTAACTGATTTCTTCATTCTGTTTAATTTGCTTTACTCTTGGTTCTTTTAATTTTATTCTCAAGGTCATGCTACTTATCTTTAGTTCACCTTTTCTTTTCTTTTCTTTTCCTTTTCTTTCTAAGTTTTACCATCCATTTTGTAACAAACATATTTTGACAGGTATTGGAAGTTCTGGTGATCTTTATTTATCCCTTCATGGTGGCTCATGTTGCTCGTAATTTTCATACACTTTTAGCTGTTATTAGAGAAAAACTGAATTCTGTGAAAGTATGCTAAAATGACAAATACTTACAGTTAAAAGAACTTTTTTTAATATCATCATCCAGAGGCATTAATTTCTTTGGATCCTGTTTTAAAGGGAGTATTGTAGGCTGATCATGCAGATGTCTGTGCTACTTTCACAAGGGAAATATTCCATACTGGTTTATTCTTTCTACTCACATTGAAACCATGTAATTTTTATTTTCTTAAAATGAATTTTTCTGTTTTGAGATACTTGAAATTGAAGATACTGAAAAGTGGTTTAAAGAAATGCTGTTCTGTGTCGTATTGAGGTTAGAAAATGTTATTAAAGTGACTATCATTTTGTCTAATTTGATTCTGGTACTATATTAATTTACTATATTTATATGGTATTAAATTTGAATGTTTGTTTTGTTGTTTGTTTATTTATTTAGAGAGAGAGAGAGCACATGCATGGCAGAGAGAGAATCCCAAGCTGTCAGTATGGAGCCCCATGTGAGGCTCAAATCTCACCAACTGTGAGATTATGACCTGAGCCAAAATCAAGGGTCAGACAAACCACCCAGGCACCTTCTTTGTTTTTTTTTTTTCTTTCCTTTTCCTTTTCTTTTCCTTTTCCTTTCTCTTTCTTTCTCTTTCTCTTTCTCTCTTTTTCTTTTTCTTTTTCTTTTTTGAGAGAGAGAGAGAGAGAATGCAAGCAGGGGAGAGGGGCAGAGGGAGAGAGAGAGAATCTTAAGCAGGCTTCATGCTCAGTTTAGAGCCTGATGTGGAGCTCTATCCCACAACTCTGGGATCATGACCTGAGCTGAAATCTAGAGTTGGATGCTCAACTGACTGAGCCAACCAGGTGCCCCCCAAATTTTAACATTTTTAAAGGCAAAAATGTTTGCTAGGACTTGATTATCTTTTTGAACATTGTCTTTTTCTTTTCATTCTCTTTGTTTTCTATACCTTAAGTTTTTAGTAGGCTTAAAATTTTTGGTACCAGTGAGCAAGTTTTTTTTGTTTTTTTTTTAATCTTAAAACTGAAGAATACCATAGCATACCATGAGTTGCTACTTCTCAAATCTGCTATATGCTTAATTCAGTTTATCACTGTTTGTTTGTCTTGTTTTATGAGTACTGATACTTGGTTCCCATCTCAGACCAATTAAAATAGGATCTGGGAGTGAAGCCCAGGCATTGGTGGTTTTACACTCTCCCAAGTGATTCTAATAATAACCAAAGTTGAGAACCCCTGCCATAAATCTTAAATAATTTTTGATCAATACTGTTAATGCTAATTTCTTTTAAATAGTAATTAGGTTTATAGACTTCTTAAGTTCATTGATATTTTGATTATTCTATGAGAATATGGGAGTATTTTTTTGTTTAAAGCATCCATAGGACATTGATATTTTTAAAAATGTTTATTGAATTGAATCTAAGTAATAGCTGTACTGATTACATATGTTAAGTGGTAAAATGTAACATCATTATTAAAATCAAACATTTTTGTTGACTTGTTATATTCGATGAGGTATAGTAAAATAAGTAGCTTCCTCACATTTCATGTTACTTTTGTTTAAGGTAGAATGGATTTATAATTATAGTCAAAAGAACAGTGACTTGAAATGGATTTTGTAAGAGTGAAGTGGTTTATTTGATGAAATGCTTAGAATATGCAAGTGTTAATAAGAAGTTGACCACAGACGCAGTTTTTTGTACTAGTGAATTATTTTCTTCCAACTTTGTAAGACATTTCAAGATAGTGCCTTTACTTTTCATTAATAAAGTGGGCTTTTTCCTCATTTAAAAATAAACCAACCAAACAAAATAATTTCTTTTTTTTTTTGTATTTTTATTTAAGTAATTTTTTAAAAATTTACATCCAAGTTAGTTAGTGTATAGTACAACAGTGATTTCAGGAGTAGATTCCTTAATGCCCCTTACCTATTTAGCCTATCCCCCCTCCCACAACCCCTCCAGTAACCCTCTGTTTATTCTACATATTTAAGAGTCTCTTATGTTTTGTCCCCTTCCCTGTTTTTATATTATTTTTGCTTCCCTTCCCTTCCCTTATGTTCATCTGTTTGTATCTTAATGTCCCCATATGGTGAAGTCATATGATTTTTGTCTTTCTCTGACTAATTTTGCTTAGCATAATACCCTCTAGCTCCATCCATATAGTTGCAAATGGCAAGATTTCATTCTTTTTGATTGCCAAGTAATACTCCATTGTGTGTGTGTGTGTGTGTGTGTGTGTGTGTGTGTGCGCGCGCGCGCTACATCTTCTTTATCCATTCATCATCTATTGATGGACACTTGGGCTCTTTCCATACTTTGGCTGTTGTTGATAGTGCTACTATAAACATTGGGGTGCATGTGCCCCTTCAAAATAGCATACCTGTATCCCTTGGATAAATACCCAGCAGTGCAATTGCTGGGTCATAGGGTAGTTCTATTTTTAATTTTTTGAGGAACCTCCATACTGTTTTCCAGAGTGGCTGCAACAGTTTGCATTCCCACTAGCAGTGCAAAAGAGATCCTCTTTCTCCGCATCCTTGCCAATATCTGTTGTTGCCCGAGTTGTTAATGTTAGCTCTTCTGACAGGTGTGAGGTGGTATCTCATTGTGGTTTTGATTTGTATTTCCCTGATGATGGGTGATGTGGAGCATTTTTTCATGTGTTGGTTGGCCATCTGGATATCTTCTTTGGAGAAGTGTCTATTCATGTCTTTTGCTCATGTCTTCACTGGATTATTTGTTTTTTGGGTGTTGAGTTTGATAAGTTCTTTATAGACTTTCGATACTAACCCTTTAACTGATAATTTTATTTGAAAATATCTTCTCCCTTTCTGTCCATTGTCATTTAGTTTTGCTGATTGTTTCCTTCGCTGTGCAGAAGCTTTTTATTTTGATGAGGTCCCAATGTTCATTTTTGCTTTTGTTTCCCTTGCTGCGGCCAAGGTCAGAGAGGTTTTTGCCTGCTTTCTCCTCGAGGATTTTGATGGCTTCCTGTCTTACATTTAGGTCTTTTATCCATTTTCAGTTTATTTTTCTGTATGGTGTAAGAAAGTGGTCCAGGTTCATTCTTCTGCATGTCGCTGTCCAGTTTTCCCAGCACCACTTGCTGAAGAGACTGTCTGTTCCATTGGATATTGTTTCCTGCTTTGTCAAAGATTAGTTGGCCATACATTTGTGGATCCATTTCTGGGTTCTCTATTCTGTTCTATTGATTTGAGTGTCTGTTTGTTTTTGTGCCAGTACCATACTGTCTTGATGATTACAGCTTTGTAATACAGCTTGAAGTCCAGGATTGTGATGCCTCCTGCTTTGGTTTTCTTTTTCAAGATTGCTATGGCTATTCGGGGTCTTTCCTGGTTCCATACAAATTTTAAGATTGTTTGTTCTAGCTCTGTTAAGAATGCTAGTGTAATTTTGATACCGATTGCATTGAATATGTAGATTGCTTTGGGTAGTATTGACATTTTCATAAAAATATTTGTTCTTCCTGTGCAAGAACATGGAATATTTTCCCATTTTTTTGTGTTTTCTTCAATTTCTTTCATAAGCTTTCTATAGTTTTCAGTTTATAGATTTTTCACCTCTTTGGTTAGATTTATTCCTAGGTATTTTATGGCTTTTGATGCAATTGTAAATGGGATTGATTCCTTGATTTCTCTTTCTGTTGCTTCATTATTGGTATATAGGAATGCAACTGATTTCTGTGTGTTGATTTTATATCCTGCAACCTTGCTGAATTCATGGATCAGTCCTAGCAGTTTTTTGGTGGAATCTTTTGAGTTTTCCATGTAGAGTATCATGTCATCTGCGAAGAATGAAAGTTTGACCTCCTCATGGCTGATTTGGATGCCTTTTATTTCTTTGTGTTGTCTGATTGCTGAGGCTAAGACTTCTAACACTATGTTGAATAATAGTGGTGAGAGTGGACATCTCTGCCTTCTTCCTGACCTTAGGGAAAAATATCTCAGTTTGCCCCCCAAAATAATTTCAGTGCATTAAGAAATCAAGACATGTTCACTTAAAGTTATTTTTTTTTACTCAAATAAGTAGATATGCAGATTTATGGTATTTTGCTTCATTCATCCTTTGAGAGTGAATTTCATGGATGATATATACATTGATTTTTGGAAAATAATGGGTCTCTTTTTATTTAAAATATATTTCTTATTGGGGCACCTGGGTGGCTCATTTGGTTAAGCATCTGACTGTTGGTTTCGGTTCAGGTCATGATCTAGCAGTTCATGAATTTGAGCCTCCCCCCCCCCCCCCGTCGAGCTCTGTGCTGACAGTGTGGAGCCTGCTTGAGATTCTCTCTCTCCCTCCCTCTCTGCCCCTCCCCTGCTCGCGCTCTCTCTCTCTCTCTCTCTCTCAAAATAAATAAATAAACTTCAAACAAGTTTTAAAATAGATGTCATGTAATTAGGAAATGCTCATATTCTGAAGTAATATACGTTAAGAAAGCTTAAGGACTTGTTTTCAAGCATTCCTTATCAACTTGTATTTAATCTCTTTTTGATATGTATTATTATCTACTCTTCAGTGTAATCTCTATTATTTTGATAAATATTTACATTTGGAAATATTATATGACTGAAAAAGTGACAAAATTCTATGTTAAAGTTTATACATTTTATTGGTTTTTATTTTTATTTTTTTTTTAATGTTTATTTTTGAGAGAGAAAGAGAGCATGAGCAGGGAAGGGGCAGAGAGAGAGGGGAACAGAGGATCCAAAGTGGGCCCTGCACTGACAGCAGAGAGCCTAATGTGGGGCTCAAAGTCACAAACCATTGAGATCATGACCTGAGCTGAAGTCAGACGCTCAATCAACTGAGCCATCTAGGCACCCCTTATTGGTTTTTAAATAATGGCATAAATAATTAAAGCATTTTACTATTTAAATTTTTTTTTCTGCAGAAAGACTTGTAGAGCAGCATAGCATGACAGTAGAATGAGAATATTAAAGTTATAGAATTGTGGATTTTTTTTAGTGTAGAGAACAGATACTCAGAATCCTTGGTATTAATCTTTAATGGAGTAGTATTTTAGGAATGTTTGGAAAGTGATGATAAAAACCTTTAAACTGTATTGTATTTTTACAGTTCCTGCTGCCAGTGAGGTTTTGGGTATTTGGGACAGATTAAATGAAACTGCCAACTCATGGTTCCCCAACAGTGAATTAGTGACACCTTCATAATCGGGATTGTTTTGAGACAAAATAATTTAGTATACATGTGAAAATAGACCTCTTAATTGCAATACCCATCTGATATGGTCAAATTTTCAATGATAGAGAACAAGTAGTAAATGTAAATTGATACATTTTTTACCTTTTCTCTCATGCTTCCCCCCCCCCATTTGGTATCTCAGTGACTTTATGGAATTAATCTACTTGGGTAAATATTTATACCTTTTTTGGGGGAAACTTCCCTCTTCTCCAGGGCACATTAAAAATCCTTCCTTCCTTCCTTCCTTCCTTCCTTCCTTCCTTCCTTCCTTCCTTCCTTTTCCTTCCTTCCTTCCTTTTCCTTCCTTCCTTCCTTCCTTCCTTCCTTCCTTCCTTCCTTCCTTCCTTCCTTCCTTCCTTCCTTAAGTTTATTTATTTATTTTGAGAGAGAGCACGCCAGCAGTGGAGGGGCAGAGGGAGAGAGGAAGAGAGAAAGAATCCTGAGCAGGCTCCTCACTGTCAGTGCAGAGCCCAGTGCGGGGCTCAAACTCAGGAACTGTAAGATCATGACCTGAGCTGAAGTCAAGAGTCAAACACTTAATCAATTGAGCCACCTAGGCATCCCCAGGGTACTTTTGATTTATATAATTTATATACGTACAAATTTATATACTGTTCATATAACTTATATGCCATATTAATCTGTTTTTACTCTGAATTAATTTCAAGTACAGTTTCAGACTTTGACATTCTCTTTTTAAAATTACTGTCTTTCCTTTAGAAGCATTAATGTTTTCTACTTTTTAATTGTGATGGCAAAATATGAGAACCTGATGGTAAACCTAGGTCACAGAAATAACAGATCATTGACATTTCTAACTGAAAGGGACTTTAAAATATCATTTTGCCTCACCCCCATTTTAGATTTGTGTGATCTGAGACCATGCTAATGTTGCATGGCTCAATAAGGACAATCAGGATTACAGATACTGTATGTGCCGACAAAGGGAGAATTCCAGAGATTAAACTAATATTGAATATAAAAATGATTTTTTATATTCTTTTCATTTTTATTTAAAAGATGTCTTTGAATAACATTTTTAATTGGATATTATTTTGACCCTCTGTATTTTAAAAGGTGTATGAAGTGTTGCCTTGAATAATACTGAACTGTTTGACTTGTTGGGAAAAAGCTATTTGTATCTTTCAAGAAATGTGTCTTTACTCATTTTTATTGTTGTTGTTACTCCACATGGTTCCCAGAAGTACTGGGGAAGATTTATAGAATTAGATAAAATATATTAGATAACAGTAGTTATAGAGGTTAGAATAAGGGGAGAATTAAGATAGAATAGTGAGGAGCACCTAGGTGGATCAGTTGGTTAAGCATCCAACTCTTGATTTTGGTCATGATTTCACATTTTGTGAATTCAAGCCCCATGTCGGGCTTGGGGCAGCGTGGAGCCTGCTTGGGATTCTCTCTCTCTCTCTCTCTCTCTCTCTCTCTCTCTCTCGCCCTCTCTCGCCCTCTCTCGCCCTCTCTCTCCCTCTCTCTCCCTCTCCCCCCTCTCCCCCTCCCCTCCCCCCTCCCTCTCCCTCTCCCTCTCCCTTTCTCCCTCTCCCTTTCTCCCTCCCTCCCTCCCTCCTCCCTCCCTTGCTCATGCTCTCTGTCTCAAAATAAATAAACATTAAGAAAAAAAAGAATAGTGAGATAAAGCTCTAGTAAATTTAGTGTATAAACTAGATATTGTAAAGATCCTGGGATAGGAAAAGAACATCAGGTAAAAACTAAGGAAATCTGTGTACATTATAGATCTTAGTTTGTAATAATGTATCAGTAGCGGTTTATTAATTGTAACAAATGTACCATAGGCATGTAAGATATTAATGATGAAACTTGTGGGGTATATATGAGAACTTTCTGGACTATCTTTGTAACTTTTTTGTAAATCTGAAACTATTCTAAAAGCAAACATTGTTTTAAAAAATAGATGCCATTAAGGTTTTATACAATTGCTAGAAGCTAATTCTTATCAGGGAATAGATGAGAGCATGATTAACTTCAGAATTCACATAAGTTAAATTTATATCAGTTTCTTAGAAAAAGTTCAGCTGTTACTGAACATGAGATTTGAGAGAAATTCTTCCTTTGGACCTTCATGAAGAGCATTTGGCGTATGTGATGAATAGTATCCCCAACAATAATTTTATAAAAAGTATGACAGTGGAGTTTCATAAGGCTCCTTCATACAGTGTGACAGTATAATGGAAACATTTATTACTTTAACCTACAAGGCCCTAAATAATCTGGTTCTGTGTTCATGACCTCACATTCTACCATTTTCCCTCTTGTTCACTAGGCTCTAGTCACGTTGCCTTTCTTTCTGTACCTGAATCAGGCCAAGCTTTCTCTTTGAGTAAGGCTTTATTAGCTCTTGCCATGATGAGAATCATTTGATCATTCTGTAGCTGTGTTCTTTGAAGGACCTTCTGAATATTCAATCTTATGTATCCACTCAGTCACTTAAATTATGTCAACCATTTTATTTATTTCTTTGCATAGTGTTTGTCACTGGTTTTTTTCTTTTTAATTTTTTAATGTTTATTTTTGAGAGCGAGAGAGAGAGGGAGACATAGAATCTGAAGCAGGCTCCAGGCCCTGAGCTGTCAGCACACAGCCTGATGTGGGGCTTGAATTCACAAGCCATGAAATCATGACCTGAGCCTAAGTCTGATGCTTAACTGGCTGAGCCACCCAGGTGCCCCTCAGTTTCTGGTATCTTATGCCCCCCCCCCCCCCGCAATGATTTATTAGCTTTCTTGAGACCAATATAAGTCCCTTGACATCAGAGATTTTTTTCTTTTTTTCCTGTTTTATACCTAGTATCTTAAATACCTTACATATTTATTGAGCACATTAATGAGTAGGAATAAAAATGAATCCTTTTGCTCAATCTTCCTTGAAGCCAGAGTACTCTTTGTGGGGAAAAAAGGAGCAAAATAACGTAGCTTGCTTCTTGTTCTTATTTTTGTTTTTTAATTTTTAAACTTGATCTTTAGATGCAGAATTTTACCTCCTGGTTAGATGGCTAAGCATATTATTTATTGTTATTGTTTTATAATGCTATCACTGTAATTTCATAAGGTATAGTCTCAGGTGACAATGTGGCATTTCTTTAGAACTGGTAGAGAAGCAGATGATACAATATCTTAGTTTAAACATTTTGTGTTTTTGTGGTATCTTGTTGTCTTGATGCCAAATGTAGAGTTTCATTTGATTGCTGAAAAATCATATTTTATAAGCTGTTGAGTGACTGTGTATTTTTTTAAGACATTAAATTACTTTTTATGTTTTTACATGTTTGATATGCTTCCTTTGAAAAATACATGAAGTAGGCATAAATTTGAAAAATCATATATAAATTGTTGGAGATTTTTTTTTTATATATGTTTACTAGGTAGAATATATTATTTATTTATTTATTAAATATAATTTGTTGTCAAGTTAGCTAATATATATTGTATATAGTGTGCTCTTGGCTTTGGGAGTAGATTCCCATGATTCATCGCTTACATACAATATCCAATGCTCATCCCAACAAGTGCCCTACTCAGTGCCTATCACCCATTTTCCCCTCTCCCCTGCCCCCCCCCCCAATCAACCCTCAGTTTGTTCTCCGTGGAATATACTTTTTAGACTATTTCAATTAAAATGGAAAGACCTACTGAAAAAAATCTTTGTAAACAAAGGTTTCCCTTTTACATTTTGCCTGTTATATTCTTTTTGATGGGGAGAAGATATAGCTAATGTTAGCCTAAAACAGCTCTCTCATTCAGTTGGCTTAATACAGCTCTTGGATTTTCTGAGGTGGAATGAATAGATATAGTTAAGGACACAGGTCCCTGACCATTATTACACTAGTCTCTGCTATTCTGCCATTTCTTTAGTCTCCCCACTGCCTCCCCAATCTTGTAAACAGGTTTTGTTGGATCATTTTTGCTTAGGTTCCTTCTGCTTATTGAACTTGGTTAGCAGATGTGTTACAGTCTCCCTAAGCTCCTTAGAATTCAGCTCTTAGTGGCATTGAAGATGAAAGTATGCTTGTAAATTATTCATTCCGATTATATGCTTGAATGGACAGAGTCCACTTAGGCATCTTCTTCTACCTCACCTCTGTCCCAGGTCTTTGTTGTTTTAACAGATGTGAGCTTGCTTTTTAGTCCTAGAGGATGGAAGATTGAATTGCATTTCTAAAATTCATGAAGTAGTTTTTGCATGTATATAATTACTGTCAAATGTATGCATTCATAATATATTACTTTTCTCATGATATTTATAATCTTATATCTCCCCTCCCCCCAGTTTTCATTTTGTTATCCTGTATCATTATCTTCTTAAAAATTATTTATATGACTCTTCTGAACTAGAAATAAAATGATTTGATATTCATAATAGGGAGAGCTATATCTAATTTGCTACACTTTCAGGTGAGCAATGGCAGGAGAGTGTCCTTTCTAAGTTCCACTTGTCTATTAGTGTCGTTTAATCATTTATTATCAATTTTCAAAAATCTTTCTGCTTTTAGTGGGTTAATATTGCATGAGAGGACAGTATACCAGGGACTAGTAGAGAGTTTAACCCTAAAAATGAGACACTAGATTCATTTGTAGTCACTGCAACCTTGTTTTGAGAGCCATTGAGAAATACAGATGGCTAAGTGAAAGTTGAGACAAGAGTTAAGCCAACAAGATAATTGTCATCTCTTTAAGAGTAATGTATGTTGGGGGGTACCTGGTGGCTCAGTCAATTAAGCGTCCAACTTTGGCTCAGGTTATGATTTCGCAGTTTCTGAGTTTGAGGCCTGTGTTGGGCTCCGTGCTGACAGCTCAAAGCTTGGAGCCTACTTCAGATTCTCTGTCTCCCTCTCTGTCTCTGCCACACACCCCCCCCCCCCAACCCCCTGGGCCCTCTTGCACTCTGTCTCTCTCTCTCTCAAGAATAAACATTAAGAAAAAAGATAACAATTTTAATTCTCCATTAGCTTCTTTAAGAAAGGATGAAAAGATCTGATTGATATTCAAGCCATGTATTGAAGTTTGTTTGTTTGTTTCTTATTAAAAAAATTGATGTATAGTTGACATACACTACATTAGTTTCAGGTGTATAATGAAGTTATTTCTGAAGGGTGTTATTTCATGTTTGCAGTGGAAAATAATTTCATATTCATTTATATTGTGGAAATAGTAGCTTCTAGATAGTATTATTACCTTCAGAAATAATATTGTGTGTTCTTTAAAGGTGCCACTAACCTTAAACCAGTTCGCTAATTGGAAAGATATGCTTCTGAATAGTAAACAGCATTATTCTTCAAGTTGATGAAATTCCTTCTTTTCTTTCACAGAAGGAGAATTAAATGTAGTTGGATGCTCATTGCTAGAAGATAAGATAATGATATAAGTAGGTGGTAAAATTACATGGCAAACATGAATATCAGCTTTGAGTAGCATACAGGTAGGAAGCTAGAAGAAATGAAGAAATGCTTGGGATGTAGGTTTATTATCCTTTCTTTCCACACCACAGAATAGAGTATTTTCAGTGTTTCAATTTTTCCTTCCCTTATAAAAATCAGTAACTTATAAAGATACTGTGTCATTTACCACACAGTGCTGTTTCTTTTTTTTTATGATAAGTTTGAGGGAGGGTCATGAAGTAGAGAGGGGATAATTACAAAACATGAAACAAAAAAGCTCTGGGACTTCTTGGTATATACTCTCCATTAGAGAGGAGAAGGTAACACACCAGATGCATGAAACTGGTGATTTCAGATAGAGTTTCCACACTAGCTGTTAGACATCTGGAACATTGTTAAAGCTTTCAGATGGCAGAGTTTGAAGTAAGATAAATTCTTCTTTATGCCTTTTTTTTTCCTTTGGGCAGAGCCACTTTAACGGTGAAAGAATGAAAGAAATGCTGAATGAAAGAAATGAAAGAATGCTACTGAGAAAGGTAGAAAGAAACATAAAGTTATGATCAGTGAGCAGTTTCCAGCAGTAGGTATACATCGTTGAATAAAAGAAACAAAAATTCCTGCCTTCAAAATGGAAAAGATGTTCAAACGTTATTTAGATTCACAGTAACTTCCAATTATTGAGTCAGTATGAGGAAGGACTAGGTAGTCAATATTTGAAAGAGTAGATAATTCCTTGTATTAGTTTTCGGTGGTTGTTTTAACCACCACGAACTTATTGTGGCTTAAAATAAGAGAAATTTATTCTCTCACGGTTCTGGAGGCCAGAGTCTGAAATCAGGGTGTTGACAGAGCTACACTCCTAGAACTTTGGTGGGGAGAGTCTGCCTCCTCCAGCCTCTAGCGGTTGCCGGTTTCCTTGGCTGCAGCCACTTCACTCCAATCTCTGACTCTTCATTTTGCCTTCAACGTTGTCTCTTTATTCTCCTGGTATCTAGGATATTTGTCATTGGATTTAAGGCTGCCTGGATAATTCAGGATGGTTTCATCTCAGGATTATTAATTATATCTTAACCTTTTCCCAAATAAGATAACATCCCAGGTTCCAGGGATTTGACATGGATATCTTTTGGCTGGGGTTGGTGATGGTGGTACGTCTTTGTCCTACTATACATATCCCCAAGTGTAAAATGAAAACATACATTGTAATGTCCTTACTTCAAATCGTGAACCATATCTGTAGATCCAGATGAGGCATTTGCTTTTACATTCTGCTCTAACCACTTTGAAAGGAACTGTCGAATGATGTCAAAGAAAAATTCAGGTATGACATCCAGAAAGTGAAAAACTGGGCAATAGGTAGTTTAGGCTTGAGTGTATAAAATAAAGAGTTTATCTGCCTGTAACCAGAGTTACCTGCAAAGTATTCCAAACCATCCCTCCTAGGGATTTCTTTTATATTTCTAGTATCTGTCTTGGGGAAAACAAACAAGAAAAAAAACAAACGTCTTCCTAGCATACTAGTTAACAGTCCTCTTTTCCCTCCAAAATTTCTATTACAACAATTTTACAAGACATACAGATGTAGGAATGTATACAGAATCCCATTTACCCATCACCCAGCTTTAGCCATTATCGATACAATGTCTAATCTTCTTTCATTCCCTTCTAATTAGTTCGAAGCAAATTTCAGAAATTATATCATTTTATCTGTAAATATTTTTAAAGGATAATCTCTGCCCCATTACCAAAATACAATTACCACATAAAAATAGTAATAGTCATTTCTTAACATTATTAAATATCTGACAGGATTCACATTTCCCTCATTATTTTATACCTTTTTTTTTTTCTTTTAAAGACTCATTTGTGGAATGTCTGGGTGGCTCAGTTGGTTAAGCATCAGATTCTTGATTTCAGCTTGGTCATGATCTCATGGTTCATGGAATTGGGCCCGCCTGGGGCTCACGCTGACAGCATGGAGCCTGTTTGGGATTCTTTCTCTCCTTTTCCACATCCCCTTCCCCCCCCCCCTCCTGCCCCCGTGTGCACACATGCTCTCTCTCAAAATAAGTAAACATTTAAAAAAAGATTCACTTGTTTGAATAGTGACTCACATAAGATCCATCATATGATGCATTGCAGATTGATTAATAAGTCCCTTAATTCTTCATTGTTTATGGCAGCACCATCTGATATGGTAGACACATGTGGCTATTTAAATTTAAATTAAATTAGGAATGCAGACTGGTGTGGCCACCTTAGAAAACAATATGGAGGTACCTAAAAAAATTAAACATAGCACTACCTTATGACCCAGCAATTGCACTACTAGGTATTTATCCAAAGGATACAAAAATGCTGATTCAAAGGGACATATGAATCCCAATGTTTGTAGAAGCACTGTCAACAATAGCCAAGTTACGGAAAGAGCCAAAATGTCCATCAGCTGATGAATGGATAGAGAAGATGTGGTGTATATACACACACACACACACACACACACATATACATGCAATGTATACAATACTATATACATATGATACGCTAATATATACTATATATTATGTATATACAGTATATATCCTATATACTAATATACAATATACATACTATATATATATAATATACTAACATACAGTATACATACTATATACCATAATGCAATGTATATGAATACGGGCACTTGTTGGGATGAGCACTGGGTGTCATATGGAAACCGATTTGACAATAAGTTATATTTAAATAAATAAATGATTAATTAATTTAAATTTAAATTTAAATGGAATATTCTGATCCTTAATCACACTACCACCATATCAAGTACTCAGTAGCCCCATGAAGTTAGGGGCAACCTTACAGGACAGAATATTTGTCTCTCATTGAAGAAAGTTCTTTTGGTCAGAGTTGATCTATAGGTTTCCTCTCCAACTCTTTTATTTATCTTATATTTTCTGTTCTTCTTTAAAAATTTTTATTATTATTGTTATTGGCAGGACAAACTGGCTAGTTTGGTTTTCTTTGTCTCCCAGAGTCTGGATTTTATGGATTACATTCCTGTAGTGTACTTTAACATAGTTTCTATTCTTGTATCTCCTGTAAATTTATAGTTAAATCTAGAAGCTTGATCTAATTCAGATTAAAGGTTATGCATATATATTTTTTCCCAAGAACACTTTATAGGTGCTGGTGTGTACTTCTATTAGGGGGCACATATAATATCAGATTGTTTCTGTCTTTGTAATGTTACAAGCTATTGATGGTCAACGCCTAGTCCTAGATTCATGAGTTCATTAAGGTTCATAAAATGGTGATATTCCAGCTTTCCTGTGTTTATTAGCCAGAATTCTGTAAAGGGAAACTTTCCTTTGTAAACTGGTTATCTTTAGCTATAGATACAGGAAAGGTAGGTCAATTGCCTAATTCTCATCCTTTATTTTCTAGTTTTGAAAATAATATTGGCTTTCTAATGTTTTCCAAAGATGACCAGTGAAAAATTTTTAAGTGTGTTAATGAATTATTTTATTTAAACATACTTGGTGTGTTTTTGTCCAGTATAGTTTTTATCCTTATTATTGATCAGATTTTCAACTTTGGCCCAGTGGGAGCCTCTTTAGGTGGTTTCCTCATTTATTTTGATATGACTGTCACAATCTTTGATAGCTTCTTTTCTATCTGATATGACAGAATTTTTCCACACTCATGATTTTCCAGCTTGGGACCTGGGATTATCTATTTTACAAAACCCTCTTATTAGTTCTTTAGTGATAACCAAGGAGTCTTAATTTCTTTAGAAGCCACATACTGGGCACTTCTTTCAAAGTGTCAATGCCATTGAGTTATTCATTGTTTTTAGGCTTTGTTTTTTAGCAGAAAGAAATACATGTAATGTCGCACATATATGTACATGCACATGTTTAAAATATATATATACGTGCATATATATACATATATATATACATACACACATATGTATGTATATAAGATAAAATACCTATTCTTTAAAGCTTAGATTCTTAGTATACTAAGAAAGTATCTACTCTAGCTGAAAAGGTGAAATGTGATGATTTTTTTGGGAGTGAATAATACTGTTAGGTATAGTAACCACAGCTCTTTGGGATTAGAGTGGAGTAGGGAATCTACCTATACTGATTAAATTTTCATTTTCTTCATTGAAGGTTAAGAGGTGAAACATAGTTTATCACCTATAAGGCGGAGTGCCAATTTGTGGTTCTTGATGAGAAATTGATCAGTTGTGATTGTTACAAGAGGTGTAATCGGTGAGATTAGAAAGGGAAATTGAATTTATATTGGTGTGTTATCATAATGCAATTAATTTTGCATGTACATATCTGAGGCACATAAATCTTGTTTTGAGTTTGAAATGTCTACACTTTGAATCAGGCATTGCAAATGTAGTGTGATTAAATATATTTAAGAGTTTCTCTTGTTCCACAATTGCTGTGCAGTATGAAATATGTTCTTATTAGGCTGTTCACAGAGGAATCTTTTGGTTGCTGTAATAAGAAGATGAAATAGCTAAATTTGTGCATTCCTTTTAGAAAGGATGGAACAGGGGCGCCTGGGTGGCTCAGTCAGTTAAACGTCCGACTTCAGCTCAGGTCATGATCTCGCGGTCCGTGAGTTCGAGCCCCGCGTCGGGCTCTGTGCTGACAGCTCAGCGCCAGGAGCCTGTTTCAGATTCTGTGTCTCCCTCTCTCTGACCTTCTCCCATTCATGCTCTTTCTCTGTCTCAAAAATAAAACGTTAAAAAAAAATTATAGAAAGGATGGAACAGAATAAGAGGATTTATATTGTAAGATTTATTATTGTCATACTCTTATTTCTTCTGTATGGGATGTCTGTCATCTTGGTAGGGGGATGGATTGTTATCTTTTTAAAAGACTACAACTGGTTTTTCTTCTTAAGGAAAAACATGATATAGTTCACTAATGACACAGTAACTAAATTAGGGCATTTACAGCAGAGAGGAATTTTTAACAGTATAAGAATAACACAGTCTGTTGGGTAGATATTCTCAGTAGCAGTTTATCCACAATGACCATAGCAGAATGTTCATAAATAATGTAGTAAAAGAATGAGTAATGGAAGAGGTGAGATTTGAATTGGGTCTTGAAGCATAGTTACAGCTGCAGGAGAGGGCTGTTTGGGCACAGAGAAGCAACAGGACAAAACCAGAGGTGCAAGTACATAGGACATTCAGTAGAGCACTTTAAATGAAGCAAAGGGTTATTAGAGGAGAATAGTGAGCTGTAAGGATGACACCAAATTTCTAAGGGGCTTAAATTTTTTTTAAAGTTGGACTCTAATTGGACCCAACATTGGGGCTATTAGTCTAATGCAAGTTAGAATTCAGAGGTCATTGTGAGTTCTTTGTTCCACATGATCCACATTCAAAAACAGAGTCTTGGTGCTGTTCTGAATGGATTGCACAATTGGAAATACAGAGGAATGTTGGCTTTAAGTGGTACCCCATCCAATCTCCAGTTCTGCAAGTTTTATGTTTTTTGTAGTTGTGTCTTTCTTCATGTTGGGGTCCTCCAGCTGTCTGCCATTAACACTTAAGGCCACATGCTTGCTTCTTTAAGAGTATTGGGAAAAGCAGATTCATGATTTTTAGTTAGGTACATGACTCAGAATATGCACAGAAGCATTTTTTTTTGTGTGTGAAATTAACATAACATAAAATTAATGATTTTATTTTGTATTTTTTAATTTTTTTTTTTTTTAGTTTATTTTTTGAGAAAGAGAGCAAGGGGGAGGGGCAGAGAGAAAGGGAGAGAGAATCCCAAGCAGGCTCTGCACCGTCAGCACAGAGTCCAAGGTGGGGATTTTAAAGTATACTGAGATTAGTGGCATTTTGGTACATTCAGTTTTGTGCAACCATCACTTTTATCAAGACACAGCATTCTTTCTTTCTTTTTTTTTAAGTTTATTTATTGTGAGAAAGAGTGAGCAGGGGAGGGGCAGACAGGGAGAGAAAATCCCAAGCAGGCTCTCACTGGAAGCACAGAACCAATATGGGGCTCGAACTTTTGAACTGTGAGATCATTACCTGAGCTGAAATCAAGAGTCAGAGGCTTAACCAACTGAGGCACCCAGGAGTCCCCATTTTTTTTTAAGTTTATTTCTTTTTTCTAGTAATCTCTGAACGCAGCATGGGTTTTGAACTCATGTCCTGACAACAAGAGTTGTGTGCTCTTCGGACTAACCTAACCAGGCACCCCAAGACACAGAGAATTCTTAAGTGGAATTTACTTAAATGGAAAACCAGGTTTACAATAAAGTAATTTTTGGCATTATTTTGCTTGCTAATTTCTCAGTCTATGTCACTTGTAGAATTTTTTTTTGAAACTTCCTTGCATTCATATTTAAGTTTCTAATTTTGGGGAATCTAAACAATTGCTAGAATGGTATTTTTCTTGTTTTGATAATAGTCAAAAAAAGAAGCAACAAGGTAAACACTTGAATAGATTTTTTTTGTTCACTTTTGACTAGAATGGAGTAGTAATTTAATTTATTTAATTGTGGAATTCTTTTTCAGTTTAGAGCTGTCCATGGTGGTGTTTGGATTTGGGAGATTCAAACTTTTTAATGTGCCTACAGAACACTGTCTGAATAAGGCTGTGGGATACAGGAGGACCTCATTCTCTTCTCTTTAGGTTGTGTGTTACGACCCTAGAAGAGTGAGAGTTATGCTTCCTGATTTTAGTTATCTTTTTCTTCTTTTTACCTTAACTCTCCCAAAAATCTGCACAATGTTTACTTGTAATATCCCAGTAGAAGCAAAAGTTGTTTGTTGTAAACATAAATTCTAGACATTTGTAAAAAATATTTTAGAAGGATTTGAGCTTTTATTTCTTAGTAAGAAGAGATCTTTTGGGGTTCTGCTTTTGCTTGTGAATATCTTCAATCTATATACCAATTTTTTCTCATAATCTCTTGTTCTCCATGGAGGTGTTGGTGTTGGTGCTAAAGTAGTAACACAAAGAGGATGGCAGTGGTATCTCCAATTAGCATTTCTTATTTAGGTCCCTTAAGAACCCCTAGTGAGAAATTAGAATAAAACAATTATGTCAAATTAATTAGAAAAGCTAAGTAGACTGAGGTCACTATATTCAGTCAGTATTACACTGTTTTTAGATTAAGTAGACATGCAGCATAATTGAACATATATTACAAATATAAATTTTCTGAATTATCAGATGGATTTAATCACTAGCCAGTAATTTTTGTCTTCTGTTCTTGTGGACTTTCACATCATCTGTGATTTACAAGACTGGTTCTAAAGTATCTTCAATTTCCTGCTATTGTTTCATTTAATAAACACTTGGTGATTACTGTAGTATATGCATTTAAGGTAATGAAGAAGTTTGGAAATAGTGGTGGTGGTTGTACAACATTGTAAGTGTACTTAATACTGCTAAATTGTACATGTAAAAATGGTTAAAATGGGAGATTTTATGTTATATAATTTTACTACCATAAAAATATAAGAAAAATCTTATCAGTAAATATACATGTCTGGAATGATTCTTTGTAGTTATGAATTTTTTTAGTTGAGATTTTATTACAGGGTAATTTTTCCTAGGATAATTGGCTACTTTAAGCCCAAGGTATTCAGAAGAACAGGAGAATGGAATCTGGTTATGAATTTTTTTTTAAGTTTATTTTTATTTTGAGAGAGAGAGAGAAAGTGCATGCATGGAGACACACACACACACACACACACACACACACACACACACACATTTGAGTGGGGGAGGGGCAGAGAGAGGGGGAAATTGAATTCTAAGCAGGCTTCACACTGTAAGCACAGAGTCCGACATGGGACTAAGCCAACCAAGCATGGTTATGAATTTTCTTAAATGTTTTTATGGATGTATTATCATGCAATTAAAAATTATAAACAGTTTCATAAAGACAACATTTAATTTTCTGTGTTATAAAATTAAGCATTTTGTTGGTTTTTTTTAAAGATTATTAGTTACTTTGAAAGAGTGAGAACGAGTGGGGGAGGGGGAGAGAGAGAGAGAGAGAAAGAGAAAGAGAGAAAGAATGAATCCCAAACAGGCTCTGCACTGTCAGCATGGAGCCTAATTCGGGGCTTGATTTCACAAACCATGGGATCATGACCTGAGCCAAAATCAAGAAGTTGGACGCTCAACCAACAAAACCACCCATGCCACCCAAATATTTTGTTTTTATAAAAAATTTTTCTCCTAAATGAAATGAAGTCTACTCTGCATTTTTAAAAAGATAATCCTTGAATACCTATAGTCTTATAAGCATGTAAAATGATAAGAAAAGCAGTTTTTCTTTCTTATTCCTGATTAATATATATTTTTAACAGCTTTATTGAGGTATGACTGATACTTAAGAAACTGTATATATTTAAAATATACAATCTGATGTTATGGCATTTGTATACACTGATGAAATAATCACTATAATCAAGATAGTGAACATATCCATTACTCCCAAAAGTTTCCTCACACTTTTTCATAATCCCTCTTTCCCACCCCATCTAATTTTACCCTTCCTCCGATAACTGGATCTTTTTTCCACCATTGATCAGTTTGCATTTCCTAACATTTTATGTAAATATGTTTATTTATACAATGTCAACTTTCATTTATTAGGCTTTTTTCATTCCAAATTATTTTCAGATCCAAAGTGATTGTTCCATTTTACATTCCCACTTACAATGTATGAGCATTCCATTTTTCCCATGTCCTAACCAGTACTTGGTACTGTCAGTTTATTTAATGTTAGCCATTTTAGTAGGAATATAGTGATATCGCATTGTGGTTTTAATTTGCATTTCTCCAGTGACTGATGATAATTGAGTATTTTCCTTGTGTTTGTTTGCCATTTGTATAGCTTCTTTGGTGAAATGTCTGTTCAAATTTTTCACTCATTTAAAAAATTAGATTCCTTGTTTTCTTATTCCTGAGTTTTGAGAGTTCTTTTTATAGTCTGGATACCAGACCTTTATCAGAGGTAGACTTTGCAAAGATTTTCTCCCAGTATGTAGCTTGTCTTTTCATGCCCTTAAACTTGTCTTCTCAAGAGTGGAAGTTTTAAAATTTCAATATAGTTTCATTTATAAATTTGTTTTTTATGATCATGCTTTTGGTCAGATCTAAGAATTCTTTGTGTAATTCATGGTGCTATGATATGAATGTTTGTATTCCCCCTAAAGTCATATGTTGAAACCTAATCTTCAATGTGATGGCTTTCGGAGGTGAGGCCTTTGAGAGGTATTAGTTTCTGAGAGTAGAGCCCTCATTAATGGAGTTAATGCCCTTATAAGAAAAGACTTAAGAGCGCTTGCTTCCTTTCTCTGTACTCTGCTGTGTGAAGATATACATAAGAGGGCAGCTGACTGGTAGCCAGAAAGAATGTCTCCCCGGAACCTGAACACACTGGTACACTGATCTCAGATTTCCCAGCCTCCAGAACTATGAGAAATAAATTTTTGTTGTTTAAGCCACCTGGTCTATGGTGATTTGTTATAGCATTCTGAACTAAGACACAGGGGCACAAAGGTTTTCTTCTATGTTTTCATCTAAAGCATTGTTAGATTTTGCATTTAGGTCTACAGTACATTTTGCATTAATTTTTTGTGTGTGATGTGATGTATGGAACAAAATTCACTTTTTGAGTACAGGTATCAGTTGTTTCAAAACCATCCTTTCTTTCTTTTTGTTTTTAATGTTTTTTCAGTTTTGAGAGCAGAGCATGAGTGGGACAGGGGCACAGGAAGGGAGACACAGAATCCTAAGCAGGCTCCAGGCTCTGAGCTGTCAGCACAGAGCCTGATGCCGGACTCAAACTTCCAAATCGTGAGACCATGACTTGAGCTGAAGTTGGCCGCTTAACCGCTTAACCGACTGAGCCACCCAGGCGCCCCAACACCCATCCTTTTCTTCACTGCATTGTTTTTGCATATTTAAAAAAAGTCAGTTGTCTGTGTATGTGTGGGTCTATTTTTTGATTACTGTAGGTTTTAATAAATTTGAAATCAGGTAGTGTTCTCTAGTTTTGTTCTTTTGCTTGTTTTGGCTATTGTAAGTCTTTTGCATTTCCATGTGAATTTTAGAATAAGGTATCCATTTTACAAAAAGCCTACTGAGATTTTGATTGGGATTGTGTTGAATCTCTATACTGGGGACAATTGACATCTTAACTATAATCTTTAATCTTTAATTCTATAAATCTATAAAATTTAATCTTTAATTTTCAAGCCTATAGATAAGATATATCTTTTTATTTAGGTATTCTTTAGTTTCTTTCAACATGTTTTGTAGTTTTTAGTGTACAATTTTTAACATCTTCAGTCAGATTTATTCTTAAGTATTTAACATTTTTTGATGCTGTTGTAATGGTATTTGCCTTTCCATTTCAATTTCCAGTTATTCACCATTAGTAAATAGAAGTACAGTTGATTTTTGCATTTTGATCTTGTATTCTGCAACTTCGCTAAACTCACTTGTTCTGGGAACTTTTTTTGTAGATTCTGTCAGATTTTCTACACATACCGTCATGTCATCTTCTAATAAATACAGTTTTACTTTTGCCTTTCCAATCTCGATATCTTTTATTTCTTTTTCTTGTCTGATTACACTGGACAGAATCTCTAACAGAATGTTGGATATAGAAGTGGTGAGAATGGACATCCTTTCTATCCTAATTTCCTAAGAGTTTTTATCAGGAGTAAGTAGTGTTGGATTTTTTGAGTGCTCTTTCCACATCTATTGATATGATCATATAGTTTTTCTGTTTTTAGTTTGTTAATATCATGAATTACATTGATTTTTAAATGTAAAATCAACTCTGTATTTTTGGGATAAATACTATTTCTAAGTTTGGGCTACTCTACCAACATACTATAAACTGAGTGGTTTATAAGTAATAGATACTTATTTCTCACAGTTCTGGAGACTGGGAAGTCTAAGATCAATGAGCTGGCAGATTTGGTATCTGTTGAGGGTTCATTCCTTCACTAATACCCACCCTCTCACTGTAACTTTACATGGTAGGAGGTATGAGGGAATCTCTGTAGGGTCTCTTTTGTAAAGAGCACTATTCTCATTAATGAGGGCTCAACTCTCAGGAGCTAAGCAACCTTCCAAAAGCCCCATCTTGTAATAAAACCACATTGAGCATTAAGATTCATATGAATTTTGGCAGGATACATATACTCCATATATAGCACTCTACTTTGTCATTGCATACTTTTTAAATATATTGCTGAATTAGATTTGCTAGAATTTTATTAAAATTTTTACATCTGTATTTGTTTATAGATGTCTTTTCTGGTAATATCTTTGCCTTGTTTTGGCATTACGGTAGTGTTGGCCTCATAGGATGAATTGGGAAAAATTCTTTCCTCTTCAGTTTTCTGGAAGAGTTTGTATTAAATTGGTATTATTCTTCCTTAAATGTTTGATAGAATTCAGCAATGAAGGCATCTAGGCCTAAAATTTTCTCTCTGGGAAGGTTTAAGTAGGGGTAATTAGATTATTCATTTCTTATTGAGTAAACTTTGGTAGCTGATGTCTTTCAAATAATTTGTACATTTAATCTAAATTGTTGATTTACATAGTTGCCCATAATATTCTGTATTATTCTTTTGCTAGCTGTAGCTATATTACTTCATTCATTACTGATATTTGCAATTGTGTCTTCCTTTTGTTACCTGATCAGTCTTGCCTAGAGGTTTATTAATTTGATTGTTCTCAAAGAACCAGCTTTTATTTCAGTGATTTTTCTCTTCGTTTGTTTCCTCTCTGACCTTTATTTCCTTTTTGTATGCTTACTTTGAGTTTAATTTGCTCTTCTTTTTCTAGAATTTGGGGGTATAAGCTTTACTATTTTCTGTTGATCATCCATTTTAATTAGCATTTTAATCAGTGTTTTTGTTAAGAACTACTGATAGTAGCATGCTATTGAAATCAACCACTTCATAAATTGGCAAGAATAGCTAGTATTCTCGAGTATCAATTGAAATCCAAAAGGCTGAGATGGTGACCTAAACATATCAAGATGGCTAATTAAGAAAAATCTCAAATCTTATACTCAGTACCAAAAAATCAGTTTGGAAAGTATGGGATAAGGGAGAGCAACTTTAGTGCAGTATTGGTTAAGAGTTGTTAGGATCCACAGTGCCTGGATACAAGGTATGGTTATTTGAATGTAATTTGGCTTCAGAAAATCTAATTTGATAAAAGTTTTTATTAATGTAAATTTAGTATTAAGAAAAAGGAAGATAATAATTGCACTCTTCTTTACTGAATAGACCATTTGTATTTAATTCTGAGCACCACACTGAAGGGTTTAGACACACTAGAACCCTTAGCCAGGGTAAACAGATTTATAATGGATGAACCATGCCATAATGAATCTTGGAATTGTAGGATGTTAGAGTGTTTATGGACCTTAGAAATTGCCTTATTTTTCAATTTAGAAAACCAAAGCCAGGGGCTGTTGGTTTACTCAGTGTTACCCAGATAATCAGTGACAAGTGTTGAAGATTGGATTTTCAGTTTCTGGAGATCATTTCAACATTGTTTCCACTGAACCATCTTGTCATCAAACTATAGTTCAGAAAGAAGAGGTCTTTGAAAGGTCTTGAAATCATCTATATGAGAAAAAAAAAATCAGTGATCAACAAGAAAATGTTAGTGAGATTATTTTCATCTTAAAAGATTGAGCTATCCATGTGATTCCTAGTTCCTGGAGGTAGTCAGTGAAAGACTGGACTGGACGATCCTTCATGTGGAATGTTGTCGATGGATTCATGTATCAGATAAACTGGGCTGTATCAGCTCTAGAATTCTTTCTGTCTGAGTGTGTTTCTTCTTTTGGTGGTTGTCACAATTTCCATTATGAGCATTCATGCTACTCAAATTCCCCTAATACTAAGTATTACTGCCATCAGCTTGGAATTCCCAAGAGTGACTTGTAAAAGGCACTCTTTTCAGTTCTACGGCAGAAATACCTATTCCTGTCCACATTAGGGTCATTTTCTTCTTCTTTTTTTTTTCCTGGATGTCAGGAAGGATCTTTGGCTGGTTTCCCTACTTACAGTTTTATAAGAAGAAACAGGTTTTCTCTGTTTAGAAGATGACTTCTTCTAGAGTATTTCTTCTGCCCCAGCCCTGTTTCCCAAGTTGGAGCCTGAATTTCATTGTGCCTTATATGTATTTGTGTGCTAAAATGAGTACTCTCTAATGGTAATATGTCTAGTGGCATATATGAGAAATATAAACTTAGACTCATAGATGTAAGTAGTAAGAGATTTCAGAGATTATTTGGTTCATGTTTCATAAAGAATATTCTGTGGTATGTTGAATGATTTATGAGCAAGTGTTCTGTGACCAAATAAGTTTGGGAAACAGTTTGTAAAACAAAAATAGGATTTTATACTATGGTTTATTAATATTATTATTACTGTTTTTAACTCTAGGGCATTCCCAACTTATTATTTATTATACATTGTGAATCTCAGAGCAAGCCCCCTTGCTTGAGTAATTAATGTTTATTATTTATTTATTTATCAATACAGTAATTAATGTTTCACAAATTTATTTAAGTGGAACCATTTTTTCTTTTTAAGGACTAAAGTTCTGTGAAGCACTTTGGGAAAAGCTGACTTTGTCCATTCCCCTTAATTTAGAAGATGAGGCAACAGAAACCTAGAGAGATGAACCAAATTCCCCAGGGTCACTAGTTAGTGATTGAGTAAGAAATTACAGTTCTTCTGATCAGTTTTGGACCTCTTACAAGTAAAAAGATAATATACCTTCTTTTTATATTTGACATGTTTCTCATTCAATTACTCTTTTTCCTTAACTCTTACCCACTCTTTTTCTCTGTCCCCAACTTTTTTGTTCTTTTATTTGTCCTCTTTTATTCTTTTACATGGTTAAGACATTTGACATTGTGGTTTTATGTGGCTTCTCAAATTATTTTTTTCCTCTTGGAATTAAGCTTTCATTTCTGTTGGCTGGAACCTAAATATATTATTTTTCAAAAGCAGATTCCATTGTGCAATTTTTATAAAACATCCTGAGAATTGTAGAAATCTTCAAATGGGTGAGAACAATTATTATTTTCTTTCTTCTAACTGTACAGAATGATATGATTCTAAGGTTGCTTTCATTCTGACATCTAATGTAGGCTTACTGTGGAAGTTTTGGTTGATTACTAAGGTAAGTAGGAATATGAAGAATTTGGGAGCATGGATTGTTTTGAGGAGTTAAGGTTGGACTGGAGGGTTCACTTTATTGATGTGAAGGTAGCCCTGTTTAAAGTTAGTTACCTTGGGGTGCCTAAGAGGTGCAGTCAGTTCAGTGTCCCCTGTTGATTTCGGCTCAGGTCATGATCTCACTGTTAGTGAGTTTAAGCTTCTTGTTGGGCTCTGCGCTGGCAGTGCGGAGCCTGCTTGCAGTACTCTCTCTCTCCCTCTCTCTTCGCCCTTCCCTCACTTGCTCACTCTCTCTCTCTCTCTCTCTCTGTCTGTTTCAAAAATAAGTAAGTAAACTTAAAAAAAAAGTTGGTGACCTTGGGAGGCTGTTTTTTCTCCTGGCCATTTGCAATGAGAAGGATGAAATAAAATGTACTTTGTTTTGCTAAGATATTATCACTGATGTATGTAGAAATATTTTTGGTATGAATTATTGAAACAATTTTTATTTATGGGTATTCTAAATTTCACTTGTTTAGTTTTAACTTTGTGGTGAAATACAAGTACCTGTACCCATAAGAGTTCCAACTTTGTAGGTGTGGGACACTGGATAGGTTCAAATGCCTTTTGAAAATACTTTTTAATGTAAAATTACTTACATGTAAAAATACATACATGTAAAAATACTTTTTAATGTAACTAAATGTAATTTAAATGTAATTTTAATTTTAATGTAATTAAATGTAAAATTAAATTACATGTAAAAATACTTACATGTAAAAATACTTTTTAATGTAATTAAGTCTTCGACAAGTAATTAAAGTTTGGGGTGTATTTCATAATGCTCTATAGTAGTTTCTCAGTATCTTTAGCCTGCAGGCACTGTATGACTTGGTTTGTGTAAGAATTTTCCTAACAGTATTCGGTGAATGGTGTCAAATTCATAGGATATTGTTGAATAGCGAGCCAGTGTTTGGAAGAAAACGAGTTAAAATTAGTTTGAATTGTGAGGCAGTACTGTTAGTGCTATTAATGGCTTAACAACTATTAAAGAGTAAAACACTTTGTTCCATAGGTCTGAGTAAAAACTCTGTATTGATAAAATTAAGTCAATTTGCAACTTTTTGCAGAACTTATTTTACCTTACAAATGAAGTTGCCAGTTATGATTTTATACCTCGTTTTTTTCTTTTTAAACAAGTTTTTATTTATTATTTTTGTTTTTAAATTGTTATTTAAATTCTAGTCAGTGTAATACTAGTTTCAGGTGTACAGTATAGTGATTCTTATGCCTTGTTAACACATGTTTCTGTTTATATAAAAGTAATTGTACTGTACTTTAGCTTAGTTACCTCAACCCTTCTCTTCTGTCATTTAAACTGAATGTAGTTAATATCTCAGGGATTATAGAATAGGAATTCAGATTATTTGTTTACTTGCATAAATGTTTCATAGTGGTTGTAAGATTTGGGTAAATATTCTGTGTAGCACAAATTTTCTGTAACAAATGATTTCTTTTTTGTTTTTAATTTTATTTATTTTGAGAGAGAGAGAAACAAAGAGAGAGGGAGGAGGGGCAAAGAAAGAGGTAAAGAAAATCCCAAACAGGCTGCTTGCTGTCATAGCAAAGCCTGACACAGGGCAAAATCCTAGGAACTGTGAGATCATGACCCGAGCCAAAATCAAGAGTCCGATGCTTAACCTACTGAGCCACCCAGGTGCTCCTGTTACAAGTGATTTCTTAGTAGTTTTTTCAAATTAAACCTCATTTTCTTTTAGAGCATTGATTTTATGACAGTTTTTTAGTTTCTAAGACTTTTAAACCCTCCCTTCTCAATCACCTTTACTAGCTGCTGTTGGTTGCTATAGCTTGTTTTTTAAATAGTCTTTCTCTTTCTTCTACTTTTCTTCACTTGGTAATTGAATTCTAGTTTTTTTCAGGTTTTGAGTTGCTTTGTTCCAGGGAAATTGAACCCTTCCCAGCCTCAGGGGATGAATTGCATTTGGTTTAAGCCAGAGGTTCTTAAAATGTGGACCCTAGTGGGTCTTTGAGATCTTTTCTGGGAGTATGTGATGTATAAACTACTTTCATCATTATTTGCTAAAATGTTACTAATTAAAAAGAAAATCTCATTCTATCATGAGTGCATAGTGGAATTTTTCCAGAGACTATATGATGTGAGATACTCAACAGACAAGAAAGAGAAGACAGGTATTAGAGAGATTTACAAAATTATAATAAAACACTGCCATTTTTTTCATTAAGTTTTTTACCTTTTGGAAAAGTTATCTTTAGTTAATGTTATTTTCATTTTAAGCAAATTGATAAATATATATTGTAAGCATTTCTCAAACTTCTTTCTATTATGGTAAATTGTGATACATATTATTCCTATAAACTAAGCTTTTTGAGGGTCTTTAATAATTTTTAAGAGTGTACAAGAGGTCATGAGATAAAAAGTTTTAAAATGACTGGTTTAGGACACTGTTTAGCAGTGAGCATGTGACTGCTTTGCCAAATAAAACCTGAGGTGAGGATTTCTGGAGTATGGATGTCTATGTAGATTTCCTTGCTTTTATAAGAAGAGACCCAAGAGAAGAAATAAATCCTTTCCTGCATAGACATTTGTTGTATTGATATTGTTCCTGAAACTGCTGCAGCCATCTTCTACAAGGGGAACAGCTGGCATGCTGAGGGTGGCTGAGCAAAAAGGTGGAAAGTCTGAATCTTTGATGTTGATCCAAAATTAATGAACCCTGGAATTGCCCTATTTCCAGACTTCCTGTTATGTGAGATAATAAATTTCTTTCTTGTTTAAACCATTTTTATTTAGGTCTTATGTTATTTGCAGCTAAAAAAAAACCAAAAAAACATTTTAACTGAAACACCTTCATTTTGACCTCACAAATTCATGAATGTTTTTATTTATAGTGATTGTTTTTACCTGAGACCTATTTATTTGTCTTCAAAGATAGGAATAGGGATGCTGATGTCTGGATAACAATTACTTTTGTCTTTTTGATTTTGTGCGTCTTAGTTCTGTGGTTTTAGAATGCCCTTTGTCTTGAAATGTAACTAGCAAACTCATGCTCCCAGCTAAATGTCATGTCCTTTTCTAATCTTTGTCTTCACATGAAACTTTTATGTATGGTTTTCTTACAGTACTGATCCTATCATCATCATCATCATAATTGTTATTTTTAAAGATTTTTAAAACTTGTCATTTGCAAATATTTTTCCCATTCAGTAGATTGCCTATTCATTTTGTTTATGATTTTCTTTGCTGTGCAAAAGTTTTTTTTTATTTTAGTATAGTCCCAGTGGTTTATTTTTGCGTTTGTTTCCTTTGCCTGAGAAGACCTATCCATAAATTTGTTGTTAAGGTTCATGTCTAAGAGATTACTTCCTGTTTTCTGTTCGTTTTATGGTTTCTGGTTCATATTTAGGTCTTTAATCCATTTTAGGTTTATTTTTGTGTATGGAGACAGAAAGTGGTCCAGTTTTATTCTTTTGCATGTAGCCCAGCACCATTTATTAAAGAGACTGTCTTTGCCCTATTCTGTATTCTTGCCCCCTTTGTCTTAGATTGATTGATCATATAAATGTGGCTTTAATTCTAGGCTATCTTGTTCTGTTGATCTATGTGTCTTTTTATGTACCAATACTATACTATTTTAATTACTGTACCTTTGTAGTGTATCTTGTAATCTGGGATTGTGATACCTCTAGCTTTGTTCTTCTTTCTCAAGATTAATTTGGCTATTTGGGACCTTTTTTGATTCCATACAAATTTTTAGGATTATACTGTTTCTGTGAAAAATGCTGCTGGTATTTTGATAGGGATTGCATTGAATCTGTAGATTGCTTTGGGTACTATGGACATTTTAACAATATTGATACTTCCAGTCCACGAACATGGAATATCTATTTGTGCTGTCTTCAGTTTCTTTCATCAGTGTTTATGGTTTTCAGAATACAGATCTTTCACCTCTTTGGTTAAGTTTATTCCTAAGAATTTTTGTGTCTATGTGTAATTATAAATGAGATTGTTTTCTTAATTTCTGGTTCTGCTGCTTTGTTGTTAGTGTATAGAAACACAACAGATTTCTGTGTATTCATTTTGTATCTTGCAACTTGGCTGAATTCATTTATTAGTTCTAGTAGTTTTTTGGTGGAGTCTTTAGGGCTTTCTGTATACAATATCACATCATCTGCAAATAGTGACAGTTTTACTTCTTCCTTACCTATTTGGGTGTCTTTTATTTCTTTTTGTTGTCTTACTGCTTTGGCTAGGACTTCCAATAAAAGTGGTGGGAATGGATATCCTTGTCTTGTTCCTGACCTTAAAGAAAAAGCTGCCCATTGAGTATGTTGTTAGCTGTAGGTTTTTCACATAAGACCTTTATTATGTTGAGGTATGTTCCTTTTAAATGCACTTTATTGAGAGTTTTTATCCTGAATTGATTTTGAATTTTGTTAAATGCTTTTTTGCATCTGTTGCGACGATCACGTTTTTTATCCTTCATTTTGTTAATGTGATGTATCATGCTGATTGATTTACAGAGATGGAATCACCTTTGCATCCCTGGAATAAATCCCGCTTGATTATGGTGAATGATTCTTTTCCTATATTACTGAATTTGGTTTATTAATATTTTGTTGAGGGTTTTAACATTTGTGTTCATTAGGGATATTGACCTGGAGTTTTCTTTTTTTGTAGTGTCTTCATCTAATTTTGGTATCAGGGTAAGGCTGGCCTTGTATAATGAATTTGGGGCTTTTCTTCCTCTTCTCTTTCTTGGAATAGTTTGAGGAGAATAAGTATTAACTTTTCTTTAAATGTTTGGTAAATTCATCTGTGAAGCCATCTGGTCCTGGACTTCTGTTTGTTTAAAGTTTTGTGATTACTGATTGAATTTCATTGTCAAGTAATTAGTTTATATAGATTTTTTATTTCTTCCTGATTCAGTTTTGGAAGATTGTATATTTCTGGGAATTTATCCATTTTTGCTAGGTTGTCTAATATAATTAATTTTTTTACTTGAAATTTTTTATTAATCATCTATGAATTTAAAGTTAGGGCTTTATTTTATTCAACTTTATATTGCTTCATTATGTGGCTTCCAATGCACAGTAGATATAGATCATTATAGAAAATATTTCATCTTGTGGCTACCCAAGAAAAGCCTGGTAAACCACAGCTTGATCTGCCTCAGAAGCCCATCAGGGTGCCCTACACCAGCTTCCTGGCTGGAAGGACTGTGGCTCAAAGGGAACCAGAGGCCTGGCCTTGCAGGTGTGAGAGCTTGATGGGGGAAGTCTTAATATCAAACTTCAAAACAATTTCATCAAAACAGGTTATTCAAAACAAGTTCAAATCACAATTTGGTGCAAAACCACTTTCAAAACACTAGTTTGCAATAACAAGTTAGTACACAAGGGGAGACCAAATTAAATGGGTGGATTAAAAATGCATTTTGGAAGTAAACAAGACTGTTGGTGGGTTTTTTCTTGACTGTTGGACCAGAAATCAAGCATCATACACATCAAGTGAATGCTCCAGGTAGCTACCAGAGGGTTTTGATATCAAAATTGCAAGATTGCAAAGATCAAGATTGCACAGATCACATACATGTTGAGTTTTTACTACAAATGGATTTTAAAGATGAAAATTCATTTCCGTTTTGGATTTTGGATGGCCCTCAAGCATATGAAGGGAAGCTCAATACCACAGAGGTCTATGGAGCTGCTCCCTCATAGAAATGAAGCTAATCTCTGCCTGCCTGCCTGCCTGCCTGCCTGCCTGCCTGCCTTCCTTCCTTCCTTCCTTCCTCTCCTTCCCTCTCTCTGTTTTTCTCCCTTTTTCTTTCTTTTCTTTCTTTCCCTTTCTTTCTTTCTTTCTTTCTTTCTTTCTTTCTTTCTTTCTTTCTTTCTTTCTTTCCCTTTCAAGTTGGTTTACTTATTTTGAGAGAGAGAGAGAGATAGAGTACACGTGGGCAGAGAGAAAGAGGAAGAGAGAGAGAATCCCAAGCAGGCTCTGCACCATCAGTGCAGAGCCCGACATGGGACTTGAACCCACAAATTGAGATCATGACCTGAGCCAAAATCAAGAGTCAGGTGCTTAACTGACTGAGACACCCCGGCACCCCTCTGACTTTATCCACTCTTGTTTGTATACCCTTTTCCCTGTTTTCACAAAGCTTTGTACTCTGTGTTATATTCTGTCTTGTAAATGAACCTGAAGCTTCTTCACACTGAGTTGCAAATGACCTGAATGTAATTTAGATTTTAACACAAAACTCAGAGTTTAAAAAAAAAGTCATGGAATTGTAACAGTGACATTTCAGATTTTATCTAAGAGTTAATTATCTTCTCCAGATCATACATCAATTTGCATATATAAAGTACAGTTTGATCATCTATAAGGCCAAGGTCAGAATTTGGTCTTCTGTTCCTCTATACCCTTTTCTCTATTACATACTTTGATTTGCTTGCTAATTAGGGAGGCCTTTATGACCAGTTACTATGGGCATTTCCCATATTGCTCCCAGACTGTAGAATCAGGAAAGATAATTAACCATGCAGCTCTGGAGCCAGGCTTCATACAGTCTTCTAGTCAGTGAGTTCAGCAGGTGGCCAGTCAACAGTTAGTTATTAAACACCTTTTAATGAGCTAGGTGCTGAACTGGTGCATTCCTGCTTCTGATAATAGTTATGAAGCAGGAGAGGACTGAAAAGGAAAGAAGGAATTTTGGTTTTTGCTGAACATGTCTTGCCATAATCCATAAAGTGGCCATTTTGTTTTGTTTTGTTTTGTTTTGTTTTGTTTTAGCTGAGTTGACACTATGGACAACTCTAGACAGGGCTAACCTTGCTGAAATTAATAGATCTATTTCCAGCCTCTAATAGTGACCAGTTAGTATATGCAGTTGTCTAACACCTGAATGTTTGAAATCATCACATGAGACTGGAAAATCTTTTCTTTGTTTCAGCAACTAGAAAGATTTGTGTAATGTGCATAGCTGTACAATAGTGATAACTCAGAATTCTATCAGAGAACTCACAAGCTTGTCTAATTACCATGCTGTAGCTCATCAAAAGATGCTTTAAGATTAATGCAAGAGACAGTAATACATAATGCATCTTACAGGGCTGAGGGCTAGAAAGAATATGGGGATAGTGACCCTTTAAAGACTTTTAAAAAAATTTTAGAGAGTGAGCACGTGATTGGGGATGAAGGGCAGAGGGGGAGAGAGAGAATCTTAAGCAAGCTCCACACTCAATGCAGAGCCCAATGCAGGGCCTGATCTATGGCCCTGGGATGGAGCCTGATGCAGGGCTCGATCCCATGACCCTAGGTCATGACCTGAACCAAAATCAAGACTCAGATGCTCAACTGACTGAGCCATCAAGGTGCCCCAACCTTTTAAAGACTTTGAATGTCTAAAATATCTTTAGTTCACCACTCTCAAGTTTGATTGGTTTGATTAGGCATTAAATTCTTTTTTGGAAATTATTTACACGTTAGAATTCTGCTGCTAGAAGTCAGATGTTTTCTTTCCTATTCCAGTGAATATGAATTTTCTCTTAGTTTGTCAGTCTCACTCTGCCCCTCTCTCATCGTCATCAGTTTTCTAGCTCTGGTGTTACGAAAATTGATAATGTATCTCAATGTATTTTCCCCCATTTTTAAATTGAGGTATAGTTGGCACACAATGTTGTATTAGTTTCAGGTGTACTAAGTAGTGATTCAGGAACTCTGTACATTATGCTATGTACACTCCAAGTATAGCTACCATGTGTCACCATACAATGCTGTTGCAGTACCAAAAAAAAAAAAAACGACATGTTTGAATAAAATTGTAGGGTACTGTTGGGCAGCTGGCTTGGTTACATCTCACTGAACCAATTAGGTTAATCCTTAAAAATGGAGAGGGAGATGTGAGTGGTTAGCCAGTGGTAGACCAACATGATAGAGGAAGATGTAGGGAGATCTGGGCAGATGTGAGCACACATAATTTTATAAACATAATCAAAATTCTGAAAGAGGATAAAATGGCATGGAGAAAATTTGTGGACTGGTAGATGAGAGAATAGTAGGAGGGAGGCACTAAGTGAAATGAGCAGTATTAACAGTTTTGTTTAAGCAATAGGAATAAAGAGAATGAGTCAGTTTTGGGAAAAGTCAAATAAATTTGGCTTTGTTTATCATGTATATAACTGATAGTTCTTTATTTGTTAAATTTTAAAATAGTTTAGGGATCTTGGGTGGCTTAGTTGGTGGAACATGCGACTCTTGATCTCCAAGTTGTGAGTTCAAGCCCCACATTGGGTATAGAGCTTACCTGAAAAAAAAAAATAGTTGAAAGTTAAACAATCTCATTTTTAAAATGTTTATTTTTCTCCTCTGATAGATTGGGTCTGGCAGCAGTGGAACTTAAATTTCATTATGTCTCCTTTGCTTTAAGGATTTAATAAATTTATCAATTGGTTAATTTCGTTGATCAGCAAAGCCCCTGATGGATATAGAAGGCCTTTCATTCAGAGGCTAGTATTACACTTGACCTCCCAAAGTTTTTGTTAAGAGTAGAATCAGATTCTGTTTAGCCTCAGAAGCTCGGAATGTCTTTAAAAAGAGATGTGAGGGGCCGCCTGGGTAGCTCAGTCAGGTAAGCGTCCGACTTCGGCTCAGGTCATGATCTCATGGTTCATGAGTTCGAGCCCCGCATCGACAGCCCAGAGCCTGGAGCCTGCTTCGGATTCTGTGTCTCCCTCTCTCTGCCCCTCCCGAGCTCACACTCTGTCTGTCTGTCTCTCTCACAAAGATAAATAAATATTTAAAAAATAAATAAATAAAAAGATGTGAGACAATAAGGTGCAAAAGACGAAATTTATAAGGAGACTTACCTGTTATTAGGTAATGAGGTTGCTCCACAAATAAGGTAAGGATGCAAAGGAGAACACTACAGTTCTAATTTATTGTTAGAGTTACTTCTATGGTCATTAATCCTATTTTTAGATCTGTTATATACCTCCTGAATATCACACTGAAGAAGTAATTCTTCTCTTTTTTTAAAGTTTATTTTTGAGAAAGAGTGTGTGATTGGGGGAGATGCAGAGAGAAGGGGGACAGAGGCTCCAAAGTGGCCTCTGTACTGACAGTAGCAAGCCCAATGTAGGGCTTGACTTCACAAACCCTGAGAGCATGACCTGAGCTGAAGTCTGACACTCAACTGACTGAGCTACCCAGGCGCTTCAAGAAGTAATTCTTTTCAATAAAGTCTCAGAAATAAGTATGGAGACACTGGTGGAATCAGTAGCTGTAGGTGTTTGTTGATCCTCTATCATATTGAGAAAGTTACCTTTTCTGTTCCTATTTTACTGAGAGATTTTATGAACAATGGATGTTGGTGTTTGTCAAATGCTTTTTCTGCCTCTATTGAGATAACTGTATATTTTTTCTTCTTTATTTTGTTACTATGGTAAATTACATTGACTCATTTTTGAATGTCAAACCTAACCTCGTATTCCTGGGATAAATCCCACTTGGTCATGACACTATTATTATTATTATTATTATTATTAATTATTTTATATATTCCTGATTAGAGTTGCTAAAATTTAGTGAAGGATTTTTGTGTCTTTGTTCATGAGGTATATTGGTCAGCAGTTTTCCTTTTTTGGAATGTAATGATGGTCTCATAGAATGGGTTGAGACTTATGTTCTTTGATTTGATAAAAAGCGCTATAGTTTTATGAGAAGATTTTTCTTTTTTTTTCTTTTTTTTTTTTTTTACTAGAAGTTTAATATACTTCATGAGTAAGGTTTGGTAGTTTTTGTCTTTCAAGGAATTTGAACATTACCTCTAAAATTGTCAGGTTTATTTGCAAAAGGCATTTGTGATACTCCCTTCTTATTTTTTGATGATTCCAAGATCTGTAACATTTGTCTTTCATTTCAGTTTTGGAAAATTGTATATTATCTTTTTTTCTGATCAGTATGAATGAAAGTCAATTTTATTGATCTCTTCAAAGCACTATTTTGGTTTCCTTTCTTTATTGTTTGCCTTGATTTGTGTTTTATTGATTTCTGCTTTTTAAAATTATTATTTTTTATTTCCTTTTCCCTCTTTGGGTTAACTTACTATTTTTTTCATTTTTTTTAATTTTTCATTTTTAATGTTTATTTATTTTTGAGAGAGATAGACAGAGTGTAAGCCGGGGAGGGGCAGAGAGAGAGGGAGACACAGAATCCAAAGCAGGCTCCAGGCTCTGAGCTGTCAGCACAGTGACATGGGGTTTGAGCTCACAAACTGAGAGATCATGACCTGAGCTGAAGTCAGATGCTTAACCCACTGAGCCACCCAGGTGCCCCCCCCTTTTATTTTTTTATTTTTTTGTTTGTTTCTTTTCTTCATTTCTTAAAGTGCAAGCATTTGTCACTGTTAAAAACCTTATTGCTTTATTTGGCTCCCAGCTGCAGTTCTTTGCACAGGCAAAGTCCAGAGTCTTGGCTTCATGCCACAGCATCAAATAAGCCAGTGTGCAAGGCTCAGCAGCTACAGAAGGTCAATTCACCTCTCTAAGGTTCTTCTCTCTCTGGAATTGGGTCTTTTACCTCTCGTGTATGTTCTTTCAGCAGCTACTTGCTACTTTAAAACAGATCACTTAGGTATTTTATTCAGTATTCCAGTTGTTGAATGTGTGTGCTATTTGGCTTCTAGTTACTCCCTCTTTCCTGGAACTGGACCTTATTTAAATGTATTATTTTTGAGTGTTCAGTAATTTGCTCATCTTCTAGGAGTGCATATTGGTTCACAAAAGCAAGTCATGCTAAACTCACCTAATTTTCTTTTAAAGTTGGTTTTCCTAGTTGATTAGGAGAATGACATAGGCAGAAAATTTCAGGAAGACAGTTTTTTAACTTGTCATGCCACGCAAATGGACAGGAGGAAAAATGTGAGATGGATGGTAATATAGTTAGGGGGATTTGTGGCTGATTAAACAACTTCTAACAGAGTATTGACAGATTTGTGCCAGCTGAAAGGGAAAGTTTTAGTTTATTATTTTTAGTAATTATTTTAATGAAGACAAGGCACGGTTTAAGTTTTTTTCATGAAGCAATTAAAAAAATTTGTCTCTTTTGACAGAAGACACGTTAAAAAAAAGATCTTGATGAGTTAAAAAAAATTTTTTTTATGGGGGTGTGTCATTCAGAACCACCTGGAGATTGTTAAAAATATACAAATGCTTGGATTCCAGTCTGTACACTCTACATCAGAATCTTTGGGGTAGGAAGGGCTGAAAAATGTATTTTCAAAACAGGATTCTAAAGATTGTGATGGAAACTTCCAGTTAAGAGTGATGAGTTGTAATTAGTGGTGTGCTGGAGCTGCCTCATGTGGCCTTATGATAAATGTCTGCATCTTTTCCCAGTCCCTTGTTTGGTGTTAGTTAGTAGCTTGAAATTGACCGTGATGGGTGTATTTATATTATAGATATTGGTAAAAGCTACAAAATCAGCCTGCCACATTAGAGAACATTTATCAGCACACCACTGTTAGATATATTAGGATGGGATAAATGATAACTTTAAAAAACCTGTAGAATGGGAGAATGATAACATGATTATAGTTAATATAAAAAATATCTAGGGATTTACCTGTTTCTTTGGTCTGAGCCAGTAGTAAGATACAGCTTTCAAAAAAGGTTAATGCTCTGTATTAAGTTGTATAGAACAAGAAAGGTGATAATACTGTGTGAAGCACTAATCAGATCATCTTTTTCTGGAGTAATGTGAATGGTTATAGGTACCATGTTCTTAAAAGGATATTGAATTTTTCTTCATAGCTCTGATAATGAAGAAGAATAAGAATTTTATATGACTACATAAGGTAAAAATTTGGTAGGTAGGTATGGAGCAGCAAATTTTGCTTGTTAGAACTTTCAAATAATCAAAATTGCCCTAAAATCTATTTCACAAATTCAAACAAATAAATCTGAGATCTAATTGGCTTCATTAAATGATTTATGAATTGGGCGGTACTCCATCTACTCCATATAGCAAGTAGAGAGTCATTCTAAGGAGTTGTATAAAATGGAAGATTTTTAAAGATGGAGGGTGGGGGGTGAAGAAAGTGATTAGCAAAAGAAAATAATTGTTTCAGGGGAGACTAGAGTAAAAGCAGTATCTTATTCAGATTACCTCATTTTTCTTTGGGGGACAGAGAGTATCCAGGTAACATTGATGAGGATCCATTGGCACTGATGGAAAGAATAATTTCCTGACTGACCTTTTAAGTCCTCTTATCTAGGGAGGTTGAAACTGCAATTAGATGGAGTATTAAGCCCTGGTTTGGGAACTTCTAAGTGACAACACCTTGGGCTTGTGGTTTTCCCCTCCCTCCCTCCCTCCCTCCCTCCCTCCCTCCCTCCCTCCCTCCCTTCCTTCCTTCCTTCCTTCCTTCCTTCCTTCCTTCCTTCCTTCCTTCCTTCCTTCCTTCCTTCTGAGAGAGAGAGTGAGTGTGTGCATGCACAAGTGGGAGAAGCAGAGAGAGAAAGGGAGAGAGAATCCCAAGCAGACTTTGCACTATCACTGGGGAGCCAGATGCAGGGCTCAATCCCAGGAACCCTGAGATCATGATCCGAGCCAAAATCAAGAGTTGGATGCTTAACCAACTGAGCCACCCAGGGCCCCCCTGGTTTTCTTTGTTTAACAAGTTAAATTGATTGAGATATAGTAAATACTGGAATTGGTTGTCAGATGGTTACTACACAGGGATATTGGAGGGAAATTTTGTATTTGATAGGAAGCTGGACTAGATCAGTGATTCCTAACCCTGGTTGTACATTAGAATCATCTGGGGGAACATTCAAAACAAAAACAAAAGCATTTCAATGTACAGGATGAATCCTAAACTGACTAAATCAGAATCTTGGAACTTGGGCATCTGTATATTTTAAAGCCCTTTGACTTACTATAGTGTACAGCTAAGTGTGAGAATCACTGGATTATATAAATTATAATATATTTTCCAAATTAATTTAATAAACATAATCCTGATCACAGTAACACTGTGTTTTCCTGGAACAGATTTTGAATAATCTGCATTTGTAAAATACTTAGAAAACCTGGCATATATAGCTACCAAGGAAATGCATAGACATTGCTTTATTGAATCTAAGAACAGAGGTTCTAATTCTGGAAACCCAAATTAAACATTTGTATGATAATTTCATAATAATTAGCAGTATAGTAATTGATTTAAAGTCCCAATATGTTTAAATCAAAATGCATTTAAAAATTTTTAAACAATAAAAAAATTACAAATATATTTATAGTTTTATTTTTTGTGGTTAAAATGTGATGATGATATTGGCAAAGTGTTAATAATTGTTGAAGCTGAACATTGGACATATTGGGGCTTATTCTTCTGTCTACTTTCTGTTTCATTAATTTTGAAATTTCAATAAATTGTTTAAAAAAAAACCCAGCTTATGTTAGTCTTTTAACACATTGAAAAGCAATGTGTTGCTGGTGTGTCCTGAAAACATAATGAATTAGAATGTAATATTTTCCTCTTTTGAAATTGGTTCTTTATTTTAGTGGCTTTAGTCTTTTTAGGAAAAAAGAAATTATTGGTAAATTATATTGGATGCTTGGAGCAGAGACCCTTGGAAGCTCATGAAACTCTACAAAATTCTGTCAATGAGGATATTAGTATCTGAAGTAAGAGTGTAGATCATATTTTCTAATACTGTGCAGAGTGAGACATTTTCCCCTATGGCCAGAAAGACCCCTGGTGTTCAGAGCTGTGCCGTTAATACTAATATATCATTAATAATCATTGTGCTGGGGCGCCTGGGTGGCTCAGTCGGTTGAGCGACCGACTTCGGCTCAGGTCATGATCTCACGGTTTGTGAGTTTGAGCCCCCCCCCCCCCGTCAGGCTCTGTGCTGACAGCTCAGAGCCTGGAGCCTGCTTCAGATTCTGTGTCTCCCTCTCTCTCTGCCCCTGCCCCACTCATGCTCTCTCTCTGTCTCAGAAATAAATAAACATTAAAAAAAAATTTTTTTTTAAATCATTGTGCTAATTCCTGGTTCTTCATGTATTATTCAACTGTAGGGATCATGCCTTTAAGTAATGAGTTGATGATACAATCTTTGTTCCCCTGGGTAGAGGTGGTGTGAGGGGAAGCTTCCTTCCCTTCTGTCTTCCCTGAGTTCCTTTCTTTCTTCCTTCCTGCTCTCCTTTCTCCTTTTCTCTTGTGTGCCCACTGCCTGTCTGTCTCTCTTAGTCTTTTCTCCTTTCACTTGTGCCTTCCTGGTCCTGATAGCCATGTCCTTCTTGCCTTTTTCTCACCAACAGTTTCTCCTTGTGTCTCTGATTCACTCTTTCCCCTTTTATCTCTCTCTGCCTTTCTTCTTCTTCTTATTTTAGGGAGAGAGCATATGTGTGTGTATGCATGAGTCGAGTGGGGAGGGGCAGAGAGAGAGAATCTTAAGCAGGCTTCATGCTTAGTGCAGAGCCCTACATGGGGCTTGATCCCATGACCCTGGAATCATGATCTGAGCTGAAATCAAGAGTTGGCCATTCAACTGACTGAGCCACCCAGGCTCTCTCCCTGTCTTTCCAATGGTGTCTCACCCTTGTCTGACCCTCTCTCCTTGTATTTGTTCATCTGTTTCTGTGTGTCTCTCTCTCCCTACTTCACTGTGTCTCTGTTCCTGACCACCAGTCAACCTGTTTCTCCCCCTTTGCCTTTTGTTTTTTTTTTCTCTCTCCCTGTCTGTCCATTTGTCTCCTTCATTTTGTCTCTCCTTCTTTGTCTTTCTGTCTCTCCTTGACCATCTGTCTCTGTTTCTTCCTGTCTTTGTCTTTTTCTTGTTCTCTAGGTAATATTCTGTTAAAAACTCTCTCTGCCACTCACTCTTCCTCTCTCATACCTTCTGTCTGTACCCTACTCCCTTTTCTCTCCCTTACTAATTGTCTGTTGTGTGTTCAGTCTCTGTTAGTAACCTTTTACTCATTCTTTCACAGAGTTATTGCTGATATCTACTGTACTTGAGATGTCCAAACTGTGCACAAGAGATGTTCGGGAGTGCCATAGGAAACTAACAGGATTTACATTACATTTTTGAGGGAAATGTATCTGTCAGAAAGTGCTTAAACCACCAGTTATAGTTACTTCACAATTTTACTACATTCCTTTTGATGTTATATATTTGTGAAGGTGGATTTTCAGTGGTTTTGAGGTAACATACAAGTACTGTATGAGAATCACTGAAATCAGGAATTGCCCATGGTGGTGTCCAGTGTGATTTCAGTGATTTTAGAATTTACATGGTGCTCAAGAGGACCTAAATACTTAAGTTATTTGGATCTATTTAATAAATGGAAGTATTAGGTATTTCTTCTGGCCTGGAGTCACCATGAAAAAACTACTGGGACAAATTGTGGTGTGATTCAGGTAGATTCTGAAACTGTGTCCCCAAGTGTATACAAACTGAGGTATATTATGTGACCCATGGTAATGTTAGGGGTGAGATGGAGTCTGTATTGTGTGAATGAAGGTCTTGGTCTTTGGATTCTCCACCACAACATTTTTGTGGGGATCTGTGCTCAAATAAAGATAAACCAGAAGGAAAGTAGCAAGTACAAAGCAGTTTATTACAGCCAAAGTACACTCTTAAGGTGGTAGAGCAGGCAGGTTTCTCAAGGTCAAAGTGGCCCCTAGGTTGTTTTCGAATTGGATGTTATTGGGTCTCTCTGGTCTAGGAGGAGCTGTGGAGTACAGTAGGGTGGTCTCTAATGGAGGCTGCTTCCAATCGTTTGGGCAGCTTCTCCCACAGGTTGGGAGGGGGAAATTTTGAGTACAAAGTTTGTACTGGAACTATCATGGCAGCCTTTCTCAATGTGGGAGTCTGGGGGTGTGGGGTGGGCTGTATCCCATAAAGCAAATGCACTGTAATGACTCTAGTGGTTACCCTGTGGCAAAGGTAGGATAGGAGAGTGTATGTTCTATACCTGTGGCTCTTGATCTGTCAGACCCAAAGTCTTAGAAGCCATAAGGTCAGGATGTTGAGCTCCTGGGCTAGCTTTTTATATCATAGTCCTTGCCTGTAGCTCATGTCTCTATCATTCCCCTTCAAGGACTTGGGACTCTGCCTCGGGGCATTCCTTCCACTGCTCTTGTCTAGCTTCTACCTAACAGTTATAATGGGAACTTGGTAAAAGCATAAATTCCTTGTGTGAGGAACACTTCAAGTTAGAGGTGAGTATAATTTCTGAATATAGTTCCTTCCTGAGTAGGAAAAATTCATTTCTTCTGTATGTCTTTCCTTTACTACTCACTTAGAACACTTCATTTCTTTTTCTTTTTTTTTTTTTTTATGTTTATTATTTGAGAGAGAGAGACAGAGAGCAAGCAGGGGAGGGGCAGAGAGAGAGGGAGACACAGAATCAGAAGCAGGCTCCAGGCTCTGAGCTGTCAGCACAGAGCCTGATGTGGGGCTTGAACCCACAGACTGCGAGATCATGACCTGAGCTGAAGTCGGCCGCCCAACTGACTAAGCCACCAAGGCGCCCCAGAACACTTCATTTCTGACTCTTCTTCTGGTTACCAAATGTGTAATTTTTCTTCCTCCACCAAGCAATTCTCTGTGACACCATCTGGGTGTCCCATAATTTCATTCAATTTTGACACTACTACCTGGAGTTAGTGTTAGATCCCACAAGTTAAGCGCTTAGGCCCCACTTCAGATGCCAGTCACAAGTCCCAGGTTGTCACCTGCACTTCTGACTGACTGGCTATAAATCAAGTTTCCCATGACCTGTTTCTTGGGTTCAGTAATTTGCTAGAATGGCTTACAGAACTGAAGGAAATGCTCACTTAATGTTTATTGGTTTATTATAAAAGAATATGATAAAGGATATAGATCACCATCCAGATGAAAGATACACACAGGACAAAGTATGTGGGAAGGGCTATAGAGCTTCCATGCCCTCTCCAGGCACATTACTCTCCCAGCAACCTGGAAGCTCCCTGAACCTTGTACCTTGGGATTTTTATGGAAGCCTCATTACATAGGTGTGATCAGTCATTAACTCAATTTCTGACCCCTCTCTTCTTCCTGGAGGATCGGGGATACAGCCGAAAATTCCAAGCTTCTAGTCATGGCTTGGTCTTTCTGGTGACCAGCCCCCTTCTAGGAGCCCACTAAACATTTTCTCACTAGAACAAAAGATGCTCCTATCACCCAGGAGACTCCATGGGATTTAGGAGCTCTGTATCAGGAACCAGGGTCAAAGACCAAACAATTGAACAAAAGATCTTCCTAGCGTTTTTATTACTTAGGAGATTACAAGGGTTTTAGGAGCTCAGAATTTTGTGCTAGGAATTGGGGACAGGGACTGAAATATGTATTTTTTCTATTATTTCACAGTTCCCTAAATGTATCCTTTAAAATTTTTTCTATTGACTTAGAACTTTATTATTTTACTTTTATTTTATTTTATTTTATTTTATTTTATTTTATTTTATTTTATTTTATTTTATTTATATTTTAGAGAGAGAGAGGGAGAGAGAGTGTGAGCAGGGGAGAGGGGCAGAGGGAGAGAGAAAATCTCAGGCAGGCTCTACACTCAGCACAGAGCCTGATCCCACAACCCCAAGACCATGAGCCTAAATCAAGAGTTGGATGTTCAACCAACTGAGCCAGCCAGATACCCCTTAGAGTAGAACTTTAATAATTCTATGACCTTAAACACTCTTGGTTCTTACAGTATATCTTTTTTGGGTTGTATATGTGATTTATTACATTCTATGTCCACAGATTTACAGCCACTTTTCCCCGGTAAATGTCCTGGTATATAAACCATCAGGTGTAGGTCTCCTTGGATTAGCTCTAATCAGACCCAAATTTAGGAATGCCGAGTGCCTGGGTAAATATGGAATACGTATGTTGTAATACCTTCTATCTTCTTGATTATATTGTTAGACTCATTCTTCAGGTGACTCTACCAACTTACATAATTTCCTTTTATGGCTGTCAGCCTGAGCATATCTGTATTGTATTTATAACAGATTTTTTAGTTTTATACCTGAAATGTTTGTATAAGGATAAAAGGTTTCTAGTGGAAATCTACTCTGTCAAGTTTTGTTTAGTTTTTGTAAATTCACATCAATAATCATTTGTTTGGCTTTGCAATGGCTTTATGTGTCTAATTAACTATATAATTTTTATATAATTTGTGCTTTTATAATGGCAGATAGTTAATATTTGCATTTTTCTAGAGACTGATAAATATTACACTTTTTAACACTGAAGATTATAAAATGCATTCTTGAATTATTAACTCAAATGCAAATTATTGCTTTTTATCACATCCTCAGCAGAACTTTAGAACCTTTAACTTCATCTTTTGCCCTCCACTTTTTATATATTGTTGCACATTTTAGTACTACATATATTACGTGTATTTTAAATTCTGCAAATAATTACAAATATTTTTACAGTTAATAGTCATTAACCCCACATTTATTTACTCCATATTTGCCCTTTCTGGTATTCTTCATCCTTATCTGCATTTCTGTTTTTCCATTTGAGATCATTTTCCTTTCCCTTTTTTTAAATGTTTTTTTTTATTTTGAGAGAGAGAGAGAGAGAGAATGTGTGAGTATGAACAGGGAAGGGGCAGAGAGGGAGAGAGAGTCTGAGTCAGGCTCTGCACTGTCAGCACAGAGCCTTACGTGGGGTTTTGTCCCACATACTGTGAGATCATGACCTGTGTCAAAATCAAGAGTCGATGCTTAACTGAGTGAGTCACTGGCACCCCTGATTTTCTTTTTTGTAAAAGACTGCCTTTAGTATTTCTTTTACTGAAGATCTATCTGCTGGCAGAGAATTCTGCCACAGTTTGTTTGTCAAAAAACTTCATTTCACCATTCTTTTTCAAGGATTTTTTTCCCTGGGAATACACTGCCAGGTTGACAGTTTTTCTTTCAGCACTTAAAAGATTCCATTCCATTGCTTTCTGGCTTCAGTATTTTCTAATGGAAAGGCAGCTGCCTGTCTTACTGTTGCTTTTTGAAGTAATATATTTTGAAGGTAATATTAGCCTCTTTTCCTATGGATGCTTTTAAGTTTTTCCCCCCTCTGTTGTTGATTTCCAGCAGTTTTACTGGAATGAGCTTAGGTGTGGTTTTCTTTGTGTTTATTCAGCTTGAAGTTTGCTGAACTTATTGAATCTGTGGATTTTTTTGTTGTTGGTTTGTGAAGCGTCCTCAGCCACTATCTGTTCAAATATTGTTTCTCCCCATTCTCTCCATCTCCAGTCTCTGAAGCAGAGACTCTAACTACATGTGTACATGTATACTAGCCCTTCTGCATCCCTCACACATCTCTAGCACTTTTTTCTGTATTTCCATTTTCTCTTAACATGTTTTGATGCTTTCTATTGAATTATCTTCCAGTATACTTATCTTAGCTTCTGCCTTATCTAATCTGCTATTAAATCCACCTTCTGAATGCTTAATTTCATTTTCATTACTGTATTTTTCAGTTGTATAATATCGATTTCATTTGTTTCTGTATTTTTTCTCATGATTTTTTTATCTTTTCATCTATTATATCCATTTCTTCCAATATTTTCTTAAAATATTAGTCATAGATATTTTTCAAGTCCTTTTTTTTTTTTTAAATCCAATAATCTGAATGATCTGTGAGTCTCCTCTATTGCCTGGCTTTTTTCCTCTTGGTTACCATGTTTTCTTGCCTATTTTCATTGTATGTAGAACACTATATTAAAAAAGCTCAGAGACTTCAGCTGATGTCTTCCTTGACTAGAGATGATTTCCTCTTTTCTCTCTTAGGCTGATAGGTCAGTGGCTGAATATTTCAATCCAGTCAGAGATTGAGCTTGGTTGGGGCTTCAATACAGTTTTAGTAGTTTCATTAAAACTCTTGTTGTCCTTGCTCCTAAATCCTGGCTTTTAGGTGGTTTGATTGAGAGCCTGGCAGATCTCTGTCACTTCAGTGCTGAAATGCTACAGGAAATCAGTTCTGTTTTTCAGTGGTTCTCAGCCCATTTTCCAGCCTCTTGCCCTATGTACCTTCAAAACCTGGCAAATGTCTTGAGAAGGAAGCATACTGATCAGTTGTGTACTTGAGGCAGGGCCCCTTTCTGCCAGGTTTTTGTGTATGCTCAAGTTTGTGAGCCCATACAACCACTAAAAGCTAGTGGGTTCTGTTCCCCACCCCACCTTCAGAGATTCTCTATCTAGGCCAAGCCCAGTCCATAGCCCATGCCCTGAATCAGAAATTGACTCGGTCTGGAAACAAAAAAGCAACTGGTGATGGATGATTAACTCTACTCTGAATAGTCCTCCTCTGTCTCGAAGTCTTTGTGGCTTCCATAGTGCTCTGATACTTCTATAAATAAGATTTTAAAATTTATCCAGCCTTTTTTAGTTGTTGCAGTATGTTTGCATTGACTGACTTCATTCTTCTCAAAAGTAGAAGTCTGTAAGCATTTTTTTTTAAATTAAAAGGATGCTGTAATAACCATTAAAAAATAAGTTTCTTTCCTGTATATAATTTAGATGAGCCATTTCTTCTCACAAGGAATACTTTTTGACCTTCCTCCGACAATATCAGTCACTTTTATTCCTCCAGCTATAGAATACATTTTGAAGGAAATTTCCTTTGTTTACTGATAGCAGAGGTAACGTAGGCAGAAAAAGCAACAGAAGCAACATAAGACATTTTACAAAAGAGCTGTTGGACAGATCTGATGAGAGAAGACAAGTAAGAGGGAGTTGAAGATTGTGGTCACTATAAAGTAAATATTTTTGAAGTCAAAATACTCTACAGGATCAAAAGTTCCTAGTAAGGCACATAGTATCTATCCTTTAGATGTTTATATTTTAATTGGGAGATATAAGATTAGGACCGTGTACATTTTAAGTGCCATTTAAGAAAAGGATATGCAACAAGGAAGTTTATTGTTAGAGAAGGTGATAGGGAGAAACAATAAACTCGTCTGACTAAAAGGTTAGAAAATTGTATTTTTTAATACTAGTACTTTCTTAATAGTTAAACCATTTTATTAATCTTTAATGTTTTTCAGCAATATTGATTGAGTACCTGTACTGTGCAAGAGGATAAAGTTGTAAACAAGATAGATACAGACCCTGTGATTGTAGAGTTTATAGTCTAATAATATAGAGAAGCATCATGCAAGTTCTCAACCTTGTTTTTAACAAGTAATCTGAAGAAGTGCAGGGTTCTTTGTGAGTTTATAGTAGGAGATTTGATGAGCTGGGGGTGGATAATTTGAGAGGGTTTCCTTGAGGAAGTGATCTTTGAATTGAGGTATGTAGAGGAATTAACTGGGCAAGGGGTATAATTGAGGAACTTTTTTTATACATTGTAGGACTGGGTTCAGAGATATATCCCAGTTGTGAGTATACCTGAGAATGCAGTCTAGCTTCCTCCCACAAAAGTCTCTGCTATGAAATATAATAAAAGAATCAATTTACATTATTCTTACACACTACAAAAATGTGTACATTTCTTATGTAGAGTATATTACATTATCAGTGTAGTAGGCAGTCTTGTGAGACATAGAAATTATGACTTTTTTAAGGTGTTCAGGAAATTCCTTAGTAGCTGGAAAAACAATGTGAAAATTTGACTTTAGCAATTTATTCATTTATCGGATACATAATGTATATCACAAATTTGATACGATCTATTACAAAAATTAAAATTTATTGCGATCTACACAAAATGACTTTAATATATACAGCTGTCAGTTGATTAGCCATCAAAATAAGCATAGATTTCACTGGAGTTTTAAAAATTTATTTTGGTTTTAGCTCTACCTTGTAGAAACTTTCCTTAATATGTTTAGATAATTAAATTTACTTACATTTTTTGTTTCCTTTGGAATAGCAAGTAAAGCAGTTATGAACTTTTCCCATGATTTTCTACAGAAATCATAAAGTAAATATTTAGAAATCAAGATTAACCTGTTCAGTCAGCATTCTAGTGTAAATTCTGTTTACTTTTTTTTTTTTTTTTTTGGTGCAAAAAGGTGATTTTATTAAAGCATGGGGACAGGACCCACGGGCAGGAAGAGCTGCACTGGGGTCCTGACGGGTAACTCATTATATACCCTCAGGTTGGGAGGGGATCAGGGATAGAGTAAGTCTCTAAGGAATTTTGGAGGCAAAGTTTCCAGGACCTTGAGGGGCTAGCTGTTTAATAAAACCTCAGTCATGAGACCCTTCAGATGCAAAGGGGGCGGGGAGCATAAGCTTGGAGCATGATTGCCAGCACATATCCTGGGACAGTTGGGATAAAGGAAGTAGATTTATAGGATCCTCAAGGGTGGGACAAGGTTAAGCCAGGGTTCTCTTTTGCCTCTAGCAAAGTGTCATTCTTGAGGCAGCTGAGCTCCTAGAGGGAGGTCACTCTGCTGGTCCATCAGTCACAAGGCCTTGTCAATGGGCTATAGGCAGTAAGGGAATTTAATTTTTCATTTGCCTTAGTTTCCCATATTACCATGGCAAGCACCTAAACCCCTTTCCTTTGTTCTTGGGTAGCCAGGAGTGTCCAGGGAATATCACACAGATCCCACCTTGGGGCAGGGGGTGGGGTGCTTTTGCCCCTCAGCCTGCCTCAAGCTTCCTCATCATATCCCCTCTGAACAATTTTGACCCTTAAATCTTTAAGGTTGTTGAAGGTAGAAAGTGTCATCTTTTGTAGCTTCTTCCTGCTGAGTAGGGGCGTAGAGCTGTCTCTACCTATATGGGTCAATATTTGTCAGTCAGGGAAGGTATGGAGGAGTTACGACAAGTAGAGGCAGCTGAATCCAACAGTGGACAGTAAGGTGGTATCTCTGTGGGTTAAGGATTTTGTGTCGTCAAGAAGTCATTGTAGTGATGGAATCTCAGCACCAAGCAAAAAGACATGGGAGAAAACAGCAAAACCTATTGATTAATAACCAGTCACTAAGGGAAAGAGAGCAATTGTTTAAAGCGCTAATTTGAGTATTCATGTCAGTTAGAAATCCAGAAATATTTTTGTGGTAATCTGGATACACAGCATTTGTATACACAGCTTTTTGCTAGAGCACATTACAAACCCAGTGTCCACCAGTGCTGCCAGTGAGATTTTTAGATGTCAGGCTTGAAGCATCCTCAGATGGGACTGGGAACGGGCAGCAGGAATCAGATTGGTCTTTTTGGTTTGTAACTCAAATATCTGTGATGATCCTTTTGAATGGCTCATTGTGAGAAGGAATTGTTAGTAGAAATTGGGAAAGGAGAATGAAAAAGAAAGTTTGCAGCCATCATAAGAGAAGTTTGAGGTCTTCCACAGATTCACAGGAATAAGAAGGCACATTAGTTTGCTCGCTGATTTCCTGTAAAGGGGGTACGGGTTTTATTTAGATACAGGAGTGCATGAAGAGTGCCTCTCTAACTTTATTGCAGTGGGAGTAATATGACCCAGTAGGGGCCTTTTCATTTTGGAGTTAGTCCCCTGCTGTAAAGTACTTTTAATCCTTTAAATAAACCAGGTCTTTTGGGTTTATATAGGGTGTGTTTCTAGTAAGTGTCAGATCAGATTTAGGAAGGATATGATGTACATATTTAGAGATTTATGAATTAACCCGACCTCAAGTGAATAATAAAGTACTATAGTCTTTATCTATTGAAAGGTCTACAGTGAAAAAGTCTTTGCATATAATTGTTGGAGAAATCTATCCCATTTTCCAGTTGTTTAAATAATATACCCATGGGGTCCTGTTACTATCCCCATAAAATGACAAGCAAGAAGATTGTCCATACCTATGCTATTGTGACAGTTTTTCTGAGGTTTACCTCAAGTTGTCTAATTTAGGCAAACATTTAAAGACAACTACAATTTAACATCCATAAATGTGCATTATTGCAACATAGTTTTTCTCTCTAAAGACCCTCATTTCCAGAGATAGCCGAATCAAGATTAATTTGCATGTAAAACAAATCTAGTTTTAACAAACTTGGCCTAATTCTTTACGTAAGTTCAGCAAGAATAGTGATTGATCATATAGATCTTTTTAAAAATTTGCTTTGCTGGAACTTTTTGTAAGAAATTAGGTTGAACTTTTAGTAGCCTCTCCAGGCCAGAAGCCAAGCCAAGTACTTCCCGTCACACATGCTGGAATTGGGCAAATTCCTCTTCCCAAGATCCTCCAAGTAGTACATTTAATAAATATTTTCTCTTTTAATATTTCTGTTAATGTACAGCAGAAAAAAAAAACAATACAAGCACATCATGATTTCACCAAGAGTTGTGTATTTTTTTTTCTTTACAGGTATGTTCCAGACATTATTAATAGCTTTAATCTGGCTTATCCTCTTTTGACATAATAAAGCTAAAATTATGACACAGAAATAAGAATTTTATGATTATTGTATTTCCTTAGCTAAGCATATGAGACACTTTAAAAGACTTAATATATTGATATGAAATAACACAAACAAGAAAAATATTACCCTTTGTTTTCAAATGCTTGTTTATAATTATTACCCCTTTTGAAACAGGAGGGATATTATATGTAAGAAGGAAAAAAATGGTGGACTTCTGTAATTCTTACAGAGTTTTAACTCTTTTTCATATTAAGTATTTTGCTAAGACACATTGCAATTTTACTAAGAATTGGACAGACTTTTTTATTCCCCTAGCTCAGTGACTGCAACACTTTCCTCATGGTGCGATGTATATCAGTGACATACCAGAAATTGTTTCTTAGATTTCTTTAATTCTTTACTAATGTGACTTAGTTATCATTTTTTCCTCTTTGAGTTACACACAGTGTTCATATATGGACTACAGAGAACAGCTTAACGCTGTATCAGAAATGAATGTATCAACATAAGAAAGCTGCTTCTTACGTTGTAGTTAGCCAAAGGATGGTAGGACTTAAAAAGTTTCCTAAGTACATTCTGGATTTCTTCACCAACACTAATGTCATGATTTTCATTAAAATCTTTAACTGTACTAAGTCTAACAACTAGTATGTGATAGATTAGGGAGGGAAAAGTTTTTGGGGGATGAGGCCCATTTTGAGACATGGTCTACATATTTCACAGAGGTTTACAGTTTCCTCTAGCAGTGGGGGATCATCTGTTCTTGATTTCTTTACCTTTAGAAAGGCACATTTTTGTTAGCAACATTTTATCTTGGCGATAGAAGTTATAACGCCAGGAAGCCAATAAAATGAGGGCTGTCAGAAGACTAGGGGAAACATTTTTTTTTTCTTTTAAATTAAAGACTTGGTACATTGAATAGAAAGTAACACTGGTCAAAATAATTTGGTCTTTACGTGAGATCCTCTGTTAGGAAATCTTAACTGGTGTCCTTGCTGATACTTAAAATCTTAAATTGTATTTTAACTTTTTAACTCCATGTGCTTTGTACACCTAAAATTATTTTCTCTTTGAGGGAAGATTTTTTTTTTATACCAAGAAATCAAATGATTTTGATTATTTGAATAAGGATACACAGTTTAAATTGTTCCTGCTTCATTTTTTCTGTTGTCTATAGCAAATGGTTTGTGTGTATGTATGTGTGCACAATGTACTTTTCAAAACAGTGGTTCTCAGGTGACTATTAAAAAAGTTTTGACTCTTGCTTTATTTTGGATCAGGGTAGTATGATGGGGATATGATGACACAGGTATTGTGGCTTAAAAATTAACACTTGTTCCATACTAAATGGAAGAAACCTATTCTGGCCACAATATTAGTTGTTTTTCTCCCTTTTTTTTTGAAAAACTTACTTTTCATAGATATTAGAAATAAAGAGCCCTTGTGAAGAGTTCAGGTGTAGTGTAACTCTATTTCCAAATGAATAAAATAATGTAAGTGTTCTAATACTACGTAAGAAATCATTTTCAAATACATTTTAGGTGTCAGACTGTATCATCTACTTCATTATACTGTATAGTCTATTGTAATAGTTTAATATAGTATAGGAATGTTGATTGATGAATGAAAAAGTCTATTAATACTCTAAGACTGCACTTAGAACAATGTATAGTTAAATCTCTGGGAAATTGCAAAAAACCCAATTTCTTTAATTTTCTGAACATTATTGGCTATATTAGTATTAGTAGTGCCAGTTTTGTAAGAGATCAATGCAAGTTTCTGTGGCTTAACTTAATGAAGGTTTAATTCTCATTCACACAAAATCCAATGTGGATATGCCTGATCAGGCTATTCTCCTAGATAAGTTTCTTCTAAAAAGGGATTTAAGGATTCAGGCTTCTTCTATCATGTATTTCTGTCATGTTCAACCTGTGACCTCTAAGGTCACCACAGAAACGGAAGGAGTGTAGGATATTGTGTGGGAGATTTTAATTGCCCAGACCTAGAAGTGGAATATTATCACTCCCATCTGCATTCTGTTGGCCACAACTCTGTTATGTGGCCCCACCTAATTGCACAGGAACTGGAAAGTATTGTTTATTTGTGTGCCAAGCAGAAGAGGAGTTACAATTATATTGGTAAGCACTAACATTCTTTTCCACACTGATATTTACTAAACTTGTTTATTTGTCAGAGTTGTGGTATTCAGTAAGCATTTATTGCATGCTGTCTTATATGGAATATAGCTTTCTTTAAATGGAGATATGAAAAAATTAAAGAACCTCACATTTTTTTGAATATTAAAATATACAGTGAATGAAAAATGCAGTTTTGAAAGGTACAAAATAATACAGTTCAGATGTAATATATGTTAGCAGATTAAAAATTGTTATAATGAATTGAATGCAGTCAGGGAAAAGTGTGTTAATACCTGTTTTAAACTGATTTTAAGGGTGATATTAATTGAAAGAGGAGAGCATAGAATTTTCCATTGAAGAAGGATGAAATCTAATGGGAAGTTAGCAGATAGACTTGCAAGAACAGGGATTATATAAGAGAATCTGAAAGATAAGATTGGAAGGTAGGTTAGGGTTCTGTCTAGTGGATCAAATGTTTGAATTTGATATTTAATAAATATTGATTTGTTTATTTCTTGGAGATTAGAGCCAAAATGTGATTTATGAAAAATAAGTGGTTCTGACAGAAGAAAAGAGAGCAGAGAATGCTAGGAGATAGCATTTTAAATATGATTATAATGTTTATTAGATTATCTTTCAAGAAATATTACGAGGAAAACAAACTTAGTTATCTAAACCAAACCAAAGCATAGTGTCTTAGAGAATAAATTTCATTGATGAGGAATGACAAATATAATCATATAATGATATAGGATAGAACTGCTGAAGACTTTCAACTTGCATTGTGGAAACTTTTATTTTCTTTTTTATTTGAGAGAGAGTGAGAAAGAGAGAGAGTGAGTGTGTGTGTGAGCAGGGGAAAGGAGCAGAGGGAGAGAGAGAATCTCAAGCAGGCTCCACGCTCTACATTCACCCCAGCATGGAGCTTGGTCCCATGACCCTGGGATCATGACCCAAGCCAAAAATCAAGCATTGGACACTCAACTGATTGAGTCACTTAGGCGCCCTAAAACTTTTTCTTTTTTTTTTTTTTTTGGTAGAGGTATAACATAAAAGACTGGAGGAAATAAGTTATGGTAATTATCTATCATCCAATAAGAGAAATTTGAAAACTGTTAGCATAAAGTAACATTTATAAATTGAGAGAGCAATTTGAGGTACAATTTTGTGTGTAGGACATGAAAATGAATATTATAATTTAACATTATTAGACCACTGATTTTCAGAATGAACTCCCTTGAACCAATAGCATCAGTATCACCTAGGCTTGGACCTTACCTCACACCTACTGAATTCAAGGGATGGATCTGGACATCTGTGTTCTTAACAAACTCTTCAAGGGATTCTGACACATGCTAAAGTTTGAAAAAACACAGACTTAGAATGTTATAGTCTTTTTTTGTACCAGCCAGTAAATAAAATTCTATATGTGTTCTTCTATTCAGGAGTTATGCCCTTAGAATGTCGTAATCAGTTACACTCTCCATATCAGAATGTTTAAAAGGTAGAATTGATCAGAGAGTAAAATCAGAGCATGTGGTTGTTAGATGTCATTAGAATTTACAGGGTGATTCTGTATTTTGTACTGACGCAGGAGGAAATCCAGGTTATAAGATTTCAGCATTTAGATAAATTTATCTTCCTATTTTTTCTTTTTGATACCATTTGTTGACATTTAGCCAGAGTGTTGAATTTGACAGACTGAGGGTAGACTTAGTTAGTTGTTAGTAATTGGTTTGGAATACCACTTGACATAGTATCAAAGTAGGTCTTTGAGAGAGGGGAGGAAAGAAGTTCTGCCTAGCTTGGGTTTCAGCAGGGACTGAAAGTATCATTTTGCCACTGGTTATGTGGGTCATAGTTTGAAAGTCATTGTCCCAATATAGGTAAAATATGTCCTAAGACACAGTAGTGGGTTTAGATTTTTTTTTATATACAATGAGCATTTAAACAAATGTTTGAAGGAGAGAGTTAGACTTAAATTGTTACTTTATTTTATATATTCAGTTATACATTTTAATTTTATTTAGAACTCTCATTTTCAGAATGGACTAAATGAAACTAGAAATTAGTTGACGGGCGCCTGGGTGGCTCAGTCGGTTAAGTGTGTGACTTTGGCTCAGGTCATGATCTTGCAATTCGTGGGTTCAAACCCCGTATTGGGCTCTGTGCTGACAGCTCAGAGCCTGGAGCCTGGTTTGGATTCTGTGTCTCCCTCTCTCTCTCTGCCCTTCCCCCACTCATGCTCTCCCTCTCTCTAAAAAATAAATAAAACATTAAAAAAAAATCTTTAAAAAGAAATTAGTTGACAAATTGGCCTATGGAATAAAATGATCTGATGTGTAATGTAACTTGTGTAATTTTATTTTGTTTTTAACTGATAAGTTAATTTGTGATTAGTAACCTGTGATTTGACTGTTCTTTTGAAAAATACTACCTAAGAAAGTAAAATGTTTGACCATTAGAACAGTGGTCCCAAAATAGAGTTCAGACTGTTTTTCAACCTGACACAGTTGTTTCTCTTGCTTTGCTCTCCTCCTGAAACGATGTTTCCATTTTGGGGATGCTAAGAGCTATGATTATTTATAGACTAGTGTGTTTTGGACAGGTGGTGTGTTTACACAGGTCAGTGGAATTATCAAATATCCCCCAAGACCTCTACATTTCGATTTATCATCACTCTTTGTATTTAAAATTACAAAATACTTGTGTTGGGTAGATGGAGAACATTCTCTTTAATTTTATATTTTAATGCAGCAGATGTCCTCTATTTTTTAGGGTTTTTCCCACAGTTTTGGAATGATAGAGTTACTGGTAAGCTCTATAGCTTTGTCACTGAAAAATTTTAGAGTTTTTTGTATCTTAAAGACCATGCAATTTATACGTATCTCCCCCTTTTTTGTTTCTGCTTTATATTTGACAGGAGATTTTAGGGAGTCAGATTCTGTAAGAGCCTAAAGCATTCATAAGTTATTGAAGCTATTTATATTATATAATTCCAAAATTATAGTAAAGTCATAGAGTAACTGTTGGCAATACTACATAACAAAAACTTCACAAGTTAAAACAACTGAAGTTTAGCATGTGCACATATTTTTAGCTCTAAAACCATTGCTTTATTAATTCTGTAAGTAACCGGAGAGTAAATACGCTAACTATTGTACTAGGGCCAATTTGCCACAAAAGGCACCAAATTCTTTCAGTCAACCTGTATGTGATAGTTGTCTTCTCTAGTATGAGTTCACAAAAGGAACTGCTTTTACTTCCTTGTAGTAGGCTGGAACTACTTTCATTTTATTCCTTTTTAAGAGCCCCTGCCTCTTAAGAACCTACTCCTCCCATCTGCTTAGAGATTAAATGATATAATATAGTCCTTTTCAGAAAGATGTTAAGTAAAATGATCTCCTTCTTTTTTCCTCTTACCTGTCTTCAATTCCTCTGGAATCTCCTCTTTGTTCTATATTCATTAAGCCTTGGCCGTCTAATGTCATCTTCAGTTTTCTATATTACACTGAATTAACAACTTCTCATAAGATCATCCTGATACTTTATCAACTAGGAGTAGTAGTTAGCTTGCCTTGAGACATTTGGCTATTTCATGATCTTATATCACGTGGTTAAAAACCTCTTTCTATCTGGATATTGTGTGTGACTGTTTGTATTCATCAGTCTTTTCTGTTCTAACAGTTCTGATTTTACTCTTCCTTGTACAAACAAAGATGGAAAGAAGAAAAGTGGGTTCTGTCCTGAATACATTAACACATAGTTTAATAAAAAACCAGGATCATGTGCCAAATCCTGGAGGTGAGACGTGGTCAAAAAAATAAGCCATGATCCATAGGAGGAGGAAGAAGATTCTTAACTAATTCAGTGAGATAAATGTTACAAGGAAAAAGAGAACCAAGTGCTGTGAGAGTAAGAAGGTGACATTTGGCCTTGAGGAAGTTTGGGAAGAGATGAGTGAATATCTAGGAGAGTGGGCATTTTAGCAGGATCTTGAAGCAGGGCTAATTTATCCTCTAGGCACTGTGAGCACAGTACCTAGGGCCCACAGTTCTCTTAGGAGCCTGCAGAAAAGTTTCAATTTTAATTTATTTTAAAATCAAAAGAAGAATGAATATAGGAATAATGAATATGTAATAATGAACCCAACCCGGATTATATTCATCTTTATACTAATGCAGATATAAAATGTAATTTTCAATATTTTTAAAAATAGAGGTAGTGGCTTACCAAGGTGAAAGTACCTGGGACTTGCAAAAACCATAATGCAGCATACTTTGAAGGGAAAAGTAAGCGTTTGTGGGTGCTAGGGACTGGGATTGGCAAAATTTTGAGTAAGAAGCTTATAATTAAATCACAGATTCACTTTAAAGAGCTTAAATAAATGTGGTTTCTTTTACACATGCTGCTGCTGCTAGTTGAAGTATTATGATAACGAGACAAATAAACAGTACTTATCTAAACTGAATACCACTTGATTTGCTAAACCCCAAATAAAGACTAAATAGTGAATGAAATAATCATTATGTTGAGAGGCAGTATCTACTTTAATATTCCTTAGTTATTATCAACTTAATATCAACTTTTCAAAAAAATGATAAGATGTATACTTCACTGATAACAGAATTCACTGGTAACAGAAATGTCGCTAAAATGTGGTGGTGTGAAAATTACATCTTTGATTCTTAGAAGTGCTGTAATTTTTTGGTTTTGCAAATCCATTGCCATACAGGTCATATTTCAACATAAAATAAATCTCCATGGTGAGATAAGGATTGACCATTTCAGACCTTGATTTTATTCACCATTATAAAATGTAACCTATAGGTGTAGGTTAGTTATAATTACTCCTATTTTATAGATGAGAGAAACAGTCAAAGAAAGATTTGGGGTATTTTTTCCATGGTCAGACATTTAATAAGAAAGTGGTAGGGCCAGGATCTCAAGTTGGGTAATCTTGATTCCAGTACACTTCCAAGTTGTCAAATTCAGTTTCGGGTAAATTAAATCCAAGGTCTTTGGGGACAGGTAATGGGCAGATGTTCAGCATGGTGTATAAGTCTAGATCTCAATATAGGCCAGAGATAAAGATTTTGATGTTTTCCTCATATAGGTGGTAGATTTTAGTAGGAAGAACCAATCCTGAAGATTAGTATTTTGGAAACCAAGATGAGAGATATGGTATCAAGAAATATGAATGGTCAGAATTGTGAAATGCAGCAGAGGATTCTTAGAAGATATGGACTGAAAAGGGTCTGTCTTAGCAACAATAAGGATGTCATTGGTGAATTGCAAAAAGAAGTATTTAATCAGGGGTGCCTGAGTGGCTCAATGGGTTAAGCATCAACTCTTAATGTCAGTTCAGGTCATGATCTTATGGTTCAAGATTTTGACTCCTGCTTTGGGCTCTGTACTAACAGTGCAGAGTCTGCTTGGGATTCTCTCTCCCTCTCCTTCTCCACCCTCCCCTGTTCTTGCTCTCTCAAAATAAATAAATAAATAAACAAAAAATTATTTAATCAGCAGTGCCCCTCTCTGTTAGAAGGGAAGTTGAAGCACAAAGAAGGTAAACCTTAGAATGTGACCTTTACTGGAAACTTGTAACTTTTATTTATTTGGTTTTTGTAGATGTTACTAGTTAAGGATCTTGAGATCCTTGTTGGTAATGAGCCAGTGAGGAATAACAGAGATGCAATTTAGGTCCCTTGATTACTCATAAGGGAGATTTGATCTCAATATGTTTTTAGTGTGACTTTATTGAATAATGTCTGTTGAATTGCAAAAACCCACTTGAATTCAGAAATACATATTGTCAGACAGAATGTATCTGTTCTGTATTTAATAGTCCAAGTCTGTTTGAAAAGTGATCAAATAGTGTCTTTTTAAATAATTTGAAACAGATTTGGGTATTACATTGTGGCTCTCTAGACATTTAACTTGTTTAAACTTAAGAAAAATTGATTTCCAATTAATACCAGATTTCATAAGAAAGAAAATATTAGCTAAATAATTAATTTTTTTGAAATGGTATGTATTGCAAACAAAAACAGGCAGCATCTGTTAATTCAGTTGGGTAGACAAGATTGAGCTTGGGCCTTTAAATTTTTAAATATTGTTCAGAATTTTTATTTCAAACATCTTTTAGGTATATTTCGTGCTAATACTATGTCTAACCAAAGCTTGAAGTCTTTGATTTATCTATAGTTATTAAATATTTTATTGACTGATCAAGTGGTGAGAGCTGGTCAGCTGACATTCTCTTCACTTGAACTCCCTCTTAATGATTACCTTCATCTACAATATAATGATATTAATTACATTAATTTATATTAGTTATCTTAACTGTTAATAACTCTGAGGCATTGCAGTTTTAAAAATTGATTTATAAATAAGGTAGTAAAGAATAAATTATGGTCAGAATAGTTTAATTTTAATTTTAATTTTTTTTTTTTTAATTTTAGGGAGAGAGAGCCCAAGTTAGGGAGAGGGGCAGGAGAGAAAGAATGCTAAGTAGGCTCAGCATAGAGCGTAATGCGAGGCTTGATCCCACGACCCTGGGATCATGATTTGAACCAAAATCAAGAACTGGATGCTCAACTGACTGAGGCACCCCTGGGGTTCAGAATAGTTTTAGTGTATGTTCCATTGTATTCTTATTAGGTGAAATTTTGTAATTCACACTATTGTAAGATGTTTCAGAGGATTTTGAAGGTCTTCTAGTTTCACCTCCCATCCCTTGCATGAATCCCTTTTGCATTATGACTGAGATGGTCATGCAGTCTTCACACTTCCAGGGATAGATCATTACCTCTCAAGATATACAGGAACCAGTCAGTCATGTGTGCCTACCATATACTAGACATAGCAATGAACAAAATAGATACTTGCCCTATCCTCATAGAGTCTATAACTCAACAGTGAGTTTGAATAAGTAATTAAAAGTATGTAAGCATTGTGAAGAAGAAATACAGAGTGCTATAGACTAATATGACAAGGGAATTTAACAAAATCTGAGAGGATCAGAGAATGTTGTCTAAGGTATTAAAGTTTTAACGCTAACATTTGGAGGATAAATGAGCTAGGATAAAGGTGGGAAGTTTTTCAAGTCGAGGGAAGAACCTTTATCAGGATCTAGAGTTGAGAGCATGGCACATTCAAGGAACCTGAAGTAACTATAGTGACAGGGCATTCTCCTCACCTCTGCAAGAACCTAGCATGTCTCTTATGTATTGAGGACTAAAGAAACATATTTTTATTTTAAGGATTTTCAGATTTGGAAAGTCAGCATTAGCAATAGTGAAGTACTTCCCTTAAGTGACTATAAGAATCAGACATTAACGAAATAAGAACAGGATGTTAAGAAAACCTCTCACAAATAACTGGGGTCCAGGGGGAGTGGAGACTGAAAGGAGATATGAGATATTATACAAGTAAGGGCAACCGGTTGTAAACATGGGTGTTATCACTAATACACTTACAGGCTGGTAAGACTGGAGGAAATTCAGCTTATAACCTAAAATGGCATTTTATAAAACAAATGATTTGTTAAAAATTATATTCTTCCTTTTTGTTTCATGTCTCTCCTTGCTGGGAAATGGCCTCTTGCAATCATGATAATATAAATTGATACTGTTATTTGATTGTTGACATTTTAAATTTTATTTTTTAAGTTAACATACAGTAAGGATGGGGCACCTGGGTGGCTCAGTCAGTTAAGCATCTGACTTCGGCTCAGGTCATGATCTCCTAGTTCGTGGGTTCAAGCCCTACCTCAGGCTCTGTGATGACAGCTGGGAGCCTGGAGCCTGCTTCAGATTCTGTGTCTCCCTCTCTCTCTGTCCCTTCCCCTCCCTGTTTGTGCTCTCCTTCCCTCTTTCAAAAATAAGTAAACATTAAAACATACAGTAAGGTTTACTTTTGGGGGTGTATAGTTCTATGAATTTTAACATATGTATCAATCTGTGTAGTCACCACCACAATCAGGGTACAGTGTAGTTCTGTCACCCCAGAATCCTTGAGCTGTCTCTTTGCAGTCCCACTCTCTTCCTACACATAACCCCTGTTTCCCATCTCTATAGTTTTGTTTTTTTGTCTTTTTCCCATCTATATAGTTTATTCTACATAAATAGAATAATATGTATGTAACTTTTTGATACTGGCTTCTTTCATACAGTGTAAGTCCTGTGAGATTCATGCAAGTTGTTACTTTAACAATAACTCATTCCTTTTATTATAGGTTTTTGAGTGAATATGAGTTGTTTATTTCTCTAGATACTCAGGAGTGGGATTGCTGGGTCATTTGTTAAGTCTGGTTTAGCTTTGTAAGAAACTGCCCAACTGTTTTCCAGAGCGGCTCTTTTGTATTTCCGTTGGCAACATAGGAGTTCCGTTTGTTCTGCATCCTCACCAACACTTGATATGGTATTTTTTTTTTATTTTAGCCATTCTAATATGTGTATAAATAAATGGTATCTCATTGTAGTTCTTTTTTAGAGTCTTCATTGTAATTTACAGAACACAAAATTACGCAAAGTGAACAATTTTGATGTTTTTAGGTATTCAGAGTTGTGCAAGCATCACCACAATCTTAAGTTCAGAACATTTTCATCACTGTGGTTTTTATTTTGCATTTCTCTCGTGGCTAATGGTATTGAGCATCTTTTCATTTGCCATCTCTGTTTCCTAGTCTTCTGTCCATTTTTTATTTGTGCTGTCTGTATCCTTCCTGTTGAGTGCTGAAAGTTCCTTATGTATTCTGAATATAAGTCCTTTGTTGATTATGTGCACTGCAGATACTTCTCTCAGTCTGTAGCTTGTCTTGTCATTCTTTTAACAGTGTTCTTTTGCATAGCAAAAGTTTTTAATTTTGGTGAATTCCAATTTTTCAGTTTTTTCACTTTGGTGTCATCTCTAGGAACTCTGTGCCTAACTTCTGGTCACAAAGATTTTCTCCTTTATTTTCTTCTAAAAGTTTTGCAGTTTTACATTTAGTCCTGTCATCTCATTTGAGTTAATTTTTATAGAAGGTGTGAGCTTTAGACCAGTTCATTTTCTTACATATGGATGTTCACTTGTTCTAATATAATTTGCTGGAAGACTCTACTTTCTCTTTTGAATTGTCTTTGCACCTTTGTCAAGAATCAATGGGCCATGTTTTTGAGGGTCTATTTCTGGACTCTGTCCTGTTTTATTGCGTTATGTTGCTGTTTGTCCTTTTACCAATACCGTACTATGGACAATGTCTTACAATCAGATACTGTGCTTTCTCTGACTTTATTGTTCTTCTTCAGAAATTTAATGGTTTTTCTAGTTCTTTTGCTTTTCCATATAAAGTTTAGACTCAGTTTATCTATATGTACAAAAAAATCCCCCTGGCATATTGATTTGGAAGTATGTTAAGTCTATGGATCAATTTAGGGAAAGTTGACCCCTTTACTGTTTAGTGTTCCGATCTATGACTTGTGGTAAGTCTCTCCATTTAGGTCTTTTTTTATATATTTCATCAATGGTGTATAGTTTTAAAGCTACAGATCTATGTATATTTTGTTATATTTATACTTGATTGTTTCCTTTTGGGTTTTGTTGTTGCTTATTTATTTATTTTGGGAGAGTGAGAGAATGAGCTTGAGGGGGGGGAGGGACAGAGAGAGAATCCCAAGAAGGCTCTGTGCTGTCAGCATGGAGCTTGATCTCATGAACTGTGAGATCATGACCTGAGCTGAAATCCTTCCCTACCTTAGTGTTTTAGCCTCTGCAAGTCCCTGTGCTTACCATTGTCATTGCCACCACTACCACAGAATTTCTTAGGGTCTAGGGTGTAAGAAAATGGATAAAAGAAAAAAAAGAGAGATTCTCTCCACTGAGTGTTAAGAGATCCCTTTTCTTTTCCTCGAGTCGGATTTACAGGCTGTTTGGAGCTCAGTCTGTCTGTGCTGATGGCCACTTTTGGGTTTGGGAGTGTCATTGAGTCTAGGCCAATGGTTATCAATAAGGAAAAAATTGCCAAACTGATGGCTGCTTTGCTGCTACTTCAAATTCTGGTTTTTTCTGGCAAACTGTCTGATCCTATTTACTTTTCAGAGCCTTCAAATAACTGCTGCATGCGTTCTGTTTAGGTTTTACAGATGAATTCAGTGGGAGAGACAGATGGCATATGCTTACATCTTACTCAAAACCAAAACCTTGATTGCTTGTTTTTTTTAATAGGACACTTAAAAAACTATTTTCTTCCCCTCTAAACAAACAAAAACTAGATCTTGCTAGAACCGAGCTATTCTTTAATACATTTCTTTGGGTAAGCTTCATTAACCCCTGAAAGGGGAATTTTTTTGGGAGGGGTGGTGAGGGACATGAGTACAGGAATTACTTAAAAATCTGTTGCCTTATGGGGAGCCTGGGTGGCTTAGTTGGTTGAGTGTCCAACTTCGACTCAGGTCATGATCTCATGGTTTGTGAGTTCAAGTGCCACATCAGGCTCTGTGCTGACAGCTCAGAGCCTGCAGCCTGCTTCAGATTCTGTGTCACCCTCTCTCTCTACCCCTCCCCTGCTCACACTCTGTGTTTCTCTCTCAAAAATAAATAAACATTAAAAAAATTTTTTTTAAATTTGTTGCCTTGTATATATAACATGCCCATCTTTCGAACTGACTTAAAATTACATTTATTTTATGTAGCATGATTGAAATCAGCTTCATGATTTTTATAGTTCACTTAAATTGAAATCTAATTGTATTATTTTTATGACAAGTGACCCTTTGTTCTTAATTATGAATAATCAGTACATGCTTATTTAATATTTGCAACAACTTTGTCTTCACTTACAACCTATTTAGTAGATAGATCTGATCAAGGAATCTAAATATTATATAAATACATTGCCTGAATCCAAAACTTAGAAATTGGTATACTTTTTTTTTTTTTTTTTAAGAATACTAGTAATTGTAACATTTTTGCCTCAGTGGATTATTGTAGCTGCCTATGAACAACTTTTATCTTCACTGGCTATCAGGATAAGCACTGGTTTTCAGAAAATGTTAAAAATTATCCCATAAAAAGAAAGTAAGAGCTATTGTTGAAAGCTCTTATCCATTCATTTGGTAGTGGATTGTTTCTTTTTACTTTTTAGCCCATACAGATCAACCCATTATTTAATAATGAAGTTTGTCTTTATTGTTAGAATTTTAGGGTTCTTAAGTATAGGGATTATTTATTGTTTCTTTAGCACTTACTGTCATTCAGTAGGTAATGAATAAGTTATCTTAAATTTGGATAGTGAAGTTTTTTTTAATAAGTTAATAGGGAAGGCTTTATTGCTAATTAAATATGAGACATTACAGAAATATTATTCTGACTTTGAAATCTGCAGGTCAGAAACAATGAGATAATGTGTGTATGGAGTAAACACATGTACACGGAAAAATAGAGATTTTATAGCCATTAAGAGATAAGACTGGCCAATCCCACGGTTGCTGTGGCTTTCTACTTCCCAAGGAGTACATCTCTGTTAAGATTTCTGTGGGTGGGTCCCTGGCTTTTTGACCAAAACCCTGTGTCCATGCAGCAAACTCTCCCTTATGTAAAGTGATTAGAGTGTCTGTTCTTTGAAATCAAAAGCACAACAGAAACAGGTTTCCGCTTAAACATTTGCAAAGAAAAACATCCTTATATGAATTTTAATGAGGTTTGGTATAAATTATATCTTTGATAACCTAGTATGATACAGCACAAATTTAGAGTCAGTCATATATCACCTTGAATCGGAGAGTTACTGTTTACCTACTATGTGATCCTAAACAAATCACTGCTAAGTTTTAGTTCCCTTGTTTGTGAAGCATTTACATGAGATCCAGCCAGTAGTGTACTGGAACTGGCTTGCACCCCTTCATAAGAGCCAGTTGTTAAAACTTTAGAGATCTTATGAGCTGATTGTTAAACACAGCCATCATTAAAAATTAAATGATACAAACTTTAAATTATGTTAAAAGCAAAAATAATGCTGAACCGGTCACGTCCTAATTATTTGGCTACATCGTACAATATGTCTATTATGTCCGTATGGTGAAATACCATATAATGATGTGCTGTTGCATACCTCTTCCCAACTCTGTGTTCAGTGCATTTACATTGGTACCTTGAAATCTGCATGATAGTATTTATACCACAGAAATTGGTATTATTTTATTTTTTTGATTTATTTATGAAAAATACTGATTTATTGTTTTGGTGGTTGTCTAGATGTAACAAAGTGATAGAAAAATACCAATAAAGCAGATTAAACTTAAAAGTTTGTTGGGTCTGTTGCTTGTTATTGTTAGTAACTCAGAAGTTGATGAAATATTGTAAACTACAGGCATACCTCGTTTTATTGCACTTCATTTTATTGAGCTTCACAGATACTGTGTTTTTTACAAATTGAAGCTTTGTGGTGACCCTGAATCCAGTAATTTTATTGGCACTATTTTTTTCCAGTAGCATTTGCTCACTTCATGTCTCTGTGTCACATCTTGATAATTTTTGTGATATTTTGAACTTTTTCATTATTATGTTTGAATTACTGCAATTTCATGATAAAACTTTAATGGATGAAGAGTTACTTCTCATGGATGAGCAAAGACAGTGGTTTCTTGAGATGGAATCTACTCCTGGTGAAGATGCTATGAATTTTGTTGAAATGACAAAAAAAAGGGGGGGGGGTTTAGAATATTACATAAGCATAGTTGATAAAAAACAGTGGCAAGGTTTGGGAAGATTGACTCCAATTTTGAAAGTCCTCCTGTGGGTAAAATGCATCATATGCTACAGAAGAATCATTTGTTAAAGGAAGGGTCAATTAATGCAGCAAACTTCATTGTTGTCTTCTTATTTTAAGGATTGTCTGAGCCTGGGTGGCTCAGTCGGTTAAGCATTGGACTTTGCCTCAGGTCATGATCTCAGGGTTGGTGGGTTTGAGCCCTGTGTCAGGTTCTGTGCTGACAACTCAGAGCCTGGAGCCTGCTTCTGATTCTGTGTCTCCCTCTCTCTCTCTGTCCCTCCCCCACTCACGCTCTGTCTCTCAAAAATAAACAAACATTAAAAAAAAAAGAATTGTCTGAGCTGGCTGGGAGGTGGTGGTTGGGCAGCCAGCAGGGTGTGGTGGAAGCCACTGCTTCCTGGCTGCATTCCTGGCCAATGATACCCCCAGAGAGGGCAACCTCTTGGCACTCATTGGGCACACCAACAGCCTCACCAAGCCTGCATTCCTCGCCATGGCCATCACCTCCAACCTAGGGGTGGTGGCCCCTCCAAGAAACTAGTGATCAAAAATTTCTGAGACAGACCTAAATTGCCTGATAGCTGCGCTCAGAATACCTGGCAGAAGCATCATGAGGTAGTGAAAGCCATACAGCGTGATACCTCCATCAGATGCAACCTGGAAGAGCTCTACCAGGATGTTGAAAATACCTGTTCTCGGAAAGTTTCTTCAACACTCTACAAACAGCTGCGCCAGGTCTGTGAAGATCATGTCCAAGCACAGATCCTTCAGTTTAGAGAAGCCTAGATAGTGTTTTATTTTTAAAGAAGATTAACGTGTGCTGGCAAGATCATTGCAGACAAATGATCATTATCAGAAGTATTTTCCTGTTTTTGGATTGCATTTTTGTATTTCTGAGTTCCCCACTTCCTTCTGTCTGGAATATGGGGTTGGAACTTTTTAGAAAGCAGATCATTAGTGATAAAAATGCATGTGAGTAAAAGTATTGATGGAAATTTGCTATTAATTTAATGAGAAAGGAACATTGAAGCAGTGGATTGAAATTTACTGAGAACTCAGCTGAGTATGCTCTCTGACCTTCAGGTATATTAAGATCCATTTGAAATTTTTGGCTTGGCAGAAACTAACTGTTTATATGATGCAGAAAGCCACAGATTAATGCAAGAAAGAGAGGTTCCAGAATATCTTAACCATGTCAGTAAGTGTTTAGAGGAAGAAGGAGACCAAGTAATCATGTATTTAGACCACAGCACACAGAAACCACTGATTGCTTATGTGGAGAAACCGCTATTAGGAGTACATTTAACAGCAATTCTGCAGAAAGGGCTTGACCACCTGCTTGATGAGAACAGAGTGCCTGACCTCATTCAGATGTACCAGCTGTTCAGCCACATGAAGGGCAGGCAGCAAATCCTGCCGCCGCACTGGAGCAAGTACATCCAGACTTTTGGGACAACAGTTGTCATCAGTCCCGAAAAAGACATAGACCTAGACATAGACAGGAACTGATGGATTTTAAGGATCTGATGGGCAATGTGATAGAAGTGTGTTTTCAGAGAAATGAGAAGTTCTTCAACTTGATGAAGGACTCCTTTGAAACATTTATCAATAAGAGGCCAAATAAGCCTGCAGAATTGATAGCAAAGCTTGTTGGTTCAAAATTAAGAGTGAGTGTTAAAGAAGCAATAGATGAAGAGCTGGAGAGGATTCTTAACGAGGTCATGATAATATTCAGGTTCATTCAAATGCGTTGAAGCATTTTATGAAAAAGATTCAGCAAAAAAGACTTCTTGTGGGGAAGAGTGCCTCAGTAGATGCTGAAAAATCTATGTTGTCAAAACTAAAGCATGAGTGTGATGCTGCTTTCACCAGCAAGCTAGAAGGCATATTCAAGGACATGGAGGTCTCCAAGGACCTCATGGTTCATTTCAAGCAGTATGTGCACAATAAAAATGACCCATGCTCTATAGGTCTAACAGTGAATGTACTTGTGATAGGATCCTGGGCAATACACTCATCTATGGAAGTGCATTTAACTCCAGAAATGGTTAAACTTCAGGAAATATTTAAGACATTTTATCTCGGAAAGCACAATGGTTGAAAACTTCAGTGACAAACTAAATTGGGGCGCTTTTTTTTAAAGTTTATTTATTTATTTCGAGAGAGAAAACATGAGTGAAGGAGGAGCAGAAAGAGAATCCCGAGCAGGCTCCCCATTGTCAGCACAGAACCCAATGTGGGGCTTGATCTCACAACCTGAGTCAAAACCAAGAGTCGGACGCATAACCAGCTGAGCCACCTAGACACCCCAAGTCATGCTGTTTTAAAAGCAGAGTTTAAGGAAGAAAAGGAGGGGCGCCTGGGTGGCGCAGTCGGTTGAGCGTCTGATTTCAGCCAGGTCACGATCTCGCGGTCCGTGAGTTCGAGCCCCGCGTCGGGCTCTGGGCTGATGGCTCAGAGCCTGGAGCCTGTTTCCGATTCCATGTCTCCCTCTCTCTCTGCCCCTCCCCCGTTCATGCTCTGTCTCTCTCTGTCCCAAAAATAAATAAACGTTGAAAAAAAAATTAAAAAAAATAAATAAATAAAATTAAAAAAAAAAAAAAAGGGAAGAAAAGGAGTTCCATGTGTCCCTCTTCCACATGCTGGTGGTTCTCATGTTCCATGAAGGGGATCCATTCACCCTTGAAGAAATAAAAAAATGTCCACAGGGTTAGAAGACAGTGAACTGAGAAGAGCTTTAGAGTCCTTGGCCTGTGGCAAAGCACAAGTTCTGGTTAAAAGTCCCAAAAGGAAGGAGGTGAAAGATGGGGACGCATTCATGTTCACTGGGGAGTTCAGGGTTTTTCTAATAAAGATCAACCAGATCCAGATAAAGGAGACCATTGAAGGACAAGTCAGCACCACTTGAGAGAGTGTTTCAGGACAGACAGTATCAGGGTGATGCTGCTATTGTCAGAATAATGAAGATGAGAAAGACTTTTTTAAAACATTTTTTTAATGTTTATTTATATTTGAGAGACAGAGAGAGAGAGACAGAGCACAAGTGCGGGGGAGGGGGCAGAGAGAGAAGGAGACACAGAATCCAAAGCAGGCTCCAGGCTCTGAGCTGTCCACACAGAGCCTGACACGGAGCTTGAACCCGTGAACTGCAAGATCATGACTTGAGCTGAAGTCAGATGCTCAACTGACTGAGCCAACCAGGCACCTCAAGAAAGACTCTTAGTCCTAATCTTCTGGGTTCTGAATTGTATAATCAGCTGAAATTTCCAGTAAAGCCTGGAGATAGGAAAAAGAATTGAATCTCTTACAGAGGCTGTATGGAGAGAGACAAAGACAATTCTAATCAGGACCACTACATGGCCTGATGTGTTGGCCAGCTGTTTTCTCTCAGTGAGACACTAGAATATAACTTCAGAGCAGTGAAGCACTTCTGTGCTTTTTCCAGGACTTCTGATATTGAACGAGCATGGAGACTTTTGGATTAGAAAGAAGAGATGATTCTTGGATCACTCTTCACAAAGCTTAAGGGTTTGCAAATGGCACATGTGCCTTTCCCTCCAGTTCTTCCTCTTACTCTTTTTGGCGTTTAAATAGTTTCTGTTGCTCTGTGCAGAATGAATTTGAGATTGGACAAGAAAATATTGGTTAAAAGAGGTTCCTTTGTAAGGTGTCGCTCTTGTGGCAGAACACTGAAGGTTTGGTTTGGCATGTGTGTGTGATTATGAATGTATAGTTAAAAGACCCTCCATGGGCTGCAGAGATGACTGGATAATTAAAGTCTTGATATTGTGAAGCAGAGGTTATTTTGTCAAAAGATGAAGAGAATTTTGTTGGCATCTGATTTCACATTGTGTGTGTATGGGTGAGGTTGAACACAGGATAATGATGATGTCTTGATTTCAGCTCAGGTCATGATCTCGTGGTTTATGGTATTGAGCCCCATGGTGGGTTCTGCACGGACAGCAGGGAGCCTACTTGGGATTCTCTCTCTCCCTCTCTGCCCCTGCCCCTCCCCCTGATCATGTGTGCGTGCTCTCTCTCTCTCTCTCTCAAAATAAATAAGCATTTAAAAAAAAAACTTTAAATCTCCTATAAAACTTTTTACAATGGTTATAGAACAGTTAACAATAGCCATCCCTGTTCATGGCTGTTAAAACAAACTAAACTTTATTAGAGCAACAGTACAAATGCTGCAGTTAAAAAATTCAAATAGCAGTTACCCCAGTGCAAAAAACAGGGGCTGCTAGATGCAATCTTAGAAGACTGAACACAGACACACTCTTCCCAAACCCCTTAACAGAAAATTCGCAAACAGCTCAGAGAAAGTCAAACAGAGATGCTCATGGGTTCACCGCAGCAAGTACAACACAACCCAGGGCTCTCTCAGTAGACATGAGAAATCTCACCATGAAACCTCACTCGAAACAGTCAGTCATAAGAGTTTAAAGCATATGGAAGATAAAGGAAATAAAGGGATGTCAGTATTTAGTTTTCATAAGTGATTAGCCAGGTTTTGACACTATTTCTTCTTAATGCTTGCCAATGAAGGGCTCTTGTTTCCAACCTAAGTGTCCATCAACTAAGAGAACCTGCCTTCAGGATTTTGTTGGCACCTGATTTCATGTTGTGTGTGTATAGGTGAGGCTGAGCACAGATGATGAAGTTAGTACTTTAACTGTAACAAAGAGACTTTTCTAGAAACATTTAAAAGTACTTTATATTTTACATAAAAGCATGTTGCATTTTTGATTAAAAGCTACCAAACGAATTTTGATCCAGGTATCCATGTTTAAAGTAGTCTTTTCTGGGATGTACCACCTATGTAATTTGATTTTGTGCTAAATTATTAAAAGTTTCTCCCTTTTTTGATTTTACCTTCCCCAGCTCCCAAATTTGTTACCAGCCTCTGCCTATGGGTCCTGTCCCCATGCTTTAATAAAATCACCTTTTTTGCACCAGAAAAAAAAAAAGTTTCTCCCTTTTTGAAACATGTGTGTTTAAAATATGACATCTTACGGGTTTCAGTATGGAAATCCTCACCCTTTAAGTATTGTCATCATTTCTATATGTGTAAATTTTCATTTGCAAGTTCTGTAATATGTGGTCTATAAAAGACTAAATAGATTTCTACCTCTTAAATTTTACATCTATTGTCTCTAGAAAATCTCTCTAGAGAGTGTTAATATTGTAATTGAATATATAAACTTACTCTGAATAAAATTAGTTTAATTGGCCTAAAAAAAATTTGCCTGAGCATCCCAACCTTCAGCAACTACCATCCTGATCAGTCAGCAACCGTCAACACTGAGGCAAGATCCTCTATCGGCAAAAAGATACCATTTGCTGAAAGCTCAACTTATGTTTAACATTTTTTAGCATATATTTTTTAATTAATTAATTTATCTTTGAGAGAGAGAGTGCACAAGTGGGGGAAGGGCAGAGAGAGAGAGAGAGAGAGAGTCACAGAATCCGAAGCAGGCTCCAGGCTCTAGGCTCTGAGCTGAGCCAAAGTTGGATGCTTAACTGACTAAGCCACCCAGGTTCCCCAGCATATAAAGTACTTTAAAAAATGTTTATTTATTTTAAGAGAGACAGAAGGAGCGTGAGCAGGGGCGGGGTGGGGAGAGAGAGAAGGAGAATGAAAATCTCAAGCAGGCTCCATGCTCAGCTCAGAGCCCAACGCATGGCTCGATCTCAACAACCATGAGATCATGACCTGAGCCAAAATCGAGAGTCAGACGCTTAACTAATTGAGCCACCTAGGTGCCCCATAAAGTATTTTTTAACTAAGATGTATGTATATTGGGTTTTTAAAAGACATTATGCTATTGCACATTTAGTGGACTACAGTGTAGTATAAACATAATTTTTTAAATTTTTTAATGTTTATTTTAGAGAAAGTGCACTTGCAAGAGTGGGGGAGGGGCAGAGAGGGAGACACAGAATCGAAAGCAGGCTCTAGGCTCTGTGCAGACATCTGAACTTGAACTCATGAGCAGAAAGATCATGACCTGAGCCGAAGTCAGACACTTATTTGACTGAGCCACTCAGGCACCCCTAAACATAACTTTTATATGCACTGGGAAAGCAAAACATTCATTTGACTCACTTTTTTTGCAGTATTTGTTTTATTGCAGTGGTCTGGATCCAAACCATCAATATCTCCAAGGTATGCATGTATTATCTAATTCAGCAAAGAAGTTGCTGATATCATTGATGAACGAATGAGGTTATGACATACATCATTGTTGTTTCACTTTCCTTTTAATTCTTTAAATGAAAATATCAAATAACATTTAGATTGGAATTACACTCCATCAGTTGCAACCCTCGGTTGGCTTCTCATGAGTTTGGCGAAATCAGAAGAGCATTCTGTGAGAGTAAGCTGGCTTTCTGAAATTTACAATAAAGACTATTGTATATTTTATTATAATTTTTAAATTATTTCCTATAGCCTTCAATATTTATAACAAACACACATTTCATGCACACACACACACACACACACACCCAAGGGCTGATTGTTAAACATTCAGCAGAACACCTCTGTGTCTTGCACAGAACGGCATTCATTAAGTACTCCTTTCTCCTCTCCTTTTCTCCCCTTTGGCCATTTTAAAGAAAATAAAAATATCTACCCTACTTAATGTAATCAGGGTTGGTGAAAGAAAAAACTCTTAACACTGGCTTTAACTTCAAGGCTGTTATATTCTTTAGTATTGTCACTTTCATCCCTATATTAAAAACAGATCTTAGTTTAAAAGGACACATGAAGATTTGAGGGAATAGTATATTCTTTTGAATTCCATTGCTGGGAGCTCTCATGTCTAAAAATACCAATACTCAATTCTGTTTCAAAGAGGGACATTATAGGCATAACAAATATAATGTTTATTAAATATTGGAAAGCTCCTGTGAATCATAATACTTGTCAAAATTTTCTTGAAAATGTTTTTCCAAGAAATAGGAGTAATTTAAATTTTTCCTTTTATTTTGAAACTTTTTGTTCTTTTTCCCCTTTGTCTCCAATCCAGTTTAATAAGGAAATGATCTTATTTTTAAAAAACAACAACACATTTTGACACTGGTTACAGTCACAAGCTGATTTTCTTTCATTCCAAAGATATATTATGGATTCTTTAACAGCATTATATTTTCTGTCATTTTGATTTTTCTTGTCATTTTTAATCTAGAATAAAACATTTTTTAAAGCTCCTGTTTGACAGGGTTTTTTTTCTTATGCATTCAGAGTAAACTCACTTCCCCTACCTTCATCTATATTAAATAAAAGAAAAGCCAGCTGTATTTCTGTGGTGCATAGCTGATTGCTTTCCAGCTCCCAAAGGAGAGGAACTAATTGCTAAACATAGAGAAAATGAAACAGTGAGATACCTTTCTATGTGGATTTAATAGTTACTAATCAGGGAAAAGTAAGCCTTTACACGTTCTAATCCTATTACTTCCAGAAGAATAACATAGAGTAATAGTGTTTCTTTCTCACGTATGTTTGCAAATATATACAGGAAGGATTGAATTATGTTGGCATCTTTGTAGAAAACCAAGTGACCATACATATGCCGACCTCTTTCTGTGCTCTGTGTTACACTCCACAGGGTTTATCCTTACGCTTGTTTTCATTACTATTGCTTCATAGTAAGTCTTGAAATTGGACAGTGTAAATCTTCAGTTTTTTTCTTCATTTTGAAAATTGTTTGGCTATTCTAGGTTTATTGCATTTCCAAATAAATTTTAAAATCCTGTCAAATTTTGTAAAAACAAACAAAACCCCAAAAAGACCCTGCTGGGATTTTGATTGGGACTGCATTAAATCCACAGATCATTTTGGTGAGAATTGACACATTAACAATGTTGAACATTGTAGTTTATGAACATGTAGTATTTCTCCACTTATTTAAGTCTTGTTTACTTTGTCTTTTTTAACATTTTTAGTTTTCCAAATAGTTTCTGTTTTCCACACTTTTATGTACAGATCTTGCACATATTTTGCTCAGTCTGTCCCTAAGCATTTCATACTTTCGATGCTATCTTAGATGATACTATTCTAGAATAATTATTGCTAGAATGTTGAAATACAATTGGATTTTGTATATTGTCCTTATAATCCAAAACCTCGTTAACTTATTAGTAATAGCACTGCTTTTGTAGATTTCTGAGGATTATAGTACATACACATTATGTTGTCTGTGATTAAAAACTATTATTTTTTTTATTTCTGATCCATATGCCTATATTTTTTATAATTGTTAACCTACAAGTTACAGGCATACCTTATTCATTTATGTATTTTTTGTCTGATCATTAGTAACTTCCTTAATTTGAGATCGTTATGACCAAATTTTCATGCTGTTAGTAAATAGAGGAACTCTTTGGTATAGCTTTTCTAATAAGGCCTGTCATTCAAAAGATGCCTTTCATATCAGTACCTAATAAATAATACTTGGAATGGAATGTATTAGAAAATGTAAGTTTCTAATTTTTACAGAAAACTGAAGCTATTTCTTTGAAGCTTCTTTTAATCCATATCTTTTATCTGCCACTGTTTAAAAATTTAAGACATATTTTATATTAGTAGATTTACTTTGTAAGGAAAGCAAGATTTACTTACAAAACAGCCAAACCTGCTGATAGCGTTTTGAAATTTTGTGTATTCTTCCATAATATTATAGTTATTGTATTGATGTACAATAACATTGTACAACAATGTATTGATGTTTTATACATTTCCTAGAAAATTAAATATAGGTTACTTTCAGAGGTAGAATAATTTAAATGAACCAATAGTTCAATTTGCAGTGGCAGACCCTCTTTCCTGTAAAATAGAAAAAGCAGATGGCAGTAATCACTGAAATAAATTTCATCAGCATGTCTATAATTTTAAATGTATAAGGGTTGTTGAGCTCATCTTTCATATAGACTGTTGAAATTTGTTTCCATCATGGAGGAAGGAGAGAGGAAGAGTTAATGTCTAAGGGGAATAAATGTGTCGCCCATAAGTCTGGGATATGAGCTGGGATCCTTATAAATATAGAAACCAATGTAATGATAGTATCGTCTGTGACACTTAGTAATGGAAAAAGAGGAAGGAGATAGTATGAGTATGAGAGAAAATAAGATTGAACCTTCAAGTGAAAGTTGAATGTTTATTGTATTAATTAATACTTACTTGCAGACTTGAATGCTAACCTTGGCTGCCAGAAGATGCAGTGGATGGAAAAGGGACTTTGGTTATAAATAAGATCAGAAGAAACGTGACAAAATAAAGGATAGTAGTTAGGTTAGATGACTGAATTTTTTAAAGGATTATTTAGTCTCACTCTCTCATGTAAATTATATGTCTGAATTTGGTGGTTCATTTGGCATGGTTTCATTGTAGATGTTAAAATTATTTGGATAGGAAGTTTGCCATAAAGCATTAGATAATATTGGTATCTCCCTATTCTTACCTTTATCTTTTCTGAGAGCTTACCCTTGAACACACGTGTGCTCGCTCTCTCTCAAAATAAATAAATAAACATTAAAAAAATAGGAAAGAAAAAAAGCCCAGGATAATTATGTAGAAAGGACACTGTGTTAGTAGTGGAATCTGAATTTGAATCGTAACTCAGCCACTTGGTTGACTTTCGGCAAATCACTTTGAGCCTGACTTTGCTCTGTACAAAATGGTAATGGCATTCTGGCAATTCAGGACTCTAGCATAATGTAGATACTCAACAAATCATAGTTACAACTCTTTTGGAAAAAAGAAAAAAAGAATAATTAGAAAGTAATTGTTAAGGTAATCATCTTTATAAAGTCAGTGCTGAAAATATTAGAATTGTCACTTCAGTGGCATTGCTAATGAATAATCCAAGAGGAACTAATTTTCCTCTTTTTTGGTAGTAATGTAATATTTTATCACTTAATTATATATCATCTTGTACTGTTATCAGTGTGATGTAGGTCTATAAAATCAACATACTATATTTTGGCTGAGAGTAGGAAATGTCTTCCACTTTTAGTGTAGTCTTAGCACAGTGCTAAATGTACATTCCTATAAATGTTTGACACATGGGTGAATATGTATTTTAAGTTGCACTTTATTTCTTCAGCTTTCACAACTATTGTTCTTATAGTTCTCTTACAGTACTGTTTCCCACCACTAAAACCTGTATGTCCTCAAACATGTCTAACTTTCGTTAGAGCCTTTGCATTTTCTATTACACTTGTCTTCACGTTTTTGCCAGGCTAGCTCCTCCTTGTCATTCAGATTTCAACTCAAATGCCACCTCTTCACAGACATGTTCTCAAACCACTCATTCTAATGTCACCTTCCCTGCACTTGTTACAGTATCATATTACCTGGTTTCATTTTCTTCATAGCCATTAAAACAATCTGAAAGTACCTTAGTTTATTTAATGTCTTGTTTATCCTTCCTATAGAATATGAGTTCCATAAGGAGAGTAGAGCCCTGGGTCCTACTGTGTCTTATACTGTATAAATGACCTCTTGTGGAAAAGTTAGCATCATTTACTTTGATTAATAGTTTCTTTGCTTGTGTCCAATATGTTTGTTTTATTCCTGCTAATTGACATGTCTATGAGAGCTCATTTCTGTTCTCTCTAGTTTTGTGTATGTTTGAAATTTTCCACAGTATCATGTTTTATAAAGGATGAAACTGCTTTATATTGCAGAAAAGTACTTACTGATGCGGAACCAAAGTCTGCCTGTATTCTTCTCCTTTCTTATATTTTAAAATAACTTTGTAACAGTGGGCTCTTCTCCTTCAAAATTTTTCATGTCTCCTTTTTTAAAAAACAAACAAACATTTTTTGTTTTCTCTTCCTCTCTCTTCCCCTTCTCTCTCCCCATTACTCTCCTGCACCTAGTAATTTACTCCAAAAGCCCAGTGTACAGTATTGGAACCTGAATGGGATGAGGAAGGCACCTGCATGGGTGGGAGTGGGTCACTGCAGTCATGTTGGTTACACACAGAGGTTTGATCAAATAACTAAATATGTTGAAGGTAATAGGAGCCAGGCTTCTTTTAGGGGAGGAAATTACAGATATGGAGAAGGATGAAGCTAGAATAAACTGTATGGTGTTGGGCTGGCATTGGAGATATTACGATGAGCTCATAGTTTTCAACATACATAGGCTGATGTCGTACATGGGTATGTATGCATACATGCATTAGTTTTGTGTACTAAGAGGGAATGGGAATCAAAACTCCAATAGCAATGAGCACACTGAGTATCCAGATGTTAGTTTCTAAATATAATTAGTTCACATGATTTGAAACATGTAACACATGATTTGAAAACATGAGTTTGTTCCAATACAATTACTGTATTAGGGAACAGATAGACCCCAACATGAATTTTGTGTTTATTTATGTGTAGTTTCACCCTTAAGAAACACTAGGTAAACTCAGAATATTATACCCAACTAAACCAAGCTCTGTAGAAAGACACAAAAAACACACATGTGCACACCTCAAACATTTACCATTTACCTTATTTTACCACTTGTGTTATGTGCCATACCCATTCACATCTGGTATAAACTTTCCCTGATTTTATATGGCTAGCCCTCTTCACAATAATTCATAAATGCCTTTCAGACAACCATTTCTACAAGCAAACTTAAGATCTTTTTAAGGTACAGTGCCATGTTTACTGTGGTATATGTGTATTTCTTAGTTAACATATGTAAAACTATGTTACTGTTTTTATTAGGTTTTTTTTTCAAAAATGTTTATTTATTTCCTTAGCATGAGAGGGACAGAGAGAGAGGAAAGAGAGAATCCCAAGCAGGCTTCACGCGGTCAGTGCAGAGCCAGACTGGGGCTCAATCTCACGAACTGTGAGATCATGACCTGAGCCAAAATCAAGAGTTGGACGCTCAACTGACTGAGCCACCTAGCGCCCCTAAAAAGTATTTTTTTAAATAAAAGTATTCTGTATCCCAGAATTTAAGAATGAAATCAACAAATTCTAGGCAAAAGAGGGAATTCCAAAATTCTTACTCCAAATGAGCTTACTCTTAGGATTGGAAATTAAGATGTAAACATCTGGATAGTTAAATAACTACATCAGTTTAAATAAAGGGTTTGAATAACATGATACACAAAATCAAAAGAGTTGTGCTAAGATAGTAAACGAACAACTGCTGAAATATTATTTATATTTATATTATATTTAATTATATTATCTGTATTGCTAAGCTTTTTATTTATTTACTTAGAGAGCAAGTGGGGGGAAGGGCAGAGAGAGAGAGAGGGAGAGAGAGAGAATCCCAAGCAGGCTCTGCACTGCTAGCGTGGAGCCTGACACAGGCCTGGATTTCATGAACCGTGAGATCATGACCTGAGCTGAAATCCAGAGTCAAGACGATTAACCACCTGAGCCACCCAGGTGCCCTATTTTGCTGAATTTTAATAGCCAGTTCTGAACTTACTAAATTATATGTTTCATTTTAATTTTTTAAAACTAATGCACTAAACAAAAATATTGCATCAGGGCATGATTTAATAGTTGCCTAAATTATACCTTTTGCAGAATCTTAATAAAGAAATATTATGTTTATAGAAACTTAAAGAATGTATCTTCTCCAGTACATGTTTTTAGTGTATCACCAAAAATTGTTCTTGTATTTCCCCATTAAAATAAAATATGGCAATTTCATAAGCTGAGACATATTAGAAAATCTGTTTTTTATTCAAGCAAATAGCCAACATTGTATAATTTCTTCTTTTTATTTCTTCAAGCCATCAGCAATGTTTTTTACGTGTTTTCCAGTAGTATATGATGAAAAGTAATTGTGTTTTTGTTTCCATATATTTTCTGTGCATCATTCTAGCATTTTTCTTTCCATGGCAGAAGGAATCCATTTCCTCAGTGGTATGTGGCTCTTTGTAGCTATGAAGAAGTTACAAAAGCAGTTTCTAAACATTTTTCATTATGCTTTCTAAAATTTTATCAAATACTTGGAATATCTTTGGGCTTTAAGTCATTGCTGACAAATTCATAAAGGTTTATCTCCATGTTTTAGATACTTAGTTGTTAAATGCCCTGTTAATCTTGATAGCTTCATACTGTCATTAGCTAGGAAGTACACATCACAATAAATACGTAAGGCAGATTTTGTTGTTGATGATAATGGATGTATTTCAGATAGCCTTATTACTATTTTTTGAATTTCATTAGTCAAATTTGTCAGATCTGGATTAGATCATTTCTAATTTTGCTTCAAAGTGTGACTGATTGTGACCTTATATTAGGAATGTAAATGCTTGCTCCACTTTTTTCAGGTTGTTTGCTTGTGATTATGTTGTTAAGATATTCTGTTGATGGCTTTGCATTTTTTTTTTGCAGTAATGTTTTTTGATATATCAATTAGGTTTTTCAGTAGAAAATATATATAGATTGTGTAAAAATGCAAAATATACAAAAGTGTATAGTGAAAGTCTTCCTTCCATCTGTTTTCCCTCGCTATGTGGCTGGGTGTCCCTAAGGAATTACTGCACAAGTTTCTTAGAATTTTTTTCATTTGTTTTACACAATATTTTGCAACTTATTTTATTTTTTTATTAAAAAAATTTTTTTTACATTTATTTTTGAGAGAAAGAATGTGAGCAGGGGAGGGACAGAGAGATTGGGGGACACAGAATCTGAAGCAGGCTCCAGGGTCTGAGCTGCAGCACAGAGCCGACGTGGGGCTCAAACTCACAGACTGTGAGATCATGGCCTGAACTGTGAGATCATGACCTGAGCTGAAGTCGGATGCTTATCCGACTGAGCTACCCAGGGGCCCATATTTTGGAGATTATTCTGTAAGTATTCCAACCGCTCCTTTGTTTAAAAAAATGCTGCGTGGTATTACATTATACAAGTTTCCTGTTATTTATTTAGTCTTACTATAATGGGCATTTAGGCTCTTTTCAGTCTTTTGATATTACAAACAATGCTGTAATGACTATTTTACATATGTTGTTTTATACTTGTGTAGGTATCTCTAGGATAATTTGCTAGAAATGAAAATTGCTAAATTGCCATCCATAGAGTTGTTTTTTAATGCTCTTAACAGGAATGTATGGGTGCTACTTTCCTTCACTCCTTCATTAACACATACTGGCAGAGTTTGTCTTTGCTCACTAGGTATATAAAGAATGGGTTAATTATCAGAGGGACACCTGGATGGCTCTGTTGGTTAAGCATTCAACTCTTGATTTTGGCTCAGGTCATGATCTCATGTCATGGGTTTGAGCCCTGCATTGGGCTCTGCACTGACAGCCTGGGGTCTACTTGGGCTTCTCACTCCCTCTCTCTCTGCCCCTCTTCAGCTCTTCTCTCTCTCTTCCTCTCTCTCTCTCTCTCTCTCTCTCTCTCTCTCTCTCTCTCTCAAATAAATAAGCTTAAAAAAATTATTAGAGAAGCTCTTCATATGTTAAGGGAATTAGGTCTTTGTTATATGAGTTATGTATACTTTTGTCCAATTTGTGGTTTAGGTTTTGACTTGTGATGATGTTTGTATCATTAGAAAATGATTTTGTTTTTATGTAGTTGCATTTATAGAACTTTTATGATTTGAGACACTTAAAACTTCTGTATTTTCTTCTAGCATTTCTGTAGTTTCACTTTTTATGGTTACTCTTTGATCTATTTAGAATTTATTTTGGTATAAGGTGTGAAGGAGAGATCCAACTTCTTTCTTTCCCAGTTGGTAATTCACTTTATTTGATTGAATGCTAGCAGGAATATTTTCAGTCTGCTTATGCATTTTGGAGGGTAATTTGACATTTTATAACATAGTCCACAAACTTTTTTACTAAGGTACTTACTAAACCTCAGCATGGACTTGAATGAATGAACCAGGTTTTTTTTTGTTTGTTTTTGTTTTTATTTTTGTTGTTGTTGTTGAATTCTCTGTGTTGTAGAATTCCCACTTTCTCTTAGAATACCTCACATGCTGAAAGTAAACATGACTGTCAGACAGACTATGGACCAAGTAAGGGTACTAACTATTGATTTGCAGTTTACATATTAGTAAAGCTTAATTTTTGTTTGAATAAAATGTACAAATAGATAATCTAATATTTTCTTGCCCACCCCATGTGATTACTTTGCACAATTTCAGTCATCCCACTTTAGAGACCAGTGATCTAAGCTATGATTATTGTAAGTTCTAAAAAGGGGTATTTAGCATAAATGTGCTTTTAAAAAAAAATACATTTTTGTGAGTGAGTATTTTTTTCTGTTAAATGTTGTAATGGGAATCCGTGTCATTAACGTGACATTGGTCATGCTTCTATTCTAGGTTTTTAACATAGGCATCTCTAAGATGAGCTTTATACCTCGGAATATCTTAGGTATTTTGAACTCTAAAATTATTTCAGTGATAACAGAATGCATTGTAGAGAAACAGCTTTCAGGGAGATTTTTAACTAGCCAAAGAATGTGCAGTCTATGGAGAGATAGGCAAACAACTGGACACCACAATATACTCAAGATAATAGATAAATAGATCACTGCATTGGTATAGTCCTTTCTCTTTCCATTGTTTTATTGCTTCTGTCTAGTAATAGTGGAAAGAATTAGACCTTGTACAAGCACTCAGCTGGTAAGTAGCAGAGCTAGGATTTGAACCTAGGCAGTCTGGCCTCAAAACCATTTTTTTGCAGCCACAATGTATATAATCCATCAAATTCTAAATGATCTTTACATTTGCATCAGCTCCAGCTAATCTCCTAACATATACTGTGCTGATTTCATTATTCAGTTCCAGGTCCTTTTGCAAAGTGTGTCTCTTATTTTTTAATCAATCTCTCTCTCTCACTCTCTCTCTCTCTCTCTCTCTTTCTTTAGTGTTTATTCATCTATTTTGAGAGAGAGAGTGCACAAGAGCGAGAGGGGAAGGGGCAGAGAGAGAGAGAATCCCGAGCAGGCCCACTGTCAGCGCAGAGCCCAGTGTGGGGCTCGAACTCACAAAAACCGTGAGATAGTGACCTGAGCCGAAATCCAGAGCTGGATTAGCCTAACCAACTGAGCCACCCAGGCATCCCTATATCTCTTCTATTCTCTGTAACTTCTAGATTTTTCCTCAACTTCAAAAATTCGGATCAAGTGCCACCTGATACTGCTTTCAAATATATGCCCCCTTTTCTGAACTTTTAATGTAAAATAGTACTGCGGGTTTTACCATTCATCATTTTTTTTATGGCGTTATCATATAATCTTCAAGGAGATAATAAACCCTTGAAATCTAAAAGAAAATAGAAAAAAATGAGAAAACAAAATATCCCTGAGGTACAGAGAGTTTAACTCACTGTGGTTGTATAGCTTTAACATTAATGGAACTGAGAGAACTTAAATTTTCTGTCTCCAGGTTCACAGTCCTTGTCATCATGCCCTTCTGCCTGTATTTAGTAGGTTGCAATTTAATATTTTTATCTTAATATCTGGGAAGATTGCATTTGTTGGTCCTGTAGACATATCCTAATGCTATGAGATCAATAAGGCAAAATTTTGAATTTTGAGAAAACATTATATAGGTATATAACAGATGTTTTCTGTACAACTTGGTGCTAATGGAAAGGAATGAAATTAAAATTTGGAGGAATGAGGATAGTTTCGGTAAATTGTATTACTTTTCTGATGTCGTTAAGGAAAGGAACACTGAATCTGGTGCATAGCTGACATGCAGTAGGCATGTGTTGGGTACATTTAATTGTCAAATATAATTCTAAGTAAGAGGTAAACTATTACGTTTGTGGCTCAGGCTTGAGATGTAAACTTAAAGGAATGGGATATAATTTCAAAAAAATTTTAAAGAAATTGTCATTGTACTTATAAGTGAATTACTGTTAAGTATTTCTAGCAGTTTTTAAAACCTTTCAGTGAAATTGTAATTCGAAAATAAATTGTGGTAAATAAGGCTTACATGGGTTAAAACTACAAAAACATTTGTTCCAGAGGGAGGAATTTCTTTCAGGGGGAAAAAAATCATCAATAAGTAAGGTTTTATTTTGTGTTCTTACATTACATGTTTATATTCTTTTGCCCTTTATTTCTTATTTTGGAGTGAAAAAAAATTGAAGCAGTGAGCAGTGAACTACAAATTTACTATTTCATAATTCCCTTTAACAGAAGTTTTATTCATAACCCTGTTTAATACAGGTTTTATTTGTTATCAAATAAATTTGCCTCCAAAAATGGTGACCAAAGAGTCATGATGCCATATATAGTTTTTGAGGCTGAAGCTACAAATGCTCAACTCAAAAGGGAAAAAAAGCAAATTTTATTCTTTTATTTTTTGGTATTTATTTATTTATCTATGTATCTTTCTATCTGTCTGTTTATTTTGAGAGAGAGGAAGCACCAGCAGGGGCAGAGAGAGAGGAGAGAGCAAGAATTCTAAGCAGTCTCCTTCCTTACTGTCAGTGCAGAGCCCGATGTGGGGCTCGAACTCACCAATTGTGAGATCATGACCTGAGCCAAAGTCGGACACTTAACTGACAGAGCCATCCAGGCACCCAAAAAAAAGCAAATTTTAAGGAATTTCTCTTGTTCCTTCTCTTGGTCCTTCCATTCCTCATTTAACCAATTTCTTGTTAGAAACTACAAATCAGGAGCGCCTGGGTGGCCCAGTGGGTTGGGCGACCAACTTCAGCTCAGGTCATGATCTCACAGCTTAGGTTCCAGCCCCACCTTGGGCTCTGTGCTGACAGCTCGGAGCCTGGAGCCTGCTTCGGATTCTGTCTCCCTCTCTCGGCCCCTCCCCTGCTCACATACTGTCTCTCTCTGTCTCTCTCAAAAATAAATATTTTTTTAAAAATTAAAAAAAAAAAGAAACTACGAATCAGTTTTTGGATTTAAGAGAAAGAAGGGAATCTTACTAATTGAGTTCCAAACAGATAATTTCTCTTTGTTATTTTTCAAAAAAAGAAAGAAATTTTTGTATCTTTGTATTAAACTTTGAAATACAGCATTAAAAAAATGAATTGCTGACAGTTTTAAAGCAGTATAAGTAGAAGAGCTTTAATAATTAGAAAAAGCTCCCACCCACTCACTTCACTCATTCAAATTCAATAGGAAATTGAATTTAGTTATCATAGGGATGACTGGTTAGAAAATAATTGAAATTTTGTTCATTAAATGGTAATGGGAATTAATTGTAGTTTTCAAGAGAAAATGGACTGTTCAAAGATGGATCTAAGGGTGCATGGATGACTCGGTTGAGCATCCAACCATAGCTCAGGTCACGATCTCACAGTTCGTGGATTTGAGCCCCGCGTCAGGCTGTGTGCTGACAGCTTAGAGCCTGGAGACTACTTTGGATTCTGTGTCTCCCTCTCTCTCTGCCCCTCCCCCTCTCATGCTCTGTCTCTCTCTGCCTCTCAAAAATAAATAAAAAACATTAAAAAAATTTTTTTAAAGATTTAGTCATTTTCATAGTGTAAGAATTGCAAAAATATGTAAAATGGTAATTCTTGTAGTGCATTTGTTTGTTGCAGATTTCTATAGAATATTAACTAGGTATAAGTTGCCTGTAGGCTTCTCATTGTACATAGTATTTGGTGATCTTTTAATATAATAATTTCCAAATAGTCATAGGAGATAGTGAACTAGAAAAATCAGTATGTGTCTGGCATTGTTATGGTTCTCCCCTTCTTTTCAGGAAATATAGGCATTTGGGTTATGATAAAATTTGATTTGGGTTAATTCCTTACTTTTGATTAGTACTTTTATATTCACCAACTCATTGAGAACACTGAGACAGGTTATTGTAGCAGTTAAAAGTTTAGGCCTGAGACCTGGGCTCTAATCCTAGCTCTGCCACTAACTTCCTTTGTGTCCATGGACAGTTTCCTTCTTTAGCCTTATTTCTCCATTTTAAAACTGAGAATAAAAATGTTACCTGCCCTGTGGTTGTAAATGTTAAGAGAGATAATCCACACAGCTTATTATAGAACATAGTAAGTATTCAGTAATTGCTAGCTATAATTTGGTTCTCTTTTAAATGTTTTTCAAAGTTCCCTTTTAAAACTGTAAATATTCCATAATCTTTGACTTTTTCTTAAGAGTCAGATTTATGAATAAAAAATGCAAGGGTAAAATTGTTCTAGCATGGCTTAAAGTAGCAAAAGTTTGAAAAAATAATGTAAATTCCAAGTAATATGAAAACAAAATAAATTCCAGAACATTCACATGAGAGAACACTATCAAGCCCTTAAAATCATGATATTAAGAGGATATATAGTAATGTTATGTACTCTTAACAGAATGTTACATAAAAATATAAACTTTGCACACATAGATAATGATCCCAATTCTGTACAGCACATGCACATACATATCTGTTCATGGAGAAGATAGATATTTCAAAATAGTGGCTGGGATAGTGATGAATGGTAAGAGTACTGATGATCTTTCGTAACAAAGACTAAGTAATTACTCTTACCACAAGAAACTTTTATTTTTTTAATTTTTATTTAAACTTAATGAGTGGAGGTATGGCCTAAAATTCAGTTTTGCTGTGGAGTTTATTTAGTTTGAATGCCGTGTAAACACTGGAGACGTACATTATGTCCTGTTCATAGCTTTCTAGGAGGATCTGCTTCATCCGTAGAAGATTTATAGGGCTGCTTCTGGACTTTATGTGCCAGAAATAAATGGTCAGAATGGATGCTTCTGTGTGAAACCCTCAAGCCCCATAATTCTGTTAAACCTTTTTGGGGAATGCACCTGAATTAAGGTCGAGGATGTGATTAAGATTACATTTATGCAGTTCTTTAGGACTTGGAGAAGGCAGAACATGTAGAGGGTTTTGTGTAACAAAATCATCAGGTATTTTAGTCTGCAGGATTTATGTACACTACCCTTTAACAAAGTTAAATAGAAACTATTAAATGTGAGTCTGAGGAGCACATAAACTTTGGCATAAGAATTAAAGGCTTCTTATTCTACTAAATCTATTCCAGCTTATTTAGATACTTCAGATTCCTTCCTTTAGTAACTAGAGCCATTTCTCAGTGTTCTTTAGGCTCTAAGCTGTTGTTGGTAATGTTTCTCAGGATCTTTCCCAAATAAAAGGACTTTACTTCTCTTTATGTGAATAAAAATTCTACCACTAAAGATTTCAATAAGTTCAGAAAAAAAGCAATGCTTTTCACTGGCTAACATTCAATAAGTTCAGTCAATTGCAGTCCACTTGCACTAATTTGTTCCAGGCATCCTGGAACAGGAAAGACTTGCTCTTGTATGCCCTTCTCTTCAGAAATTTTAGCATTCTGGAAGTAGTGAGTCTTAATTTTCTTTAAGGGAAATAAATCAATTTAAGTATTTTTAAAAAAATACAGATGTGTCCTAGGATTTTATATCTAGTTTCAGGAGGAATTCCTTATAGTTGATCTGTGAACTTATGGTTAAGAATGCCAGTTATTAGGGTGTCTTTGATTTTCTTTTGTGTCTATTTTTATGTCTTGGGAACTCTTTGAATAGTGTTTTTCCTTTTATAAAGGAGAATTCCCACCCTGTTCCTTCTTAGAAATATTGTATTATTTATATTTGAATACTTATTTTCCTTAATTTGATGCTTTTTAAATGTTAAACCTAAGGTCTGATTTCTTTGTGAAAGAGTCAGTGAGGTGCTAATGCATATTCAGAGTTAAACACTGAGGATGTGGAGTTGTAACCCTGTAACAAAAAGCATATCCTTCTGTCTCTCAAAGGAGCATATCATTACTTTGACAATTGACAAAGCAAAGGTAGGATTAAACACCTCTTACTCTCAAATTAAGTGAAATATTTATTGAAATAATTATGATCTCTCCTAGTATTTATTGAATAATAAGTATTTTGCCTACACGAGGCCGCTCGGAGAAATATAGGAGCCAAGGCATGTACAAAGTTTAGTGACTTTGGCATAAGACACAGAAGAGAGCTGAAAGATGTTTAGATGAATTGAGTTTAAATAACTAAGTCACCTGAAGAGAACTGCATTTATGCTAAGGAGTATGCATTTGTTTTAAGATCTAAATTGTATGATAAAGTTGCCTAAACATAGAATTTAAGCTTATACTGTCTTGTCTTCCCTAAACATGTGCTATGTTTCACCTGGTGACAGATATCCTAAATGTGGGTAGAACTTTTTCACCCCCTGGATTTATGATGTGTCCTATTTTAAGTGTACAAGTGCATCAGGCCATATTATTTCCCTCCTTACTCTTTTACAAATCTCACAGTAAGCCCCTTCATCTGCCTCCTGTCTCTATCTTTAGCTTTATTTTAGATTACTTTCACTTGGTATGGTTCAGCAGTACTGGATATTTTTCTCAAGTCAGCCATGCTCTCAACACTCACATACTTCCTCCTGCCCCATATCCCTCAGTTCCTTCTTTATATCTCAGTTGAAGTGTCTTTTGTCAGGAAGACTTGCTTGACCACTATACACAGGCTTAGTTCCTGTTATGCCCCCTTAGCATCCTGTGCTTTCTTTTTTATTATATGCATTGCTCTTATAATTACTTGCTTAGTTATCTGTTTTCTCTCAAAGGGATTGTGTTAGCATTCTTGATCAGTGCATGCCTGGTCAATAGCACGTGCCTGGCACATAAAAGGTATTTTAGAAAATATTTGCTGTTGAATATATAATATTGATATTTAAGATTTGTTATTAGACTCATACATTAAGTAGCTTGAGAAATGGTATCACAATTAAATCATTCTTTTGACTAGGTTTAAATTGTTTTTAATTTTTAAATTTGTTTGCCTTCAAACCTTAGACAATTTAATCTTTTTTTATGTTGAAATAATTTTAACCTTAAAAGTTGCAAGAATAGTAGTTTATCTATGCTCTTTAGCCAGTTTTCTTCAGTGTTGACATCTCACTTAACCATAGCAGTTAGTAAAACCAGGAACTTAACATGTTGGTACAATATTATTTACTAAACTATAGACCTTATTAGAATTTTACCAGATTTTCTCTTTGTGTCTTTTTCTGTACAAGGATCCAAGATGAAATCCCACATCGCATTGAGTTACTTATCTGTTTATTCTCCTTCAATCTGTGACAATTCCTTAGTCATGACTTTGACACTTTGATGAATACCGGACTTTGATGAGTTTTTTGTACAATATCTTTTAATTTTTTTTGGTCTGATGTTTTTTCATTTGTAGATTCAGGTTATGCCTTTTTGTCAAGAATACCACAGAAACGATGTGCCCTTCACAATGCATTATTTCAGGTGGTACATGTTGTTGATGTGTCTTATTGGTAATGTTTACCTTGATTACTTGCTTAAAGGGTGTCTGCCTAGATTCTGCACTGTGAAGTTACTATTTTTCCCTTTGTATGGGCAAATATCTTCTTGCTCCTCAAATTTTTGTGTACTGATTGAGCATCCATAGGTTTATCTTAATCTGCATCAGTTAAATACTGTGGTGGTTTGCCTAATGGTGATTTTACACTCCTCTCATTTTTTCTTTTTTTTTCTTTTTTTTTTTTTTTAATGATTGTTTATTTTTGAGAGACAGAAACAGAGCACAAGCAGGGGAGGGGCAAAGAGAGGGAGACACAGAATCCAAAGCAGGCTCCAGGCTCTGAGCTGTCAGCACAGAGCCTGACGTGGGGCTCGAACTCACAAACTGCGAGATCATGACCTAAGCTAAAGTCGGACGCTTAACTGAGTGAACCACTCAGGCGCCCTTTTTAAGTCTTCTTTTAAAAAGTTTTATTTATTTATTTTGAGAGAGAAAGCATGTATGTGCATGCACATATATGGGGATGGGCAAAGAGAGAGGGAGGGAGAGAGAGAGAGAGAGAGAGAGAGAGAGAATTCCAAGCAGGCTCCATGCCATCAGCGCAGAGCCTGACACAGGGCTTGATCCCACAACCATAGGATCATAACCTGAGCTGAAATCAAGAGTTGAATGCTTAACCAACTGAGCCACCCAGGCGTCCCTCATTCCTTCTACTTTTACTAATAAGATTTCTTCTGTAAGGGAGAGCTGTCTTTTCCCCCACATTTACTTACTTATTCAGTTAATTATTTGTATCAATATGGACCTGTGGACAGTTGTTTTATTCTATGGATTATAATACAATATTATCCTTTATTTTATTCCTTTGGACTTTGGAAGCTTCTTCAGGCTGGGCTGGCTCTTATGTCATTTTGACATACCCCCATCCTTTTGTGAGAATTTATTTTCAGGTATTAAAGATATTCGAGGTTCATCTCATATTTTCCCTGCCCCAGCCCTGGAATCAATCTCTTTTCCTAAGAGCCCTGACTCCTTTTATTGGAGATGGTGTTTAAAAATCAAGGTCTGAGCTCTAGGTGTGCTCATTGTTAGAGTAACATTTTTCCTACATTCTGATAGTGGATAGAGCTAGGGTGTGTGTGTGTTAACCCTTGCATAAACACGCTATCTATTTCTGTGTTTCTTTATCTACATATATTTAACAACCATTAATTCAAACGGATATCTCTGATTCCACTCCAACACATAAAGTTCGTTGTAGCTTTTCTTCTTTTTTAGCTCCCCAAGGCACAATTCTCTAGTACTCCTTCTCTTCTGTGCCTGAAATTTACCTGACACTCATTGTCCCAGGAGATATAGACTGTTTATAGTCAATTAATATTCTCGGGGTTGTTATGGTTAGTAATGTTTCTGAGAAGAGTTATTTAAGAGGCTAAGTGTAAGGGAAACAAGGGAGATGATGTGAATATGAGTGTTGGGGGTAAGGGAAGAGGTGGTTTTGGAGTACTTAGAAAATGTTCAGGCAGAAGAACAGCTTGTGTTAAGATCCAAAGGTAAGAAAAGTGTGGCTGATCCAGGAAAGTGAATATAGTTCAGGATAGCTATATTGGTTGAGACATAGAGCTTGTACTTTTCATGTCATTGTGTTTAGAAAAGATGCTTGATATGGTTTCACCCTTCTTAAATTTATTCAGACTTGTTTGGTGACCTAACATATGATGTATCCTGGAGAATGTTTCATGTGTACTTAAGAAGAGTGTGTATTTTGCTATTGTTAGATAGAATGTTCTGTAAATGTCTGTTAGGCTCATCTGGTTAAACTTGTAGTTTAAGTCCAGTGTTTGCTTATTGATATTCTGTCTGGATTATCTGCATTGCTGAAACTGGGTTATTGAACCCATTGAACCATTGAACCATTATTGTGTTTCTGTGTCTTCCTTAGATGTGGGGAATCAACCCCTTCTCTCCTCTGGGAGAAGCTGGGAGTTGGGAGTTCCCTCCCAATTGTCTGGCACTTTGCTAGGGGAGTGGGGTTAATGGTGAGAGTGTGTCTCAGTCTTTACTTATCATTTCACTAAGGGTGATGTGGGCATTTTCTCTTTCATCTGATACGTAAGACTCCTCAGCTAGTTTCTGGATTTTTTTTTCCAGAAAGGAATTGCTCTGTAAGTAGTTGTACAGGTGAATTCAGGAGCCTCCTATGTCACCATCTCAATCCATGTATTGTTTTAAGAGGGATGCAGCTACAGAGTATGCTTTAGTTGCTTAGGTGGTAAATTTGTCTATATGTAATTAGGAGCCAAAACTGTTATTTTTGGGATCAGAAATTTTTTTTTTTTTTTTACTTGAATTGAAAGTGTTCTTTTTTTCCTCGAGAAAATAGGAACTTTGCCACCTGTCCAAATCTCCTATTTAAAATATGCAAAATCACTGAACATTTTTAAAAATTTCATTTTAGTAGTCACTTGTTCATTTCCTAAATTTCAATACTTTATATACTTTTCCTTTGGTCTCATATTTCTCAGTATGATTATCGGATGCATTTTGTTAATTATCTGTTAATGATTGGAAGAGTCTCTTTATTGGTTGTTGCTTTCTGGCCTAATTTGAAAAATACTGAACAGTCCCAAAATACAGAGGAGGAGGGAAGCATAGGAAACCCTGACTTTTAGGGAATTTGAGCTAAGAACTTATATGTATATATTTTAGTTGTTATGTTGCTTTGATATCAGAATAAAATTTGGGAATATAGAGGAAATTTTTCAATAATCTATGGAGCTTAAGGAATTAACAAAGAATAAAACATACCTTAATTTTTCGGTACTTTTTTTGTTAGAAACCTGTTTCCTCACTTTTTATATCTGATTGGAATATTGATGTTACATTCATCATAAATGCATTCTATCTTTAGCTGCGTGCCTGGCACTTTAGAGAGAAATGAGATAGTTACATAATTATAGTTCTTTGAAAGCTTTATTCCTGGAATAAGTAACCAGAGTGGTTTTACTTCTTATGGTTCATTCTTGTACTCATCTTTGCAAGAAGAAAAAAAAAAGAAAAAACTGAAAATTCAGTTAAACTAATACTATTCATCTTGGGTAATAAGATATTTTATATTTCCTTGTTTATAGTAACTCCATTCTTGATAATATTTATGACCTGTTGCTTTGCAGAAGTGAAAAAGAACTGTGATTAGTAATAATTCAGCTGAAGGTGGATTTAACTAGATAAATTTAATTAGTAAGTGGATTTAAATAATGTCAGTCACTTTCCAATTATATGAAGTAAATAATTAGGTTATCAGAATTAGCAAGTGGAAACCATTCAGTAAAGAATAAGTAATTCTCTCGGAAATATCATCTGTATACAAATTAGTATTTTGTCATGATGATTCGATGAAGAACAGTGCTGGAAGAAAGTCCTTTATTTATTGTCTTTCAAGGGAATTCATTTCCAAATCTCCCATCCATACTAAATCCTGAAATTGATTTGCCTTAGTAGTTGCCAGCAGCCAAGCAGTTCCTTTTCAAATGGTCTTGCCCTGATTTTTTAAAAGAAAGCTTTGTCTTTTGCTAAATCTGAATTTTGTTACAATGCTTTACCTGTGTAGCCCCCAAAGGAATAGTCTGAGATACTCAAATTCTTGGTGTAGATGCTAAGAATGTGAGTAACAGGGTAATAAATCCTGGGGTGCCTGGGTGGCTCAGTCAGTTAAGTGTCTGACTCTTGATATCGGCTCAGGTCATGATCTCAAGGTTCATGAATTCAAGCCCTGCCTCAGGCTCTGAGCTGACAGTGTGGAACCTGCTTGGGATTCTCTCTTTCTCCTTTTCTCACTGCCCCTCTCCCGCTCTCTCTCTCTCTCTCAAAATAAATAAACTTTTTTTAAAAAACAAGGTAACAAATCCTTTTGTTTTACAGGGTAACAAATCCTTTTGAAGTAAAATTGTTTTCATTGTTTGTTGTCAGTGAATTGGAAAGAAGACTTAATTGTCAGCTTGTGTATTATTAAAATTAATTTTTAACAAAAAATCCCTATGCAGTTATTGGAAGACACTTGTAAGGAGTTCAGAAAATTCACATTGCTACAATAAACTTTCAGTCTGATCTTATTTATGTGAAAAGTATTTCTCAGCAGTTATATCTATAAGATGAAAAATAGTGATATCAGTGTTTCTTAATTGTCTCATTCTACAATATTCTTAAATTCTACCAATGTGATATTCATCATGCTAGCAATAATGTAACATTTATCAGTGGGTATATGAGCTAATTGGGAGGAAAGCTCTATCTATTTCAATTTAAAAATTAAGTTTATTTTCCAATTCCCAGTAACATTTTACTTGTGTTTAATACTTGTCAAAATGTATTACATATTTATATTGTGTTGATGTAGTATGTTCTAATAATTCTAATGATAACCCAATCCAGAAGAAATTTTAATATTTAGAGCTTTATGGTTAGGAAAGTTTTTGTATTTAAATTGTAATTTATATATACTTAATGGCTAGGAAGTATTATGATAGGATGATCAATAAATGACTTTCCAACCTAAAAATATGTTAGAATAAATTCTGTAATATGAGTAGAGTAGAAATGCAAATTCAAGAAAACAAAATGGAAAAAAAAACCCAAAATGATATAAAATTTCCAACTGTTAAAGAAGAGCTTATGTGTATATTTAATAATGAATGATAGTAGTTACCATATTGTGATGGCATTTAAATTCCATTAGCCACGTTAGAAACAGTGTCATTTTGTTTTAAACTGTAAATAATTACAGTGCACCAAAAATTACATTTAAACTGTTTAAATGTGTACAGAATCTTTTGTCATAACTTAAATATATGTAAGAAAGTTTTCCAAAATTCTTTTAGAGGTTACAGGGACAAAACACATTTGAAAACACTAGCATATAATACCTGCTTTACTATTGAGTTGCGCTCATGTTAGAATTACCACTATTTCGTTTATTATTTTTTTATTTTTTTGCCTAGCAGACATTAGGTAAATATTCATTGAGGTGATAAATACTTTTGATTGTATCAGAGTTAGTGCCAATAATTTCATCTCAGTTACATGTCACTGTCTGAATTAAAAGAATTTTTTGTTGTTCTACCATGACTATTTTAAAAGCACTTTTAATTAACCTCATCTGATGGAACCTCAAAATAGATCATAAAGTTTTGCTTAGGACCCTTCAGTGTAGTTGGGTTTTGCAGAAAATAGCAGCTTTAATTATGGAATAGGAAATTTGGAACTGCAGGGGGACCTAGAGATTACCTAATGAAATGCTCTCATTTGTCAAAGAGAAAACAAGAGCCAGAGATTCACTTACTCAAGGTAATACAGGTAATTGACAATAGAACCATATCCAATATGTCACTAAAACCATATTGATTTCAATATTGTCTCTTGAATTTCTCCACTTCTTATCTCCAGTGACTTCACCCTAGTGAAGGCTATCATGGTAACTATTGTGCTACATCTGAGTGGTCTCCCATATCCCTTTATTTACAAAGCATATCTGATCACAATTATTCCTCTGCTTAAAATTCTTCAAAGATGTCTCGTTGGTCATAGGATCCTTTATTTTTCAAGATCCTAACCAATCAGATCCCTGCTTGCCTGTTTGGCCTTAACTGCCACCATTGTTGTCCTTGCCCCCTGGATTCCATCCAGTCACATAGTCTTTAGTTTCTCAAATGTACTATGCCTCCTTCCACAGCATCTATATGCTGTTCTGGCATATATGCTTAGAGCACTTAAGCTCTATCTAAATGCCTACTTATCCTTCAGATTTCATCTGAGGTGACACTTCTTCAGAAACTCCCGCACCTCCCTTCCCTCAACCCCTTGCAGACTAGATAGATCCCACTGCTATTTTTTCTCATGTTTACATTTTCTTCAAAACCCATATTACGTTTTGTGTATTTGTGTGATTATTTGATTAAAGTCTGTTTCCTCAGGTAGAGTGTAATCTCTGAGGGTGGAGTCTACATGCATTTTGCTTATTATTGTATCCCTGGTGCCTGCCTGGTACATACAAGGGACTTAATACTTGTTGAATGAATGACTCTCAGTTCTATTTCTACTACACCAGTGACTTTAGAGTAACATTTTTATTTTTGAAATCTTCTTAGCCATATGCTTTATATAATTCACCCATCTGTTGATGAAGAAGCATTTGAGAAAAAATAGAATTTCAAGTTATTTATTCCTAATTTGTAAATCACACTTAAAAAAAAACACCTTTTCTCCTTACAAACGTGAAATCAGTAGTGCTAAATATTCTTCCTATATGTGATGGAACCCAGTCACATGTTAATTTTTATTCATCAGCTCTTTCATTTATGAGTAGTTTTTGAGAGGCTAAGAAGTCATAGCAACTATTGGATATGGAATATAATAAAAATATAAAGAGGTGATATTAAAGTTAGTGCCACTCCAACTAGTGTTCCACAGAGTAATGTTCTTGGAAGTTTTGCTAGATACTCTACACCCCCTTTCCCATCTTTCCCCTGCCATTCCCCCTCCACCCCAAAGAAAGATTATATTCTTATAAATAACTTTGAGAAACACAATATACTATATCTCCTTCTCATAGAATAATAACAATGCATATTAGCATAGTAATGTTTCTTTACCCTTAAAGCAGAATTTTCCAGCTGTGGCACTGTTGACACTTTGGACTGGATAATTCTTTGTTGAGAAGGAGGGGAGAGAGAGGATGAAGTCCTGGCCCTTGTATGATGTTTAGCAGCATCCCTGTCCTCTATCCATTATATTCTAGCAATACCCTTCCTGTTGTGACAACCCAAAATGTCTCCAGACGTTGCCAAATAACTCCTGGGAGGCAAAACCATCCCCAGTTGAGAACTATTACCTTAAAGAGATCAGTTGACTTCTGTTTGCACTCATACTTCCCAAACTTACTTGAATTCCTTGGAATTCTTCTCCATTCATCTCATACCTAATGTCCTGGGAAATGCTATTTTAAATAATCATTTAGTGAAAGTAAACTAATTCTACTTTTTAGATTCCTGCTTAAAACCCTTCAATATTTTCCATTGCACTTAGGATAAAATTCAAACTCTATGACATGGCCTTCCCACGTGTAAAGGCCTTTGCCTACCGCCCTAATCTTAACCTCCTATCACTACCTGCTGTTCAGTTCCATAGTAACCTGCCTTTCAGGTTCTCAAGCACCCCAGCTCCTTTCCTAATCTGTTATTGCCACTCTTGGGAACTATTTTGCTCTTGCTCTTGTTCTTTCTCGTCCTTTAGGTTCAGGTTTCAGATTAAATGTCATCTCCTAAGATGAGATCTTTGCTGACCATCTCTTACCCTGCCTGAAGGATAGCTAAACATCCCAGTACCTACCTCCCTTCTTATACCCTGTTGCCTTCACAGCACTTTTCAGTTTGTAATTCTTTTTTTTATTTGTGTGAGTTTCTTTCTGCCTCAGTCACTTGAATGCACAGTCTTTAAGGGACAGGAGTCACATCCACCTTGTTCATCATTACTTACATATCCCCATCATTTAGCACAGAGCCTAGCATCTAATAGGCATAATCATTATTTGTTGAATAAGTAAATGAATGTTTTAATTTATCAGTGCATTTGGAGCTAAAATGTATTTTATTGAGATATAATGCAGATACTACAAAATTTACCCTTTAAAAGTATATAATTTAGTAATTTCTAATACATTCACAAATTTCTACAACTGTCCCTACTGTCTAATTCCAGAACATTTCATCACTCCTCATCCCCTCCTCCTCCCCCCCACAGCCCATGCCAACCACTAATCTACTTTCTGCTTCTGTGAATTTGTCTGCTCTGGACATTTCATATAAATGGAATGTGTGGTTTTTAGTGCCTGGCTTCTTCCCTTTGCATAACGTTTTCAAGATTTATCCATGTTGTAGCATGTAATAGTACTTCATTCATTCTTATGGCTGAATAATATTCCATTATATGGGTAGGCCATATTTTGTTTATACATTAATCAGTTGATATATTGACACTTGGATTGTTTTCACTTTTTGGCTATTACAAATAATGCTGCTATAGACATTTGTGTATAAGTTTTTGTGTAAACATGTTTTCGCTTCCCTTGGGTATGTATCTAGAAGTGGAATTGCTAGATCATATGGTGATTGTATATTTAGTTTTTTGAGGAACTGCCAAACTGTTTTCCAAAGTGCCTGCACCATTTTGACATTCCCACCAGCAATGTATGAGGGTGCTAACGTCTCTTCATTTGTGTCAGTATTCGTTATTGTCTGTTTGTCTGTCTCTCTCTTTTTTAATCATAGCCATCCTAGTGGATATGAAGTGGCATTGTGGTTTTGATTTGCATTTCCCTAATGATTGTGGATGTTGAAATGTTTTCATATGCCATTGGCCATTTGTATATTTTTCTGGAGAAATGTTTATTCAGATCCTTTGCCCATTTTTTAATTGGGTTATCTGTCTTTTTATTGTTGAATCCTAAGAGTTCTTTATATATTCTGGATACTAGACCTTATCTGATATATGGTTTATAGATATTTTCTCCCATTCTGTGGGGGTTCTTTTACTTTCTTCATAGTGTTCTTTCAAACACATAAGTTTTTAATTTTGATGAAGTCCAATTTATCAACTTTTTCTTTCATCCCTACTGCTTTTTGTGTCATATCTAAGAATCCATTGTGTCATCTAAGGTCATGAAGATTTATGCCTGTTTTCTTCTGAAAGTTTTATAGTTTTAGCTTTTACATTTAGGTCTTTGATTCATTTAGCTGTTTCATATATGGCATGAGGTTGGGATGCAACTTAATTCTTTTGTGCATGAATATCCAATTATTGGAGTTTCATTTTTTTTTAGTGTTTATTTTTTTGAGAGAGAAAGAAAGAGAGGGAGTATGTGACTGGGGGAGAGGCAGAGAGAGAGGGGGAGAGAGAATCCCAAGCAGGCTCCACCCTGTTAGGGTAGAGCCTGATGCAGGGCTCGATCTCATAAACCATGAGATCATGACATGAGCCAAATTCAAGAGTCAGACGCTTAATCAACTGAGCCACCCATGTGCCCCTGGAGTTTCATTTTTTTAAAACTTAATAAATACATCATAATTTTTTGCAAACATTATTAACATCATTTCAACATTAGCAGTTTCAAAAAATAATGTATGAAGCACTGTCTACCAGACATTATGTTGGACATAAGATCTAAAAAGATAAAAAAAAAAAAAAATCCCTCCCTTCAGTATCATAGAGCTGGAAATTAAGAACATGGAAAGTTGTAATAAAAAGTTGAATGGGGGGGGGCGCCTGGGTGGCTCAGTCGGTTAAGCAGCTGACTTCGGCTCAGGTCATGATCTCGCGGTCCGTGAGTTCGAGCCCCGCGTCGGGCTCTGTGCTGACAGCTCAGAGCCTAGAGCCTGTTTCAGATTCTGTGTCTCCCTCTCTCTGACCGTCCCCTGTTCATGCTCTGTCTCTCCCTGTCTCAAAAATAAATAAAACGTTAAAAAAAAATTTAAAAAAAAGTTGAATGGAACATATAAGATATTTGAAGAAATTAATAATGGTTTTAAGAAGTAGATTTTTGAGAGACTGCATGTGAAAGTAGAATGACAAGTCTCGTATAAAAAGAAAAATATTCCTGACAGTTGCAGCAAAAAGCACTTGATGGTGGTTGCTGTGCAGTAGAGATGTTTTACCTTGATTAGTACTCTTAGAGTCATTTGCTATTAATTTCCTAATTTGGGGGTGGATGAGAAAAAAATTTTCTGTCATCTCCAAATTTGAGGTAAAATTTTGACCGTAATAGAAATGACAAAGAAATCTGTCCCTCATTTTCTCTCCCTGTCTCTTTAGTATAGTTGACTTAATACTTAGTAAATTCAGAGCAAAGGGTTCTCTAAGGCAGTGTTCTCTGAATCATTCTTGACCAATTCTGAATTTTTTTCACCCCTTTGTCTTCCAGGGATTTTTCCTGTTGATGCTAATCTTAGAATTGTTGATATGTGTTGTTAAGATTTGTAGTTATTTATGCTACCTTTTTAAAAAGTAGGCTTAATCTTTTGAGATTAATTACTGAATTAAGGACATGTTAAATTCATTGTATTAGTGTGCTTGGGCTGTCATAACAGAATACCATAGACTGTGTGGCTTAATCAGTAGAACTTTATGATCTCACAGTTTTGGAGGATTAAAATGCAAGATCAGGTGCAAGCTCTTCTAGTATGGCTCGCAGAGGGCCTTTTCTGGCTACTTTTCACCTGCCTTTCCTCGGTGTCCACATACAGGGGTATTTCTGATGTCTCTTTCTCTTCTAATAAGGACACCAGCCCTTTTGGAATAAGGTCATCCTTATGACGTCATTTCATCTTAATTAACCTCTTCAGAGGCCCTGCCTCTGAATACAGTCACATCGAGGAGGTACCTGGGTGGCTCAGTTGGTTAAGTGTCTGACTCTTGATTTTGGCTCGGGTCAGGATCTCACAGTTTGTGAGTTCGAGCCCTACGTTGGGCTCTGTGCTGACAGTGTGGAGCCTGCTTGGGATTCTTTCGTTTTCTGCCCTTCCCCTGCTTGTGCGCTCTCTCTCAAAATAAATAAACTTTAAATACAATCATATTGGGGATTAGGGATTCAACATTTAAATTTTGGGAGAGGGTGGCTGCACAGTTCAGTGCATAACATTCAGTAACAAATAGATGTCACTTTTATATTCTTTATTTTATAATAAGAAAATATAGTGAGTTTCTGTAAAATTTACATTGTTACTGGAGGGGGAAAAATCCTCGTGTTATCTAGGTTCTCTACACCTGTATTTTCTCAACTCTAAAACGGGAAACTGGCTAGTTGATTTCTGAACACTAAAATTCTGTTTCTTCAGTTTAGGATTATTGATTTCTAACATTATTCAGCAGATACGTTATAGGAAGCATAATAGAAATGGATATTCTAGAAATCAGCATTCCACCAACTTCTCATAACTGAGGTGAAGGGCTTAATCATCCTGTTTTCATCTAAATTCTGATACAGTTAACTTTTTTTCAACTAGCTGTGCTGGTTAGATTTTACTATGTATAATTTAAAGATTTGTATGCCCAATGTTACTTTTTTTCCTTCCAGTTAGTAATTTATTTATCATCCGTGGCTACATCTCATTGTAATGAATTCAAGCAATACAATGAATATAGATAGCGAAATGTGAGATTCCCTTTCATACCTTCTCCTCTTTCAAATGAAATAACCACAATTAACAGTTTGTTATGCGTTCTTCCAGTCTTCTTTCTATGAATGTACATATGAATATTGATTTATGCACATATTTTTTCATAAATGAGATCATGCTGTATATATTCTCTTATTTAAATTTTTCATCAGCAGTGTCTTACAATTTTCATACATAACCAGGATGTATGTCTATCTTTTTTAAATGGCTGCATAGTGTTATATGATATTATAATTTATCTGTTCCCCTTTTGTTGGATGTTACTTTGTTTTATTACTATTAAAAACAGTGTTGCACGAACATCCCTGTGCACACATCCTTTTGTGCAGAGATTCCTTTAGAATATATTTCTTACATATGGGATTGAACACACTGAAAATTTTGATGGCCTTCCTAAATGGATTTGCAAATTTACATTCTCACCAACAGGGAACAAGAGTTCATTTACCTTTACCATTGCTGAAAAAATAGTTTAAAATTTATTCCATTATGATGGTTTAAAAATTATATTTCATTATTTTGAAGTAACATCTGATATCTGGGCTGTTAAGCATCCTTTCTTTTGTTCATTGGCCATTTGTATTTTTCTATGGATTCCTTTAATGTACCCATTTTTCTTATGGAATATCTTGTAATGCTGATTTGTAAGAAATTTTTAAAGTCTATTTTGCATGTGAATCCTTTATTTTAAATGTTGCAGATACATTTTCCCTGTCTTTTAACTTTGCTTCTGGTATCTTGTAGAATGGAGATTTTTCATTATGTGAGAATGTCAATCATTCTCTTTATGGCCTGTTTTGTGTAGTGTGTAGGGTAACTCTCCCCATGTAGTGTTATTTAATTTTTTTCTGCTATTTTCTAATATTGTTTCTTTAACTCCATTTGGAGTTTATTTAAATGGATGGCTCAACCCTGTTTTTATATAGTCCATTCTTTCCTCACTGATTTGACGCTCCCTTTATCTTAATCTTAAATCTCTGTGTACAAGTTTCCCCCAAAATAGACTGTTCCTATGAAACCTTTCATAAGCCAAAATGATGTATAGTGAAGATACTGTTACCATTAATTTATATAGAAACAATTTTTAGTGTTCCCAGACCCCCAAAATATCCTCACTTATGCTTTTCTGATACCTTAGGGTATACTTTGGTCACAGATGCACAAAATAAATCAAGATAAGGCACAGATGCTCACTGACATGGTTCAAAGCTATGGTGGCTTGATGCTGAGATACTGAGTGCAGTTCTCGGGGAAGGTGCTTTGTGGGGTCACTCTCACTGCCCAGGGTGCTGGCTGCCTTTGTAATGGCCTGCTGCAAAACAAATGGTGAAAACTTTAAAAAACATTTTTTTTGTAAAAGCAGAAATCCTCTTGAGGTTTCTTTTCAGTTAGCAAAAACAGGTACTGATGTTATGTCTTTTTATGTAAAAGTAAAGTGGTGTAACTTGAACTTTCAAAAATGGAAAGTATCTGTATATGCAAATATATTTTTATGTATAATTCTTCCCTCTTTTTGCTATTACTTTTCTCTCTTTTTTGCTATTACTTTTTAGTGTTGCTGTAAGCTTGTCTTACCCTCTTGTAATTTGTGGGCATTAAGTTATATGGGAACCAGAAATCTACATAAGAGACTGCTGGTATTTTAGATAAAACAGTCTCTAGTTGAGGAAATGAAGAATTCATATGAGATTGATTCATGAGTAGAATGTTACATACTTTATACATAAAATTTATTATGTTTTAGTTTCTCAGAGGCTTATTTAGGTTTTTTGGTTTCTTTGTTCTTGGTAATATTTTAAATAGTTGATGTTGCTGAATATGCAACCTCTATATAAATATTAGTATGTTAAAATTATTTTTAAAACAAGCTATATTTAAATCACTTTGGTGAACAACTTTATTTCCATCATCTCATGTTAATGTGTGTTAATGAAAGCTCTCTGTTAATAGGGAAACAAAGTAAGTATGACCAAGCCCATATTTTGGTTTTAGGTTTTCTTTCCTAACAATACAATGAAGAATAAAATAAAAATGAAAAGAAAATAGGTAATTAACTCTTATTTTAAATCAGCTACAGCTAGATGTTATTATAAGAGTAGCATCTGTTACCATGGATCATCTCTAACTCAAGGTCACCTTAAAAGAAAGCTTTGACCTGCTTTATACTTTGAAAAAATAATTCTCAGTGGCCTTGGGCAGCTACAGCCTTTAGTGTACCTAAATTACTGAGCTTACATGAGGAAGTTAAGAGTGGCCATCCTTCTTCCCTGCAAAATCGGTAGAAATCCTGCATTATCTATTAAGTTCTAAAGCATAAGAAATAAAGAAGTAGATATACAAATAAAACTCAAGGTTTTGTGTAGTGGTATTTTTTTTCACATTTGCGTTACTCAAATGAATAAATTTGACATGCTTATTAGAACTTCATTTTTTTTTATTAAAAAATTTTTTTAATGTTTATTTTTGAGAGAGACAGACAGCGTGCGAGAGAGGCAGAGAAAGAGGGAGACACAGAATCTGAAGCAGTCTCCAGGCTCTGAGCTGTCAGCACAGAGCCTGATGCAGAGTTTGAACTCAAGAACTGCGAGACCATGACTTGAGTTGAAGTCAGGTGCTTAACTGACTGAACCACTCTGGCACCCCTACAACTTCACTTTAAACTTTTGTTTTTGTTTAAAGTATCTCTGATACAAAGAAATAGTATATATGTAGGTGTTGCATATTACTCAAGGAAATACCATTTTCTCTTATTCCTGGATAGTTGAATTGTTTAAGGGTATTGGGGATTGCACTAAGATTTGAAACATCTGAGGGACATAAAAGAATCTATACTTTTTCCTAGACATTTTAAGCTTAGGATGCCTGAGAGAGCCAGAAATAGGATAGTTCTGTATTATAATTAGCATCTGGAGTCTAGTCAAATCTCACTTGGGCAAGAAACATACCCATTTAGGCTTGGGGAGGTGGGTTTCCTGAAGCTACATATGTCTGTACTTACGATATTCAGTAAATTAATAGCTATATGATAGAACTCACAAAGTGGATCCAGCCTGCAGAGACATATATTGATTGGCCTATACTGTGTTTTTAAAATATCTAGATTTATGACTTCTCCTGAAAATTGGAAGTTCTGACAACCTTAACCACCTATTGCCACAGGGCAGCAACTAGCTAGATGGACATATGCTCTCACTTGCCAGAATGCATACCACTCCTTATCCTGAAGATGTCTGTTGCCATTTATCACTATACTTGCACAGTCACCCATTTGCTCAACCCACTTATGTTCATACCCAGCATCTGTAGCCTTAAAATATCTAACTTATAACCATCAGTCTACATTTTTCTATGCTGGTGCAGCTAAGTGAAAATGAGTTGATAGCAATTTAATATAGTAGGAACAATTGATTCATTTTTTTTTCCAGGAACATATTCCATATTCATGTCTTCATTTTTGTTCCTTTTTTTATTCCCTGAAATATTTACTTTTGCTGAATCCTATTCATTTTCAACTCCCAACACCTTCACTCTTCCTTGATCACCTCTGTCTCCAGTAGTGTCTTCCTGTCCCCAAGTCTTAGAACACTTATTTTCTCCACCACTGTAAATTTATCATAGTGGAGAGTTAGAGTCTCATCCAGTTAAAAAATGGCTGCATTCCTATAAAGAGGCCTTTTAGTAGTCTTTTCTTAATATGGTTCACAATTCATTGTTGTCATTTTGAATACTAAGAAAGTAGTAAGTTTAAATTTTATTTCCCTAATGTATTTTTTTAAGTTTATTTATGTTTTAAAGTTTATTTATTTATTTTGAGAGAGACGGAGACAGCGCAAGTGGGGAAGGAGCAGAGAGAGAGGGAGAGAGAAAGAATCCCAAGCAGGCTCCATAGTGCCAGCGTGGAGCCTGATGCGGGGTTCAAACTCATGAAACTGTGAGACCATGACCTGAGCCAAAACCAAGAGAGACAGAGCTTATACAAGTGGGGGAGGGGCAGAGAGAGAGAGGGAGAGAGAATCCCAAGCAGACTCTGTTCCCTGCTAGGGCAGAGCCCAACTTGGGGCTCAATCCCAGGGACCTTGGGATCATAACCTGTGCTGAAATCAAGAGTCAGACGCTTAACCGACTGAGCCACCCAGGTGCCTGGTTTTTGTTTTGGTTTTTGTGTTTGTGTTTTCCCAATAGGCTTCACGCCCAACATGGAGTCCAGTGAGGGGCTTAAACTCATGACCCTGAGATTAAGATATGAGCTGAAATCAAGAGTCAGATGCTTAGCCAGCTGAGCTACCCAGGCACCCTTTCCCTAGCTTTCTTAATTGACCTTTGGTCATTAAATTTAAATGTTTTCCTTGCTTTCAGTTACAGATGAGGACACAGTAAAGAGGTATTTTGCCAAGTTTGAAGAAAAATTTTTCCAAACCTGTGAAAAGGAACTTGCCAAAATCAACACATTTTATTCAGGTGAGTAGTTTTTTGGTACAACATACAATAGAATTTCTGCTGTTACAGAAAGAGAAACTCTGCATGTCATTGTTTATTTAACCTTCTGATCATTATTTTAAAATGGTGGCTTGTTTTCCTTCCTATACTGCATTTAGGGATGTTTTCTATAGCTAAGGTAGGAATGCATCTGGTGCTTCAGTATTTAAGCCTAATATGGTCATTGCCTAGATTCTTTTGCAGTTGCAAGGATTTGGGAACCTCCTTGTGAACCAGTACTTTGTAGAGCTTCGCTCAAGTCCAGGCTAAAGCTTTAAAGACTCAGAAATTTGATTTTATCATCTCAAAGCTAAATTACAGCTAAATAAGCAGTTCCTGCTTATTAATTACATTTCTTTTGTCTTTCCATTGTATGGAATACTCATTTCTCTCTCTCTAGAGCATTGTCTCCAGAGTGGCATCTACAAGATGCTATTGGAGTTGAGGAGGAAATACTAGAACTTCTATTTATTTATATCTGACCCTTTAAAATTCTGTTTTTTATATATGTTTACTCCCCTAGTCCTTTAACTTCTGTTTTTCTGTCTCACAGAGCTCAAGTTTCTTGACTCCTTCATCTATTCCAGTTGACAAGACCCCTCCCAGAATTACTTCCCTCTCTCCTAGAATTACTTCCCTCTCTGTTAGTCATCTTAACCGTTTTGTCCCTTGTGCTTTTTAAATCCTTTTACCCTCATTGCTTTGTACTGCTTCTGCCTAGCAAAATTCCAACTGTGAACCAATCCAGCCTTTCCTTCTCCATGCCTATTCCCTGGGTGCTTAGGATAGCTGGAGGAAAAAAATCACATACCAGAACAAGTTTGAACCAGTGTAAATTCACTGTTACATTCTTAACTGTGTCTTCAAAGCTACCCACAGGTCCTAATCAGTGCCCTTTTCCATGCTCCAAAATGTTTTTCTGGACCCAACTCCATTGTCTTGAATTTTCTGACCCCACCATCTTCTCCATCATGCTCATTATACTATACTCCTTCCTTACAAATAAAAATAAAGGCCTTCAGCTCCTGTTGGTGTATAATACTTGTGCAGATCTAGGCCACCCCTCCCCCAAAATACTTGTTCACATTCTTACGCTGATTTATTTCCCTCCAATCTTTTTAGAAAAGATATCCCTCTTTAGTCCATGGCAAATCTCTGCAACTACTGATTAAATTTTAGCTCCTCAAGACCTTGTGCCAGTAATTATTTCTTCTAAGAATTAGTAAATAAACGCATCGTTGATTTTCCTTTTAACTGGTTTAATCTCCTTAGCAAGTCACTGCCTTTTAGCAAAAAAGAAACAAAAAAGGAAGCAAATGCCTTAGTTCTCCTCACCTCTCCCTTATGGCTAGACTTCCTAGGCAAAGAGAGCAGTTTATGCAGAGACACAGAGCCATGAAAGGGCATAGCATGTCCTTTGCACTACACTGTAAGTACCTAGAATGCAGAGACAAAATGGCAATATTATTTGAAACTGTGCAGTGGATAGATTTTCAGCAAGGGGAAAATGTACAGAACAATTGCAATGTGCAAGAACAGAGATAATTTCCTTAATTAGGAGGAGTGAAAGAGGAACGAGCAGTGTAGACAGAGAAGGAGAGGGCAGCCATGTAATGAAGAATGAGGAAGAGGAAGCTAAGAGGAAGGCATTTGCAAGGGAAAGAGTGTTTAGACTGAGAAAAGGCTATAGGATATGACCTATGCCTGTAAATGAAAAATATAAAGGTCAAGTTTATTAGCTTTTTTTTTCTGTGATTTTTTTTGGAAAGATCTCTGAGCCCAGTTCTATGTGGATTATTGAGATCACAAAGAGTAGATAATGCTTATTGGTATACAAAGAAAAAAAAATCTACTGTTAATAAGAGCTACATACTACATGTTAAGTTGTAGTAAAAACTGTATACACATGTGACCCATCACACCTAGTCAGATATGTGTATTTTATGTATGTTTGTATGCATCTATATATGTGTGTATATGCAGTATATTTAAATAATTAATATTTTTTCATGGAATAATATCCTTACTATGTGTAGTATATATTGTTTTCTATAATTATTTCTCTTTGACTTATAATATGCCAATTTATGATCCACACAATTGCTTTTATGACCCTATATTGAGTTATAACCCTAGTTTGAAAAATGCTATCTTAAATTTCATTATTTTTCAAAAATAATTTTAGGCTTTCTACTATTGAAAGTTTGGAGGCTGTGATTAAATGACTTCCTTTTTCCTAGTGTGTTGGCAGGACCAGTAGGGCATGTCTCTTGATGTCACCACAGAGGAGGTACAAATTGATAGTCTTCAGACTGACTTTTTGCCAGGTCAGGAAGTGATGGGTAATATGAAGACATGATTGACAGAAATAGAATTTGGCACTTGTTCTAGACAGTATCATTTTCCTCCTTATTTAGCCACCTGCTCTGTGGCAGATTATCTTATAGACAGCAATCCTCAGAGACTAGGACACAGAAAAACTATAAATAACTAAAATAACAGGGATGAGTTTAGCATATAAACCTGCCTCCACCACTTATATCTCACAGATTATTTAATGGTCAGCTAATAATGGTCACTTTCAAGTGAGATATAGTCTTGACTGAAGCTTTTAAGTACCCCCCAAAAAATGCTATAAAAGCCAAACAAAACATAGAATGAATACTACTAAAATGTACATATTTATTTTCATACCAGTTCTGTTACCTACCAGTTATGTTTTGGATTTCTGAACCTTACTATTTTTTTAGAAGAAGTTTACCATTTAACCTTCTGAGGCCTCTATGTACCTTGTTGTAAGATGAGCAAATTCATTCCCAGTCCTCTAGGGTTCCACATGTAATGAGTTAGAAACAATTGACAGTAGTTTGATGTCAGTCATGTAAGTCATTGTATTGCTCTTTATTTTATTTATATTAATATATAAAATCTTTTAGACCGTGGGAGGAGAGGGAAGTTTTTTTAAAGGAAGGCTCCTTTTTGGTGATAACATTACTAATTACTGAAGTCTCCTAGGTCTCTTTTAGTACTAAAAATGGCATCAATTCTAGAGGCGATAGTGTCAGAGATCTTTTTTTTGTGGTGATTAGTAATATCCTTTTCCATTGGTAATATTAATGACTTCATGTTACAATACCTTTCTCTTTGAACCAGTTTGCTTTCTCTCTCCATTCAAAATACTTACCTTCCAAGCCATGTTTTTATGTGCCTACATAAAAACAAAATGTTAGAATGTGTCTGTTGCTTTTAATATTCCATTATTAAAACAGGCAAGCCTTTTTTAAAAATGTTTATTTATTTTGAGAGAGAGTGCTATAAGACCCAGGGGGGTGGAGGGGGTGAAGGGGAGGAGAGAGAGAGAGAGCATCCCAAGCAGGCTCCGCCTGTCGGCTCAGAGCTCAACACAGGGCTTGAACTCACGAAAGCATGAAATCATGACCTGAGCCGAAATCAAGAGTCAGGCACTTAACCTACTGAGCTACCCAGGCGCCCCAGTTGGAATGTTTTAAATAGCTAAGGGCTTCTTCCTTTGTTTCTAAACAGTCTGTTTTTTTCTGACCTGTCCTAAATTTTTGGCTTCAATTATTCTGAATTCACAGCAATTTTACGAGCTTTTCTGTTCTTTACCAAAAAAGAGGGAGGGAAGTGGGAAAGGTAGGAGGGAAGGAATGAAATTACAGTAGTGTTATTCAGAAGTATGAAAATTATGGCATTAGAAACATTTATTTCTTGGCTATAGAATATTTTCGGGCTTCATATATATGCAAGACCAATTGGATAATAGTTACTCAGAACTATTCCTATTACAGTTATTCCTGTAATCCTATTATGTCTATTTTTCTTTATTCTTACTGAATTTGAAGCATTGTATATTATTATGCCACTGAATGTGTGTAATAAAACATAAGTATCTCTTTCACTGAAATAGTAAATATTCATTTTACAAGTGATCATATGTATCTAGTACCCACATAGCTAAATTATGGCTTAATGACTGATATGTGTGTATGTGTTTGCTTGCATATGTATAAAGACATGGATTAAGTATATATTAATTAGCGTGATCATGGGTCTGTGATATTGTTTAAAATTCCCATTGTCCTATTATTTTTTCCTACATCATGATTCTCTTGAGTTCATTTCAACAGAATCATTTATTTCAGAGCTATTAAAGAATGGGGAGGTGGGGAGAAGTTGGAAATTATTTATGTACTATCCACATATCCACTGTCCTTCTCTTCTGTCATATCATTTCTTTCTTTCTAAGACTGACAAGATGGGCAATGTCCATGGTCATGGAGTATAACACAGTTGCCGGATGGCATCTTAATAAAAAAGCCGACTGTCATCAAAAGTAATGTTTTTTTAAACTGTGGGTTGCAACTGTACACATGGGTCAGGGAATTAAAATACGAGGGGTCATCTCGGGTATTTAAAAAATATATATGGGCACCTGGGTAGCTCAGTCCGTTAAGCATCTGACTCTTGATTTCACCTCAGGTCATGATCTCATGGTTTCGTGAGTTCAAGCCCTGCATCGGACTCAGCGCTGGCAGCGTGGAACCTGCTTGGGATTCTCGCTCTCCCTCTCTCTCTGCCCCTCCACCACTCATGCTGTCTCTGTCTCTCTGAAAATAAATAAACTTTAAAATAAAAATTAAAAAATACATGAAAAGAAATAGTAGAATGGAATAGTAGAATAGCTATTGTGTGTATTGGTCAACTGTACTATTTCTTTTATGTACAATATGATACTTGGTATTTTCAAATTTTGCAAAGTACTGTGGAAAGTGACATGAAGAACCATTGGCTTTGCTTAGAGGAAAAGAGAGGGATTGAGGAAAAGCCTACACAAGAAGTAAAATTTAAATTGCATCCTTGAAAATACGTAGGCATCTCCACATGCTCTTGGAGCATATTGAGGATAACAGTCGGAGAGGAGTTGGAGTGCAGTGTTCCAGGGAAACACCTATCCAGATGCATTGTGAAATCAAAGTACATGACATATTTGGGATTGAGGAGTATAACAGATAGTCTGCTGAGGCTGGAGTTGTTTTACCCACACATGGAAATTTTAGACTTCAGTATTTGAGGTGTAACAATCTCAGGTAATAAGAATTCCAGATAAAAGCACAAAAATGTCATGTAATATAACAACTAACTACCCTTAATCATCTAGGATGGGTCAGCCGTCTTACAAATTTTGTATTTCAAATAATACTGACATCCATAAATTGAATTAGCAAGATCATAACATTGCAAGATAAGTATACAAAAAAATCAAAGTATTCTAAAACACTAACGTTGTTTTATCAACAATTATTCTTGAGTTGCATAACTATAATAGCTTTGTTATTCTTAAGATAGTTTATAGTTCTGAAATAACTTTTCTCTAAAAGTAAAATATATATAAATCTGGTGAAAACTAAAAAAATACCTTGTTGGGGTCCCTGGGTAGCTCAGTCCGTTGAGCGTCCAACTCTTGATTTCACCTCAAGTCATGCTCTCATGGTTCGTGAAATCAAGCCCACATTGGACTCTGCTCTGACAGCTCAGATGTACTCTGTACTCTGTATCTTTCAAAATAAATAAATAAATAAATAAATAAATAAATAAATAAACAAACAAATAAATAAATAAATAAATAAAAATAAGATCTCGTTAACCCTAATGTCCCTAATGTATTTAAGGGACATATAGGTGCTTTGAAAGTTTTGAATGGTTATTGGAAATTTTTATCAAATATTTTAGTATCTGAGAGCTTATGGCATTAAGCATGTATTCTTAAAATAATCTGTTCTCATTCAGTCACTGGATTTACTGGAATGTGTGGAGATTGGAATTTATTGCCAAGATAGGCTATTTTTATTAGTATTTATAAAATTACTTAGAAATATTCATTTTTATTTTTTAAGTATATTTGTAGAGTTTAATTCATAGGCCAAAGTACATTTTTGTGCACATATATACCTTTTCCCAAATTCTGTGCTGTCCCATATATTTGAACTTTTTGGAGCCCTGACTCTAGAAAACTGTGGTGTCATTGAAAAATAGATTTGGACACTTGTCAAAAGCAGTGTTTCTCATCCTTTTTAAACCTATTGATAAGTATTAAACCCTTTTTCTAAGTATAACACTGTAACTATGGTAATACTGAATTCTTTTTTGAAATATGCTTTATACTCCCCTACTTCCAAACAAGGATTTTCCTTTATGTGCTCTTCCAGATAGCTTTCCCCTTAAGGAAGAGAATCACTGGTTCAAAAACTAGCAAAATACCCCTGGCATTTATTATTCCTCTATTTCTCTATAGGCACTTGGATTACTAGAGAGTTTTTCCTACATATTCGTTCATTCACTCAGTCAACAAACATTGATTGAGCCTACTGTATGCAAGCTCTTATAATATAAAGATGATGATGATAGTCCACACAAAAATTTATATGTGAATATTAATAGCATAATTTATATAGTAAAAAAATAGAAACAATTGTCCATCAACATGCATATTTAAACAAAATGTGGTATATCCACCCAACAAAGTATAATTCAGCAATAAAAAGAGCAAACTCCTGTGGATGAACATCAAAGTCATTATGTTAAGAATCCAGACAGATGCAAAAGACAACACATCGTATGATTCCTTTATAAAAGTGTCCAGAAAAGGCAAGTTTATAGAAACAGAAAGCAGATCAATGGTTACTTGGGGCTAGGGGTGGGAATGAGGAATGACAGCCAGTGGCCATGACAGAAGTGTATGGGATGTTGGAAATGTTCTAAAATTGAATGGTGTTGATGATTGCGCAACTCCACAGATTTACTAAAAATCACCAAACTATGCTTACCATCGGTGAATTCTATGCTGTGTAAAGTATATCTGAAAAAGCTATTAGAAAATTGCTCACCATTAAAACATGAAGATTTTTTTTGCTCTCAAGAGAGAAGCATTGGCCTTAGCTCACGGTTAATGAAACAAACATATAAACAAAGAATTATATGTTCAGTGTGCTTTGTATGCATGTTTGTGGTCTAATGAGAGCCCTGTAGAGGGAGTTTCAAGTTGTAGCTGAGAGTTGTTAGGCAAGAAAGACTTTACATAGAAAATAATATTTGAGGTTAGCCTTGTAAAATGAGTGAGGAGTTTGCCAGATGGGGAGGCATTTGTTTCATGACATTGCTGGCATGCAGGAAGTAACAGTTCTTCTTTCTTTCCATTTTTTGGACTACTTTCATTTTTAATATCCATATGATGAAAGATGTAAATAATTACAAAATTTATGTATTGACATTTGTGGCTAAGGATGGTAAACAGATAGCAAATTCATATATCAGTCTTTTAACAGTAAAAGTTGATCATTCATATACTTATGATTTTCTGGCTTTTGGGTCTTACAAGTTACCTAAGCTTTTTAATCAGCAAAGTAATTTATAGTTGACCTTGTCTCACATTCTTTCATTATATATTGTGTATGTATTTGTGTATACTGTTTTTTTGTATGGCTTTTAACTGGTTAGGGCATAAATATTTAAGTTGTTAATAAAACAGAAGTGTTATATGTATCTTTTGATCTAGAAGCATCACGAAAAAATTACTGAATCATTAAGTGCACAGTGAACCAAGAAAGAACCAAAAAGTTCTATATTGTTTTTGATCAGAAGGATAATAAGATAAACAACTTTGCAGTGGAAATGCTTGGCTTTAATAAGAAATTTGAGATTCATTTTGCCTTTTCAGTTGGAGATTTGAAAATAGGTAAATAGTTCTTTTTCTTACAATATGGATGATTAGGAAGAAATCCTGAAAACCTCTCAACTACAAAACAGTAAGATGCTGCATAAAATATGCAAAATTAATTAGATACAAAATAAAACAATATGCTTAGTATGGCTAAAGACATAGAAGAATATCAAAACCATGAACAAAGAAGAAACGATCAAAATTGACTTTTTAAAATAACCAATTAAAACTTTTAAGAATTAAAATATAATCACTGAACTTAATATCTTAACCAGTTAAACCTGTAAATTAGGTAGAGATTAAGAGAGAATTTATAGGAGCGCCTGGATGGCTCAGTCGGTTAAGCGTCCGACTTCAGCTCAGGTCATGATCTCACTGCTTATGAGTTCGAGCCCCGTGTCAGGCTGTGTGCTGACAGCTCAGAGCTTGAAGCCTGCTTCAGATTCTGTGACTCCCTCTCTCTCTGCCCTTCCCCTGGTCATGCTCTCTCTCTGCCTCTTAAAAAAAAAAATAAATGTTAAAAAAAAATTTTTAAAAAGAGAATTTAAACACTTGAACATAGAGCTGAAGCAGTTACCCAGATTGCAACAAAAAGAGGAAAATACAAACTATGTAAAAGAGCGTGAAGTCAAGAGGCCATAGTTTGTATCTATGATTTTGCCTTTTCCGCTACCCTTTGCCCTCAGCCAGAAGCCCAACTGACTAGGGTTCTTTAGTGGATCGAATGACCCAGACTTCAATTCCTGATGGGTCTGAATCGTCAATAATTCTTTTGTTTGATGTCTGCGGCCTCCCATTAATTTTTATTACTTGTCATGGAAATACTAGGATATATTCCAAAGAGTCTCCTGGGTTATGGACACAATCCTCCCTGCTCCTATTGTATATCAACAATTCACTTTCCCCTTGGTCATTGGGATCAATCACTAATCAGTAAACAACTTCTTTGCCTACTGGTTCAGTAGTATGATGAGCCCCAAATGGCCAGGTGTTTCTCATCTTCCAATTCAGTGTAACTGTTGTTGTATTCCTCTGAAAGAAGCATTTCTTCTTGAGAACTAACCAATAGGCAGAGCTCAAGTTGCAGATTGGGAAGCAAAAATTGGGTGAGTGAATTTTTAGTATAGTAGTGAAAGGAGCCACTCCCACTTCCCTTCCTTGATTCGTAGACTCTGTATTTTGACTGTGTTTGCGAAAACACCAATATAATGCTATAAGGCAGAACCCTATTCTTCAAGAGTTTTGTCTCTCATTTTAAGTCTTTCTTTGAGCTAGCAATTTCTGGGTATGTGGTAGGACCATTATATTCCATGGATATGCTTATTGTTTTACTACCTTTGCTGTGAAATTAGTTTTTTGATCAGAAACAAAGCTGTGTAGTATACCATGAAAATGGATAAGACATTCCAGGTAATAGTGGTGCTAGCCAGAAATGTTATGAGCAGGGAAGGCACAACCATATCAAGAATACATTTATTCCAGAGAGGACAGATCTGCCCCCTGCATCCAGTTGCATTCAACCTGCCACTAGGTGGCTGACCAGTACTTATGGGGAATGATGCCATTTCTGGGGCTCAGACAATGCTGGCATCTGCTGCCAGATAAGAAGCTGCATTATTAGGTGCATAGCTGCATACCAGGTGCTAGAGGCTGTGTTGATTTGCTCCAGTGATGATACCACATCTAGAATGGCAGCTGACATCAGAATGAGCACTTGATTACATTTGCTGTGATCCACAGTCATTCTTTAAGATCCATACAACTTCTGCACAGACTAAATAGATGAATTAAATGGGGAACGATAGATATCAACATCCCTGTATCTTTCAAGTCTCTGGTTGTGGCACTAAGCTCTGGAGTTCCCCTAGGGATGTGTTTTTGCTTCTTGATTATTATCTTGATAGGGAGAAGTTCTTGGAACTTCCACTAGTCCTTCTGACAATAATGGCCCTTATCCCTGGGTCAGAGTCAGTGTGAGATTTGTACAAGTGGCCTGATGTTTCTATTTCAGTTATACATTCTAGAACTGAGAAAGTAATCATAGTGTGAGTTCATGGACCAACTGGGTCCACTGTGAGTTAAACCTGAACACTATAAATCTCCATTTGACTGCTGGGCCAAGTGGCATTTGGAGTCTCTAGAAATTTGCATCAGTCCAGAGATAGCATAATTCTAAGGAGGCCTCTGAGATTCCATCCTCCTTATGTATTCTCTATCTTTCCCCAGTTATTCAGTCAAACATCTATCTAGGTGTTGCTCTGAAGGGATTTTGCAGCTGTATTCAAGGTCCCAAATCAGTTGACTAAGAACGGGAGATTATCGGGGCACCTGGGTGGTTCAGTTGGTTAACTGTGTGACTTTAGCTCAGGTCATGATCTTGTGGTTCGTGAGTTTGAGCCCCATGTCGGGCTCTGTGCTGACAGCTTGAAGTCTGGAGCCTGCTTCAGATTCTATGTCTCCCTCCCTCTCTGCCCCTCCTCTGCTTACACATATGTGCACGCACTATCTCAAAATAAATCAACATTAAAAAAAAAAAAAAAAGAATGGGAGATTATCCCAAGGAAGCCTGACTACTCACATAAGCGATTAAAAGAGACTGAGCTATTCCTGAGGAGAGAGATTCAAATCATGAATATTCACGAGGTTGTACAACCATCACCATTATATAATTCCAGAACATGTTCATCATCCCCAAAAGACCCCATGTCCATTAGCAGTCATTCCCCATTCTTCCAACCCCCTAGACCCTAGCAATCACTAATCTGTATCTGGGTTTGCCTGTTCTGGACATTTCATATAAATGGAATAAGATAACATGTAGCATTTTGTGTCTGGTTTCTTTAACTTACCATGGTTTCTTCAAGTTTCATTCGTGTTGTAGCATCTGTCAGTACTTCATTCTTTTTTATGACTGAATAATATTTCCTGTGTGTGTGTGTGTGTGTGTGTGTGTGTGTGTGTGTGTGTGTGTGTTTCACTTATCCTTTCATTGGTTAATGGACATTTAGGGTTTTGTTTTTTTTTTTTTTTACTATTTTTCTAGGTTTTTTTTGACTATTGTGAATACATATTCATGTATATGTACAAGTTTTTGTGTGAACGTATGTTTTCAGTTCTCTTGGGTATATACCTAGGAGTGAAATTGCTGCATCTTAAGGTAACTAACTCTATGTTTAACTTTTCGAGAATGGACAAACTCTTTTCCAGATTGTAATGTGGCTGTACCATTTTGCATTCTCACTTTTCATGGCTTTTTAAATTCTGTATCTTCATCTGTAAAAACAAAGGGTACACTTGAGGTTTTACAGGGAGGGAAACGTGGGATAGAATGATAGGATGAAATGTTACACCAAAACATTTTTTTCCTATCCAGTTCTAAATATTACATGTAACATTTTTTTTCCTAGAAATTTTAGGGAAACAAACTGGAATAAATACTAAAAATTCAGAAGTCAGTGAGAACTTTACCAGCTTTTTTATCTTGATGTTTTGAAATTCTTTTTTCTTTCTTTCTTTCTTTTTTTTTTTTTTTTTTTTTTTTAACAGAGAAGCTTGCGGAGGCTCAGCGCAGGTTTGCTACACTTCAGAATGAGCTTCAGTCATCACTGGATGCACAGAAGGAGAGCACTGGCGTTACTACACTGCGACAACGCAGAAAGCCAGTCTTCCATTTGTCCCACGAGGAACGTGTCCAACATAGGAATATTAAAGACCTTAAACTGGCCTTCAGCGAGTTCTACCTCAGTCTTATCCTGCTGCAGAACTATCAGGTACTTCAGTTTTTACCCTGGAGAATGGAATCTTCAAATAATTGAGAAATTTGGAATTAACCTTGAACTATACTAATGGGCCAATCCAAAAAGGGAAATCTTTAGCATGTCATTATTTTTTAGGTTCTTAATGTGATTTCAGTTGTTCTAATTGGCTAAAAACCACATATCAAAGGTAGCAAAATAATGTAACAAGGTTTCTATTTTGGGGGCGCTTGGGTGGCTTAGTTAACTGTCTGACTTCGGCTCAGGTCATGATCTCATGATTCGTGCTTTCGAGCCTCACATCATGCTCTGTGCTGACAGCTCGGAGCCTGGAACCTGCTTCAGATTCTGTCTTCCTCTCTCTCTGCCCTCCCCCGCTCCCACTCTGCTCTGCTCTCTCTCTCTCTTTCTCAAAAATAAACATCAAAAAAATTTGTGAAAAGATTTCTGTTTTTGAAGATCAGTTTTTGAAAACTTTTTGTACAACATTCACTATATTCACTCACAGTTTGCTTCCTAATGGTTTGCTTCCTGTTTTTAGAGGCATCTGTGGTAGTGGTGAATAGAAATAAGAAATTGTATATGTTTACCCAACCACCGCTGGCTATGTAAGAGCTTTATATTCCTCCAAACCTATAGCAAAATTTCCACAAAGGCAATTAGACAGTTAACTTTCCTGGAACTAACACTAATAATATTATAAAAGATACTGACTTTTCAGTTTACAACTAACAATCCTTCCAATTTTATTATCCGCAGACTTCAATATGACTCTGTGATAAAAAAATCTTTATGGAATTACTGAATCACTATATTGTACACCTGAGACTAATGTAACACTGTATATTAACTACATTAGAATTAAAATAAAGGTTTTTTTTTTTAAGTAGAAAAGAATTCTTGTGAGAGAAAAGAAATTAGGTCACAGCAAATATATATAGAGACTGAATATCTATGCAATTAGGATATATGACTATTTTTAAAATCCAATCTGTAAAGCCTTACTACCATGTACATTAAATTATGGAAATTGAAGGCATTTATTAATTTCTAATTCTTTACAGATTTGTTTACATAGTTGACTCTATAACAAAATTATAGAAGAACAGATGATTTGTTCAATAATAAACATTTCAGTAGGCAAAAGCTTCTCTAATCTCTAAATTTAGTGACTTTGCGTACTATTCTTTTTCCATTTTATTGTGATTAGTACTGATAATCTGTGGTTACAATCATCACAGGATGAAAACTCAAGATTATACAACAAAAGTATTCTAGGGGTATATTGGGAGTTTTAAAATAAGAAGACATTATAGTCTCATATCTGCAGTATTCTAAGCTGTTAATGCATGTACTTATTTCCATCTCTTTCATAATTCTGTGTTCTTCTTTGATAATTTAATATTTTATCATTCAAAGAAGAATAGTAAAGCATATCATGAGAAATTATTTTCCTTTGAAATTTATCTATAGCATTATAATTTATATTTAAAAAGAAACAAAAATGTATTCTTTCTTATAATGCTGTAAAACATTAACATTTCATATTTCATTGATTATGCTTCTGTGTTACAGGGAAATACCCCTCTTAAATTTTGTTTTATTAACTTTCCCAGCAGCTTTTGTGTGGGGTCATTATAAAAAGCTCCCTGGGGGGCCTGGATGGCTCAGCTGGTTAAGCTCGGGTCATAAACTCATGGTTTGTGAGTTTGAGCCCCACATTGGGCTCTGTGCGGACAGCCCAGAGTCTGGAGCCTACTTTGGATTCTGTGTCTCCCTATCTCTCTGTGCCCTCCCCGACTCATGCTCCCTCATTCTCTCTCTCTCTCCCCCCCCCCCTCTCTATCAAAAACAAACATTAAAAAAAAAAGTTTGGGAAAACAAAAATAATCATTAATTATAAAAGTTCTGATCCATTCTCTGTTCTTTGAGGCTGGCTATTCTGTAAGAATATATTTATATTGAGAGTGAGGAGAAAGGAAAATTGAAAGCAGTCTTTAATTCATGGTGTATGCACCCCAAGGAAAGTTTAAGATGATTTATTAAAGTATGAGAAAAAAAAATTATATACAAACTAGGAAGCATGCAAAGTCTAATTTGGAATCAGTATTCAATTTTTTTACTGATAGGACTATGTGATCAACAAATTTGGAAGCCTCTGGTTTAAAGAACCGTGAAAAGCCGGTTTCTTGCTTTTTCTTGCATGTTGATCAAAAAAACAACAATTTGAGAATGTAGAAAAGTATACTATTTTGATATTGTGGAAATGGAGAAAGAGTGCAAGCTCTCACCCACCATCAGTGAAACCCTATGTATGTGATCACTTCTACTGACTCTCTTCACACTCCCATCCCCAAACTGAGAATTGATAGAAGTAAAATGAAAGTTAAAAGAAATAGATGATTTTCCATTTTTCCATGCTGGTTCATAAATGGTTGCACATTAGAGGTAAAATACATAGCTATGCCAGTCCTTCAGAAAACAAAACTAAGAAATGTAGTCAATGTATGATAAATCCAAACATTTTTCTGACAGTCTTCTTTTGATCATGAAGCAAAATAATACGAACTAGCCTTTTTGAGAATATTGTACATAAGAAAATGGAAATAAAGATGTTTTGAGTTTAAGACTTTTATTAATTTACTTGAAATAGAAATACTAGGATTCATAGTTCAGGGTTTCTTTTATTACTGATGGTATACTACCTTGAAATAAACAGATGGAATAAGAAAGAAGAGTCTTATCTTTTTCGTAGTAAATGCTTGTATGAAAGCATTGCCATTTCTCTCAGTACTCAGTCCTCAATCAGCTCATCAATGCATAGTGCTTATTGTTTTCCTTCTTTTATGGTGGTGGAAATTACGGTAGTGTTTCTCATTTCTTTCTGTAGAATCTGAATTTTACAGGGTTTCGAAAAATCCTCAAAAAGCATGACAAGATCCTGGAAACGTCTCGTGGAGCAGATTGGCGAGTGGCTCATGTAGAAGTGGCGCCTTTTTATACGTGCAAGAAAATCAACCAGCTTATCTCTGAAACTGAGGTATAGTAATTTCATTTGTGTGCCACACATTTTCAATAAAATTAATGTCTTATTTTTAATGAAATAATTCCTCATCTCAGTTCCCTTTTTGTAATTACTTGCTGGCTTTGAATATAATAATCTTATTCATGATTTTTTTGTTTTGCTTTTTATTCAGTATATAGTCACCAAGAGGTTATCAGAATACCATATGTATAAATGGTCCAGAATTATTTATGTATTACTCAAGGTTAGTATAACCTGTGTCAAAATTTAATGTGTCTTTCTAGGCTGTAGTGACTAATGAACTTGAAGATGGTGACAGACAAAAAGCTATGAAGCGTTTACGTGTTCCCCCTTTGGGAGCTGCTCAGGTTCGTGTTTTCTTCCAGTTGTCTGGTCAGTTGGTTTTGTCTGTTTAGTAATCAACATAATCTGTTTAGCTGGTAAAATTCTAGTTTCATTACTTAAAAAAATATATGTCAGCCAAAGTTTAAAAGTAGTTATTACTGTTGTTATTTCATTTTTAAAATATTAAATGCCACATCTCACTTCATGATGAATTATAATGTCTTCTCACCTTTCTCTTCTTATTCTGTACTCCTTCTCTTGTTTATTTTTATTGACATCCTAACTTCTGGGTCTCCTTAAACGATTAAGATGAGGTTTTTATTTCGTGATATGTGGTGGAGGATTCAGGTATGCTTGGGTATTGCATATCTTCATCCAAAATGCCAAGGTTCTAAAAAAATTTCTAAAAAAAATTATTAAGTGATGTCTACACAGTAGTTATACCAAAACATTTAAATGATATATTCTGTGTCATAAAACCAGTTTCAATAAACTTAAAAGGATTTAAGTCATAGAGCATATGTTCTCTGACCACAGTGGAATGGAAATCCATAACAAAAAAAGCTTCCTTATCCTAATAAAAGGCAAAAACCTACAACTAATATTATACTTAATGATGAAACACTATATGCCTTCTCCCTAACTAGGGACAAAAAAGGAGATTCAATCTAACCACTTTTATTCAAAATTGTACTAGAGATTCTAGCCAGTGCAGGAGGGTAGGAAAAAGAAATAAAAGATTTAAACAAAGAACTAAAACTGGTGGGGTTTTTGCTGATGACATGATAACCTGTGTAGAAAAATGCAGTGAATTATTAGAATAGCTACTAGAACTAATAAGTGAGTTTAGCATGGTTGCAGAATATTAGATGAACATATAAAATAAATTGCATATATTTGTGTGTGTATATATATATACACATATATATATTTTATATATATATAAAATCAAGAATAATTAGAAATCAAATTTTTAAATGCTGTTTATAATTAAAATAGAAATATATAGGGATAAATCTGACACAAGATGTACAGCATCTTTACATTGAAAACTAAAACATTGCTAAGAGAAATAAAGAAGGCAAATGCATGAGAGATATGCCATTTTCATGGGTTAGAAAACCCAATATTTCTAAGGTATCACTTCTTCCTAAATAGATCCATAGATAAAACACAATCCACCTCAAAATCTCAATAGGTCTTTATATTTATTATGTATGTATAACTGGTTAGCAAATGTAAAAATTTATATGGAAATACAAAGGACCAAGAATAACCATAAAAACTTTAGAACAACTAAGTTGAAAGATTGAGACTACTTCATATCAAACTTATTAAAACGACTGTAATCAGAACAGTGTGGTATTAGTGTCAAGATAGGCAAGTAGATGAATGAAACTGAATAAAATGTCCAAAAATAGACCAATGAATACATGGACAAATGATTTTCTTTTTTTTTTAATTAAATAAATTTTTTTTTCTTTATTTTTTAGGGAGGGAGAGTGTGTGAGTAGGGGAGAGGGGGAGAGAGAGAGAGAATGAGAATCTTAAGTAGGTACCATGTTCAGTGTGGAGCCCAACACGGAGCTCAATCCCATGACCCTGGGATCATGACCTAAGCTGAAATCGATGCTCAACCTACTGAGCCACCCAGGCGCCCCTGGGCACTAATTTTCAATAAAGATGTAAAGACAGATGTAAAGATTTAAGTACAACTACTTTTTAATAAAGATGTAAGGACAGTTCAGCTTAGAAAGGATAGTCTTTTCAATAAATGGCACTGGAGCAATTGGCTTCCAACTGCAAAAGAAAAACATTAGAACTCCACATCATATACAAAAATTAATTTTAAGTATACCTAAATGAAACCGAAAACTACACATTTTTGAAGAAGATACAGGAAAACATCCTGATGGCTGGTTTATGCAGAGATCTAACAAATAAAACCAAAAGCACTTCATCAAAATTTAAGACTTCTCTTCAGAAGACAATATTAAGAGAATGAAAAGAAAAGCAACAGACCAAGAGAAAATATTTACAAAATATATCTGACAGAGGATTTGTATTCAAAACATATAAAGAATCCAGTACTCAAATATAAGAAAACAAACGACGTAAACTAAAAGTGGGCAAGAAATCTGACCAAACACACAATCAAAGATGGATAAGTAGCAAGTAAACGTAAATGGATGTTCAATATCATCAGTCATAGGGAAATACAAATTAAAACCATAATGAGATAATATATACCTATTAGAATGATGGCACACTAAATGTTGGAGGAACAAAAGCTCTGACGTCTCATATGCTGCTATTGGAATATCAAATAATACAACCATATTGGAAAACAACTTGGCAGTTTCTTAAAAATTAAACCTTCATCTACCATATAATCTAGCCATTACACTCATAGGTATTTACCCAAGGCAGATTGCAAGCATATTTTCATATAAAGATGTGTATACCAGGGGCTCCTGCTTGCCTCAGTTGGTAGAGCATTCAGCTCTTGATCTTGGAGTCATGAGTTTGGGTGTTGAGCTTACTTTTAAATACATACATACATACATACATACATACATACATAAAATCCTTTTTTTTTAAAAAAAAGATATGTACACAAATGTTTTGTAGCAGCTTTATTCATAATAGCCTAAAACTGGAAACAACTCCTATCTATCAATTAGGTGAATGGATAAACAATTATGGTATATCCATACAATGGCATACTACTCAACAATAAAAAGGAATAAACATTGATATATGGAACAGTATGGATGCATCTCAAAATAATTACACTGAGTGAGAGAAGCCAGACCAAAAGAGAGTACATACTCTATATGGTTTTGTTTACCTGAAACTCTGGAAAATGCAAACTACTATATAATGACAGAAAGGTCCATGATTGTCTAGTGGTAGGATGGGTGTGGTGAGAGGAAAAGTGTTACAGAAGGGCGTGAGGAATCTCTTGGCGGGGGTGGGGGGTGGGGGCGGGTGATACATATGTTCATTGTCTTGATCATGGTGATAGTTTCATAAGTGTTTACTTATATCAGAACATCAAATTAGATACTTTAAATGTGTATGCTTTAATATATATTAGTTATATTTCAGTAAAACTATTAATAATAAAATTAATCTCAAAAAATTAAGGTGTTTCTGAATGCATGAAGAGTTGGTAAAGCTAAAAAAAAAAACACGTAAATGGTTATCTTTGGCAAGGGGGGAAGGTTTATGGATCTGGAAGGGTTAGAGATGTCAAAGTTAATAGAAATGTTCTTTTTCTAAAGATGAGTGATAGGTATAGGCACACTTTATTATTCAGTTCCTTAACAGTTCAAATACATTTTATGTGTTCTTTCCTATATGATAAATTACACAATTTTTTAAACTAAAGAAAAAAAATTTTAAATACAAATGACTGTCTTCCCTCTGGATGCTTTCAGTCTTAAACTAACAATTGCAGATACCTGTTACTGATTAATAATACGTAAGTCGGAGGGAGTCTCAATTTTTTTTTCATTTAAAGGTTTTTAGAAAACATTTAAACCATCTTAAATATAATATCACCTTAAAAACCAGCAGAATCTCTTTATAACACTCATTGCAAATATTTAAATCCACAATATTTTCTCTTTCCTGTGTTTCTCATCCCTTTACTTTTAAAATATCAGGTACTTTCTTTTATATTAGAAAGCAGTTGATATAAATCTGCATTAAAATGGAGAAAAATATTCTTTAACCTTTATACTCTGGAGATTCAGATATACCAGTCTCTTGAGAATCTCTAGCATGTCTTTATTATTTTTTTTAAAAAACACAGAACTAAATTTTTTTGTTAATGTTTATTTATTTTTGAGAGAGACAGAGACAGAATGTGAGTGGGTTAGGGGCAGAGAGAGAGGGAGACACAGAAGCAGAAGCAGGCTCCAGACTCTGAGCTGTCAGCACAGAGCCCAACACGGGGCTCGAACTCACGAGCTGTGAGATCATGACCTGAGCTGAAGTCAGACGCTTAACCGACTGAGCCACCCAGGCACCCCTCTAGCATGTCTTTAAAAATTCACTTTAGGGGCACCTGGGTAGCTCATTTGCTTAAGCATCTGACTTCGGCTCAGGTCACGATCTTGCAGTTCATGAGTTTGAGCCCCACATCAGGCTCACTGCTGTCAGTGTGGAACCTGCTTCAGATCCTGTCTCTCTTCCTCTCTGTCTCTGTCTCTTGTTGCCTGCCCCTCCCCCACTCACACTCTCCCTCTGTCTCTCAAAAATAAACATTAAAATAAATAAATAAAAATTCACTTTAAATTATCCCAGTATTAATAGTGTAAGTAGTATAGAAAAAAGTTGTTGTTAATCTTGTCACTGTCTCCATGGTTCCTTCTACCAATTAGGTGAACTCTGAGTAAAGAGTGACTTACGAAATTTAAAGATGTATACATTGTAAAAATGAAATTGCACTCAGGTTTCTCCTATAAGGAAAACTCAGTGTATGTATATTTTGACGTCTATGATTATAATCTTGTTTATTTAAGTAATTCAGATTTCTGTAAAAGAATTTGAATAACTGGCTACTCTGTTTTCATATTATAGGAGGATGAAGGATGTTTCTCTGGTTCTGATTTATAAAAATTCAGTTCATAAAATATCTTTGTTTTCATGGTAGAACTTTGGGATTCATAGTACTAATTTATTAGATCATATGCTAAATGTATGCAGTATTTTGCCCTATACCTGGCATGCTGTTTTTCTTTCTACAGCCTGCACCAGCATGGACTACTTTTAGAGTTGGCCTGTTTTGTGGAATATTCATTGTACTGAATATTACCCTTGTGCTTGCCGGTAAGTCATTTAAAATTTTAAGCTAAATTATTCTTACTAATATGCCCATGTTATATTCTGTCCTTCTGTCAAAGCTGGTATCAAACTAACAAAGCTGCTTCTGAAAGAGAAATCTGTCAGGGTTGTTTTTTGTTCTTATAAATGACTGGGGGAGATGGGGCAGTGTTTGGTCATTTGTTTAGTTTGCTTTTCCTTTCGGACATATTTCCTTTTACAACATTACTAGTTTATGACTTTTGTTCTCCATGTTTTCTAGTTTTTATGTACAATTTCTTTATACATTTTCAGAGTTCAGTTAGAACCTCAACTCCCTTGTTCACAGATGAGAGTAAATAAGATTACAAAATTTGTGCACTAAAATTTATTTACTTTGCTTCTTGGAGTCTTTCTCACATCCTTTCCAGAACATATTTACAATTACTCCATATAATTTTAAGAAACTGGGTTGTATAATTTCCTATCCTCTAAGTTACGAATTAGAAAGAGGTAGAAGGGATTGCTGGAAGCAAGTGCACTCCCAACATCTAGAAATGATATAACAGCAAGGGAGGCATTATCTTACTAAACCTCCCAACAGAAGTTGACATAGCCCTCAGCTGCATTTGACATTGTGAATCATCCCTTCTTGAAACTCTTCACTTGGTTTTGCTGGGAAACCACCTTCTGCAGCTTTTCTTGTTAAACTTTGCTGGAAGTTCTTTCCAGTCTCCTTTGCTAACTACTCTTTTCTTTGTGACATCTAAATGTTGGGCAGTACTGCTGGACTAAATCCTCAAATTCTCTCTCTGTCGACATTCATTTCCTAACCAGGCAATTTATTCAGGCTTATGGCCATAAATGTTACCTGTATGGCAGTGACTCTCAAGTACGTCTACTCTCTCCTCTGATATCTAATTGACTATTTGGATAGTAATAGGCATTTCAAACTTACATGGACAAAAATATTTTTTACCCCCAAATACACTTTCTTTTCTATATATCATCATTTTTTTTTAATCAGATTCTCAGGCCAAAAACCTTTAGCCTCTCTTTTCTCTCATACCTTATCTCCAATCCACCAGCAAAGCCTGTTGCTCTATCTTTAACAGTGTGTGTGTAAAGTACAGTTGACACAGAGTGTCAGATGTTTCAAATGTACAACATAGTGATTCAACCAGTTTCCATTATGCTGTGCTTGCCACAGTGTAGCTATTATCTGTCACCATACAACACTTTTATAATACCTTTCATCCCTGTGACTTGTTCATTCTGTAACTAGAAGCCTGTACTTTCCACTCCCTTCACCCATTTTGAATCTGACCACTTCCACCAATGCCATCCTTGTATAAGCAGCCGTGTCCTGTTAGTGTACCGCACCAGCCTTCTGAACTGGCCTCACTGCGCTCGCTGCAGCCACTCTTGCCTCCTCATAGCCACCAGTATCTTTTCTTTTCTTTTTTTTTTTTTAATGTAAGTTAGATCTTATTGCTGTCCTCCTCAACATCTCTCTATGGCTTCTCTTACAATAAAGTTGAACCTTCTTTCTATAGACTAAAAGACCCTATAGGGTCTTGCCCCTATGGGCTTTCTGACTATACCCTGTCATCCTCCCCACACTTGGTCTCACTGTGTTTCCAAGTACATTTATGGTGTTCCTTGAATATCATCCCATCTATGAACCCTTGCAATTGCCTAAGAGGCTTTTTCCCTAAGATGTCTGTGTGGCTTACTTCTTCACTTCATTCATACAGTCTCTGTTCAAATGCCACTTCTTCACTGAGTCCTTCCTTAATCACCCTACCCTAAAATAGCCTGTTCTGTCTCCTCAGCCCACATTAGTTTTTTCAGAGCACTTTTAAGTACATGACATAATATTACATATTTATGTTTCTTTTATCTGTTTTCCCACTGGAATGTAAGTTCCTTGATACCTGGACTTTTGTCTCCTGTTCACCATTGTAGCTCTAGCACCTAGAATACTGCCTGGGTCATAGAAGGAGCTCAAAAAATACTGGTGGAAGAGGAGACTGGATGGCTCAGTTGGTTAAGCATCCAGTTTGAGCTCAGGTCATGATCTCGCAGTTCGTGGGTTCCAGCCCCGCGTTGGGCTCCGTGCTGACAGCTCAGAGCCTGGAGTCTGCTTCAAATTCTGTGTCTCCCTCTCTCTGCCCCTCCCCTACTTGTCCTCTGTGTGTCTCTCTCTCTCTGTCTCAAAAATGAATAAACATTAAAAAAATAAACAAAATATTGGTGGAAATTGGAATGGATGAAAGAGGACAGAGATGGAATTAAATGATAAACCAAAAACACACAAACAGCAAAAAAGACACAAATCTCAAAGGTTCTTGCATTCAAGGACTTTTACTTTAAGGGCAAATAGTCATGGTATACCTCAAGAGTCTGTGTACTTATGCTTATAATGATAACTTGAATCATTAATAAAGGATTAAATTTTGCTCAGGAAAGTCTACAAAGAAACTTAGAAATAGATGGTATTGTGGAGTCCCTGGGTGGCTCAGTCAGTTAAGCATCCAACTCTTGATTTCGGCTTAGGTCTTGGTCTCGTGGTTCAGTTTGTGAGATCGAGCCCCGTGTCAGGCTCTGCACTGACAGCACAGAGCCTGCTGGCCATTCTCTCTCTCTCTCTCTCTCTCTCTCTCTCTCTCTCTCCCCCTCTTTCTCTATACCCCTCCTCCGCACACCGCACATGCTCTCACTCTCAAAATAAATAAACGTAAAAAATACGATGGTTTTGTATAAATATCCATTATATTCTGTTTTCAATGTTTAGTAATCATAATAGTGCCTGAACATGAAAGTTTCTATCACTGTCACAGTTACTATTCTCAATTGCAGGGACTGTGTATTTTCATTTTTCATATTTTAGGTTCCTAACACAGTACAACACATATAGCAGATGTTTAAGAAAAAATTTACCAAAGTTGTTTCTCCTCATTAACATTCTTAATTAAGATTGTCAATTACATATTATGAAATTATAACCCAAGCTGTAATGACTCTTAGAGAGCATATGAACTTGACCTATTGACAGTGTGTTTTCATTTGTGTTTTTAGAATTCTCCTTCCTACCAACTACTGAAAATTACATCTAATAATTATGGCCCACTGTAAGCTCATGATTTAATATTGGTATAATTTATTATCATATTTTAATCTAGTTCTGTTTCTTTAGGTGAGTGCAGTCTTCTTATATAGACTGCATGGGAGTATTGTAATAAAAAACCCAACCCTAGATTATCAAGCCAGTTGTTAAGGAAGGAACACTGACTTGTCTTCAGAAGGCCTAGCCTGTATCTCAGTCTCAACACTACTATTTGTTAATTGTTTTGGTTTAAGGATATCATTTAACTTCTTTTCATTTTTTTAAATGTTTATTCATTTTTTGAAAGAAAGAGAGACAGAGAGAACAGAGCATGAGTGGGAGAGGGGCAGAGAGAGAAGGAGACACAAAGTCTGAAGCAGGCTCGAGGCTCCGAGCTGTCAGCACAGAGCCCAATGAGGGGCTTAAACCCATGAACCATGAGATCATGACCTGAGCCGAAGTCAGAAGCTCAACTGACTGAACCACCCAGGCGCCTCTCCTTTAACTTCTTTTAAATAATTTCCTTATTTGTTCAGTGACTGTACTACCTTAAATTCACAGGGTTATTTTAGAATTCATTCATTCAACAGGTAAATTTTATGTACCTCATAATTAAGCTTGATGCAAGCCTTAAGAGATATAAGAAAATCCCTTTCCTTAGGAAGTTTTTTATGCCAGGGAGATTAAGACATATATTAAAACAATAATAATATACTCCAAGATGGAAAATGTTAAATGTTCTAAGCAGGTCAAAGGAACAAAGTAATTACTTTTAAATGAAAGCATCAGGGAAGACTTTATGAAGGAGATGGCATTTATGCTGGATGTGATGGAATGAAGGGCATTCCAAGAGGAGACAGATGAGTAGAGATTTAGTTGGTGGGGGAAGAGGGTGGGGCATAGGAGGAGGGACTGGGTTATGAAGAAGAGAAATGAGAAAATCACCTAGTGTGAAGGAGATAGCTTGAGACCACTTCATGGACATCAGCTAAGAAGTGTAAGTGACACATGTTTATATAGTTGTGAAGCACTACACCAATATAAATTATATGGAGTATATGATGGGAGTTGTTCTTTCTAAGAAAACCTCAGTCATTTATATGTGAAATTTTTTCTTTTATTTCCAAGATGAGTGTGGTGATGTTGTCATCATCATCATCATCATCATAATTAAATAATAAGAAAAAATAACCTTCATTTTTTTCATGTGAGTTGAAAAGAAATTTTTTTTTAATTCAGGGACAAATCAGGTTTTGTTTTCTTTTGTAAATATAGACTGTTTTATGAGACAGCCTCATATGTTTTTTAATGTGTGTGGTTTCTGCATTATGTTCTCTCACCTCACAACTCTTCTTTGTTTGATCTTTGTGTTGTGTGGTCAGTGGGGGGGGAGGCAGGGTAAGTGCACAGCCAGCTGTCTATGCTTATTTATGTCCCAGCGGGTACTTGAAAGATAACACAGAGAGAGAAACACAGCAGTAGTAATGCATGTACAAGCACGATTCTTTTTTCATTCACATCAAAAAAAAATGTGTGTAATTGCTGTAGTTTCTCCAAGGGATTTGATCTGATACTTAATAATTTGTCTGAAATTCACATATTTCAGATAACTTAGTTTTGAGAAGATGAGAAGTTACCTGATTAGATTTTTTAAAAATTGTTCTCTTACAGATTTCTAGTAACTGTTGTTTAATTTGATACAATAACAATATATCATATTTCATTTTTTGGTTTGACAGAGATAGGAATTTGACCATTTAAATGTGTTTAAATGTCACGATGTGTTTATAGAAGGGTGTGAAATAGCCACTCATACACTAATAGTAAGAGTATTAATTCAGTGTCTTTGGAGGATAATTTGGCAGTATATGTAAATTTTTAAATACAGTCACTTTGGTTAAGCAATTTTATTTCGAGAAATTTATCTTACAAACATACTTGAACAGGATGCCAAGGACATATATGAAAGGAGGGTATTCCTTGCCATTTTGTTTGTAGTAACAGTGTCCTAGAAACCACTCAAATGTACATCAGTTGGGAATTATTTAATAAGCTAAATGATGTTATTTACCTCTGTGCAATGAAATACTGTGAAGCTATTCAAGTGAATGAGTGAAAATGGGTATAGTATTTTGGAGTGCTAGATGTGTAGTTAATGTGTACTGTACTGCTGAAAGCATGCATATACATGGATTTGCTTGGGTACCTGGTTTCATTTCTTTTGGATATATACCTAGGAGTGGAATCACTTAGTTATGTTGTAATTCTATGTTTAATCTTCTGAGGTACCACCAAATTGTTTTGCATAGAGGCTGCATAATTTTTCATTTTCACCAGAAATTTATGAGGGTTCCATTTTCTTTACGCCCTTATCAGTGTTTATGGTTTTCCTTTTTATTTATTTATTTTTTTAATTATAGCCATCCTAGGGGCGCGTGGGTGGCCCAAGTCGGTTGGGCGTCTGACTTCTGTTCAGGTCATGATCTCACGGTTTGGGAGTTGGAGCCCCGCATCGGGCTCTGTGCTGACAGCTCAGAGTCTGGAGCCCACTTTGGATTCTGTGTCTCCCTCTTTCTCTGCCCCTCCCCTGCTCACGCTCTGTCTCTCTTTCTCTGTCTCTCAAAAATAGATGTTAAAAAAAGTTAAAAAATTATAGCCGTCCCAGTGGGTGTGAAGTAGTATCTTGTTAATATTTTGATTTGCATTTCCCTAATGATTTTGAGCATCTTTTCATGTGCTGGTTGGATATTTGTATATTTCTTTGGAAAAATGTCTCCCCAAGTCCTTTGCTCATTTTTTGAGTTGTCTTCTTATTTTAAGTTACAAGAGTTCTTTATATATTCTGGGTACTCAATCCTTACCAAGATACGTGATTTGCAAATCTTATCTCCCATTGTATAGGCTGTCTTTCACCTTCTTCATAATGTCCTTTGATGCAAAAAAGTTTTGATAAAGCCTGATTTTTCTATTTTTTTTCTTTCTTTGAACTAACTTTTGTACATGGTGTGAGATAGGGGTTCAGCTTCATTCTTTTGCATGTGGACATTCAGTCATCCCAGCACCATTTGTTAAAGAAAATATTCTTTTCCATTGAATGATTTTGGCACTCTTGTTGAAAACTAGTTGGCCATACGTATATAGATTTATATATGAACTCCCTATTCTGTCTGTATGTCTGTTTTTATGCCAGTACCACACTGCTTTTTAGTAAATTTTTAAACCACAAAATGTGAGTCCTCCAACTTTGCTCTTCTTTTTTCAGTGTTGTTATAGCTATCTGGGGCCTGTTGCAATCCCATGTGAATTTGAGGAATGACTTTTCTATTTATATATGCAAAAAAACCAAAAAACAAAAAACTAGAATTTTGATAGGGATTGTATTTAATCTCCAAAACACTTTGGCATTGCCATTTTAACAACATCAAGTCTTGTAAGTCCATGTACATGAGATTCCTTTTAGCACTGTCTGTAGTTTTTATTGTACAAGTGTTTCACCTCTTGAGTAAATTAATTCCTAGGTTTTTTATTCTTTTGGGTGCTATTGTAATTGGAATTGTTTTCTTAATTTCATTTCAGGGTGTTCATTGCTGATGTATACAAAGACAACTAAATTTTGTGTGTTGATCTTACAGTGTGCGACTTGGCTGAATTTATTAGCTCTCGTAGTTTTATTGTGCATTCTTTGAGACTTAGGATTATTATTTTTGTTTCCTGGCTGTTGTATCTATGGTTTTTGCTTAAGAATCAGGATCTAAATCCATATAGAGTTTTTTATTTATAATCTGCTGACTAACCTTGCTATCATGCTTGATCCTTTGTAGTCCCTTTATGTAAGAGCTGGAGTAGCCCTTTAATATTATTAATTGGTCTTGTCACTTGTGTATAAAACCTTTCATTGGCTTCATATATTAAAGTAAAAGTTTAAGTCTTGACAAGATACTATAAAGGTCCTACCTGATCTTCTCTTGGCTAACTCTTTATGACTTTACCTCTCATTTATTTCAATTATAGTGGCCTTGGCCTTCTTCCTGTTCTTGGAGCACCGGGCTCATACCTATCTTAGGGCCTTTTGTACTTACTATTTGGAGCCTTATTCTTCCATATACTCACATGATTCATTCTCTGTTTCCTTAAGATCTCTGCAAATGTCATCTCCTGAGAGGTCCTCTTCACCACCCTACCTAAAATAGCACCTAATAACATCATTCTTCATCCCCTTACCCTACTTTTTTTTTCTTCAAAACCTTTATGACAGTATGACATTATACAGAATAGAAGTTTCCTGAAGACATATATTTTGTCTGTTGTTTATTACTGAATCTCCAGTTCTTTGAGTGGTGTTAGGTATAAAAGGCATCTAATAAATTTTTGTGAAACTAATGAACAAAATGAGGTTTCCTCAAGCAAAAGGAAAAAGAAACTGATATATACTGAATACTTGTTATTGTTTTAGGCATGTAATATATGTTGATCACATTTAATCTTATTTACAAACTTATGAGAATAGATATTATCCCCATTTTCCAGCAAGGAAATGCAGACTTGGAAAAATAAAATAATTGCCTTAAAATAGCTAGAATTTTAAGTCTGGTCTTTAGTATTTGACTCCAAAGCAAAGGTTTTCACTACCCTGTTATTTTTAAATTATTAAATGCTATGTACTGTAGGAATACAAAGATAACTAATAAATGGTTATTTAAATTAAGTATAAGCCAGTATATAACTACATTTCAAGTGAGTCTAATAAATTTTATAGTTATATGGAAAATTGAGAAATCATTAGCCAAACTGAAATGTTTGGCACAGACTAGGCTCAAAACGAAACACTGGTTCAATAAATGTATGAATAGATAAGGATTTGGCTCTGAAATATTAAGTAAAATTTGAATTGGTACAAAGAGCAAGACCATTTTAGGTACAGGGGACAATATAAGCAAGTGTGAAAAAACAAACTTGTGAAAAGACTAATAAAATTTATCAGGAGATAAGAATTAATGTTTAGGAGCCCTGTGAGATAAGTTTGGGAAAGTGAGTTGGAGATCCGACTGATAGAGAACTTGAATTCCAAGACCGTGTTTGAATTTACAGTAACTGGAAGGCTATAGGGTAATAGTGATACTACACATTTGTATGGGCATATGAACAACAGAATGTAGTGGTTAAGAGTGTGCACTTTGGAGCAAAACTCTCTGAGTTAAAACTCTGGCTCTGCCCTCTACTAGCTTGGTAATCCTAAGCAAATTACCTAACTTCTCTGTGCTCTAATTTCCTCACCAGTCAAATGGAGATAATAGTTTTTAACTCACAGAACCATTGTGAGGATTATATGAATTTTTATGTATAAAAATTAAAAATAAATTTAAAAATAAAAAAGGGGGCGGCTGGGTGCCTCAGTCACTTAAGCATCCAGCTCTTGATTTTGTCTCGGGTCATGATCTTATGGTCATGAGATCGAGCTCCACATCTGGCTCTGTACTGAGTGTGGAGCCTGCTTAAGATTCTCTCTCTTCTTCTCCCTCTACCCCTCCTTTTTTTGCTCTCTCAAACAAACAAGTAAAATGAATTATTATATGTCAAAATATAATAGAAAACAGTCCTTAGCACATAGTAAGCATTCTGTAAATATTAACTGTTATCATTTATATGACATTTCAGTTTTCACTTGCTTTTATTTTCAATCGCTTTCATGTATGACATTTCTTTTAATCTTCACGGTAACTCTGCGAGGTAGGTAATACTATAACCAGTTTAATCACTGAACAAAGCCAAGGAAGTTATGTCATCCCATATGTGATTCTCTGTATTTCTGTGATTCTCTGTATTTCTAAGAAACTAATGGAACAATGGACTATCATGCCCAAAGTGAAGTTTTAGGGAAATCATTCTGGTGAAATTTTGCAGAATGAAATGATGAAGGGAAAGAACCTAGAAACAAGTTTATCATGCTCTTGAGATAATCTAAGCTTAGGCTTTATTTATAAAAACTTTTTATGCCAAGGACTGTGTCATCAAGAATTATGAGGAAAGACAATTAAATGAGACATTATGAATTTTCTGACTAACTAATTGATATTTTTTCAGCTGTATTTAAACTTGAAACAGATAGAAATATATGGCCCTTGATAAGAATCTATCGGGGTGGCTTTCTTCTGATTGAATTCCTTTTTCTACTGGGCATCAACACATATGGTTGGAGACAGGCTGGAGTGAATCATGTGCTCATCTTTGAACTGAATCCAAGAAGCAATTTGTCTCATCAACATCTTTTTGAGGTAATCAAAGCAAGACATAAAGTCCCACAAATATAGTTCACGTTAGCTATATCGCTGGTTTAGTGGGTGCTGAAATCCATCTTTTACTTGAGGAAGATTATTGACTTAACATCTAAACATTTATCTTACCTTTGTTTTATTGAAGATACTTCTGAGTAATGGAAAAAATAAAAATAACAATTTTTCTCTTTTCTTTTCTTTCTCATCCTTTATCAGATTGCTGGATTCCTCGGGATATTGTGGTGCCTAAGCCTTCTGGCATGCTTCTTTGCTCCACTTAGTGTCATCCCCACATATGTGTATCCACTTGTCCTTTATGGATTTATGTTTTTCTTTCTTATCAACCCCACCAAAACTTTCTATTACAAATCCCGGTTTTGGCTGCTTAAACTGCTGGTAAGTCCAGAAATTTGTCTCCCATTTTTAGAGTGGTGTATTGGTCATTGGCTTTGTCCAGGAGGAACCAAGGCTGCTGTTGCACAACTCCAGAAGGCATCGTTCACTTTGTAATCTATGTGAGTGGTGCTCTAGCTCCAAGGGTAAAGAATATAGTGTAATTGGTACACCTCATGTTGTATAGTGCAGTGGCCCTGGGAGAAATACTTATTCATGCAGTTTTTTTCCTCCTAAAAGGGAGTATGAAGTGTCCAGATATTGAAATTATTTTGCAAATTAATAATAAATAATTCGTGATCTATTTAAGTGCCTTATTATTTAGTACAGATTACTTAGCCAGCTGTGATAACATGTAGAACTCTGTGAATTTCTTTTTTTTCCTTTTTAAAAAGTGGTAAAACTATTATTTTCCTGTCAAATTGATAGAAATAGTCAACCAAACATTTTTATTTTTATGAAAGATTCATTCTTTAAAATCAGTAAGCATATTTTACCAGATTACCAGGTTTAATTTGAGAAACTGACTTTGATTCTTGTTTATAATACATTCCATTTCTTCTTCCACTTTACCTATTTTTTAATCTCAAAATCTCTCAATTTAAACATTAGGATATAGAATCTCTTGCAAAAATAGTTGCTGTATTTTTTGTAATGGTGTAAAGATAGCTTGGGGAAGGGACTTCTCTTAACTCCTGAAGTAAACCAGCTCTGTTTTGAAAATTAATTGGTAATGTTCTCCTGTAATTATTTCTTAGGTTATGAATTACAACTAACAGTAAAGTGAAGATTAGTGATTAAATTGACCAATCTCTACACATACTTTCAGAATTCCTATAATAATTGCCTTACTCTTTTTCCTACCTTAGAAAAGTATACTACCTTGAAAACTAGAGTATTCTTTTTCCTTTTGCATATCCCTTACGGTTAGCAGAACTTTTTTCTTTGTTGTTGCTGTTCTTAGCAGTACATTCCCTATATATAGCATTATTTAAATTTTTTGAATCTGAAGGTATAAAATATGCTCTTCCTATTAAAAAAACATAGTAAGTAAGCACACAACAAGTAAAAAGCCACCTATATTCCAGTACAGGTAAGTATTTATAGCAATCAGGAAAAGAAAATGGCCTAGATCTCCTTCATGTTTTTTCCCCAAAGTTGATTGTTATTTATTTGTATTTCTTATTTATTCTGGTAGGATTTTTACCACAAATTGAGAATATCCCTATTCTCCTCTAATTTCATTAAATACTAATAAGTAAGAGAGCAAATCATTCCTGTTATGTATAGCACCACTAGGCCAAACTGTAGGTCTAAGTGTAGAACTTAGATGTACAAGAGTATTTTGAAAAGTCTTAAGTATGTAATCACCTTTAACACATTTTATCATCTAGAACACATGATTTTTAAAGGATTTTTTGTAAGACAGAAGAAATATTTGGACCATTTTTTTCTCTCTTGAAATTCATACTAAAAATAAATCATTTCCCGTTAGTACAACAAAATTAGATTACCTTTTTTATCTTGAGATTATTTGTCATTTTATTGCTAGATTTTGTGGAGTTTTAAAACTTACTTGCACAAAAATGTAGTATTCTTCTGGTTACAAGGAAATAATGTTAAGATTATAAATACCTATTATTTCCTGCCTCAATTATTGTAAAATCTCTATAAAGTTATTTTGAAATGAGGTTTCAAAGACTCAAATGTTAATACGATTGCATCATTGCAATAACGGAATGATATCGTTGTGTGTTAAGTGAACATTTCCCCAGTACATCCTTCTCTGTTTAAATAGTTAGCTATGATTGATGCATGACCAGTTACTCTTATTAGCAAAATGATTCCCCATTGAGTAGACATTTATTAATGCATTTGCTGTATGTTAATAAATGAGGATTTATGGATGGAATAGGTTGGCAATGATGATGTAATAAGGAATAAGAATAATAAGTGTGCTATCAGAATCAGTGAAATGCAGAAAGAAGCCTTGTGGTTTGTTATATTTATAATAATAATTGTATACAGGAAAATCTTACACATATAAAGCATTTTAACATTAAGTGACCTGTTGACTTATTTTAATTCAAATCTTACTGAAAAAATTTACCCTGAGACTTATTTCTAGTGTTAAAAATATTTTGTTTCTCTGATACAGCTTTTTTAATGGCCTCATCATTAAGTAAAAGTACATTTCCTTCTTCAATTTTTAAAAAATGGGAAAGAACATGTATCATTTGGCCATAGTGGTACGCACTGGATGCTGTTTATATCCATATTTAAATTTGAATCTATGGAATTTATATGCTATACACCTCCTTCAAAAAAGCTAAAAAAATTTTTATTAGAAATTTATTTAGGGGTGCCTGGATGGCTCAGTCAGTTAAGCGTCTGACTCTTGATTTCACAGTGTGTGGCTTCAACTTTGGGCTCTACACTGTCAGAGTGGAACCTGCTTGGGATTCTTTCTCTTCTTTCCCTTCTCACTGTCCCTTTCAAAATAAATAAACCTAAAAAAATTTTTTTAAAGAAATTTATTTATTTTGATACTTAAATGTCAAATTAGGTACAGTTTATTTGTATTATTAGGTCATAAATCTCTGTAGATCTATATTTGCCCTAATTGGAAGTCCAATTGGGAAACATAAGCAATGCCTCAGATTTTCTAAACAAAAATACCAATCAATTCTTCTAGAAGACTACTTAAAGTTTTCAAATTAAAGTCCTTTCCTATATAATTGGGGAATTGATTTTTTCAATATTTTCTTTGGTTTTATAGTAAAATTTTTACATATGTCTCTACTATGATTACAGAGAGATAGTCTCTTTTAATAATGCACTGTTCTGGACATTTTATATGTGTTCATTTATTTCATCCTTTTAATAACCATGAGGTTGGAGCTGCTATTAATCCACATTGTATAAATGAGGAAACCCAAGTTCAGAGGAGTTAAATACACAGCCAGTAAGTAATGGAGATGAAATGTGAGCCCAGGCAGTCTGATTCCATAATCTGTACTCCTGACCACTACCATTTAACAATTAAACCTGGTAGTCACTTTATTTAAGATACTTAACTTTGATCTAGTAGCTCAAACTAATAAATATATTTTATATAAAAATTGAAAGAGTGTGATTATTCACAAGCCTCTAAAAGCAGAAATTAAACTTCATCTTCTTTAATATTTATCGGCATTAACTTAGAAAATGATGTTAGTTAATATCCTTTCTAATAACTTATTAATGGCTTTTTTGTGTAAGTGAGTAAAACATCAGATATTTTGAATTGTCTGTAGCTTTCTTAATACTGTTACTCAGTGAGTCATTGTCATTTTAAGCAAAATCACAACAATGTAGAAGTTGAAAGACCTTAGCCACAATAAGAAAAGAAAGAATTCTCACTCAAGAAAGGGAATTCAGATAAATTTAAGATGAATTTGACTATGTGTAAACATCAGGGAATTCAGTATGAACTCAGCCCTACCCTGTCTCTGATGCAGCTCCTCCCTCTCTCCCTTCTTTGTATTTCTAGGGTATTTTGCATGTTTATCTGTAATAGCACTTACTACACAGTGCTGTCGCTATTTCCTTAGGTATATATTTGCTCAACCAGACTGTGGGTCTTTGACAGAAGAAACTGTTTTATTTATCTCTGTACTTCCACAGTGCCTGACATGTGTTAAATGCTGAATGACTATAATTATATTCCTTCCTTTATTAGTTGTATTATACCAACATTTACTACTCCCTCCTCTTCCTTTTTCCATCTGCTCTCTTCTATAAATTTTCCCTTCCTTCCAGTTTCTATTTTCATGCCACTCCCTTTCGTAGTCCCATTTCCCTCTTTTCTTATTTAATGCATTCTCTTCCTCCTCTGCTCATATGGAGGTTTACTCTCTTAGCTAGCTTTTGAGGCTGAATTTGGCAGATTATGAGAGTAATGGTAGTCTGTCTCATGTCCATGAGAAATAAGAAAATTGCCCTCGGCTATAATTTTCACAAAAGTCCACGACTAGAGATTGAGTTAGACTTCCTGATCCTTTTGGTGTTATGTTCTGAACTCTTGTTTGTCTCTTTGAATTTTTAAAGTCCACTCTGCACCCCACAGTTTCTTAAAATACTCTATAAACTGGCATCAGAACCTTTTCATGAATAAATGACTAACATCTCAACCACTAAGCCCCCAGTTCTCACTCCGCCCCCACCCCCTACCAAAAAGAGTTTGCTGTATCTAGACCTTATGGTTGCAAACGATATAGCTCGTCTCTCAGGCTTATTGCAAACTTATTGAAAGAGCAAGAGACTGATCACAAAACTGAGCCATGGCCTCAAAATATATCCGCTCTAGAAAATATCACAAAGCCTGTACTAGGTCCTGCAGATACCTGATCTAACGTCCAAAGCCCCAAGGCAATACCTGTCATAGATACTTGATATCTAGGACGGATTCATAATGTAGCCGTTTATCTCCCTCAAATAATAAAGAGAAGTGTTTAGAGGTAGAATAGAAAGAACCAGCCAAGTCTGAGGGGAGAGAGCCATTAGTTTTCATGCTGAATATGTCTGCTAAATGAATATAGCTAGATGGTAGGGGAGCTATAGATTTAGACTCATTTTCTCAAAACTGCTGCTTAGTCAAAATTCCTTGTTTTAGGAGTTCATTTTTAGCGTTTAAGATAGAAAGGGTCTGACAGGGCGAGGATTAAAGCTGCCTTAATTCCATCTTCAATTTTCTCAGGGCATCTCAAGGCATTCTGCACTATTGGAGCCTGTTTCTGATGATTACGTTAGTATCTATCCATCCTCTCTCTGCAATGCCAGGAGATTTCCCTTTGCAGTGGTAAACAGTCTTCCACAGAATAGGTCAGGATGAGTTTGTTGTAGGTCCTCTGTAAAATGGGGATATGAATAGTGCCAAGCTCATAGAATTGTTGTAGTTAGTGGACTATGAAAAAAGCATTTTGAGAAAAATATGCAGCATGGATTAGTGCTCAGTACATTTAATCTGAATTCATTTAACATTATTTTTATAATAGTGGGGTGTGAGCTTATTTTTGTGGCATCATTTCAAGACAAATGCAATTATTACCATGGCATTAGTGAAATTGACTTCAGTGAGAGAACGGGCAGGCATGCTTCAGCTGTTGCACATCCTTCCCTCCCTATCCCTTGTAGGCAAAGAAGAGCTTTCTATTCAGGTAGCAAAGCTCTCATCCCAGTTAAGAAGGAGGATATTCCAGAAATTTTTATAGAGCATGCGTCTCTAACACAATTTACCCTAGAGCCCTAACACTACACATCCTCTCAGTGCTTCTCCCTTCTGCTGCTCTCTGCTTTCAGCTTCAACTCTTTCCACCCTCTCTGCTTTCTGTTTTCTAACTGTAGCTATTCCTGTCTTCACCCCACTTAAATTTCCTTTCTTAGTTATCTATTCAACTCATTCCGTTCACTACTAATTCTCAACCTAGCCACTGTTGCCAGGTCCCTGTGTTTGTGATTGGCTCATTGGTTTCCATTTTATCAGCTAAAGTAATCATGCTGCATGGTCAGACAAGAATTAGAGAAATTTAATATGAACTTTCTTGTTTCTGTGTTTTTTTAATTTTTTTCTTTCTCCCAGTTTCGAGTATTTACAGCCCCCTTCCATAAAGTAGGCTTTGCTGATTTCTGGCTGGCCGATCAGCTGAACAGCCTGTCAGTGATATTGATGGACCTGGAATATATGATCTGCTTCTACAGTTTTGAGCTCAGATGGGATGAAAGTGGGGGCCTGTTGCCAAATAATTCAGAAGGTAGGGTATGAATGTGCATCCATACCTCTGAACTGCCAGTGTAAACCAAGAAATATTGGGAATGATAACTAAGAAATGTAAGATCACGGTGAAAACTCATCCAATAATACAAACTTAATTAAATGTACTTGGCACTCTTTTAGCAATCTCTTTATCTGATACAATTTGGCTCTTAAATTAAATGTTAGGATTTCAGTCATCCATTTGCCAAGAGATTTGCAACTTACACTTAAGGAATTCTAAAACTTAGAAAAAAAAGAAAAGTAAAAATTTCTAGTATATTGGTAGTTATATCACAGATGCTTTAGTGCCAACAGTTTCCATCACAGTATTGCTTTATAATGATCAAAAATACTTGAGTATTTAGACTTAGATCAAGGGCTTTGAGAAAGTCATTGTAGATCGTTTTTAATTCTTACTGAGGATCTTGGGGTGTTTTTTTCTGGTTCTTTTTCCCACTCTTGGTGTATGCCAGGAGTTCGAGTTATTAAGGAATTTTGCCTTAATGACAAAGACCAAATTTAGACAGATTATGTAACATCTGACTAGCAAAAAGCTAATGAAGCCAGTGGCAACACATATTCATTGATTGCTAGCAGACCACAACTTTGTTGTAGGTTGATCCCACTATAATGCATTCCCAGAATTTGAAGAAAAATGTATTTACCAACTTCATTCTTCTCATTTAAAAATATAAACTCTGCTCTTCATTAAAAAGTAGGCTAATGAGGTACATTTTCTACCTATTGTGATATAGCAGTTTGGAGTTCATGAAATTAACTAGAGTCACTAGTGGCATTTGTATGTTTTCCAAGTATTTCAAATTACAGAGTAAGTTTTCTTTCCTTTGATTACTGTACTCATCTTCCAATTTTCTTACAGTTTGACCACATTCCAAAGAAAACGATTCTAGAACAGGTTGTGAGAAATCTGGGAGGGCAGATTTTCGCCCATTGGTCCACCCTATATATTTACCTTCCTTTTTTGGCTTTCATCGCTCATGAAAAGTTTGAGAATATAGTAGTTACAAAGAAGAAAGTGATTCAGAAACCAGGCTTCTTGCTTTTATGGACTTGAGAGTGGTTACAATATATAACAAAACCATGTGAACAAGTTACTTGTCTTTTGTTTTTTTTTTTTAATAATAATTCTTCTTCTTTGAAATCTGCACAGAACCAGAAATTTGCCACAAATATTCGTATGGTGTGCGGGCCATCGTTCAGTGCATTCCTGCTTGGCTTCGCTTCATCCAGTGCCTGCGCCGCTACCGAGACACAAAAAGGGCCTTTCCTCATTTAGTTAATGCTGGGAAATACTCAACAACTTTCTTCACGGTGACGTTCGCAGCCCTTTACAGCACTCACAAAGGTATTCTACGATTGACTGTGAAGAGATTTTTCAAAACCTGGGTTTTTACTACTGACATCTGCTTCTTACTCTGATTCCTTTTCCATTTATCTTGCTCTTTTTTCCCACTGAAGTTCCAGTCCCCTCAGCTATACCATTTTGTTCTCGAACACAATTTGAGTCTCATTCCAGCATTTAATAACAAGCACCGTCAAAAAGTCATCCGGAATAGGAAGGATTTTGTGATATGTGAAACCCTGAATTATGTTCAGTGTGTTCTATCTATCTTAGACACCTTGGGCTTTCCTTTGTTGTTGGTTTTTTGTTTTGTTCTGTTTTGTTTTTGTTTTTTTTGCCTTCTTGTTCATTAATGAGGTTGGAAAATGCTAGGTGAAAAAGATTCCCTCTGGCAATCATGTATATTTTTAATCGCTTTCCTTCACCAAGTAGTAAGGATTGTTTCCAGCCCATTTAACTGCAAATTGAGTTCTCTGATCTCTCTGGTTTCTTATCTCCATAGCAACCAGTTATTACTTGAGACTGCTCTTCTGTTGAGAGGAGAAAAAAGCTTTTAGGTTCTGAGCCACATGCAGTCAGTCCTTTTGAATTTTTAACCTTTTTCCAAGAACTGTCAATCAAAGATCTTGCTTCCTTTTACTAAAATGCATTCCATCTTTGTCTTTTTAAATCAGTATCAGCCCACACCTTAGAGGCTGGGTGGTAAAGAAATGTTACTTATTGAAATTATTGTAATTATTTTTAAATACTTAAGTAAATTTTTTTTAGTGACTTTTTTCTTAATTGAGACACTGTATTTTAGGAGCCTGAGCTAGTACCTCTTAGCTACTTATCTAAAAAGTATGTCTGATGGTCTTGAAAGGTTGGAGCAGTGGTTTTTTTGTGAGGCTTGCAGTTTGGTCCAGTAGAACACTTTATAACATACTTCCACTTTTAGCAGTAGATTCTGCAATTACAGTAATATTGATAATGCAGCCAATAATTTTATCACTATGTAGGCACTCTTGTTAAATGATACAATTTAACTAAGTGCCTCAGTGAAGGAAACACATCCTCAAAGCTCCCGTAATTTTAACTCTTGCTGAGGAATGCGTTCTTTAGTCTGGGCATGCATCATGATTCACAAGGTTGTGATTAGCGAATTTATAAGTCAGGCAACGGATTTGATACATGGTACCCTATGCCTTAAGAACCTTTTACTTTTCTCCCATCCTGGGTAACAGTGGTTTAGGGTTGAATATTTTAGGACATAACATATCTTTAACTATACTGGTACTCTTCAGTATGAAGCTGAACATTCCTCAAACCTGCACTGGCTTCACATTTAATAACCTAAAGCTAGAAGCAGTAGTTTGGATGGTATTGTGGTCGTCAGACTTTTTCTTTTTCTTTTTCTTTTTTTTTTTTTTGGCTCATGTATCCCTTTAAAGAATTTTTAAAACTATGTTATTATCATTTTTATTTTATTATTTTAAACTATTATTTAAACTGTATTTTCTGACATTTTAAGATTTACATCTGAAATTTTTCATCTTAAGGTTAAATAATTTTTAAAAATGTAGTTTACAGTGTATTTGTAATTTTTTTTAATGTTTATTTATTTTGAGAGAGAGAGATAGAGCATGAGTGGGGAGGGGCAGAGAGAGAAGGAAACACAGAATATGAAGAAGCCTCCAGCCTCGCCTCTAAGCTGTCAGCACAGAGTCGGGTGCAGGGCTTGAACTCATGAACTGCGAGATCATGACCTGAGCCTAAGGTCATTCAACCCACTGAGCCACCCAGGTGTCCCCCTCCCCCCCCACCCCACCCACCCCCCCCCCCGCTTATTTTTTTTTTTACAGTGTATTTTAAATATTCACCTTTTAAAACAAAACTGCTAAAATGTTTCTACTAAATGTGTCCAAGTAATCTAAATACAAAAGCATGATACTCACCATGATTTGTATTTTTATGTTTTAATGACTTTTGTCTGATACATATATATGTAAATTGAAATTAAGTTATTACCTATTACTAGAAGATGCTAAGAGATTTTTCTGTGTTGTAATTATAACTGGCCAAAGTAATGTTACAGATATGTTATAAATTTTAATAATTATCACATAGACATTTCTTATTGAGATAAATCTATATTACGTATTCTGTTCCATTTTGCAGTTTTTGTATAGGGAAGCTCTGAGAAACCTTGTTAAATAGCTGTATACATGAGGGTAGAAGTTTAATTGTTGGAGCATCGCTAAGTTTTCTAGACAGATCCTCAGTTATATACCAAAAAATATGCACAGTAGTCCATCATCAGTAATTATTTTTATTAATCTATCAGGTTTTCTTATTGAAAGCAAAAAGTTAAAAATAAACTGAAGGAAGTAAAATATTAAACATAAACTAAATGAAAAAAGGATTTGTTAACCATTAGAATCATTCTCTTTCTTTGTTTATGGACAGTCAGTATCTTATGACATTGTTTAAATGGTGTTGTTTTTTAATCTTGGTAGTGCAGATTACACTCATCCAGTTTATAGAGATTGTCTGCCATATCCCCTAATTGGAAAACCAGTCACCCAAATTAGAAAAAGTTTTGACTTAAATTAACATGTTTATAGACACCCCTGTGTAAACATCTCAATTCGAATTCTGAGTTGGGTAGGTAGATGAATGGGTAGCTGGGTGCATAGGTAGGCAGATAGAATAAACATGCATTCAGTAAACATTAGTGAGAATATTCTATGTATCAGTTGTGCTAGGCACTAAAAATGGAGCAACAAACAAAGTAACATTCTAGCCCTTAAAAATTTATGATCTAGTAGGGGAAGTAGGTAAAAAGGCATTAATTGGTTGCACAACAGTGTGAATATGCTTAAAACTTTTGAACGGTATGCTTAGAAGTGGTTAAGATGGTAAATTTTGTGCTATGTGTTTTGACCACAATAGGAAAAAAAGACATTAAAATAAGCAAGGGACCATAATAGCCTACAGACAGCATAAGTCCCAATCCGGCCCCCAGTAGAGACTTCCCAGAGGTAATAGTTAAGCTATTTTATTGTTTATGTGAAGGAGAATTCCAGTTATCCCATTATGTGTTTTGCCCAAGGCTGTGTAATTTGTGAGTGGTGGAAGTGTTGCTGTTTCCCACTTCTGTTCTTCTTTCGCCTAGGGCTTCCTCTTGTCCCCTCAGGCAGAACCACACCTTTTAAGTGGAGATAATAGTATCTATTCTGTTTACTTCACAAATTTGTTGTAATGATTAAATAAGGTGTAGTGTACATGGAATCACCTTATAAACTCTAATGTGCTACACAAATGGAATTTATCATTAAATGAAATACAATTCTCTTTGCTGTCTAGAGCTGGCATATGTGTGTCTTTCTTTATGGAAAATCTTTCTAAGAGAAACCCTTGTGATCCCTTTGGTAGGGGCGTTATAATGGACAAGTACCAATTAGGAATGTGTTTGGCTTCTTGTTCATGTAACACAGATGTTCACTCACTGAACTTGATTCAAGTCCCACAGTCAAATTTTTAAAAACCAAGCATTTTTTTTAGAGAGACCATTGTTTATATATCTTATCATAGCCATAAAATTAAAAAAAAAAAAACGTTTGTATTATTGATACATATTAAATATTTATATCACTAATTTTCTTTTTACCAAAAAGCATAAAACAGGGAAATTTGGCATTTAGTGATGATCAAAAGTAGAATTTGCTTTCTATTGTTTTGTTGGACAATATTCCAAGAGGAAAAGTATCAGAAAACATACACTTTAAAAATAATCATTGAGCCAAAAGGATAGATTTTGTATGGTTAATGAGGTAGATCTTTTTCTATTGAATTTGTAAGTATTACCGTAAAGGATAAATTTTATGAGGAGAGGAAGGTGTAGAAGATGGTGAGGTATCCCTGTTCAGACTCAAGGATATGAGTCTTTTCAGAGAACTAGCCTACAAGAGTTACCATAGTAACTGCATTATTGGGGGTATTTTCAAGATTTTTTCAAAGGTTAGGTCTTATGATGAATGAAGGCACAAGTGTTACTTCTGTACCTAGAGTCATTTTTTTAAAGGTGAGGGAGGGGCTTAGACCCATTTTAGGGAGAATACTTATTATATTTCAGCTAGCTGTCACTTGGTATAATAAGAAGGAAACACATTTTAAACATTTCAGTGTATTTTATTTTCCATCATTAATTTTAGACACAAAGGAATTTAGCTAGCAGCCAATCTCCATATTTTAAGAAATCACATTTCATTACAAGCCTAAATTTAAAGCCAACTCCTACAAGTTTTTTTTGTTGGAATTAGGATTGGAGGAGACAAGAAAGTGTTTTAAATGTTTTTTGTATGTCCTTGAGGTTTCTTGGCTTTGGCCAGAAAAAGCCTGTGGGAGGTACAATAATAGAAAAAGCCATTGTGTTATTTCTGACCCGTTGATGGGGAGAGAGCGCACTTCATTAGACTTTCTGTTTTTCATTTACAGTTTCCAACATTCTAAAATATTCATAAATTCTTAGTGGATTTTGCTCTTTTGCTCTTCTCTGAATATACAGAAGAAAAAAAAACCTTACTTTAAAAATACTTCATATTTTACTTCAGACTTTTTATTAGCATTTGCTAACAAGCATTTGCTATTAGATTTTTAAAAATACTTACTTATGTTTGTTTGCTTGGTTGTTTTGCAGTACCAGTTCCCATCCAGACCCCTTCTTGTTTAACATTCTGTAAGGGGTGCTGTGCCCCCTAATGAGGATTCCTCAGCAGTAGTTCAGTGCCTTCAGAGCAAATAAGCATTTCATTGTTTTGAGTGGGCACACATAGTCCTGAAGTGCTTCCTCTCTGGGGTATGGCCAATATGTAACTGTTTTTACCCTGAATAATAGGCTGCTTTGCCAGACTTTCCAAATTTTAGTCTTGTTATAATAGAAACACCAATTTTTTAAAAATTCTCTAGGGAAACTTTTGTTTCATTAACTTAAAAAAAAATTTTTTTTTAATGTTTTTTTTTTTTTTTGAGAGAGAGAAAGACAGAGTGCAAGCTGGGGAGGAGCAAAGAGAAGGGGAGACAGAATCCGAAGCCGACTCTAGGCTCCAAGCTTCAGCACAGAGCCTAATGGGGGCCTCAAACTCACAAACTAGGAGATCATGACCTGAGCTGAAGTTGGACGCTCAACCAACCGAGCCACTCAGGCACCCCTCATTAACTTTTTTTTTAAACACACACACAAAATTTTTAAAAACAATGCATTTAGGGTGCCTGGGTGGCTCAGTCAGTCAAGTGTCCAACTTGGTTTCAGCTCAGGTCATGATCTTGCGGTTTTGTGGATTCAAGCCCCACATCAGGCTCTGCACTAGTAGCACAGAGCCTGCTTGGGATTCTCTCTCTCTCCCTCTCTTTCTGCCCCTCCCCCATTTGCGCTGTCTCTCTCTCTCTCAAAAAATAAATAAAAACTAAAAAAAAATTAAAAAGAAAACAATGCATTTGAATAAATGCTTTCACTTTTTTTTTTTTTTTTTTTAATGTTTGTTTATTCTTGAGACAGAGACAGAGAGTGAACAGGGGAGGGGCAGAGAGAGAGGGATACATAGAAACTGAAACAGGCTCCAGGCTCTGAGCTGTCAGCACAGAGCCCGACACGGGGCTTGAACCCACGAATTGTGAGATCATGACCTGAGCCGAAGTCAGATGCTTAACCGACTGAGCCACCCAGGCGCCCCTAAATGCTTTCACATTTGACTTACTGTTGAAATAGCTCAAATCTTTAACCCTTTTGAAATTTGATATATTTGGCTGTAATTCCTCTAGCCTAACTAATGCAGACAAGAAATAGATTTTTTTAAATGATTCATTATTTGTCAATATTGGCTTAAATTCTGCCAGTGCTAAAATCAAATGTGATATTGTTTGTTTCGGATTATTAATTTGACTTTAGAAATATTTCTTGAGTAGCTTTTATCTACTTGGCATTGTGCTAATTTTAAATGGTTTTATAAATATTATACCAACAATCCCATTTATATTTCACCTTAAATTGCTTTGCTTTAAAAGTATTAATTACAATTTGAATAAATTACATTTCCTTTGTATCTTCTTTGTCATGTTAAAAAAAAAAAAACTTAAAAAAAATAATACATATCCTTATACCCTGAGATCATTTTTGTCGTCTTTTCGGTAGTCACCTTACACCTCTGTAGTCTACCATACAACTGGTAGATATAGTTTGTTAGCATTTCTGTATAAATTATGTTGTTTTGAAATACTCAAGCACAAAGTTTAAAGTTTAGAAATAACCTGTGTATTTCTTAGAAACAGGGAGAGAACTCTGTGATGCTTAAATTTAAGAAGTTGAACAGTATGAATTCAATTTATGGAACAATTTTACCTAACGGGAAAGGAATTTAAAGACAATTGCTTGCAAACAGAATTTTAAATTTTCATTTCAATTTATTATATATAATTGTACATGAGAATATTGGTGGAAAGTATACACATCAATGAAAGTTACTGTGTCTAGATATTTTCAGCAGAAAGAAAAGAATAGGAAAAAATGAATAGGCAAATATAAGGGCTTAAGTAGTAGATTATATATGAATGAATCTCTTTGCTTCAGAGTTTTATAGTATAATACAGTAAGTATACTAATCAGCTATTGATACATCATATTCGCCCCAGAACTCAGTAGCTTAAAACAGCAGTAATTTATTCTCATTTATGCATCTGTGGGTCAGCTGGGAATTGGTGGAACTAGGCTGGACGTGGCTGGGTAGCTCTGTTTTAGGCAACTGTTCCTGCTGGGCTTTTGACTTTTCCCTACATGTTTGGTTTTTGTCTGTTATACGTGTTTCACCGTGGAGCCCCAACTAAAGGGACAGTAGTTACCCCAAGGAAATTCGTCCCATGGTACTAGCAGAAACAGTTTCTACTGCATACACATTTTAAGCATCTGCTTTCTTCATAGCTGCTAACCTCCTACTGGCTTAAGCAAGTCACATGTCTAGGCCCAAAGGAAGTCTGCCCATCCTGAAGCCATTATTAAACCCAACATCTATGGGGCAAGAATCATGAGAGAAGAGTGTTGGGGAGAATGAATACTTTTAAACTGTAACCTAATCTGACACAAAACAAATCAATTTTAACTAATTTTTTAATTGGAAAAGGATATAAACAGATAATTTTGTAGGCTAATTAAACATGGCTAATAAACATATGAAAAATGTTCTCCTTTACTGATTGCAAAAGAGATGAAAATTGAAATATTTAATCAAAGAAGTGATGACGCTTATTGCTATCAAGGATGTGGAGAGATGAACACTCATTCTGTTGATAGAGTATAAATTGGTAAGCAATTTGGTAATCGTACCAGGAGTCTTAAAATCATTCATACTTTTTGAACTAGTAAGTCCCTTTCCATAACTTTTTCTAAGGAAATAATTAGAGAAGTGGCTAGAAGTTAACTTATGTTTACAGCATTATAAAGTAAAGAACTGAAATAATCTAATAAATGTCCATCAATAGGAATATAATATGGTACGTAGAATATTATATAGTAGCTTGTCAAAAGTAATGCAAAGCACCTACAAACAGTAGATGAAGAATAATGATATTATTAAAAGGTAATATTTATTGAATATTTCTATGGGCCAAACACTCTTTTAAGCATTTAACATGTATTAACTCATTTAATCCTCACAGCAGCCCTGTGAGGTATTAGAATCAGAGCTGGATGTAATTAAAGTGGCGAAAGCACATTTTATTCAGGAAGTTTTGAAGTAGAGGAAAAGAGATCTCAGTAGAGAGGTAGGCTCAATTCTGAATATAGAACAGACAAATGGGGATTTATAGCCAAGAAGAAAGGTCAGTGGTTGGAAAATTACTAAAAGGAAACATCAGGGGTGAGGGACGATTCTGGTTAAACTGACTTGACAGGAGGATTCTTGCTAAAGGAAGACCAGAGTGATTAGATGAAGGGTAGAGGATAAAGAATTTTGATATCTAGAATGATCAGATATTGAGGATAAGGGGTTCTCTCTAAAATGGCTTAGTGAGATTCTTGCTACAACTAGGTGACATAGGCTTGACAAGAACAGACACCAAGTTTGAGGCCTAGAGAGCTTGGAGAAGCCTAACTAGAGTTAGGTTAGGGAGTGCATCTTTGTCAGAGGTAAGCACTTGTCATTTTACAGGTGAAGAAATTGAAAACAGAGAGACTAAGTTACTTGCCAAAGTCATACATCTGTAAAGTGGAAGAACCCAGGTTATGAATCTTAATAAAACAGTGTAGTCCCCAAAATCAAGTAGCTGTTCAGTGACAAAGCTAGAATTCATACCCAGTGATTATTTTTAGTCTGTCATACTGCCTTCTAAGTTTATAGAATGCTCTGAGCTCTTCCCAAATGTTAAACTTGTGGTAAGCAAAGAAAGATCAGATAGAACGGTGTGGTATTCCTCCATGTTTCAAATAAATTTGTTTGAGAAAGCACAAAGCTACATTGGGAGAGAATAATTCAAGCAGTACTTTTAAGAGGATAGGCCCATTTTCTGACCCTTTCATCCTAATGGCCACCACATTCATGGAAAGCCAAAGACATTGCCGGGAACAGGAGTCAAAGACATTTATTAGTAAGAGCAAAGTGGAGTCAGCCCAAATATGTAAGTAATTTCTCTGCCAGATAATTGAAAGTCATTCTTGAATTGGAAGGAAGCAAATACTAACATACTAGTGTTGTTTCAAGTGATAAGAAAATGTTTTAATATGAATAATTAGAGTTGTATTCTTTGTTAGGGTTTTAAAATTCACTTAAGAAATACCTGAAGGGTGCCTGGGTGGCTCAGTCGGATGAGTGTCTGACTCTTGATTTTGGCTCAGGTCATGATTTTGGCTCAGGTCATGATCCCAGGATCATGGGATCAAGCCCTGTGTTGCTCTCTGCGCTGAGCATGGAGGCTGCTTAAGATTCTCTCTCCCTCTCTCTGTCCCTCTCTCCCTCCCTGTCTCTGTCCCTCTCTCCTCTCTCTCTCTCTCTCTCTCTCTCTCCCTCTCTCCCTCCCTCTCCCTTTTTCTCTCCCTCTCTCTCCCTCTTTCTCTCTCTTTCTCTCTCTCCTCCCCTCATCTTCCCTGCCCCTCTCTCTTGCTCATGCTGTGCTCTCTCAAATAAAAAAAGAAAAAGGCAAAGAAATACCTGTGGTAACAATTAGGTATTTGTTAAAGCTGGCTATTTTCTTTTTTAATTTTTTTGAATGTTTATTTATTTTTGAGAGAGAGACAGAGCACGAGCAGGGGAGGAGCAGAGGGAGAAGGACACACAGAATCTGAAGCAGGCTCCAGCCTCTGAGCTGTCAGCACACAGCCTGATGTGGGGCTTGAACCCATAAACAGCAAGATCGTGACCTGAGCTGAAGTCGGATGCTCAACCGACTGAGCCACCCAGGCGCCCAAAGCTGGCTATTTTCTTGATATATATTGTTAAATAAGGAATGTTGCCAGCATGCTTCTTAGAATGTTGTGAACAAAATAGGAAAAGAAAGACTACTGGGGCGCCTGGGTGGCTCAGTGGGTTAAGCATCCGACTTCAACTCAGGTCATGATGTCTTAGCTTGTGAGTTGAAGCCCTGCGCTGGGCTCTGTGCTAACATCTCAGAGCCTGGAGCCTGCTTCGGACTCTGTGTCTCCCTCTCTCTCTGCCCCTCCCCTGCTCGCTTTCTGTCTCTCTTTCAAAAATAAATAAACATTAAAAAAAAGTTTTTTTTTTTAAAGAAAAGACTACTGAGCTAATGCTTAGTTTCATTGGTACTTTGAGGTATAAGATACAGTTTTCATGGAAATTTTTAAAGGAATTTTTCTTATATTGAAAGCAGTATTTTCTTAACATATTAAAAAAAATAGGGCTGCTACTTAATAAGAGGGAAGATGAAGCATCTACCTAGTGTTTAAATATCACATGGATGTGTTTCCTCAGGTAGTATTCTCAAGACTGCCTGTAAATACTTTTTAGTTGCTTCTGAATAATAACCGTAGGCATAATTTCTTTTAAAGCAGAGTTGTATTGCTTGAAACTATTTTGTCTCTACTCTCCTTAAAGGAAATGAACATCTACCAAACAAAGTGGAATACTGAAGCCTACTCAGTTTCATAGCTGGTGTAGAAAATACTGCATTACTGAGGAAATATGAACTGAAAGTCTAGGATCTGTTGTATAATCTTCTTTCCTTCTCAGTTATGAATACATAAACAGTCCATGACTTAAGATGGTTCAGTTTAAATATTTTTCGACTTCCTGATGATGTGAGAATGATATTCCTTCAGTAGAAACCATACTTCATGTTTTGAATTTTAATCTTTTCCCAGGCTAGCAATGTGCAGTATGATACTCTTCATGATGCTGGGCTGTGGCAGCGGCCACAGCTCTCAGTCAGCCACGCAGTCACAGGGGTAAACAACCAACACATGGAAGTGTTCTGTTTCTCACTTTCAGTAGAGTGTTCAGTCAGTTACATGAGATATCCAACACTGTGTTATAAAATAGGCTTTGTGTTAGATGGTTTTGCCCAACTGTAGGCTAATGCAAGTGTTCTGAACACAGTAGATTAGGTATATTGAACCCATTCTTGACTCAATATTTTCAACTTCTCATGGGTTTATTGGGATGTAACCCCATTGTAAATAGAGGAAGATCTATATGACTAAGTATACTTCCTTCCTCAAGAACTGAAAAAACTTGATATCTGAAATCAGTGTTTTTTAATCTTTCATTAAACCTTCTGTTGCAGAAAGTGCAATGTCTCCACCTCGAGAGCTACATCCATCTCTGCTCAATTTAATCAAGTCTTCTGACAGTAGGAATTTCAAAAGCACCGTCTTAGTGAAAGGCACTATATTGTGCTGAGGGAGAGAATGTAGGCTTTACAGCTAAGTGGACTAAGACTAGGTTAACTTAGTCACTTACTAATTATGTCACCCGGAGAAAGTGACTTAACTTCTTAGAGTTAGAGGTTATAAAATTGAGATAGGGGCGCCTGGGTGGCTCAGTCGATTGAGCTTCCAACTTCAGCTCAGGTCATGATCTCACGGTCTGTAAGATTGAGCCCTGTGTCGGGCTCTGTGCTGACAGCTCAGAGCCTGGAGCGTCCTTCAGTTTCTGTGTCTCCCTCTCTCTCTGACCCTCCCCCATTCATGCTCTGTCTCTCTCTGTCTCAAAAATAAATAAACATTAAAAAAATTTTTTTTAATTGAGATAATAATTCCTACCTCAAATTTATTATGAGGATTAAATTGTGTAAATATAGCATAATTGATGGTAGTTGGTTATTGGTATCCTTTCCATGATCTGTGATAAAAGTGTGAAAAAATTCACATGTAAAATATTAGGAAAGGGGTTGCAACTACAGACATGGAGGAATTCAAAATAATTATGAGTAGATATCTGGATAAAATGCACAGTTTATTTTTAGGAAATTATAAATTAGCAAAAGAAATGCAGGAAAACATAGAAAATATAAATTATAGATTAAGGACAGCTTTCCTTATTCCTGTGGTTCTTGTTGAAGTGTCAGACCCAAATGTTTTCACAAGTGAAACCTTTCAAAACTTTGAGGAACAGTTTGTGCCATTTCAAGTGTTTCAAAACTTAAAAAAAGAAAGCATCTTTTTTCTTTTGAAAACCTGCATAATTCAGAGAAAGATATTCCTCAGTAAAACTATATAACCCAGTCTTACTCATGAGTATACCTACAGAGATTCCAAATAAAACATTAGGAGCTAGAACCCACTGGAATATTAAAACAATAATATACCATGACTGAGATACTTTAGGGATAGTTTACCATGTCACCAGACTGGAGGAGAACAGCCATGTGATCATCTCAGCAAATGCCAAGGAGACCCTGACTAGTTAAGAAATATATATATATATTTGTGAGGATCCATCTTAAATATAGAAGTACTATATTTTTTATACACAGACAAAGCTATCATGACTAAAGGTGAAATATTATAAACATTCTCATGGCACCTGGGTAGCTCAGTTGGTTAAGCGTCCAACTCTTGGTTTCTGCCCAGGTCATAATCTCACAGTTCGTGAGTTCGAGCCCTACATTGGGCTCTGCTCACAGCATGGAGCCTGTTTGGGATTCTGTCTCTCCCTCTCTGTGCCTCTCCTGCTTGCTCTCTCTGTCTCTCTCTCTCAAAATAAAATAAACTTAAAAAAAACTGTTTTCATAAATAAAATCTGGACTAACAAAGATATCTGTCATCATCACTATTATTTAACATTCTTCTATTACTCTTATGCAAGAAATGAAAGAATATTAAAAATTTCTAAAGCAGGAATAAAAATTAAATGTCAAAATTTATAAATAGTGATTGTCCAATGTTATCACTTTATTTTCCTTTCTATGAAATTTTTATGGTGAATGTATAATCTTTCTATAAACAGGAAAAACAGTTGTTTTCATTTAAAAAAAATGAAAAGGCTTTCTGGAAGCCTAGGCCTCTGGGCCTGAGAGGGGCCCTGCGACTGGGAGCCGGAGGTGGGGGTGGTTGGCATCCAAGGGAGTATAGTTAAGTGTCATAGGGCAGGGACGCCCCGAGTCCCCGAGATAGCCCCCAATGAGTTCACGGTATCTTCCTTATATGATCAGGCCCCATTGCTGGTGTCGCCACTAACGCAGAGCCTGAGAAGATTATGAAAATGTGTCTGGCAAAGTGGGGCTGGGGACCGGGACCGGGAGATTAGGGGCAGCAGGTAGGCTGGAGATGAGGGAGCTTTAGGGAGGCCTCTGCAGCTGTAACTGTGAGACCTGGTCAATGATGACGTGACCACTGCGCAATCTGAGTTCTAGGAACCTGGTGATGGAATGTGCTGAGAGCGGACTGAGACCAGGCAAAAAGATATTAATAATAATTTTAAAAAATTAAAAGGCCTGAACTATATTTCTGAAGCTCTTTTAGCTCCTTATTTTTTTTTTTTAAGTTTATTTGTTTGAGAGAGAGAGCATGAGCAGGGGAGGGACAGACAGAGCTAGAATCCCAAGCAGGTTCCATACTGTCAACGCAAAGGCTGACCAGAGGCTTGATCTCATGAACCTTGAGAGATCATGACCTGAGCCGAAATCAAGAGTCGGAGGCTTAACCACTGAGCCACCAAGGCACCCTGCTTTTAGCCCCTTATATTTTATTATTCTAATAGAGCTCTTTGCCAGTACATAGCTTCTTGGCACTCATTATTTCATTTTGTATCTAATATCAACCCTGAAAGGAAGTAAAACAGATACTATTTATTATATTTTTTTAAAGCTAGGAAGGTTAAATTGCCTGACCCAGGTCACATGGCAGAAGTAGCAAAACCAGAATTCTCTGTCTCTGAATATACTCCTTTTTACACACTAAAAAGTTATATTTCCAACAAGGCAGCATGATGTATTGCTGTGATTCTCAAACTTTAGTATGTATATGAATCACCATAGATTGTTACTTAAAAATGCTTCATTCTCAGGCCCAACTTCAGTTATTTTTAGTAGGATTAGGATGATGACTCCAAAATTTGCCTTTTTAACATGTGCCTCATGTTGTTTCTGCTGACCACACTTAAGTAAATACTAGTAGAATTTAAAGAATAGAGATTATAAATGGATATGGTGTTGAGGAAATACGGAAACTACTGAGTTTGGATATTGCTTCCTCCTACTGTACTGTTTAGGAGATCTTGGACAGCCAAGCAATGAATGGTAGGGAAGCAATAGAACATATTAAATGAGAACATGGGCTTTGGATTAGTACCTTGGACATGTTACCTGATAACAGCAGTCCCCGTTTCATAAAAAGGCTCTAAGGAAATAGGTGTAAAGTTCCTTAGGGAGGAATGAGAAAGCAGGGCAGAGACAGACCAAAAGTGTTACTACTCTAATGGAAGTCTCAACAACAACCCAAAAAACTCCAGAAAGTGTCAAGGATTCTTTACTGAGAAAAAGATTTTATGTTTTTCCATCAGCTTTTATTCTGCTTAAAGTAATTAGAGATTGTTTAAACTTTTTATTTTTAATTAAATCTCAAAGCGTATTGATGACTACAATTGATTAGATGGTTCCTAGAATAAGTATTTGAATAGATGTTTCAGAAGTACTGGCAGAGTTTGAAATAATATAGGTTTTGCTCCTAACATTTAATTAGACAGAAAAGGTAATTTGAAAGAAAAGGTATTTGAAGGAAAAGAAATGAAGGTTTCTATAAAAAGGCATTACAGTCTTGGACTGTTTCACTCTGAGACTAAGAATTGTTTCAGATGGCATTTTTAGATCTGATATGTTATACTAGTATAGAATGTTGGCAAGTTGTATGGAAAATGGTGGAAAAGATTTTGGCATTCCCTCTCTCTCTAGGCATGCCTCATATATATTCTCACTTCTTTTTAAATCTGTTAATTAGCCATAATGTAGAATATATATTGTTATTATTTTTTACATTTCTAGATTCCATTTTTGTGATCTATATTCTTTATTCAACTCTAATTACTGTACCCTACTATTATTGCTGCTAAAACCTTATCCAATCTTATTTCCATTTTTAATTGACTATAACTTTAGCTTGTGTTTATGACTTGATTTTTTCCAGTTCAATTAAGAAAAAAGTTCCTAGTCATATGAATGTACTACCTGAAGCTTTCTTACAGCTTCATAAAATAAGCACTTGAGACCTTGTCAAAAGTTTATAGGATCCACGGGGAACCTGGGTGGCTCAGTCGGTTGGGCATCTAACTTCAGCTCAGGTCATAATCTCCCGGTTCGTGAGTTTGAGCCCCACATCGAGCTCACTGCTGTCAGCCTGTCGTCACAAAACCTGCTTCCCATCCTCTTTCCTCCTCCCTCTGCCCCTCCCCCACTTGTGCTCACCCTAAAATAAATACTTTTTTAAAAAGTTTATAGGATCCTTATATTGCTTCTTTTTTTTTTTTTTTTTTTTTTTTTTTTTGAAAGCCAGAGAGAGTAGGGACAGAGAAAGAATCAAGCAGGCTCCACAGAGCCCAACACGGGGCTTGTCATGACCTGAGCTAAAATCAAGAGTTGTATGCTCAACTGATTGAGGCACCCAGGTGCCCCAGGATCCTTATATTTCTTTGTAAAGTGATTATGGTTGATACCATTCCATTTACTTAATAAATGAAACTGTGTCTCTTCGTAGGAGAAAAGGCAGAAACACATAATTTTATCCACTCCAGAAATATTGTTATTTGGTTGTACTACTAAATGAGTTTGGAAAGGCAGCAATCAATCTTAATCACTGAAGAGATCCTTTTATTATTGACAAGCCAATAAATAAGAATTATAACAAATAGTAAATTGAATATAAATACAACTTAGTAGTTGAATTGCCTTCTTGTTTACCTCTGTCACATCTATTTTATTCAACAAACATTTATAAAACACCTAGAGTGTTTTAGACTGTGTTTGATGCTAGACATGTATAGATAGATGAACACGACATATCTTTTAAGACTCCTTCTGGAGCTCCTAGTTTCATAAGGGAGAACAACAAAATAGAACGTAAATTATCAGTATTATGTAATGTACTGAGGTGGTTCACAAGAGGGAGTGGTTAACTCAATAAGGGTTTTAGAGAAACAGCCAAGTTATATTTTTTAGTTAAACTTTTTATTTTGAGATAATTATAGATTCACATGTAGTTGTTAGAAATAATAGAGAGCTCAGGGAGCCTGGGTGGCTCAGTCGGTTAAGCATCTGACTTTAGCTCAGGTCATTATCTCACGGTTTGTGAGTTCAAGCCCCGCGTTGTTGGGCTCTCTTGCTGACAGCTCAGAGCCTGGAGCCTGCTTTGGATTCTCTGTCTCCCTCCCTCTCTCTCTGTCTTCCCAGGGCTCCCCTGCTTGTGCTCTGCCTCTCTCTCAAATATAAATAAACATTTAAAAAATGTTTTTAAAAATAGTAGTCCATGTAACCTTCATAGAGGTTCTCCAATGATATTACAAAAGTATGTACAATATCACAATCAGGATGTTGACATTGATACAGACTAGTACAGAAAGTTTCTATCACCACAAGGATCCCTCATATTACCTTTTTGTCTTCCCTCCTACCCCCACTTTCTCCCACCCCCCCTAGCAATCCATTTAATAATTTTATCATTTCAAGAGTGTTAATATAAATGGGATCATATAGTCCTTTTGAGATCTGCTTTTTTTCACTTAGCATAATTCTCTGGAGATTCATCCAGGCTGTTGCACAAATCAAACTTGTTCTTTTTTATTGCTAAGTAGTGTTTCGTGATGTGAATAGACTATAGTTTAACCATTCACCCACTGAATGACATTTATGTTGTTTCTAAGTTAGTTCAGGCTGTTATGGACATAGCTGCTATAAACATCCATATACAGGTTTTGATGAACATAAATTGTCATATCTCTGTGATTAATCCCCAAGCGTGTGGTAGCTGCATGTTTAAGAAAAACTACCAAACTATTTTCAGAATGGTTGTACCATTTTACATTCTCATCAGCAATGTATGAGTGGTCTGGTTTCTCTGCATCCCTGCCAGCCTTTGTTGATGCCACTTTTTAAAATTTTAGCCGTTCTGATAGGTGTGTAATGATATCTTATTGTGGTTTTAATTCTGTTGCACATCTTTTCATAGGCTTATTTGGTATGTATATCCTCTTCTGTAAACTGTCTCTTCATGTCTTTTGCCCATTTTTGAATAGGATTGTTTGGTTCTTTATTGAATTATTAGAGTTCTTTATATTTCAGATACTAGCACTTTGTTAGATAACATTTACAAGGATTTTCTTTCTAGTATTTTTAATGATTAATGGGCCTGAGTTTTTAGTAGAGTTTTAGATTTGCGGAATAATTGAGCAGATAGTACATAGAGTTCCCTATACCCGCCCCACCCCGTCCCATCTCATTGTCATGCAGTTACCTCGGTCATTAACATCGTGTATTACATTAAAATTAACTTTTTATGTTGTAGAGTTTTGCGGGTTTTGAAAAATGCATAATGATACATATCTACTGTAACAGTTTCATATGGAATAGTTTCATTATCCTAAACATCCCCTATGTTTCACCCATTCATCTCTTTCTTTCCTCCTTCTTCCCCCTGAGCAACCACTCATCTTTTTACTATCTCTACAAATGTGCCTTTTCCAAAATGTCCTGTTGTTGGAGCCATACAGTGTGTAGCCTTTTCAGATGATTCCTTTCACTTAACAGTAGGCATCTAAGGTTCTTCTGATGTCTTTTTGTGTCTTGATAGTTCATTTCTTTTTATCGCTAAATAATGTTCTGTTGTACCACTTTTGTTCATTCATTTGCCTGCTAAAAGGCATCTTAGTTGCTTCCAGTTTTTCATAATTATGAATGAATTTGCTGTAAATGTGTGCTGGTTTTTGTGTGGTCATAATTTTTCAACTTAACCTAGGTGTACAGTTATGATAAGGCTATGTTTAGTTTTTTGTAAGAAACTGCCAAACTGTCTCCCAAACTGGCTGTACCATATTGCTTCCTATCAGCAGTGCGTGAGAGTTCTTGTTGCCTGCACCATGTCAACATTTGGTAGTCAATTTTTGGGGTTTTAGCCAGTCAGTTAGGTGCATAGTGGTATCTCATTGCTGTTCTACTTTGTAATTTCCTTTTTTTTTTTTAACTGTTTATTTTTGAGAGAGAGAGAATGTGAGCAGGGGAGGGGAGGGGTGGAGAGAGAGGGAGACACAGATTCCAAAGCAGGCTCTAGGCTCTGAGCTGTCAGCACAGTCTGATGTGAGTCTTGAGCTCACACACTGTGAGATCGTGACCTGAGCTGAAGTCGGACGCTCAACCGACTAAGCCACCCAGGTGCCCATCTACTCTGTAATTTCCTAATGACATCTGATGTTGAACATCTTCTCATATACATATTTGTTATATGTGTATCTTCTTTGGTCAGGTGTTTGTTCAGACCTCTCCGCCATTTTTTAATTGGGTTATTTGTTTCATTATTGTTGAACTTTAAGAATTCTTCGTATATTTTGGATACAAGTCACTGGGTAGTATCTGCAGATATTTTTTCCCAGTCTGCAGCCTGTCTTTTCATCCTCTTAACATGGTCTTACACAAATCAAAAGTTTTTAATTTCTATGAAGTTAAGCTTATCAGTTTTTCCTTTACAGATCATGCCTTCACCTTTTATTCAAAGGGCTATTTTTCCTACATCAAATTGCTTGTGTGCCTTTGTCAAAAATTAGTTGGGCATATTTGTGTGAGTCTATTTCTGAGCTCTCTATTCTGTTCTATTGATCTATGTATAAGCATAAGGGGTACAGTGTGTTACTTTGATGCATTTATATATTGTAATATGATTGCTGATACAGCATGATCACATATAATTATAGTACGATATTATTGTCTGTTGTTAGTTCCATGGTTAAATTTATAAGTATTTTATTTTATTGTTTTAATGCCATTATGGGTGGGTTGATTTTCCTTATTTCTTTTTCAGATGTTTCATCATTAGTGTAAACAAATGCAATTGATTTGTATATGTTGATTTTGTATCCTGCTGATTTATTGAAATCATTGATGAATTTCAACTGTTGTTTGACTGTTGGGAGTTTTCTTTTTCTTTTTTTAAGTTTATTTATTTATTTTTGAGAGAGAGAGAGAGCACATGAATGGGGAGAAGAGGTAGAGGAAAAGAGAATCTCACGGGGATTCAATCCGGGGCTCAATCCCACGACCCTGAGATCATGACTTGAGCTGATATCAAGAGTTGGATGCTTAACTGACTGAGCCACCCGGGCACTTCTCCTGGATTTTCTGTATAGAGGATCATATCATCAGCAAATAATGAGTTTTACTTCTTCCTTTCTAATTTTGGATGCCTTTTATTTCTTTGTCTTGCCTAATTGCTCTAGCTAAGACTTTGAGTACTGTATTGAATAGGAGTGGTCAGAGTGGACATCCTTGCCTTGTTCCTGATCTTAGGGGAAACACTTTCAATTTTTCTCCATTGAATGTAATGTTAGCTGTGGGTTATGTTGTATATGGCCCTTATTATATTGAAGTCTGTTATCTTCTATACCCAGTCTGTTAAAGAGTTTTTGTCATGAAAGGATGTTATATTTTGCTTTTTCTGCATCTGTTGAGATGATGTGATTTTTATCTTTCATTTATTGATATGTATATTATCTTAATGATTTGTATATGTTGAACCATCCTTACAAGCCAGAAATAAATCTCACTTGGTCATGATATATAATCCTTTTAATGTGTTTGTGAATTTAGTTTGCTAATATTTTGTTGACAATTTTTCATCTATTCATCAAGGATATTGGTCTATAGTTTTCTTGTGGTGTCTTTATCTGATTTTGGTATCAAAATAATGCTGGCTTCTTAGAATGAGTGTGGAAGTGTTTTCTCCTAGATGTTTTGGAAGTTTGAGGAGCATCGGTATTAATTCTTTGAATGTTTGGTAGAATTCTCCAGTGAAGCTCTCTGGTCCTGGAGTTGTCTGTGTTGGGAGTTTTTGATTACTCATTCAGCCTCTTTACCCATTATTAGTTTGTTCAGATTTTCTGTTTCTTCCTGATTCAGTCTTGGCAGGTTGTATGTTTCTAGGCATGTTTCTGCATTATGTAATTTGTTGGCATAAAAGTGTTCATAGTAGTCTCTTATGAGTCTGTATTTTTATAGTATCTGTTGTAAGGTCTCCTCTTTCATTTCTAGTTTATCTGAGTCCTCTTTTTTTCTTAGTATAACTAAAGGTTTGTCAATTTTGTTTATTTTTTGAAAGCCGGCTTTTAGTTTTATTGATCCTTTGTATTGTTTTTCCGGTCTTTATTTCATTCATTTCTGCTCTGATTTCTTATTATTCCCTTCCTTTGAACTAACTTTGGGCATAATTTCCCCTTTTTTTTCCTAGTTCCCTGAGGTATAAATTTAGATGATTTATTTGAGATCTTTCTAATTTTTTAATATATGCATTTGTTACAAATGTTCCTCCCCAAACTGCGTTTTGCTTTAACCCACAATATTTGATATGTTGTATTTTCATTTTCAGTTGAGATAATTTTTTATTTCCCTTTTGATTTCTTTTTTGACCCAGTAGTTGTTTACAAGTGTGTTACTTAGTTCCACATATTTGTAGATATTGTTACTTACCTCTTGTTGATTTCTAGTTTCATACCATTGAGGTCAGAGAAGAAAATTGGCATGATTTTGGTCTTCTTAAATTTGCTATGATTTGGGAGTGCCTGGGTGGCTCAGTTGGTTGATCTTCCCTGTCTGAACACTGTCTTAAAGGAATTCTACCTGTCTTTCCTATTACCATTTTCTTTTTTCTTTATGTCACTTTTCACTGTGTGAAATTACCTTACTGTATATCTGATAATTGTCTATGCCCATTAAGTAGTAAGCTTCATGGGGGCAGGAAATTTGTTCATTAATGAATAAGATTTACTACCATGTGCATGTAGTAGGTGCTCACTCACTGGATGGATGGGTGGATGGATGGATGGATGGATGGTTGGTTTCTACACTGTTTGACATGGCTCTCTCTCTCTGCCTCATAAACCTATTTAGCTCAAGATTGTTAACTTTCAAGACTCCACTCAAGTAGTACCTCCTTCAGGAAGTTTTTCCTGGCTGTTACCCCTCCTGAAAGCCTGGTTTATTGATTGATTTCCTCCACTGTGCACAGTTCTACATTTGTACTTACATGCTGTGTTTTTATTTTATAACTCTTTTCTTTTACACTTAAGCCCTTAATAGTTCTTCACTATATACATCCCCATTCTCTAAAATATACAGACAGTAGACATTCACCATATGTTTGTTGAATATAGAAATAAATTTGTCTTTTGAGTTAATCTTATAACTATATAGTAAACAATGCAGCTTATAGTAGACATTAAACATTTGTTGCATGAAAAAATGAATTCCTCTGTACTATTTTTTATTATAAAAACAATGTAGCAATATTAAAGACTTGTTTAAGTTTTCTCTAAAATATCACTACCCTAATAGCAACTATTTTCCTTAGCCCACTTTTTTCTTTTTCTTCTTAGTTATACAAGTAAAACATGGATGTGTATATATCACTATAAAAATAGAATTCAGATAATTCAGAAATGCTTGAAAGTGACTCCCCTTAATAATCTTCCTTTATCAGGGATAGACACCTCTGTCTTTTTCTACAAACATAATTTCATATACAGAATGAAGTAATATATGTATAGTATTTAAATTCTGTTTTTCACAGACCATAGAAATGTTTTTAATATTACTTCATGGTTTTATAGAACTGCCTTTTCATTTTAGAATTGAGATGGACATAGAGAAAGCTGACTAGTACAAAAAAGTTCCTTGGATAAAGATTCCTATTTCTAGTTTCCTCATTTATCCGTAGACCTAATGATTTCCTTTTTTTCTTTAATTTTTTTAATGTTTATTTATTTTTGAGAGACAGAACATGAGCAGGGGAGGGCAGAGAGAGATGAGGACACAGATTCCAAAGCAGGCTCCAGGCTCTGAGCTGTCAGCACAGAGCCCAACGTGGGGCTTGAACTCATGAGCTGTGAGATCATGACCTGAGCCAAAGTTGGACGCTTAACTGACTGAGCTACCCAGGCACCCCTAATGATTTCCATTTTTGTCTCAATCATTTTAAGATTATGGATTCTCTATAATCACAGAGTTGGAAAGAGGCAGAGTCTGGATTCAGACCCAGATTTTCTCACTTCAAATCCAGTTATCTTTCCACTTACTATCTCTCGAAATTTAAGCTTTCTTAACTATAAAACAGGAATAATAATGTCTTTCTTGCCTGTTCTGAGGATAAATATGATAATCACCTAAGAAGGTATAATACATGTGACCTCACATTTTAACTAAAACAGGGGAGCCTGGGTGGCTCAGTCAGTTGAGCATCCAACTCTTGATTTTAGATCAGGTTATGATTCCAGGGTTGTGGATTGAGCCCCATGTCGGGCTCTGAGCTGAGCGTGGAACCTGCTTAAGATATTCTCTCTCTCTCTCTCTCTCTCTCTCTCTCTCTCTCTCTCTCTCTTTCCCCCTTTCCCCCCCACCTCTCTCTCTCCCTCTCCCTTTCCCCCCACCTCTCTCTCTCCCCCCCTCCCTTTCCCTCTCCCTTGCTCACACACTCACTGTGTCTCTAAAATTAAAAAGAAACATACATACACACTAAAGATCAAGGAAGTATTATATCTATTAATTTTTAGAGAACCATATTAATCTTACAGTTTAGTGTTTTGATGTTTTAGGTTATGGGACTAAAGCTGGATTTGCTAGATGCCAAACTCGTTCATAACTCAGCTTGCCTGTATAGGTTTGGGTTTTGAAAACCGTGTCCAGTCTATTTTGTTTTTTTATTTAATTTCAGATTAAAAACCAGTAAACTGTTATCAGAGTAGAAAGATTTTGGTTGAAAAGAACACCATTCACTTTCTCTTAACACAGTCCCACTTTTTTCATTTTTTAAAATACCTTCCCTGAAAAAAAAAAAAATACAATAAAACCAAATGTCTTTCCCGAAACGTGGTTCAGGATGATTTTCATATGTAATTTTCCTGGTTTCTCTCTCAGCACTTTTCCTAACATGTTATTTTGTTTTATCCCTTTTATGATAATGATGGGTACAAAACCCTAAGAAGCTTGTTTTTATTTGTTTTAGATTCAGTAGATACCATTGCCATAAATATTTCCAGCATGAATTATGCTTCTAACATGGTGGGTATATAATAGAAGCTCAGGATAGAATAGCAATGACTTGATTTTCTGTGATTCTGAACATCACTAAAGTGGGCTACCAGAGTTAGCCAAGAGAGAATTAGATGTAATTGCTTGCCTAAAGTGATAATATCTTTCTAGTGCATTCCCTGAATACCAATAAAGGCATATGATTTCAGGGAAAAGCACTCCTCATTTGGGAGATGGGAAAGATCAAATAAGGGTAATAATTAAAAAGAGACCAAAATGTAACACATGTAGACTAGGTATATGCTAATCATTATTTGAAGAAGTAAAGTAAAACATTTCTTATTCCAAAATAATCTGTTGGAATACCTGCCTTTTAAAAAGTGAGTAAGGCCTTGTATGTGTTTCACAGAAATTTCATGGAAATAATATGAGCTTAGAAAGGAAAGAAGCACTTGACCCATTATATCATTTTAAGAATTACACTCTAAGAATAGGACTTGTGTTTAAAAGCTAAGACATTAAAAAAAACTAGCACATTGATTTTTGTTTCATTATTAATTCTTTTCTTTTGAACTCCCCCCCCACATACAATCTCCTTTTATATAATAATTTGAATTTGATGATTTCTTTAGTAATTAGAAAAGAAAATCAGCTTTCAGTAAAAACTTGATGTTACCTGAACTTACTTGAGAAATACTAATTTTTTATCTCTTGATGAATATGTTTATTCTCATTTCATTTCTTTTACTAGAAAACAGAAATATAGTTTATTGTGAAAATGAAATGAGATAATATATATAAAGTGCCTGGCACATAGTGAACATTCACTTTTTAATTTTAATTTATTTTAATTTTTTTTAATGTTTATTCATTTTTAGAGAGAGAGGTGGAGACAAGGCACGAGTGGGGGAGGGACACAGAGAGAGGGAGACACAGGGTAGGAAGCAGGCTTCAGGCTCTGAGCTGTCAGCACAGAGCCTGACGCAGGGCTCAAACCCACGAACCACGAGATCATGACCTGAGCCGAAGTCAGATGCTTAACTGACTGAGCCACCCAGGAGCCCCTTAAATTTCTTTTTTTTTTTTTTAATTTTTAATTAAAAAAAATTGTTTTTGAATTTATTTATTTTTGAGAGACAGAAAGAGACAGAGCATGAGCGGGGGAGGGGCAGAGAGAGAGGGAGACACAGAATCCGAAACAGGCTCCAGGCTCTGAGCCATCAGCATAGAGCCTGACGCAGGGCTCAAACCCACAAACCACGAGATCATGACCTGAGCCGAAGTTGGACGCTTAACCAATTGAGCCACCAGGTGCCCAAGCATCCACTTTTTAAAGAAAGAGTTGCAGATAGAATTTACAGTTAAGTTGCTTGTCTTTCTCTCTTTGTGTTGATCTTGTTTTGAAAATATAGAAACAGTATGAACTTTATTAAAGTGCTGAATTTGCTTTATTCTTTGCAAACCTTAGTAGATAAGTTATAAAAATTTTTAATGCAATCATGATGTTGATTACTGAATAATACTTAGCTAGACTCTGTCTATAGAGTGAAATAAACATGTCAGAACACATCCAACTAAACTAGATAAGTAAATATTTTGTTAGGCCTTTTATATTGATAATTTATGTGGCACAATGTTGTAGTATAAATATTCAACACAATTGGTGAAGAAGAGTTTTTGTGGAAATAGTTTAAACCTGGGGCAACTGGGTGTCTCAGTTGTTTAAGTGTCTGACTTCTGCTTAGGTCATGATCTTGCGTTCACGAGTTCGAGCCCCACGTCGGGCTCTGTGCTGACAGCTCAGAGCCTGGAAGCCTGCTTCAAAATCTGTGTCTCCCTCTTTTTCTGCCCCTCCCCTGCTTGCACTCTGTCACTCTCTCTCTCAAGAATAAATAAACATTAAAAAGAATTTAAAAAAAAATAGTTTAAACCTGAAAATGTGTTTATGTCTAAGCTTGACTGTTCATTAGTATCACTGTGGACCATTTAAAAAGTATTGGTTTCTGGGTCCAGAAGAAGCTAAACAGTGTTGTGCCAGCTCTTAGGTAGGAGTAGGGATAAGAGGTACTGATCTGTAGTGTTTGTTGATTTCCATGGTGTAAATACTTCCACCATAGCCAGGTTAAGCTACTAAGATAACATTGAATGTTGGGGAAAGATGTATATCAGCACAGCATTATATAATATTCCCATTATACAGATAAAATAAACATACCATAATCCAAAAAAAGATAAAAGCAAAATTTAGTAAATTAATTAGGAAGTAATGAATTTTGAGTTATTACCTTTGCTTTTAATAGAACTAATTGTAAGTTTATGTAATTTAATTTTTAATAATAACTTTAACAATCAGCTTAGTTTTGAAATTATAACAGTTCTTATGAGCTGGTATGAACTGATTAACACTAGAACTCTAACATATCTGTATTTTTAAAATAAGCTGTAATTCTGATGCAGGCAACCTGCCAGCTTATTTTTTTTAAATACAGATCTGATCTTAAGTGCCAAGAGAGCATTCCATAGTCAGACCCCAAGTGTCTTTTCCTGTCTCATTTTATTTATTTTTTAAGCCTCTTTTTTTTATTATTTACTTACTTTGAAAGAGAAAGAGAGAGAATCCTAAGCAGGGTCTGTGCTGTCGGCACTGAGCCCAACGTGGGGCTCCGTCTCACAAACGGTGAGATCATGAACTGAGCCGAAATCAAGAGTCAGATGCTTCACCAACTGAGCCACCAAGATGCCCCTCCAGCCTCATTTTAAATCAGACCCCTTATCTTATATCCTCCATATTTCACCCACACTATATTTAGATTACTTGCAGCTCCTCAAACACACCTGTACTTTCCCACCCTTAGGACTGTTCATTATCTTCCTTCAGCTTTGAATGTCCTTGCCTCATCTGCCTGACTTTTGTAACACTGTTTATTCTTCTACAAATAACTCAAATGCTACTTCCCCTTATTTCCTGCTGTTGGAAACATTCCTGTTCTCCTTGATGTTCCCCTAGTGCTTTGTTTACCTTCATTTTGAGCTCAAGTTTATCAATAACAAATGGCTATTTTCACTCACTGTAATATAAATTTCTAAAGGGTGCCTTTGAATCATACTGTACTCAATTAATACTTTAATACCTAAAAATGATTAATAAAAACTTGTTTCAGTAGGAAGAATTTTATTTTTTTAAATTTATTTATTTTTTTAGTAATCTCTACACCCAGTATGGGGCTTGAATTCACAACCCGGAGATCAGGAGTCACATACTCTTCCAATTCAGCCAGCCAGGCACCCTTTAATTTATTGTAATAGGAAGGATTGTGGTTAGGGCAAGATACATCCTTATTTTCTATGCCTTTGGGAAACTTAACCAAAATTTTAACTTTTTTGAATTAGATGTTTCATACCTCTTTTTCCTGATAATTGAGGACTGTATTAGTAGTTATATACCTATATCCTGCACCTAGAAAACACAAATAACATCATGATGACTCTCAAAACTTAGCAAAGAATTTCCTTAGAGAATATATGAAGTACTTAAGAGTGAAAAATACTAAATTATATAAGTACATACACAAATTATTTTTATTCTGATTTAGTGTACTTTATAGTGTTCCCAGCATTTTGTATCTATAAACAACCTCTAAAGAAGCAAAAATATGCTTTGTGAATGAGAGAAATTTGCTTTTATATATGTCCTTAAGGATAAATTTCTCATCAGTCTGTTGCTTTCTGGCATTTTATCTAGAATTAAAATTATCTAGTTGCCTTCACAGTAAGTATTGACAAGATCTAAGTGTACCAAGGAAATGTTCTAAAATAAAAACAATGTAAGAATTTGTTGAAACACATGTGATACATTTCTTACTAGTGGGGTTTCATAATTTTTTTTCATCTTTGACCCTAACCTGCCACCTGATGGCAAAAATTAAAATGACATCTTTTGTAATATTCAAAACTTCCATTGCAGTTATTTGGATTTTTATGTATTCAGCATACAGCCTCCAAAAATGCACATCTGTACAAATTATATGTACTTGATAAATGCTTGGTGATTACTTTGTACTTCAGGAGAATCAGATTTACTATTTAACTTCTATTAGTGTCCCTAACCAGGGATATTTATATAAAATCTTACTTCCTTTATGGAGCTGTATAAAGAAAGAATCTGCTTTTTAAATGAGTTTATTTAATGAAGAATTTTACTTTAATCTAGTAATTTTCTCTTTTACTTTTCCATTTTCTTTAGAGCGAGGTCACTCAGACACCATGGTATTCTTTTACCTTTGGATTGTGTTTTGTATCATCAGTTCCTGCTATACCCTCATCTGGGATCTGAAGATGGACTGGGGTCTCTTTGATAAGAATGCTGGAGAAAACACCTTTCTCCGGGAAGAGATTGTATACCCCCAAAAAGTATGTACAAAAGTGTTTGTATTTGTTTTTTAAAAAAAAACCAAAAACTCAAGTGTATCACCAGCTAAACCCTATTATGGTACATACCTAATCCCAACCTAATATACTTAGAAAAAAAACAACTAATTACCAAAAAATACTAATGCATTCTGTCAACAAAAATGTCAGGTTTTTACCAACTGCTGGGCACTATAGAAAATAAAAACAGTAAAGTTCTGGTTCTCAAAGAGGCCATAAACTATGTTAAACAGGTAAGTAGACAAATTGCAATATAATGTGGTAAAGTCTAGAACAGAGGAATAAATAACTTACAAAATTTGTGACCTAATTTTGACATGTAGTTCCCTCTATCTCAGATACCCTCTTCTCTCCCCTTTGTCTGCCTTGCAAACTCCTGCTCCCCTTTTCATTTTATTTATTTTTAAGTGGAAGTTATCATTGACAGAGTGTTACATTAGTTTCATGTGTACAACACAGTGATTCAGCAACTCTGTATGTTCTGCTATGCTCACAAGTGTAGCTACCATCCTTCACCATGTAGCACTGTTATAATACTGTTGACTGTATCCCCTATGCTGTACCTTTCATCCTAGTGACCTATTTACTCCCTATCTGAAGCCTGTATCCTTCCACTCCCCTTCACCCATTTTGTCCATTCCTTTACCTCCCACCGCTTTGGCAACCATAAGTTTGTTCTGTGTATTTATGGGTCTGTTTATGCTTTTTGTTTATTAATTTGTTTTTTAGAGTCCCCATAAGTGAAATCATATGGTATTTGTCTTGCTCTTCTGACTTATTTCACTTAGCATAGTACCTTCAGGTCCATCCATATTGTTGTAAATGACAGTATCTCATCCTTTTTATAGCTGAGGAATAAATTGTCCAGTGTGTGTGTGTGTGTGTGTGTGTGTGTGTGTATACATCTTTATCCATTCATCATCAATGGATACTTGGGTTGCTTCCATATCTTGGCTGTTGTAAATAATTCTTCAGTAAAACAAAGGACTACAGATCTCTTTTTGTATTAGTGTTTTTGTTTTCTTTGGGTAAATACCCAGTAATGGAATTACTGAATCATATGGTATTTCTGTTTCTTTTTCTCCATACTGTTTTCCTCAGTGGTTGCACCAATTGCATTGCCACCAACAGTGCACAAGAGTTTCTTTTTCCCCACATCCTCTCCTGTTCCTCCTTTTAAAAGTCAGCTTAAGTGTTACTGTCTCTAAAAAGACTATTTTTCCAAGCATATTTAGCCATTTGTCCTAATCCCATTTTACCCTCTACAAACTTCTGTTACAGCAATTATCACATTGTGTTATAATTATCTGCTTAGGTATTCATATCCCTCACTGCCCAACATAGTTCCTGACATATAGTAGACTTAATATTTGTGGAGTCAGTGAATAAATACTTGACTGAATGAGCAAGGCTTTAAAAGCACAAAGGAAAGGAAGTGCCTGACTCCTTCAGTGCATCAAGAAGACTGCTCTTTTCATTTACTTCAGCTGGTTTTTGTTAATGTGGAGTGCCAATGTAGTCTGAAAATATATGGATAATTCCTTAGGAATTATTTTAGGATTTTATCTGTATTTGGGTAGGAGGACCTGAATTAAAAAGTCAAAAGACCAAGAGTATCTTTACTCAAATACTGAAAGAAATTAAATAGTGAACTAGAAATCCTGGTAAGTGAATTCTGATCCCAGGTCTCTCACTAACTAGCGACGTAACTTTAGGCAACTATACTACAGTGTATTCTCTTCTATTAGATTATCTCTTGATCCTTTCCCAGTTCTAAAATTCTGTGATGGGGGGGAATGTATAGATTGGGTCACTAATACTTCATACTATGTCAGAATGTCATCACTACCTCAAAACTGTACTTTGAAAAGTGTGTAAAAATGTAATATTCAGTTGGTGAGTAGGGAAGGCTGTTTTCACATGTGACGACTGAAGATGGATGGTAGGAGAGTGGGTACAAAGAATGAGTAGGGTAACTTCACATAAGCAAATGAAGACAGAAAAGACTGATCTTTTTTATATAAGCTATAGCAATAATTCCAATGTGCAAATTTGGAATATATGGCCTAGGTACTAGACATATCTTTGTAAATCTCGTTTGAAGAAAAAATCAGGGGACACCTGGCTGGCTCAGTCGGTGGGGCATGTGATTCTTGATCTTGGTGTTATAGGTTCGAGCCCCATGTTGGGTGTAGAGATTACTTAAAAAAAAAAAATCTTCAAAAAAAAAAAGGAAGGAAGGAAGAAAAGAAATCAGTAATGTTAATAAGGTCAAGTCAGAGAGCAGACATGAGCTTAGGTTAATGATGGCACTTTTGTGCTCACCAGATGCATATGCCTTATTGCTCCTTGTGTTCTTGTCTTACTGAGCCATATAATACATTTACTTCTTATGCTGATTGCTTAGATGAACTGTTTGTATCTTTATATAAATGTTAATCCATGCCTCCTTTTAAATAGTTTTAACTTATTTGTTTCTATGTAATAAAATTAGTGAATAGAGTTTTTCAGTCAGTTTCCTTACTGCATATTTTCATGACCCTAGAAAATAAAGTATATGCTTTCCTCCATTATAATTTGCAAATTTATAAGAAAAATGTTCTGTTGGATCACCACATTCCTTTCAATTTTAAAAAGACAAATATTGGAATAAGATCCATTCTCCTTGAAAAGGGAAAAGAAACTTTTGGTGGAGTCCAGTGTAGCTTCATTTAAAACTTAAGAACACAGTTATATGAATCTTGAAATCAGTTCCTAGGAATTAACAGTGCATATTAGTGAGCACCACATCCAGGTCCAGAAAGTATCTTTGTTATCTCCATATTAAAACTTTTCTTTGTCTCATGACCTCATGTTAAGTTATTCCTCCCAAAAGACTTCCATGTTTTTGGTAACATGAGCCCCCACATAGTCAACTGTAGATCAGTTTAAGATGGACTCTTTTTTTTTTTTTATTTAAAAAAAATTTTTTTTCAACATTTATTTATTTTTGGGACAGAGAGCATGAACGGGCGAGGGGCAGAGAGAGAGGGAGACACAGAATCAGAAACAGGCTCCAGGCTCTGAGCCATCAGCCCAGAGCCTGACGCGGGGCTCGAACTCACGGACCGCGAGATCGTGACCTGGCTGAAGTCAGACGCTTAACCGACTGCGTCACCCAGGCGCCCCAAGATGGACTCTTAAAGTAACATGAAATTGTAGCTCTTTACTGAAGCCTAATAATGAATTCACTGGATGTGAATTTATCAAAAAACTGCATTATTGCTACATTGGTGGATGGGGAAAGGAACAGAGAGAAATGTAAATATGTTTAAATCTTCATAAGATTTATGATAATAAGCAGTGGATAACATCTACAATTGATTAACCAAGATATAGCAATATATACACATTATTTAGAAATATGGAGGATAAATCCTCGGACAGATAGCTACAAATTTTGAAATTGTCTGTAGAGACTGAGAGGAGAAGCTGGCAAGGGGACTGCTTTTTTTTTTTTTTAAATAGCCTTCTAACATGACTAGTATTCCTGTGTTAATTTTTTAAAAAAATAAATGCTATGGTGTAATAGAGAGCAGTTCTAGTTTCCAGTTTTTAAATGCATATATTTAAAGAGCTGATTATCCAGAGATTAAGAATGAGCAAATCCATGAATTATAGTTCTGGTCTGTTGGCAGTTTGTGTACTTAAAACTTTTGTGTAGCTAAAATTGGATGCCTAGATACTAGGTACTAGCACTTGAAAAAAATTATTGAATGCTGTCTTTCTCATGTAAAAATAGAACATTCCTTAAATTCAACCATGTGTATGATATCCAAGTTTCATTTTATTTAATGATGTCAAAAAACAAGGCAAAAAACTTCCTTCAAATGCAGAGTGAAGCAATTTGAGAATAAAAGTACAAATGACAGTTAATGAATCTGCTGATCTTTTTGCTATTGAGTCATTATTAGTATGTGATGTACACTTTATAATCTCAGTCAGATCAAGGATCTCATCTGGCTTATATTTCTAGGGTCTAAAAGAGAGCATGGTATACAATATGAGAATAAAATATATTTGTTAAGTGATTAATGAAATGCAGTAAAACTTCATTTTGAATATTGTACTATTTATGAGAAAAATTAAATTGGTGAGATCTTCTAAAACAGTAAAATAAAAATAAAACCATTTTTCCTCTTTAATCTGTGCTTGTTGATGGGACATGTGTGAGTCTTGGTGCTGTGACAGGTATGCTTATTTGTGAGAAACATAATGGTAAGTGTACTCAATTTGCTTATTGTTCCTCAGGCCTATTACTACTGTGCCATCATAGAGGATGTGATTCTGCGCTTTGCTTGGACTATCCAAATCTCAATTACCTCCATGACATTGTTGCCTCATTCTGGGGACATCATTGCTACTGTCTTTGCTCCTCTTGAGGTTTTCCGGTAAGCAAACTACCAAAAAGTCTATCAAAGTTTTTTCCCCCCAAAAAAACCCAGTACTTACAAATTAGAATTCATTAAAACATATACTTGAAAGGCTTAAATTTTCTAACTTTTCTCAAACTTCTCATTAACCTCAGAGTTGGGAAATCCTACTTAAAGATCTAAAAGATTAATTCTTGGGAAGTTAAAATAATTACTAATGATGGCTTTTAAGCTTTTTTAGAATTGGGCTCCATTGGAAGGTTCATGAGTGGAAATTGGGAGGTAAAAAGTCTTAAAACAGGGGTGCCTGCCTGGCTCAGTTGGTTGAGTATCTGACTCTTGATTTTGGCTCAGGTCATGATCCCAGGGTCATGGGACTGAGCCCCATGTCTGGCTCCACACTGAGCATGGAGCCTGTCTAAAATTCCCTCTCTCTAACCCTCTGTCCCTCTCCCCCACTTCCTATCTCTCTCTCTCTCTCTCTCTCTTAAAAAAAAAAAAAGTCTTAGAAATTAAAATAAAAATCTTTTGAGAATCATTATTTGCAATTTGGCATTCTGGGTTATTCAGGAGGCAGCCTTCTCACTGGAAACAATAAAAATTCCAGAGGAATTGTTTTTTAAACCTTCCTAAAAACATCAGTAATCTAACAAGATAGCCCAAAATCTAAGTAAAAGCAGATACCCTAAAGGTAAGCAAAGCACTAAAGCTAATTTTGCACTAAGTATATTTGCCAGACCTAGCAATTTTGAGATTCAGTTGTGATAACAAGTTCAAATTTGTATGCACCTAATAACATAGCCTAAAAATATGTTAAAAAAAAAAAAGCTGACATTGGTAAAAAATAGAAGTAGGTGAATTTACAATTTTAGGGGCAGATTCTAACATACTTTTCTCAGTAATAGTTTAATTAACCAACTTGACCTAATTGACATATATGGAGCACTGCATTCAACTACTAAATACACATTCTTTTATTTGCATGTAGAACATTTACCAAAATTAACCACATGCTAGGCCGTAAAGTAAGTTTCAACAAATTTCAGAGGACTGAAATCACAAAAAGATAACTGAAAATTTCCAAATGTTTAGAAATCAAGCAATACATGTCTAAATAACCCAGGGGTCAAAGTTGAAATTGTAATGGAAATTTGAAAATATTTTAAACATAATGAAACTTATAATGTGACAGAAGAAAATGCAGCTAAAGCCATGCTTAGAAGGCAATGTACAGCTTTAAGTGTATACATTGGGAAAATATACAGCTTCAAGAAGATTTTATTTTTTTTTTATGAAATTTATTGTCAAATTGGTTTCCATACAACACCCAGTGCTCATCCCAAAAGGTGCCCTCCTCAATGCCCATCACCCACCCTCCCATCCCTCCCACCCCCCATCAACCCTCAGTTTGTTCTCAGTTCTTAAGAGTCTCTTATGCTTTGGCTTCAAGAAGATTTTAAAACAGCAAATCAAACCCAAATGAAAGTAGAAGGAAGGAAACATAAAGAACAGAAATTAATGGAATAGAAAACAAAGTCGAGAAAATTAACAAGCCAAAGTTAGTTCTTTAAAAAGACGAATAAAATTGATAAATGTCTAAGCATGACTTTTTTATTAATGTTTATTTTTATTTTGAGAGAGAGAGAGTGCCAGCAGGGTAGGGGCAGAGAAAGAGGGAGAGATAGAATCCCAAGCAGGGTCCACACTGTCAGCACAGAGCCCAAAGTGGGGCTTGATCCCACAAACTATGAAGTCATGACCTGAGCCAAAACCAAGAGTTGGACACTCAACCGACTGAGCTACCCAGGCACCCCTAAACATGAATGATTAAGCAAAAGAGGAAAGAACGCACAAATTACAAATAACAAAAATCCTCAAGACATATTTTATGCCAGTAAGTTAAAAAATTTACATGGAGGGGTACCTGGGTGGCTCAGTCGGTTAGGCGTCCGACTTTGGCTCAGGTCATGATCTCTCAGTTCGTGAGTTTGAGTCCCATGTCAGGCTCTGTGCCAACAACTCAGAATGTGGAGCCTGCTTCAGATTCTGTGTCTCCCTCTGTCTCTCTCAAAAAAATAAATAACCCTTAAAAATTGACATGGAATGGACAAATTCCTTGAGAAGCACTGTTTATCAAAACCAATAAAATAGAAAATCTGATAGGCTTATATCTGTTAAAGAAATTATATTCATATTAAACTTCTCATGAAGAAAATGGTAGGCCCAAGGAATTCCTCCAGAAATATGAGGAAATGTTACCAGTTTTACACAAAACTCTTCCAGAGAAAAGAGGCAATAAAGGGAACACTTCCCAGTTCCATTTTGTCCAACCAGCATGGCTTTGATCTCTAAACCTAGGAGGACATTCCAAGGAAGACAAGTCTGCCTCTTGTAAAGAAATGCAAAACTCCTAAAGAAAATATTAGCTAGTGAATCCAACAGTATATAAAAAGCGTAGTACATCATAGCATAGTACATCGCAAGTTAGTTTCATTCTAGGAATGTGAGATTTAATATTCAAAAATCACTAACATTTAAAAATTAATCTGTGTTAACTCACCACATTAACAGAATAAAGGGAGAAAAATCTTCAGATATGTAGAAAATAATACTGAGAAAAGTCAATACTTGTTCATAAATAATTTAAAGATTATCTACAAAAAACATAAATAAGGTCATATTTAATGGGAAAACACTGTAAACTCTCCCTTGAGATCAGGAATGAGATTATTATGCCTGCTGTTACTTGTTTTTAACAACATACTGAAAATATAGGTAGTGCATTGGGGAGACAGTGTAAGAGTTAGAAAGGAAAAAATAAAACTAATTACTCACCCATGACATGATGGCATATGCAGAAAATTCAAAAGAATTTACACAAAAGCTTTAAAATAAGCATAGCTATGTCCCTGAATATAAGGTTAATATAAATAAAAATGTAATGTTCTAACAAACAGTCCCAAGCAACTAGAAAATGAAATTTTAGCAAACATACCACTGTGAGTTGCATCAGAATATATCAGATACCTAGGAATAAATTTAATGAATGATTATGTGTATGAAAATTGACAAGCCAGTTCTATAATTTACATGGAAACAGTAAGGATCAAGAATAGCCAAGACTAGGGGCACTTGGGTGACTCAGTTGGTTGAGCATCCAACCTCAGCTCAGGTCATGATCTCGTGGTTCATGAGTTTGAGCCCCACGTCAGGCTCTCTGCTGACAACTCAGAGCCTGGAGCCTGCTTCAGATTCTGTTTTTCCCTCTCTCTCTGCCCCTCCCCTGCTCATGTTCTGTCTCTCTGTCTCTCAAAAATGAATAAACATTAAAAAAAAAAAAAAAGAGTAGCCAAGACTATGCTGAAAAGAAAAAAGGTATAGGACTTATACTCTCAAATATCAAGACTTCCTATGTAGCCACTGTAATTAAAACAGTGTCTAGTGTTAGTGAAAGAATAGACAAATGGTCCACTGGAACAGAATAGGGAGTCCAGAAACAGTTCCACACATACATCGACATTACCTGATTTATGACAAAAGTGACTAAATAATAGTGGAGAAAAAGAGGTTCTTTAGTAAGTGATATTGAATCAACTGAGCTGGCTATCCATATGGGGGGAAAATGAACCTTGACTCTCACCGCATACTGTATACAAAATCTATTCCATTGCAGAACTAAATATGAAAGTTATGGGGCACCTGGGTGGCTCAGTCAGATTAAGCATTTGACTTTGACTCAGGTCGTGATCTCACAGTTTGTGAGTTCAAGCCCTGCCATTGGGCTCTCCCCTGTCAGCAACAGAGCCCACTTTGGGTGCTCTCTCTCTCTCTCTCTGCCTCCTGTCTCTCTCTCAAAAATAAGTAAACATTAGAAATAAATGAATGCATGAATGAATAAGAAAGATAAATCAATAAGAAAGGTAAATCAGTAAACTCTCTAGAACATAGGACGGCACCTAAAGGCAGCTTTGGGGGTGTGATAATGTTATATTTTTTTTATTTCTGAGTGGTAATTATAAAGTGTGATCACTTTATAATAACCAGGTTGCACACTTTTGTATATCTATAGTATACTTGAATTAAAATGCTTATTTTTTTTAAAAAGCAGCCCCCAAAAAAAGGATTATCGTCAAAGAAGTGGCAGTTTAACAGCTGACTTCTCAAAAGTAACAATGAAAACCAGAAGTCGTTAAAATGATATTTTCAGAGGCCCCTGGGTGGCTCAGTTAAGCATCTGACTCTTGAGCTCAGCTCCTGTCTTGATCCCAGGGTCATAAGTAAAAGCCCCACATTGGGCTCCATGCTGGTCATGGAGCGTACTTAAAGAAAGTATAAAATGATATTTTCAATGTGCTGAAAGAAAACAATTGCCTACCTAGAACTCTTTATCCACTGAAAATACCTTTCACAAGTGAAAATGAAATAAAGATATTTTCAGACGTGTATAGCATTCCTCTGAGTCAGAATGGGCACATCTATCAGGGTGGTCTGATAAAATAAGACAGCGTCTGGAAACTGTGCTTGCTGCTGTCAGTACTTTCTCCAAACCATGTGTCAACCCCTCTTCTTCACTTTCCCAAATCTCTAGGTCTAGGACCTGAAACTCTCCATCACTACAAGACCTACTCCCTTCCCACTTCTTTCTCTTCCACATATGATGCTGCTTTATAAATTGAAAAAAAAAATGTTTTTTTATAGATAAAAAAAAATTCCTTTTTGAGGTTCTTATTTCATTTTTCCTTTAAAATTATCTGCTTAATAATAGACTCAGATGTTCTATCACCCATTTAAAACAAAAGCAAGGAGCCTCCTTTGAATCTACTTTCCTCCTCCAATTCATGCCCATTTCTGTCTCCTTTACAACAAAACTCTTCAAAAGATGTCTGTACTTGCTGTCTCCACTCTCACACTCCTCCCCCATTCTCCCTTTAATTCAACTCGTCTTTTTTCCCAATACTCAAACTAAATTGCTTGTGTTAATAATAACAGTAATAATAACAATAGCAGCAAACATGTATTGCCCACTATGTGCCTGGCACTGTTCTGAGCCCTTTATGTGTAAAAACTTATTGACTCCTCCGAACAATCTTATGAGGTAGATACTGTTACTGTCCCACGTTACTCATGACACTGAAGCATAGGTTAAGTAACTCATCCAAGGTCATTACACCTAGGAAATGATGGAGTCATGATTCGAATCTAGACAGTCGTTCAGAATCCATGCTCTTGTATCATACTGCCTCTTTGTTTTGCTAAATCCAGTGTCTGTTCTTGGTACTGACCTTACTTTACTTTTTTCACGTCATTTCTCAGAAGCCAAACTCCTATGTCTCCCTGGCTATTCCTTCTTAACTCCTTTACTGGTTCTTCTTCCTCTTCCCAAATTATAAATGTTGGGAGTGTTCCAGGGTTGAATCCTCTGCCCTCTTCTTTCCTCCACTTACATTTTTCTTAATCCCATGACTTGAAATAACTGTCTTTATGCAGTCTCCAGTCCTAGACTCTGCCATGAACTGCAGACACATAGCCATCCCGCTGCTGTATTTTCCCCTTGGAATTTTCCTTTTGTCTATGCCGTTCTTATTCCCTCCCCTCCCCACCACACCATCTTTTCCTGTTTTAATATTCTAACCTTTAATTCCTTGTTTTTGTTTCTTGAATGGACACTTGATACACTGGGAGGTTTACAGGTTACAACAGTATGTTCAAATTTTATAAGTAATTTACCTACCTACCCTATTTTGCTAAGGCGATTTGTGTGGAACTTCTTCCGCCTGGAGAATGAACATCTGAATAACTGTGGTGAATTCCGTGCCGTGCGGGACATTTCTGTGGCTCCTCTGAATGCAGATGACCAGACACTCCTAGAACAGATGATGGACCAGGATGATGGGGTACGAAACCGCCAGAAAAACCGTCCGTGGAAGTATAACCAGAGCATATCCCTGCGCCGGCCTCGCCTCGCTTCTCAGTATGTATGGCTTCCGCTTTTCTGAAACGAATTTCCTTCAGGTGTTAGTACTGGTTAACAATTAAGCTAAGATGGTATCAGGTTGAACCACATGAATTTACTGGCATTCAACCATTTTAATTCCTCTACATTATCTTTCATCAAAAAATTGAAGTGAATATGGCCCCTGCTTATAGAGTGGTTATGATGGGATTTAGACCAGTTTCCTCACAGAAAGAGCTCTTATATATGAATAGCTTATATAAATATAAGCCATTGTGTTTATTTTCTTACTAAATACCCACAGCAGTATTTTTATAAGTCATTGACTTTGTATGATCCTAAAAGGAACAATAATGTAGAATATATTGTGGCTGCATTTGGAGTCTAGAGATTTCACAGTGGATGGGAATGACATTGAGCATGAGCAGTTTTCTAAAGGATAAGAGAGTGCTTGACTAGGCCAGAGGCACAGGATGAAAACATAAGGGTAGAAATGAGGGGCAGAGAGAAAACCCATGTGACTAGAACTAGAGTAAGAAAATTTAGCCGAATAGATGAAGTATAATTGTAAAAGGCTGGAAAAAACAAGCTTGATCCTATAGGCAGGAAGGAGTCAGAGAATTTTTTTCATGAAAGAATGACAGGAAAGTAGTATTTTCATGAGTTTTAATGGCACTGTTCAAAATATGTTGGGAAAGGGGACACTAAAGGCCAGAATACCAACTGGAAGGCCACTGCAGTATTCTTACATATCAGACATTGAGGACTTGGGTTAGGATGCTTTACAGTAGGACTAAAAATAATAGAAGGAGATGTTTTAGAGGAAGTAAAAAAAAAAAAAAAAAAAATAGGAGGTGATAATAGTAACCCATAGGTAGAAGGGGGCAGAGTACAAATTGCTCAGTCTTCAAATAGAATTTGGAAGTTCTCTGAAGAAGACAAAGTACAGAAAAGAAGGGCAGAAAACAGGAAGCTAAGCCTGAGGAAACACGGGCAAGAGAAAAAAGAAGTAAAGGATTGGGAAAGGAATGGCCAGGGAGGTGAGTGGGAAGAACATCAAAACAAAGCATGATAGATTATAGTGAGGAAGTAGAGTTTGAAGCAGGAGGAGGGGCACTAGGGGTTGGTAGGTGGGGTCAGCAGGGTAAGTGCTGAAAAGAACTGGAGGACTGGGCAGTTGTCTCATTGAGCTACTAAATGTGGATGGCTGATCCTTATTAGTCACCAGCAGAGGGCAGTCTACACATATGTTATTTCTGCTTCAGAAACCAGGAAGCTTTTTGGCACTAGATTATGACGTTCAGTTTCAGGTGTCAAGTGTAAAAACACTGAGATATTAGATTGCAACCAGAAGATGTTTAAAACAATGGAACAGAGGGGTACTTGGGTGGCACACTCGGTTAAGCATCCACTCTTGTTTTCAGTTCAGGTTATGATCTCATGGTTCGTGAGATCAGGTTCCTCACTGACTGTGGAGCTTGCTTAGGATTCTGTCTCCCCCTGTGTCCCTCCTCCCACTTACGCTCTCTCGCTCTCCCTAAAATAAATAAAAACTTAAAAAACAATGGAACAGGTTATGTGCAATGGAGAGAGCAGAGAATCTAAAATAAATTCTGAATTTGAGTACAGACTTTGTGACTCACGCAACCTTTAGCACACTCTTTACCTTTTTGAACGTCAGTTTTCCACCTCTGTCAAGTGGGAGTAATAATACCCACTTCACAAAGTACCACTTGTACCTCATAGGACTTATGAATTTAAAAGTATCTTAACATTATCTTATCCCACTTTTCATCTAGTAGAAGAATCTCTTCTAATGCATCCTGATGAGATGGTCATCATGCTGATTGACAGTTGTCAATGATAATGAAGTTTATATAGATGGGGCACCTGATTTTATTATTGGATGGTTATTGTGGCTAATAGCTTATGTTGGGCTGAAATATGCTTCACTGTAACTTCAACCAGTTGATGCTAGTTCTAACAACTTTCTAACATAACTTCCTCCCTCTGCTACATTATACTTAGTCAACTTTTTGGAGACAAATGTCATGCCTCTCCTTAGGTCTTCTCTTTTGCTAGCTTACTCACCTTGTTTCATGTGTACCTCAAATGGCAGTATTTCTATCAACCTCATCATAATTTGTTTAATATTTTGCTGATGTTTATTTCATCCATTTTCTCACTTGATATTGACACTATCTCCATGAGGTAAAAGTACTATTATATAAATAGGTATTATTATTCCTGCTTTACAGAGATGAAAATTAACACTCCAAAAGTTACATCATACAGAGTCAATACTCAAACTCAGGTCTTTTCCTTTTATTTTTATTCAAGTATAAACATACAGTGTTATATTAGTTTCAGGTGTACAATATAGTGATTCAACATTTCCATGCATTACTCTGCACTCATCACAATAAGTGTACTCTTAATCCCCTTTATCTATCTCACCCCTCCTTCCACCCACCTCCTCTCTGGCAATCAGCAGTTTGTTCTCTATAAGAGTCTGGTTTTTTTGTTTGTGTTCTTTTTTTTTTTTTTTTTACATTGTTCACTTGTTTTGTTTCTTAAATTCCATATGTGAGTGAAATCATATGGTATTTGTCTTTCTCTGATTTATTTCACTTAGCATCATACCCTCTAGGTCCATCCATGTTGTTGCAAATGGTAAGATTTCATTTTTTATGGCTGATCAACTCAGATCTTCTCATTTTGGATAATTTCTCTTTCTGTTGCACATGACCTGCCATTTTTCTTTTTACCTTCCTCTGGTTGCAGTCTATTTTCTTAATGTTTTTCCAATAATACCTGAAATTGAATATGAAACTCCAAGAATAGTACATCTGGTGCAGTATATAATGCCCTTTTACAATGTATTTTTTTTAATGTTTGTTTATTTTTTGAGAAAGAGCAGAGAGAGAGAGCAGGCAGGGGAGAAATAGAGAAAGGAGACACAGAATCTGAAGCAGGCTCCAGGCTCGGAGCTGTCAGCATAGAGCCCAATGTGGGGCTCGAACTCATGAACTGTGAGATTGTGACCTGAACTGAAGTCGGACACTTAACCTAGTGAGCCACCCAGGCGCCCCTACAATGTGTTTTTAATGGTGGCAAGATTGGAAATGTATCCAATACCATGACATGTTTGTATTTTAATAATGGACTATGTGCTTTTTTTCCCCCTAGATCCAAGGCTCGTGACACTAAGGTATTGATAGAAGACACAGATGATGAAGCTAACACTTGAAGCCTCTGGTCTAGTTTAACATCTTTGGTTTTCCTACTCTACAATTCTTTCTTCGACCAACGCAACCTCTAGTACCTTTCCAGCCGAAAACAGGAGAAGACACATAACACATTTTCCGAGCTCTTCCAGATCGGATCCTATGGACTCCAAACAAGCTCACTGTGTTTCTTTTCTTTTCTTCTGGTTTAATTTTCATTTTCTATTTTTAAAACAAATATTTACTTCATTTTGCCAATCAGAGGACATTTTAAGGAACAAAAACATAGTATCTTATGGATTGTTTACAATCACAAGGACACAGATACCTATCAGGATGAAGAACAGGCATTGCAAGGACCCTCTGATGGGACGGTACCGAGATACCTCGGCTTCCGCTTGGCCCGGTTTTGACTGGTTGAAACCGGACATTGGTTTTTAACTTTTTTGTCCGTTTATGTGGAGAATTTTTTCCTTTCCTTCATACCCAGCGCAAAAGCACTGGCTGCACTTGCAGGGAAAGTGCAACTTAGAGCAGTACCTTCATTCACGAAGCTACTTTTTAATTTGATGTAACTTTTCTTATTTTGGGGAGGGTTGCTGGGTGGGTGGGAAATATGATGTATTTGTTGCATATAGTTTTCTCATTATTTATGAAACTTAACCATAAAAGAATGATATAACTCCTGTGCAATGAAGGTGGTAACAGTGAAAGAAGACAGGGGAAACTAATGTTGGACCGCATTTGAGGGTTTAGTCCACAATACCTCTTTCATGAGATAACTTGCACCACTTTGACTTTGATTTTTCTTTCTTTCTTTTTTTTTTTAATTTTAAGCCAAAGTTTTATTACTGAGTTTTTAAGTTGCTGCTGCTTTAGAATCCTGAGCATGTCTCTCCTAACAAAGCATCTATACACTTCCACACAACTGGTTGAAATTTTTTAAGAGGTCTGATACTTTTTTGTTTAAGGAACAGATGTGGAATATATTTGCCCATACTCCAACCATAACAACTGAAGTTATGCCTTACTAAGCTTCAGCATTTAGGGTAATTGAAACCTTTCCTAACTCTGAGTTAGAAGATAAAGCTATTTCAGAGACTGCCTACACTTTTGTTGGATATTTTTTCATCTGGACTCACTACTTTAGCCAAAATTTGATCAAATTGAAAGTCTGTCTTGGGGAAACCGTATATTTGAGAGCAAAGAACAAATAATCCTTCCTCTTTCACATTACATTAATAAAACAGACCTTGGCAGCCATTTCTCCCAGCAGTTTTAAAGGATATTGTATTTCATGCCCTCCTGTGAGAGAAAGCCTGCTTTTAAGATTTTGGGGGTCTAAACTTGGGTCATAAACAAAAAATACATTTCTTAGACATTTCAGACTCTCATGGTTTGTGCACAATGCCCATTTTTACTTCCTTGTCTAATTTCTTTCCTGTTTTCCTAAATCATCCAAATAAGCCCCAACCTTAAAGGATTTTACTTTCTTGAATGTGGTTGGCACTAAATTGAGCATTTTGTTATCTATCAAAATTAATATAAATTCCAGGAAAAAGTGAAGTGTGTTTTAATCCTCCCATCCCCGTAGATCCAGTTGAAGATTCCAGCATCAACATCAGTGGATTCGTGAAAGTAAATTACTTCTGTCGTTTTGACGAGAGACAAATGAGCTGTTATCACTTCCTTAGTCTTAAACACGTGGGTGTTACCCATTAATAAGCCCCTTTTGTCATCTGCCTTTCTGCCATGTATTGTAGGTCTTCACTCATACCTGTCGTGATCCAGTAGGTTATATTCAAGTCAACTGTTACTGCCAAAATTCCATCCACTATTTGTTAACTGACAAATAGTTCGTTTCCAAAGGAGTTTATTCCAGTTTTATTCTGATAAACTTCCAAATTTTTTCCCTTTCCAAATTGAGATTTTTTTCTGAAAAATCATACAAAATTTTGGCTTTTGTTGTTTTTTTATGTTTTGCCAAGCAATGTTTGTTGGCCCAAAAACTGAAGTGGAATAGTTTAATTACCTCTCTCTCTCTTTTTTTTTTTTTTTAGTTTAAATAAATTGAATCATCATAATCAGTGGTAACAATTTAGTGACCCAAAAGAGATTAAAGGTTGCATTATTTATACTTGGGATTTTTTTTTTCTATTTTGTTTTTGTACTTTAAAACTATGGGGGAAATATCACTGGTCTGTCGAGAAATAACAGTAATTATTACTGAGTTAGATAAGTCCAGTGGACCAGTCATTTCTTGTACAAATAAAACTGGTGGTACTAATTAATGTGTATCCAGAGCAATTTGAATTGTCAACTTCATTTTCTATTAGTAAAACTATATAATAACACACATGAAGTCTTACAGTTGACTTTCGGTATTTGAACTCCCCAGTGTTTTTATTTCAGTGTATCCTACGGCCAATTTGGTCTTTTTTCAATTGTTACAATCCTAGGCCCTAATCAGTATTATTTTATCATAGATAATACAATGTTAGAATTCCTTTTCTGATATGTTTGTCCTATAAGCGTAGTCTATTCAAGAATGATAAGATTTCTGTAACTTTCAGCTTACCATGACAGATGCTCAAATAAGTATTGAAACACACAGCTTCGTTTTCCTCCTAAAGCTGTAAAGAGAAAAGAGGGCTATTCCTTATCAAGAGGAAGAGTTTGGGAGACAGAATATACATTTAAATTTTTTTCTTTGAAAAAAAAGGCAATGTACATTTTTCTCTTCTAAATTTTATATGCCCTAGCAGTTGCCAATGCTGTGTCCTACCTAATATTTTATTGGAGGCGTCTGTACACTGAAACTCTTAGAAGTCTTAGGAAATTAATATCACAGGGTCATTTTAAAGGAGCAGCAATCTAACCAAAGGTAAAACTTTATCTGATTTTAGGTTTGGAAATTCTAGTTTTATTTTATTTGAGAATCAATTTATGTCATCAGTTTAAATACTCCCCAAAGGAATGAAAAGGAAGTATAAATAAAAGAATAAAGTTCGTTGACATGTGTAAAGAAATTGGAAGACCCAGAAAAAATGGCTTATTTTCTACTCACAAGTATGCACCTATACTTAAGCCTGCCTATGCCATTAGAATGGAATGAATAGTTGATGGTTTCATGCCATACAGAGAGACAATAAAATGATCAAAAATTAAGTCATTGTTAATTGGGTTATAATGGTAATTTTTAAATTTGGAAAGAAGTTGAAAACCCATAAACAACTTACTTTCCTAGTATCTCATTTTTCTTAAGAAAGCTGCTTAACTTCAGATTCAGAAGCAATGATGTGAGAGAATGCCTGACACCTCATCAGTAACCTATATGGACCCTTAAAGAAGGACCTAGTCCCTAGGATCCATAACTCCCCCAAATTTTCAACATGAGAGTTTTAAGATTTTAACAGATTTTACCAGAAGTAAGTTGTGGATATATGGTAGCCTTTCACCATGGTTTGGTCAAAGTACATTCATGATAATGAGAAAGCAGTTCATCCTTTCTTAACAAGTGAAGTAAAACAAGTTAAGAATAAAAAAAAGTGACATCACTGAGTTGTACAGGCATCAGATTAACAGACATTTAGTTGAAGAAAAATAAAATAATTGTGGAGATAGCAGAGAGGAGCAGGAAGATGTTGGATCCTGGCAGCAAGAAGCAGGACAGTTAGGAAAGTGTGTGAGCTCAGTGGCATTGGTGATGCCTTGCTGTTTCTCCTCTCAGTGGTTATGTTGCTGGTAGAGACCTGCCTTTATTTTCCCATCATTTTTCATTATTTTGCATTATTCAAGAAATGGTTCTTTATGCCCAAATGCAACTTTCTAAGCAATAACTGAAAACTTACTGGTTTAAGGAAAATAATTGAGAAAATAACCATATCCATGGCATTATTTTATTCAAAAACTTATTATTCTCTGAAGTGATTACACTTTGTTTGATAAACAGATTTCAGATTATGATTCTCCTTAATTTGCATGAAAGTTGCCTGTCTTAGAAAATAAGTACTTCTTGCTATATAGCATATTTAAATTTTTTAAATTAAGATTGCTTCTCAGATTCAAAAAAAAAAAAAAAAAGTTCAATCTATGGCCTTTTCAACTACAAAATCGTCACAGTTTTCTCAAACCTAATAAAAAAGCCAGCATCATTACATATAAGATCTGTAGTCACTAGGTTAAGACAATACAAATTATGGTAGAACTTGAGAAAATGGTGAAGAAGAATCAAATTTACCAGCTTAGTTCATTTTATGATGCATCTAAATTTTATTTCTTGATTATGATGATTAGGAGAGTTAGAGTTAAAATGAGATTTTATAAATTACTTCATTAAACATTTCTGCATTTTAGGTGTCCATCTTGGTAGTAAATCTTAAAAGCTAACTTTCTGCCTTATATTTTCAATCTATATATACAGTGTCAGAGCACAGTGATAATGTGGGATAGAATTGATTATATTAGAGCATAAGACATTTGTAATGGTCAGTGCTACAAACCAATAATTTAACTGGCATTAAACCACATCTACTCACCAAACATGAACAAGTAAAATAATCTCATTAGATTGGGAAGAGCTTAATTTAAGTGATGAGAGGTTTGCCTGGGATTGGAGATGAGCCTGCTGATTGGTACAGTTCATAATGGCCTTTCTTACATAAGTTGGCAAAACTCTGATAGCTGAGTTGCCCCTTAAGAATCTTCCAGAATATATTTGCATACTTATGGTGGAAGAGGAAGTGAGAGGGACAAGATGAGAGTTTCCCCTGAAGTGAAGAGAAACATTATACTAATTTTCATCTAAAGTATGTTTCCTTGTGGCAGACCTTTGGTTTATTTTATTAGTATATCAGAGCCACCTTCAGTTTTTTATGGTGCCATCAACCTAAGGAGGACAATCAAATAACCAATTGTTTGCCTTGGATTTAGTGTGTCTGCTAATTACAGTCTCATCTTGTATACCTTCAAACCAGTTACTTGACTAAACTTCCACCATATTACCTTAGTTCTATGCCCTTTCCTCTGTACAACCGCAAATCAGAGGGGAGACTTAGTACCAGAAAGGTGTGGACTTCTAAGAAAAAGCAAGGATTCCACCTCACTACCGAAACTTCCTGAAGTTCCTACCCAAATGTCCCTGATTGTCCTGTGGCAACACCAGCATGGTGGGAATAGGGAGAAAGATTGTAAGGAATCCTGAAAGAATCCTGTAATTGGTCATGACATTGTTATTCTTTTGAACTGTAAAGTAAAATTGTGAGCCACTCACATTTGCAAAAAAAAGCAGAATTCAAGCTTTATCACATTGTTAAGATTAATTTCTTGCTATATTCTGGATTAGCACAGAAGCTTGTATCAAGACTATTTAGGAGGGGAATAGGGTGTAAAATGTATCTGTCTTTTCAAACCCTCTCCCTCTAGTCATGTTTCCTTCACCCCCTACCACATTGTGTTGGTCAAATGATACTATCTATGAAACCCTGAGCTATAGTTGTCAAAAGTAACTGGAATGTGATTAGTTCTCTGTGGGTGCTTCTTTCCCTCTTTTTTCTCCCTTGCTTTCTTTCTTACTCTCTCCACTCTGGTAAATGGAAAAGGTGACGTCAAAGAATTGATGCTTGCTTGGACTCATGTTGTATCTGTGACTATGCTATTAGCTGTCTCCTTTTTCCTTATATGGGTAGAATTCTTATGACGTGTGGAGTTCCCTTCTTGATAAGTAGGTTAAATGCACAATGTGGTACTGTTTTATAGTTTCTAGATGGTTGTATAAAGCAAAAAGTTAATGTGGTTTTGTGTTTTTAAAAGAAAATAAGTGATTGGTTACAAACTCTGTCCTTTTTTCATTATTACAAGCTCTGTTTTCCAACAGTTTGCTGACTCCTTTGTCATTGGTGAATGGCTTGTGTGATTGTGTTTTTCTCTCTGGGTTTCTTGGATTCCTGAACATGATTCTTCTAACTTGGACTAACTTGTAGGAGGGTTTAGGGCAAACAGACTTCAAGGGTGAAAAAATTTTTAACTCTTACTAAATTAAAAAATAATCTTAAATGGCCTTTTTTCTTTAGATAATATTAGGCATCTAATGGATTGATGCAACAGGTCTTTTTTTGATATACACAGAATCTCAAGTATTAGGTGAAATGATATGTTGTATTTTGGAGAGCTGGACTCCTGTTACCACTACATATCCATGTAGAGAGGAGACAGTAGCTGTAGGGCGATGAGATTGGATGGCTTTTCTAAGTGTCATTGATGCCTACAGAAGGATAATAAACAGCTGAGGGCAAGTACCAGACAATTGAAAGCCAAATGTGGAAACAGAGGGCCTCTTTAGTTGCATACAAAGTTCATTTCGTACAGTGGAAGACAAAGAGAAAGGAAGAGAAAATGAAGACCAAGCCAGAACTTAATAGAGTTACAGAATTTCAGACAGTTACACAACCAAGGCAGGTCTGTTATGCAAGGTCAGTGTCCTCACTGGGAAAATGGGGCACATCAGATGCAACATCTAGTTGGATCCCTCCCCCAACCCCTGCAAAGATTTTGATTCCACAACCCCCTAGGAAAAGTCTGAGTCTATAGACCTATTAACCCATAATCCTTACTAGCACACCCCATCCCGTCTTCATGATGGGAGACAGTAAAGAGGCTTCTCTTGTCCAAGACAGCACATGCACCCCTGAGGATTCTCATAACTCAGCTGGAGACATGCTGGGCCAGCTAAGGGAAGATAGGGACTATACACTAAAGGAGCCATAAGACAGTCTACAGATATTGATAGGACTTGGAGGAGATCCTGAGGCTGCTTGAAGAGAGGAGCCAGAATATAAGATTGAATAGAGAAGAGTTTTTAAATTGGAAGTGCTCCCCAAGATACAGAATTTAACTCCCTAGCAAAGATTCCAGGAGTTGGTGCCAACTTGCTACTAGCATGGCTCCTAGAAACATGGAAAAAGTGATGGCCCGTGTTATTGAGCGGAATTAAAATTCCAGAATTGCCTTGGCAGACAGTGAAGGTAGGGCTAAAAGCTCAGGAAAGGGGGTGCTCTGGATACACTATGGCTGGAAGCCCAAAAGGACAGACCATGGACAAAGGTCCTAAGGGGTACGCTGTTCAGAGGTGCACTAGCATCACTAAAAATTCAGAGTTGACTCTTCTGTGAAGATACCACCACAGAGCAATGTTGTTTGATAGCAGTGGGGATGATAAGACTGAAACATTAGAGCCAGATGGCAGCACAAAACCATCCAAAGCCAGGAAGTCACAATTACTGTCATCACTGGCAAGGTCAGAGTGGCAGCCGACAGGGTCAGAACCATAGAAAGTTAAGAGAATGATTACTAGAACAGTGTCCCTAGAAACAATATGGGTGGGCAGTCACCCAGCTTGTACTACTCAGCTTATACTAGCAGAAGAAATAAACAATGGACAACTACAAAGCTGAGGGCAGTTGCCCCAATAAAAGTTCACAATCCCTTGCCCGATTTCTGAACCTGAGCCAGTTTTCAGACCCACAACTGCTGACAGAAGAGGTGGCTGGGTCCATAGGGGGAAAAATGCTGCAATATCATGGCAAGTACACACAATAATGATTGGTAACTGTGCTTTAGGGAAAAGGAAATAGACATTTGATGACAGTTGGACATAGGGCCTGAGTTGTTATTGATGGCCCAAGACCTGAATCATCATGGCCCCCATGTTACAGTGGGTCTGATGATAGTGGCCAGATAATAAATGTAGTCCTGACCAATGTCCAGTTTATAGAGATCCACAGCATCCATGGTCAGTCTGCCAATATATAACTGGAATGACCTATTTTGCAGTTGGCCCAACCCCCGCTTTGCATACTTGGTCGGCAAAATAACAGCTATCATACTGGGAAAGGCCAAGTGGAAGTGTCTTAAATTAACCTTCCACCCCAGACATATAAAAATGTAAAGTCATATTGTGGGGAGTGGAGAATAGAGATTTATTGCCATATTCTATTCATCAATTCCTCTCAATCCTTATTATTTTGACCAGTCTGGTCTCTGAAAGAACCAGATGGAATAGGAAGGGCCACTAGACTATCACAACCTCAGATATAATAACCCCAATTGCAGGCCAGTGCCTGCATTAGACCAGATCAATATCACCTCAAGTATATAGTATACAGCCATTGATTTGATGACGGTATTCTTTTCTCTTTCAATCAGAACAAAAGATCAGAAAGAATTCCCATTTCCATGGAAGTAATATACATTACAGTTTTACTCCAAGGCCATATTAAGTTCAAACATATTGGTACCATCTGGACACCCACGGAACGTCACATTTATCTATTACATCAGTAATATTATATTGACAGGGTCAGATGGACAAGAGGTGGCTAGCTCACTGGAGACTTTTTATAAGACGTGTGTTTCAGAGAGTTGGAGCTAAACCCTGAGATAATTCAGGAGCTGTAACATGTTCAGGAGTCCAAGAATCAGGTCTAGTAACCAGGACATGTGTAAAACAAAAGTCAAATTATTACATCTTGTACCTCAGCATGAAGATGGAAACATGCCTGGTAAGCCTCTTCAAGTTCTTGAGTCAGCATATTCAATACCTAGAGATACCGTTTTGATTCACGGCACCTTGTGACATAGAAGGCAGCCAGCTTTAAGTGAGTCCCAGAGCAGAAAAGGCCTCTGCAACCAGGCCATGCTACCATGCAGGTAATCCCGCTCCTTGGGCCATATGATCTGACAGACCTCATGGAATTAGAGTAAGGAAAGACATCATGTGGAGTTTGTGACAAGCTCCAATGAGAGAATCACAATGCAAGTTCCCAAGGCTCTCAGCAAGGCCATGCCATCTGTAGTGAAGAATTGTATGCCTTTGGAAAACAACTCCAAACGTGCTAGGGGGCCCTAGTAGAAAGAGTCAACAACTAATTTTGTCCCTAAAACTGCCCATCAAATGCAGCACCCTATAAGACCCGGTGAGACTGACCCAGGGACGATCCATCATAAAGTGGAAGTGGTACCTCCAGGATTGAGCACAAGCAGGATGAGAGGGCACAAGCAGGCTGGGCTAGCAGGTAATTCAGACTCCCTGTCGTCTACCATGATTGCCCAAGAGTTCCTCTTTCAGGGCACATCTATAGCAGTATGAGGGATCCTGTAAGACTGACTGAAAGGAGGGAAAAACCCGAGTTGTTTCATGGCTGGGTCAAGTCCATGTGTGAAAGCTGAAATTGGATAGCAGCTGTACTACAGGCTCACACAGGGGTAGCATTGAAAGACAGGAATGAGAGAAAATCCTCCCAATGCTCAGAGCTTTGAATATTGCACTTGGTCATCCACTTGGTGTAGAAAAGAGAAGTGCCCCAAGGTTAGAATATATAGTGGCAAATGGCTTGGCTAACTGATGAGGAAAAACAGGAAAATTAGGGATAAGGGGTCCGGGGTAGGGGTATGTGGATGGACTTGTGGAAGTGGGCTTGGGGGGGGGGGGGGGGCGGGGCACCTGGGTGGCTCAGTCGGTTAAGCATTCCACTTTGGCTCAGGTCATGATCTCACGGTTTGTGAGTTTGAGCCCTGCATCAGGCTCTGTGCTGACAGCTCAGAGCCTGGAGCCTGCTTCAGATTCTGTGTGTGTGTGTCTCTCTCTCTGCCCCTCCCTGCTCACACTCTCTCTGTCTCTCTCAAAAATGAATAAACTTCAAAAAAAAAAATTTAGAAGTGGACTTAAAGTAGGAACATCTTTGTATCACATGATTACATCCCCAGAGAGCATCCACCATTGATGAGGAAGAGGACAAGCAATTAGACAGATGACTCAGCCCACCGACCTCAACCAGCCTCTCTCATCGGCCACTCCAGTGTTGGCACAATGGAAATATGAACAAAGGGTCGGAGCAGAGATGAAGGCTATCCACGGGCCAATGGCACAGATTCTCACTTACCAAAGATAATTTGGCTACTGCTGCCACTGGAGATATCCCGCCTACTGCAGCGAGCAGCACCAAGTCCCCAGTATGACGCCATATTGGTTGCTCTTCCTCAAGAGACAAACTCGTCACTTGGCAACAAGTTGACCGCATTGAGCCCTTTCCATCCTGGAAAGGTCAGAAGTCTGTTCTTTGTTCTCAGCATATGTACATATTCAGGTCACGGATTCCTGACCACAGAGTGTCAAATAGCACCACTATGTGAAGGCTTACAGAATGTTCAATCCACTGGCATGGGATTCCGTATAATATCGCCTCAGACTAGAAGACCAACTTAACAGCATAGAAGTTATGTGAAAGAGCTCATGACCATGGGATTCACTTTATCGTAGCATACAATTCATCACCTAGAAGCTGCCAGCCTGACCTAGCTATAGTGCCATATCAGAGGTAACATTCTGTGAGTATGGGTGTCACCCTCCAGGATTCAGTATATGCACTGAGTCAAAAACCTATATATGGTACCGTGCCCACAAAAAAGACACAAGGGTCTGAGTACCAAGGAGTAGCCGCACTTACCATCCTATTTATTAATCCACTTTCTGCTTTCTTTCCCCCTAACTCTGAGCTCTGCAGGCTTTGCAGTCCCGCTGAATTGTGAGCTTCCTATGTCCAAGCACTAGCAGGCAAGAGTAACCTTGTCAATAGTGTAACTGACCTGATCATCAGGAAGAGGAAGGGCTGCTATTACACGATGTGGGCAGAGAAGAATCTGTTTGGCACCCAGGTGTAGAAAAGATGTTTTTGTTTCAGTGGACGCTATGCATCATTTATAGCATACTTTTCCAGATTATCAGATTCTGGTCATGTTCCATGTCTTCAAGCTCTTTTTCAACTCTTTGTAAATTGTAGGTAATTATACGTAAATGCTGTCTCGTCTGGTAGTGATTTTGATTGACTTCCCCCTGTTGGAAAAAAAAAATTGGTCTCTACTTGCAATTCATCCCAACATTCCTTAATGCCAAGTATGCCTGTGCTCTTTTGACTTTCTTGAATACACACATATAATAATACACATATAATTCATTCATCTTTGTGGCTGAGAGTCCTGATTTTTTTTTTCTAAAAATAAAATTATCTTTTAACATATGTGACTTGGGCACATCTGGTACTCTCTTGCCCAATAGTGGCTGTAAATAGAGAGCCATAGAAACCTCAGCTTACAAAGGGGCTCGCGCCCCTAGAGATGAGGTATGGGTCCTATCAGACTAGCTTCCGAAGCCAGGAGGAATGGTAACTGATGATGAAAGGCATCCACAATGGATGAGCATCACTTGTGACCCAGAATCCCACTGCACCATTTGGGGCTGGCTCATCCTACTAATTTCTCTCTTCTGAGTTTCTTCTCAGGAAGAAAAGCTCACCAGAATCCTGAAAGAACTGCTGTCTGAACTTGTATGGAAAAGCAAACTGAATGGCACAAAGAGTGAACTATGGTGGACACAGAAACACACTGCCCAGACCTCTCTCCAAGAAAGGACCTGTTTCGCAGGGGTGGGCACAGGTCTGGGGGCTACGGGAACCAGTGTCTGAGCTCCTTCAAGGTCTGCCTCAGCGGCAGAGAGCTGCCTCACCCAAAACCATGCCCTTCCTGGGGCAACCCACACACGTTCAGTGACTAGACAAATCCACATGGAGTGAGTGTACTTTATACCGGGCACATAGAAGCACAGCCATCTTGTCCCCACACACGACACTCTGAGCTACCGCATTCGCTCCAGAGTTCCATGCTGGGTTGGCCAAGGTTTTGTCAGCCCTGCACTGCAGTTCAGCTCCTCCCTGTCCCCATCCTCCTTCTCCCCCTTCATTTCACAGCTGCAGATCTCTAACAAACACCATCCACCCCCAACCCCCTCTCACTGCCTTCTTTTGGAAACCTACCCTGAAGTGCTAGTCCCTTGTTTCTAACCATCTTGCCTCTACCCTCTGGAACGTCGTTTGGTTTGTTTTTTTTAAACACTCATCCAACCGTGTCATTTCATCAGTGACTCAAAATCATCAGTGACTTATCAAACCAGGGTATTTGTTCCTCTAGGTATGCCAGGAGATACGAGAAGTCAAAAATTGTACTCTCCCGTAATTTTAAACGTTACCTACAATCAGTTCTATGCACAGTTGGACACGAGGCCCGTTGGAATCTTACCTCCGTCTGTAAGGCCACCCTCATCTCTGTCTGTTCTCAAAATGGAACCTCTAGGAAGGCATGTGTCTCTGTCTCTGTGCGTGAGGCTGATTCTCCAGAGAACCCTCCCCTCCTGCTCTTTACCTGCCCAGGCAGTGCCAGTGAGCACTACTTCTCACTTACTCCTTCAAGAAGATTAACATGCCCCCATTATTATTCCCCATTAGAACACTTCCTTATCTTTTTTTTTTTTTTACTTTTTTTAATTGAAGTACAGTCAACATACAATGTTACATGAGTTTCAAGTGCATTAACATAGTGACTGGACACCTCTCTACATTATGCTATCCTCATCACAAGTGTAGCTACCATCTGGCACCATACGACGCCATTGTCATTGACTGGATTCCTTATGCTGTACCTTTCATCGCCATGACTTATTAATGCCGTGACTGGAAGCCTATACCTCCCACTCTCCTTCACCCATTTTGCCCACCTCCCTACCCCCTTTTCTCTGGCAACTATCAGTGTGTTCTCTGTATTTATGGGTCTGTTTCTGCTTTTTTTGGGTTCATTCATTTGCTTTGTTTTTTAGATTCCACATAGAAGTAAAATCGTATGGTATTTTTCTTTCTCTGTCTGACTTTTGCACTTAGCATTGTACCCTCTACGTCCATCCACATTGTTGCAAATGGAAGATCTCATCCTTTTTTATGGCTGAGTGATAGAGCACTCCTTATCTTTACTAAATCTGGTAACTTTGGGGCGCCTGGGTGGCTCAGTCGGTTGAGCGTCCAACTTTGGCTCCGGTCATGATTTTGCAGTTCGTGAGTTAGAGCCCCGCGTCGGGCTCTGTGCTGGCCGCTCAGAGCCTGGAACCTGCTCCAGATTCTGTGTTTCCCTCTCTCTCTCTGCCCCTTCCTCACTCATGCTCTGTCTCTCTCTGTCTCTCAAAAATGAATAAATGTTAAAAAAATTTTTTTTAAATAAAAAAATAAATCTGGTAACTTCTCAGTCTTCCCACCACTTCAACACCACCACCCCCCCTTCATGCTAGACTGTTCTCAAGGGCTAGAATGCTATCTATTTTTCTGTCTTTGGTGTCCAGCCATAATGCCTAGCTTACATTAGGAAAGATTAATTGAGTAAGTTGAACAAATTCATCAAAATGTGTATGGATGCTAATAGCTTTATTCATAATTGCCAAAAACTGAAAACAAGAAAATATCCATCTATAGGTAAATGAATAAACAAATTGGGTATATAGTCTTAGTCTGGTAAGGCTACCCCAACAAAATATTACACACTGTGTAGCTTAAACCACAGAAATTTGTTTTTTATTGTTCTGGAGTCCAAGATCAAGGTATCAGCAGATTTGGTTACTCCAGAGGCCTCTCTCCTTGACTTGCTGACGACTATCTTCTCACTGTGTCCTCACATGGCCCTTTCTCTGTGGATGTGTCAAAAGATAGTTTTTAAAAGAGAGTGTAATCATGCCTCTCCTATAGCTATAAAATGGACACATGTCAGAAATTTTATTTAGGTCATTAATTAATGAGAGAACCAGTACAATGTTACAACCTACTTAAAAGAGAATCCAAAACACGGGCAAACATATAGACATCTGGAATGTTGAGAAAAACTTATAAATAAATGCAAAATCAGCAATATTTGGCTGGTCAATATTCATGGGGCAATTTCTCTAAACGCAACTGGCATTTCTATGGATAAAAATCATTTGTACTACTATCCATTTTTCTACAACTTATAGAATTCTAAAGTAACTTAGATAATCTGGAAGGAGGCACTAGATGGTCCCCCCAATAATCTTTTTGATCCATGTCAGCATCTTTCACGTTTTCCCCTATAGTTTAATTAATGGCTAACCCCTCCACCCCAAATTATACATTTATTTATCAAGCCGTGTGACACAATTTTTTAAAAGCCACACAACAAAATCCTCTAGTCTCAAAAACCCTAGAGAAAAATCCTTTTCAGCTTTAGCCAGTTAGCTAAAGCCTGCAGCCTGGTTGAGGTCCTGGGGCAAATGGAATCCCCTTCAGTTGTCCTTGTTTCCTCTAAATCTTCACAGAAATGGCCCGACACTTAGTAAGAGATATCATCTCAATATCAATATTAGTAAGGGAAAGACTTTTTGTCTTAGATGCTCCATATCAAAGAGTGAGAAAAAGCTAACCGTCTTTCTGGTGATGTGTAGGGATCTACCAAACATGATTTTCTTCCTGGGGAAGAAAGAAAACTCATGGGCCCAGCTCCCAAGTCTGGTGCCGAAATGGAGCTGGATGTTGGGGGAGAAATGTCGGGGGAGGGACCCAAGGGAGAGAAGGGAGAATAGGAATCCAGAGGGGTGATTCTGAGTGAACAGCATCTTTTTTTTTTATGTTTATTTATTTTTGAGAGAGACACAGAGTATAAGCAAGGGAGGGGCGAAGAGAGAGGGAGATACAGAATCCGAAGCAGACTCCAGGCTCTGAGCCATCAGCACAGAGCTGGACATGAGACTCAAACCCACGAACAGTAGTGAGATCGTGACCTGAGCCGAAATCAATGCTTAACCGACTGAGCCACCCAGATGCCCCTTAAGTGAACAGCATCTTGAAGGGAAAAGTAAACAGCAATGAACTGTACAGACTACGTCTGTAGACATGGCTGCTTATGAAGAGGTGATGCGGGGCTCAATGGGAGCAGGACTTCGCACATATAAAGTCAGAGCTTTCAAGGGCTTGAAAACCCCCAGACACTGGCCCTGCCAGAAGGCTTTCTAAGAAGTTGCACAGAATCCACTTGGGCCTGATCTCCGAGCCTACTTGACTCAGAGCTCTGCTTCCCTTAGCTCACTACAGATGGTACTTGACACCCTGTCTTAGCCCACTGACACCCTTTTCCAGGATGCTCTGAAAAGGGCCACTGTGTCACAGCCGTTCCATACCTTAAACACACGCCTCCACACACAAGCTGAGACCTCTCCCAGGAGCTCCTTGAGGACACCCTAATGTCCCCGCTGTCCCACCCACCCCTTTGCTCCCTACCATAGCACTTTTAAATTGGTTTGGGGCCCCAACCTCTTGAGTCAGGAGTGCCTTACCTTTTCATTACCAGCTGATCTCTTTATTACTTTTACAGATACTAAGTTTGTTAAAAAAAAAAAAAAATCTGTCCAACAAACCTACCATATTTATTGCATAATAATCCTTGTCCCCCTGACAACCAATGCTGCCATACTGACTTGATACAATACCAGTCAAAAGCAAAGACACTTCTCATGGTAAATGTATAATTTCCATTAGACCTCTTTAAATATTAGAAATAGCTTATACTTTTCTCCCCATTAGGTGTCTGAGGACCCCAGGTTGGGAACTTCTGAGGGCTAATGCTGTATGGGTACCAATCAAGTCTCCCTAGCTCTCCCTTTTCACAGATGGGCAAACTGAGGCTGTTAGTTTTAAGGTGCATTGACATAATCAAATTGACAAAGAATCAGAGTATAAATTGGGTTTTTTTTTTTAAAGTCTCCCCTTTTTGGTCTCTAACTCATAGTACTAGGTTTTCTAAAATAAATAAAATAAAATAAAATAAAATAAAAAATAAAATAAATAAAATAAAATAAAATAAAAAATAAAATAAATAAAATAAAATAAAATAAAATAAATATAAAATAAAATAAACAAAATAAAATAAAATATAAAATAAAATAAATAAAATAAAATAAAATAAAATAAAATAAAATAAATAAAATAGAGCTGGGAGGGGCTGCTCCTTGGCCCTGAGGGAGGCTTCTCTGCTTGCAGAGTGGACCTTTCTGTGGGATCTTGGAAAGTGCTGTACAGCAGCTTCCTGCTCCCCCCAACCCCCGGGGTGGAGAGGCCTGGTCGATCCTGGTGAGAAGAAACCTAAGAGGCCATCTGGTCAGGTGGTCCCAAAGTGGACATCCCAGGATGTCGATTGTTATTTTGAGGGAAACAGCTTCTATGGTCAATTACTTTTGAGGAAGGCAGGGTGAAACAAAGGCAAACTCATTTAGTCTGTTTTTGTTTTGTTTTGTTGTTAGTTCAAAACTTCCCTGAACCTCTGAAATGCCTTTGGGCCTAATGACCTGCCAAGAAAATGAGATAGCCTATATTATTACCCAAGCTTATGGGACCTGCTTTCTCTTTGTCATAGGAGACATACAATGATAAATAGAGACAGAGTCTTTGCCCTCATAAAGCTTACATTCTTGAAGGCGAGATAGACAATAAGAAAAAGAGTTGCTGAATGAAATCTTGCCATTTGCAATTACGTGGATGGAACTGGAGGGTATCATGCTAAGCGAAATAAGTCAGTCAGAGAAAGACAAACATCATATGACTTCACTCACATGAGGAATTTAAGATACAAAACAGATGAACATAAGGGAAAGGAAGCAAAAATGATATACAAGCAGGAGGGGGACAAAACAGAAAAGACTCAAATACAGAGAACAAACAGAGGGTTGCTGGAGGGGCTGTGGGTGGGGGGATGGGCTAAATGGGCAAGGGGCATTAAGGAGGGCACTTGTTGGGATGAGTACTGGGTATTGTATGTAGGGGATGAATCACTGGAATCTACTCCTGAAATCATGATTGCACTATATGCTAACTAACTTGGATGTAAACTAAATATATATATAATATGTATATTATATATATATTTTTAATAAAGTTACTGAATAAAATAATTATTGACTATAATATCTAACCTCCACCTAGGAATAGGGATCTGACTCAGAGGGGTGAGGTATATTTTGCTGACTCCTTATCTCTACCCCACTGTGGAGTACTGTTTACCCAGTTCTATCTCCCTGATGCCCGGGAGACTCATCCTGTTCCCTGCAAGGGACAATACCACCAATCAGGGAAGATGCTTACTGACCCAGTAAACTTAAAACAAGAAGAGCCACTTCTTTATTTGATGGCTTACAGAAGGAAGACAGTGATAAGTGGTCCTCTAAAATTAAATGGCAGAGAGAATGTTGATTGATACTCTCAGAGAGGAAAGTTATTCCTCTAAATGCTTTTTATAACATTATAATGACTCCTTTTCTGCCTATGTAAAAAGCCTGAAAATATCAAAAAGTATAAATTACCCAGGCCCCCAAACTCAGAGATGAATATTTTGATGTATTTTCTGTCTTATTTTGTATACAGAGAAGTACAAATGTAGATTTCACATACATGTTTTATATACTTAAAATCCAACTGTAGATTGTTTCATATCCTGCTTCTTTGCTTAACGCTAGTATTACATGAGCATGTTCCTTTTAAAAAAATTTTTACTTATTTTTTGCATGAGCATATTCCTATTACACACATTTCAAAATAGGGCTTACTTCTAATGGCTACATAATGCTCTACCTTTTGAAGATATCATAATTTCCATTTTAGTTGGACATTTGGGTTGTTCCAATATTTTGCTCCTATAAATAATGCCAAATGAACTTCCTTTTATCAAATCTTTGTCCTTATTTTTTAGTTCCTTAACACAGATCTTAAGAAGGACGGGGGCACCTGGGTGACCCAGTTGGTTAAGCATCCAGCTTTTGATTTTGGCTCAGGTCATGATCTCATGGTTCAGGAAATCAAACGCCTGTCTGACTCTTTGCTGACAGCACAGCAAAGATTCTCTCTCTCTCTCTCCCTCTCTCTCTGCCCCTCCCCTGCTCCTGCTGTCTCTGTCTCTCTCTCAAAAGAAATAAATAAGCTTTAAAAAAAAAAGAAAGAAAGAAAAACATTGCTTTGTCCAGAGCTGTTAGCATACTTCAGACCCCTGTTTCATAATGCCACATTGTCTTTAAAAGTGCTGTATCCCCACAAGCAGTATATGAGAAAGCTCATCTAACTGTATTCTCCCCAATGTTCAGTATTAACATTGAAACATGTTTTGCTATTTTAAAGTGTTAAAATGATAACTTTGGGATAGTTTGTTTTCATTTCTCTGTTTTCTAATGATTTTAAACATACCATTTTATGGTTATTAACTGTTTATAGTCCCTCTTCTATAAACTGTTTATGTACTTTGCTCATTTTTCTTTTCTTTATTTTGTTTTACTTTTTTTAAGTTTATTTATTTATTTTGACCGAGAGAGTGCGTGAGCAGGGAAGGGGCAGAAAGAGAGGGGGGAGAGAGAGAATCCCAAGCTGGCTCCTCACTGTCAGTGCAGAGCCCAGTGTGGGGCTAGAATTCACAAACTGTGAGATCATGACCTGAGCCGAAATCAAGAGTCTGAAGCTTAACTGACTGAGCCACCCAAGGGTCCCTTTCCTCTGCTCTTTAATGTAGTGGTATCACATTGTGATTTAATTTACACTCGTCTAATGACTAATAATTTTGAGCACCTATTCACATGTTTGTTGATCATTTGCATATCCTCCTTGTGAAATGCCTGTTCAAGTCTTTGGTCCATTTTAAAAATTGGTTTCTGTCTTTCCTTGATTTTAAGAAGTTCAGGTATATAGTGGCCATATATAGATATTGCAAACATCTTCTCCAAGTCTGTGGTTTGCCTTTTCAGTATCTTAAAGATGATTTTTGACAGAGATTCTTAATTTTGACAAAGTCCAATTTATCACTTCTGTCTGAAAATTAGTACTTTTTGTGCCCCCTGAGGGAAGATTTTCCTGACCCAACACCATAAAGATATCGTCCTGTTTTCTCCTAGAAGCTTGATTGTTTTGGCTTCCGTATTTTGTTCTATAATCAATCTCAAATTACTTTTTGTGAATGGTATGAGGTAGGGGTCAAGGGGTCAAGGTTTATTTCCTTTCTGATATGGATATACAATTGACCTCGCATTGATAATTGAAAAGACTATCCTCTCTTGCAATGCACTGCTGTAGAGCCTTGGTTGTACATCAGGAGACTGTGCCTGTGTGAGTCTGTTTCTGGACACTCTATTCTATTTGTCTATACTTTTACCAATACCACATTGTCTGAATTGGAGTCATTTTATTGTAAGTTTAGGATCTGTTTTTATACTATGTGCATAAATATACTGTGTGTATACCATGTACATATACAACATACTATATATATATATATATATTCATACTATATTATATAGTGTGTATATATATATATATATATATACTATATTCATTCTGTTACATTGCTCTGACTGTTTATTTTGGCATCAGTCCATCTCTATATTAATTATTATAAACTTATAGCACAATTTTGTATTTTGTAGAGTAAGCCTCCTCTCATTTCTTTTTTTTCTTTCCTTCTCTTTCTTGTATACATTTTTTTCTCTTAAATATTTTTGCCTATATATGGACTCTTGGCTGAAATTATATTTAACTCTTTAGATCCAAGGAAAATTTTCATCTTCATAATATACAATAAGTATCAGGAACATGGAGTAAATATTTCTCCATTTACTCAGGTCTTCTTTTACATAGATGGTAAAGAGGGGTTTTTTTTCATATATAGATTCTACATTTGTAAAAAATTATGTTGTATGTACATTATATATATTTTAAATTATGGCATGTGTTGTATGTATATTATATATATGCTACATATTACATACATTATATATATTATATGGTGTGTGTGTATACACATGTGTATATATATATATATGCATATATATATATATATAATGTACATTGTAAACATCCATATATTCACCACCCAACTCAAAAAAGCATTACCTCTGCCTTTGAAACCCTTCATACCCTTCTCTCCAATTGTCATCTGACATTTTTTTCCCACACTGAGGCCATTATGTTATTATCTGTTTTAATAATTCTCTTGCTTTCCACTAGTTTGACCGCCTATGTAGGGTATGTGCCTCTAAAGAATTTTCTGCTTAATGCCATCTGTTTCTTTTTTGACTTGTTTGCTCAACAACCTGTAAGAATCAGCCACGTTATTCTGTGTAGCTATCATGTGTTCATTTTTATTGATATCTAATATTCCATTTTACAAATATGCCAAAATTATCTTTTCTACTATTGATAAACCTTTGGATGGTCTTCAGATGTTTTGTACTGTGAACAATGTTGCCATTAACTTTCCTGTAAATGTCTTTTGGCATAAAAGTTATTTCTAAATGGGCTATTACTTTTCCAGATTATACTAATATATTCCTTCATCATCTCTCATATGTCTTAAGCAAATTATTAATAGATTTCTGGGCACTTTTCTGTCTTTTCTCAAGATGAAAAACTGTCACAAACATGACTTCAGGGCTGAGTTCATCCTCCAATATCTTTCTCCCTGAATCTGCTTTCATTTGTAGATGAGAAAATCGACTCAGCCAAGATGATAGTGGTTATTGACAGATAAGTTAAAGCCAGGTGCCCTCTCCTCATATTGATGCCCCCACCACAGAGCAGGCCATGGTAGAGTAGGAGGGAGAGCATTAAAATATTTTCCTAATCCTAGTCATTTCCCTGTGATTAGGATTATGAAATGAAAAGCTGCTCTTTGGGCTCGGGCATAGGAACAGATGCCTAGCAGAGTCAGGGCAGAGGTGGGGTGAGTGGGCATCAAAGGCAGTGATGTCCAAAGTCTTTATCTTCGGGGAAGGTCCCTGTCCTGCCCCAGTGGGCTCCCTGCTGTGGGGAGTGGTTCAGACTAACTGAGGCCAGGTAAGAACCACGCTTCTGTTCTCTGTGGGACTTGGTCCATTCAGGCAGGTGTGGCATAGGAGAGCATGGCATGTATGTGTTCCCGCAAGTGTGTGTGTGTGTGTGTGTGTGTGTGTGTGTGTTGGAGTGTGCAGAGAGGCATGACAAGGTAGTTGCTCTCTGGAGGGCCCAGATGTCATGTTGCCTGACCGTATGTATTTCTGGGATCCTCTCCCACCCTGTTTGTGCTTCCCTCTCGTGATCTGCTCTCTCTCCTCCCCCATCCATTTCTTCTTCTGGGAGCTATTTTATCTCCAAATTTCCAGGCTCACTCAGAATTGGAGTCCCATACCACTGCCGGTGACAAACGGCTGTTTGGAAAAGAGGGAGGAAGGGCAGAGGCAAGTAGGCCTGGACATCAGGTGAAAATCAGAGTTGGCCAGGAAGTCTGGGTGCTGGTCCTAGCCCTGCCAGTGACCTACTTTCTCACAGACCCTGGGGCAGGACTGGCCAAGTCAAGAGAATGAACCAAATCCTTTGGAAGGTGACCTTGATCCTTTGAACAAGCAGCACCCCTCTTCTCCTGTCACGCATCCTTACCTGACAAGGATTTTTTTTCCTTCTTTTAAGCGCCTGGCGTTTAGTCAATACCTTTTATGTGGCAGGCACGTTTCAGGGGCCAGGGACACAGATCCGGATCAGGAAGTGCTCTGTGAAGTGTCAGTGTGACAAATGGTCTGGAAGCAGTGGGCCCAGGGTGCTGTAACCCAGGTTAGGAGGACTGTGGCCGGCACTGGGGAAGGCTTTCCTGAGAAGGTGCCATGTGAGCTGTGTGGGAGTTCCAGGAGGAGACAGTCAAGTTGGCACGTATGTGGAGGGAAGCAGGTGGTTCAGGCTGGAGGAAAGGCTGGGCAAAGGCAAGAAGACATGACCCAGCATGCCCGTGGGGGGGTGGGGGTGGGGGCTGGAGGTAGTTCCGTGTGGCAGGCGTGCAGGATGGGCTGTTGGGCCGTGAGCTCACACCGGAGGCCCACCAGGCCATATGAAGGGGTTTGAGTTTGCACACAGGGCCCGTGCTTCTCCAAACTGAGCCTGAAAAGCACTCAGGAAGACTATTAGGAGACAGACCCCTGGGCCTTACTCCAGCCTACAGAATCAGAACCTCCACGAGTCAGACCTCGGAATCAACCCTTCGCCGTGTCTCAGGAGAGTCCGCACAGGCCCAAGGAAGTGGTGGGGGAGTTCTAAGCTGGGGAGAGGCAGGCACAAGGGAAACAAGTCCCAGTGCTCTCCTGGGCCTCTGCTGGAAAGAAAAGTCCCTGGGGCTATGAACAGCATCCCCAGAAGCTTCTTCCAGGGTCCGTGGCCTGTGTGTTGAGACCAGGTGTCTCATGACCGAGACAGGGGCAGGCACAGAATTGGGGTTTCCGGTTGGACAAGCTCCCCCAGGTAGTACAGTAGAGGGACGGGAGAGGTGTCCCTCCCACCCCATTCCCACGCCACTCACCCCTAACGGTGTCACCTTATAGGACCATCTCTCACCCATCCCTTCATCCTACATGAAACCCGATTTCCACATCCTATACGGCTCCTTATTCAAGCTGCGTGTTCAGAACGTGTTGGGGGAAGGTGAGGAGGAGGACTGAGGCCGTGTTTTCACCCAGGCTAAGGGGAAGGAGGCTTCTTGGGATGGTGGGTTTCCTTAGTTGTTCAAAGCGGTTCCCTAGTTGTACGAGCCCTAGGAAGAAGGCTATGCGATGGCTTCGTACCTCCTAGTGTGATTGTGTCCCTCCTCCTAGACTTCTCTCCAGAAAATGGTAATGACGGATTCTGATACACAGGACGTAAATTAGTTCTCCAGTCCAGAAACGTGCTGTGCTCAAGGGAGCCCACCTCCTAGGGGTTCCCACGACACAGAACAGCACCCAAGCTCCTCACCCGGACCCCAGAGGAGTCACCCCTGCTTTGCAGCTTCAGCCCTGCCCTTGCCTTTTTTTTTTTTTTATTTTTTTTTAACGTTTATCTATTTTTGAGACAGAGAGAGACAGAGCATGAACAGGGGAGGGGCAGAGAGAGAGGGAGACACAGAATCTGAAACAGGCTCCAGGCTCTGAGCTGTCAGCACAGAGCCCGACGCGGGGCTCGAACTCACGGACCGTGAGATCATGACCTGGGCTGAAGTTGGACACAAAACCGACCTAGCCACCCAGGCGCCCCACCCTTGCCTTTTAACCAGTGTAACTTTTGCACTTTAGAACAGTGAAGCCAGGCAGTTTCACACCTGGATGCCTGTGGTTATGCTAATCTCTCTGACAGAAATGGCTCTCCCACCCCTCCCCCTCTGTCTGGCTAACTCCAAGACCCACTCTCTTCGATACCCCTCCCACCCAACACACACCTCAGTCTTGCTGTTCCTGGGAGCAGACCTATACCTCCACCCTGTGCTACCCTGCCTGGGGAGCACTCATATGGAAGTTTTGTTTCCCTTCCCCTGCACCAACTTGACCAGAAATTCCTCAAGGACAGGGCTTATGGTATTACATTGTGTCTTTTCAGTGCCTGGCACGTAGTAGAAACTCAACAGATATTTGCTGAACCAGACAGAATCCAGATGAATGAGAAGCGCTCTCAGACATGTGAATGCCGTGATAATTTAATAGCTTGTGAGGATTTGCCTGTTGGTATTTTTAGATGGCTTTTAAAACCTCTATAGAGATGTGACACCCATTCCCCCTACATTAAGTGTAAAGTAACAAACGTAATGAGTCAACTGAAGGTGATTATTTGCATCTCAAAAGGCGGGGGGAGCAGGTTTCCTTTAAACATTAAGCTTTTGCTGGAACTTTCAGAAACTTGCCTTGCAGATCATTAACTTCTGGGGGTGGGAAGCAGGAGTCCTAAAGTTACCCTTAAGAGTCTGAGCTCTGAGAGCCTCTGGAAGAAGGAAGCAAGGCAGAAGAAGATCGTGGAGCCATACAGGACTGGATTCAGATTCTGACTATATTAGCTGTGGGCCCTCAGGCAAGTCGTGTAACCTGTCTGTACCCCAATTTCCTTATCCCTAAAGTGGAGATGTACTATACTGACGTTGTGATTGTTGTAAAGACCTAAAGGATCCTATATTGAGTACCTTAGCTCATAGAAATTCCCCAATAACCGTAACAGTACTGTAGTTAGCTTTGACACCGCACACGGAAGAGAGGTTTGCAAGGTTTACGGGACTTTACCCTGGATCGCAGGAATGAGAATGGCAGAAGGTATCCAGACAGGGAGGGCCAGACTGTGCGGCAGCGTAACTTTGCTCTTACAGCACTTCACAAGTTTTTGATTCTTTAAACTAAATCCTTCCATGCTGAATGTGCACAAGCAGAAGGCTGGTGACAGCGCCGGGCAATGTGGTTGAGGGGAGGGTCTCGGACTCTAGAGAGCCTACCACTCACTAGCTCTGTGATCCTGGCGAGATCACCTCACTCAGTTTCCTAAGCTGTAGAAAGGATGCTCCGTACACCCTCCATAGACGGCACATAACCGTATTATGAAGTGATCAGGATTAATCAACAGCACAAAGTGCCCTGTTGGAAGAACTGATTGCTCTGGGAATAATGGAGAGAGAGGGGATGCAAGAGCTTTGGTCCCAGGCTTTGGACACCTGACAGGAGAGAGCTGTTTGAGCTTGCGTGTGTTCTGTAACACAAAGGGTTTGCCCTAGATAATCCCTTGGGTTCCTAAAGTAGCCCAAGGCCAATCTAGCACAGTTCCCCAAACAGCTGCTCTCAGGCCTGGGGGGTTGTGCCCGGATGCCCCCACCTGCTGCAGGATAAGTCCTACCCACTCCAGAGCCAGGCCTCCTCTGGAAACCATCCTTCCCGCGCCATCCCCCCCCCCCCCCCCCCCCCGGTATTGTGTGGTCCTCATTGTGCCCGTGCCTGTCATCTGGATGGTGACGGTAGTGAGCAAGGTACAAACAGGAGAGCAAACCATTTTGAGTGAGAAGCTTGTCATCTGAAGCAAAGATGGATGAGCACTTTGCCTTTGTAGAGATTTCTGGAATCTCCTGGGTCCTAACTCTTTTGCTGTTTCCCGTCCTTTGTGTAGAAATGTTTGGTAACAGGTGAGATTCTGTTACCTCCCTCTGGGTGGCAAGAGAAAGAAAGCCCCGTCGGTTTGGGTCACTGCTGCAGGTAAAGGCATATAGTACAACAATGGTTTTCGGAGTAGATTCCTTAATGCCCCTTACCCAAAAGCCCTTGGCTGCTACTTGCTCCCGGGTGTGGAAGAAGCGACCCGGTCTCTTCAAGAGTCCCCAGGACTCTGAGAACCGATCCCTATCCCAGGGGCTGGCAACGCAGGGACCAGGCTCTCCCCCTGACCGGGCAGGATGAGGGAGCCCGCCTCCACTCCGGGTACCCGCGAGCGTCTGGAAAGGGCACCTCGGAGAGGGCGGACCGAGACCTCGGGAAAAGTTGTCTAAACAAAGGGCATTCCTTAGCTTCCCCCGGGACAGCCGAGCCTGCTCCCCAAGCCCCGGGTGTGGAGTTGCACGCTTCTCCGGGGAGCCGGGGAGGAACGCGGGGTCTTCCTGGCCCTCGCCCGCGTGGAGCCGCGTCCCCCGCTGCGCACGCCCCGAAGCCTGGCCCGGCCCCGCGCCAAGGGGTCGGTCCCCCGGCGCCCGGGCCCCGCTCGTCCTCCCGCCCTTGGGACGCTCCGCCGCCGCGGCCGCGAGAAGGAGGCGAGCGGAGGGCGGCGGAGGCCTGAGTGGGGGCCCGGTCCCGCTCCTCCAGCCCCTTCCGCCGCCCCGCCTTTCTGCCCTCCGCGCTCCCTCTCTCCGCTCCCGGCCCGGGGCGCGCCCGGCTCGGCCTCTCTCCGCGCGGGCAGAGCCGGGACCTGGCAGCCCATGCCGCTTCCTTCCAGCCCGGGCCGCGCCCGCTTGGCCCTCGGACCCCGCAGGCAGGCGGCGGCCCGCACCCCACACCGTACGGCGGGGCCGGAGGGCAGAGGGCCGGAGCAGGGCCGCGCCGCGGGATGGAGGGGGTACCGGAGGCGGCGGCGGCCCAGCCGGCGGGCGGCGGCCCCCAGTGAGTACGCGGGAGCGAGGCGCCGGGCGGGCCGGGGCGGAGGGGTGGGGGAGGGGGGGGAGGGGGGTGCGAGTAGGGGCGCGGGGGAGGGCGCGGAGAGTCCTTCCCGCTTCAACCTGTGGGGGCGAGAGCCGGCGCCTCCCCGGAAGGCTGCCCGCGCCCCGGGGAGCCCCCGTTGGAGGAGACGGGTTCTCCGGGGGCGCGGTGCCAGAGGCTCCCCGTCGGAAGTGCTTTTCCCCTGGCTGGGATTGCCCCGAACCCCCTGTTTTCTGAACTGAACTTTACAAGAGAGGATTCGGCGGCCGGGCTGCAGGAGAAAGTTGTTAACTTCTAGATCAACCGGTGGAGGAAATGATCTCGCCCGCCTGACGATACCCCTTGCGCTTCCCCGGCGTAAGGCTGATGTGACATTTGCACTGTGTCCTTTGCTTTATGAAGTGTGTACATTCCTGCAACGTGTTTAAGTCGATTGGTCGTAAACGACTCTTTCGGGGAATTCTGTGATGAACTTTTTCGTCAACATATGAAGTGAAAAATTAACTCCTAATTTGTAACTTAAGTAAATATGGATTTTTCTACACAAGCCGTTTACTTCAAGTGAGACATATATAAACGTATGGTGTTTCAGAGCATTTTCTCAGAGAGCGGGTGGATATTAACACGTCGTGGCACGTATGTGTGCACTGAACCACTTGGTGAATAAAATCCCGTGCTCATTTTCATTCCCTGTGAAGACTATGACATCAACCATGCCACCAAGGAGTGTTGTGATTCTGGCAAGTCACTTAACCCCTCCAGTCTGGATATTCTCCTCTACAGAATGAGGGGGGTGGGGGGTAAGTGATCACTTGATCACTGAGTGCTTTGAAAAAGCCCCAGCCTTGGAAGGAGAAGCTTTGCTGTTGCAAACCCGGCCTCCGCCTGCGTGACCGAATCTCTGTGTGCCTCAGTTTCCCTGTCTGTGAAAATGAGGAGGATAATCCCATCCTGGCAGAGTGTGTGAGGATTATTTGAGAGTGTCTGAAAGCCCTTGCAGGCCTGCCTGGTACCCAGTACATGTGGACAGGAGTCGGCGACTAATCGTGGCCACCCTCTGAGCACAGCCCCATGCTGCAGTCCTGTGGCTTGTACACAGGTGGGCACCTTGAACCAGAGAGTCAGATCCTGTGGGGTATCTTCCTGAAGCCCCTCATCTGCACTGGCTTCCCTTAAAAAGGGAAGAGCGTGTCCGCTATTAGCAGAGGTTGATATCCTCTGAGGTCACTTGTCAGCAAAGCAAGAGGCCAGGGATTAGGAAATCTGGCCCCTGTTTTCACTCCGGTCCACAGTTGGCTGTTGTTTGAAGCTTCATTGTGCTCCATCTGTAAAATGGGGGTAGAAAAACTAGAGCGCTCCTCAGACTTGGAAGAAAAAACTCAATAGTAACTTGTTTGTCCCATCCAATGATTTATACTTTTCAAAGCTCTGTCCCCACGTTTTTCTCATCTGGACAGGGCTCAAAACCAAGGCACTCTGGGGACCCAGGAGGGTGTTGGAGCTACTAGCCATATGCTGGGTCTCAGGAGCTTTGTCTGTTTTCTTTTCCAGAGGGACCAAAACAGGGAGCGGGACAGCCAGTTCCAAGGAGATGACCTCAGGTGTGGAGAGAAGTGGCCCTGAGCCACAGCTGGATAATGGACACCTCCCAGGACCCTGGTCCTGCTCTCTGGAAGACAGAACACCCAACCTGATGGTCCCCCAGCACCCCGGTGCACTGGGGATACACCGCCAAGGTCCCTCTGTGCTGGAGTCCAAGGTGAGGGCCTTGAAGGAAAAGATGACAGCAGGCAAACAGGGGGTGAGCCCCTGCCTCACTTCTCAGGAGAGGCCATCTAAGAAATCCAAATGCAGGCGGGTCAGGGTGGGTGGAGCTGGGACTCTGTCAGAGGGGTTTTCCTTGCCGGATGCTGAGGTGGTCCTCCCTGCTCAGAACCTGACTGATGCGCAGCTGGACAGTGTTGTCAACAAGAGTGAACCTGCCAGGAAGGAGGTTCCCAGACCGCCCAGGCCGCCTTCTCCTGGGCTTGAGTGCTGGAACGGGAAGAGCCCATGGCCTCCAGAAGCAGTGTGGGCATTGCCGGACAATGAGAGGAGCCTGCTTCCAGGGCCTGGCTCTTTGCCAGAGAGCCCTATCCACAGAGTCACTCCGGGCCGGCCTGGGGGCCCTGGTCCTTGTAACAAAATCACCCACGTGCCCCACCTGAGGAAAGGAAGGTCATATACCCTTCAAGATGGTCTAGTTACAGGTGGAGACCTGGACAGCTTGTCTCTGACCTCCGAAGAAGACTTTGTCCCCAGGCCAGCCCTGCTTGGGGGGCTCTGGCGAGCTGGAGACCTGGGGGCTCTGGGCACTGGGGGCAGTGCCTTGTCCCTGTCTGACCGGGTGGAGAGGAACCGCCTTCTGCTGCAGGAGATGCTCAGTGTTGGGGGGCAAGGCCCCGCCAAGGTGGAAATGTCAGCCTGGACTCCATCCCGGGACAGAGGTATACCAGGTGAGGCTCACTCTGTAGGTCTGGGTGGTGGGGGCAGAAGGAGGGAGTCCAGGAAGGGACAAGTGGGAAGAGGGCACCTGCGGAGGGGTGGGGCGGGAAGGGGAGAAGAGCACAGCTGCCTGTCACCTAATTCATCAAGAAGTCCTTTTATTCTGGCTCTGACATAGATTCTCTACCTGTCTGCTGAAGACCCCATGACCTCCAGACCAACAGACCAACTGGAGGCCACCCTCTGCTTGGCGTGGAGGCTACCATGATTTCTTCCCTTTCATTCTCTCTTGTGGTCCTTCTGGAGTGGGATTTTGCACCTCCCTCCGCTGACTTGCCCTCAGCTCCCAGGGGACCTCTTTGCCTCCTGGGGGAAACCCTACCCACAAACAGGTCAGGTGTTTTGTTAGGTGGGCCATACTCGGGCAGCGGGATGTGAAGTGTTCAGGTCCAAGAGCGCCTTCTTTCACGTCCTTCCTCCCACCCCAAAGTCCATTCCTCACCCCACACCTGACAGGACCCACACGGTCCCCTGGGCCCATGGCCGTGCCCACCAGCTGTCACCGTGACAGGCCGTGCCTCCACTTCTTAGGCTGAGACACAGAGTAGAGTTGAATTTATCTGGGGAGCAAACTGCTTGTGAAGAAGACTGTCTTCTCCATGTTCATTGAGTGGCCCCTGAGAGCCCAGTTTCTGGCTCTGCCCTGATCTCTGCTTCTGTTCTGCCTCCTAGAACGACCACCCAGGGACGTGGACTGGGACTCAGGCATCTCCCTACAGGACTCAGACCAGAACAGGTAAGAGCCCAGGGTGCGCACCTCCTCTCCTGGCCTCCTTGCTGTGGTCCCCTCACTTACCCAGCACTGGGAGAGTGGGAGACCTCGAGAAAGCAAGAGGCAGGCAGATCCCACACCAGCAGACCAGTGCACAGTGGGCCGCTGGGGATCCTCCTATGTGAGACCCCATAGAATGTGCCAGTCACCCCCAGCGCCCACTGGTGCCTGGCTGCCGCTTGAGCAAAACTGCTGGGTGCAGGGCACAGTGCCATGAGTATACCAGCAACCTGCTCTGCCTCCCTGGGTCATATCCCCTGTTCTGGGCTCTGTCTCTTTATCTTTAAAGTGGCCCAAATAGTATCTGTCTGGTTGACTTCCCAAGACTGTTGTGAGACTAAAATGAGAGAAGAGTTTTGAAAATCCTTAGGGAGGGTACACAAATGCAGAGCTTTCACCCCACGGTCCCTTTCCCATCCGGGGGGGTGCTGGCTCCTGTAAAGGATTTCACCTCGTCCAGTCTCTCCTGTGACATCCCACAGACTTTGCTCCAGCCCCTCCACCAGTGTCTCGGGGACCTGGCACACCAGGGTGGTTGGAGCAGTGGGGCCACTTTCTGACATGGGTAGTGTCCTGACCCAGCAGGACGTGCGCTCGGTTGGGGTGAGCGGCTCTCTCCTGCACCCACTCAGAGGTTGGCCTCGGCCTCAGTCTTTGCCCAGCTCTTGGCTGCAGAACGCCAGGCGCCGGAGAGGCTCCATTTCTCCGGCTGTGCAGTGTCGTCACTTGTTGAGGGTCTCATGGTTTCTGTGGAGGTCAGAGGTCGGAATTGTTACTTCTTCATCACCAGGCCATTCCATACATAAATTCCACTTCATCTGACCTGCCCTCCAGAAAATGTGGAGGGCACATTTCTTGGCCCTGCCTTTACAAATTGAGGACTCCCCAGATTCAGGCGACCCAGCTCCTGCTTGGCTACTGGCCTTTGCAGTGGCCTTGGCCAAGGGCCTGGTGGACAGGGGGCTGTCTGGCTCCTTCGTCCCTCACTATCCATGACTTGGAATCATAGTTGACTCCGCTCTGCTAGGGTTCTCTTCTTCCGCCTCCACGGCCACTGTCTTCTGCCTCTCATCAGGTCTCCCCGTAGCCTGGCCACGGCATGGAGGGTTGTGACTGCAGAAAGGACTGTGGTCCTCAGCGACACCCTGTCCTCCTCCCTCTCCCTCCTACTTCCTCGGAGAGCCCGCAGAGAAGGCAGCTGAGGCAGGCAAAGATGGTGCGTCCTCTTCCTGTGGCTGCTTCTGCCCCCCACCCCTCACACCCTTTCTTCCGGGGCTGGGAGAGAGGCCCAGCTGCAAGGTGCTGCCACTGGGGGCTTTGTCCGGACCTCTCTCTTGAAGGGAGAAGCCAAAGCTCCCAACTTGCATGTTGGATAATAAATGATGAAAATACCTGTTTTAAAGGAGGAGAACCTCAACCATAGCAAAGGAAGGTATTCTCCCCCCAGCACCGTGAGGAGATGGCATTTGTGTGTAATCCTCAGGATGGCGATTTCTAGACTGTCGTTTAAACTGCCAGGACACCTGCAGCATTTTAGGGTTCAGGTCGAGTGTATGTGTGCAGGTGCAGGATACATGGATGTGTGCATATATGTGTACTGTGTGATATGTAGGTATCTGCTGGGCGGGTATGGGTGTGTGGAGAGAAGTTGTGTGAGTGAGCTTTCAGACTGTGCCCAGCATATATCTGGGCATAGAGTTGGCATGGGGAAAACTCCATCCTCTGGTTTGTTTGGAAGGTCAGAGTGCCCCACTGACCTCTATTGGCAATCTACAGTCAGGCCCCTGCTGAGTAGACCCCCACGCTGAAGGGCCAGGGAACGTGTCTAGTTCAAGGATGAGAGAAAGGTCGGCCATGTGTTGAGGCCCCCTCGGACAGGGCTCCTCATTTGGTTCTATTACTGAGTCTCCTGGCAGATATGAAGGTGGTCCCTAAGACACGGCAGGCTCCATCTGTCCCCTGACGGGGGTGGATTTACTGATGCCATTTCTGTATAGCTAACCTCCCCAAGAGACTTCCGAAGTAAGGCATGCTACTTTCCGCTCTGCAGTCCAGGAGCACCACATGGGACCAGTGTCCTGGGGATTTCGCGTCTGTACTGAGAGGCTTAGGGCCCTGGGCAGTGGGGTGTTCTGAAGCTATGGCCGGGCATCAAGATGGCCATCCTTAAGGGGTCAGGACGTGCTCGGGCAGTGAGTCCTCTCCTCTGAGGGTTGGAGGCATAAATGGTCCTGCTTCACACTCAGGTTAGCATCAGTGCCGTTCAGTATTGCATCAAGTAACCATTTGATGGAATTAACCCAAAGTGTATTTAATTATAAAATACACATTAATCCAATGTGTATTTGATTATAATTGTCTACAATTGTTACTGCTTTGCAAGGTGATAGGACAAGAAGCTCACGAAATGATGGTTACTGCAGAGCCTAAGACAGTCGTCACTGTCTGATGGTCGGGGGTGGGGATGTGTGGCCAGCCTGTTGAGGGGGGTGGTCACGGGGAGAGTCGGCCTTGGAGGTGAGGTACCTGTGATGCCGTGGGAACATCAGAAGTGCGCTGGGACCCTGCATGCTGAGGGCCAAATGCTGACCTCCATCCCCTGACCCCAGTGTTGCCCCCAGTGTTGCCTCTTGAGGGGCAAGAGAAGGTCCTGTCCTAGAAAGCTGGAACATCCCAGTGGCCAGTCCTTCCCTCCAGAGGACCAGGCGAGGGAGGAGGACAACGTGTTGTTGAGGACCACAGCTCTTGTTGTGTGCCAGGGCCTGTACTAAGTGCTCACCACATTCTCACTTTATCCTCATAACTAGCTATATGGATTGTTCCTGCTTCGCTCACAAAGAGGCCCCTCTGGGGAGAGATTAAATGACTTGCCCAGGGTCATACAGCTATGAAGTATGGGAATGCAGGGCTGCTTGGTGCTGAAACCTGCACTCTAACCCTCTTCCCACACTGCCACAGCTGTCCTCTCTGTGCCCCACAGGCCACTCCTTGAGTGGGGGTCTTCTGCCTCCCCCAGCGCTGGCCAGGTGTTCTCAGGGATAGGCAAAGAAGGGGAGGTGATGGGCTCCACAGGCCATTCTTGTTTCTTCCAAGCCACTGTTGAGATGATTTGGGAAGTGGGAATTTGGGGAGAGGAGGGGGGCGGTAAGCACTTCAGAGAGGGCAAACGGGGGCCAGTGCTGTCAGCCACCTGTCCACGGGCCAACTGGGAACTGGGCTTGTCAGAAACAGGAGTGGGGAGGACAGTGAAGTGTGTGCTCTGCCCAGGCCTGGCCCTGCCCTCTTCCATTCTTCGCAGCCCGCGAGCATCCCATCCCCACAACGTAAGATAGCCACGACCAGCTCAGCCTTTTCCCTATCTTGAGGCTCGGAGAGAGCAGATCAGGATTACAGATTGCCTCAGGATCTCAAGTGAAGCATGGGATCCCAGGGTGTGCAAAACCTGTGTGAAGCCAGAGGTGCCAGGGTGCCAGGGCGCCCTCTTGAGGCTGCTCCGGTTCAAATCAGGACCTTCCGTGTGCGCGATCAGTGCCCCAGGTCCTCAAGTGTGTCTGCAGGGCTTTAATTACCACTCTGCTGGGAGGGGGAAATGGAGAGGAGAGGGTCCCTGGGGCTGTGTTTTATTTGTGCTCTGATGATGAAGGAAACTCAGAGGATTCCCTAGGCTGTTGATTCCAACTCCCCCCCTCCCCAACCCCATCCCTGTGGTAGAATCGTGCCCACTTCAGAAGCTGAGGCTCAGGGGAAGCCCAGTCTCCAGTTCCCACGCCTCTTCATGAAAAGAGAGGGCAGGGTGCCAGCCTGCAGCAGCTCACACTCTGGTGGGTCCCAGTGTTCAGGCCCCTGTTGGGATTGCTAGAGGTCAAAACTCCCCGCCCAAAGCAGTTTGTGAGACTCCAGTTTAAAGTGAGGCAGGCAGGGAGCCCCCGAGAATTTCAGAGGCCGTGCCTGTGGCTCTAGTGGTCAGACCCACAGCTGCGAGAATATTGCCAGCTTTTTAGAAGTTAATGTATTCACTAACACTTTTGGAGAGTCTCCTGTGAACTGACCCCTGTGTATAATTTCAGAGGGAATTGCCCGTTGTTGTGCTCACTGCCTTCTCTGCCTGCCTCGGCATTGGCCGTAGATGTTGCTGGTGGGTCTCCTCCTGGAGCTCCTTGGGGGCAAAAACTGTGCCGGTCTTATCTCCGGGACCCGGTACCGTCCAAGTAGCTGCACAGAACAGGCTTCTTGGCAGAAGCACATATGCATGAGTGTAGGTGGGCTTGATAGGATACGGATGGAAACAGGAGAGGACACTCCCAGTGGGTGGGACCTACAGGAATGCTTGGGAGAAGGGTGAGGTGGAATGCGTGGGTACTATCGGGATACAGGGTGGGGAAGCTGGCTCTCCATAAGTGGAGAGCTTTGGAATTTAGATTTTAAGTAGGGCAGTAAAAAACGAGAGACATTAACCATCTTCCTCCTGCCACACCCACTCCCTCTGTGGTAAGACCACAGCGTCTTCTGACAGTGCGGGACCATTGCTGTCCCCTGTGGCCTAGTGCCCATGCTACAGAGCTGGTGAGAGAGTTGGAGATCACTCTGGCTTACCAGTCCAGTTCTGGACCTTCTGGGCCCCTAGGATTAGGAGGTACGTGAAGAGTCCTGGGGGTGAGCATGGGAGAAGAGCCACTCTTGCACATCCCCAGGATGTTCAGGGCTATAGGTGTACCTGAGGACACCCCAGAGCAAGGGGTTAATGAAAGCTGGCAGAGCCAACCTGTCCTGCATATCCCCAGCCACCTGCCATCCTGCCTACCCAGATATACAGACACGGGGGCACCTGGGTGGCTCAGTTGATTAAGTGCCTGACTTTGGCTCAAGTCATGATCTCGTGGTTTGTGGGTTCGAGCCCTACGTTGGGCTCTGTGCTGACAGCTCAGAGCTTGAAGCCTGCTTTGGATTCTGTGTCTCCCTCTGCTCCTCCCCCATTCATACTTGGTCGGTCTGTCTGTCTCTTTCAATATTAAATAAAGATTAAAAAAATTAAAAAATAAAAGATATACAGACACGAAGGAAAACTGGACGAAAGCCCCCTTAGCAATCTCAAGCCTACCAAGAATAAAACTAAAAAGAAAAATTAAACCACCCACCAGTGTTTTCAAATGCTTACTGTGCTCCCGCTCACCTAGTGCTCTTAGGTCCTGGGTGGAGAAGGAAGGACACTAACACTGAAACCCTAATGCACAGCGAGTGCCACCTGGAGCTTTCTGCCATGCCATTACCTCACTCACATACACGCCACACATTCTCATTATGGTCCCAGTCTTTGTGAAAACAGAGGCTGTAGAAAATTACTTTACCCTAGACCGTCTGTGGGGGGTGGTCTGAAATTCAACAAGAGGAAACCCTCCTTCCTGGCCTCCAGAGTTGAGCCCGCCACTCTTCCCACTATGTGGGGGTGTTTCGGACTCCTGCCTCCACACACTGAGGCCAGGCGGTGCTGACCAGAAGGGCAGCCCCATAGGGAGTTTGTTAGCCTTCTTCAAAAAGCCTTCAAGAAGAGTGGCAAAGCCAGCCACTCTACTATCCCTGGATAAGAAGTTGGCATCTAAAGAAAGCTCTGGGAGCCTCCACCCAGATCCTTTCAAAGGTGTTAAGCGAGGCAGGCGTATCCTACAGCAGCCATTCTGAAGGAGCCTGCTCCTCTTCCCTGTTGAGAATAAGCACCTGTTTATTACCTGTCAGCAGCTTCCCTCTGCTACCAGTCTCCTCTGGCTCCCATTCTATGGAAGGTGCCTCTTCTGCGAAGCCCTGTCAGATGCTGTCTGGAGCAAAACGACCAAGGCTTCTCTAGCCTCAAGATGGCTTCCCTTCCAAACATACCTTCCCCTTGCAGACCATGACAAGGTGAGCTCTTCGGCAGGGATTCCAGTTCATGTTTAGGGATTCCATCCTTTGTGCATAAGGGGGCGAGAGTAACTTAAAATAATACTACTAATAATCACAGCAGTGGTAATAGTGATTGCTGGCCTTGGTTGACTCTTACCCAGTGCCCGACTCTGTGATGAGCTCTTTTAAGGAGCTCAAGCTCACTTATCAGCTGAGCCCTTAGTTAGCAGATGAGGAAACTGAGGCTTAACCCCAAAGTAACCTGCCAGGGTGACATGGCTCGTGAGGGGACAGCCCAGAATGAGAACCTGGCTAGGCTGCCCCAGAACCACGCTTTAACCAGCACTGTGGCTGCAGCCTGTCAGTGTCCTCCAGCCATGGGAAGAAGGTGGCTGTGATCGTGCACCCAGGGTACCATCCTGCCCTCATGGCACATGCAGCCAGGAATCAGTTTCAGGCCCATCTTTTCTCTTCCCCTCCCTTGGGAAACTACACGGTATAACAGCAGGAGAGCTCGATTCTTGGTCATCTAGAGGCTTTATGATATACAGAGGTGGAAAAAATGGTGGGGGAAAAGACTTATATATGTTCTGTACGCTATACGTTTCCCCCCTACCCCACTGCATCCTGGAATCTGGGAAATATCAGATCTCTTTAGAGTCCAAATTATTCCCCTAATTCATGTTCTTGAGATGAAAGCGTTAGACCCAGACTTGCTGGAGCTTATTATTTTAATCCAGGATTATGATGGCTGCAGAAAGAGGCCAGTCTGTCCTGTTGACCACCCCTTCCTGCTTGGCTAGGAGAGGAATGGCGTCTGTCCTGACTTGAGACCTCGACCTGTCTGGCCCTGAGGGGACCTGAGGTTGGAGCTAAGCCTGTATCTCTCCACCAGGAAACTGGCTTAGATGAACAAGCCAGATTGGGGGGGGGGGGTGCGGTGCATGCTGCCCGAGTCCTTGAAATCAGCTTGGGACACTGGTGGTTGGAGGGGCAGAGGGAAGGGCCAGAATCCTCATGTGGAACAACAGTCGTCCCCCCAAATTAGTTCCTGGTAGGTGTTGCTGCTCCTTGGTGGCCAAACATCTGTGGTGTGGATCCCCCCAGGGAGAGGACCTCAAAATCCCTCCCCCAGCCTTGTGGTGCACCGGACTACCTGGGCAGACCCACACTCACAGTAGCAGGTGTGAGTCTACTCCCGTATCCAACTCCCGCTCTTTACAGATGGGGAGACTAAAGCCCAGGAGAGAAAAGCACTCAGCCACTTTATCCCCATGCCCTGCCTGCTGAACGAATGAGTCTCAGACATGCAGGTTTTCCAGAGGGTAGCAAAAGCTTTTATTCTGAGATGGAGTTGCTTTAATCTAGCCCTGCAGTGTCTGCCCCAGCCCTTCCAGGAAATTTTCACAGTTGTGGGAGCTGAGATTGTGGGGTATAGTCCATGATGGGAAGGGGTTGGCTCGAGGGCTGTGTGCCCTTGGCAGAGGCCAGGGCCAGATTAGACTGGAAAGCCTCCCTCAGGTGGAAGAGTCTGAACCTGTGTGCCTGGCAGGGCTGGCGCCCCTTGGGCAGACCAGCAGGATGCAGTGATGGATGGGGGCGGGGGGGGCGGGGGGGTGGGCAGTCTGGCTGGGAAAGGCTCTGCATCCCACAACACCGCGGCTGCCTGCCCCCGCCTCCTGGGAGAAGACTGCTCTCCCCTCCACAGGGCTTGTCAGGGCCAGGAGTTCCTACCCTGCTGACCTTGACTGCCATCTGTGAAGGTGGCTGCCACTCCCCTCCCTGCTCAGCTTGTTACTGCATGGATGCCTTCAAGAGCCTTGCTTTTCTAATCAGTGGAGAAAGTAGCTTTGTCTGCCAGGAACCAAAGCAGGGCAGCTGATGGAAAAAAAAAAAAAAAAGAAAGAAAGAAAGAATTAACAGCTCCAAGTAGAGGGAGTAAAAAAGAAACAGCAAAGCTGGAAAATGGCTTAAAAACCTGGGGGCAAGGCCAATCCTGGCAGCATCTGGCCAGCTGCCTGGGGGCCCTCCTGCCTGCCCACCAGGTCTTGTGACAAATGCCCTCAGACAGCCGGGGAAGCACAGCTGTCACCGGAAGGCTCCAAGTGTGCGGGCAGACAGCCAGAGGCCCGCGGCTGCAGGGGCGTCTCTCGGGCTGGTAACCTCATTATCTCTGCTGTCGGAGCAGGAGCCCCAGAGAGCACAGCTGCTCGCAGCCGTGCGTCGGAGGAGCTGCCTGCTTGGGAAGCTGTGCACAGCAAGGCCTCTCCTGCCAAAGGAGGCTCCACAGGGCTGCGGGCCTGGAGATTCGCTTTCACGTCACTCCAGTAAACCCTCCTGGTTCCAGAACTGTGCCTGGGCCCTGCCAGGGTTCATGGGCACAGATGGTGCCTTTATTCTGGCAGCTCTTTCCCCCCCTTGAGCCCCAAAGAAAGGTTAGGTGCAAATAATGAGCAAGAAAGAAAAGAAGGGAAGGCAAAGGGAAAGAAAAGAGAAACAGAAAGAGAAAGAAAGGACCTTAGACTGCCCAGAGCTTGTCCAAGGATGTCCCAAGGACGCCTCGGAATTATGCCATTTTCCACTCACATCTGTCCTCCGTTATCCAGGAAACTACTTGGTACCTTCCCCCTGTCAGGCCCCTTTCTCCGGGTGACATACGGGGTGGGTAAGACAAGGGATTTGGGGCGCTACAGTCTGAAATCTAGGTATGCTTGGCTAGGCCTCTACCTGCCTTTTGTGGACCCTCCCTGGTAAGGACAGCCCCTGCGTATATGACAGTGAGGACAGGGGAGGCCAAAGTCACATGAAAGAGCATGTCTGACTCCAGCTGCAAACATTCTGAAGCCTGCCCTGGGATCCAAGGAGGAGAGGAAGGAGGAGACAGAGGGTGTGGGAAGGATACTGGAAGCAGTGGGGCTGGCTATCGTCTGCTTTGCTCTCAATTGATGTTCGACCTTGAGCACCATGCCAAATGTTCCTCTCTGCTGCGGAACACCCTCATCTGTCAAGTGGAGAGCGCACCTGCCCTGGGCCAGCCTGGCTGGGGAGAGGGAGCTCTGTGGAGAGAAATGGCTTGTCAGCGGGAGGTTGTGGGGCTGCTGTTATTGCTGTAACCTGGCACTGGCTGTATGTCACTGTCTGCGAGACAGCTTTGAAAAAGGGCCACCGTCATTTTCCTCAGCTCTGGACTGGCTGGGGAGGCTGCACATCTGGTAGGTGGGGAGGGCTGGGAGAGGACCCTTATTATTATGAAAATCGAGCCATTTGCTGACTTGGTGTGGGTCCAGCTTAATTTCTCTCAGCCCTGAGCCGATGCCTAACAGGTTTGGATTGGGACTGAGGCAAGCAAGCACCAGGATTTATAGAAATGTCATTCCCCCAAAAGGAACAGAATGTGACAGGCTGAGGCCTGACTTCTTGAGTCTGTGGTGGGGGCTTGCATGGGTACGTGTGGGTGCAGAGAGAAGCAGAAGGAGAGAAGGAGGTGATGTGTGTAAAGACCATCTGGCTGGGCACAGGCCCAGTCCAACACGCCGGGCCCTTCCCCCGTCCTCCCAGATAACTCCGGCTGCCTGCCCAGGGAAGGAACAATAGAATAATCTGGAGATTCCCCTACCCTTCTTAGATCCTCCTGGGATTTCTGTCTCCTGAAATCCTGAGCAGATAATCTGTCCAAGGTGGGTTAGCTCCCCGGCCCTGTCCAGAGACACTCAGGGCCATTGCCCAGACCCCCGGCCGGTGCCCTCTGTGTGGGAACTGGACAAGGAAGGCTGCACATGCAGGGCTTTTTCTGGCACCGCCATGCTCAGTGCTGTTAAAGCTCTTCTAATCCGTGTTATTTTCTTCTAATCCCTCCCCCGCCTGCTCTGGCCTGTGTGCCGCCCTGTAGGACCTTTGGTCCCAAGCCGGAGTCCGTGCTGAGCCCCAGGCATGAGGAAGCCAAGCATCTGCTGCAGCGTGCCCGCATGAAGGCCAGGACCCGGCCCCTCCGTGCCAGCCATGATATCGTGCCCGCCGTTGCCCAGGGCAGCCGGTGAGTGGGGCCCTGGCCTAGGAGGGCTGAGGCAGGGAGAAGAGGTAGGATCCAGCCAACGTACTGCTGCTCACTGCTCCCTCTGTGTGTGTGTTTCCCATGTTAGGCGCTTGAGTTAATTCATTTAGTCGGTCAACACACCTTGACTGAGGGCCTACAGTGTCAAACATGGAGGATTCGAAGGTGAATGACACATAATCTGAGCTCCCTGGGGGCAGATGTCACAGTCTCCAGGGAGAAAGACCGGCAAACAGGTCAATACAGTTGTGGTGTAGGAGAGGATAGACGTGAATGCGGGGCAGGAAACCCGTACCTCCACCTGGGAAGGACAGCAGAGGCTCTAGAGGACGTGGCTTCTAAGTTGGGGCTTGGAGGAGATGTATACCTTCCCTGGGTGGATGATGGAGGCCGGGGTGAGCATCCCAGGGCAGACACCATGAGCAGAAACACCGTGCTCACGGGGACGGGAGGGAGTGGCTTGAAGGCCAGAAAGCTCAGTGCAGGCTGGTCACGGAGGCCTCCAGGCTTGCTGAAAGATTTGGATGTCTCCAGTAACAGCTACAAGCCACTACAGGATTTTAAGCAGGTAGATAGCATCATCACATTTGCATCTCAGTATAGCTGTCCTGGCTGCAGGGATGTGTTGGATCTGGGGGCCTGGGGCGGTTAAGGAGGCTTCATGGTGGTCCTGGTGAGATGTGATAGGGAGGGCGGGGTGTGGAGATAAGGAATTGCCAAGAGCCAGAAAGGATGCAGGTTTACTGAGGCAGCAGCAAAGTGGTTAAGATTCTGGAACCAGACCCCTGGGTTTGAATTTGGGCTCTGCCACTTGCTGGCTGTGTGCCTTTGGGGAAGTCTCTGTGCCTCAGTTTTGTCATCTGCAAAATGGGAATTGTAATGGTGCCAGTCTTACAGGGTTGTTGTGAGGATTATATTGAGTCAGTACGCGTAAGGTGTTCAGAACTGTGCCTGGGGCATAGCGAGTACTATGTGAGTGTTACCTCTTACCAGTAATCATTTAGTTAACCGGGTGTAGGAAATGTGAGAAGGGAAGGCATCCAAGGGGAAGCCCAGTTCTGACTGGGTGTCTGGAGGTTTGGTGGGGCCTTAGCCAAGGAATGAAGTTCAGGGTCACGCTTTAGAGGAGGTTGCCCTCCAAATGGAGGAAATGTTCATCAGGCATTTGGATACAAGATCTGCAGAGGAGGAAAAGAGGTCAGAATGGCAGAGTTGGGCATTACCCTGCTTTCCTGATGCTAGAGCCATGGGTGAGGGCAAGTTCACTGGGGGTGAAGAGGCAGGCAGAGAACAAGTTGAAGGACATTCAGACCAGCCCTTCACATATGTGGCTGTTCCTGGAGTGACATCCCATCCCCATCCCCACCTGCCATTCTGTGTGCCATGCCCCTCCTGGAACCCCCTCCAAGGGTGGAATGCACACCCCAGGGCCAGTACACCTGGTGGACCTGACACGGGGCTGCCAGCCCATGCCAAATTGTGCCTGCCCCAAGCAGGGCACCTGTGCTTTTGTCACGATGATGGGCATGCTGGGTGTGCTGGTTTCCATCACTGTGTGATACTGGAGGAACAGAGGATTCTCAGTGGAACTGGGCCATATGCTCTTTGATGGGAGACACTGAGCCTGTGCATTGAAGGCCGTGGACTGTCATGGCACCATTGAGATGACTCCAGCATAAGCAGAGGGCTGAGGCCTGCCTCTGAGTTCAGTGTCATTATGACCCCCCTATGAGAGGGGCTCAGGAGATCCTAAATCTGGGCAAGCTGTGCCAAAAAGACTATCCTTTTCTTTCCACATTTTTGCCTTGTCTCACTCTGGTTGGAGGAGACTAGTTAGGAATGGGCATGGCTTCTCTGAAGCATCCTAACTATTCTTCTCTTCATATATATAGAGCTCAGAGCCTTAGACTTTCACAGAGCCCTCTGTTCCACCTTCTGTAGGTTACTTAGGTTGGGCTGGGTAGTCTCAAAATTGGCAGGACTATTTGCAAAACAGACGTGACTGTGTAAATGTGCTCTTGGACACTTCCTCTTCCCCAGATTAGGTGAGCAGCTCATCACAACCCCAGTCGCCGACCTTAAAGTATGTTCCCTTTTGTCAGGCTGTCCCCTGGCCATAGAAATGCTATAGAAATGCAAGGTGACCCACTTTAGCAGCTGCCGTGTCCAGAAAAGAATTACTTTGACTTGGCAGCCCTGGTGAATCCTCAGAGGGTGCAGCTGAAAAATCAACACCAGATGGCTTGCTGCAGATGCTTCTAAAGGTTATGCTTGTCAAATCACCCTGGAGAGCCATGCTGAGTTAACATGGTGATGCCACACAGGCCCCAGGCCCGAGTCAGATGCAGGAGCACCCCCGCACCCTCCCCCCCCGCCTCAGCCCAGGGGCATCACTCCTTCCAAAGAGTAGCTTGGTAAAAGATGGATGGAAGAGTGGGGGCGGGCAGAGCAGTCTCCAGAAGGCCTTCTTTATCCTCGGCCAGGCTGGACGTGGCCAGGGCAAGCATGGACAGACAGGCTTTTCCAGGAGGTGAAGACGTATCAGTAGCTTCATTTTCTGGAAGCAAATCAGCGTAGAAATTGAGCAGCTCCTGGAAACACAGTCTCTTGCTATTTTGGGGACAGGCACACCTAGGTTGGAATTCCTACCACCAGGAGGGCACAATACGTCAGCAAGATGCAGGACCTGGGAAGGTGACCCACGAGGGCTGTCATCCTGTGTCAGCAGCAGCCGTGTTAAGACAGTAGAGCTTGTGTTGATTGTGTGGTTGGCACAGCGTTGCTGTAGGAAGTGGGCCTCCAGAAAGGGGCCTTCCCACAGAGGCCATATCAACTCCAGGTACTGGGCCAGACGGTCCTCTCCGAGAGGGGTGATGGTTGAGGCAGCTTGAGGAGCTTTGCAGGTATGGTTTGCTACGGAAGGGTCTTTGCTGTGCAGTTGTCTCCAAAGCCCTCAGCATACCTGTGTGGCATGTTCCCAGCACTGCTGGCAGAGGCCTCTGGTTTCAGCAGTGGAGTTGAAAGTATCTTCTGTGATCAGACTCCCCTTCATTTCTCCTTTTAGAACAAAAAATGTTATTTCTACCTTTGGCATGAATTCCAGGATGACTCAATTCACCATCTTGTATGGAAAAGTTAAGGTCACTGATGCGGCTGATGGCACCTGGACTCCCTTATGAGGTTAGAAATGTACTGCCTTTAAAGCTGGGCTTTCTTCTTCCTCCCCCAAAGTATAGCCCACACCCTGTCAGCATAGCAGGGCAGTGCCATCTGGGGCCTACAGAGGGGTCGCCGTGTGCCGGCCAGTGTACCGAGTCTCCTGGTGAGCCTCTCCCTGCATTGGGTGGGCCTGGCCACCAGGGTATCCTGCCTGTGTGTGTGTGTGTGTGTGTGTGTGTGTGTGTGTGTGCGCGCATGCGCGCGTATACGTGCCTGCAGATATTGGGGGCGGGGGGGGATTCTGCTTAGTAGGGTGCCTCTTGTTTCTGGGGGAGGAGAGGTGATGCTGTTTCTCTGGCAGAGCCTCTTGTTCCTGGGCAAGAATGCCCTGGGGAGCTGACCCAGGAACCCCACATGCACGTGACCAGAGTGATTGTCCCACTGCGCCTTCCTCAGATCCTGAGAGGCTGAAGACATACAGGTGCAGGTGGGATCCTCAGGGGCAAGAGCTTGGGGCTCCAGTGCCTCATAGTCAGCAACAGAAAACTGTCACCAGCACAGGGATCAGGGGGACCACCCTAGCCATATTGAGACAAGCAGGGAAACCCTGAACCATCCTCATCAGGGGTGATCCTAGTGAAGAACTTCACATCTCTGCTGTGAACCCCTCTCTGAGTGCAGACCCACATTATGACCTTTGGGGGTGCTAGGCACTCTTGCCTTCTCTGCCTTCCTCCATAAAAAAAAAGTTAAAAATTCTAGTTTCTGACCATGCTGGTTTAAAAGGTATTATATGTTTTCTTGGACTTAAGAGTTTGTTTTCTTCTGACTTGAAGACAAATGACATTCATGGGTCCCTGGAAGTGTCCCGGCCCATAGACACTGTGGCTGCTGTGCCTAATGGATAAATTGGCCCAGCCTGAATGTGAGTTCCAGAAAACAGGATGATGGACAACTCTGCAGTATTCCTCAAAGCAGCCCTTTTAAGCACAGGCTCTGCTCCAGTCTCAAAGCAGGAAGATCAGTTGCTTAGCAGTAGTTCTTTAAAAAAGGAAATTCCTCCTGGAGCAGTACTCATTGAGAGAAAACACTGGAGTCAGGAGTATCGGCAGATGTGCAGGCCCCCATCACCCACGGCCTCCTAGGGCAGAGTAAACATTTAGTGAACGCGTAGCCGCAGCCTCCAGGGAGGGTTCCAGGGAGTGGCACTTTAAGCTGCATGATTTAGGAAGTGCTCACTCCTCCTTAGTGTGCACTGGGGGTGGGGACACAGTGCTATGGCATGGTGGAACCTTGGCTCTAGCTTTATCCTGCCAGCTCAGCATTCACAGTTAGGTGACCACCAGCCCTGCCCCTCTGCAGTCAGAGGCCTGGGGTCCAAGGTTTGAGCCTCTTGTCTGTCTGACATGGCACAGGTGAGGGAGTGCCTTAAGCCCCCAGCCATAGCTGGCTCCCATGGAGTTTTGCAGAGAATCAGTCTTGGACAGTTTAACTCTAACCTCTCAGACCACCCGTTGATTCCAAAGTGTATGCATTTTTTATACATTGTATTCCACTCCCTCAGCAACCCAGACCATTCTAATCCATCTGGATTGTGAGGCTCGTCAGTGGCTTTGTCAAGGCACAGAGGAGGGGATGGTTAGCAATGGCCAGTGACACCCCCAGGGCGCAGGTCATGTTCACCTGAGCCAGACAGGCAATGCCATTGATCCATACACAGCTGAGAAGGGACACACTGTCTGGTCCAGTAAATGCTGTGAATAGGTTTAGATGTCAGCCGGTTCAATGGCTACTCTTCCCACTGGCTAGCATGTTTTAATAGTAATTGTTAAGCATGTATGTTTTCTTCCTGCTGTTATCTGAACTGCTTTTCTTTTAATTACGTACCATATTTGTCTTTCTGTTGGGTAGCTATAAACTTGGTGAGGGAGGAACTCGTATTAAGACAGCCTTTTTGAAAGCACTGACACCCTTCTTCCAGAATCACTGAAGCATCTCGTTAGGGGAAGGATTAGTAAATCCACTAATTGTTGACATACATTTCATTATAATCAGTTGTTGGGAGTCTAGGCAAGCTTGAGCAAACAGTGCTATGTACATACAGTGTGCTATTGGAGGAGAGTTCACTTCTCTGGGGAGAGGGAGGGGAGAGGAGGAGGAAGGCAAGGATAGGAAAGGCTTCGTAGACACTTTGAGGACTAAAAACAGCAACATAATACATGAAATATGCCAGCATAGGTAGTTGTGTATACACAACGGGTATACTTCTGGGTACTTGGAAAGAAATAGCAAGTCCCTAAAATCCAGGCTCCTCCCCAGATAAAACTTGACCACCAGCATGATCAGTGTCTAGTTCTATTTTGTGGCTCCTTCTGAAGGAGAAAAAATATCCACAGCTTGCCTTTTCAGCTGCTCAGGTGCTGGTCAGCATAGAAACTGGTCTTGTGTGGCCTCTCCTTTATAGGAATGAGGAGGGACCATGTGGTCATGGCAGTGCCTTCCAGCACTAACATCTTGTGAGTCTGTCATAACAAATGAGTGGTACAGGTGTTCATGGGAAGGAGATAATATCATGGTGTATTAGTCAGGTTTCTTCAGAGAAAACCATCAGAGAAAGAGCCAACAGACTGTGTGTGTGTGTGTGTGTGTGTGTGTGTGTGTGTGTGTGTGTGTATTTCTCCATATATATATGGGGAGAGAGAGAGAGAGAGAGAGATTTATTTTAAGGAATTGACTCATGTGATCATGGAGGCACGGTAAGTCCAAAATCTGCAGGGTAGGCTGGCAGGCTTCAGACTCAGGGAAGATAGCAACTCAAATCTAAAGGCAGTCTACTGGCAGAATTCTTTCTTGCTCAGGGAAGATCAGTGTTTGTGCTGTTAAGGGCTTCAACTGATTGGATGAGGTCAACCACGTCGTGGAGGGTAATCAGCTTTATTCAAAATCCACCAATTTAAATGTTAATCTTATTCAAAAATGTCTTCACAAAAACATCCAGAATAATGTCTGACGAAGTCCCTGGGCATTGTGGTACCAATGAAGTTGACACATAAAATTAACCAGCACACGTGGTGTCTATACAACAGGTAACATTTAACAAATAGGATTCAAATGCAGGCAGGTCAAGAAAAAAAGTCTGCAGGATCTGATGCAAGGGTGCTGCATGAGGTGCACGAGGCAGGAGTCTGGTGACCATACACGTGGCCGGGCGGCAGGACAGAGCTGGGGAGGAAAACAGTGAGGAATGTGGAGGGCCACTGTTTTTACCATAAAGACCTTGAACTTGATCCTGTGCCCCCTTGGGGGATGGTGTGATGAAGCTGTGCTTCGGGAAGACTGACAGGAGGCAGTGGGGGCTGGATACGAGGCAGGGGTCCAGTGCGAGTGATAAACGATAAATGAGAGAAAAGGTGTGAGTCCCAAACACTTAGCAGTAGATTGGTGCGACGTCACTGTAGGGAAACGGAAGGGAAAGAAGAGCCCTACTTAGGTGGCCTTTGATAGGAAATGCGGGGAGACTCAGGTTACCTGGCTCCAGGGGGCCCCCAGGGTGAGATTTAGGCAGGTGTTTTCCAGAGTGGACAGGACTTGATGGCCAGCACAGTGTTTCCCAGAGCAAAGGTTGGTGACAGAATGCAAAGGTTCTTCCTAGCACAGTACTTGTCCTCATAGCTTTTCTCCAGCATGGAAGGGGCTGTGGGGCGGGGGGCGGGGGGGGGGGGTACAGAAGGTGGGCACTGAAACAGACAAGATAGAGAGTACAAGGAGAAACATGGGTGTCATTGTCTAAATTCTGTCTAACCAAGATGATTAGGAACCCAGAGTGGACACTTTTGAGAGCAAGAATGCTTAGAAAGCCTGACATCAGGTCCCACACAGTCTGTGTAGAGACTTATAATTCACTCTTCCCATTAAATCTTTAAAAAATTTTTTTTTTCTAATGTTTATTTATTTTTGAGACAGAGAGAGACAGAGCATGAACAGGGGAGGGTCAGAGAGAGGGCGACACAGAATCCAAAGCAGGCTCCAGGCTCTGAGCTGTCAGCACAGAGCCCTATGGCGGGCTCGAACTCACAGACCGTGAGATCGTGACCTGAGCCGAAGTCGGACGCTTAACGGACTGAGACACCCAGGCGCCCATTCCCATTAAATCTTTATAGCCAAGTACAACATTGGGAGAATTCATCACTACCAGATGCCCATGAACGCCAGGCTCACTTCCTCTTGAGTGGAGTGTGTGTATGCAGGCACGTGCACACACACACACACACACACACACACACCATGAGGATTTTGCTATCATCCTTCCGTATATCCCGTGTTCAGTGTAATGTTTTATTTTGGCTCAGGCTGAGCCAGGCAACAGAAGGAAAGCCAAAAGTAAAGAAGCTCCTGTTGATTTTGTTTAGCGCCATGTCTCAGCTTCAAGATGGGCTTGGAAGCTACTCTGGTTTACTGCCTGACTCCCCAGGAACGTGGTGTGGGGTAACTGGAGTCATATTACCACGGAGCACCTTGGAAGCTCTGTACCCCGTGGTGCCGTCCTCCCCATCTTCTGTCACCTGTCTGCTCCTGTTTCCCCCCGCAGAGACGGCCGGAGAAACCCAGCCCTGGACCCGAGGATGACCTTCGCCTGCAGAGACAACCTCCAGAACGGGAACACGAGTGACTCCTCCAGCGGGGAGTCCACCAGCGGGCAGTGGCCGAAGCGGGGCACCTCCCCGTCCCGCGTCCGCTTTGAGGACGAGTCCGCCGGCGACGCCGAGTCCCGCTACCTGGACCGGCTGCAGCAGCGCCAGGACCAGGCGCGGAGCTGCGTGCTGCAGGCGCCGGCGGGCCAGGGCCCCCTGCGCTCCAAGCCCGACCTCGCTCACTACGTCAACAGGGGCTGCGCGCGCAGGGCCGCCGGCGAAGGGGCGCTCTGCAGGCTGGTGGGTCTACTGGACCGGAAGGCCGTCCCGGACGGCGAGAGGAAGTGCCGAGCCTGCGGCAGCCGCATCGATGACCGACGGCCCACCCAGGCGAAGGCGAGCCCGGACCCGAGGTCCCTCCAGGAACGTGACCGTGGGGCGCAGGGGGTGCTGGCGGAGCCCCTTAGCTCTTGGGGCCCGAGCCCCCCCTCCAGGCTCCTCCCTGCCAAGCAGGGGCTCCACACGGAATGGATCCGGGAAACGCACATTGGAGACTCGGTGCGGCCCGAGGAGGTGGACTCCGCCCTGGACAGCACGGACACCTCCGACAGCTGCAGGACCGACAGCGAGGAGGCTGGGACCTCGCAGCCAAGCAGGGCCCGTGGCCCGGCCCAAGGCAGCGGCCCGCGTCTGCGGGGCGCCAGGCCTCGGGGAGGCCCCAGGTGGTTCCGGAAGGCTGAATCTCAGCTGCCCAGCAGCCCTCAGACCCCTCACTACTCGCCTGGGATTGATCACGTGGAGGTTGCAGATGAGGTGAAAGAAGGCAGAGGACACCCTGAGGGGACTCTGTTTGCCAGAGAAGATGCTTTCCCTAAGCCTCCTGTCCTGGAATCTAAAAGGGCTTCCCTGGGATCCCAGTGGCAGCCTGAAGCTGGGCTGGGAAATCACTGGGTTCCCCTGGTGGATTCCAGGGCTCTGTGCAGGACAGCCTGTGCCCCGGCATCTTCCATGAAGCTGGGGTCCTCAGCGCCAGCCAGACAAGCCCGGGATATAGAAAATCATGAGTCTCTGGAGACTGTCTCTGCTTCCTCCCTGCAACAGAGCCATGCAGAGCCCTCTGCCCTGCACCAGGCCCAGCAGCTAACCTCTTTCTTCTCCCCTGGAGGCTGGGTGCCAACCCCTCCACCTTCAAGGAAAACCACCTCACCTGTGTCTCACAGGAAGGCAGCCCTGCCTGGGTCCAGCAGGCTGGGTGAGCAGGGAGAGCCTGTGGACACCCCTCTGCCTCCTTCAAGAAGTGCAGTTCCCAGGACCTGTGAGCTCTCACCCACGCAGACCCAGCCCTACAGCCCCCAAGTCAGTCACCCACTGCTGGCCCTGTCCACCAACAGCTGCAACAAGAGCATGCCTCTGGGGCTGCAGGGGCCCTGGGGAGGAGCCATGGGTGAGCGCAAGGTGGACAGGGGCTCCTGCAGGCAGGAGCCGTCTCTGGAGAAACGCAGCGATGGTAAGCAGAGACCCCAGGCCAAGCACTCTGAGTCATCCTTTGCCTTTCATCTTAATAGATGACATAGCTGTGCACCCTCCCAGCAGCTCTTCAGAGCAGCAGCAGGTGTTCCAGAAGCTATGGGGTCTGTGGACTGGCTGCAAGACTCAACATCAGCCTGGAGGCAGATTAGCCAACTCTTGGTGGGGGGAGGCAGAAGGCAGGGAGCAGGAAGTGGCAATAGCTCCAGATTTATTACTTGCTTAGAGCAGTAAATGCCTAATAATCACATGGTTGAGGCCCTTTCCTTCAATATCTTCATTTCATTCATTCATTCATTCATTCATTCATTCATTCATTCAACACTGAGCACCTATTATGTGCCAGGCACCATACTAGGCACTGTAGGGAATGCATAAGTGCATTAATTCATCAGGAGTCCTACCCTTGAGACTTTCTGTGGCCGGACAGACGTGCTGTCTGGAGGATACAGTGACCAGTGGGCAGAGCCCTTCCAGACCCCAACTAGCCCCCCTGGGCAGGCTCGTGGTTTCAGCAGGCAGGGCTACAGAAGTGTGTCGGGCATCAGTAGCCTTAGGCTCTGATCCCTGATGCTGTGATGTGAGGTGAGCGACTTGGCCATTCACTCGTAGGCAGAGATAGCAGGTCTGCGCCACATAGCCTCTCCTTAATGTGTCCATGACTTGATGTGTCCCTGGGGCTGGGACGGCTTGGGAGGGAGCCAGAGCTTGGAAACACAGTGGAGGAGGAGAGGGCAGAGAGCTGACAGATTGTGCTGACCTTACTGAGGATGTGGATGCCAAACACCGCCACCCCCAGGTGTGTTGGCCGCCCCCTCGCTGCACAAGGGGACATAGACGTTTTCCCTCACCCTCCCTTGCTCATGTGAACCTGAAGAAAGCAGGCACTACCTTGAGCTGCCTTCTGCCCTGTTCTAAGGTGTAGTCTTCTTCCATGGGGTGGGCTCTGGGCCAGCTGCTGGCCACCTCTAACCACTCCTGAGGAGCTTCTATTCCACCAGCTGCTGGCCTTTCTGGGCAGCCTGGCCATTACCTCCTCAGACTCCTCTTGTCATTAGCCAGGAGGTCCTGGGCACGCCACATAAGCCCTCTGTGCTCCAGGCTTCTCTGTGACCCGGGGTAATAATAGAACCTATCTTCTAGGAACCCATGACATAGTCTCTGCAGAGGGTTTCATTCATTGCCTGGCACATCAGAAATGCCCCAAAAATGGCACTTGTCACTAAAACTATTAGACGTCACATCCGGCAAGACTGTGGTTTTCATCCCAGGAATGCAAACTTTCCCTGTTCCCAACTGTCTTGATGCGTTTTCCCGTGTCTCCTGATACAGGAGGGACACGACTTACCACAGCTCCATCGCTGCACAGACATTTCTGAATCATCTGTGTGCCAGGCGCTGTGCCGCGGCTGATGGGTTCCAGCAGTAAACAAGACCCCTCATGCCCGGCCTGCTTTGTGGGTGCCTGACCACTGCCTCCACTGCTCTCCTGGGGCCCCCAACTCTCTCCAGCTTCCTCTGGCTCTCCTGCCTCTGTTTTTGGGCATGTCCCCTCCCCTGACCATGACCTGTGTGGTGGCTCTGTGACAGGGAGGGCTGCGGCTGTTGCAGGAGGACTCCAGGGCTTTCTCGGCTCAGCAGCTGTTGGCATTGTCAGCTCCGTGGGCATCACCCTCTCCCTGGCCTCAGAGGAGTCAGAGTCCAGCCAGGAACCAGAGGGAGGCCTGCAGAGGACAGAGTTAAGTTCCAGAGGGCATGTGTCAACCCGGTGAGTAATGGGAGCAAGAGCCCTGGCTGCAGGAGGTGGGGGAGTGGGGGCACTGGGTGGGAAAAGAGACCCTCCCCCACCCCCGCCGGCATGACTAACCTCACTGCTCCCAAATCCTTAGAGGGTTCCTCAACGTATTCTGGGCATGGCACCGTAACACTTCTCTCCCAGCCATTTTTCAGTCTGAGGTACTTGCTTATTCATTCACCAGGCCTCACGCTCCAGGTACTGTGCCGGGCACAGCTGAGCAGTCAGTCCCAACCCTCAGGGTGCTCCCGGGATGAGGCTGTTTGAGAGGGCTTGTTTCTGACTTGGACGCAGAGGAAACAGGCCGGCATCCACCTTTCCGTTCTGTCCTTTAGTGCGGAGGGTCTGAGTCCTGGCCCTGGGGCCCCGGAGCCTCGGTGAGCCAGTGCTCTGGCCAGGCCCTTCTTTTCTGCACTACACGCCATTCCTGGCACCCCCGAGAGCCAGCTCTCCCTCGCCAGCGCTGTGTGCTCCCCAGAACTGCAGACCCCTACCTCCGGTTTCCCGGGACGTCTCCACGAGGGTGCCTGAGAGACCCTGATGCAACCGCTTCCCAGGTCCTCTTCCCAGCAGACATGCGATCCACGCGGTGATCCTATCCACGTGCCGTCATCTTGGCCACTCCCTCTTCCTTCCCTACCTCCCTGACCCACTGGCATGTCGCCTCCAGCTCCTGCGTCCTCCTTTGTCACCTTCCTCCTGGGTCTGAGCTGCATTACTTCCTTCTGACAACTGTCTGCTCTCTGCCTTCACTCTTGCCTCCACACTTCCATCTGCACACAGCCGTCAAAAGGTATCTTTTTAAAACTGCAGTGAAATAATGTCATTTCTCCTGCTTACAACCCCCAGTGATTTGTTTTTTCTCCCACTTGGGCTAGAATCCCAGCCCCTTTCCTTGGCTTAAGTGCTCAAGGTAATCTGGCACACCTGCCTTACCTCATCCGGTCCCTCTTTCCCCCTTGCTCGCTGCGTCCCAGTGCTGGTGGCCTGGCCCTGTTGTGTTCTGGAACTCTGAGAGCCTCTTCTGCCCCAGGGCTATGGCATCGCTGTGGCCTCGACCCCGGATTTCTCACCTCCAGCCTCGGCAGGATGGCTCCTTAGCATTCAGCTTCCGGCTTAAACACCATCTTCTCAGAAAGACCTTCCCCGGCCACCCTGTCACTCTCTGCTCGACATTTCTCAACAGTCGCTGTGGTTTTTCTCCTTTGTTCAGTAGTCTGTTGTCTGTAAGCTCCTGAGAATAAGGGCCTTGTCTGTTTACCACAAGCCCCAGTGCCTAAAAGGCACAGAGGCTCTGAGGGTCTTGTCTGAGCTCTCTTCCCTAAAAGCCACCCTAGCAAAGCATCCTGCACACGCCCTCTCAGCCTCTCTTTCTGCAGCCGCTGTCTCGGCCTCCACCAGGCCCGGGTGCTGGCCTAGCCGGGGCCCACGGGGCCCTGAGGTGCTGTCTGCCCTGGCCTCTGCCCCTGCCCCCCCGCTGTCCCCTTCATGTCCACCCTTGCATTTCAGAGCATCACCGGGGGTCAGTGCAGGACCCGGCCCACCCTCCGCTACCCCTTCCGACAGGAGCAAGAAAAGCAGCAGCAGCTTGGCCTCTACCCTGGGGCTGAAAAAGCTCTTCTTGGCCCTGGGCCAGGGCACAAGGCCCAAGCTGGGCAAGGCCCGCAGCTACAGCGTGGAGCAGCTGCGGGCCCCTGCGCCTGGCCCGGCATCACACACCAGCACCCCCAAAGTGAAGAGAGCCCCATCGTTACAGTCCCTGCATCTGGTGAGTCTGAAGGGCCCCAGCCAAAAGGTGGGCGACACCAGCTGCCCATGGAATGGAAGGTGACAGGAGGAATGAAGTGCAGAGGAGGCACCTCAGGGAGCCCAGGTGGAGAAGGGGAGGCTACTGGGCTCCCCACAGTTGACCCATGAGACCTGGCTTCCCCTGGACACCATGGGGTGGGCAGCATCCCACGGTTCTGTTCTTCCAGCCAGCTGCCCCAGCACGGGCTCATCCTAACCTCCTCCTCCTCCTCCCCCCCTTCTCTCCCTCAACTCCGCCCCCTCTGCCAAGACCTAGAGTCTACTGCCCGATCATTTTGGAACCTTCTCCATGGTCACAGTGACTCTGTTAGTCTAGCACAAATCACTCCACACCCAGACCAACACAACAGCCTCCTGACTGACATCCCTGCCACGTCTGTCCCCACCTGGTTCCATAGGGGTCCTTCTGATGGGCACATGTGGTCATGCTGCCCCCTTGCTGATCATCTGCCTTTGGCCCCTTACCACCCACAGGATAAAGTGCAGATCACCTGACATGGGTGAAGGGCTTCTGTGATCTGCCTTCATCTCTCCTCAGTTGCCTTCTAACACCTGACCCGTTATCTTTGACCTTGCAGTTCTGTAATCAGGCCATACACTCTCTGACTTTGAACCTTCACTTGAAATGTTTCCCCCACCTTCTCTCCCTGCTAACGTCTGCTCATCCATCAACACTTCAGGAATTGCCTCCTCCATGAAGCCACTTCCAATCCTTTCTTGGGCTGAGCTAAGGGGCCTCTGCTCTGTGTTCCCATCTCATCCTGTGCTTCCCTCCTTTAGGGAACTTGCCACATAGTATTTTAATTGATTTTTGTCTGTCTCCCCTCACTGGGGTGTGAATTCTTTGAGGGAACACCACTTGATCTTTCTCTTCCTAGGACAGGTTCCCCCGCTGTCCGAAAGTAGAGCATTTCCTGTGAAAACTTCCATAAGCCGAAATGGCATACATCGAAGAAGCAATTACCATTAAGTTATATGGAGAATTTTTGAGCACCCCCTGACCCAAAAAATAACCTCTTTCAGGCTTTTCTGATACCCTAGGGCACATCTTCTAATGGATACACAAAATAAATCGAGATGAAGCACAGATGCTCACAGACACTGTTCAAAGCTATTGTGGCTTGATTCTAAGATGCTGAGTGGAGTCCCTGGGGGAGGAGCTTGGTGGGGCCACTTTGGGTGCACTGCCCCATAATGGCTCACTGCAAAACAAATGCTGAATGCTATTTTTGCTTTTCACCTCTTTTTGTAAAAGTGAAAATCCTCCGGATTTCTTTTGGTTAGTCAAAACAGGTACTAGTGTAGGTCTTTCATAAAAGCAAACTTTCAAAAAGTGGGGGATGCTCCTGTGCTGAGTACAATGGCTAATATATAAATATATGTAAGACACAGTGAATGAACAGGTGAGTCAGTGAGTGTATGAATGAATGCAGGGCGGCTAGCCGAAGGTCTCTCTCCATGTGCTAGCAGATAAACCAACAGCAAATCAACAATGGTGTGCTAACTCCCAACTAAGTTTCTGAAAACCCTGCTCTGTCCCAGGTGTTTCCAGGTATTATGTTTGTTCTCTTGTTCCCTGCCCCTGTCCTTTTTGCAGAGCAACGGCAGGTGATTGTGGTTTGGGGCAATGGAGACTTCCATTTTTCAGGCTGCAGTGGGGGAGAGAATGCAGGCCGAATGAAAATGACATCAGTTTGTCTTGTACCGTGAGCCATACCTACTATGCGGTCGGTGCTCACTACGTATTTGCTGGATGAATCAATGGAAGGCTAAGAAACAGAAGCAACGTGATAGTAAGCTGGGCAGAAAAGTCTAGAGTTGACGCTGTGCTCCAGGAATTCACTTTCCTCATGAAGTTAGATTTGTCCCTTGTGTGTCTGAGCCATGGCGTTCGGATGTATCACCATCAGAACTTCGATCTCTGTAAACCCTCGAGGGAAATGACCGCGCCGTTGGTGTGGCAGTGAGGTTATCAGCAATGTAAGCTGCGTGGGCAAAGATAGAAAGGAAGCTGGCCAACAAAGGGTGGGAACAAGTGCAGGGTGGACTGAGCATCACAGAGAACTGTTCAAGGAAGATAAAACAAGTCTCTGTCTCACTCAGAAATATTTGTGATGCATCTCAGGGGTAACTACCTCCTTTAGACTGTCTTTTACTTCCTTAGACTCTGGAGCTGCCAAATGTGGACAGGTGCTGGCTGGATCTGGTGTTCATGTTCATGCCCACCTCCTGGGTGGGCAGTGGCCCCGTTCTCACACCCAACCACACTGGTGGCTTCCACAACCCCACCCCCCCACCCCCACCCCACAGCCATGGCTTTTTGACATTTGACCTTGCATCATCTGGAGTGCTGTCCTCTGTCTTCTCCTTGGGGAACTCCTCGTCTTTCAGGTCTGAGTTAAGCAGGACTTCTCCCAGGAAGCCTTCCTTAATGCTAATATAAGGCTAGGGCCCCCTCTAAACCTCTTGATAACATCACTTACTGCTTGAGAGTGTGGGTTCCAAATGTGATAAATAATGTGCATTGTATTTGTTTAAAAGTCTGCTACTCCCTGCCTACGTGTCCACACCCCCACCCCCACAGTAGCCTCCTCATGGGGTCAGTTTCTAGAACGCAGATCTAATCTTACAACCTTCTGATTAACATCACTCATTGGCTCCTTAGCAGGCCATGTAAGGTCCTTCCAGTTCCGGCCTCAGGCTCCAGCCCATCTCCTATCACCTCTGCAGCCCAGCCACCCAAACCATGTTCCCGAACATATGCTTTCTGTCGTCTCTCCATGTCTTTGCACCGCTGTTTCTTCTGCCTGGAGCACCCTTACCAGTCTTCACCCAGGGAGCTCATGCTTCAAGCCTCTCTCAGGCATCAGTTTCTCTAGTGTCCCCAAACTTCCTAAACTGGAGTCTCTCTCTGCTTCCCTGCACATCCATCTTTTAGCCCAGCACTTACATGTATTTAGGGCTGTTAACTCACCTGTGCTCACCCCACCTCCACTGATGGGTGAACTCCTTAAGGTATGTTTGTCTTGTCCACCTTTTAATGTAGAATATTTTAAGGTGCCTATTTTAAGGAATTTTTTGAAAAATTCCAGTATAGTTAACATACAGTGTTATATTAGATTCAGGTATAGAATATAGTGATTCAACAATTCTGTTTAATACCCAGTGCTCATCAGGATATGTGTACATGATATGTGTACTCTTAACCTCCTTCACCTATTTCGACCATCCCCCTACACACCTCCCCTCTGGTAACCACCTGTTTGCTCTCTATAGTTAAGAGTCTGTTTTTTGGCTTGTCCCTTTTTCTCTTTGTCTATTTGTTTTGTTTCTTAAATTCCACATATGATTGAAATCATGTGGTATTTATCGTTCTCTGACTGACTTGTTTTGTTTAGCATAATACTCTGTAGATCTATCCATGTCGTTGCAAATGGCAAGATTGCATTCATTTTAATGGCTGAGTAATATTCCATTATATATATAACCATTTATCTAAGTATCTATCTATATTTATATTTATCCATTCATCTATCAGTGGACACTGGGACTACTTCCATAATTTGGCTATTGTAAATAATGCTACAGTAAAATAGGGGTGCATGTATCTGTTAGGATTAGTGTTTTCATTTTCTTTGGGTAAAAACCCAGTAGTGGAATTGCTTTTCTATTCTTCCTTCGTTCTTTCCTATTCTATTTTCTATTCTTTTCTGTTCTTCCTTTTCTATTTTTTTGGATTACTTTGAGAAAAATAGTATTAATTCTTATTTAAATGTTTGCTAGAGGGGCGTCTCAGTGCTCAATTGGTTAAGCATTCAACCCTTGATTTTGGTTCAGGTCATGATCTCATGGTTTGTGAGCTCGATCCCCACATCAGGCTCCATGCTGACAGTATGGAGCCTGATTGGGATTCTCTCTCTCTCTCTCTCTCTCTCTCTCTCTCTCTCTCTCTATCTCTTTCAAAAAAATAAATACACCTAAAAAGTAAAAAATAAATAAATGGTTGGTAGAATTCACCTGTAAAGCTGTCTGGCCCTGTACTTTTATTTGGAGCTTTTTGATTACTGATTCAACTTAATTGCTGGTATTCAGTCTGTTCTAGTTTTCTATTTCTTCCTGATTTGGCTTTGGGAGGTTATATGTTTTAGGAATTTATCTGTTTCTTCTAGGTTGTCCAGTTTGTTTCATAATATTCCCTTATAATCCTTAGTATTTCTGTGGTGTCATTTGTTATTTCTCGTCTTTCGTTTCTGATTTTGTTTATTTGAATCCTCTCCTCTCCCCCTCTTTTTTTTAATTTTTTTTATGAGTTTGGCTAAAGGTTTATTGGTTTTGTTGACCTTTTCAAAGAACCAGCTCCTGGTTTTATCGATCAGCCAATAAGGATTTTTTTTTTAGTTTCTATTTTGTTTGTGCTCTAATATTTATTATATCCTTATATATTGTATCTAATACTTATTATATCCTTCCTTTTGCTTGTTTTGAGTTTTGTTTGTTGCTCTTTTTCTAGTTCCTTTAGTTGTAAGGTTAAGTTGTTTATTTGAGATTTTTTTTGCTTCTTGAGGTAAGCCTGTGTTGCTGTAAACTTCCCTCTTAGAACAGCATTTGCTGCGTCCCAGTGATTTTGGACCATTGTGTTTTCATTTTTATTTCTCTCCATGTATTTTTTAATTTCTTCATTGATTTCTTGGTTGACCCATTCATTTTTTCTTAGTTGCAAGTTATTTAACCTCCATGTATTTGTGTTCTTTCCAGATTTTTTTCTTGTGGTTGATTTCTAGTTTCAACTAGAAACTAGAAAAGATAAGAAAAGTGGTCAGAAAAGATACATGGTATGACTTCGATCTTTTTGAATTTGTTGAGACTTGTTTTGTGGCCTAATATGTGATCTGTTCTGTAGAATGTTCCATGTGCATTTGAAAAGAATGTGTGTATTTAGATGGAATACTCTGAATATATCTGTTAAGTCTGTTTGGTCCAGTGAGTCATTAAAAGCCACTGTGTCTTTGTTGATTTTCTGGTTGGACAGTCTGTCCATTGATGTTAGTGGGGTGTTAAAGTCCCCTACTATTATTGTATTACTATCGACTACTTCCTTTATATTTGTTATTAATTGCTTTAAGAATTTGGGTGCTTCCATGTTGGCTACATTAATACTTATAATTGTTATATCTTCTTGTTGGATTGTCCCCTTAATGGTGATATGGTGTCCTTCTTTGTCTCTTGTTACAGTCTTTGTTTTAATGTCTATTTTGTCTGATGTATTTCTACCCTGACTTTCTTTTCACATCCTTTTGCATGATAAATACTTCTCCATCCCCTCACGTTCAATCTTCAGGTGTCTTTAGGTCTAAAATGAGTCTCTTGTAGGCAGCAGGTCTTGCTTTTTTATCCGTTCCATCACCCTATGTCTTTTAACTGGAGAGTTTAGTCCACTTACATTCAAAGTAACTATTGACACATATGTACCATTTTGTTACTTCTTTTGGGGTTGTTTTTGTAGTTCTTCTCTATTCATTTCTTATGTTGCTTTTCTCTCATGGTTTGCTGGCATCCTTTAGTCATATACTTGGATTCCTTTCTCTTTATTTTTGTGTATGTGTTACTGGTTTTGATTTGTGGTTACTGTTAGGTTTGTATATAACATCTTCTGCATATAGCAGTCCATATTAAGTTGATGGTCACTTCAGTTTGAACCCATTCTTTACTCCTCTCCCCCACTCCATGTTTTAAGTATATGGTGTCATACTTTTCAGCCTTTTCTTTTGTGAATATCTGGACTGATTTTTTATAGATACACTTAATTTTACCGCCTTTGTGCTTCATAGTTTTCTTACTCCTACTTATAGTTTTTCCTTTCAACTCAAAAAACTTCCCTTCAACATTTCTTACAGGACTGATTTAGTGGTCATGAACTCCTTTATCTTTTGTTTCTCTGGGAAACTCTCTATCTCTCCTATTTTGAATGATAGTCTTGCTGTTTAGAGTATTCCTGGCTGCAGATTTTTCTTTCCAGCACTTTGAATATATCATGCCACTCCTTTCTGGCCTACAAAGTTTCTACTAAAAACCAGCTGATAGCCATATAGGGTTTCTTTTGTATGTAACTGTTTTCTCTTTACTGCTTTTAAAATTCTCTTTATCACTACTTTTTATCTTTTTAATTACTAAGTGTCTTGGTGTGGACTTCAACATTTCATTGGGTTAATTTTGTTGGGGGTTCTTGTGCTTCCTGGCTCTGGATTTCTGTTTCCTTCCCCAGATTTGGGAAGTTTTGTGCCCCCTTTTCCCTCTCTTCTCCTTTTGGGATCCCTATAATGAGAATGTTATTATACTTGATTGTGTCGCTGAGTTTTCTAAGTCTGTTTTCATTTTTTTTTTTAATTTTTTTTCTCTCTGCTGTTCAGCTTGATTGCTTTCTATTACTCTGTCCTCCAGGTCAGCGATCCATTATTCTGCTTCCTCTAGTCTACTATTTATTCCTTCTAGTGTGTTTTTAATTTCAGTTATTGAGCTTTTCATCTCTGATTGGTTCTTTTTTATATTTTCTATCTCTTTGTTATGGGTCTGAGGTCCTCCACTCTGTTCTCAAGTCCACTGAGTATGTTTATGACCATTATTTTAGATTCTTTATCAGGTATATTACTTATCTCCATTTTGTTTAGCTCTCTTGCTGTGATTTTGTACTGTTCTTTCACTTGGGACATATTTCTCTGTCTCCTCATTTTGTCTAATTCTCTGTGTCTGTTTCTGTGTGTTAGGAAAGTCAGCTATGTCTCCTGCTCTTGAAAGTAGTGGCCTCGGGGTGCCCGGGTCATTCAGTTGGTTAAGCATCTGACTTCAGCTCAGGTCATGATCTCACAGTTTGTGAGTTTGAGCCCCATGTCGGGCTCTGTACTGACAGCTCAGAGCCTGGAGCCGGCCTCAGATTCTGTGTCTCCCTCTCTCTCTGCTGCTCCCCCACTCATGCTCTGTCTCTCTCTCCTTTGAAAATAAATAAACATTAAAAATTTTTTGAAAAGAAAGTAGTGGCCTTGTGAAGAAGAGGTCTTGTAATGCACTGTAGTGTAGTGTCCCCTGTTCCCCAGAACCTGGTGCTTCGGGGGTGTCTCTTATGTGTGTTTACCTTTCTGTTGTGGCTGAGCTGTTTTTGCCTTTAGTCCAGTTGTCTGCAATGACTGTCTTTACCTGTTGTGGGCAGTGTTTGGCCCCTGTGGTATTAGTGGCCACTCTTGGCCTGCCTTAGGCTTGAGCTAAGTCAGAGTAGGCATTTGCCAGAGATGCAGTAGCACTGAACTACAAGGCTCTTTCTCTGCATTGTCCTCTGAGAAGCTTTTGTTGGTGGGTGGGGCCTATGTCAGACCAGATTGTGGTGCTAGGGCCACACACTGTTGTGTGTGGTTGTTTTCCCCTCTCTTCAGGGTAGGAGTCACTGTCAGGGCTTCTTTACACACTGCCAGACTTGTGGCACCGCTTTTGGATGCACTCCGACTGAGGCTTATTGGAGGGGGGCAGGCCCACAGGAGAATGAGGGGGTGGGTAGTGCTGTTAGCAAGTTAGGTGGAGAGTGTCAGCACTGTGCTGGTTCTCCCAGCTGTCTGTGTATCTAGGCTGTGGGGCAGGGGAGGGAAATGGTTCCTATCAACTTTTTTGTTCCTAGAGAATTCTCCCAGAGATCCCTGCCCTTCTAGCACAGGCTCTGAGATTAGTAAACAAATCTCCCTCCCATATACCCCAGGCATTTTTCAAATTGCTCCTTCTCTATGCTGTACCTCAGTGGGGCTGTTTGTTGTGCTGTCTCTTTAAGGGTGGGGATTCAGTTTCCCATCATCTTCCCAAGTCTCCCAGATCCAAGCCCACTGATTTTTCCAGGTGTTAAGCCTCGCTGATTTTAAGAACTGGCAAAATTAGGGGCGCCTGGGTGGCTCGGTCAGTTGAGCGTCGACTTCGGCTCAGGTCATGATCTTGCGGTTTGTGAGTTCGAGCCCTACGGCGGGCTCTGTGCTGACAGCTCAGAGCCTGAAGCTGCTTCGGATTCTGTGTCTTCCTCCCTCTCTTCCCCTCCCCTGCTCATGCTCATGCTCTGTCTCTCTCTCTCTCAAAAATAAATAAACATTAAAAAAATTTAAAAAAACTGGCAAAATTAGGCCCATCTGGTTTTCAAAGCCAAATGTTATGGGGATTCATCTTCCCTGTGCAGGTTCCTTATGCCTGATGTACCTGATGTGAGGATCTGGTCCCCTTGTCTCTCTGCACCCAGCCTCCCTCCCTCCTTGGGACAGTCCTGTAGGTCCATTTAGCTCCCACAGAAATCTCTACTCCTCCTACCCTCTTGGACATGGACTCTTCTCTACATTTAGCTGTGGAGAGTCTGTTCTACCAGTCTTTGGTTGTTTTCTGGTTATCTAATATGGTGTTATATAACTATATCCATGGGACTAGGTGAGTTTAGGATCTTTGAACTCTGCCATTTTCCCTGGAAGTCCTTAGATAAACATTTTTAATGTGAATAACTATAAAAGGGATACTAAACAATCACAAAATATTTAATATTTTAATTCTAAGATCATATTTATTGTTCTGTAGTTAATTTGCTTTCACTTTTTTCTTAGAGAAAATTAGATTTTCATAATCAATGAAATTATTAGTATTCTAGTAGTACTAAGTTATTTCAGCCAAAGAAAATTGAACCTGCAGATCACCTGTATGGGTCCATCTTCTTAAGTCAATCATGGTGATTCCTGACGGGCACTTTGAAGTAGTGACAAAAACTTGTATCATTACTCTCTTAAAAAACCCTCAGGTTCATGGATGGGGTAAGGTTTCTGTCAACTCCCGCTTTCCCCCCCCCTCCCCCCCCCCCCCGCCCTCTCCATGGCTTTTCTCACCTGCAATATTGGACCTTTACCACCAGGTGTCACCGTCTCACCATCATCGGAAAGCTGTCTCCTTTCAGAACCTCCATTCTCTGCTGAGTGGCAAGGGGGACAGGTCCAGCCTCTACGTGGTAGGAGAGCCAGGGGACCACAGTGCAGATGTCCGGTAAGAGTGGGCAAGTGGTGTAGGAGCAAACTCAGAGCATGGGCAGTGGAGCTATGGGCTTAACTCCTTCCTGCCTCGGGAGCCAGAGGAGTCTTGGAACCCACACCTCAGTGCCTTGCCGTGTGCAACTGGGCCTGAGAAGGTGTGGAGTTGGTGGAATGGGTAGAGTTGGAAGGTTCGATTCCTCTATCCCTCTGCTGTCTAACAACATCCTGAGATCAGAGAGCTTCCTTAGCCCAGTTAAAGATCAGGTTAGAGATCCAGAGACGGGTGACCTGGGACCCTGCCTAGAGAAGTCCCACCCACTGATGAGATCCTCTAGCTGCTCTTACCCGGGGCCCCATGGAGGGTCTTCAGGTGGCCTGTTCACCCCTGGAATTTTTATATAACATTATAGCTTTGTTAGATTCTCAGAGAGGTCTCTGCACCTACAAAGATTTGAAATCACGTGTCCAGGTGGGGGTAGCAGGGGGCACCGCTGTGACAACCCTCCAGTCTTGATCCTAGCAGGTTGTTTTTGCTGGTTGAGGCCAGTCAAGAGGCATGTCACCTTTAAGGTGGGGAATGGTGGGGTCCCAGTGCCCAGCCCTCCTTGCACTCACTGTCTCCGGTCCCCTGGCAGGCCAGCCAAGGCCCTACCCCAGCGTGCCCTCAGCGTGGAGGATGTGAGCGCCCCCAGCCAGGCGCGCACAGTGGGTCGTGTGGTGGAGGTGTTCCCAGATGGCACAACCCAGCTGCAGCTACAACGCTCCCCGGAGGGCACTTTTGGCTTCTGTGTGGCCTCTGGGAATGGGCGCCGGGACTCAGGTAAGCCCCCCCCACCCCCACCCTTTCTGGGCTCCACATCCCTGGGGCCTTAGTAAACCACAGCAATGCCTTTTGGCCGTGATCATTTCCAGTCTGTGGCTGAGAAGTGGAGCTCTCAATGCAGACAGCCTCTTAGCAAAAGGACTGGAATTCTCCCTTCAGGCACTCTTCTGGAAGGGTCTGGTGTGGGGCTGCTGGAGGGGGCAGAGATAGCAAGCCTGACTCCAGTGCCCCTCTGCTCTCTGCTGACGTCTTGAAATCAGAATCTTGAAGGCCATCTTTTTGTTGTAGTGCCCAAGGGAGACTGTGCCTGCTGGTTCCCGGCGATCCCTTTGATGTGACTGATGTGTTTAATGGTTCCCTTCCTCCAGCTGCTGAGTATGTCTGGGCATGTGGAATGTGCCTGCCTGTCTGTGCGTCCAGGTCCCTCCCTTGGCGCTGGCTCCAAAGGGTGATGTTCACAGGAATCCTGCCCTGGCTGCACTCTGCTGAGGAGGGTTTAGTCCTGTGCTTTGATCTCCTAGGTCAAAGTCATTTAACCTGGGAAAAATCTGCTCACTGCCAGATATGCAGACCACAGCAAGTTCTGACATCTGATCCATCATTCATTGTTTCAACACGTTTATACTGAGCACCTACTAGGTGTTTTAGATGCTGGGTATCTGGCAGTAAACAGAACAGACAGAACTCCTGTCCTCAGGAGTCCACATTCCAGTGAGGGAGGTAGACTATATCTACAAAAAGGTTTGCATTTGTATACGTTTTGCATTATATGTGCCAGAGAGCCGAAAGTACTGAGACACAAACCCAAACAAAGCAGGGTAAGGACCTGAGAGATGGGAGTGCCTGTGGGAGCAGGGGGCGACAGCTTTTCTGTGCAGAGGACACAACAGCACTTACAGGAGTGAAGGAGCAGCAGTATGGTGTCTGGAGAAAGAGCATTCCAGGCAGAGGGAAGGGGCTCGAAGAGGCCCAGAGGGTGGGAATGAGCTTGGCTGTCAGAAGACCTGCAAGGAGGTGGATCTGGACAGAGCGGCAAGAGGAAGAGACAGCGCTGAGCCCAGAAGGGCTTTGGCTTTCCCGCCAAGTGAGCTGGGAGCCACCAGGGGCTTGGAGCAGGGACTATTGTGCCCTGATTTGTGCTTGTACTGTCACTGACCAGCTGCTGGACTGTGAATGGACGTTAGTGGGTTAAAGGTGGACCAGGGAGACCGGTTTTAAAGTTATTTCAGTGGAAAAACTTGACAGTGGCGACTTGGGCTGGGGCGGGGGGGGGCAGCAGAAATGGTGAGAAGTGGTTGCATTCTGGTTGACTTGAAGGCAGTTTGACTCAGTTTGCTGATGGATTTTCTATGAGCGTGAGAGGAAGAAAATGAGTTTCTCCCCACTCTAGACCTTAGGAGGGTACAATGACCTCACAGGGAGATGGCATTTGTGAACCTATACTGATCATCATACAGCAATCAGCGGACTGTTAGCTACTCCACCTTTTCCCTCAGCTTCCTCCCTCCTCAGGTGAGAGGCGGTCGGCCTCCCAGAGGGGTGGTACAGAGGCATAGAGTTAGACAACACGGCATGGTTCGTACTCCAGAGCCTCTGCTGGCTGTGTGACCTTGAGCAGGTTACTTAACCCCTCTGAATCTCAGTTCTCGAATCTGTAAAATGAAAATAATAAAACCTACCTGGAAGAGTCATAAGGAGCATCCAGTGATGTGCATAGGAAAATGCCCGGCTCTTTTCTCCCCTTCCCTCTTCAGAAAGAGAACTTGTATTTGGGGAGCAGAACTCCAACAGGGACCACCGTGATCTGTACCGCCTGTCCGTGTGAGGTCACATACAACCAGACGTGGTGCTATGCGCCTCATGCTCCCCAAAAGTCCCGTTAGGCCCCTTTGCAGACCGTGGGAGCCCCTCCCCCACCTGTCATGGAGTTGATGTCTGATGGGCAGGGGTCTGTAATGGCCAAGGGCTCCTTGGGCTCCGCCCTGGCCTGCCCCCCAGGGCACCCCTCCCCTGGGTTGGTACGACCTCTCCCCTGCCCTGCTCCTGCTGCAGTTGGCCATCAGATATAACACAGAGATCCGCAGGCACCCGGAGCATGACTGGTCCTAGGGCCTCCTTGCCACAGACTGGCCTCCAACAGCCACGGCTCCACTTCTGCTGGGCCTCAGGTGGGCCGTGAGCTGGGGCTGGTCTGCATTCCCCGCTAAAACGTCAGGATGCTGGGGTTCACTTGCTGGCTGTCACATCTGATTGTATACAAGCATTTGAGAACAGCAGGCTTTGTCTTCTGCTTCTGAGTACCATAGAGACCATACATGCTTAACAAAGGCCATTTCCAGCAGGCAATAAATACCTACAACAGCGGTCTCTCCGTCACATTTTTGTCATGACTTTCCATTGTGAAGCCTACCTCAGAGACTCCTCGAGAACGCTGGCACGATGTCAGTGTCTGGTCCAGCTCTGGCTGCTACATGCTTCTGGGGTTTCTCATCACTCTGCACCCGCCTGTCTGCTGTAGGGCAGCCATTTCTGTAGGCAGCACACTGCCTCCCCCACACTACCAGCACACTGACGAGGCAGGCAAGCGGGTAGAGCCCCCAGACGGAAGAGGTGGAAGATGGGGCCGGGAGAAAAGCTTCACACAGCGGATGGCAGGCAGGCGGGTGGGCAGGGAGGCAACCCTGCGGCAAAGGCACCGGTCGGCCAAGAAGCACCTAGAGGGAGTTCCACGACCCAGCCCCGGGAGAGGGAATGTGTCAGAAGATTGGTTTTGCTAAACTCAGAGTGATCAGCCTTCAGGTGCTTTAAAGGAGATGGTGGTGCTTCCAGACTCCCATTTCAGTGGGCAGCTTTGGACAGCTTGCTTTCTGTTGGGGCCAGAAGCTGGGCTGAGCAAAGCTCCTATGGGGCTGTGGGGAGCAGAGGGAGGACCTCCCCTGGCCCGAGTGTGTTAAATGCCTACAGGCCAGAGTCGGAAGAACCGGGTGAGGTGCCCCTATGCGGCCCTTTCTAAGGACGCTGATTCCAGGAAGAGGAGTAGAGAGCAGCGTGCAGGCCAGGCCAGCCCGGGCTGGGCAGCGATGAGGGTGTCTCCGGTGGGGCTGAGCTGCCCACTGAGTTCCACAGGTGATGTCTGCTGCACACAGTCCGCACCCCAGGCTTGTGCTCTCAGATACCTGCGTGCACTCAGCCTGTGAAGCGGGGTGGTGGCCAGCTTTCCCTGAAAGACCCTTTAATCTCTAAATCCAAGGGGAGTTTGGAAGGTTTTCAGCAGAAGTTGAGGTGAGAAGGGTCCCTCAGCAGGACTCCCTGCACTGTGTAGCCAGGAGAGGCAAGGGGAACTCAGCCTCGCCAGCCCCAAGCCTCCACAGGGCCTGCTCCACTGACGTGGGTTTGCCAAGTCAGACCCAGGGAAAGGGGAAGAAGCAGGCTCTCTCCAGCTCGCTCTGCACCTAAGAGACCCAGGGGATGTGGTCATACTGGCCAGCAGGGCCTTCTTAGGGGCAGTGTGGGGGACAGGATGTGTGTGAATAAAGGTCAAGTGAGCCACCACATCCGAGGAAGATTGAGGCTAGTGCTAGTCCTGGACAATAATAGGAAGCAAACCAGATTTGCATTTGACCTCAGCCACGTTCATTACTCCAGTGAGCCTTCCCACCACTCCAGCTACTTGAAGACAGCAACTTGATCGTATTTATGAATCCTACCTAGCACAGTACCAGGCATATAGTAGGTCTTTTTCTTAATTTTCGAACATCAGTTTCCTCCTTATTCTACAATCAAAGCTCATCCCAGAAAAAGATAAGGTTAGCTCATTCACACTGGGGTACACACAAATAATAACAGCTTAAAGGGCATTTTAAAAGAGGAGACAGAAAAATGAAATTATACCATGAGGGCAGGCACACTGTATCTATGTAGAAAGCCTTGTGGTTATGAGGTAGAATGATGAGGGTGTGTGTGTATGTGTGTGCATGGAGAAGTGCCCTGTGTGAGCACCTGCTTCCCCACCCCACGCTCACCAGCACCCACCTGGTCAGCGTTCCACAGAGCTGCGTGTCCTTGGATTTCACCTGTTAAATTGTTCTGTTTTCCTTTGCAGGGTTCTACGTGCAGGAGATAGCTGATTCGAGCATGGCCAAGCTGTACTCAGGGCTGCTGGGGGTAGGGGATGAGATCCTCGAGGTAAATGGGGCCAAAGTTGCAGGGCTGGGCTTGGCTCATATCAAGGAGCTCCTGGCCCACGCAGACAGCTTGTCAATCCGTGTGCTGAGGCAGAGGCCCGTCCCTCGGTGACCCAGCGGTGCTCCCGCCCCGCACAGTCACTCCCGCAGAAGCCCTGAACTGGCCTAGGAGGAATGGAAATGCACTACACAAAGCTGCTTTGTGGACCAAAGACAGATGACCGTGGCATGTAACCCCCGTGGCAGGGCGTCCGTGATTGACCACCATACGTGAGGGCAGGAGCCTGCTTGTGTGTTTTAAGGATGTTAATTTACGTGGAACTGGGGAAAAAAGACCTGGATCTCCTTCAATGCAAGAAGCGGGGTCAGCCTCTTTCCTTACCTTTGTTGGCAAGAGGAGAGAGAGGCGGCAGGTACTGGGGTTGGCCCCTGACCACCTCTTCACCCCCAAGTCCTGTCCCACTCTCTGTCAAGGGCTCCCCCAGCCTTCCACACTCCAGAACCAAAGAAAGTTCTTGGCCATATTGGCCTTGAGCCTGCCTTTAAAGTCTCATTCCTTCCACATCCCATTGAACACCTTTGTTCTTTTTCTGGAAATGGGCAAAGTGTCCTGGAGTGACAGCCTTACAGCCCTTGGCCATATATTCCAAGCCAAACATTGGAACATGTGGTCTGGTGTGAGAACATCTGGGAGATGTTATCTGGTAGCCAGAATATTAAGAGTTTCTGGGAAATTTTTGTGATATATAAAGTTGAAGGGAAAAAAAAACCAGACGAATTTCCAGGAAGAGCAGCCATGGCCAGTAGGACTGGCCAGCCCTGCCCCCACCAGCCTGCCCTCTGCCTCTGCCCAAGGCAACACTGGAGCTGGCGGTGAGGGCCTGTCTTCCTTCTCCTGTAGAGTGTGGGCATGGCTGTGGCTGGTGCCAGGCTGTCCCCAGCCACAAGCTCTCTGCCCAGACTCCCTGGTGGCAGCTGTGGGTGGGTCAGCAGGAAGTGCAATGACAGGGTACAGGCAGGGGGATGGGCTGTCTCACCAGGTTGCTTCCCTGCTCTAGGCCCAAAGGGTTGGGACTCTCTGGGAATGGATGGCCGTGTGTCAGTCTTAAATTATTAAAAAGCAAAGCTGAAGCTTCTCTCACTCCAAGTCGCTAAATTCTGGGCTGGATGTTCACTTGACCTTGAGTGGCCAAGAGCAGGGGCCTGAATTGGGGACAGAGGGAGGGAGGACACAGGGACAGAAGTGAACTGTATTGAGCATGCCAGAGGGAAGGCTAGGGTAGTCCCCCAGGGTAGGGGTGACAGCCAGGGTGGATGCAGAAGCCTCCAGGGACAGTCCTCTGGCTGAGAGAGGAGCCTGGGGCAAGGTGCGTTTATGAACAGGGGAAAGAATGGAGCTAGGGGACTCCGGTGGGTGATGCTGGGGTGAGGGGTGCAGTGAGCAGTTCAGTACTGTTTTAGAACTTGATAAAACACACAGCCTTAGTTAAAATGAGTGTTCATAGCAGCTTTCACTGGGCAAGGTCACTGAAGGGTACATGTGGCCTGAGGGAAAGGTGATGGGGGGGAGGGGACTGGCAATCCTGTGGAATGTATAGTGAATGTTCTCCTGGGTCCAGGCCTTACCTGCAGGAGCCAGTTAAAACTCCCTCTTTACTGCCCCCTGGAGGCTAGGGGGGTGAAGGGTGCTCCCAGAGCCCCAGAGCGCTGCAGGATGGGGAGACTGAGCCACCTGGGATGGGGAATGAGGAGGGGTGGCTCCAGCAGGTGAGCAGAGGGGCCAGTGGAACAAGTGTTTGGGCCTTAAGGGTGTGAAGAGGGTGCTGGAACATCTCAGAGACCAACCTGGGGCCCCCAAAGCTTGGAAATGGCCCCATGGCAGGACAGGAAGTAGTCATGGGGAAAACCCTGGCAGCTCCTGTACCCCCAATTCCTGGCCTTGAGCTCATGAAACTTGGGAAATTTCATATTGAAAAAAACTTATGGGAGCAAAGGCACCTCTGTTTTCTCTGTATGGTGAGGACAACGTGCCTTCCCAGCTCCAGCTGGGAAGGAAGGGAAAGTAGAGGGCTCTGGCCAGGACAGGACTGGGAAAGGTCTCTAAGCAATAATGGGCATCTGCTTTTGTTACCTCCCAGGGCCAGGGCCAGGCTCTTGACACATCTTATGTAGTCCTTAAAAACAGACCTGCCATTTATGCCCTGTGTATCATCTGTCTTTACACAGATGGAGAGCTGAGTTGAGCAACAGTGATAGGACATTCAGACCTGGCCTCTCTGACTCAAGGCCACTCTTCCAGCTGTGACATCTCCCACCTCCCCCCCCCCCCCTCCCGAAAAAGGCTTGACAGAGGGGAGTAGACACTCTGGACTGTGTGAACTAGACCTGCACTTCTTCCTGAGTAACGTGAGGCCAGGGGCCCTGACTCGTGTAGGTGGGTGGGGACTTTGGTTCCTCCAGACACCTGCCTGACGTCCCCATCTGCTCTGTCTGGGGAGCTGCTAACCAGGTCAGCCCTGTGTCACCCACAGGACTGTCAGAAAGCGCCTGCTTAGAACCTAGTGGAGTAACTAGGAGCTAGGCCCTTTGACAGGCAAGGATCCCCTGGAGATGAGAAAGACGGGCTCAAGCTGCCATAGTCTCAGGGAGACACAAACATGCCCACATGGCCTGGTGTGTGCGGCAGGAGAGCCTGGCACCTGGCCTCTGGGGTAGACAGCCTGAGTGATCAGCTGGGGGAGGGAGCTTACCAACAAGGGACACCCACGCAGGGTTTTGTAACATGAGTAGGAACTTACAGGAAGGATGAAGAAAAGGACGTTCAGGCACAGAAGATAACAGCGTGCGCAAAGGTGGCTTTTTCCTGTACCTAACCTATGACCTTCCCCCATCCCCCCACCCCCCAGGGCAGTTTATTGGTATTCTGTGTCCAGAGCTCTCTCCACAGAAGCCATCAGATTTGGGGACTACACAGAACAGAAAGTGGCTCCAACTTGGGCCTCAGACATGTCAATATCCTTAGGGTGACAGGTGGGGGTGGGGCGCAAGGTCAGAAGTCGCTAGCGGAAGCCGGGGGGGGGGGGGGGGGATCTGGGAGGGAAGGGCTGTCCCTGGCCAACCTCCCTCCCACCGTCGCCTGCTAGAACCTTTTTTTTTCAGGTCGCCTCTTCTCGGTGGCGGAGGGGCCGGCGGGGGGCGAGAGCTCATCTCCAAGGCGGAGTGCGGTCGGCACCAGGTTCCCTGGGAGGGGGACCGAAATTTGTCGCGTGTCAGCGACCTGGAGGCGACTGTTCGCAGGCAACCGCCCCGCGCCCTCCCCGCCAGGCTACTCTGCTCCGACGCGCGTGTCGCCTGCAAGTCGGGACGGCCGGGCGGGGCGATCCCGCGGGTCCGGGCAGGTCGCACAGGCGGCTGGCTCCCCGCGGGTGCGCCCTCCCTGCCACTCGGCCGCCCGGGAGGTGCCCTCCGCGCCGGCCTCGCGGCCTTTGTTGCGCGCCGCCCGCCCTCCCGCTGTCGTGTCCGCGCTGTCCTTCCTGGCGTCCGCGGGGGCCGGCGCGGGAGACGGGGCTCTGGCCGCACTGCCCCGCCCCGGGGCCGCCCGGCCTGGCGCGGGCTCGGTTGGAGGCGCAGGACGGCTGGAGCCGGCAGTTTTCCAGAGGCTGGGGGCGGGGTGGGGACGGGTTGCACGCTCCCAGCCCCCAACAGACACACGACGCAGGAGCCCTCGCTGGGCGCCGGAGGCCGGGAAGAGGCTGGCCCTCACTTTGCCCCGGAGGGACGCACGGCTGGGGACCGCGGGAGCGGACAACCGGGAGGACTGGCCTGAGCAGGAGGGAGGGATGGGACGGGAAGCGAGGCGACTCAGGACTGGCACGCGTGGCGGGGGGCGCAGAATGGGGACCGGTACGCGCAGTGTTCCGAGTCTCACTCAGGATGGAGGAACCACAGGCGCAGCTCGGATTTGGGAAATGAAGGTTAATTCAAAGGCGTGCACCGTGCCGTCTCCCAGCCTGCTCTGCTCCTCCGATCTCCCAGAGCTCTGTTGGGGACGTTAAGGATTCAGTACTGAATCCTTGAGGCAATTCTGCGAGGAACGGACTACTTATCTCTGCTTGCAAACTGGCAGCCGAAGACTCAGGTTTAAATTATTTATCTAAGGTCACATTGCAAATATTACTAGCGGAGAATGGATTTGAACCCGTCCCTCTGTGACGGCCAGCCTGTGCACGTCCTCCCTCCTGGAACCCTGTGGGGCTCACCTCATCCGGAGGCCCTCGAACACCCGGGTTGGGCCGACCCCTGCCCCCAGCACCCCCGTCCCCCATCTTCACCAGGGCGGCGTGAGGGGTTCGACTCGTTTTTCTGCAGGGAAATTGCCTGGGCGCTCCCATCTCCCCGCGGGGGGCGGGAGGAAGTGGGGACAAGATCATTTTCCAGAACAGAGTTTCCGAAAAGCAGGCGTAACCCACTCGTGGGTCATGTCTTGTGGGTCGACACCAATATTTTAAAAAGTAGCGTTTCGCACAAGGCACTTGTAGGTTTTGTTTGAGAACCAATTTTTTCAGAGGGGTGTGTGTGTGTGTGTCCTGAGCTGTAACTTAAAGGATCGTTCTGACCCCTGCTCTGGAGCGCGCTGAGAACACGCCCTCGGCACGGCCTGGGGGAGTGGTGGTTGGAGGGGAGGCTGCCTCCGTCCTCTGTTACCTGGAGCTCCACATCCGACCTCCGCGACCTCTTCCAGCGGTGCGCTGCCTGCAGAACGCTGCTGAACCTTCCTGGACTGGTGGCTCGTCCGTATGTGCGTGGCCCCTAGGGGAAGAGGCATCCTTGATCCTACAGCCTTGTCGCCGAGAAGCCCGTGTCCCAGGGGCAGGGTACAGTGAGGTGACTGGACTTCCTGGTCCTCCAAACCGGCCTCCGTGCAGTGGGATTCCCGCGTGGGTACTTAGGGGCAGGAGCTGTTGGATCCCTGATCTGGCTCGCCCCAGATTCCCGCATTCTCTCACCCATTTCCTGCTGCTAATTCGTATGCCCTTGCTGGAACACCCTTTCCCTTGTCCACCCGCGGACTTCTTGGCAGCCTTCAAAAATACTAGAGATGCCTGTCCAGCTGTCCAGGGAAGCATTCCAGGAACACCTGCATGCTGACTTTGTTCCTCTTCCCTGTGCTCCCATATAATCGGGTGCCAGGGCTCTTTATTGTGGCTCTCTTTTCAAATAGAGTTTCTTGCTTATCCTCCATCAAACTTACCTGGCAACACCTGGGCTTCCCTGGTCCATCTGTTCAACCCATTTCCTACCCCAAATCCCCAGGTTGGTTCTGGAGCCATTCACAAGGCTGTCACCGGATCCCCTCTCTCCCCTCCCCCTCTCTCCCTCCCTCCCCACCATCCTCTCTGAAGTTTCCCTCCTTCCTACAGAGCCAGAGCACCTGCTTAGAAATGGCAGCAGCTTTCCTTGGCAAGAAGCTCTTCCCAGCTCTCTCAGGCTGTGGGCTTGGCCAGGTCGGAGCGCCGGGCCCTGAGGAAGGGGCTGCTGTCATTGGCTCTGAATCTCTGCCCATGGAGCCAGGCTTTAACAGCTGCCCTGCCAGGCCTGGAGGGCATCCGGGGCTCTTCTGTGGATGCCTGGGTGCCCGCTGGGCCTGCCTTTGTCTTGTCCTTCTGCAATCTGGGCTCAGGCCCCAATTCGCAGTGTGGGGCTGTCCTCAGGGGTCTGGCCAGGTGCCAGGTACTGGGGAGAGGCCTGCCCCGCCCTTGGGATGCCCACATCCCCAGGGTGGAGACAGCTACAGCTGTGAAGAGAGACAGACCAGTGTGCCAAGGGGTACAATGGAAGCCCCAGGCAGGAGGCCCCACTCCACCTGGTGAGAAGAAAGACTTCCCAGACGAGCCAGCCGTGGGCTCAGCAGCCTCCATCCGAGCTCTGGTGTTCTCTCAGGAGCACAGAACGCTGGCAGTGGCGGGAGCTCACAGCAGCATTCAGATGCCACAGCTCTGATCCTCACCCTGGGCTCCACAGACGTCTCCAGGCTTTTCCGAGTTCGTATCAGGAGTCTGGCTCACTTACTTTTTGCCCGTTTCCAGCCAAATAAAAGCTCCAAAACATTTTATCAGCAAGGCCAGCCTGCCTGAGGTCCTTGGCTTAGCAGATCTCTTAACTGTACAGTAGGCATATGGGATTTGAGACGCGGTCAAGTCCAGGGTACCTGGTGTCCGTGCTTTATCTTCACTCCTTAGAGCAGTGCTTTAACCCACCACCAACTCCTACTACAGCTCTTTTCTCTTTGAAGGGACGCTGGCCTCATACTGGTCCAGTCAGACCTGGGTCCTCCTCCTGACCCTACCTCTTCCTCATTTACCCTTGGGCAAACGTCTTCGATGCTCATGCCCGTTTGTGGGTGTAAACTGGGCCTCAACGGGGTTTCCCTCGTGGGGTTGTAAGAATGAAATGAAGACCAAAATTTCACTCCCCATCGTGTCCCCGATGCCCATGATCAAAGACCTGCCAGCACGTCAGATTCTTATCAAATGTTGGCCAGAAGTTTTAGCTGCTAATTAGGTATAAAATTTGAGAAATCTGTTCCTATGAGTTGATGACCTCTTCGCAAAGGCTGGCCAATCTTAATGTGAACTTTTGTGAACGCAGCTAGAATGCATCCAACGGTGTGGTGAGGAAGGGGATACCACTGCAGAGGTCAGAAAGGTTGGCGATTTGGCCATCCAAGCTGGGCTCTGGAACACCTCACCTACCGAGAGATGTATTGGTGGGGATGTTCGTGCCCAGGCTTTGCCTGCATCTGCACCAAATGGAGCCGCCGCTAATGTTCCAGTTGTCAGTGTCGTCTTGGTAGAAGGGTCCCTGTTTCCAGACCAGTGACGCCCCCAAGGTGCCAAGGATCGAGGTTTATGTCCTCTTGGACGGTGCAGCATTGTGGCAGTATGGACAGGCCTTCCCTTCCTGGGAGTTTCATTTTTGCCCCAGGTCTCCTCTTGTATTTTCAACGTGAGTTTTATGTAAGACTTGTAGCCAGTGGGGACCTTGTGAGAGACAGCAAATCACTCTTTTGCTGCGCAGCAGAGCCACGAGTGGAGTCAACGTGCTGGTGGCTCCAGAACCCTCAGCCTTGTACACGGCTGGCTTTTTCTCGACGCCACACAGTCCGCAGCTCCCCAGGCCTGGGAGAGGGGCAGATTTGCTTTTATCAGGGGGTACACACAGCCCTTCCTTCTCAAATATTAACTGTAACCCTCAAAATAAGCATTCATTCCTCTAGCAAGGCTGGTTAGTATGTTGACGTGTGTTAACCCTCCTTAGCTATTACATTTGGGGGAAGTCAAGCTGGGGACTCATGAAGCACGGATGTCCCAATTTCTGTGGTAGCACTGAGAGCCACCAAGTGGCTCTGCCTCGTCTCAGCTGTGTGACCTTGAGAAATCACTTGTGTCCCCGTTCCCTCATCTGCACATTTGAGATAATACTAGATGAGGTAACTTCATAGTTTCAAAACACCATTTTAAGTATCATCTGCATTAATACAGATGAAGCACCTAGAATGGTGCTGGGCACATAGAAGGTGTTCAGATAATGAGGGAAGATGATGAGGACAGATGGGATGATGAAGGTCCCTGTCCTTAAGGAGCTTATATAGCCTCGTCATCTTGTCCAACACAGAATCGAAGGAAGGCTCTTTCACCTGCCAACTGGGATGGCCAGTGTTCTTGCTGGCCAGCACTTGGGTGAGGGGGAAATAAAAGACTCAGTTCCTTTTGTGTTGTTTCTCTGCTCCCCACACTCCTTGTCCCAACTGAAACTGTGCCGTATGGTATTCTGAATCCATAATGTGGTTATTTTGGGGTTTAATAATTCACGTAACTTGCCCAGCCCAAGAGAGCACAATTTATAATTCAGATCTTCCAACAGCCACACACTTTCCCCACCCCAGGCATACGCATATGTCTGTGTTTACTGGTGGGGGCAGAAGGAAGGAGCTGTATGTAAGTATGAAAAGAAATAAGAGAAAAACAAAACTTAAAAAACAACAACTGACAAAGGTCATGGTCTCTCCATTTCTCTTTTAATACTGAACAGTATTCTTTGTACAGCTGTAACATGATTTCAAGAGCAGAAATAAGAAACATTACTGATAGACTTCAGGGTGTAAAAATACCACTTTGAAAGACGGCTAGTTGAGATTTTTCTTACGCAAGTATTTTTAAAAAGTTTTCAAGTTTATAGTGTCATCAGTTTGTTTAATGTCAGGATTACGATCAAAGCTATGGAAGAGGTTTTATTATGCAGGGATGGTTTACTGTAGCCTAAATTCCATGATGCAGGAGCAGTGATTCTGAAACTACAGTGGGCAGCAGAATCCCCTGGAAGGCTTGTGAAACACAGCCCACTGGCCTCACCCCCAGAGTCTGTGATTCAGCAGATCCAGGTGGGCCTGAGAACCTGCATTTCTAGCAAGCTCAGGGGCCATGCCGCCGCTGCTGGTCCCACACCACACTTGGGAGATCCAGCCTGTCGAAAGAGCAAGAATGTATCTACCTGTGGAGGGGGGTGTAAACTGGCACCAGGGCTACTGGGCTCTTCTCGTGGGGAGGAAGGGGGGGGTGCACACCATCTGGAAATCACCCAGGCATTTTAAATTCGAATCCTTGATCTCACGTCTTTAGTTTGTGCCTTCTGGTTATTTAAAAATAAAACACCGTAGGTTATGTATCCTTGGAAGAAAAATACGACAGTTTAGTCCTGCTGAGTGTTGCCACGTATTACACATTTGATTTTTTCATCACACTAATTTCTGATTACAAATGAGCCAGTGAGAGCCGATCTCCACTTAACACAAAACAAATCCACAATCATTTACAGCTTGCGGTCTTTGGCCCTTTCCTGGTTTCCAGGCCACCCTCACCCAGGGCATTCTCCTGGGTCAAGTTAGGACACACCCACATCAAGCTTACAGGTAAGTTCTAGTAACTTCTTAGTGGGAACACCTGGCTGGCCTCTCCCCACCCTGCAGACTCTCTCTTTTCCTGAGGACTAGGACGTCTGCCTCTCCCAGAGCAGACTTAACCCCAGGGCTGTGATTCCTGTTCAGTAGCATGGTCCCGGCTAAAGCCCGCTCTCTGCAGAGTCCAGCAAGAACAACCCTGGACGTGGGGTCACCCCCGGGCTGACACACAGCCTGGCTCATGTGGAGTGCTGGGGTACCGCCAGGATGACAGAACAAGGCCCGAGAGCTTTGGTCAACAAACAATGAAGCCGGGTGGTCTTATGTCTAACACCCCCTGGAGGATCAAGTGGCTTCTGGGTTCAAGAATTCATAGCCTTAAAAAAAAAAAAAAAAAAAAAAAAAAAGAAGGTAAAATACACTTTCTCACTGGCTGCACTTGGCAAACCAGGTCCCTACCAAGCAGTCGGGCAGGTGACTGGGACAATGACTGCTGAAGTGCAGTTACCGTCCACACGGCCTTGGGGAGGGGCATTTCTGGACAAAGGTCACATTGGAAGGAAAACAGCACCAACACATTAGTCTACGTCAGAGGGAAACCAAGCTCTTTCTCCTTCCTCCCCACCTCCCCACCCCTGCATTGGTAAAGAGACTCTAACGTAATAAGGAGCTGTCACATGCAGGTAGATGGCAGCAACACGGCCAAGGGGCCGCTGGAACTTTCGGAGCCTCAGTGTTTGTCCAAAAGCAGACGCCCAGAAGCTGGAGCGAGGGGTGAGCACGACAGGCCACCGCCGGCCTACCCTCTTGTGCCGCTGAGGTCACTGGCCGCACGCAGTATACGAGCTCCCTGGGGCCCAGCCCAAGACGCACCCCGGCAAATGCTGCCCTGTCTGCTGGGGGAGCTGCAGTGAGTGGTCTCGTCTCTAAAACAAAAGGGCCGCGCTGGGTGGTCCGCACGCTTCCGAGCGTAGGTCAGGGATGCTGGCCCCAGAAGCCAGCAGGTCTGGAGTTTCGGCCCCACGGAGCGACCTGTGCTAAGCTGTGCGGGCTTCTGTCTCAGAGGGTCACCGCAGGGCTGCCCTCGCCTGGACGGCTGTTTCCCTCTGCTCAGAATTCTCTTGATTTTCTGGACTCAATACCAGTCGGCAGCTTCCCAGTGAGCAGGACGGCAAGTAAACACGGGGAGCCTGGTGTCCGCATTCGCATCCGACGGACTGCTGCACAAGCACATTCACGAGAGCTAGGACAGGGCAGCGGACAGAACAGAGAGTGGGTCTCCCCTCATCAGGCCAGCCTGGTGATGGGACTGCCCCTCCCTCAGAAGCAGAGGCCCGGGGGGGGGGGGGGGGGGGCGGGGCGCTGCTGCACCCCTGCCAGCAGCCCAGGCCCATTCCGTGGGGCGTGGTCTTCGTGAACCAACTCAGGTCAGGCGTGACGCGGTGTGACAGAGGGGAGGAAGGTCTGAGAGCTCTTTGGTTTCACCTCTCTCTGCTCTTGAGAAAGAACACGTTTTTCAAAAATGTTATTCTTCAAAAACCTGGGAGGGAAAGAAATGCCAGCGAGAGGAACACAAAGAGGGAGGTAGTGCATGCCGCGTTTTGGAACTTCTGCTTTTCAGACTGTCCCAATTTTGTTCCACTTCCAAGTTCATCCTGCAGTACAAGGTGAAGCCAAGCGATCCGAGTCCACCGAGCTGAAAAGCAACTCCTATGTATAATTCAGTTCCTAGATCTTCAAATGCTATGAATTCTCTAGAAAGGTAATGGTCTCACTTTATAGCCAGGGAAATTACCAGAAGAAAGATCTTGGCTCTGCCACCTTCGCTTACAGAAGGTAAAACACTTAACAGAGACAGATTTCTGTTGGAGTTAGACTAGATTTCTCTTCACAGCCCTGAATCTCACGAGGTGAGAAGGAGTAGAAGTTGCCAAGTGGTTGGCTACCAGACCCATCAGTCTGTTTAACTCTGGCTAAAAGCAGAGAATAATGGGCAAGCTCCCAAATCTCTCCCCCTTCGGCTCTGGCGTGAAGATCGTCATGTAACACACACGCAGTGACTTCCAACTGCCACCCAGCAGCGGGCACACAGAGAGCACGGGGCGTTTTCAGTCCACACAAAGGCAAGATCAAAGACGAGGATGAAAACCTAAAGGTATTTCGGTTTTCCAGCTGGATCCCCCACTCTGGCTAACTCTCTCAACGGTTCATTCCCCCAATTAACCCCCCAAATCAGCTGATTAGAAAAACGTTCTTGCAATAAACGCAAGTTGAGCTGTTTCTCTTTATCCATCACATTCTGCCACTTCCTTAGAAATGATGAGTACGTGTCGAGGTGCAGAAGCTGGAGAAAGCCCAACCGCTTCTAGGATGTGCCCCTGAGCAGCGCGGGGGGGTTGCCGGTGTCCACTGCTCTCCCCCTCCTATCGGCCGGGGAACCACTTAGGTGCCCTCTGGAGCCCGGCAGTGTCAGGATCACCGAGGAGGCAACATTTGTCCTCAAAAGTCAACCTAAGCCCCTGGGTTACTCTCTTGGACCTCCCTGGTTTGCGGTCTGGGTGGAAGCTTTCAAATGAACACTCATCTGTAGCGATGCCCCGTAGGCCCAACAGGGTCAAGCCCAGGATCAAGCCCGCTGGGCCAGGAGTTATGCCTGGGGCAGACCCGGCTCTGACGAAGATATTAAGAGGCTGCCTGTCAAAGAGCAGTTCCTCTGAGGCGAGGAGACAGGGGCCTGCAGGGAGCACGCACGCAGTGCTTGTATTTTCAAGTAAACTTTCCTCCTCATAAATAATTCCCTCTTCGGCTTCAGGAGTCTCGTCTACAATAGCCACTGTTCAGCAAACACTTGAAATTAGGTGAGGTCATCATGCCGATTCTAGATTCATCCAAACACTTAGTAATTAAGCCTTCAGATCACAAAACCTGCCGCCCCCCCCCAGCCCCCCTCCCCTCCGACACCAGGGAAGCATCTTACTCATTCATGACCAGGCGTGTTCCCAACAAGCCCCACTGACACATGCGACAGTTGTGTGGGGCACAGTAAATCTGGTAATAGGAGGACAACAGCATGGCTTGTAAAGAGCATAATCCTACAGGCCATTAGGATGCCTACTGCCTCTTGTGATGTGGAGTGTGGATACAGTACTGAGACAAGGTCCTCATTTATGTTTAACAAAGACCTGTATATTTTAATGCAAATCTAAGGACCATCCCTGTTCTAAGTTTAGAGAAGACTATTTGAATGAGTCTCAAAACTTTGTAAAACAAATAACCTAGTACCCTATATTGGAAGCCCTTTGTAGTAATCTTTTTTTTTTGCTAATTTGAAAAAAATAACTTATTTATATATCAGAGTTGACTGTAAACGTGGATGTCAACCACCCTTTTAGTTTTATAAATCTGCTTTTAGCTTTCATCAACAGGCAGATTTACTTACCTACCATGATCCTAACCATGAGAAAATACCCTTCTTTAAAAAACTGTTACAAATATTTATTAAAAAGTGCAAGTCAAAAGTCAGCTGGGCAAGTACATCTTTGCAAATCACAAAAAAGGGCGGGGGGGGGGGGGAAGCCGAAAGCAAATAAACAAGAAAGACAAACAAGAAAAAAAATTAAAAAGAAAAAAAACCAACCAGTGTGCCGAGGAGTGGACCCCAACAGATGAGGAAACAAGAAGTCCAAGCTAGAGCTCTATCCGGATGTTGGCTGTGCTTTCCAAGTGCACAAAAAGATGGTGAGGACAGCCACGGCCTCCCCTGCCAGGCTCTGGGTCAGCTGCTGCTTCAACAGTGGTGACAGCATCAGGGAGGCTATATAAATATCCTATAGACACGTGTACGTTGGAGGCATTTAAAAAGTCATCAGAAGCCTGAAATTTAGCATCTCAGCAGTTTCAGCTACTAAAACTCAATTAAAGCATCCATTATTTAAATTTGGATTGGCTCAGTTATTTGAATGGATGATTAAAAAAACCAAAAAACTGAGTTGTCATCTTAGGGGGGGAAAAACCCTCAAGTTCACCTACCCATTCTTGCCATGACTCACAGGGTAAGAGAAGTCTGGTTCAGAACTAGCCTTTTTTGTCATTATGGTTTCTGAGTGTCGCTGTGCTAATGATGTACTAACCACTCCCAACCGTGACCTCCCCCCCCCCCCCCCCGCCCCCCGCCCCCGGTGCAGAGTGCCACAGGAGTGACCTAACCGTCGAGGAGGCTGGCCAGGGACCCTAACCCGTTCAAGTGTGCTGTAGCCATACAGTTAAAGGTGGTCCTAAAAATACAAGCTGCACCAGGACAGCAACGTGAATTTGGCAAGGCTCTGACCTCCAGCAACCTCACCCACCGTTCCCTCAGCTGTGCAAACTGGGTCCTGCCACCCTCTCCTCCCTTCAGTTCAAGCCACCCGTTGTTAGCATCCCCAAAGCCTAGTGCTTTCCATTATTCTCCATTAGCTATTTCTACCACAAAATAATGTGCCTGGAAAAGCAATTTTATCCCAGCACTTATCCCTGAAAAATGGATCGGTGCGTCTTCTGTCACAAACTGCTTCTTGGGCCTTCTGTTCCCATCAGCGACCGGCTGTCAGGGGCGGCGGGGAATGAAACGTGCCTGGGAGCCCGCACTCCGGACAGGGCTCATCGGGACAGGACCGCGGTGCGCCGTCGGAGCCGGGGGAAGGGTCTGGGCCGGAGAAAAGAGCTGTCTGAGATGGATGGAATGAGCAACAGCAAGCGCTAGTGGAGTCTGCGGAATTTTCTGGATTCCTCCGAGGCCGTCCTTGGGGCGTGAGGCCTGGGAGGCAAAGCAGTGGCGGGCCATCCTCAGAGCGGGCCAGGCGGGCCAGGAGCGCATGGTCGTCCACCCGGTGTTCCCCGTGGCCCTGCCAGCGCCGGGTCAGAGCAGCTGTCAGTGGTGGGGTCACGGGGAGGGGGGTCAGTGCAGGCCGCGTCTTCCAGAGAGAAGCAGGAGGGGACGGCAACGCCCGGCGCCGCTGCCCGCCTCCCCGGGTTCGAGTGCAGGAGGGGCTGCGCTGGCCGTGTCACAGCACAAGGAGGAGGACCAGCACGACCAGCAGGACCACGAAGAGGACGGCAATGGCACACCACTGGCGCCTGTCTGGAAGGCAGGACACGAGGATTAGCGCTCTCGGGACTCTACGTTCCCCAAGGTACAGTCACATGCAACTCCCCGCAGCAGAGAGGGGCCAGAGTGTGCCGATGACGGGGGCTCAGAGGATCTGGAACCCGCCCGTGGGCCGGGTGTCTGCGCCTGCACCGCATGTGCACCCACAGCTCTGCTGGTCCCTCGAACACGGGCCTGTAACCAGTACGTGCTCCGCGCTTCAAGTCTTTCATTAAAACCCATGGCTCTCAGCTGGCTGCTGGTGGGTACCATGCCCCTGGCAAGGTGCTGGCACTGGCATTACAGATCAAAGCCCATTTGCTTTAATCCTCTACCGAAGCCAAATCACTTCATTCAACAAGAATCCTGTTCTTTGCTCAACGGGCACTAGGGGAGGACGGAAAGAGGATAAAAGCTCCCGCTGGTCACTCCAGGAAATGAAGGGCTGAAAAAGCAAACTCCGGGGACCATAAGCACGATCACTGTTATGCCACACCCCTCCAGGAGAGATTACTGGGAAAGTAACTTACGCAGCTTACCACTGAATCCAAGTGGAAGGCCTTCTCTGAAACCTGCCCTACCAACACTTCAGAACAAGCACCGGAAACTAAGCGGCTAGAGTCCATCTAAACACCAAGAGCAAGGAGGCGCGGAGGAACAGAAGGGCCCACACAGACCCCAGCAGAGCCCCAGCTCCACCCACAATCCCCCGCGTGCCTGGCAGGAAACACGAATACCCTCGCTCACCCTGGGCCGGGCCGGGTGTGGAGCCCAGGGTGCTGCCATTGCCAGGATGCCTCCTGAACTTGTGGAGGTAGAAAGAACAAGCAGTCTTTCTACAAAGGGCCAGACTGACAGAACAGACTTTCACTGGCCTATGAAAACGTATTTCCGCTCCTAGAGAGGAGTCCTCCATTTAAACAGAGATATGAAGGTAAACTGATTCATAAAAAGTCTACTTGAAAGCCTGCAGATTCTAGGACACCATGGCTATGGAGGATCACAATATAAGAAGGTCCGCATCTAGGAAAATCGGTTGCAAAGCTTTCCTCAAAGCAATGCTAAGTCCACAAACCAGTACTTAAATTATCTAACTGCCACGGCTGGCAAAATTTTAGAACCGGCCAAGAGACTGCCACCAAGTGACAGTAAGCAAAGTAAGTACCTTCTTGGTGGTGATCACCTTGCTCTACTTCAGACACTCTAGAAACTCACTTAGAAACTGTGATCAGGGCAAAGACCCCACGTCTGTTGGTTCCTTGTCTGAACAGGACTAGTCCAATGGGCACGGGAGGCAGAATTGGCCTACTCAGATAATATTTTTAATCTGTTTAACTATCACTTCACTGCTCAAGAGAACTTGAGTTAATCTAGCATTCTTTCATCTATTTAAAAATGCCTATAAGAACTTCAAAACACTCATTAAAATGATTAGTTGGTATTCTTCCAGGACAAAACAGCAAGATAATTGCTTCCTAACCATCCCTGCCCCCCAACCTTACACATATCCCTGTCCCCCCAACCCCCCAACATTCTCAACCCTAGATTCCCAATATCGAACCAATTTTCCACTTTTTGGCTTTCCATCAGCCTCTCCCCAAGCCCCTCCCACCTCCGATCACTCTCTCTTCCAGGATTGCATTAAATAGGGGTTTTCATCAAGGACAACATCCCTCATACAAGCTAGCACAACCGGGGACGCTCCTTTAAAGCCATTTCCCTTTGAAGTGCTAAGCTGCTGCTAAGAAGCCTGAACCAGGTAACCTCACCCGCTGACTTCTCCTCAGAAGGGGGGCAAAACTAACCACAAAGGCTTCTGCGCTCTCAAGGGAAAAGCCTAACCAGCTTTGTAAGCTCAAGACCTGCTTCAAAAAGTAGATGGGAACAAAGAGAGCTCCAATGGCAGGTGTTTCTCCCCTTCCAGTATATTTTCCTCCACTGGAGAGAAAAGATAAAAAAATTTTAGAAGGTGAGGGAAGACTCAAAAGAACCTTCTACTCAAAAGAATACACCGTCCTTGGGTCACTCATAAAGCGAGTGTGGCATCTCGGCTGATTTCTTCCACGAAGCAGCCAGCCACGGGGAAGGGCAGACGTTCTGATTCTCCGGAACCGTGTGGCTGCCATGTGAGCGTGGTTACTGCCTGATCAACTTCAACGTGTCTTCATATACTTTAAGTACAGATTAAAAAGCCGCGAACTTGCCCAGAAGTTATGGAGAACAGAGGCAAATACAAATTGCCTTGGTGTCAACCTGAAGCCAAGAGCACCAAGCAGGAGGCCCTGAGCAATCTTTCTCTTGGGAGCAGGCAAAGCTTAAAATGAAAAAACCACGGGCAAGCTGTCTAAACTGAAGGGCCTTTCAGGCTGAATTCTCCGTCTCCTGGCCCTTTTTCTTAGACAAATATAATTGAAGTCCCTACTTTGCTCCCCAAACTTTTCTTTCAGGATAAAGTAGCATAAAGCATAAGCAAGGCTCAGTGCTATTTATACACACTGAACGGCTTATCACAATGCAAGCACTTTTCTAAATTATTCATTCCCGGAATGCTGAGAAACAAAGACACAGTGCATCTTTGTTCTTTGCTCTTCCCCAAACAAAACTGGTGCTGAAGTAGCTACTTGACTTTGTGATGAATACACACACTAGAGAGGGCCTGGGGTTTACACTGGTTATGTAATACTTCACTAATTATTATTATTTTTTTTTAAGTAGAAGCATGAAGGTGGGAGAGAACAGAGGAATAGGGAAGAAGGCTTTGCAAACCTTTCTCTAAGTGTGTGAAAGATTAACTAAGCTGGTGCCTGCTTCAGGCAATGAAAAGCTGCTGGAGGCTTAAAGGTATTTGTCCCTGGAGAGAAAGAAGGAACTAAGTCTGGCTACGAGCTTCCCTCTGTTTTGCATTAAAAAAAACAAAACAAAACAGGTCCTTTGCCCTGCAGGGCCATATTCTGCCTGACTTCCTATTTTTTAAAAAAGAAACAAACATTAAGTAAGTACTAATACGTGGGAGACACTTTAAACACTTGTACATTAATTACTATTATTTAATTTAACTTCCACAATGCTCTGAAGAGGCAGGCAACAACCTATTTTTTTACAGGTCAGAAGCTGAGCCCCAGATAACTGTTCTTTAACTTGACTATGAGTTAAACTGCTGGAAAGCAAATATAGATCTGTATTAGCCTTAGCGCAGAAGGTTGAATGAACCATTAGACCCCGTAACACATACCTGATGAGAGGAAACCCACAGAAGAATGAGGCAAGAAATGGGAAGCTCCAGCGGGGGTGCTAGTGCTCTGCTTCAACCACATTTACATCACCACAAGGAGTACCTCAGTTCCTCCCTTGACCAAGCCACCCCCTGGCGACTAAAGAAGAAAGGAGATACTGGATGTTCTTCGGCTTTAAAATACAGTATTTCTAATGTACTAGGGGAGGTGGGTTGCTGCCATCAACAAATAGAGTCACTGGAACATATCTTCCTACGTAGTGACCAATTTGAAAACTGTTAAAATTTCACCCCACTCGGCGCAAATCTGCTGGAATATTTCACTTACGACTTTAAGTGAAAGCAATTTATTTTTTATTTAAAAAGATTTTTTTTAAGTTTATTTATTTTGAGAAAGAAAGAGAGAGAGAGAGACCGCATGCATTGAGAGTGGGGGAGGGGCAGAGAGCGAGAGCGAGAGCGAGAGCGAGAGAGAGAGAGAGAGAGAGAGAGAGAGAGAGAATCACAAGCAGGATCCCCGCTGTCAGCATGGAGCCCAATGCAGGGCTCGATCTCACAAACTAGAAGACCAATGAGATCATGACCTGAGCCAAAATTAAGAGTCAGATGCTTAAATGACAGAACCACCCAGGTGCCCCTGAAAGATATTTAAATTAGATCTGTAAGGCCATCTGATTCTGAAATGGTAGGAGTTTTTCAATAAAAGAAAGTCCAGGGAAAACAATAACCGGCTTCTTCATTACTGTTCCCTATATGGGCAAGGAAATAAGAAAGTGAAATAAAAAAGGATTTTGTAATTGCAATGAGAGTTGCTCCACTAGGAGAAAAGTCACCCACCACACCAGCCTTGTGCGGTGGGGGGACACAAAGACCACTTCTCCGGTGAAGGCCATAAGTGGCAGACGAGGCCTGTGCCTACCGGTCTTCCTTCTCTGACAAGAAAGCAGACCCAAAAATGTATGACAGGAGAGAGATCTGAAGGGGCACACCTGTGAGAACGCTATAGACCATGTTTCTAGAATGAAGTAGGAATTCTTAAGATTTAAATGCCATACATACCACTGGTCATGTGAGATACTTTTGCAAGTTTCTTCATCACATTGTCCAACCGGGACTGAGTGCTCTCCAACTCATGGGAGAAATCATCCAACATACTGGAAAGAGAAGCAGACACAGAGGGGTGGCTGGTAAGCACAAAGTCTTGGCAACACACTGGCCATGAAATTAAATCATGGTAAGGTATGATCTTACCCCACGCCTCAGTGTTAGCAAACCTAAAATAGGTAATGTGGGGGTTTGATCAATCTATTATCCAAACTCCTTAGCACAAGACATGTTTTTTTGATTTCAGAATTTTAGGAATTTAAAAAAGCAATGAATTACATATGCTGGATATTAGCCAGCACTCGCAAGCAGGGTCTGGGGCAGACCCCATAATCAAGCATGTTAATGTTTCTGCAGAGGAAACTAACAGGAATCATAGCTGCAGTGAGTTCAGGTTAGGTTTCCTGTAATATGGGCTTGCTGAAAACTTAAAAAAAATTTTTTTAGAGCTTTGTAGATTTTAGAAGTGTAGACCAGGCAGTGTGGAGCTGACTGATAGAAGAACAGAAACTCAGTGGCAACGCAGTGCTCTAGAAAGAGGCTGTGTGAGGTCAGACAACCAGGCTTTGCCACTTGCTTCCCCTGCTACCTTGACAAGGCACCCCACAACTCTTTGGCACAGTTTCCACATCTGTAAAATGGGGTAGCTTCCCTGCCGGGGGTCTTGTGAGCACCAGGTCATAACACAAAGCACTTCGTGGCGACAGGAGCCAAACATACTTGAATCTAATAATCATTGCCTGTAATGCACTCTGTGCTTTGTCATAACGCCGGGAGGCCCTGGGACTGCCATTCCTGACAGTGTGTGCTCCTCACCTACGCCTGCAGAGAAGCCAGTGTTTTCCCACGGGGAGAAGCGGCTCCAGGAAGCTAACACTATTTTGCTGTCCAAGGTGCAGCTGGGAAAGAAAACACCAAAATACTCTCATCCCAACAATGTTTATTTCATAAATCACCAAACATTCCAGACTTTTCAACTCTGGGCTAACATGTGATCATCTCAAATATAGAATGCAACATACCAATTAGTCTTATTAAGACCAGAGGTCTTATTAGTAAGGCTCTAGTACTCTGACAGCATCAATGGCGGCTAGAAAGTCCTGGGCTCGGTCTGTGCCCACATGAAGCAGCCGACAACCCTTCAGGATTCAGGGCAACCGACTCCTCATTAAGTCAATTAGGAAATACAGTCCATGTTGACAACTAAATAAGCAAGTCTTTGTCCCTTACCTGAATTTTCACATTAAGACATTATTAGCTCATCTTAGATCCTGGTAGCATCTTAGCCCTGCAGCTGCAGACCTATCCAGGCAGGGCCAAATGCCGAAAACACAAGAGCCACCTTTGTATGCCGGGCATGACTTTTCCGACTGAGGACAAAAAGGCCAGTCACCCAGCCTCCAGCCCAAGGACACCCACTAACTAGGTTTCTAGCCCCGATCTATCTCCTCGGCGCTGTCCAAAAGAAACAGGCTGTGAATCCGTACGCTATTTTGTATTTCTGGTAGCCACATATTTAAAACAAAAAGGAAGAAATTAATTTTCATAATCTGCTTTATTTGGCTCCATATAGCCAAAACATTATTGTTTCAACATGTAATCAATATTTAAAAAAATCATGCACAAGCTACTTTGTGGGTTTTTTTTTTTTTTTTCATAGTAAGTCTTCAAAGTCTGGTGCATTTACATTTCGGCCACATCTCAGTTCAGACTGACCACATGTTATGTGGCCAACGGCACAGCTGCCAGTGGCTACACGTCCTGGGGAACACAGGTCAGAGTCCAAGACCCACGTGTTCTCCTTTGAATTTACTTATTATTTTTACCAAAGTGACACACACTTTATTATTTTTTAAATATTTTTCTTTTTTTAAAAAAATATTTATTTTTGAGAGAGAGAGAGAGAGAGAGAGAGTGCAAGCAGGGGAGGGGTGGAGAGACAGAGGGAGACATAGAATCCGAAGCAGGTTCCGGGCTCTGAGCTGTCAGCACAGAGCCCAATGCCAGGCTCGAACCCATGAACTGTGAGATCATGACCTGAGCCGAAGTCGGACCCTTAACCAATTGAACCACCCAGGTGTCTCGACACATACTTTAAAGAGCTAAATAGCACGTTAAGAGTTTTCATTAAAAACAAAAAACAAAACCCCCAAAAAACACAGCTGTTTCCCGCCCCCAGGACAACTGCTCCAGCCCCTCCCACTCTTCTCTCGGGCTTTCTCCACTTTTTGAAGTAAATGCTTGCACCAGAATTCTGTCCTGCTGACTCTGCACTAGAAGGGCTAGGGCTTTGCTCTGCTCCCATTTCCTTCCCCATCTCTGCATCCACCCCACACCTCCTCCTCCTTCCTTCCAACATGATTCTGTCACGGTGTGAGGAGATCGCCCTTCGGGGCTCACGCTGTCTAGAGCGAGCAAATGCTCTTCCCAGCCGGTGGCTCGTGGCCACCAGCTTGCTCCCTGGCTCTCCCCACGGCTGGCCGAGGGTTCAGCTTTCTCTGGTCGGTAGAGTCGGTAACCATCCAGGATCTAAATGTTATGCTTATTGTTTGTTATTTCATGCTCTATGTCCCCATAGGTTTTATGCCGCTAAAAAACAACATCCCTCTGCCTGCACTCTAGTGGGCTTTAGGGAGGGAGCAGAGATAAAAGGTGTATTCGGTGTGTTCAAAGTCACCATCTTTAACTGGAAGTCTACCAGGCTTCTCTGTTATCTACTGAAGCCCAAGGAGTTCAGGCAATTAGTCCTTTCCCGTCCCCCAACTGGCATTTTAGGGGAAGAATGCATTTTAGACGGAAATTAAACACACATGCCTAGATTCCGCTCTTGTAGCTTCCCACCTAGTCTCCCTGCCTCCAGTCTTGCTCTACTATGGTTGGTCATCTAAACCGCAGCTAGACATGGCACCTGGTGGCTCAGCTGGTTAAGCATCCGACTTCAGCTCAGGTCATGATCATCCCACAGTTCATGGGTTTGAGCCCTGTGTCGGGTTCCGTGCTGATGGCTCAGAGCCTGGAGCCTGCTTCGGATTCTGTGTCTCCCTTTCTCTCTGCCCCTCCCCTGCTTGTGCTTTGTCTCTCTCTCTCTCTCTCTCTCTCTCTCTCTCTCTCTCTCAAAAATAAACGTTAAAAGAATTTTTTTTATGCCACGGCTAGATGGGCCTGCCTGAAATGTAAACCTGACCATGGTGTCATTCCTAACACAACCTTCATGGTTTCCCATCACCCTCAGAAGAGAAAGTCCTAACCCCATAACAGGGCTTCTAAGGCCTCCCTGTATTGACTTCTGTACCCCTCCCCACTCCCATGCTCTATACACAGTAAACCTTTCTGCCCCATGCACTTCCTCACTCTCTGTCTCAGTCGGCCCTCCCCTCACCCCCAACCCTTCACTGGGGACACCTTCTCCTCACCCTTCAGGTTCCAGTTAAACACATCTTCTCAGGGACCTGGGCTAAGTCAGGTCTGCAGCTTGCGCTAGGTGAGGGCTCCCAGGTCCCATGTCCTTCCTCCTTCCTTCTCTGTCACCTCTTAATGACTTACACCATTTGTAGAACGTCCGTTCTACACAGTAAATGGTAAACTCTCTGATGGCAAAGACGGTCTGTTCTGTTCGCTCCCCTGTCAATACCCAGGACCTCCAGCAGAGCAGGTGCCATTCTGAATTTATGAAGAATGAATGTGTTAACACTGAACTTAAGAGTGCAACTGGAGAGGTTCGGAAACATCCTAGTGGATGGTCTTACTTTTTCAGAAAAAAAAAATTGTGAAATGAACAGGTTTTAGAAGGATGCTTTTGGGGCCATGCTTCCAAGCACAAAAGGAGACTGACCCAAGGGAAAAACAAAGAAACCCAATTGTTTTTTCTTGTTTGCTCTGTGTTTACTTTTTACTTTTGAGGGAAGATTTTTTTATTAATTGAGGTTAAATTTATAAACTTTTTTTCATAAAGTTAAAGTTTAAGATGCAGAGCAAGAAGTTTTATTTGATGGAGCAGGAGAGTCATGGGGTGATAAAGTGAAGCCAGCTCATGTCCTGTCCTCTTCGGGACCCAAATCCCCAGGGAGGTTACAAAAGCCAGATCTGTCTCATGCTCCCATTCGTCATAACACTCCAAGAATCTGCTCAAAGGAGACTGGATCTGTTTTTGCAAGGTGTAAAACTAACATGAGAATAACTCTGCCTAAACCCTGCTGAAAATTTTATCTGATAAATTTGCTTCTTTGGGGGAGGTCAGTCCACAAGACAGAATGAAGACAGAGCTGTAAGTAAAACAGCTTTTGGTTTCACTGGCCATGTAACTGTCAGGCTTTTCAGGGGTCTCTGAACACGGCTCTGCCCCTCAGTTTCCCTGCAGTAAGAGGGGCATGTCGATACTCACACTGCCTGTTCCTCCAGCTCCCCTCCGATGCGCTGGGACATGTTCTTCAGCACCCCGATGCTGCCAGAGACCAGCTCCAACTGCTCATCCTGCTGCTCCACAATCAGCTGGTGCCAGAGAAACGGGAAATAAGCAATGAGAATCCATCTTACCTGGCTCCAGTCCCGGTACTCTAGCAGCTGCTCACGTCTTTGCCAACTTGGGACAATTCTCATTCAGAAGCAAAGCCCAGAAATCCAAGGACCAGACCATCGCCTCTGAGAACACGCTGCCCAAAAGGCTGGGTTGTCAGGCTACTGATACCTCCTGCTGATCCAACGTGTGAACAGTCAGCAAACCTTGAAACCACCAAGGGGGACTGATGCCGTGTGGCTCGAGTCCATTGAGGGAAAAGGCCAGGGCCAAAAGCACCTGTGCAGTAACCACTGAGCCAGGGGGGATCTGGGAAGAGGAAGCCCACACCAGGGTCAAGGTCTCAATCCACAACAGGCTGCCACAGCCTGACTACGAGAGAGAGCCTGGCAAACCTCTGAATGTGGGAAAACTGTGCACACCGAGTCCTTTCCTTCCTGCTCAAGGACAAACCAGAGGCGGCCCTGTGGCAGTGAGCTGTCTCAAGGACAACCACTGAGTGATAAATAATTACTGTTAATTGTGCTGTACCTTCCTCATTTTTTGTATATAAAAAAGTCTACTTGATTAACAGCAATTTAAGTAGGCAACTGGTTAAACAGAGATGCTAATGGAAAGAGAACACACAGTCCTACATGTATACGTACAACTTCGCATTTAAGAACCAGTAGTTTCAATGTGCAGAAAACCCTCACATCCCCAGATACATTGTTCTCAGCTTCCTTTTTAAAATACAACTACATATCAAAAGCAACAATGTGAATATAACCAACCTCGCTTTCTTTCTGCTGTATAACCTCCACCAAAGCAATTATTTTTACATATAATAGATTTTCAATGAAAAAACAAGGACTCAATTTTTCTGAAAGTGCCTTTGTTGAAATGAACAAAAAACGGAGTATAGAAGCGGAGGCGGGGAAAGACGTTGCTAGTTTTTTGTGTTTTGTTTTTTTCAATCAATGGCCTTGTCTGTCAGTTGTGGATGTCTGGTCTGCTTTTCCTGAGAGAGCTAATCAAGCTTGGATCTCTTGACAAGGTCGTGCTCCGAAGGAGGTTCACGGCACAGGCGGACGCAGGCCGCCGCAAGACAAGTCCCCCCCCCCCCCCCCCCACCTGCTGGCAGTGGATGGAGGGAGGGCCTGGCTCCCACCGCAGCCTACGGGCCCTTGGGTACCTGCTGCTGGGCCTGCTGCTCCTCGATGAAATGGGAGTTGGCTAACTGGAGCTCACGGTCGAGGCGCACATACTTCTCCGTCGTTCCAGCACTCCAGCTCTGACCACCACTGTCCCCTAGCAGCGCCTGTGAGAGCGGGACGGGGCAGCCAGGTTGGGGGGGGGGGCAGGAAACAAGCCATTACTATCTGCATAAATGCTCCACAGCAGGGACATAAAGAGTTCTCATACTGCTCACGGTGCATTTTCCACCGGGTCAGCCTTTTGTGTGGTGGTGGAGGTTGGTGCCTGCGTGGCACAATTTCAGGAATGCCGGGAAGGGCACCCGCTGCCTCCAAGCTTTCCCAATGGGACTCAAAAATGGCCTTTGGTCCCATTAAAATGCAAATGAATGTCAACTTCAAACCAACAAGTGCCCATCTGTACACACTACATAATGTAAAAGCACTCGGTCTCTGTAGGTCAGCTCTTCCTACCCTGGGAAGTTCACCAGAGACTCACAGGTTCTAGTGTAATCCCACAGATCTAGAATCCTTTTTATTCAAGTGTGAGCCAGGGAAGTTTCTGGGGTTTTGTTTTGGAAGGAGGTGGGAGAGTGCCCTAGTATGATAAGGAGCTAAGTCACAGCCTCTCACACACAGAAGCCCCAAGAACCACCAATGTCTCTTCAGTTTAACCCATATGTAAATCCCAGTGCTCTTCCAGTTGAACGAAAGGGCTACAGGCTTCCCAGATAGGACCTGGGGGTTGCTTCACAGGCGGACATGGCCACGAATGAGTGCCTGATCCTGATAACCCAGGCGAGTGCTGGGCCTGAAGTTAGAGCTCTTCACCAGGGTCAGGTTTCCCAATATGAATTCAAGGAAGTTTGTAGCCAGAACAGGATAAGTCTGGAAAAAGGATAAGTCTCCCTTATATGAAAAGGCCTGTCAGGAATGGGAAAGCTCATTCTCGGCTGTGGGCTCGGACTGGGAGCCCCACAATCCTGTTTGACTAGTTGGTCAAAGTTACTGCTCACACCAGTCCTGCATAAAGAGCCAGAAGATGCTGCTGACTAAGATTCTTTCTCCTTGTGCGGTTGCCAGATCTTCTTACCGGGTACTTTTTATCTCCGGAACTGTTAAAAGCCTAACTGATTACTTGCTTCTCTGTCTGAAAAGCCCTTTACTAGCCCCTCGGGACTGACGTGGCCCACTTCACCTGATGCTCAGAGCTGAATTCGGTCAAAGGGCCACACTTTGGGGACTGGGCTTGGCAAAGCTCCGAAGACAGAGCCTAAGTGCTGAGATGATTATGAGAAGGGGACCAGGGCACAGGAGAGCCTCCAGCAGTCCTTGGCAACCTGGCCTCTGGAGGAAGCAGACCCGAGGCCTTTTGAAGATGGCCCTGCCCTGCCCTGATTGTAGGGTTGTCAAGTTGAAGAGATCCTGCTCCTTCTGAGCTGAAGACTCTAAGAATCTCTAAGAGATTCTTAGGCCCCACTAGAGTGGGGCCTAGTGACAATTTTTTCAAGGTCAGAATAAGGCTATATATAGTGCATCATTGGGCTACCGACAGAGAACTGGGGGCTCCACCAGCCTGGTGTGCTCCTGGGGACACAATCAGGGCTATTTTTCTAACGCATCCATGGTCTACACTCAGGTGGACATGTGTCACACCGTTAACAGTCGTCTACGCTTTACTGTGAAGCAGCTTAGATTTCACCAGTCTGACTTCCAGGACTCTGTTTTAATGGGAAAGGAGACAGCAAGGGCACAGGGCACTGGAGGATCAGCCTGTGTGCAGGTGCCAGAGCCAGAGGTCCCAGCTCAGCCAGGGTAGCACAGCACCTGATCTGGCAGGAAGCAGCGAGGCCTGCCTGCCTGAGTGCGTACAGAAAACCGGTCCTGCGATTCTTTGACAATTTGTGACCCTATGACGTTTCACGCAACACTGAAAACAAAATTCCAGTCCACACTTGGAAAGGCAATGTGTAACTACACAGTTTGTGTATGTCAGCTCAACTTCTACTATCTGGGGAATAAAACAATTCAAGTTCAGGGTAATGGAGGCCAAGAGTTCCCGATCTCACTGTCACAACTACCTTAGGTCACTCAGCTCCTGTGAGCTGAAGTGGAGACAAAAAGGGAACTTCAAAACTAGCCAGCTATGGCCAGACCCTCGGCTTCTCCCAAGAGCTAGTGCCAGATGGACCAGGTCAGTCACTGGCTTTTCCTCGTTGCACCGTTAAGAGGAAGGGAGGTAGACAGGAAGAAAATAAAACACAACAATGACTTGAAAAATGAAATGCGAGAAAGGAAACAGGAAAATTAAGTTAGGTGGTATCTGGAGAGCCCCCTCCCTTTCTTTGAGCTCTTAGAATACTTGTTTTCAAAATTAAGTGGGTCAACAAACACGTGCAGGTATAAAGTAAGGACTTACTGATATCCAGTTAGTTAAAAATGATGAGCTGATTCTGGAGTAACAGTCTACTAAATGGACTGACTACTGGTAACTTTATGGAGTCTGAACGGAACTGAAGTTAAATCTAAATTTTAGGTGACTGGTGTGTGTGTGTGTGTGTGTGTATTAAGTATTTATTTGAGGGGGGGCGGGGAGATGGGGCAGAAGGAGAGGGAGAGAGAATCCCAAGAGAATCTCTGTGCTGACAGTGCAGAGACGTGGGGCTCGATCTCACAAATTGTGAGATCATGACTTGAGCCAAAATCCAGGGTCTGACGCTTAACTGACTGAGCCACCCAGGTGCCCCTGTTGTACATTTTTAAAACTATTTTATTTTATTTTATCAGTCAGAAAGAAATGTCTACACAAAGCATCTAACTTTAAAAAGATACTTAAAATTCAAGGACTGGTCTCTTGTAGCTTTTATTTTTGATATGTCATTATCTGTGCTTTGGTTTCTGAAATGAGATTTCATGATGTATCTGTAATAACTAATAGAAACTAGACCTCATGTCAAAAAAATATTTAAAGGGCACTTGGGTGGCTCAGTTGGTTACATGTCCGACTTTGGCTCAGGTCGGGCTCTGTGCTGACAGCTCAGAGTTTGGAGCCTGCTTCGGATTCTGTGTCTCCCTCTCTCTCCACTCACACTCTGTCTCTCTCAAAAATAAATAAAAATTTTTAAAAATAATAAAATAAAAATACTTAAAATGACGAAGGACTTAAATTCACACGTTACATTAATTTAACACACATTAAGTTTCCTCCAGTGTCTTTACATAAAATTTCACTCATTCGATGTCTAGTAAGTTCTATGGGCAATGTAACAGCAGCCAGAGATTCAAAAACAGCCTGTGACACAAACTGTTCCTCACTTTCAAGGAGCATGGGGTCCAGCAGAGAAAAAGACAGGAAACGGAGCAATTACAGCACTTAACAGAGCCTTGCACACGGAGCACGCGCGACACGTCCAGAAGAAATGCCGTGTGGTGGGGGCTACAAGGATAAGCAGAGGGAGCTATGGGAGCCCAGACGAGAGAGCCAGAGGGTGTGAGGGAGCGGAGGGGCAGCTGACCAGACTTTCTCACACCTGCCGACCTCACTTCAGGCTCAGCATGTACATGTCCTCTGCTTAAACACACAATACGCAGACATCAGCATTTTTTAATTACAAATATCTAACCATGTTATTTTCTTTGACTGATGTTGTGTATTCAGATGTTTACTCACCTGTCTGTTTTTTCGTTCAGCTAATGCCTGCACAGAGGAAGGTGACATGTGATCCTTCATGTCCTAATGAGGTAAGGAGAAGACCAGAAAACAAACGAATACTCTCAGATTAAACAAAATCATGGTTAATATTTTACATGCTAGCAAAATACACATACATTATTATGAAATTTTTAAAACAAAAAGACAGCATTCTTTAAAGTCTCAAAAATAAAGGAAATAAAATAGTGGGACTGGCATTCCTTTAAAAGGGCATAACCTGGATACTAAATTTAAAGAGGAAGACAGAGGAAGGGAGCTGGGATTTCCTGAGTACCAACCACGGGTCAGAAACACCACCGAACACTTATATTTATCACTGAATTTTCATAACAACTCTATGAAGCTGATATTATTTCTGCTTTACAGGTGAGGAGTTTGAGATCTACAAAGTCTGAGATACTCTCTTAAGGTGACACGGTCAGTAAACGGCAATCCTGGGACACAAACTCAAGAACCTGTGCTCAAGGACTGAGATATTCAAACAGAATACATGTGAAAAATCATGCACTTTAGAATAAAGTATATCTATCATTAAACACCAGAGAATACTTCCTAGTATTCTATCTTATTTTATTTCTGGGTTGGATTCATGTGAAGTATAGACTATTCTAATCCAAGAGTGAATTTCCAGAGCAGTATCAAAAATAATTTTGTAAAGGGATGCTTGGGTGGCTCAGTCAGGTAAGTGTCCGACTTCAGCTCAGGTCATGATCTCACTGCTTGTGGGTTTGGGCCTGGCGTCAGGGTCTGTGCTGACAGCTTAGAGCCTGGAGCCTGCTTTGGATTCTGTGTGTCCCTCTCTCTCTGCCCCTCCCCTGCTCAAGCTCTGTCTCTCTCTCAAAAATAAACATTAAAAAATAATTTTGTATGGAAAGAAAAATGAATGGACCCATTACTTACTCTGAAGTAAAACACCTGATTAAATATGAGCCATTTTCCTTATCATATTTAACCACAACCCAATATCCTTTAAAATTATTTGAATTGAGTACGATTGCTGTAATACAATTTTTCTTTAAAAAAATAAATGCTGCCAAAATAACTTCATAACTTTCTGTTGGCAAGTAGGCTATTTTATAGATGCAAATGTTGAGGGATTAGGCGCTCAGAAACTTTTTCCAAGACGCATGACAAGTGAACAGCAGATGAGACAGTGCCACAGTTTTCCTAATTCCTATGGGCAGTCTGAATAATAACCACCTTGCTTCAACTTTCCCAGCACCCATTTTTACGCTCACCAAATGCTCACTAAAGCCTAATACGTGCCCACGTACAGCAGTGAGCAATACAGGCCGGGTCCCTGCCCACATGGGGCCGACACTATGGTGGAGAAAAGGCAAACAGTAATCCCACAGATAAGTCAACAAAGTGGTTGCTGTGTTGGGAAGGAGGGGAATAAACAGGGCTGGAACTGAGTGGGTGATGAATGCCACTCTAGAGGCATAGGATAGGGGTGACAATGGAATCGAGACCTGAAGGGCAAGAATGAGTCAACCACAGAAAGAACTAAAGGCCGGGAAATCTGGGCAAAGGGAACAGCAAATACAAAAGCCTGGAGGTGGGAAACAGCTCAGTGCCTTTGGCTCTTGAGAAAGCAGGCCAGGGTTGTCCAAGGAGCCAGCTGCGTGTTTGGGGCTAGGGGACAGAAGAGAAGGCTGGCCAAACGTGCAGGCCCTTCAGGCTGCTTAGATTTTATTCTGAGGCAGGGGCTGGCAAACTTTGTTTGTAAAGGAGTAAATATTAAATATTCAGCCCATCATACACTGTTGTGTGTGTGTGTGTGTGTGTGTGTGTGTGTGTGTGCGCGCGCGCGCACGGGCGCACGTTTTCTAACTATACTTTAAAAAATGTAGAACTGTTCTTAGATTTCATGGGTCATAGATTGCAGGCCCCTGTGCAAAGGCAAATGAGAAGCATTAAAGTATTTTAAGCATGGCCATGCAGTATTCTGGTTCATGTTTTAGAAGATCACTTCGGGTATTCTGTAGAAAAAAATGTTATTAATCCAGCAGAGCAAAGGTAAAGAGATCATTTTACTATAACCTGTCACTATGTCCCTCCCAGTGCTGCCCATCTAAGGGTGCATCCAGAAGGAGCAAACCCCCTCTGTTGGGGGCCTTCAACAAGAGGATATGTGAGCCTTTGGAAATGACACTGGGTAGGTAGCACATCTGAGGGGTGTTCTGTCTAGGGTCCAGTTGACCCAGAAATTCTAGAATTCTCTACCTATTTCGCTGTTCACAAACCTCAAAAAAAAAAAAAAAAATTTTAAAAAAATGGCCACCCATAGAAACTGAGAAAAATATACTTAGTTTAAAAAAAAAAAAAAAAGCACCCACCATGAACATACAGATATTGGCTTATTTAAAACAAAGGGAATTCAATGGTATAAGCCATGTTTCTTAAATGTGTGAGATTTACCTGAGTGAGTCACCTGGGGTGGTGTTAAATGTTCACTGGTGGGATAACATATGCTTTAAAAATGCACTTAATACATTTTATAATAGTTTAAAAAAAAAACAGTGAACATTACTTGCATAAAGAAATAATGAAAATATCAACATGTATCCAAACATGTATGGAAAAAATAACTGAAGTTCAATTAAACCTTGAACTTTATCTGTAGACCGTGTTTTTGCTGTTAGAAGTCAGGACAGTGTGGGGCGCCTGGGCGGCTTAGTTGGTTAAGTGTCCAACTTCAGCTCGGGTCATGATCTCACAGTTTGTGAGTTTGAGCCCCGCGTCAGGCTCTGTGCTGACACCTCAGAGCCTGGAGCTTGCTTCGGATTCTGTGTCTCCCTCTCTCTCTGTACCCTCCCCTGCTCGTGCTCTGTCTCTCAAAAATAAACATTAAAAAAATGAAAAGAAAAAAAAAAAAAGAAGTCAGCACAGTGAACAGGGAAGTAGAGACCGTAAAGGCGCACAAGGAGGCTTCTAGGGGTGCTGGGAATGCTCTGGAATGCTTCCATGGCTGTCACCAGTTTACAAACTCTTCAAGCTGTGTACCTGGGATACATGCACTTTTGTCTATTTTTGTACTTCAATAAAAATGTAAAAAAAAAAAAACAAAAAACTGCTGCTCTGGAACAATGGCTGGAAAGTAAACTGGACTAACTGAAAAAACTTGACATTTTGTAACAGGAGCCTTGATATTTGTGTCAAATATTCACGGCCTTGACCTAGCAATTCCACTATTAGGATTTATTTTAAGAAAACAATATAAAAGGGGCGCCTGGCTGGCTCAGTCAGTAGAGCATGCAACTCTTGATCTGAGGGTTGTGAGTTAGAGCCCCATGGTGGGTGTGGGGATTACTTAAAAATAAAATCTTAAAAAAAGAACAGTATAAAATATATACCAGAAAAAAAGCAAAGATGTACACTGCAGTGCTATTTATAATAGGAAAGAAAAGTAGAAAAAAGCAGCATGTCCCAAGAAGAGAATAGTAACTTAGAGTAAACTCAGACTAATGTGCCATTTCTTTTAAGAGTCTATTTCAGGGGTGCCTGGGTGGCTCAGTTGGTTGAGTGTCCAACTTCGGCTCGGGTCATGATCTTATGGTTTGTGAGTTCGAGCCCCATGTTGGGCTCTGTGCTGACAGCTTGCTCAGAGCCTAGAGCCTACTCGGGATTCTGTCTCTCTTTCTCTCTGCCCCTCCCCCATTCACACTTTGTCTCTGTCTCTTTCAAAAATAAACAAACATTTAAAAAAATTTTTTTTGTTTTAAAAGAGTCTATTTCTATGTCATATAATGACTAGAGGAAATATGTAAAACTGTTAATAGTGATTATTTCCAGGGAGTGGAATGACAGAATGGAGGGGCATTTTTTACCTTTCTCATCCAGCAAAATTATTTGCATTTTAAAAATAGCAAGTATGAATTGCTTTTAATTTTAAAAATTAAAATACAAAATGCTTATGATGGCTTAACACTATGATCACAACTGTAAAAATACAACTATCATACACTGAGAAGAAAATCACCATGAGAAAATATAGCAAAGGTTGTGTTCATTATTTGGAGCTTAGATTTCTTTTTTCTATTTTTTCCTCTTATAAACTTTTCTAATTTTCCTTCATGAACATGCATTACTTTAATGAAATACGTATTTACTAAAATAAATTTTTTTTTAAACGTTTATTTATTTTTGAGACAGAGAGAGACAGAGCATGAACGGGGGAGGGTCAGAGAGAGGGAGACCCAGAATCTGAAACAGGCTCCAGGCTCTGAGCTGTCAGCACAGAGCCCGACGTGGGGCTCGGACTCACGGACCTCGAGATCATGACCTGAGCCGAAGTCGGCCACTTAACCGACTGAGCCACCCAGGCGCCCCTATGAAATACGTATTTAAAAGCTCCAGGTTTTTAAAGTGTCTGCTTACTAAAATATATGTGGAGGGGCCGTTAGCCCTGATGGCGAGTGACTCTTCCAATGGCTGTGCAGTGTGTGTCCTGTGTGGCCATGACAGCAGGTAAAACAGCCAGGCTTTCACTTCTAGTCGCCATTTGTTTCTACGTCTGTTAAAAGTTATCAGCCACTAGCCTCCTTATTAGGATTTGGAATTTTAAGCTAAGTCACCGAACACTGTTAAGCATTCTGTAACAACCTATCAGGCAAAAAGGTAATCAGTCATCTTCTTTCTAACACATGAAGTTTAGAACCAGCAGTCCAGAAGCAGCTAACACCAATACAATTTGGTTCGTCTGTCAAAAAAAACAAAAAAACAAAAAAAAAACCCACAACACAATAAATGTCCTAGTTACTTATGCTCCTGTTCCCATTTCATGGTGTCTTCCAGACTGAGTGAATGGGACACCATACATCCCAGTACTCAGCACTCAGAGGTCACACATCCCAACGTCATCTCTGTCCACATTGTACACCTCCCCTTTTTGGTTAACCATGTCTATCTTGACTTACAAAGAAATGGAAACAATTCTTGGGTTGGAACAAGTTGGATTTTTTTTCGCAAGGGGTACAGTTCTCATCATCTTTGAAAGTTAGAGAGAATGTCTGTGAGGACCATTTAATTGATAAAGAAAACATAGAGCCAGAGAGGCTAAATCACTTGCCATGATGAAAATTTATTAAGGTCACAAATGAGCCTAGAACTCAGGTCTCCTCACAGTTCATTCCCTGTGCCTCTGCCATATACTTCAAAACCTTCTGCTACTAAGTTAAGACAAAGTCACTTCTGGAACATATTTCCACAACACAAACATTTCACATGCAAGATCTCCGATGTGTAGGTGACCCCACAAATATAAAAATGATTACTTCAAAAATATCAAAGGCTATTTACACACACACAAAAATATTTTTGCTCTCTTCAATAAAAACTGCCAGCAAAACTTAGTAAAAACTACATAAACTTCAAAGACACTTGGGAAAACACACAAACAAGACTCTTGAAACCAGGGATGCTTCTAAAAGCAAAGCCAATGGACATGAATTGCAAGGAAAAATGAGGGAAAGATGTAATTCTTCAGACAGAACAACCAAACACAAATGTACAATGTGTTACCAACTCTCCTGCCTAGGAAGAAGAAAGCTGTGGATCAAAATGTACTCCTTTTGGAGCAAATAAACGAAAACGTACTGATAACAGGTTAACAGAGGACTTTATGTAAGCTTGTGATATACACATCCCAAACCTGAGCTTGGTCATAGGTTTCTTTTCCCAAATCTCCTAACTCTCTGATCCTACTCTGCCTCCTTCAACTAGAACCCGGAGATCTCAGTATATAAATACTGCTTAACTAGAGACTCAGTAGGGTAAGTGTCTCTTACTTAATCTCAGCTCAGGTCATGATCTCACGGTTCATGGGATGGAACCCTATGTCAGCGAGAAGCCTGGTTGGGATACTCTCTCTCCCTCTCTCTCTCTGCCCCTCCCTTGAATGCATTCACTTTCTCTCTCTCTCAAAATAAATAAATAAACATAAAAAAAAAACCTGCAAATACTGCTTCGCCAAATGCAATATTTTTTTAATTAAAACAATTTTTTTTACATTTATTTATTTTTGATAGACAGAGAGACACAGAGCACAAGTTGGGGAGGGGCAGAAAGAGAAGGAGACACAGAATCCGAAGCAGGCTCCATGCTCTGAGCCGTCAGCACAGAGCCTGACGTGGGGCTCGAGCTCACAAACCGCAAGATCATGACCCGAGCTGAAGTTAGATGCTTAACCGACTGAGCCACCCAGGCGCCCCCCAAATGCAATAATATTCAATCAACACATGGTGCTTTAAGAAAAAAAATTCAGGTAAGCCTCATTACTATGTCCTTCTCTTCTGAAGGATTTCAATTAGAATTTATTAAAATGAGATCAACAAAAGCTCAATTAGGTACTGTTAACCTACAACTAGCAAACAGTAACAGCTTTCCAAAAAGGAGTCACAATTAAAACAAGAATGACTAAAAACTCTACAATACTCAGTTGGATGATACAGTGGAGTATGATTTAGACCTCAACCCTAGAAGGGCTGCAGCATTATGAAGCATGGACTTGATTTTAAACAGTTCTATCAAAGAATACACTTTAAAAAGCTTTTCAAAATGAACTTCAGTTTCTACTTCCAGTTATACCAATTAACTTAACTTTCAATATACTTACCTCTGAATTTCAATTTGCAAAACTTACAAGTAGTACTATTTTGCAGAAAGAATAAATATAATGATTAAGGTCAGGGACATATGCTTCACTGCAAGGCACCATTTAAATACTAACATCTACAGAAGTGTCTTTCAGAAAATCTATTACAAAAAATAGAAAAGCAAACCATATGTATCAAATAAGTAATTGGAGATTTACCTTATTGGAATAAAAGGCTTCCTTATTAGAACAGTGTTCTGAACCGGCTAGAAATTAAGAGTGTCTAATTCAAATGCTCAGTGTATATAGATGGGGCACCCAGGTCCAAAAATATGAGGCCCATTAAAGTATGGCCTTATTTAAAAATAATTTAGATATATGTATATAGAAAGGCAACTAATGAATAAAGGAAGAAACAAGAATAGTTAAAGTTCAGTGATAACCTACCATCTGAAATAATTTCAAAAGGAAATCACATGACATAAAGTTTTTGGCAAACACATACCAAGGTTCCTGCCTAAGATGACTCTTAAAAAGCCATATGTTAGCGCTGGTATGATCCCAAGTCTTTTTATTCAAGGAAGCTGCTTTCTAGTACATATGTTAAAGACAGCTGGTTCTCTTACATCTAGTTATGCTAATCAAACGGCTTAGCCATATAGTTTCAAATACAAACATATCTCAAGGATACAGGATTTGACTTAAATGATATTTTCTCTTAGGTTTTTTTTTAACAATAGATTATTAGCTATGTAATTTGAGACTAAAGATTTGTTCAACTTGGACTGGCTTTTAATACTCTTGATGGATGCTTGCTCTGGACAGCTCCCGAAAGGCTGTCAAGCAGTTGTATATGGAAATGTCAGTAACACGGGTTGCAAAAGTTCCAGAAGCAATTCAGATGGTGGAAGAGGCCGCTATCCAAACCTGGTAAGAGTCACTCTGCACAATGCAAAGTGATTACCAATCCATCAAGGAACCAAATGGTTTCTACAATGGTAATTCTTCCTTTTGTCCAAAAACGCAGTAGAGCAAGAAATAAAGAGGAAACAAGAGAACTGGTTTGGAGGAATGAGAGCTATGGCCAAGTAGGACACCCTTAAAGTAACTTCCCCAGGGCCAGGCATCTACTCTCTCCATTTTGCTCCAAGAAATAAGCCTGACAATACTAGAAACAAATTTCTTTCTTTGAATCAGAGAAATTATGATGGAAAGCGGCATTTAATTCATACTAAAAAGTGGTTTCAGAGTCGACCTATTAGTTTACAATTAAGAAAAGCAGTTTGGCTATTTCTTGCACAAATAACACAGTAAGCTCATATTCCTTACCCTGACAACTTGCCGAGTGCTTGTGATGAAGGTTTTTCTTATACTCAATTCAGTCGCATCAAGGTTGAATTTTCTAGGGTTTGCTTCAACTATGCGTGGGTCCAAGAGTCAAGGTAAAGCAATTTCATCATCAAAAGTCTAACAAACGACATCATGTTAAACCACAGAATCTCTCACAGGCAAGCAATAAAATCTGGCTCGATGTCTCTGAACACACAGGCAGCTTGACGCGCACATCATTCTCAAACTCTCTTCCCACAGCTATGAGGATCTCCGTGCCTCAAAGTGGAGAAGACCCTCCGGGTTAAGACTGCTGACTGGGTTCACTATAAATCCATGGCAGTCTGACCACAGCTGAGCTGGGCTCTTCCAGAGACCTGCCAGCACTTTGTATCTATTCTTTTCTGACTCCAGATCACCTTTCCCATGACAGCTCTGAAAACCTGTTTCATCTGCTATTCCAAACCATTCCTCTTATGGCAAGAAGCTAACCCTGCTTACGAATCTAGAGAGCGAGGCTTCTTCAGTGAAGCTTCCCCTGATCTCCTCACCCCCAGCCTGGTCCTGCTGCCCCATGTCAGACACTCACATGGCTCTCTGTACTTTTCTCTTAGTTTGCAAATAGACATTTGTGTTATTCTGATTAATGTCTGTTCCCCTGTCCCCAGAGCTCCTCACTACTCCCCACCATAAATTCCATGAGGGCCAGTACACTGTTCTGCTCATCAGTCCCATCCCAGTAACTAACAAAATACATGGCACACTCAGGGATTACTTGCTGAATGCATGATGAAAACAGCATACTTCATTTTATTGTGCTTTGTTTTACTGCACTTAGTAGACACTGTGTGTTTTACCAATTGAAGGTTTGTGGCAACCCAGTGTCAAGCAAGTCTATTGGTACCATTTTTCCAACAGCATTTGTTCCCTTTGTGTCTCTGTGTCACCTTTTGGTAATTCTAGCAATATTTCAAGCTTTTTCACTGTTATATTGGTTATGGTGATCTGTGGTTGTAACTCACTGAAAGCTCAGATGATGACTAGGATTTTTCAGCAATATTTTTATGTTAAAGATTTTATTTTTAAGTAATCTCTACACCCAACATGGGGCTCAAATTTACAATCCCGAGATCAAGAGACACGTGCTTTACCAACTGAGTCAGCCAGGCACCCCAGCAATAAAGTCTTTTTAAAGTATATACACTGTTTTTAGACAACGTCCTATTGCACACTTAACAGAGTACAGTCTAGTGTCGACATCACTTCTATGCACAGAGAAACCCCAAAACTTCACTTGACTTGCTTTATTGCGATACTCACTTGACTGTGGTGATCTGGAACCGAACCCATAGTATCTCCTCTTTCTCTCGTAATTTCTGTCTCCCCAATCTTGTCTTCTTCCATCTCAAGGGAAGACAGATCTTCCTGTATCTGTGCTTTTGATCCCATCCTCTCACATATTTTGTTCCACTAATTTTAAAGAACATGCTTGTTTTTTAAAAATAATTTAAAAAGAGGACGCCTGGGTGGCTCAGTCGGTTAAGCAACCGACTCTTGACCTCAGCTCAGGTCATGATCTCATGGTTCGTGGGTTTGAGCCCCACATGGGGCTCTGCACTGACAGTGCAGAGCCTGCTTGGGATTTTCTCGTCCTCTCTCTCCCTTGCTTGTGCCCCCCTCCCTTGCTTGTGCACACACTCGCTCTCTCAAAAAATCAATAAATAAACTTAAAAAATAGTAATTTAAAAGGCACCCAGGGTCATTATGATTAACAGAAATATATATAAATTATGCAGTCCACACATCAACTGCACATGAACCCATGCTATGGAGTGATTCTGATGAAAGCCGGTTTCCTAGGTCACACTTACTGAAAGAACAAAAGAGAACTGAGAACGTGCAGCTAGCATACTGTCAACGTTTTTGATTGGCTGGACTTTTTCCACCTGAGAAAAGGCCACATAGTTCAGCTTTTACAGTTCTCTGGTTCGCCAGTCAGGTCAGTGCACTTCTTTAACATCAACAGCATGACTTAAATGTAACAGATCTGCTTTTACCAAATGCAACTGGATGGTTTAGAATGCTTCTCCGATGGACACTTGCATTCTAGCATCACCTCCTGAATTGGAAGAAGACAATCCACAAAAGGATCTTCTTTTGATTTCTAATCAACAACGTATAACACTGGCCTGTATACACCTCTATGTGATAATGACCGCTAACACAGAAGCTCACTGTGCGTCAGGCACCATACTCTACCTGCTACACTTCCAACAATCCTACGAGCTAGGTACTACTATTATCCTAACTTTCTACTGAAGAGGAAACTGAAGCAGAGAACAACGCTCCAAGTCAAACAGATAGTAACTGGTATAGTTAGGGCTTGAACACACAATCTGACTCCAGGGTCTGAGCTTATAACCACTGCACTACACTGTCTCCACGCTGCCTGACTTATCATGCACCGTAGAAGAACGTGGCCCCTAAACCTTAGCTCACTGGGCAACTATTTTGAGTGTATCATGGTACAAAGAAGAGCAACATCAATCAACTAGAAAAGGAAATATCTAATCTATGTACTTGAGACACCTGGACAAAAACGTGTTCATTTTCTGTTCATCCCAGAGGCACAGGCACCATAGAGAAGGATATTGATGGTCTCGTCAAGGTCCTCCAGATCCCACTCTATGCTCCGGAGGTTGTTTCTCAGCTCATTGGTGGTCCAGTCGATTTCTTCCCTTGTTGCTGTGGAGGGGTCCTGGAGGAGCTCTGTCCATCTCTGAAACAAGCCCTGGGCAGTGTTGACTGCTTTCTGTACCTCTCTGTAATCAAGGGGAAGGGAAAGGGCAGAAATCAGAGACAACACATTCCATGAACAAGTTACTACTGCTTGACTTTAAGTTGACGCCTGTGATCATGTACCATCTTCAGCACCTACCACTCCTAAAAGTATTTTTAGCTCTTTACAGAAGGCTCCTCATGAACAAATATCAAAGTTCAAACCTTTAAAGATACCAGTCCTAGTATTATGTTCTCAGCTGATTTTGGGATAAAACAGTCATTATTTAAGTAGTTATATCAAGTTGATTAGAGAAGGACAAAATGTAATTTTTCTCTCAATGGACTATACTTAAAAATCCTGTAAGAAGCAATCCTACAAATTAACTAAAGTGCCATTAACATTCACACATGCTGCCATTTGGTGTGATATTTTATATTCATATGAACAAGTCCTAACAAAGCTTCCCTTTTCCTGCATGGAGGAAGAATGAGGGTAAAAAGGGTGGAGGAAGGGTTACTCACACAGCTAGTCTTTTTGAAGGTAAGTATTTAAAAAAATTTTTTTAATCTTTATTTTTGAGAGAGAGAGAGAGAGAGAGAGAGAGAGAGAGCGCAAGTGGGGGAGGAGCAGAGAGAGAGGGAGACACAAAATCTGAAGCAGGCTCCAGGCTCTGAGCTGTCAGCACAGAGCCCAATGCGGGGCTTGAACCCACGAACCATGAGATCATGACCTCAGTGGAAGTCGGACGCTTACCCGACTGAGCCACCCAGGCACCCCTGAAGGTAAGTATTTTAATCTGAAGGTAAGTATTTTAATTTAGCCATTCTGATAGGTGTGCGGTGATATCTCATTGTAGTCTTGATTTGCATTTCCCTGATGATGAGTGATGATGAGCATCTTTTCATGTATTTGTTGGCCATCCATATGTCTGCTTTGGAGAAATGCCTGCTCATGTCTTCTGCCCATTTTTTAAATTGGATTATTTGTTTTTTGAGTGTTGAGCTATATCAGTTCTTTATATATTTTGGATACTAACCCTGTATCAGAGATATCATCTGCAAATATCTTCTCCCATTTAGGAGCTTGTCTTTTAATCTGAGACATTTTTAAATCCAAAATCTCACTGGACTTCCTAATATTATTACCTTTAAATATATACATGTATACAATATACATATAGCAGGTGAGTGTGTTTCTTGTTTAGAGAGGGAAACCAGGTCATTAAGTGTTATGATCTAGCATGCTTTCAACTTACATAGAGTCACAAGGTTTTTAAAAACTTCCCCCCACCTTCCATGCTCATGGGTTAGAAGAACAAATACTGTTAAAATGTCTACACCACCCAATCTACACATTTAATGCAACCCCTATCAAAATATCAACAGCCTTTTTCACAGAGCTAGAACAATCCTAAAATTTGAATGGGACTGCAAAAGATCCTGCATAGCTAAAGTAATCTTAAAAAAGAAAAAGCAAAGCTGGAAGCCTCACAATTCCGGACTTCAAGCTGTATTACAAAGCTGTAGTCATCAAGACAGTATGGTACTGGCATAAAAACAGACACACAGATCAGTGGAATAGAACAGAAAACCCAGAAATGCACTCAACTATATGGTCAACTCATCTTTGACAAAGCAGGAAAGAATATCCGATGGAAAAAAGACAGTCTCTTCAATAAATGGTGCTGGGAAAACCAGACAGCAACATGCAAAAGAATGAAACTGGACCACTTTCTTACACCATACACAAAAATAAATTCGAAATGGATGAAAGACCTAAATGTGAGACAGGAAACCCTCAAAATCCTACAGGAGAACAGAAGCAGCAACGTCTTTGACCTTGGCCGCCGGAGCAACTTCTTACTTGTTCCAGAGGCAAGGGAAAGAAAAGCAAATACGAACTATTGGGACCTCATCAAGATAAAAAGCTTCCGCACAGTGAAGGAAACAACAAAACTAAAAAGCAACCTTCAAAATGGGAGAAGACATTTGCAAATGACGTATCTGATAAAGGGTTAGTACCCAAAATCTATAAAGAACTTATCAAATTCAACATCCAAAAAAACAAATAATCCAGTTAAGAAATGGGCAGAAGGGAGGTGCCCGGGTGGCTCAGGTGGTTAAGTGTCCAACTCTTGATTTCAGCTCAGGTCATGATCTCAAGGTATGTGAGATCCAGCCTCACATCAGGCTCTGTGCTGACAGCAGAAGACATGAATAGAAATTTTTCCAAAGAAAACATACAGATGGCTAACAGACACATGAAAAGATGCTCAACATCATGGAAATACAAATCAAAACTACAATGAGATATCACCTCACACCAATCATAATGACTAAAATTAACAACACAGAAAAAAACAGGTGTAAGTGATGATGCAGAGAAAGGGGAGCCCTCTTATACTGTTGGTGGAAAATAATATGGAAGTTCCTGAAAAAGTTAAAAATAGAACTACCCTATCATCAGCAATGACACTAGGTATTTACCCAAAGGATATAAGAATACTAAGAATACTAACTTGAAGCAATACCTGCACCCCAATGTTTATAGCAACATTATCAACAACAGCCAAATTATGGAAAGAGCCCAAATGTCAATCAACTGATGAATGGGTAACAAAGATGTGGTGGAATAGGGGCACCGGGGTGGCTCAGTCGGTTAAGTGTCTGAGTTTGGCTCAGGTTGTGAACTCGTGGTTCATGAGTTCGAGCCCCATGTCGGGCTCTGTGCTGTCGGCTCAGGCCCTGGAGCCTGCTTCAGATTCATGTCTCTCTCTCTCTCTGTTCCTCCCCAGCTTCCACTCTGTCCCTCTCTCTCTCTCTCTCTCTCAAAAATAAAGATTAAAAAAAAAAGAAGAGGATGTGGTGGAGTAAAAAAGAATGAAATCTTGACATTTGATGTGGATGGAGCTAAAAAGTATTATGCTATGCGAAATAAGTCAGTCAGAGAGACAAATACCATATGATTTCACTCTTATGTGGAATTTAAGAAACAAAACAAATGAACATGGCGGGAGAAAGAGAGGAAAACCAAGAAACAGACTCTTAAGTGTAGAGAACAAATTGATGGTTGTTACCAGAGGGGAGATGATGGGGTACAGTTGGAGGAAGTGGGTTGAGTAGGTGAGGTTGGAATTAAGGAGGCCACTTGTTGTGATGAGCACCAGGTGTGGTATGCAAGTGTTGAATTACTAAATTCTATACCTGAAACTAATATTATATTGTATGTTAACTGAAATTTAAATAAAAACTTGGGAAAATAAATAAATAAATAGATAGATAAATAAATAAATAAATGTGATACACATTTAAAAAAAGACCAACCACTTTTGAGGCAGCATTCTATATTGGTGTGGTAAAAATGACACTATATAACTTTTGGGAAGTACAGATAGACCTAGAAAAGAAAAAAACAAACAAAAAATTGGGGTGCCCAGATGGCTCAGTCAGTTGAGTGTCTGACTCTGGCTCTGGTCATCATCTTGTGGTTGGGGAGTTCGAACTCCACATCAGGG